>NW_028277028.1:4134569-5434138 GCF_059951505.1 Python bivittatus
CTTAACTGGAATATAAAATGTAGACCTTAACACATGTCAAATCTGTGTCTTAGGAATGCATTCTTAGGAAGAAAATGCTTCAGAAAAAGTTTTGTAAAATTAACTCCCATCCTCCTGTGAATAGAATGGTACAAGGGATTACTTTGTCACAGCGCAAGATCCAAAACTCCTTCCCTACATGATGTGCAGAGTATCTGACTCCCATTACCTTCACAACCAGTGGCATGTGTATCAGAGGTAGGTAGGGTATAAGATTAAATCCCTGAAACTTTTAAAACTTACAGCAAATAATATATTTAAAAAATGACTGTAAACGTTCTTGCAAAAAATAGTCTTTTTCATCATAGTAGAACCCAGGTTGTTTGATACTGTCCCTCAAAATACTGAGAACCAATGTTCTAATAAACATGATAAATGTAACAATAAACATAAGTTTCAAAGTAATTTTACCTTCTTGGGTTACTGTTTTGAGTAACTGAGAATCAAATGTTATTGCCATAGAAGATAAAAATGGTCTGAAATACTTATTTTTTTTAAAAGTCTTATAGTAGCTGATAGAACTCAGTATGTTGAACTGGAGCCTCACTGGATATGAATGAATCCAAGCAGCATGAATCCAAGATTAACAGGTTAGATTAGAAAGGGATTTAGAAATATCAAGATCTCTCACATCCAAAAAAATTAAGACTCACTAAAGCCAGAATGGAATCACCATTATTTTCCTTGTGGATTTCTCACTTTGCACAAGGTATGTCAGGAAGAGAAATTAGTAATGCAGCAAGCCTAGTGGACACTGGTCAATCACCTCTTCAGCTTTCCCTCTGCTTGAAACGTAAGAGTTTGTTTTTTTACTTTCCCTTGTTGATGGTCTATGACCATGATAAACTTTAGCTAAATCTAAAAAAGTAATCTATGAGTATGTCCTTGCAGAATGAGCAAAAATACCTTTGGACTGAAAGCACATTTCCATTGCTCAAACTTCCCAATTCCTGTCATTCTAGAAACCCAATAGATACTCTACATTGATAGAAAATTCACCTCTATTGAGGTTGAATAGACTTTTTTTTTCCCAGTCTGCTAAAACAAATGCCTCCCTAACTGTTGAAGAAGGCCAACACCTACCATGCAAATGTTTTCAATTACAAATACTACCAGTCATAGCTAGCCATAGGCAGCATGGCAAATAATAAAAGAATGTGGGAGCTGCAACCCAGCACATCTGGAGGGCACCAGGTTAGCTACCCATGATGTAGGGCTTTGGTGGTGATACAAGTTTTTACTAAATTGTATGAGCTCCAGTTCCAAATAATTGAATTCTTTTATGTGGAATCATGGATCTTGGGCTATATCCTACATGTGATGAACTTACTAAGAAGAATCTATGTAGATGGGTTTCAGCAGGATAAATACCTTATCCCCTTGGAAGTTATACCTCTAAATGAGCTGATGCTGTTGAAAAATAACTACCACTGAAGGAGGCTAAATTAGAACCCTGCCAAAAATTGTATTTAATTATGTCACCAACATGCAACAGAATCCCCCAGTTCATGGTGATAATCCTACCTTTCCTTTGCTAGCATCAAGACTACTTCCCTCATATTGTATTTATTTATTTGGTATATTTATATAGCTGCCCATCTCACATACGTGACTCTGAGTGGCGTACAAAGTTAAAAACACAAAACAATACAGCAAAATAACCAAAAACATGAAAAGAATTAAAAAATATTTTAAAAATTAAAAATGATAAAAACCATAACCCCCACCCTCAATAATCTGTGGGGGAGAGCACTCAAATTTCCCTAGCAATACAGCCACTTTGCATGCTCCATACCCATGTTACTGGATCCCAAGCCAGATGGCAAAGCCATGCCTTCAGACCCTTCCAGAAGGCCAGCAAGGTTAGGGCTAATCCAGTTTCAGGGGGAATGATGTTCCAAATAGGTACTACGGTAGAAAAGGCTCTCCTCCTGGGTATCATCAGATGACATTCCTTTGTGGACAGGACCCGCAATATGCCTTTCCTGCCAGACCTGATGGGATGGGTAGATGTGACTGGGGAGAGGCATTCCGTCAAATAACCCAGCCCCATGCCATGTAGGACTTTATAGGTCATTACCAGCACCTTGAATTGAACCCAGAAGCAAACTGGTAACCAATGTAACTCATGGAGCAGAGGTGTAAAGTTCGCTGATCTAAGTCCGCACATAACAGTCTGCACCAGACTTTGCACCAGCTGAAGCTTTTCAATGTCAGCCCCATGTGGAGCATGTTACAGTAATCCATGCAGATGACCAGGGTGTGAGTGACAAAGGCCCTCCTAGCCATTACTGCCACCTGCTCATTAAGCAGTTGTGAATCCAGGACTCCCAGATTGCACACCAGGTCTGTCTGGGATAGTGCCACCCCATCTAGAACTAAAGATAGTAAATTCCCAAATCCAGGTGGCCCTAAAACCCAAAGCCACCCAGTCTTGCCAAGGTTGAGCTGAAGCCTGTTGTTCCCCATCCAAGCCCTCACAGCCTCTAGGAACTGAGACAGGACATCAACAGCACTGCTTGCTTCAGGGGCATACTGATGATACCTCACCCCATGGCTAAAGATGACCTCACCCAACGGCTTCATGTAGATTTTAAACAGGAGTAGACAAAGTTCTGAATGCTGTGGCAGCTCACAGTGTAGGGCCCAAGGGTGGGACCTCTCACTCCTGATCAACAGACTGGAATTGGCTGCAAAGGAAGGAGAACCAGCATAATGCAGTGCTGTCCACCCTTAACCCTTGCAGCTGGTCCAGAAGGATACCATGGTCAATGGTATTAAAGGCCACCATGAGGTCAAATAGAGCAAGGATGGATCATCGCCTGAGGTCATCTAAAAGTGCAACCAATGCTGTTTCAGTCCCGTACTCAGGCCTGAAACCTGATTGAAAGGAGTCCAGATAATTTGTTTTATTCAGGATCCTCTGAAGTTACTGCGTGACCACCTTCTCAATAACCTTCCCTAAAAAGGGAAGGTTGGATGTTGGATGAATGATATGGTTGGGTCTAGCGATGGCTTCTTGAGGAGGGGGTGGACCAATGCCTCCAAGGGCACTGAGCAGGTTTGAAGAATTGGAAAGTAATGAGATGCTGGGATCCCCCACGCTTTCCTCAGACCAGATGCCTGGTCTGGATCACATTTTGCTTGGGCTAGAGTGGTTCATATCCCTTGTTGGGCCTTCAGGTGACTTGGGACAGAAGTGTGCCCAGCGACTGTCTTTCACGGTGCCCAAGTGATCAAGGAGTCTTCAGAGAGTTGGCAAAGGCTGGAGTGTTGGGTCACCACAATGAGAGTGCTGATCAGCTGTTTGGCACTCAGCAGTGCAGCACGAAGTTGAGAGTGGGGCTGGTGGTACTGAAGAAGCTTCACAGGATCTAAGTTGTGGCTATGTTCCTGGGCACGGGGTCAGAGTTTCAGAGCCAATCAAGTGGTTATGTTGATGGATGTTTGCTGTTTATATTAGCTGCCAGTTATGTATATATTTTTTCTTGATACACGGTGTTTTTAATTGTTGTTAGTTGCCTAGTCACTGGGATGCGATGGGCAGCCATATAAAGGACGGAAGGAAGGAAGGAAGGAAGGAAGGAAGGAAGGAAGGAAGGAAGGAAGGAAGGAAGGAAGGAAGGAAGGAAGGAAGATCCAGCTTAGGATGGTTTTGTTTCTTCTATTACAAGAACTTCCAATACATTTTGTATACTCATTAGCTATCGCTAAATAAGAAGCAAAGTTAGCCATGTGATTTTGAGAAACTACAATTTTCATTGTATAAATGAGACAATCGTATTTTCTGGCTGAGACTGCTTCATTAGTGGACTGTCCCACTTCTAATAAAAATCACTGAAGAAATTTCTGCACACAGAACTGTTGGATTTGCCCCCTCAAATTGAAAAATATATATTTTTTCTCTGCTACTTTTCTACTGGCACATAGTGGGAATAGACTAGTAGAGATTACTTGGATTGGGTACTGGAAAGCAGATGCAAATCTTTTAACCCATCTATAGCTGACAATTGGTAGAAAAACTACCTCCCTTTAACATTATTGGGTGAAGCAGAGGGAAGATGTATCTGTGCCTTTCCATGCTCCCTATTGGAGGAAAAGGGATACCACTAAACTCTATGTTTTGGGTCCTAAATTGGGAGCAAGAATTGGAGCTGATGAAAAGCCTGGAATTATACATTTTCTTCCATGTCCTCTATAATCTTGACAAGGGAAATAGTGGAATTAATCTCCAAGTCTTAAGAAAAAACTGGATGGTTCCTCCCTCATATAACCTTTCAAATGAAAAGTGTTCAAATGTCATGACTGCAGGCACATTTTTGCTTTTGCATCAGATTAACTAACTCCCCAACCCCTGCACAGCAACTTATGTCATATTATATTGGAATTCCCTGACTCTGGGAATGAAAATGGATGTTTTCAAAATGCTGCAGAACATGAACAGATGGGCAGTTTTGTGATATCAAATAAGCAATTAGAATCCACCCCATTAAACCAAGACTCCAAAGAAAAAAGATTATATGCAATAGGGAGGCCCCACTTTAATATACTTACTGATAAATGAGGGTCAAGGTACGCCTTTTCAGTTTCCAAAATTCCGTAATGTAACCCCTATTTTGAATGTCTGAGAATCTTGGTTTCTAAATTGTAAACTGTCAAAAGGGCATGTACTCTTTTCCAAGAACCCAGTGTTTTTGCTGTGGGAGCCTTCCCTAGCAGTCATGTGGCTCAGGTTCGCATTTCCCTTACCAGCCTGAAAACTGATGGGTGGGAGATGAAGTTGTCTAGGTTAATACTGTACTCCCTAATCAAAGGGATCAGTAGATAAAAGAATGCCAAGAAACAGTGCAACTTGGCTGGAAATCTGCCAATTGTAGCAAGAAGGAATGACTCTAAGCAAAACAAGAAGGGGAAGATTATTTTTGTTTGATTTGCTTCCAGCTATATGCAAAGAAACAATGCTCCCAAGATACAAAGAAACCATGCTCCCAAGCTGAAGTCAGAATCTGAAACCGAAAAAGCTACTTACTCCCCAGCCCTAATAGCTATTATTGTGGATTTAACGTACAGATCCTCTTCCAGCTACCCTCCTATTCTGGCCACATACTATCTTGATGCCCAATGGATGCGAACCTCTGTTAAGTTTGAAGTCCTGTATGACTTGTTCAATTAGTTAAACCTTGCTACCAAGTTGCCATCCTTTTCTGGAGGGAAAATATTTTGATCATGCTTTGAAAATCAAGTCAGAGTCTGGCTGACTCTCTGCTGCCATAAGCACCCAACATTTTAATATTTATTTTATTTTATTATTTAAATGTATTGGCTACCCAACTCCAGTGGACTCTGGGTGGCGTACAAAACTAAAGAAAACGTAAAAACAGCTAAAAACATTAAATCAAACAGACAGCCCAGACTAAAATAATCTAATAGACAGCAGAATCAACAAAACAAGACGGGCCATCGGACAAATAATAAACATCAACCCCAGGCCTGGGACCAAAGCCAGGTTTTCAAAGCTTTCCAGAACCCTAGGAGAGAGGGCACCAATAAGGGGGGGTGGGGTGCTGTGCCAGAGGGTGGGGACTGCAACAGAGAAGGCATGCTTCCTTGGTCCTGTAAGATGTCAACATTTAACAGAGGGGACCTGGAGTGCACCCATTCTGCAGGAATGTACTGGGTGGGCAGAAACAGTTACAGACAAGCAATCTCTCAGGTATCCAGGCTCTGTGCCATGCAGGGCTTTACAGGTAATAACCAACATCTTGAATTGCACTTGGAAGCCAACTGGCAGCCAGTGCAGCTCACACAGCAATGGTGACACATGGACACACCAAGAGGGACCCATTACTAATATTACTAATACTAACCCTAATATCTACGAGATGCTCCCCTGATTCATTCTAGAGGACATTTTGTCCACTCTACTATTCTTTGCTGGGTACACAACAATCAATGTTCTGAATATTTTTAATGATTGAATTAAAATGATTTCCTGAATATATCTATTCACAGTCA
This sequence comes from Python bivittatus, assembly GCF_059951505.1. Classification (NCBI taxonomy): domain Eukaryota; kingdom Metazoa; phylum Chordata; class Lepidosauria; order Squamata; family Pythonidae; genus Python; species Python bivittatus. Next base: position 4,140,624 of record NW_028277028.1, read on the forward strand.
CTTCCATCAGCTCAACTGGACATACAAGGTATTTGTCAGCTTAGGATGGCAACTGGGACTGGAACTGCCATCACTAAGCAATGCGGTCATAAAGCGCGATGTCACGTGACCACATTGCTTAGGAACGGCAATCCTGGTTGCTGTTATGAGAGGACTGCATGGGTCATTAAGTGAGGACCTTAAATGACCACAACTTCCAACTTCCTGCCAGGTTCCCCGCTGACTTTACTTGTGGGAAGCCGGCAGGGAACGTTGGAAATCGCAATCATGTGACCGCAAGGATGCTGCAACAGCCAGAACTACAAGGACCCATTATAAGTACCATTTGTTCAGCACCATCTTAACTTTGAACAGTCGCTGAACAAATGGTTGTAACCTGAGGACTATACCTCAGGCAGTATACAGTTAAGTATATAAAATCTTGTTTAAAACAATGAAAAAAATTGAGTTGCAGCTTAATGGAATATGAACCAATGCTGAGGAAAGAGAGACTGGACATGATAAAATCTTAGAAGCCAAGACAATTATCACTGGCTCATTATTCCAAAATATCACAATTCACATAAAACAGACTTGCCAAACCTGGGATGGTCTCTGAATTGTCAGAATAATATTATCTCTGTGTGTTTTAATTTTTACAGTTAGAAAAACTTAAAAAGTTGATAAAACTGCAATGACATATTAGTCTGAGTATGTTTGTAACTTGCATCTAGATTAGTGTTGTTGATCCAATTATGGATTCATCATGCTAAAACTTTCATCTGAGAATCCTACACATCTGATCTATAATTTTCAATTATTTATTTATAAAATTTCTTCATCACTTTAGTCCAACATACTAAGGCTATCCCTTAGTGAAAATCACATCCACTAACCCTTCCAGATTAGTTATTTTTACAGCCCATGTGAAGTAGAGCACTTAATGCCACATCATCATTACTATAGGTAAAGGAGCTAGAATACTGTTCACTCAGCTAAAAAATTCCCATTCCCACATAGCACGTCTGAATATCTAAGATGTGATCAGAAACAAACCTAACATTTAGCTGAATGTTTTCATAGTGCTTTTAATATCAGTTTAGGCTCAACAAATAAATTATATCAGCAATCAGAATAAGGTCACAAACTTTTAAAATTGGGAAAAATATTTTCTTACTTTATTAACATTCCCTGATTTGGCAATAATTCCAAATGAATTTTTCCTCCTTCTTGTGTTCTTAAGTAGGCAAATTCTTCCAGCATATCAATATCTGAAAAAAATGCTCAGGTCCAAAAGAAAGTATCTTTCAAAACAGTGAAATTACTATGATCCATTATGCAATTCCTCTACTTTACTTTACTCTACATTACTGGTATCTTTAAAGTTCTTATCTTTATTTTCTTCACAAAGAAGATGCAAAGTATCTATTATTTTATTCTAATGCCCTAATTTAACTGTTGCTGTAATTTGGTCAGAGTTTTATCCTTGCAACAGACTAAAGCAGCAATCCTTCATATACTTATCTAAGAATAAACCCCCTTAAGCTCCAAAGGACTTAATTAGGAATATATACACGGGACTCTGCTACAAAGTTCTCAGCATCAGTTAAAGCATACCATATATTAAAGTATATGCTTGTTCTTTCTATAAAATAACAGAAAGGTTCAGGCACCATTCATAATGGTTTATTTTAATCCTGGTTTCCTGAATAAAGTACAAGTGGTCAGGTTTACATCTAATACAAAGCCCTAAGTTATGGTTTACAGAACACAATGATTTGGCTCATACAATGTTAAGTCAAACCAAACAAACAACATTAACCAGCCTAATGATTCAACATGTTCTTGAATATTTCTGAACCCATGTTTCTCATATCATGCTCTCAAAATTCCACTGTCCTCTTTATTTATTTGCTTTTTCTTTTTGTTTCCAACTATTCCCTATAATATTTCATTCAATTTTACATTTCTTAACAGGAGATCCCAGTTTAATTTGGAAAATATGGTTCCCTTGAAGAAACTGACTATCTCCAATTTTGGTCCACTGAAAACAAAGGATACTTGTAATATAGTTGAAAAAATTTTCATACTGGAAGTTTGCTTGCTGGCAGATTTTGTTAATTGCTTTCAAGAACAAGTTTTCACCCCTTGGCCACTCATGCTGAAGCAACACAATCACATGGCCCAATGCCATATCATCCCTATTGTCTGTGAAAGCTCTCAGCTGTTAGGGAAAAAAAATAAACCAAGCAATTTTAACAGCATCTCACACTGTAAATTTCAAACCAACACTTAATAGACAGACACACTCAGAGTTGTTTCACTTTTTATGTTACATATTTACATTTGTGGAGTACTGCTGACATAAATACTTTTTCTTAGTATTTTTTCTTTTTTTCTTTTTATATTTTTGTATACAAAGAACTTTTTCTTAGTATTCAAAAATATTCATATTTTCCTCAGTGGGCTATTCTAAGCAAGATAAAAAATTTGTGGGCTATTATTAGGACGGAATATGTTGAAAGACAAGTGTTTAGAGTTCTAACTACAACTATGTGGAGCTTAGAATGAGGCTGAATCAGTCAACACATAAGTTCCATTCAGGCAACATGTTTGTCTGTAGTGTTCACCAAGAAGTAAAGCTAAACCTTCTCCCAAGTCACATTACATCAGCAGCACTCCACAAATGTAAATATGTATAGCAGGGAAGCCTTCAGGTGCAGAATCCTACATATGAAAGCTATCATGTGAACTGGAATCTTTAGGACTGTGTGGAAGTCTTTTCATGTAGGACTTAAGAAAGGATTTCCCCACTGCAAACAAATATGTGGTACTCATGGAGTCTGGCAACACAGCACAACTTGGAAGAAGGGATGATCAACTCTGATCAAATAATAAGTACTATAAGCAAATGTACTATCTGAATACAGAATGGGTCTACATTTTATAAAAATGAGAAATTTCTAGGCTTTGGTCGGATATCATAGATAGTATAAGGAACAAAAATGAACTTAATCCTGGGACGTTTATTCAGGATGTTAACTTAGAAAGTTTGTAATTCTTTTACCTAAAACATAACAAAATCTTTCCTACCATTTTGCAGCATGACTGTGATAGCCAAGCCATTCATAGAAGAACAATCCTCCAGAGGTAATTCTATGAGTTTCATGTACCATTTTGATATACATATGTTAAGGAGGATTTTGCTATTATCAGGTACATATGCAACTGATGAATGGTATATCAGAATTGGTATCTGTATTAGCTCAGGCAACTAACTTACCACAATAAGGACAATATGCAATAATGAAATGAATAGCTGAAATGCTGAAAGTACTAATGCTGTAATGTTCTCAGTGTCAGCTAATAGTACACAATTTATCCTTAATAATAAAAATAATTATTCTATTGCTTCACTCATGAAGTCAATCCCTGATGTCTCTGAAAAGACCACCATTGCCACATTTTTCCAGTCTGTTATAATGACACTTCCCTGATGTAGCAAAGAATTAACATTGCTCCAACATTTGTCATGTACATGACACACTGAACATTCATATTAAAAAAATACACATGCCAAATCAAATCAGTAGTATTTCAAAACACATTCACAAATTTGAGATGACTTTGGTAGCCAATTATTTGTAGTTAATAATCTCCACAAAGTACATACAATGTGGGGAGGGGAATGAGACTCTCACTTCATGGAGACTAACATGAAGTACAAGGCCATTTTTCCTTCCACATTCTCTAAGAGTGAGGTGATCATTCAACTCACACTCAGCTGGAAGGCCCCAGAAGTGGCCTGCTAGGTCACTGAGTTATCTTTCTCATTCCCAAAGAAGGAATCAGCATTTATGAGTCTCTGCAAAACATAGTTTCTAAGTACTCTCTCACTGCAGTGGTAGGAGAAGCTGGCTCCTCTCACTATGCAAGAAGACTGGAAAATGGGGGGGGGAATAAAACCCTTTAGCCATATTTATTAATATCTCGCTTGACTCAACTATACAATTACAAAGTGGCTATAAAGCTGCACACTTAGCTGTGTCACAGGGTTACTCTTGGCCCTTTCTATGTAAAGAAATGGTTTCCTGCTGCAGAAGTTACCCCTCAACTCATAAAGGGCCTTGAAGTCTACAGAAGGTTAACATACAGGCCCATAGCCCCTTTGCATTTGTACTGATGTGCTGCATAAATGAACTTTTGCCTCTACAAAAGTTATCTACAATCGCAGATGGCTATGAAAAGATTCTTCTAACGGTGCACTTATACATGGAACTCTTACCTAGACTGAAAAAAGACCCCAAATATATAGAAATGCGCTTCTTTTTTAGAGATTGCTTAGTAATTCATTTTCCTATAAGAACATTTGTTATTCTTCAGTGTTTAAGTGGAAAACTGCTTAAACTTCTTAAACTTCAGTTAGTATAGTGACTTGATTACTAACTGGGGCCATATGTATGGACATGTTTATCTCTCTTAAAAATATTGCACTGGCTCACAATTCATTTAATATCAGTGGTATCAAATCAATGGTATCAATCAATCAATCAATCAGTGGTATCAAAAAGCTTTGCAAAAAGCAAAGGGGCTTTTTGGCATGCTGTGGCTCTGGATCTGTATAAAGAAAGCATCTTCCAAGAAAGCCACACATGGCCAGCAGCTGCCTCGCAAAGGGCCAGTAAGGACACACCTTGTCAGCAGCGGGAGCAAGAAGACGGCGAAGGTCAGCTGGGGCAGTGGAACACAGGGTGGCAGGGGACCAAAAGGGCATAGATGGGGGGGAGATAGGAGAGTGGGGGGAGTTGAAGCACCCCCACAGTCATAACTGGGCAAGCTGCCAAGCACCCGAAATTTTGATCACATGACTGCAGGGACACTGCAATGGCTGTAACTTTGGGGACTGGGTGTAAGTACCATTTATTCAGCACTGCTGTAACATTGAAGTCACTCAATGAATGGTCATAAGTTGAAGATTACCTGTATAATAACGATACTGAGGCCAAGATGAACAAAATGAAATTCTGGGGGAAAATATCCAAAAATACTATTATAACAACAATTTACTACAAACAGAATAACTTACCTTAAAACAAGCTAACAGTAATCGTAGGCAATATGGCATAACAGTTTTACTGGTACATGGCCAAAGCTTCAGCTCTGAAACTGTAGACAAATAATAGTTTTGCACACATTAAAATCAAATAGAATAAAAAGCACTATGATAGGTTTAAACGTTTATTGGCTTAAATATCTATAAAGTGTGTTTAAGTTATAGAAAGGCAGATTCCAATTGGAGGTTAGGGGGGAAAAACCCTTCTAACAGTAAGAGCAGTTTGACAGTGGAACTGATTACCTAGAGAAGTGGTAGGCTACCCTTTACTGGAGATGTTCAAGCAGAAACCAGGTATGAATGCTTTAATCTGTATTCCTGCACTGAACAGATTACGCTTCTTTTCTTAAATGGTCATTTCTATGTCTAGGAGTCTATAGTGTCAGTTTGGGTAAGCACTCACATGCCAATTTTACATAACAATTATGAAATAATTTCCTTGCCCTACAGTGTGATAAGCTACTCAGCTTTTGGTTGTTTTCACCTGTGTAGTACAGTAAAGAGCAATCACTCCTAGACCTGCTGCTACCAAATATCTCCTCCCAATGACAGCTGCTACTAGCTATTAGAATCCAGGAAAGGGGCTTGATAAGAGATAATTCCCTTCTTACCATTATCACTGGTAGTTCAAATGGCCAGTTCTTTTCTCCCAAATTATCCACTCCTTTGTCCAGTTCTGGGAGTACAGCACATAACAATTTCCAGCTAAAATGTGTAGCTGCTCTTACCCATAGTCCTTCCTAAAGGACAACATATTATCTTTATGTCACCTTGTCAAAAGCCCTTTCAGGATTTTAGAATTTTCAATATTATTTCAGTAATCAGTAATTTAAAATATTTCCAATTCACTTGTACTCCTGTACTCTTTTCCTTTACTTGCTATTTGGAAATAAGGTAATAATTTACCTTTTCTGAATTTTGACTTTAACGTAGGCTGATCGTCTTGTATTTTGGCTCCTTCTTGTATGGGAAGTGTCATGTAGCACATTAGATCAAGAATTTTTTCACAAGTCAACTACAAGAAAATGTGAGATAAATTATAAGTTAAATCTACACAAGCCAACAATTAGAACAAAAAAAAAATAGCCAGCAAGTGTATTACCATACTGTTCTTAGGAATCAGAGAAAGTACATTCATAAACGCAAAAAGATTTTCTTGATTCCTGAAAGCAGTACTGGCATGCAAGAAACACAGTCCAGCTCTAGGAATTGCTTGCAACATCAAAACAATCACAGAAGGGATAGTCTTTCTCCACTGGCATATTCTGTCCATGCTGTTCAGCTTCCAATTGGGCTGGTCAGCACAGACACCTAGCTCTTTTTTCTGGCCCTACAGGAATTTATGACACCATTTGTATCTACTGGGTGGCAGGAAAGCCCCAAGTAGTAGTAATATTGAACAGTGAATACTGAAGACTACCACTATAGTTTGTACAAGCAATATATGGCTTTCAGCTCCCAGCTTCCAGTTTTGTTCACGAAGAAAAAAACAAACAGTCCAGCTTGGCTGATAAGCAGACTTGGGTCCTTTTAGCAGGGAGCAAATACTGAATGCTTAGGATTTTTTATATCAAAAGTGCTGCTTAAAGTAACTTATTTTTTTGCAAGCCAAGAACCTGCTGTTTAGCCATCACTAATTGTTATTGCTAAATGAAAATTCTGTGTTGCTGAACATGTGAATTACAAAAGAGACTGAGGCTGCTTAAGGCAACTGACTAGATTTGTGGATGAGATGGTATTTGAATTAGGCAGCCTCCCTATTCACAGACTTAGCTAATACACTACAATAGAACTTGCATTACAAATTATAAGACTCCTAATGGACACAATGTGATTCTTCTGCAAATTAAATTTACTAAGAAAAAAGCAATCTATGCAATCATATTTGGCTTCCAGTCTTCATTCCAAAGGCTTGCTCGTCTTTCTCCTAAGAGATGAAAGCTACAGGGATGTGTCTACAGTTTTACATACCAATAAGCCATCAAGTATTTGTAATTAAACAATAGGTTTAAAAACAGCACCGAAAGGCACAACTCATTCACTACCATCTGGCATTTGCAGGTAAAACTGGGAGATCTTAGTGCAAGATCTAAAATGGGTGCACAATTCCAAGTGCAGATGTTTGTGTGTACATGCGTGTGTGTGTGTGCATGTGTGTAATCATAATTATTACCCCAAATTAATCCACTGCAGAACAAAAGCCTCTTCACTGATGGACCACAATCTACCATACTGGTCTAGTATGTGGTAGAGATGTTTTTCAATTTCCCAGTCTAGGGCTGAGAGTTATCGGCCCAAAGTCACCCAGCCAGCTTCTGGGCCTAAATGTAAGTAATGTAAATAAATGTAAATAATGTAGGTACATGTATGTGTGCGTGTGTGTGTGTGTAAATTATACACTATACATACAGTACTTGTTAGAGTTATCTCCCATTTTCATACAGGAGCTGAAGATGGCATAGGTAGTGCTCCCTTCTGCTACTTTTCCCAACAATATGGCATGTGAAGTAGATCTGGCTGACAGAGTGACTGGCCCAGTCACCCAGTGAACTGCTGTGGCCGAGGATGGACTAGAACCTGAATCCATAGTGCCAGTCCAACACCTTAGCCACTATAGCACATTGGTTCTCAGTGTAATGTAAATATTATCCACTACACTGGTGCATTTATCAATTTGCATGAAATGAAAGCAGATCGGCTTTATATAAATGAATATAGTATTCACTCACCCTGGTTGAATTCAAAGGCAAAGTCAATGTCAAATTCATTTGCAAAAGTAGTTTTAAATATTTTGTCTGGCCTCCACAACTTGATTAACAGCCTGCATTTCCCATAAATCCCAGTTTTATTAGCAGTAGAAAGCATCCAGAAAGGAAGGAAGGAAAGGAACTGAACTAAAAAACCCCAACCAAACAGAAGAGCTTACATGATATTCTCCGAGGGCAAAATGACAGGTGGCTAACTGGATTAGGAATCGCTGATTCTCTAGTGATCCTTGCCCCATGATTTGCTGTGCGGAATGAGATCCTTGCAGAGCTGCTAAGTGATGCAAACTGGCAATTGCTTTTTTATATTGACCCTTTTAAAAGAGTAAAAGTCAAATCACTAAAAAATTTAATGTTCCATTTTGCAATACAAATAATTTACAAAAGTTCCAAGATTTCCAGACAGTAAATTTCTGTTTTCATACAGAAATAAACACATATTAATACTGACAGGTATAGCACAAATAATTAGCTTCACATAAACTTTTTATAGATCTTAAAAGAACCTCATAATGTTGATGAGCATTATCCTTCTTATATTCCAGTTTGAAAGAAAAAACAATATGCCTAAAGCCAGTTCATGAATTTATGAAAGAGGCAAGATTTAAATTAGTGGTTTAATAATTAACCAGCACTTTATACTTTTTGAGTGTTTAAAGTGCTTTAGGTATTTCTTCATTAAATATTTCAAGAACTTAAGAAGGGGGATGCTACTTATTCTTCTATCTATGATCCATCCAATTGTAGGGAGTTATAGAGAGAATCTTGAAGAAACAATTCAGACGCCATTAGGACAATAACAGGTACAAAAGCATGCATTAAGTCTAGGAAGGCAGGACAATATTAGAAAGAGAGTCAGACTGGCTCCCCCCCAGCCTCATCTCCAGAGTATAATAGGGAGGGAAGGGGAAACACAGGCAGATTTGCAAGATTCTGTTTTTGTAGTCTATCTCAATAAAGTATAGTTCTATTCTTCCTATGGAGTCAGTTTCCTGATCTGGCCTACCTCACAGGGCTGACACCAATAGACAAATTTCTCTGTGAAGATTATAAGATTACTTAAAATGTTTAGTTAAAACATGTCATCATTCATCTAAATCAGGGTTCCCCAAAGTGGTCAATACTGATAAATGTCTGGGGGTCAAAAGGGTTTCAATAAATGTCTGGGGGTCAACAGGTGGTCGATAAATGATGGAAGGTTGACTGGGGTCAATTAATCTTTTGGGGTCTCTGTAGCCCTGAAGGTGAGGTGGCTAGCGGCGAGACAGTCTTACCCAGGGTTGGATGGTCAGCCACCAATGAGAGCAGCCTTGAGTTGTCTCTATTATTATTAGTAGTAGTCATTGTAGTAGTAGTGGTATTATTAGTTAAAATAGTATTTATTAAATTATTTTCATATAATAAATGTTGGGCGTCGATGAACAATCTGAAACTTCATGAAAGGGTCAATGAGCTGAAGAGTTTAGGGACCCTTGATCTAAATGCTTGTGACAGAGGCTTAAGGAATAGAACATAAGTGGATCTGTTTAAGGTTTGCTCCTGCATTTTTTACCTGATAGATAATCATATCTGTGAGGAAGATTCTCAACCAAAGCCAGGTATCTGTCTTCCAAGACACACAAATTCTTGTAAATTCTATAAAATGAAGCAAAGTAGATGAAAATATAAGATACTGTCTTTGAAACATAAGATTCACCAACTTAAATTTGATTATAAACACTCTTTGTATCTTGTTCTGGAAATTAAAAAATTGCCACAAGTTGCCCTTGCTCCTTTGAAAGATCAAAATATTTGATTTTCAAGGAGATTCATGATCAAAAAGAGAGCAGCTGCTATTGAAACCAATAGTAATAGATATATTTTGAAATTCAGTGAATCATCAGCCCAGTAAAAATGCAATAGCATGGATAGTAGTAAAGTAATTATTCATTGTTATTTAAGATTTTCAGCAAGTCTCATTCAAGGAAGGATTAAAGATGCCTAACTAATTCCCTGCCAAAAATCTAAGACCCAGATTCAAAATAAAGAAGAAAATTAACAAAGTGCAAAAAATTCTCTAAATATTTTTTCACATTATAGAAAAGGCAGGCAATGTGAAAGAGTTGATAGAATGCAAATATGCAGTCCTTGGAGTTCTCTGAGCTTGGCTGTTTTCTTGCAAACACTGTGTTACCTGCTAGGTAGCATCTTCAGTGCTAGATGTATTTATATGCTTACCTTTATCCAATGATTCCAATGAGTGTAGAAGTTCCCAGCTCTCTCTAGCCAACCTAAAGCTCTCTTGTACTTCAACTGAGTTTGGAAGATCTGTTGCATTTATTGTAATGAGCCTGTTTTTGCCCTTCCCAGAAGGATCTTCATCATCAGAGCTCTACTTCAAAGACAAAACATAAAAATCTGAGCAGTAGTCAACTGGACAAAAACCAAACAATAAAGCTAGCAGTGTTCTACTGTATTTTAAAACAACTGATTATCTCATCACTGATAGTAAGCATTGTCTTCAACCAAGGAGCAGGATAACTTTAAAATGTTAGTAGCTTTTATGGGCTCAAATGGTTTTACAGGGCAGATGGTATAACAGATTTTCTAGCATTTCAAAATGCCAGATACTAGTTTATCAACAAACATTAATATATCAGAGATTCTAGAACCATTTATTTAAAATGCTGCTTTTCTACTCCATCATCTACCTGAATCACATGTCCAAAGTATGCCAGTATCTGCTTGTTGTTCATTGCCTCAAGAAAATGTCATACATTTCTCTGAGGCAATTAACAGATATTAAATATATTTTTAATTCTTAGTGTCAAATAATACAAAATCAAGAGTAACTGATATATACCATGGAATGGAATTTCCAGTGTGAAATTACTGTGTCTGAATTATTATATAAGGCCAAATATTTATAGTTCTTTATTAAAATCAAAATTATTTATTTATTAGATTTATAAAATGCCTCATTCCAGGGTTTGCAGGCAAAGTACAGAGTCAAATACAATACAAAGCACAGAGCAAAAAAAACCCCCCTCAACAATAAAAAAACATAAGTAATAACCAAAAATAATGGTATGGATCTTCCTTTAGTTGCTTACTGCATATACTCACATATAAGCCCATCCGCGGATAAGCTGACCCTCAAATTCTTAACCAAAATACTGTGAAAAATGCACCACTCGTGGATAAGCCAACCCTCAAAATTTTTCTATGTTTTAATTTTTGCAATTGGCTTATCCATGGGTAATCCACAGAGTATGCATTTTTCTTGGTATTCTGGTTAAAAATTTGAGGGTCAGCTTATCCGTGGATGGGCTTATACACAAATATATAGGGGATATAAGAGTATGGTATTACCGTATATACTCGCAGATATGCCCATTCACAGATGAGTCGAACCCAATTTTTTCAGGGTATTTTGGCACCTAAAATTCTTGGCTTATTTGCGAGTATATATGGTAATCACCAAAGGCCTTCCAAAAAAGCCAGATTTTAACTACAGTGGGGCAAAAAAGTATTTAGTCAGCCACCAATTGTGCAGGTTCTCCCACTTAAAAAGATGAGAGAGGCCTGTAATTTTCATCATAGGTATACCTCAACTATGAGAGACAAAATGGGGGGAAAAATCCAGAAAATCACATTGTCTGATTTTTAAAGAATTTATTTGCAAATCATGGTGGAAAATAAGTATTTGGTCACCTACAAACAAGCAAGATGTCTGGCTCTCACAGACCTGTAACTACTTCTTTAAGAGGCTCCTCTGTCCTCCACTTGTTACTTGTAGGAATGGCACCTGTTTGACCTTGTTATCAGTATAAAAGACACCTGTCCACGACCTCAAACAGTCACACTCCAAACTCCACTATGGCCAAGACCAAAGTGCTGTTGAAGGACACCAGAAACAAAATTGTAGACCTGCACCAGGCTGGGAAGACTGAATCTGCAATAGGCAAGCAGCTTGGTGTGAAGAAATCAACTGTGGGAGCAATAATTAGAAAATGGAAGACATACAAGACCACTGATAATCTCCCTTGATCTGGGGTTCCACACAAGATCTTACCCTGTGGGGTCAAAATGATCACAAGAATGGTGAGCAAAAATCCCAGAACCACATGGGGGGACCTAGTGAATGACCTGCAGAGAGCTGGGACCAAAGTAACAAAGGCTACCATCAGTAACACACTATGCTGCCAGGGACTCAAATCCTGCAGTGCCAGATGTGTCTCCCTGCTTAAGCCAGTACATGTCTGGGCCCGTCTGAAGTTTGCTAGAGAGCATTTGGATGATCCAGAAGAGGATTGGGAGAATGTCATATGGTCAGATGAAACCAAAGTAGAATGTTTTGGCCTAAACAAAACTTGTGTTTGGAGGAGAGAGAATGCTGAGTTGCATCCAAAGAACACCATACCTACTGTGAAGCATGGGGGTGGAAACATCACGCTTTGGGGCTGTTTTTCTGCAAAGGGACCAGGACGACTGATCCGTGTAAAGGAAAGAATGAATGGGGCCATGTATCGTGAGATTTTGAGTGAACACCTCCTTCCATCAGCAAGGGCATTGAAGATGAAACGTGGCTGGCTCTTTCAGCATGACAATGATCCCAAACACACCGCCCGGGCAACGAAAGAGTGGCTTCCTAAGAAGCATTTCAAGGTCCTGGAGTGGCCTAGCCAGTCTCCAGATCTCAACCCCATGGAAAACCTTTGGAGGGAGTTGAAAGTCCGTGTTGCCCAGCGACAGCCCCAAAACATCACTGCTCTAGAGGAGATCTGCATGGAGGAATGGGCCAAAATACCAGCAACAGTGTGTGAAAACCTTGTGAAGACTTACAGAAAACGTTTGACCTCTGTCATTGCCAACAAAGGATATATAACAAAGTATTGAGATGAACTTTTGATATTGACCAAATACTTATTTTCCACCATGATTTGCAAATAAATTCTTTAAAAATCAGACAATGTGATTTTCTGGATTTTTTTCCCCATTTTGTCTCTCATAGTTGAGGTATACCTATGATGAAAATTACAGGCCTCTCTCATCTTTTTAAGTGGGAGAACTTGCACAATTGGTGGCTGACTAAATACTTTTTTGCCCCACTGTATTCTCCAGAATGCAGTTGGGACTATTTTTGCCTCAGGGAGTAAGGTATTCTAAAGAAGGGGAGCAGCCACTGAGAATATATCTTGATCTACTACACAAGGTCTGAAATTTCTCCTTGGCAAGTTTACTTTCTCTATCAAACTATATCACAGTTTTGGAAAAAAAAGTTTTGAACAATGATACAAACCCTGCACCAAATTACATAATATTTATATAAAGAATGGGGGGGAAATCACCATTGTTTTCTCTCTCCCTTCAGCAAGTTTCCGCTTCTTGTGAACGTGTTTGCTGCGTTCGATATCTGTATCACCATAAACATTGGACACATCCTCTATGAGAACCAGTGGAACTTGGTTTGAAGCATTTGACCCTGAGTTTAACATGAAAACACTATTTAACTCAATCAATTTTAATCAATCAATTTTATTTTGGTCATAGACCAGCATATAACCAATGGCATAGCTCTTAAGCTACAGTAAGTATAAAAACAAAAATCATGTTAATAACATAAAATAGGATGTGGATAGAATTACTGAGATAAAATTGCAGTGTGAAGATATTATAAACAAAGAAAATCCTTTGTAGTTACAGTTAATTTTACAACAAATAATCTAAATACTGTAATTGACTAAAACAATAACTATAAAATGGTATAAATAATACTAAAATTTATAAAAGACTACAAAAGTAATAAATTTTTATACTAACTTGTCGTATCTGATCAATTATTATTTGGTCACAGAGTAGGAAGTTAGACATGAGATTCACGCCTGATTAGGGATGTTACACTGTATTGTACAGATTGTAAAACAGAATTTAGCTGAGGACAATGAAATAAGATCAGATTGGTCTGATAGGAGCAACTTGAGATAGAAGGAGTCAGAACAACCGGGGTGTTTATCAAGAAACTGGGGTAATAGTTCCTGGTGAGCATCTGCATAGAGAGGGCAATATAAGATGACATGTCCCATCGTTTCAATTATTCCTCTGCCACATGGGCATAGTCTTTGATTGAGGGGAATATTTTGATATCTACCTTCAGTGATAGCTGTTGGAAGGGCGCTGAATCTGGCCAGGGATCACTATTTAACTCTATTTTTTCCTAACTGCTACAATTTGTTTATCAAATATATACTTCACCATGCTAAGTTTAGTGATGAATACCACAAATGCTTATGATCAAACTGTAAGCAATAGTACATGTTTCCTTAATTAAATATTTAAACACACTTAAAGGGCTCCATGTTGGGGAATGCTGCCATAGAAGAACTCCAAATCCCTGTTAGTTATGACAGTAACAGAAGGTAGTCACTAAAGTTTTGGCAATCAAATATTTTCTGCTCTCACCTCAAAAAGGGAAAAAGAACTATGAGAGCTTGCACAGACTATGATCATATGCCCAAAGCTCACATGGAAAGAAAAAGCTTATTTTTTTTTCTCCCTGCCAGTAAAGGTAGATAGTGCCAATACATATTGCAGTTATCACTAATTAGACCGATACTTTATTCCAATAATTTCATATGTCATAATTAGTTTTTGAGTGCTGCTTTCTGTTGGAGGAAGGATCTTCCATCATTATATAATGCACTTAATTCTACATTGATTAAATCCCATCTTGCATACAGCATCCAATTTTGGTTAAAAATATTTTTAAAAGAATTGAGAGAAATTGGTACAGGTTCACAAAAGGACAATGCACATGATCACGGGACAAGAAACGAAGACCTATGTGAAGGAGTACGTTTAGTCTGGAGAAAAGATGACTAAGAGGGGGAATAGGATAACATTCTTCAAACATCTGAAAGAACATCACCCATAAAAAGTGAAGACTTCCATTCCAGAATATAGAATGCAGAACAATGAACTTAAATTATAGAAAGGCAGATTCCAATTCAACATTAAAAAAATACTTTTTAGCAGTAGCAGCGGTTTGACAGTGGAATGAACAGAGAAATGGTGGGAACCTATTTAGGGGACAGTGGTTTCACATGCTTGACTTCATTTTTTTTAGTTACCTCACCATCTATTCATGCAGCATACCTAGAATCAAACAAGGTAGTACACTAATATGAAGTATGTGTAGAAAACAGAATGTGATCCCAATGCAAATACGTCTTTCCAAAACCCCAATACTGCTATTAAGTTAGACTGCACACAAAAGCAGTTCTGGCAAAGATGTCCAACGGGACACAGGAAGCGCATCATTTCAACACACCTTGAAAAAGAGAAGGCTGGATGCTGCTGACATACTGGAATGCATTCTTGAAGAAGACCAGCATTGTCGAATACACCACTTGGGTCTTGTACTTTGCATGAGCTTCATTATCATAATTACTTATGTATCTGCAGACATCTTTCATTTTCAATAATATGTCACCAAAGCTTCTGAGGATAAAAAAACATTCAGTTAATAGAATTTATAAATTACAATAAACTGAAGTACATTCCTAAAAATTAATTTAACAGAAAAACAGAAAACCAAGTCCTAATTATTTTCCTCTTACTTTATCTTTATTCTCCAAAAATCCTATCTGGAGTTAGGGAATCTCCTGAACAATATAAAACAAGGATGGCTCACGTAAGCCACCTAAAGGTGAGTATGGTCCTAAAATCCATTACATTTTTTGCAATCCCCAAAGGCTTCTCAGGGCACAAGCACTGAAAGCTGATGAAGTTTCTCTCTATTTTGAGTCAAGAAGCACACAAACATTTAGTATAAACATAATTTAATACCATTCAAAGTAAAAGAAAAAAAGAGCATTGGAAAATCCCTCAAAGTCTTAGTTCCACTTATGTGCCTGACATAGTGTTGCTCGTTATACATTATCACCTCATCCATTGTGGTTTTCAACTCTCCAAAAATGTTAAAAGCATCTCCTGCCCATCAAAAGGTTGCCCACTTCTCATGAGAGATTACCAGAGGAGAATCACCCAGGTTTAAGCAGAGATCTGTCCAGTTTGAGGTGATTCCACTCTCCCCAGTACCATTACATTTGTCCCATGTACCCTAAAGCCCACAATTTTTCAGGAAAGTAGGCACCTGAGGAAGTAGCTGGGACTATTTCTAATATTTCTAAGATCTGTTGACGTTACTAAACTTAGAACCAAAACATTTCTCTTTAAAGCCATGCACACTTATTTCAAAGAAAATTCTATTAAAATCTCTAATTTTCAGAATATGCTCCGTTATAGCAAAAAGCCACACTGAACTTCCAAGCAGTCATGCAGAAAACTATATGTAGCAATGATTTGAGGAAAAAAACAGTCCAATCACTATATATAAAGAAAACAATTACAGAATAGCTTTAGATCATTTTTTTTTCTAAATTCAGAAAGAACAAGTATAAAGTTTTAGTATTACTAAAATTTTAATACAGCTTTCTTGTTCCCTCAAGAGAAGTCTAAGCATTAGAACAGATACCCCTGAAGGTATCTACTATATGACTGTCAATCAAATCCAACAAACTGGTTCCAGGATAGGTAGTCCTTGTTTAATGACGATTGGGACCGGCAACTCTGTCACTAAGTGAAACAGTCACTACGTGGGAAATCACACGACTGAGACTGTGCTTTCCGTCTCCAAACTGACAAGACTAATCAGTTGCACACCTTCTGCTTTTGTTTGCCTCCTAACCACTCCACCACTCTCTGGAATGCTCACCCTGGCACTGGTATAATTAACAAGAATGGAATTAATGTTTGTATTTATATTCATTGGAGAGGAAGGGATTAAAAGAGAGTAAGCAGGCACACAATGGGGAATACACATCAAAAGCAATGCACTGGCACTGGCAGCCATGAGCACACTATGCAAACAACCCAGTGTATTCTCTTGCAATCCCTTCCTTTCCAGTCTCTCTGCTCTGTGGGGGGGACAGGGGAGAAAACAGATCAGACACAGGAGAGACTGCCTACAGAAATTGCTTGTCTCCAGGCACACAATGGGGAATACACCAGAATGTTTGTGTAGCACGCTGGCAGCATCCAGCTCTGAGCATGCTTGGGACTGCTGCCACCACCGCATTCCTTCCAATGTATATTCCCCATTGTGTGCCTGTTTATTCTCTTATAATCCCTTCCTCTCCAATCTCTCCACTCTGCAAGATGGGAAAACAAGAAAAGTCAGGCACAAGACAATGCGTACTGCCTGTAATGGCGATCATGTGACTGAGGACACTGCAAAGGTTGTAAATGCAGGCATTGGTCATAAAGTTATTTTTTCAGCACCGACGTAACTTCAAATGGGGCAGTCAGTAAGCGAGGACTACCTGTATGCTTTTGCTGCAGAAAGGATGTGTAACAGCAGGACTAAATTCAACTAACCCTAAAATATGATTCCAGCAAACTTTTACAGAATATTTAAGGCTGAAAAAATGTGCTATTCTTTTTATATATTGTTCTGCCAAGACAAATCAGGTCAAAATTCATCAGTTAATTAAGTATATCTTAAGAAATTAATAATTTATCAAACCTTCTTGCCACATCCATCTGCCATTCACATCTCACACCTACTATGGACAGTATTTTGAATATCCTTTCCCAAGGATCTGTAATCTGAGATGATTTCTCAGTCAGACCTTCAATTATATATTTCTGAGCACTTCGTTTGTTAGGGGACACAAGATCAGATGTGTCCTGTGTTCCTAGAAATGAACAGAAACAGTAGTTTAATTTATTATCAAAAATTAATCTAACATCGAACACAACTTTTGGTTCTCTCTCCTGCAATGTATATTTATAAGAAACACATAATGATGTGCAGCAATGTTAAGACCAAATATTGGCCCAATATCAGGACAAACATCAAGAAGAAAACAACCACTAAATCCCATAAACATTTTTATCTTTAATCTTTGTAATCCATAAAGGTCTGATTTCTCCACATACATTCTAACATATCCTTGACTGTGATTTTCATTAATCTAGCTCTGTTAATCTCTGCTGCCCCTAAGAGATCTGATCTTCAAAGACATTCTGTTCTTTTTCCCTTTCTGTCACTCATGATTTGAATTGTCCACTATAAAACCTCTTACTATATAGGCAGGACAAAGTACATATAAAACACAATACAATTATTTTTCATTTCTTTATTTCCTCAATTTCTTGTCCTTTCCTTTGCTATCACCTCTGTTATGTTTAAATTACAATCTTCTTGAAGCAGGAATTCCCTTCTTTGTACATAAATATACACCAAATAATAAAAATCTAGGGGTTTTAGATCAATTTTCTTCTGAATATCTCAAAAAGGATCTAATGCTTTCCTTTTATATTGTTTGACCGCATTGTCCTGAATCTTATTTTGGTTTAGAGAACAGTGATAATTTTTCAAAAGAATGCAGATTTTCTTATTGCCCTTTATAATTATAGTTTTCAGTTCTAATACTTGAGGGTGGGAGGGAAGAAACACTAAAAAATAAACTACCAAATAGGCTACTGAAGACTTTAAATCCTAAAACACACTAAGAACTGACATCATCCAAATTTCCACTCTATCACAAAATTTGAGGATGATGAAGTAGACAGGACAGAGATGAGAGAAATGAAATGGTAATCATTATATACAAATGAACCCGTTGATAAAGTCCCAAAACATACATTCTCCCTTACAAGATGCTACATATTGGCTAGGATCACACAACATGGAAGGTAAGGTTAAAATTAATGCTGTATAGCATACTGAGTAGTAACTTAGTATGTCACTTAGTCAGCCTTGTGTTGGCTTGGAAGCTAAGCAGGATTGGACTTGGTTAGTTCTTGGATGGGAATTGTCCAGGGAATATCAGAACTATGGGAAAAAGAAAAAGCATCTTAGAAGAAAGCAATGATAAATCACTTTCACACTGCTGCCATGGAATCACCAGGAAGTGAACTTAACTTGAGGTTCAGATCCTGTAGAATCCTAGACATTATCTTAGCATGCTGTGGAAAAGGTATCATAATGATAACCCAAAATATAGTTTGTTTCTTTGAGAGTGGCATACAGGTAGTCCTTGGTTTATGACCATTCATTCAGCGACTGTTCGAAGTTACAGTGGCATTGAATAAATGGTACTTACACCCAATCCCCAAAGTTACAGCAATTGCAGTGCCCCTGCAGTCATGTGATCAAAATCCTGGATCTTGGCAGCCTGCCTGCACTTATGACTGGAGGGGTGCTTCAACTCCCATCTTTGCCCTTTTGGCCACCCTGCACAGCAGCACTCCCCAGTTGCACTGGGGCTGAAGTAGAGGCCTGGGGCCTTGAGCAGTCTCAGCCAGCTGCCGCTGCCCCCAGGCCTCCACTTCAGCCCCACCGCCCCCACTGCCACCAAGGAGTGCCACCTCAAGTCCCACGCTGCAGCCAGACATCCCAATGCCACAGTGCAAAGCCCCAGCCGCCCCCACCACCCTACGCTCTGCCTACCTGTATTATGTGAACATGGCAATTCTGTTTCATTAACCTTGGTTTAAGATTCTTGAATAATATTCACATGATGTGTGAACCCAGCCACTGTTTTGAAATACATTAATCTCTCTAGTTTTCCATTTCTAATTTGTTAGTGCAATTTGCTCTAGCACTTTTACCTGGATACTGGTTTTCTGTCGGTGAAGATCTAGTCACATAATTAATATAAAATTCTGCAGCTTTATTCAGATACTTGTATAACAGACTGGCAGGAAGCCGTACATCAGGGTTGTTAATTATTAAGGGCAGAACATCACAAACTAAAAATGATAATGAAATCAAATTTAATTTGTCAGTTACCTGCAACATGTCATTATTTAACAAAGCAATATTTATATTCTTTAAGCAGAAAGCATTTAGTGACAAGCTATTTGAGATTCATTTACAATAACGTCCTGCTAACAACAGCTAAAATTAATAGCTTATTTAAATTAAGCAGCAAACAGACACTCTCTCTTGCTCAGGCAGAAGAAAATGGTTCTTCAGAACTGATTTTTCTGCAAAAATGGATATACAAAAAATACTGCATTACTTTACCACAATGTAAACATTTAAAGATGTAATTAATTCACTTATGTTTGGAATAACTGCCCAGAGTCACTGGGAGTTGAGTGGTATACAAATTAAATAAATCAATAAATCAACTGCATTTTTAATATTACAGGTAGTCCTTGGCTTATGACAGCAATTGGGACTGGAATTTTTATTGCATAGCAACAGCAGTCCCTGCAGTCCTGGTTGCCATCGTTAACCAAATCCCACTGTTGTTAAGTGAGGATTTATTAAACTTCCTACCAGTGGGTGGGTGAGAGGGCAGCACAGTGTGAGTGCAGAAGGACTGGAGGAGGGTGTGCGGGTGGGGAACACTTACCACAGCAACTTGCAACCTTTCCTGCTGGCTTCCCCATTGACTTTCTCAGGAAGCCAGCAGGGAATGTTGCACATGGCGATCACATGATCGCGGGGCACTGCCACTGGTTGTTAAGTGTGAACCAATTGCCAAGTGCCCAGATTGTGATCACATGACCGCTGGGGTGCTGAGATGGTCAGAAGTCCAAGGACTGGTCATAACCACCATTCATTCAGCGCTATCATAACTTCGAACGATCACTGAATGAATGGTCACAGATCAAGGACTACCTGTAGAGTTTCTTTCAACATAATGGTTTTTTTACTATGATTCTGCTGCACAAACATGTCAGGATCATTATTCCCTGTTCCCAAAGAGCTCATAATAAAAAAAGGATAAAGGAGCTTCAAAAAAAATTAATTAAAGTGCCCTTATTATTCCCCATTTCACCAATGTGATTCTAAATCTTCCTCTGGGGGAGATGGGTGGCATATAAATTTAATAATAAATAAAAAATATTTTAAAAAATATTTAAATAATTTTCATCATGTTCCTGTCCTATTTATTTTTCTAATTGCACTGTCAGTTGACAAACAAAAGGAAAAGACAATCAGGGGACTCAGATGTGTTAATTTACTCATACAACTCAAGCAACATTATATACAAGCAAAGATTTTAAAGATTTCACAACTAAAATTATCACAACCTTCAATGTGTAAAACAGTGCAATATCTTGCTTTTTAGTTTTGGAACGAAATTATATCCTTACCAAATAATTTTCTAAAGCAATTAACTGGCGATTCTTGATCTTCAATATTTTCTGCTTCTAACAATGTTTCCCCAAGGCCCACCTTTGCAAAATTTAAATAAAATCAAATTTGTTATTCTTTATACATGTTTTCCAGTTTCCAACATTTTGCATAAAGAAAACTGAAGCGCTCTTTCCTCATTTCTTAGTACTACAAAACCTACAGCTATATTAACATGCTATGGACTAGCACCGTCAAAAATATCTGAATAAGCAAGTTTAGGATTTCTTCCTTTCAAAATAAAAAGGAAGGAATATGCACATAAATCTACATTATTATCTCAATTAAGCATTAGGATAACTTATTTTCTCTACATTTTATTATGAAATAGGCTTAAGATCATGTTCCCAATATTGGTTATTGCTGCTAGAAACTGCCTTTATTTCCATCCTACCAATCTGTGCTTTCATCTATTAATGTGGTTCAAAATACACACACATTCATTTTGTGAAGCTTCACAACATTTTAAAGAACACACATGCAAGTATTTATGTTTATGAAGATTCTCAGTCATCCAGGTGGAATTGTCTGGAGGTTGAGTCATGGCAACTGGACTTCTTTTCTTTTTGGTAGAGAGGTTTCGCTACTTGTCCAAGCAGCTTCTTCAGTCTAAAAAAAGTTTTTTTTAACTTTTTTAGACTGAAGAAGCTGCTTGGACAAGTGGCAAAACGTCTCTACCAAAAAGAAAAGAAGTCCAGTTGCCATGACTCAACCTCCAGACATGCAAGTATTTAGCATGTAATCTTCATTTTCTTACCCCATGCTGAACCACAGTCTCAGGAAAACGCCGTAAAAGCAAAAGTAACATTTCTGCCCGTTCTAAAGTATTGAAGCACTGGTCTGTGGCTTTTAATAACATTTCACATTGAACTCGGCCTGGAAGAGTTTCAAATAAACCTTGAAAGAGAGGGTGGAAGGCAATAATGAATTAATGGTTTTGAAAGGTAAGACATAGGTAAAAACTGGAAACAGAAAGTATGGGTGTGAACATGGGAGAAAAACTGGCATAAAATCTGAGGAAGTTCTCGACACATTCGCTTAGGTATTTGTTTCTGTGAAGAGAATATACTTTTTCCAGATTTATTTATTTATCATATTTATATACTGCCCATATTGCAGAAAAGTGACTCTAGGTGGTACACAATAAAAACAGTCGTAAAACAAAATATTAAAACAAGTACAATTAAAAAGACATCAGCAATATTAATAGCAAGATAGAAGGAAAAAAATGATGTTAAAAACAATGCTGCCATCTCACGAGATCACCATTTCCTTGAGATCCCCAAGCCTGCTGACACAGCCATGTTTCAAGGGACTTCCAGAAAGATATCAAGGATGGGGACAATCTGAAACTCTTTGCAAATGGGACCCACAGCATACCTCTTCTGCCAGACCTGGTAGAATTGGCAGATGTAATAGGGGGGAGGTGGTCCCTCAAATAACCCAGCCCCATGCCATGAAGAGCTTTAAAGGTTAAAACCAGCACCTTGAATTGGACCCGGAAGCAAACTGGCAACCAATGCCACTCTCGGAGCAGAGGTATAATGTATGCTGTTCTAAGGACACACATAACTGCCCGCATTGCTGCATTTTGCACCAACTGAAGCTTCCGGATACTCTTCAAGGGTAGCTCCACATAGAGCGCATTACAGTAATCTACCCAGGAGGTGACCAGCGCATGAGTGACCATGAGTAGAAACTTCCAGTTCAGGAATGGGCACAACTGGCGCACAACATGAAGCTGCAAGAGTCACGCAAGTCTAGCAGGATCCCCAGGTTGTACACCAGGTTTGTTTGGGGCAGTGCAACCCCATCCAATACCAAAGATGACACAGCCCCTGAACAGAGGGCCCTAAAACTCAGAGCCACTCAGTCTTGCCAGGATTCAGCTGAAGCCTGTTGTTCCCCATCCAGGCCCCCACAGTCTCCAGGCACTGGGATAGGATATCAACAGCATAGCTTAATTTGCCAGAGGCAAAGAGGTATAGTTCACCCTATAGTGAAGGATGATATCACCCAGCAGCTTCATACAGATGTTGAATAGAGTCCTGTGGGACTCCACAAAGTAGGGGCCAAGGGTGGGATCTCTCCCTTCCAATCACCGCCAGCTGGAATCAACCCTGGAGAAAGGAGGAGAACCAGCACAATACAGTGCCACCCACCTCCAATCCCTGGAGTTGATCCAGAAGGATACCATGGTCAATGGTATCGAAGGCAGCTGAGAGGTCAAGCAGAGCAAGGATGGATGCACATCCTCTATCCTGCTTCCACCAAAGATCATCCAAAAGTGCAACCAATGCCATTTCCATCCCATACCCAGGTCTGAATCCTGACTGAAAGGGGTCCAGATCCAGAGTCCTCTGAAACTGCTGCACAACCACCTTCTCAATCACTTTCCCCCAGAAGGGGAGGTTAGATACTGGACAAAAGTTATCCAGTATGGTGGGATCCAGGGATGGTTTCTTGAGGGGGAGTGGACCAGCAGCTCCTTAAGGGGTGGAGGAACAACCCCTTCACTCAAAGAATTCACCACCACTAGAACCTACCCACACAACACCCCCTGGCAGCTTTAGTTAGCCAGGAGGGACATGGATCTAAAGAGCAATAGGTTCTCAGGCCCAATAGGTTCAAACCATTCTCTGATAACAGGGCAAGACTCTTCCCCAGGAATCTCCCTAGGACCTGCAAAAAAGCTGGCATCCAACTGAGAACAAATTTGAGCAACTTTGTCCAACAGATGCTATGCAAATTCTTCCGCGTGGCCTTGTAGGGGGATCTCTGACCAAAAGGGCAGGTGTCACCTGAAACAAGGCTGCGGGACAGCTATCTGAGGATGCAATAAGGGCAGAGAAGTATTGTCTGCTCCTCTTACCACCACGAGGTAGGCCTTAATAGTGGCTCTAACACATGTTCAGTCAAGTTCTTCCCTTGTTGAGTGCCAGAGATGCTCTATATGTTTCTTCTCTTGTTTCATCTCCCTCAGTTCTTTCATGAACTACAGAGTGTGATGGGATCCATGAGAAGGGAGAGGTTGCATAGGCATGATCCAATCCAAGGACTCAGCAGCCCTCTTATTCTAAGCAGCCATCAAGGTTTCAGATGGGCCATACAGCAGACCAGAAGGAACAACCCCCAGTTCCCTCTGAAATCCATCAGGGTCCATCAATCACTGAGGGCGGACCAATTTAATAGGTCCTGCCTCCCTGCAGTGGATAGTGGCACTGAGAAACCCCATAGTAATCAGGCCATGATCTGACCATGATAAGAATGACACTAAAAGAGTGACACTAAATTCCAGATCACATTGCCACTGCTCTAACAGGAAAACCAGATCAGGTGTGTGACCACTGTCCTGTGTTGGGCCCTGGATGATCAGGGATAGGCCCATGGCTACCATGAACTCCTGAGCTGTATGGCTAAAATATAACCACAGTTGCATTGAAGAGGAAACTCCACACAATATAGTGGGACTTACTTCAAGTAATTATTTTAAGGGATTGCACTGTAAAGAGCTTCTGGTAAGACACAAGTAACTTACTGGGTAGGGCAATTTAGAAGAAAAGCTACTACCACCTTGTTTCTCAAAGCCTTCTACAAATCAAACCCATCAAAACACTAGTAAATTATTTAATTGTACTGCAAGGAATTTAATTGTAGAAGAAATGTATACCTTTTAAAAACTGTGTTTGCTTATCCTGTGAGTCATTTCGTAGTGCTGATGTGATAACACTAATCTCCCGCCATACCACTGGTTGATCTGGAAAATTTACAAACCTGAAATAAAGAATTGGAGAAGAGGGGGAATTTCTATTTGAAATCACACAAGAACAGCTGAAATTTTGCTATGAACAGCATACTATTAAAGTGAAGGGTTTTTCCAAACTGGTCACATTAACAGCAGTACAGGTTATCCCCGTAGATGACTCAGCTCTAGATGTAATTAACATTAACATTTTAGAAAACATAAGTTAATATAACATTTTTAACAGCAGTACAAGTTATCCTTGTACAAGGAACAGCAAAAAATTTAACTGTCCAAAGCATCAATGTTCAAGCAAGTAAAAAAAAAAAAGAATATGAAGATGACAATGCTACACTCAGCTCTAAATGTCATTAACATTAACATTTTAGAAAACATAAGTTAATATAAACCTTTAAAGATAAAGAAAATTTTTTAATAAGTTATTTAAATCATCAGTGTTAATAATCTCTAGTCAATTCTGTATAAATACCACTGTACCCAAATAATATAATGTACTACTTGTATTTTATAATAATTCAATAAGACAATATATTAAAAGAAAAAAGAATAAAAACTCAGGAAGCCACCTACAGTCTTTTTATATAAAAGTATCTATAGCATGACACATTCCAACTGATATTATCATTTAAACAATTTCTTCTAAGAAATAATGTGGATGAGGTATATAATTTCAGTTTATTGTCATAAAATGGATTATGACACTTCTATGCTAGCAAAAATGTTTATAATGAAGAATCATAATGAAAAAGCTACAAGCTTGAGACATATGAAGTTTTTGGTTTTCTATGAACTGATAAAGCTCTCTTTTAACAGAGGCCAACCCAGAAGCTTCTAGGACCCAAAGCAACATGAAAGTATTCAGTATTCTCTCCCTTACCAGTGTTCCCCTACCTTTGAAGCTTGAAGTTCCATTTAGCCACTCCAGTTAACAATTCCATTACCTTGTTTTTCAGAACCATCAAAATATCAAAACATGTTGGCAAATTCCATACATTAATTACACACTGTGTGAAGAATTTTCTTTGGTCCATCCTGAATTTATTGTTCATTCATATCATTAGATGACAAATTCTATCCATGCCATATATATGTTAGGTATTTTGTCCCCAAGGTATCAGTATTTGGATCCAAAGCAGGAAATGTACTTTGGATCCGATGTGGATGCACATATTATACTTGTCAGTGACAGCTAAAAGAAGCCTTGTCATTTCCTGGTGGCTACTGTGTGGTCCTAGGAAAATGCACATTTTCCTAGCATTGCATGGGTGCCATGAGATACCTGAAAAAACAAGGCTTCTGACAGGTACAACAAGCACGTCCACGCTGAATCCAAAGCACCTTTACTGCTTTGGATCTATCTGCACATCTTTATTTCATTTCCACACCTCCACAAACTTAAAACTAAAAGAAATCTTATGAGATCCTACTTGTCCATCATATTAGATTATTACAGGTAGTCCTTGCTTAACATCCATTCGCTCAGTGACCTTTCGAAGTTATGACAGCATTGAAAAAATGGACTTGCGACCAGTCTTTGAACTGATGACTGTTGTAGCACCCCCGCGGCCACATGATAAAAATTAGAGCCAGCCTGCATTTATGACTGCCACCTGCTGCCCCCCACCTGACCTTCACCATCTTCACCTGCTTCTCCCCTGCTGGGGAGGAACCATGGCTCTGGGGCTACTTCCTTGCCAGCCACCCATCCACCCTCCCCCAGCCCCTCTATGCTTGCACTGCCCTGGCCACCCGCACACCCTCACACACCCTCCCCCATCCAGCAGCAGCCACTTACCTGCCTGCTGGCTTTCTTGTAAGCCACTGGGACTTGCAATTTCCTGATGGCTTCCCCACTGACTTTGGTTGTCGGAAGCCAGCAGGAAGATGCGAGAAGGTTCTTGCTTAACAACCTGCAATCCTCACTTAATGAGGGCAACGGGCACTGCAGGGATTGCTGTTGGTAAGTGATGTGGTCACGTGACATTGCACTTTATGACTGCATCACTTAGCAACAGATATTCCAATCTCAATTACTGTCATTAACAGAGGACTACCTGTATGGTAAAAAAGATTAGCACAGAGAAATTTCTTACAAAAATACAAAAACACTTCTCTCTATTACAAAACCAAGACATCCTGAATTTATCTTCAAATTTCTGAAAGTACACAAATGTATGTGAAACCTAGATATTAACCTGCATTAAATAACAGATTATGTGCAGAACAGATTTTGAGACAAATGTTATGCTGCTGGAAATGTCCAAATTTTAGTCTGACAGCAAATAAAAAACATGAAGTACAAGCTCCATGCCTGAGAGGCGTCATAACAAACTTGATCACAGTCACACAAATATCTCTATAAAATGGACAGTAAAGGAAGACATTAGCATAGGCATTAACCAAATTAAAAGTTATGTCTGCCATAATAATGCTGTAGGAAGGATATTAAACCAGACTAACATGAACGACTGGCAATTTCAGCACTGTAAGAATGGAAAGGTAAGAGGCAGGTATGAAACTGGTCAGAAACTTGCATTTTTATAAAGGTATATACCAAATGTGTCATTTAATCATTCTTTCAATATTAACATTTGAAGGGGAAAAAATCCAAGATAAAAATTAACTCACTAGCACCTATTTCCACATTGAATTAAATTTGTCGTTCAGAATTAATGGAACAAAATCTACTAGTATAAAAAAATTAACCATAAGCTGAAAAAACAAAACAAACAAATTTGCACCTTTGCTGAAACAAGCCTTACCTCCAGGTACAGGACATTTGGAATACATTGCAGAATTGCAAGAATGAATTGTACAAATTTGGATCCTACTATCCCTAAGAGCATATATTCCTTATAGGACCAAGTCTGCATTCTCTAGGAAAACTGGGTTAAAACTTTTACCTTTTTCAAAGAGCAGGGACATATTAGCCATGTCTTGGTGCAGAATATAAAAGTAGCAGCCATACTTCTCTGAGGACTCAGTAGGAAATTTGAGATATGTACCTCAGATTTCAAAGCTTGAAATATAACTCACAGATATTTAAAATGCTTTATTCATTCAATTGATTCCTATTTATTGGCACCTGTAAGGTATTTTTCCTCAAAAACTATAATTTTGGTTATAATTACAATAAGAGGCAATTGCTTATAAAGCTATTCTCATGTTGATTAGTTTCAGAGAGGAGGGCTCAGTCATCTGCACATAAGAGAATGTATCACATTTTATAAAATAGATCAGTTACAAATGAAGTAGCTATCCTATCCATTCAGTCCTTATTTGGGGAAAATCCAATAAAATACATCTTACATGTCATATAGCAATCTGCCTGCTGATGCTGTTCGCTCTGCATTCCTCTCAATGGAGTACATCTCATACTAGGAAGCAAGAAAGAAGAGTGTGAAGAGACAGAAAACAGATCCCTGCACTGAAAATTTTGCATATTTTTTCTACCTTAGCATAACTAAAAAGAGAAAAAATGAAGAACAAAAGCATTAACACTAATAAAGAGCCATTCATTCCATCACATTAAAAGTATGGTGTTCCACAAGTTTCACTGTAAGGTTTTCTTCAATGAAGTTCCTCAATTACTAACAATTGGGTCTAACCCAATTAATTGTTTTACAAGACTACCGGAAAACATTAACTGAATAAAATGGGGTGGTTAGGGGATGGTGCTCTTAGATTTCATTAGGGAACCCTACATCCTCATACTGTAATATTCTTTTTTACTAAAAGGTCTCCTCTCCAAATAAATTTATTTATGAAGGCAACCCTTATATCACCACCAATATTATGTATTCTTTATGTACCAAGTTCAGGCCATGGTTGTAAACATCTTCATTTTGATATGCTTCTGGATCCAGTATTTAAGGTTTAGACAGGATTTGTTGCCAGGAGTGGCTTTGCCCAGTTCCTCTAGTGTACCAGTCTAATCCCTTTCTGGAAAAGATCACAGTCCTCTGTGCCTTAACAAGCTATTGTTTAGACAACAATCCAAAAGGACTTAACTTCTTCCCATGCCATTTTCCTGCTGAAAATAACTCTCCCTGGTAGCTATGAGGGAATAAGCTTCAGCAGGAAAGTGACCTCAAAGAAAATTGTTAGGTTAGGTTAGGGGACTTCTCTGCTACTGAAAAGGAGAGGAGGCAATTCCTTTATTAATGTAGTGCATATCAGTATATAACAGGTTAGTCTAGAACTGGAGAGATGTTAAAGCTCCTTCTGCCTTGCTGACTTTAAACACTATCCAACAGGCATTATATCAGTGATAGTTATCTGATGACAGAGTTTTGGGTGAATGAAAAAAGGGGAGAAAGAGAGGAGATACATTGGCCCATGTACATTGAAACAAATGAGACAAAAGTATTAAAATATTAGGATAACTACAACACATATTCGTTTATTTTTTAAAAATAATACAACTAAATTATATTACACGAATTTAAAATCTACTTTTAATGCCAATTCTAACCCTGCAATACAGAAGAAAAGGACAGGGGACAACCTGTTGCTCCTTCTAGTGCAGGAAGCATGAATATTTAAATAGTGAAAGCAATAATCTGACAATCCGTTTTCCCACAGAGATTCAAGTCTGAAGGAGTACGAATTGTTTTTATTTCTACGAAAGAAGGCAGGAGAAAAATACCAAATAATATAACTAATACAATCTTGGATTTCTCCACTAAAGTCTCTTAAAGGAAGCTTTTTCAACATTATCCCTTCACACAAGGAAAAACGCCCGTCAAAGGAAGCGGAGACGCTGCCTCCAAATGTAAAGGACAAATGCTTCCCCGCATCTCTGAAAAGCGGCAGAAATGCGGTCGGAGGAGGTGGGGCTTGGCGGGCGCAACGCTCCAGAAAGCAAGTATAAAGGAGGCGTTCCTGACACCAACCAGTCAGCTAACCAACCAACCTGAATGTTGAAGTCCGCAGGATAGAGGCTCCGCGCGGTGATAAGCCAAGCCTTGGCGGCCCACAGGTCTCCTTGGACTAGCTCCCGGGCTCGCTTCACTAAAAACTCGCAGTCGCCCTGCGCCGACATTTTGCACACCTTTAGAGCACCGCGCATGCGTACATATAGTCCAGTAAGGGCCGAGAATCCATTACTTCCCAGGACCAATGAAATCGATGAACAGTTCTGCGCATGCTCAATAACTGAAGTGAAGCGGGGGTTTTTTATGGAACGAAGTAAATGTACGACGGATTGAATATTTGATTTTCGTGTTACGAGCCTTTCAGATTACTGTACAAACCACCCTTTCTTTTCTGAAAATACATTTCGCGAGTGATACCGTTCACTGCTGTAGCTCTGAAAGTATTCCCTGGGATTTTGTGCCCAAATTCTACTAGCCTCCCCTTCATCAAGCACCATGCACAATCGGTTAATACTGTATATGAAGTTTCCGGGTGACTTTTAAAAAGTAAAAGATTTATTAAAATAAGGAAAGATTTAGAGGTGGGTTTATAACGCTTCTATTACCTTTTGGCCAAAGAGATAAACTACTGTCTAATCCCAGGTACACTTGACATTCTGAACCTTTTCAGGGTTTTGTGCACTCTTTTGCTATTTACAACATGCTTCCAAAACATGACCATGATTTTAAAGTAAAGGAATTTCGTCCTATTTGTGATCATACCATGTAAGTGACAATTTACAGACAACTGCGTTTTAAATAGGTAAGTATATTCAGTCAAAGTACTTTACTTTCTTGATTCAGAGAACCTCAGACCATTTGCAAGACATTACAGTAGCGATATAGGATTCAAAGCAGAGTTGAGACCGCTTCCGAAGTTCTAGCGCAGGCTCCATTAACTTGGGGAAAATATTACTTTATTTTTACTAACTTCTAATAACTGAAATGTAGCATTTCATTCATTAATGTATGTAGGCAACAAAATAATTTATGACCTCTAGACTCCAAAAACGTTTGTTGATTTCAGTAAATCTCACTAGCTAAAATTATATCCTAAAAAAGGTATTGCCTTGTTATTGATTTAATGAATTGATAAAGCATATAAATAACTATATTACATATTTGTTATTTTTAATATTTTGATAACTGTATTTGAGCATAATTTTTCTTTGTAATACAATCCACATCTATGTAATTTTATTTTATGCATCTTTCTTTTCCCCCCCATTCTTTTATTAACTAAATACAAAAAACAAATAAAAAGAATACACAAAATTATAAAAGAAGACAAAAAAAAGAAAACTAAAAAAAGAAACAAAAACATACAGGGCATATGTTCACAGACATACATACATATATAAAGTTGTACTATTTCAGCGTATGGAAGCAATAATTCATTACAATCATCCATAACTAATCTATATTGATATTGATTCATAAATTGGTGGTAACATCAGTTCTTCAGATCACTGAATAGTTGAAGCCATGTTTTTCTTTCCAATTATGAACAATAAGTCTTTTAACTCTAGGTAAGGTACAGAAAATCCACTTTCTTTGTCCAGATATCAACTGCCATGTGATAGGAATAAACTTCAAAATAATATGAGTATCTGAAAATATTGAATCTCAAAGTTGAGTTAATGCATGTAATAACTTCTTTCCCAAGTGGAACAATTGTTGGACAATGTAGAAACACATATTTAAATAAAGCATTAATTTCATTGCATCTCCAGCGACATAACCATTTACTCAGGTCTTTTCTATATAAATGCAATGAATTCATTTCTGAAATATTTCTTGTTGAAAAAGATGTGATTCAAAATTTATTTAAGTTTTTGGTATTTTTTAAACATTTTTAAATTAGTAAAACATGCAAACAAAAAAGTAAAAACAAAGGAAAAGGCGACATACATGCATAAATGATGGTTATAAAAAGATTTTTAAAGGTTTTTTTTTTAAAAGCAAAACAAACAAAAAAGATTTTTAAAATTATTTTAAAAGGGTATTCAGGTAGCCCCCCTCTCTGGCTGTTGCAGGAGCAGTTAACCACTTTGCCAAATTTAACAATAGTCAAATTCATCTTCTGCAGATACTGTATATTTTGCCTCCATTTTCCTGTCTCACTGATTTCCCACTTGATCCAATCAAGTGACCAATCTGATTGACCAGACTTTGGCTAAACAGCAGTCTTTGCTCTCTAATTTAGTTAGGAATTATTTTATCTCAATTTGCTCTGCTTCCTCTTACTGATTGCTAGTGTATATTTGGAGGTGACTATGCTAGTACTAGCTCAGAAATAAGTAACTGTAGTTTTGGAAGAAACAAATTACCAGTGTGCTTTGTTCTGCCTAATTTGTACTTAAGGTATTTAATGTCCTTTTTATTTGGAAGGAAATTCGTTTTGGAGTTCTTTTCCTTGTTGTAATTTTAAATTTGATAAATGTTCCCTTGCAATGTAAAAAGCAAACTACTGTATCACTTAGATCTCTTTCAGAGAACATAAGTTGAAGATGAGTGCTGCTGGTCGCCCTGAGATGCATGGACCCCCCCATGTCCCCGTCATCCAGAAATGTCTAGAGTCACTGCTAAAAACAGCACCATTAGTCTGTGAAAAGAAAAAGAAAGGAGGAGGAGGAGGAGGAGGAGGGAGCAAGCTTCCTTCCAGTCAGTGGAAAGGATCTGCCAAATTCATATTGGAAAGATCTCCTCAGCCAAGGGCTGGCCAGTTTAACAACTCAGTTCCCTGTTCTGATTTGCACACTGAACTCTTTGACAGAACAGAAATGTACCTCTCCCTCCCCCCTCTCATTTCCTCTGAAAGTTGCCTGGGGCATTTGAAACTTGTGGGATTCTGCTCCCCTCCTCCCCATCAGAAGCAGGTTTATGTGATAATATTCTTCTTGACCAGTTCATTCCATGAAGCTGCCTTTTCCCTTTCCTGTTTTCCATGTCCTAAAACTGGAAACAAGCACAAGTTTCTTACTGCAGATCCAGATTAGAAAGCACGGCGCTTTGCAACCTAGTGACAACTTAGCAGTACTCATGTAGCCTGTGAGAAGCTGTCTTTAGTGTGGATTAAAAAGAGAAAGATTTCCATGATTTCTGGAGTGACTTATGCAAGATAATAAATTATCCTTATTTTGAACAGCTTGGAAGAAAGCCACAGCTTGTGACTTCTGGAAAATAGCATGGGCCAACACAGATGAATGTATTCATGGTACCTGCTTGCAATATTGTAAGTAACAAAGCATTTAAAAAGTTAATTTTAATTCTTTACCTCTAGTAACTTTGGTATTCTGTATGTGTGCTGGTATGTATTTTTTTTAGCAAGAGTTATAGCAGATGTTCATTTCAAACTTTTTTCCTTTTTGGCTTCCTAATCAAAACAATGCCATAATTTTCAATACAAAAAAGATTACTCGCTTATAACTAAGGTACATTTATTAATATTTTTTAATACAATCAAGTTAAAATCAACTAAATATTTTAAAAATATTTGTATTTTAATTTAAGATACTTTCAGAGAAATATGCATTTTTATTCAGAACCAAGTTCTCCTGTGTTCCGTGATTTTAGGATAGTTGCACTAAAACTTAGGATATTATTGTCTGCAGCACAGAAAAGACTTCAAATTGTGTAGGAGATTTTGAAAACCTGTTGCAAATTGATCATACCTTTTTGGTGACTGGATTTTGGAGATTTAAAAAGATAGGCAAGGGTAACAAAAATGTTTTCAACTTTTCACCGATGTGTAAGTTTGTATCAAATACATTTTTATTAAGCATGCATAGCTATTTCCTGTAGTATTGAGAATATAATCCATGATTTATAGAATGTTAAGAATTGGCCCACTTAGGAACCATCATGCCAACTCCATAGTTTCCATAATTATGTACATGCTTCCTGGATTTTGGCTGTTCATAATATGATTGATTGTATAGTTATGAGAGAAAAAACACACATATTTAGATAACTGTGTTATCTCAGATTTCACAGAACAAAATGAATTTTCTTCATTTTATTGCTTTGTTTGATGTAAGAGAAAAGAATCTGGATGAGGTAAGCATATGACTAAAATATATAGGAGTTATGGGCCAAAATATATGTGGCAGATTTATATAGTCTGATTTACAATTTGTCTAGGTTTCAGAGAGAGAGAGAGAGAGAGAGTCAGTGTAATGTTAAGGTATACACTTGATTTTAGCCAAAAAGTCAAGAAGTACAGTTGCTGTAAAAAATTGGCAAAAAATTATTTAACATAATGCCTTGGATGGGACAAGCTTTCATAAGGGTTTAACAGTGTTTACACAATTTGTATTTGAGCTTTTATTGAAATAAAGAGGTATGTATAATTAAGGTGATGGACTAGCACTAGGGAGACCCAGGTTCTAGTCCACCCTCAACCGCAGAAGCTCACTGGGAAATTTTGGCCAGTCACTCTCTTTGAACCCAACCTACTTTACAGGATGGTTATTGTGGGAAAAAATAAAAGAAGAGAGTGCTGTCTATACAACCTTAAGCTCCTGAATGAAAAGGTGGAATTAAAAAAATCTAACAAATGATTAAAATGTCCTAAGTGCCAAAAAAATAACTGAGAGACAGTGTGGTGTTAGGATGTGGGTCTAGGACAGCCTAGACCAAGGAGTAGCTGCCAGAAATCTTGTAGGGCTGCTGTGAAGATTATTCTAGGCACCTGTTGGATAAAGTTGCTTAGATTTGCTTGGAGTTGGAATCCAGCTATACAAGTCCTGTGGAATTACCTGAGGCAAAGTCATGCCCAGTTATCTGGGGAGAGTTCAAACCTGTTGGTCCTGATGAACTGGACAGGGTCCTCAGAGCTGTGAGCTCAGTCACCTGGGTCTTAGATCCCTGTCCCTTCTTGTTGATTAAGGTGTCCTGGGATAGAGCAGGTGACTGAGTTTATGCAGCTGTGAATGCTTCTCAGCAGGAGGGGGTAGTTCCATCCTCCTTGAAGGAGGTCTGCCCCTTCCTTAAGAGATCACCACTGGATCCAATGGACCTAGACAATTTTCCTCCAATCTCCAACCTTCCCTTTTTAAGGAAGGTTGTTGAGAAGATGATTGGCTTACAGCTCCAGAGAGCTCTGGAAGAAGCAGATTATCTGGACCCTTTTCAGTCAGGATTCATACCTAGTTATAGCACCGAGACAGCATCGATCATGCTTGTTGATGACCTCTGGCAGACTCAGGAAGAGGGTAGTGCATCCATCTGGTCCTCCTTGATCTCTCAGTAGCTTTCAATACCATCGATCATGGTATCCTTCTGAACCAGCTCAGGGGGTTAGGAGTGGCAGGCACTGTGTTATGGTGCTTCTCCTTACTCCAGGCTGCTTCCAGTCAGTGTTGGTGAGGGGGAGAGGTCAAGCCTGAGGCCCCTGCCTACCCTTTCCCCACTCCTATTTAATATCTACAAAGTCATCAGTAGGCATGGTGTGTGATATCAATATGCTGATACTCAGTTGTACATCCCTACCCTGGGTTGATAAAGCAATGCTGTCCAGGTCATTTCCCAGTGCCTGGAGGCTGTGAGGGTCTGGATGGGAGAGAACAGGATTCAGCTCAATCCTGGCAAAACTGAGTGGTTGTGGGTTTTAAGGCCCCCCAGCTCTGGGTATTTTTCATCTTTTACTCTGCATCTTCCTCAGTCAGAGTTGGTATGCAATTCGGGGGTCCTCCTGGACTCTCACCTCCTGCTCAAAGAGTAGGTGGCAGCTGTTGGTCAGGGGTCTTTTGCACAGTTTTGCCTTGTGCACCAATTATGCCCGTTTCTGGACTAGGAGGATTGCTCATGGTGACTTATGCCTTAGGCACCTCCTGTTTAGATTATGTAATGAGCTGTACATGGGGCTACCCTTGAAGAGCGCTTGGAAGCTGCAGCTGGTCCAGAATGCAGTGGAATGGGCAATTTGGGGCATTTGTTATTATATAACACTACTGCTCTGTAAGCTGCACCCGCTCCCAGTAGAATTTTCTTCAAAGTGCTGGTCATCACCTATAAAGCCACATGTGGCATAGGGCCAGGCTATTTGTTGGACTGCCTTTTCCCATTGTTTCTGCTCGCCCCACCAGATCTACTAGAGAGAACATGCTCTGGGTCCCTTCTATCAAATGATACCATCTTGTTGCAGCACCTGAGAATTGGGTGGACTCAACCCAGTTAGCCTTTTACAAGTCTTTGAAGACCGTGCTGTTTCCCCAGGCCTTAGGGTCAGGTGGGCAGATGAACTCTCCTATTATAGATATGCTTTTTCTGTGAGTGGGATTACAGTATTGTTCATCCTTGGGTACCCTGGGTTATATGTTGTGGGTTTTTCTCTGTGTTAATCCTTGTAAGCCCCCAGAGTCACTTGTGTGAGATGGGTGGCTATATAAATCAATAAAATGAATAAAATGCAATGTGAGGCCATTCTGATGCAAAATGCTAGAAATGGGCTCTTAACTGCCAAGTTCCAATATCGTGCATTTATTTTCACTTCAGTAGCCTGCCATAATTTATAAAGACACAGAGAGCTGTATATTTGAAGATAGTGAGATTTCTCAGAAGGAAAGCATTTTAACATTTAAAATAATAAAACAAATTCTAATGGGATTTTAAAAATTAAAACAACTTGAAACAGTGTGGCAGATCTAACTATTTTATTGATTTGATTTGGTGCCACCTGACTCTGAGTGACTCTGCATGGCTCACAGTACACTAAGCAAGATAAAAACAATAAACTAAGGGACAACATACAACAAAACCCAACTATAAAAGAAGAACGAAAAGTCAGAAAATGCATACAGATGTGTTTATGCAAGATATGTATTATTTGGCAAACACTTTTCTGCAGTATATGCTTTTTTATAAATTAATTTCACCAATATATCCAAAACAGAACTAAACACATGCTTTTCATAGACCCTTCTTAACAACGGCATCATCATCACAACTAAGCAGTTCCTAGTTTTTCTTAAACACCTGCAAGAAAAATTATAGCAAAGTCTGAACAAATCAGATGCTTTAAGCTCCAGAACAATTTTCTCTCACACAACAGACAATGAAGCTTGATTAAGTTAGAGCCCAATCTTCATTAATGGACAGTGATTTAAAGTACTAGAGTACTGGAAAAGTCTTCAGTTGTGATCCCATGTTAGGCAAGGAAACTTGATATATTTACCTAAATGTAAACTGAATATACTGGCTTTAGGCAAGCTCACTGAAGAAATAATTTCATTCAGAAAGCACAATATGAAACGCTGTAAAAAGGATAAAAAAGTGAGGGGGGTAATTCTAGATATGACTTAAAGGGGCAGAAGGATGTAATGGCCAGTGGGAGGAGGCAAAGGTGTTCTTAATATACATGGAATTCTCCGTGTCTCCCAGCAATAGGCAAAAGAGCACAGCTGCTGAGAATTCCTTTTGCAGAAGAATTCTACAAAGAAAGATAAGGACAGGATAATCTTTCCAGTAAGGTTTTTTTTTTCATTACTATCATTGTTAGCATATGTTCTTTGACTCAAAGAAAAGCAATATTTGCATTTGCTCCTGTTGGTCCTGACCTCACCTGTTTCTTCTTTCCTTTTCCTGTCTTTCCCGCTATTGACACTTAGACTGTAAGATCCTCAGGGCACACTCCCATTTTTCTATATATAAATGTATAATGATGACATTAAATAAGTAAAATAATAGTGGTCCACATATACATTTTGATGTAGCCAAGGTTGGATGTATAAACGTTAAACTATGCCACCGGACACTGTAAATGTCCAGGTGTTACCCTGTATACTTGAAAGCATTGCAGTTGGGGAGATAATCATTCGGATAAGAGTGTTCTGTAAACACTCTTGTGCCAGACAAAAATCACTCAAATGCCTGACTTATGTTAGATGTTATTTTTAGGCTCTGGATCTTAGTATATG
The DNA here is from genome assembly GCF_059951505.1 of Python bivittatus. Taxonomy (NCBI): domain Eukaryota; kingdom Metazoa; phylum Chordata; class Lepidosauria; order Squamata; family Pythonidae; genus Python; species Python bivittatus. Next base: position 4,178,277 of record NW_028277028.1, read on the forward strand.
GACTCCATCTCTCCCTTTTCCTCCTAGCTGCCTCAAATGTTGTTTTTCAAACAACAGGTAAAGTAGTTACATTTGAGAGAGAATGCCCAGCCCAAATTCCTAATGAATTTCATTAACTGACAGGGCACTGAAATTCAACAGATTGGCCATTATACTGTGTTGCCTTTCATATTAATATTTTACAGACACTTGTTTCTCCCGTTGACCAACTTACTAGATTTGCAGAAAAGCAAGCCAACTTGCTAAATAGTATACATTTCACCTCAATTAGTCTACTCTGCTGAAGTCACATATGATTCTCTATTAAAGGTGCATATGTTTCTGTATTCATAGAAGCAAGAGAATGAAGGCAAGTGTGAGTCATAAGTGAAGAGAGAAATGAGGAGACAAAGGACTGAACTACTATAAAAATGTGAATAAGCATTCAGGAAAACTATAGTTATATTTCTCTAGGATGAACTCTGACCTAACTTTAAGGAACAGCTTCAGGCATTGTCAGTCTAACCAAGAAGTCTCATACTAAGTGGCAAATGGCACTGCTGACTGGACATGATGGAACTTATAGACTAGTACATCAGGGGAACATAGGGATGGGAAACCTTGATGTAGAAGTTATCTGAAGTAGGTCTCACTGTAAGAGAAGATGGAGGATTAAGCAAAAAAGTGTATTATAACTAAAAAAACCCAACTGGCCAGTATTTGTATTCTGGCGAAAGAAAAGGAGGAAAAACAGGAATAGTTAAGTGAACTAACAATGAAGAACTTAGATAACAGAAAAGATAACTATTATTAAACTTATAAATGAGCACTGTTCTTAGGAACCTAACACAACCTAACCTATTTTGTAGGTCATATCAATTAAAACACAGGCCTGTTGACAATAAAATCTGCCAACTTACAAGACAAGGAGTGTTATTATTTAGGGACAGACTTAAATGACATTTATTTGTAAAATATTTTGAACAAGGAATATATTTCCTAAAACAACCCAAGTTCACCAATAACAACTATTTCGATTTAGAGCTGATCATTACAATCTTCCAGTGATTTCCTATGGTCACTTGAAAGGAATGATCTTCTTAATATATTCCTATCTGCTGTAGGCAAGACCACTCCAACTCTGTGATTGGAACAGAACAGTGTTTCTCAAGCTCAGCAACTTAAATGTGTGGACTTCAACCCCCAGAATTCCCCAGCTGGCTTGAAAAACACTGTGTAGATGAATTATTTCCTTGACTGGAAAGGACCTGTCTGCCCCATCCTGATATTTTATGGAGTAACTGAATTTTTCACAAGGTTACTTCGTTCTATTTCATTGGTTCCTACTTCACACTGTACAGTCAAAATTTGCTTGAAGCAGCCTGATTTAAGTCAGAATTCAGTTAAATCTGATACACAACAGTTCTATATACCAGTTGCAAACACTTTTAATATTTTTCATTTATATCCAAAGAAGTTTACATACTGTACCATAACTTACTGTAATCCTAGTGATAACCCTAGAAAGACAACATTATTATCCCATCCTGTAGGTGGGGTATGGGGCCAAACGATTTTATTCAGAATTCAATGCAGAACTTATTACTGTACAGCATTCAGCCTGATTACTCAGTGTTGTATTGTGGTCACTTAATTAGCTAAGGAGGCCAAATTGATTCACTAAGCTTTGGGTTGAATTCCAGTTTATTGTACAGATAAAGTATTAGCTTGTAGACTGCAGAAAAGCTCATTTAGATGGCAAGTATAACAGTTCCCAGAAGAAAAAAAAAGTGCAATTTCTAGTATCAAGGTAGTTGGATATCAGTGTTTTTAGATGCTGTGGGATAGCTTGTTGGTGTAGGCATGTTCTCTTTGTCTGAAGTTGGTTGTTTCCTTCAAGCTTTCTACAAGGACTGAACTAAATTTCAACCCTGGCATTCTCAAGGGTTGCAGTGCAGTGGGGTACTAATAAGAGTCCTGGTAAATTGTTCAAGTTAAGATGGGTAAGAATTGGAGATAACACTAATATCCTCCACTCTAACTTCAATGTTTGTGTCTGTGCCTGTTGTGCAAAAGAAATTCTAAACTACTTACTGTATGCATTGAAGAGGTTGTGGAGAGTGCTAGCACAAAAGACTGAATATATGCTTCCCAAATTAGATGTGGTTGCTGACCTTTCTCCTTAATACATAGTTACCACAAGGGTTATTGATTGCTTAAAGGCAGTTTACAGAATTTTTTATTAGCAACAATGTAGGATGGGCTGCTGCTTCTTAGCTAGAAGACTCTTGCCTTTCCTGTTCAATTTGAAGGTGGGGATTTAAGCCAAAGGACACCCAAGAGGCAAATGCTATCATTTACTGCAAACATTTGGATTCCTTCATAGAGGAAAGATGTAATAGATCTGTATGAAGGTGATCAAATTTTGTGAACTGGTATTAATGAATATATATAGGGAAGTAAAGGATAAGTTTAAGGTTTTTGTTTGATGGAGTCAGAGACCAACTTAAACAGTCAAAACAAATAAAGGAAAAACATTAGTATAGTGTTAAAAACTTGAATCATTAGCATTTGCTAAAAAGCCCTCACTCCATTGTTTCCTTTCAAGATCTCTGTACCAAAGATTGCCTCTTTATCAAAATTAAGCAAAATGTTTGCTACATTATTTGTAACTGAATTCTTCTGATCTAGCAGAAGAAAGTTGCAGAACTTTACTTCAACAACAGTGTAATACATCTGTCTTGTATTTTATCAGGGACATCACAGTTATGAACTCATGTTCAGGTTTATCCTACACCAAAAGGAATGGCAAAACATTCCTATTCTACTTCTCCATTTGTATTGCATCTGCAGTCACAAGTCTTATAGTCCTGTTCAGGCTCATTTGTCCCATTTGGGGGAGAAGTGGTTGGGACAGTGCTCCTGCTGGTCTCTGCAACAAGTTTGTGAGGGTTTTACGGACAAAATTGCTCCTGTTTGCTCAGAGTTGGATGCTGCTTGGGCAGAGTTTGGAAGTGAATAGGGTCCTCTGTAGTATGAACTCTACTATGTCAGCTAGATTCAAGTCCCTTTTGGCTTCTTTGGAAGGTTGAATTCAAGAGGTGGTTATGCCTCTTTGAGGGACAGCCTAGTCCCATTCACCTTAGGAGAGGCAGTGGTACACCCTCTCTTCAAGAAGCCATCTCTTGATCTGGCTATAGCTGACAACTTTTCATCCAAAATCCAATCTTCCTTTTCTGGGGAAGGTGTTAGAAGGTAGTGGCAAATCAACTACAAAAGCTCCTAGATGAAAGAGATTACTTGTGTCCATTCCAGTCCATATTCAAGCCTGGCATGGGAAGGCATGGTCACTTTGGTAAATGACTGCCAATACCCCCAAAATAGGAGTTGGGCCCCCTCAGTCCTATTAGACTTCTTGGAGACTTTTGGTACCATCATCAATAGTATCTTGTCAGACTATCTGCAAGGGTTGTGAGTTGGGTTCAGTGTTTTACAGTGGTTCTGTTCCTATCTCAGGATATCATTTCTAACATTAGTAATGGGTGATGATGGTCAGATACATGGTTACTTGAGCAGAGTGCATCAGTACTCAACTCTCTCCCCATTGCTGTATGAAACCACTGGCAGTGGTCATCTCTCAGTTTGGGGTAAAGTATCATTAGTGTGCTGATGATTAGTGTGTTCAAAACTACTGCAGGCTAAATTTAAGATGCTGTACTTGGTGTTTGAAGATCTGGATGGTCCAAAACCAGCTCAGATTGAATCCCAAGTAGGAGATGCAGAAACATTTTGGCTCATTGATAGCACTGGTAATGGTTTTGGACAGAGTTGCCCTCCCATCGGGGGAGGACTGCAATGTAGGGATCCTCCTGGATTTATGGCTCCTGCTAAAACAGCAAGCAAAGATGAGGGGCTTTTTTGGTAGTTTAGGGGCTCCAGTTCTGCCCCTACCTGGACCTTGAAGCCCTAGTGACAGTGATGCATGCCTTTCTTACCGTATATCTAGACCACAGTAATATGTTCTACATGAGACTGCCTTTGAAGAAGACCAGAAAACTGCAATTGGTGCAGAATGCAATAGCCAGAATGTTAATGGTTAGCAGACCAGTGAGCTCACTGGTCACTGCATATACAGAGCCATGGAGGGAAATATTCAGAAGCTGTTACAGAAACAAATAGAGTAGAAGCATTCCTTAAGCCCTGGGAAATGGTAGTAGGAAGAGACTCAGGCTGGCTCCTCTCTGACTCACTTGAGGTATAAGAGGGAGAGGAGGAAATACACAATCAGACTTGCAAGATTCTGTTAATATGGCCTATCTCAATAAAGCTTTGTTCTAGCCTTCATGTGGAGTCTGTTTTCTGATCTGGACAACCTCAAAGGGCTGACACTGCATTGGCCACAAGTCAAGACAAGATACTTTATTTATAGACCAGCTCAAAACAGAAAGAAAACAAAACATGAGACAGCAAATAAAAACCACAGTATAAGCCAATAATTATAAAACTGGTGTGGTCAGGATGTGACATATTTTATAAATAGTAAAACAAAATCAGCCACATTGATACATTGGCTACTAATTAGCTTCTGAACCCAATTCAAAGTGCTGGTTAAAAACTTGTATGGAATCTGTCCAGTAGAATCTGTCCAGTCTATAAATTCAAGCAAAGAAAGATTGGTTAGGGTCCTGTCCCATGAGAGGTCAAAGAGACATTGGCCCAAAAGCAATCTCTCTCCCTAGGGGCCCCTTGTTTTGGAACACTTTGTTTCCAGAGCTGTATCAGGCACCCTCATTATTGGCTTTCCACAGAGTCATTAAAATAGTCCTGTTTCAGTGGTGACTAATTCTTAGTTGCCTATCTGACTCTTTGATATTGGCCTCCCTTCTTTTTATTCTCTTGATGTTGACTCACATACTGTATTTGTTTTATTTTTAACTGGTAAACTTTCTAGAGTCTTTAGAGCTAGGCAATACATTCTTGTAAATAAATAAGGACCTAAGAGGAGAATGTGTCCAATGAATTTGATTGTCCCCCATGCCATATGAACAAAGTTAGTTTTTAACTCTAATAATTAAAGATGGAGAAATGTTACAGAGGGCCAAGAGGAATGCTCTTTTATAGTCCTCTGTGGTCAGAATATAAAGATATTGAGCTAGGGTATAAACTTTCTTTGAGGGTATAGGAATGGCCTTGAAGAACAGGAGGAAGAGCTGCTACCAAGGCAATGGTCAGATAAGAGGGGCTTGAGCCTGGGCCAAGACAATAACATGAGAAAATGCCTCATTTAAACCCCTCCCTAGTTCATGGGAAGATGAAGTGAGGGAGGAGGAAGCACATTCAGAGTTGCAAGATTTTGTTACTATCGCTATTACAATAAAAGTAGTCCTGACGAATATATGGTATTGGTTCCTTAGTCTGGTCCACCTTGCTGACACTTTGGGCCCAATAGCAATGAAAATAATGATACAGAACTCCGATATTTTGAAGCTCTGTACCACTTTCTCTTTGTTTTAGGACCTCGTTAGCTCTGTCTTCCTCTAGAAAAATTACAGACTGAAGTGAGAAATGGCAATAATTAAGATCTTGTATTAATGTTTTTCTCCATTAAGAGTGCAAGAAATCAATCAGGGTTAGAGATGTTAAAGGAGTGCAACAAAAATATTAAATTTATCTGATAAATTAAGACATAAGTCCTGTGCCCTTGTCTTAAAGGCTTATAAGAATCTAGGTGAAGAATGGTGCTTGAAACACACAGAGACATTAAGAAAACATCCCTTAAAAATCTATTCTGTATTGTTTCTAGCAGACAAAAATCAGTATTTGTATATGGACAAATTTGAGCTTTATAAAACACTTGACATAGCCTTAGTCTCAAAAACAGGTAAAGCAACTGGAAATAAGCCTTTCTGCCAATTTTTTACAAAACAGAAACATCTGATGAGCTTCTTGAGTTACAGTCCTTAAAGAAATGTATTTGGGTTTTCCAGCAACATTGCATTAAAATAGATTTCTTGATAAAGGTTCAGTTTAATATTTAAATATTAAATAGATTGATTTGTTAAATATTTAATTTTTTAAAAGATTTTTTTTATCCCACCTTTATTATTTTATCCCTCCTTTATTATTTCCAAGACTGCCACTGGAAGTATGAGGGAAAGGTAGCAAGAATCAGTGCAAGAACTAGAGGGAGATTAGTTTGTTAAGTATGCGTTGGAAAGTGTTGGGCAGAATTCTGATCAAAAGGGTACAAGGGATGAAAATGAGCAAAATTGGGATGTGTAATGTGTAGACCAGATTTTTGCTCTTCAGCAGGTAATTGAGAAATGTATGAGTGTCCAAAAGAAAAAATATTGAATATTTGTTGATTTAAAGAAATTGGATGATAATAGGCTTGAATTATGGTATTTTGTATGAATATGTTGTTGAAGGTTTGCTGCTGAATGAGATTATGATGGAAATAAAGCATATGTGAAAATAACAGTAGTGCTTGTGGTTCAGCAGTGAGGAGAGAGTAAGACAAGGTTTTGTGATGCCCTTTTGGTCATGAAACATGTTTATGGACAAATGTGGTTTGGTAATACAAAGAGAATGAGGATTAAATAAAAAATGAATGGATTTGGAGAAATGGGAAGTCTGAGAAGGTTCTGGTTGGATGAAGTTGATACGATCCTCAAAAAGACAGTGAGGTTTAAAGAACAATAGGCAATGTATTAATTAACGGAGATGACAGAAGCAAGGATGCTTTGCAAGGATAGAAAAATATGAAGAAGTATAGTAGATAGTGTAGGTGCATACTAGACTTAACTATACTCCTTTCATTTCCTCTCATTTCATACTCTTAATTTCTTTTGCTTACTATTTCTTACTCCTTTCTGCACTTTACATAATGGTACTTGTCTCTAAAGGGAATACATGATGGATATATACATATGAACATACAAGGAAGCAGGAACAAAACTTGGGGGATGATGACAGGAAGAGAGAGTATAAAATTGTTTTTGAGTGCAACTGCGTTTTGCACCATCTCCCCGGTGACAAAATGAAAGCCTATATTCAGAAGCAAATTACTCTTTTTTCACTCCCCACAATCATGAGATAGCAAACACAATTTCAGTTGTTACTTTCCCCAAACAGAAATTCTTAAGTCTCGGAGTCTTCATCAATTGTTGAATTTCAGCTATTGAAAGTCAAAAAATGTGAAACACTATAGATTGAAGCAAGTCTTGGGCCATATTCCCACTATATGTTGACAGAAAAAAAGTATGTTATGAGAATGCACATAATACCATTTTAATTTCCGATGTGCCATTTATAGCCAAGATTTAACTCCTAGTTAAATCCAGATGCTATAGATTAGGTTTGTTGGTGACGGTGTTCAAATTGGAGAGATCCAAGATGACTATATGTTTAGAATCCACACAGTATGGTAAGTCTGAAACCTTAGATAAAAATCAGCATGTGGGAATTTAAATTGAAATGTATCCTAATCTAGATGTCACTATAACTCAACTAATCATAGAAAATGAATTGTAAAGAGATCAAGCACTTGAAGATGCTGAATGTGTCTCTGAATATTCCCCCACTTGAGATTGAAACCAGACAAATGGCTGGTATAGCAGCAGGAACAGAAATCTGAATAAGAACTTGCATATTTAAGAGGGTATAGCTCTTGGTAACTTTTTGATAGTTTATGTTTGAGAAATTTGCTAACCACTGAATGCTATTGCTTTCAAAAAACAAATACAGTATTTCTCTAAGTCAGTGAGGTGTAATTTTAGTTTATACTTGTAGTACAAATAATCCTTTCATAGGTACCCAGCTTTTATCAGTAGTGTCAAAAGCATAATTGTGCAAAATGAAGTGTGTAGGTGCAGCTATATTTCATGCTCCATGCTGACCTTATTCAATAAATAGAAACCCACCAGAATCTACTGCACTCTAGGGAGTCTAAAGGTATGGGCATTTGGCAAATACATAAAGCATGAAAAGTTATTACCCTGTTGGCACTCATACAGGATGAAGGAAAGAAAGGTGAATCTCCAGCTGCTGCAAAGAAACACTATTTCATCTTATAAGAAATATCCAGTATGTTTTGACTATAGGACTTATTCAAGGGGATTGAAACAAATGCCACATTATTGAAAAATTACATGAAATGCATACTTTTAATAATACTAAATTAAGTTCTAAATATCCTAGAAAGTTTAAATGGTAGATTATTGTTAAAACAGATAAAATGTACAAGTTACTGTCCATTACAAAATAGTATAATTAACATGCAGAAGTCTGAAAATTGGAGAGGATAACATGAAGGTGACTTAAGCTGAATTAGAGCACTTTTTCCTGTTCTGATTAGCAGAAGCTTTCCATGACTTGCATATTTAAGAGGGTATAGCTCTTGGTAACTTTTTGACAGTTTATGTTTGAGAAATTTGCTAACCACTGAATGCTATTGTTTTCAAAAAAGAAATACAGTATTTGTATTGTCGAAGGCTTTCACGGGCGGCATACGATGGCTGCTGTGGGTCTTCCGAGCTGTGTGGCCGTGGTCTTGAAGTTTTGTTTCCTAACGTTTCGCCAGCACCTGTGACCGGCGTCTTCAAAGTGCAGGAGCACAGACAGGAGCGGTTCTCTCTGTGCCCAGGGTGATGTGGCCCTTTTGTGGGTATTTATAGAGGTCTGGGGGGGGATTGGGGGGGTGGGGGTGGGGGGTTGGGTTACTGAGTGGCTACAAAAGGGCCACATCACCCTGGACACAGAGAGAACTGCTCCTGTCTGTGCTCCTGCACTCTGAAGACGCCGGTCACAGGTGCTGGCGAAACGTTAGGAAACAAAACTTCCAGAACACGGCCACACAGCCCGGAAGACCCACACCAGCCAAATACAGTATTTATCTAAATCAATGAGGTGTAATTTTAGTTTATACTTGTAGTACAGGCAGAAGTCTTTCCCATGACCCGCTACCCGGTCCTTTTAAGCAGAAATGTCAAAGATTGAATTCAGGATGCTCATTGTTCAAGGCATGACTTTGAGCTTTAAGCAGTGGTTTTCTTTGCTTTTCAAAGATGAATAACAAGCCGAGATAAGACAAAGGTAGGAAATCAGTTTTAGCAAAACAGTCATGTCCTAGAGATACATGCAAGGGTTTTACTCAAAGGGTAGGGCAGATAAGAGCCTAAGAGGAGGGGAAAACAAAAAATGCTCTAGAAAAATTAATAAAACACAGAGGCTAATTATTCTTTGATAGTTACATAATGGGTTTTATTTAAGGGAGGAAAGGATATCCTCACTGTTACATTAATTGTTAATTGTAAACTGGAAAGCCAATTTGGTGTAGTGGTCAAGGCATTAGGCTAGAAACTGGGAGACTATGAATTCTAGCAACTGGGTGACCTTGGGCCACTCACTCTCTCTCAGCCCTGGGTAGCAGGCAATGGCAAACATCTTCCAAAACCTTGCCAAGAAATCTGCAGGGACTTGTCCAGGCAGTCATCAGGAGTTGAAAACTGACTTGATGAGACCAAAAAAAAAGTAAACTGCTTCAGGATTTTTTAAATGAGAAGTGATAATATAAATGTTATAAATAACTGCATACATTTGTATTTAATAATATGAATCCACAGAATGTGACTCAACCACCAGCAAAATTGACATATTTAAAATAAAGATAACAGCAACTTTTTCTAAAATCACTAAAATGTTTTAAAACCTAGATAAATGCAATCCCTTAGATGTCAGATCTGTATGTTGTCACCAGTTAGATGTGAATCAATCACACCAGTCAGTGACTGCTTCTTATGAAGATGGGCTTCTTCACACAGGAATGAATCCAATATGTCTTTGCTTTGGCTTTCAGATCACTTTCTCTCTCTGTCGTGGACAACCATCAAAACTTTATCAAGATCAACAGATGTCCTTCAAACGCCAACACTGGCCTTTCAATGAAGCTTTTGGTACTGCTGCTAAATGACCCTGCAACATTGTCCAGTTGTCACCTATTATATGCATACAAATTGAAATTAATCAATGAAAAACTGTTGTATCCATGTGTATAGCTTCTGAACTGAGTTCTAAAAAGACTGCAGGAAATTTCAGGCTGTTACAGGAATGTGGGTATTACCAGCTGCTTAGCAGATGATGGTTCGTCGTGGGATAGTAGCATGGCTCCCTCGAATAGTAGTTCTGCTTGTGTTCCTCTGCTGTGCAGCATCTGTGTTCTACATGTTGACCTGCACTCCAAGAGGTAACCATCAGCAACTTGCATTCCTCAGAGTTAACAGCCCGACAGGAAAAGAAGAATATCAGGCAATCCTACAAGAAAGAGAACAGTATTATTGGGACCACATCAACAGTCTGAAGAGGCAGATTGCTGAGCTGAAGGATGAGCTTCAGGAAAAGAGTGAACAGTTGAAGAACATTCAGGGTTATGATACTGACTCACTGGGGGTTAGACTAGACCCAGGGAACTCTGAGAAGTCCCAGAAAGCCCTGTTGCAATTCCTCCAATCCCAGATTGACAAAGCAGAGATACATACTGGCATCAAGCTATCGACTGAGTATGCTGCACTGCCCTTTGAGAGCTTTACCCAACAAAAAGTGTATCAGCTGGAGATGGGACTTACACGTCATCCTGAGGAGAAGCCTGTGCGGAAGGACAAGAGGGATGAACTGGCACAAGCTATTGAATCAGGCCTGGAGATTTTAAATAGTCCAAAGAGTAACAGCAACACAAACCATCGAATATACTCCATCTCTGACTTCATAGAAGGTGTGTTTTCTGGGAAGTCACTTAGGAATGAATGACGAAAGTGTGCACAGGGATGCCTCAAATGCAGATAAGGGGCAGCATGTATTTCTGTCCTCAGAAGACTATTCATAATTTTCACTGAGCTTATCCCGTTGTCCCTTCATATATTTTGCTCAAGTGGTAAAAAGAAAAAGAAAAAAGCATCTAGAATTTATAAGCATTACACAATAGCAGAGGGCCATTCCACATATTATTTTAAACTAAACCTAATTTGCTGTTGGGCATATGGCAACTATGACTGCATATATAGGTATATTTCTTATATTATGAATCTGTCTAGCCATTAAGAGCTGTTCAACACCCCTGCTGTCAGAGACTATATTCATTGCTCCCAAGCTATGGAATGCGCTCCTGAAGGAGTTGCATTTGGCCTCTAGCCTCTCAATAGATTTTTAAATTATTATTTTAAATGTTTTTATTATATAAAAAAGGAAGAAAGGAAAGAAAGAGTGAACACAAAGGCTGTTAGATAATTTAAACAAAATTAGTGGTATCTAACATCAGCCCCCCTAGGTAGACCAGACCAGAAAATCAACTCCACAGAAAGACTAAAATTACTTTTATTGAGATTGTCTATAATAATAGAATGTTGTAATTCTGATTGTGTTGTACCTCCTCCTCCTTCTTAGAGTTCAGTGAATTAGGGAGGTGTCTGCCTGAGCGGCTTCCAAATGCCAGCTCGTTCTAGACTTTAAAAATGCTTCAGCCCTTTTTGCCTAGGGAACAGATCCCGCATTATCTCCATCAAGATCATTTCTCTTACTCTCTACATATTTATGTTATTCAGTTAAAGTATTTACATGTATTTCATCTTTCTTAAGAATAGAAATAAAAACGTAAGCTAGATGTACAATCTAGATGTCCTCAGAGAGGACTCTTAGTGGTAAAATGCTCTTCAAATATAAAAATAGAAGTGAGTTCTTTAGATTATTGCATTCAGAAGGAAAATGGGTCCTCCTTTCATCTTGTAGAAACATTTTCTGCAATCATAAAAATGCACAATATCTATTGTCCTCTTATTAGGTTTCAAACTGTTGTATGTATACCAAGATAAGATAAGCATCTATAAAAACCAAAATGATAAAAAATTCTGTAAAGAAACATTTTTTGCCAGGCTTTTAATTATTAATGTTAGTATTCCATTTATGGTTTATGTATTATGTAAGTTTAATTGTTTGCCATTTTCTAGTTTGGTCAAAAGTGGGATATGAATTTAATTGAAACAAATAAATAAATGGAATTACAATAAATCTCTATGGGTAAGACACCTGTTTGTTTCACTGAGATACTACATCTTTTAGGTGTATATTTTAAAATATTGATTTGTAAACTGAGAGATTATTCCTTAAATTCTAATTTTTGAAAACAGATTAAAATTTGCCTCCATCTTACTTCCTCTAAGGCAAGCAAGAACAGTCAGCATGTATACAGTATATCTTAGCCATAACAGCCCTTATAACAGACATTCTTTCATTAACTGCTGATGAAGAGATGATATTGGCATGCAATCAGCTTTCTCTCTAAATATCCCATTTTCTTATAAGTATCAAATATAAGAAAAGCTATCTGAAAAAAACTAATAAGAATTTTTGTTGGTGTTACAGTTCCAATAAGCCACTCAGAGCAGTGGATAATTTGTAGTAATAAAGAAATAATTTCCATATACCTTGAATTTCTTATCTTTCTAAGGAATTCACAAAACAATACAGTACATTATAAAATTATATATGCCTGCTGCTAAAATTACAGATATAAAATCATGAGAATTCTATATAAACATATTTTTACCTCTTTAGAAAATTCTGGCTAATGGTTGCCTTCCCTTTTCTAATAGGCATTCACCGGACTGAAAGAGATAAAGGCACCCTCTATGAATTGACATTCAAAGGAGACAAAGAATATGAATTCAAGCGCATTGTTCTGTTCAGACCGTTTGGCCCCATCATGAATGTTGCAAATGAAAACCTCAATATGGCCCACACCCTTATTAATGTCATAGTGCCACTGGCAAAAAGGGCCAGTAAGTTTCAACAATTTATGCACAATTTCAGGTTGGTATCATTGCCACTCTCCACTCTTATGGCAGATGAGAAGTTTAGAACAGTGAACCTAGGGTTTGTGTTTTTGAAGGAGATTTATTTTGTAATATTAGATTTAAAAAAGGAATATTAATTTGAAATATTTATATATGTAGTAGCTAAGAGTAGACAACAACTTGATGGTACATAATCAATCAATCAATCATTTCTCTTGTAGCAACCTAACATGTGGCAAACCACATTATGGGTTAACATTATATATGAACCTAGCCTTAGTGTGAAGCATGATTTCAAACATTATGACCCAGAATTATGTGTGAACTAGGCCATGGTTAAGTTAACCATGGCTTCAGATGATTTGTGAAAGTAGTAAGTAGAAAGTGAGACAGTAGAACTGATACTCATATCAAACCTGTGAGAATATCCAGGATATCTGGTGAATAAAGTTGCTCAGACACGTTCTGACTTGGACTCTAGCTAGGCAGGTCTGGCTGAGGTGGCTAGTGCCTGATTTTGTGATATGATCTGGGATGGGAGTTTGAACCAGTGACTTCTGAGAAAGTAGACAAGGTTCTCTGTGCTTCTCTGGACCTGGACTTCTCTTGGGTCATGAAAATAGCCAGGAAGGTGACCTAAGGTTGGGGCTGTGCTATGCTGTGCTGTGCTGTGCTGTGCTGTTGGCCTCCCAAGGCAATCCTTGGATCCAACAATTTTAGGTAATTATTGCCCTGTCTCCAACTTTTCTCTTTTTTTAGCAAAGGTTGTTGAGAAGGTGGTCAGTCTGCAGTTAATGAGAACCTTGGAGGAAGTAGATTATTAAGACCCGTTCTGGTCAGGTTTCAGGCAGGGATTTAGTACAGAGACAACACTAGTCGCGCTGGTAGATAACCTGTGGCAGAGCCAGGATGGAGGTAGTGCATCCATCCATGTGCTTCTTGTTCTCTCAGTGGCTTTTGATACTGTTAACCATAGTATTGTTCTGGGCTGGCTCTTGGTATTGGGATTAGGGAGCAACGTTCTATGGTGGTTCTCTTTCTTTCTCTAGGGCCAGTTTCAGTTGGTGTTGGTTGGGGTGGGAGAGATTGCTACCTGGGTCCCTTTTTTGCATGGTGCCACAGAGCTTAGGTCTCTCTCCCCTCCTATTCAACATCTACATAAAACTACTGGGTGAGGTCATTCACCAATTTGGGGTTCAGTATCATCAGTACTTTGATATTACCCAATTTTATCTGTTGACCTCAGGCTAGCCAGGTAAGACTATTGAGGTTCTGTCCCACTGCCTGGAGGCTGTGTGGATTTGGATAAGAAGGAACTGTATCTGAGGGGCTGTGGATGTTGAGGCCACCTAGATCTGAAGATATTCCATCTGTAACCTTGGACTGGATAGCACTTCCCCATTCAAGAATGGTGTGCATTCTTGGGGTTTTCCTGGAATCAAAGCATCTGTTCAATGAGCAGGTGCAAGCTGTAGCCAGGAAGGCCTTTGCACGGCTTCATCTGATGCACCAGATGTGTCCTTTCCTAGATTGGGAGGCCCTTCAGTCATTTATACCCTAGTCATTCCACAGCTCAACTATTGCAATGTGCTGTGCATGGGGCTGCCCTTGAAGACCACTCAGAAGGTTCAACTGGTCTAGAATGCAGCAGTGCTGGCAATGATGGGCATGCCTCAATATGCCCATGTGACATCTCTGCTTTTTGAATTGCACTGGTTGCCAGTTTGCTTCCAGGTACAATTCAAGGCACTGGTTTGAGCTATAAAGCCCTACATGACATGGGGCCTGGTTATTTCAGGGAACCACCTATCTCCTGTGGTGCTGGCCTGGCAGGTTCATTCCAACGTTCAATGGTGGTTCCAACAGAACCACCACAGAACATTGCTCCCTAATCCCAATTCCAAGATCCAGGTTCCTTTGATCAAGCAATGCCATCTGTCAAGACCCCAGAAGCCTGCTTTCTCTGTTGCAGAGTCTGCCCTCTGGAATGAGGCTCTCCCTGAGATGTGTGGCTCCCACGCTGATGGTATTCTAAAGGGGTTTGAAGACCTGAGTCTTCTCCCAGGCTTTGAACTAGGATGGTTGGTACCCCTCGTTGTATATTTGATATGTTGTGTTGACTGGAACCGCCATCTCTATATTGGTATGCTTTTATCTGGATTGTATATTTGTTATTCTGTGTTTATGCTCTGAGCCACCCAGAGTTAATTGGAGCCAGGCAGCTTTTAAGTGGAAATAAGAAATAAATAAATAAACCTTCAAGGAGAGACACTGTGCATTCCAAAGTGCTGTTAGCCAGTTCTCTGTCTGATTCACATAATGTCATTTGTTTGGTTTGGCTTAGCAGGTTATGTGAACTCAGCTCATTGTAATTTGGATACCATGATTTATGGCTTAGTACAATGTGCCAACCCAGTCAATTGTGTCTTATTTAACTAACAGTATTTAAGCAAACCATAGCTTAATACAATATGATGTGAAAATGGAGCAAATATATCTAATTATGTTTTGGAACTATCAGGGAGAACTAGGTGGGGCCTCTCAACATTTGGCTGCCACTATGCTGGCTTTCTCCAGTTGCTGTAGAATACTCCAAGAATCTAGTTTAACCATTTACATTGAGAAAGCTGCATGCATACGAATGCAGATTTGTGGGGGAAAGCTGAAACATCACAATCATTCACTTATCTGGTTGGTTCGAGTGCTGAACATACTGGGTCTGCAGCTACTGTGTGATCTGTACAGTCAGATCCACTGTGAGATTTTAAAAGCCCTGTAATATTTCATAAAATGTTTTGAAAAAATAGATGGTACCTCTTGCTTTAGAGGCTGAAAAATTCTGACCTAGAAATATCGTATTACAAAATTAAAGTTAAAACATCAATTTTTAGGTTGGACCTCTTCCTACGGAGAGCCAGTTTGGTGCAGTGGTTAAGGCATCAGGTTAGAAACCAGGAGGCTGAGTTTTGGCCCGCCTTCAGCACAGTTGGCTAATCTTGGGCCAGTCACTCTCTCTCAACCCTGTAAAGAAGGCAGTAGCAAACCACTTCTGAAATCTTGCCAAGAAAACTGCAGGGACTTGTCCAGGCAGTCACCAGGAGTCCACATGGACTTGAAGGCACGCATACACACACATGCACACACGCACAGACACCTTCCTATAAAGTTGAAATTACCCAAACTGATGTTGGAATATTTTGGTGAGAACATGTGTTCCAGGTTCCTAGTGAACCATTTTGGGATCAGAACAGTCACCCTCAACATGTTTTACACACCTGCTCTATGGGTACAGATATGGATAGAGAGTAAACCAATGCAAGAAGTTAAGATGCAGTGTGAATATATAGGGAGTTACAAGTTAACATTGTGAGAAAATATGCTTATTTTCCTCCACTGATATCTGTTTCAGAGAGGTGGGTATGCAGCAAGATGGAAGAATTCACCTGACTGTAGTTTACTTTGGAAGTGAACAAATGAGTGAAGTCAAAGGAATCCTAGAAAACATATCCAAGTGAGTAAAATCTTTGTCTTAATGTCATTTTTATTTTAGAAACCAAAGGAAAATGAAAGTTGGATTGCCTGATTCTACTCTTCTCATTAGTGGTTAACATTTTCAAAAAGAGGTAGTAAGACTCAGGATATCTGGAAGGCCTGTGGTTGTTTGGCTGAAACCTTTGCCTTGTAATTCTAATCTTCTATGAATGGAAAGGTACCATTCAGCCATCTGCTTGTTGCTTAGAAGCATCACTTAAATAATATTGGAAATGCTACTGTATATGCAAAATTCCTCTCAAAATTGTTATTATTTGACAAATCATCATCATTCGGATAATTTGTCCTGCACTGACAACCAAGAGGTCTTAATTAGCTTTTTTCCCTCTAATATTAATTAGAGTCTGGGAGAAACCATATCCTTCCATCTATTTTCAGCGAAATAATTGTCTAGTTAATTTTTTTTAATCAAAAAGCATTATCTCTTTTCTCTTTGTCTGTATTATAGACCTTCATCACACCACAGATTATACAACAGACTTTTGAAGGAATTCTTAAGCTTATCTATCTTTTCCAGTAATAATGGAATAAATCTACACTAAGCCATTGTTAGATTAGATCTATTGCAATCAACAGGACCGAGCGAGCCTGTACTAAACTCAGTGCCACTGATTTCACCTGGTTGCCCTAAGAAGTCTGGATCCAACCCCGTATTTCTACAGCCAGTTGATTTGCATCTTATTTTCCTTGTAAAAATCAGTTGAATGCTGCTGGGGCATTTCAAGAAGAAACATTGGCAACTAACAGAGCCTGTTGCTTAACATAAATTAAAATGTAACATTAAAAACCAACTAATATATTATGGTAAAGCTTTTATGGGCTTGAGCCTAAGCCATCAGATGAATGAGGATTTTCTTTCCTGTATATAAGATTCTGTCATAATAAATGTGTTAATCACTAAGTCTCTGTTTTAATTAGGATAAAAAATGATGAACAAATGATAACTGTGGTGAAAACCAGATAAAACTTAAATATAACTTTTCCTTATAGATCAGCTAACTTCAGGAATTACACGTTTATCCAGCTGAATGAAGCATTCTCTAGAGGGAAAGGTCTGGATGTGGGTGCAAGATTTTGGAAAGGAAACAATGTTGTACTTTTTTTCTGTGACGTAGATATATATTTCACAACAGAATTCCTGAACACGTGTAGACTGAATACCCAACCAGGTACAGTTGTCCATGGTTTGATGGATAGAAATTCAGTTTGAGCCATAAACTGTTGTTCTTTATAACACTAAAGATACTTCATACATACATTCCTTCAGAGGTCTGTCAGCTCCCTCTAGAAAACTATAAGCATGACCTGAAAGCGAAGCTCTCTCCTGTGTACATTTCAGAAATTAGATGTTACATATAGCCATCATATGTAATGATCATGGAAAATGCTGTTCTCTATAAATTTGATAATCTCATGCAATGACAGGGGGGAAATCTTGTTCTGAGAGATTCAGTCACTGAAACAGTTAAAGGAAAACCTGGACCTGTTGATCCAGGTAAATGGCCAGAGACATCTGAAATCCATGAAAATCAAACTTGGAGATACAAGTTGGAAGGTTCCCCTCTCAGGTGGGCTTTTTTAGAAAAAGCAAACAGCTGACTCCATTTTTCCTTTTGTCTTTGGAGCAGTTCCCCAGGTTAAGTTAGAAAATAAGCCCCAACCCCATAAATCCATGCTGGAGATACAGCAAGCTAAGGACTAATGAAATCTAAATATGGATTAGAATTTTATTTTAAGGACTGTGATTTGAGCTGTTGGACTTTGTATGTATGTGCACATGGTAGATCTTATGCTGCAAGAGTAGTTGGGTGAAATCAGCCTCTTCAGAAGTCATTGTTGGTTTTTTCTTTCTTCCCCCCCTCCCCCCTTTCCCTTTTCAACTTCCTTCTAGTTTTTAACCTTAACAAATCAGTGAGAATTATTCTGGGAAAAATGAGCCAGCCTTTCCTATAGGAAGGATTGCCATTTGCCTCCTCCTGAGTAAACCAGGGCAGAAAGGGATTTTTCTGAGGAAAGTAGCTGTTAGGGAGGCAACTCATCCCAAGTAAAAGAAGTAGGGACCTTCTGGCGGGAGCCAATTGGGCTAATCCTTCACATCCTATGCATGTACATAATCATGTGACCTGTTACACCCCCTTTAAAAGTTCTCAGTCTTTTGCTGTGCAATTGCCCTGCTTCATTCACAGAATTTAACCTGGGGGGGGGCGATGGGTGCAATCCTCATTCACTTGTAATTCTACAATATTTACCCACTGCTTCTTCCTTTTCCGCAAAAAATGATTAGGAAGAAAAGGAAAGAGATAATAGCTGCATAATGCCTTTGATAGGTAGCTGTTCAAAGTTTTCTTATTAACCATTTCCTTTGCCCTCTTTAGCAGTTATTAAAAGTGGGTCAAGTCCACTCATGCATTGTAGAGAAGTGGGGATGAGGGTTCTAGCTCTGTCCCTTGTAGAGGTCTTCTGCACAATTTGCTAATCATAGGCAGGCAGTGCTTCAGCAATCCTATTGAAAGGACATGAATGGATAATGTCCTCCTCCACTTGCTCCTATCCCAGCCCAAAGGCAGCCCACAATCCTGTTTTCCTCTTCCTCTTGAAAAATGGTGTTTTCCAACTAGTGCCAGCACAAGTCCAAGCTTTTCTGCTGGACTTTAATTTGATCTAGGCAACATCTGCACTCCTGCTGATTGCTAGAGCAAGCTCCTGATGTACAACCCCCCCCTTTTTTTTGGTCGCTACCCTAAAGACTATCTTTAAGATGTCTGCATCATCTGAGGAGAGGAAGATGCTCATGTAAAGCCTGAAGCCTGCTATGCTTTGTGAGGCAGATCTCAAACATATATCTGGGGTCTTTCTATAACTCTGTTAAGTGATGCTCTGAAACACCAGTTCATTGTCTCCAGTCCACACATGCAACTAGTATATTAACGAATAAGCAATAGCTAGGAAAGAATTGTGAACCACTGAAACTTCTTTATCTACTCCACTAGTGGATTCCTGAAATACTGGACTATTGCTTTTTTTCTTTTCAACCCAAATGAAATTTATCAGTACTGCCAGTTTCTCTTTCTAACCCAAGTGACAGGAAGAACAGTAAAACTGGGAAGGGTGTAAGTGCCCCACCAGTTTACCAGTGAATATGCCAGATGGGAATGTGTTGAGAATGAGGGGGAGTCAACAGAGTGGGGCACATGTAAAGGTCTATAAGTGGAAACCACATGTCTTGAAAGACCCACCATGGAAAGGAAATCAATGGGTGCTTGCTTTCCTGGCACAGATGGGAAGAGAAAGGAAGCAGGGGAACTCACCAATTAGGATTGTGGTAACTGCCATCTAGACAGATCACTTTGCCAGCTTCATTGCCAGAGCTGAAGAACAGACTGAAATCTGGGAAGCAGTTTCTTAAGCCAGCTCCATTTCTTGCCAGCTCCAGCACAGAAGGCGAACAGCTTAAGGCTGCAATGTGGAAAGGCCCTTATGCTGTCTTTATTATATGAATATAAATAATTAACTTCTACAGTGGAGAGCTTTCTCTTTCCACGGAGACTGTCCATGTGATTGCAAATATGATGCTTAGTTTCCATGCCTGGAAGGTGCATGAAAGGGGAAGCTTAATGAACTGTGTCCCCCCTCTCCCTTCCTCAAATATGAGTTGAGCCAGATACCAGCTTCCTCCTGCTTCAGTTGCATGGTTTCGCTGGTGTGCTGTCCTGGGTCTTGTGATCTTGGAAGGCATTTTAAGATGTCAGATTTTGCTGCACTGGACTTACTAAAATGACCTCATCATTGGGGCTCTTTAATTGTAGAGGAGATAAATATGTGTTATTGAGAGCTAGTTTGGTGTAGAGCCATGTGCTATATACTGTAGAGCCATTTTGGTGTAGTGGTTAAGAGACCAGGCTAGAAACTGGGAAGCTGTGAGTCCTAGTCCCACCTTAGGCATGAAGCCAGCTGGGTGACTTTGGGCGAGTCATTCTCTTTCAGCCCTAAGAAACAGGCAATGGCAAACCACTTCTGAAATCTTGCCAAGAAAATTGCAGGGACTTGTCCAGGCAGTTGCCAGGAGTCAACACTGACGCAAAGACGCACACATAGAAATCATACTTTCACTGCTCTCTTCTTACTTACTCAAATATATTCAGAAATGAAGCAGTGGTGGCATTTAGACTGTTTCCTACTGAAGAATATAGCTCTTCTTACTACATCTACAGCTACTAATTACTCTGAAATCTACCTTGTTCAAAATATTCAAGAGCAGACCTAGAAGAAAATGACCATATTTTTTCAACTCTTATTTCTAGGAAAGAAAGTATTTTATCCTGTTCTTTTCAGCCAGTACAACCCAAGTCTAATATATGGACACCACGATTCCATTCCACCCTTAAAACAACAGCTGGTAGGTAATTGGTTGTTCAGCCAAATGCACAGCTGAAGTCCACACATCTTAAAGTTGTCAAGGTTGAGAAACACTGCTCTAAATCAATGAGCATCAGAGACTGGTTTATTTTTTCAGTGATGGCCATCCATTCCTGATGATTATGCAGAAGATCTCCCTTAATGGCAGCATTTAAAAAGGTCTTGGAAGTCTATTAATTACAAATGACTAATTGATATGTGCTTTATTGGCCATGCAACTGTTTTATTGATTTTTAAAATACTTGGCTGAACAGATTATGTATTGTTCTATTTTAAAATTGCATTGGAATACATTATTTACCTTTTATTTGCATAGCTTAGGTTTAACTCACTGTTTAAAAATTGAATAGTATAATATACTATTATTATTTTGAAACTGTAGAAAGGTAGGGTTTTTTCTTTTTTTCCTAAATTCTTTTTTTCTCTTGGCTTATTAGTTTTAGTGATAATAGTTTAAAGGAAATGAAATCTAGGAGTTTGATTTGCAGTTGTATTAATTTACTATATTACTTACATCAGTTTAAAATTTAATAATACAAATAAAAACATGTTTGCAATTTGTCACTTTGGATGGGCTAGGTCTAGAGAGGAGCTTTACACCAATATAAATAAATATATAATATTAGGTTATTTTTGAATAACCTAAAGCTTGATACTATTTCTTCACCACATTACATCTCAGATTTTAAAAAAGATATGCAATATACATCTTTAGGATATAAAAATTTCTGAGAATTGAAGTCTGGGAATGAACAATGGATCAGTTTGATGGCCTTGAGTTTAGCTCCAATGGATATTATTTCAGGGTTGTCAAATGAAACTCAATTCCTCAGACACAATTTCCCCCAAAAGCAATATGGGTATAATACGGAGGAGGTCTGTACTAATTGCCCGTGTAATTTTTAAGAAGTTAAAAAAGAAAGTACATTCTCATCCACTGGGACATCCAGATGAGAAAGTCTAGTCTTCCTTTCTATATTTCTATAGTGGCAACAATGTAGAAAAGGATGGCAGCAAACCACTGACATTTACTCATTACTATGCTAAAATCCAACATTTTCCCCTATTATTTCTCCAGGGGGGCAAAAAAAAAAAAGTCAAAAATAATGAGCAAGTCTTGTCTCTAGATAAGGCAATTGTCAGATTTTTATACATCTATACTGGCAGCAGAAAAGGTGAAACAACTTAAAGGAGGGGCCTCTCATTGATTAGGAGACCCACTGCAAATTTGCACTGAGCTAAAAATAAGGATTAGATCAAAGGAGGATTATTTAATTGCAGCTAAAATATATGCTTGTTTCTTTCAGGTAATAAAAAAAGAGACAGGGTTTTGGAGAGACTTTGGGTTTGGAATGACTTGTCAGTTCCGTTCTGATTATATCAATATTGGTAAGAAACTATGCTTGCTTAAATTTGCCAGATATCATAATACCATATGTCTTTTGTTTTGCTTGTTTCTGACACATTTGAGGCTGTTCCTTGATATGGAGAAGGTGTCCATAGCCACACCTGAATTAACTTATCCCCTAATTAGCATATTTAATATTTAAGCAAATCAGTCTATCCTCACTATCTATAATTATTGGTTGAATAAAACATCCATTGAAAAAAATCCATGATATCATTTCAGATGTAAACATTCCTGAAACAGAGGATTTCTAAGGAAATATTCTCCCAAACCCATTTCTGTCCCAATTTTTGTTGATGTAACTTGATGATTTTGTCATAACTTTAAAAATGTCCTAATAACTGTTTTTATTTAACTAATATTTATTTTCCAAATTCATAATAATTTCATAGAGGCTGTATGAAATTATTCATTCTGTTATTTATAAATTAGTAAAACTCTTACCTTGGAAATATCGAAAATAAGGTGGTCTGTGTTTACAAATTGATTCAGGGGTATTGTTTGTAAGTATCCTGTATCTCTCTGCTATAAAATATTGCACTTTCTGACCATAAACCTGGAAATAATTCATGTCTGATTTTATTGTATACTGACAAAATTGGTTTGGACTATAACGTTCCTCTAGCCTTTTTTTTAAAAAAAACAATACCTGATTCAGTTTTTCTACTGAGTTATTGCTGCTCCAAAGCAAACCTTCAGATATCCAACAGGATATTATTTTTTTCAGTATGGCAAAAAGCCAGTCCACTTTGACTACTTGTTCTATACAGTGAATTAAAAGCGATGTGTAGCTTTTTTTCCTCTGTCCCTAAAATGTGAGGGAATGTGAACTTCTGCCAAATATATATACATGGACTAAGAAAACAACAAAGATATATTTCAAAACAAAATAGTATTTTTAAGCCTCTTTTCCTCTTTACAGAAAGTAAAGAGAAAGATATGGGGGATGTTTGGGGGCTGATATAACATGATGCTTTTGTTAATACAGATAGTTCTCACTTACCGACAGCAATAGGGACCAGTAACTCAGTCGCTAAGCGGTGCGGTCGTTAAGTGGGATGTCACATGACTGCACCGACTTACGACATCATTTCTGGCTGTGGTTGTCAAGCAAATCGCAGTGGGTCATTAAGTGTGATGTCATGTGACTGTGACTTGCAACTTCCTGCTGGCTTTCCCATTGACTTTGCTTGTTGGAAGCTGGCTGAGAAGATCGCAAATGGCAGTTGTGGGACTGTGGGACAGTGCAACCGTCATAAATGCGAACTGATTGCCAAGCACCTAAATCTCAATCATGTGACCGTAGGGACGCTGTGACGGCTACAACATTGAGGACTGGTCATAAGTCTTGTTTTTCAGTGCCATCGTAACTTTGAATGGTCACTGAACAAGGGATTGATAAGCAAGGACTACCTGTACTTGGACAAGAAATCACTGGAATAATTGCAGCATGCAGAACACAGGCATCCATTTCTAAACTGTAATGGTGCCAAAATGGTGAAAAATACATTGTGATAGCACAACACAAGCTCTGCCCTTTCATACTTTATTGCAACAACACATGTAACTACGCAAGAGGTGGAGCTTGTGTTGTGACATTGCAATGCATGTTTCGTCAATGCTTACCTGCCCATGGATGCTGCATGCAGAATGACTTTGCCAAATCTGTAGTTCTTTTCCATTCAAGGCCTGCCTCATCTCTCTATTTATTATAAATATACCCACTCTTTCTTTTCTCATTAGGAGGGTTTGATCTTGGCATTAAAGGATGGGGAGGAGAAGATGTACATCTGTACCGTAAATACCTTCACAGCAACCTCATGGTGATCAGGACACCAGTCCGGGGTCTTTTCCACCTCTGGCATGAAAAACATTGCTTAGATGAGTTGACCCCAGAACAGTATAAGATGTGCATCCAGTCTAAAGCCATGAATGAAGCTTCTCATGACCAGCTAGGCTTGCTGGTTTTCCAACGGGAGATTGTGGCTCATCACCACAAACAAAAAGTAAACGGTAGGAACATATGAAGCCAAAATGGGTCTTTCACAAAGCAAAAAAGTCAAACTTAGAATGGTACTCTAAGAACAGATACTGGGGAGAGGAAGTTCCTGGACTTGCAGGGCTCTTCATAATGTTTTAGATGTTTTAGATACCCAGTATCATACAAATGAATGTGGTCTGGTAAGACAGACCTTCTCTTGGTTTCTCTTGCCTTTTCATCTCCAACCCTGTGGGCTCCCAATCTCCAGAAAAGTTTTGGGACTACACAGAGAGATGAAGAGAAAGATGGATATATTTTGCTGAAATATAACATGTGACCAGTGAAGTGACACCATTTATTTTGGGCAATTGCTTCATATTTGCTTTTCTAACTTTGGTTGATACATGATTGGATTGTACAAAGCATTGCATTTTATCAGGTGGGTAGCCAGGTGCTTTTGAACTGTTTTCACGAATGGGAATGTCTGTGGAGACTGAATACCAAGAAAGCTGTTCAAATAAGATTGGTGATAACAGACTGTATCAGTTCTAGCTATGCTCTGTATTTACCTCTGCATAACCACATCTGATCACACTTATATACCCAGTGCAGTGAGAAGTTGAATGGGCCATGTGGAGGGACATAATAAATATTTCTTTCTGGCCTGGGCCACTTACATGCTGAACTTGAAGCTGTTCAAAGAAAGTCAATCACTCCTACATTCCAGAAGCCATATTCTCAAGAAGTTACCACATTTCATAAGACCCAAATGAAATTACATATTAATCTCTTAATCCATCTTAAACCTGATAGAACAAAATACAATCAGTTTCTATTTTACGTTAATGATTAAAAAGATGGATTTGGGGGAGGTTGAATGCTAAATACCTAAAGTTTAAAAGGGGCAAAGACATGACATAGTTCTACATATGGAATCTAGAACTATAAAATATAATCCCCCAGTTAAAAAATAAAAAAGCTGTGTTTGTTTAAACTGTGAATTGTCATATAGTTGCTAGCTCTTGGATGCTATGAAGTATTAATTTATTTGACCTCAGTCATGCACTTTTGGTTTTGTATAACTTTGCTTCTATTTAAATGTAAAAACTTGCTGAAAGTAGCACATTGTAATACAGAAGATAGACACTTTACAAATGGATTTCACTTTATCAAATACATTTACAACTAAGTTATGCCTCTCATTTAACAGCTGTAGTGAAAGTAATTGGAATATGAACCGCATATATCTAAAGAGAGATATTTAGCTATATTTCTTGGACAAGAATTCATAAGCATTGGAAATTGACAGAGCTATTTCAGCCTAATGAATAAGAAATACATGAAAGCTCAGATGAAGGGGCCATCTCTTCACTTGTTTGTAACTCCATCCATTTTTCTGCATAACTGTTGCAGTCATTCCCTGACCTCAGTCCTTCACTATGATTTTATACAATGCTTCAGATAGAACTATTGTTTATAAGATAAATGCAGGCTGTTGTAAAGCAAATGCAAGGAAATTTTCCCCTGGGGCACTTAGAAGAGAGCGCCAGTGGGAAGCGGCTGAGTGTTCACCTGCCCTAAGGGGAGAGTATACAGCTTTGTTGCACTCCTTTGCCAACCTGGAGCCAGTCTTTTTCGCCATGTTCTGTATATATTGTTTCTCATGAGGACAGTCAGATCTTCTGGGGTTCCCGTTTTTCTGAGCACATTCCACAACTTGATGTGGAATTGAAGGCCTTTCTATAATTGATGAAGCACATAGTGGTGCCTTTTTGGTATTTTTTGGCTTTCTCAACTATCCAGCGTGCATCAGCAATAATGTCTTGTGTTCCTTGGCCTTTTCTAAAGCCAGCTTGAACATCTGGCATCTCTTTTTCCATATAGGGCTCTAATCTGCATTGGATGATCCTAAGCATTATTTTGCTAGCATGTGAAATTGAATATATTGTATGATAGTTTGCACACTCTGTTAAGTCTCCCTTTTTTGGTATGGAATGTAGACTGACCTCTTCCAATCACTTGGCCACTGTGTTTTCTGTGTTGCCATATTTCAGTGGGCAAAGTTCCTGTAGCCTTCTGACTTGATAGCCATTCTGCCAATATAATACCTGCTATACTGTTACACTATGATTTTAATATACTTGCCAATTCACCTTGCATTTTTTCATATTTGAACTTTGGAAAATGTGCCTCAAAGTGGAGCTTCGATGAAATAGAGACAAAGAAGAAAGTAGAAGTACATTTTCCAGATGTATTTAAATATTACAGTCAGCTAATACTGATGGTTAGAAAAATAAGGAAACTTGCATTGAGACCGGAAATCTTTTTATTAGGGATGATGGACATACACTTAGAAAAAGCACATGGTACTCTACTTTTCTATATGACAACGGCTGCGAGACTGCTTCTGGCTCAACATTGGAAAGACCAGGCACTACCTACAGTTGAGGAGTGGTTAGTTAAGCTTTCAGAATTAGCAGGAATGGCGAAACTGACAGTGATTATAAAAAAAAAAAGCATTGATAAAATTTAAGAAAGACTGAAAGCCATTCATTGACTTTTTGCATGAAATTGAACATAGTCAAATTGTGACATATGGTTTCAATGATTAGCTATAACTATAGACTATCAGGAAAAGTAGAAGCTATAAT
This sequence comes from Python bivittatus, assembly GCF_059951505.1. Lineage (NCBI taxonomy): Eukaryota > Metazoa > Chordata > Lepidosauria > Squamata > Pythonidae > Python > Python bivittatus. Next base: position 4,205,106 of record NW_028277028.1, read on the forward strand.
CTAAAGTTAAATAAGGGTTGTATGAAAGGTTTTTTTGTATATATCCTTTGCAAAAGAAGTTGGAAGTCAGTTTGTCAAATGTCTATAAATGTTTGTATCTTTTCTTCTGTTTTTTCTTCCCTTTTCTATTTTCTATTCTGCATTTCTACTACTATTTTCCTTTCACAATTCTCTTGTTTCTCATACTGTCACTGTAATATTTTTTTCTTAAATTTGTTCATTATGACAAATAAAAATAAATGAAGAGAAAAATAAGGAAACTTGGGACATGTCCATATTCTGCACGTAGAATGCACAAATAGCCTTTGACAGTATTTTAATCCCTCTGCACCTATTATAACAAATGAGTGCTTTCCTTTTGACCTAGCTTAGATTATTTTCAAATGAATTGAAGAAGTGAAGCACAATTAGAACAGGCAGTGGCTGTGCTTGTACTGTTACAAAGAACATATTTATTTCTAACATTTTCAGAGAAAATGGCAAAATGCTTTGGCACTTGTAATACTTATTTTTAGGCCATCACTGTTTCAGTATCCAACTGCCATACTTTAGCATTTGTTGCTAAAGGCTCTCCTCTTTCTGCTGACTATTTACTGTGTTTGTCCATCATAGACTGGCTTCTTCAATGGGGAACCCATCTGTTCTGGTAAGCTTGGAAGCAAAGAAAGCACAGAGGCATATTGTACCCATGCTTACAAACTTATATGCTTCCATGCTAAAAGAAAAATGTATCTGGTTCCCCCATGCCCCACCTTGCCAGTAGGCAAAGATTTGTCTTCTAAAGAACTGGGCCATAGACCTGAAAATGAAGAGCTCTGATCCATGCAATGCCTACTAACAGTTTTTAAAGGAATGCAAAACAACACTGCAACTAACCAAGGATGTTGTGTTAGCAGAGAATATGGCAAGAAAGAAGTGAACTGTTGGAAACTATGATGCACCCATAGCACTCTACAGACATGCTTATACTCACCACTGGTTCATGGTGATGAAAACCACCCTCTCAGATGATTTTGAAGTTATGAAGACACTTCTAACTATGTCTGCATTTGGGGCTTTCCTCAAAAATACAATCCTTTCAAGAATGTACCAGAAATGTTAATCACTCTTTGGAATAGTTTCATATAACTTCATTTAACAGCAACTCATGAAGTCAGGTTTCAGTTTGAACAAAGAAAGTTTATTACCACAATTGCCTGTCATTGTGGCTTTACTCTGTTGCTGCTTTCTTTAGGATTTTGATTCCTATTTCTTTTTTGCTTGGTTGTATTTACTTCTTGTTTATCAAACATACTTATATCATAATTTTGCAGTTAAGGAACTATTGTAAAAACTGAAGGATTCTGGCTCCATGTCTGTGCCTGCCCATTCCATAAACTTCCTCCATATGTTAGAGTGGACATTCCAAATATCACTCAAAAAGATCAAGATAATCAGGTAACTGTCCTTGTTGTCCACAGGGGTAATGAAGAAGTTCCTTCCCCAAAGATGTGATGGGCTCATCCTAAAAGAGAAAGGCACTACAGATAAGAATTCATTCTTCTAAAATCCTATCCCAGAGATCTAAACCCCAGTAAAATTAGTATTTAATTCTATTAAATTAATTCCTATTAATGACTTTAATTACAACTGGCTTCAAAGCATTTTAGGTAGCAGGACAAACTGTATTAATACACTTGTTAAAAAAAATTAAAAATTTAAGAGCAGTCATGGCACGTTTTCACCCCATTGAATTGGAGCTTAGTTCTGAAATCTGAAGTACACATCAAATGATCTAATTTATACCAAATTAACTATCTGCCTAGATTTTAAGTCCTCTGTTTCTGTCTGGTTTTTTTTCTCTCTCTCTCTCATTGGCCACAATGTATTCCCTGTATTTCTATTCCTTCTTACCACACATTTTAAAAAGCAATTGCAAAATAGCTTTAGTGAACTAGGAAGGGGATGATACCATCACACACCAACACTAGCCAATATGTGCTCTTCATAGCACGCTCATCCCCAATTTAAAAATGACCACAGAGAATTTGCAAAACAGTGCAGAGCTGGCCCTGTAGGTAATGCAGGTCACCAGACCTGGCATCCATGGAGCTTATTGGAGTTAAGGGAAACTCTCATTTGGCCCATATGCTCAGTTACTTGGCTATGTACTTGCTGACAGTTGCTGACATGTTGCCATCCTTTTTGGTTTTCCCAAAATGCCCTTATCTCATCTGATATTGTATAGTATTATGCAAGAGCATTGCATGAATGAATAAATGACCAGAGAAAATATTGAATAGACATTTTTCCTTCTAACTTGGAGTTGGCCTGTAACTGTTGGATTGAAAGAAACATATTTGTATTGAAAGCAATGAGGATAATTTCAAACCTGTCTTTTAAAGCAATTATAGAATTCTACAGGGCACCCTGCCTTTGTACTGTATAGGTCCTACAGAAAGAACATTTCATGCATCTTAAACCTCTAACTTTGACATAGAATGTGCTAAAAAGTAAGAGAGACCCCACCTTGTGATAATCAACCAGATCAGCTAATGTTGAATGTTGCAGTTGGTCGACACCAAGGAAACTGTACGAATCTCCAGAAGCATCTATCAGGAAATGTTTGCAGCCTTCTGCTGACAAATATGAGAGAACATAGCCTTTGATCTTTTCACTGACCCGGATCAGAAAGCTTCCAGGTGCCAAACCCTCTAAAAGTTCTTCTGCTTCTTTGGTGGTTAAAATACCTGTTCCCAAAACAAAAGCAACATAAATAAGGAAGTATTCTTTGTGTTATATGGGAAACATGCTCTAAAAGAACAGACTAACCTTCAGTCTTTGCCATAGCTTGTCTGTCCAGTGTTTTCATCCACTTAAACATTTTCCCAGTTAATACTACATAGACTTAATTCAATAAGGCAGGTTTTTTAAAACTGTATTCTGCAGAACTCAAGGTCCCATGAGAGCTTGATGGAGTTCTGTGAGAGACTAATGGCAACAAACACTTCTATTGAATGCCAGACTTGCAGGGCTTCCATAGCATTTTTTAAAGGTATGGCAGAAAGGGCGGGACTTGTCAGTTGACATTCAGAAGCCCCACCTACATAGGAGGTGTTTATGCCCATGATGCTCATGATGACGCATCACTGTGTGGGCCTGAGAGGCAGGTAACATTTTTTTTTTTTAACTAACAGGTTAAAAACAGGTTTAAAAAAATTGAAAACCACTATAAAGAATCTTAACAAGAACCTTTTGTTATATGATATGCTTGTACTTTTTGCAGCATGAGACAGAAAACATTGCTCTCATCTGCAGTGATGCTGAAGATACAGGTCTAATCTTTCACATATAGTTTCTCCTTTTCCAAGGCTTATGGTCGATCATGGTTTAGGAGTTCTTAGATTATTTATTGTAAAATTATCATCTGTATTTATATATCGTATTTCAAGTGCTGAAAACACTTTACAGATACTAATCCTTTTGGCACCTTTTGAATGAGAGAGAAATGTTTATTATAGTCATATAATAATATGACTATATTATTATATGACCCATAATTTGTAATTAAGACAGCCAAGAAAGTCAACCAGCTGAAATATTTTATTACAGTACTTGTAATATTATAATTGCAACTAATATTGTAATTATAAGACAGTAACTTGTAACTTTAAGCAAGGTTATTTCTTCCTGATGATCTACTTAGAGACTTGTTAACCATTGCTACTGTATACACTTTTCCTTATTAAAAAAAATAACTGGAATTTTATTCTAATGTTATAGGACATTTCTTCCTGTTTTAAGAACCAGATGTCTGATAAATATTTGCTCTACAAATCTAATCTTTCTGATAAGCACTGAAACATCCTGGTTTAGCATACTAAATAGGGGAAATTTGATAGAAGTGTTCTTTATTTTGTTGAAACAGTACTTTGTTTTCCCCTCACATGAATTAGATGCTTCAGTAATAATATGGGTAGTTCCCTGAATTCCCATATCTGAAATGTAAACTTCTTTCTAGATAGGAAAAAATGGGGCATGATATTCTTGTGTCTGATGGAATTCCTTTATGCTTGCAATATTTGGAATCAGATCAGTTGCATTACCAGATAACTTAGAACAAATTTTAAACCAATGTGTAGCTCTGCGTCTGTGGTAAGGAAAAGGAAAGCTGAACAGTGTATTAGTATGTCTGTGCAGTATAAGTCTTCATTTTGGGAGGAAGATGGTGCACACTTAAGAAAGACGGAATGTGTCAATAGACCTGTGAATGCTCCATTCTTCACTGTCTCCCAGGCTGAATTCTCACACCCTTTGATTGAGACAAGTCAGTGCCCCTACCGTGGAACCAAGGTGCTATCTGATCTGTTGATTTCTCAAAGCCGGCTCGGAGGTTGAACTGCTCTTCTTTAAACCACCGAATTATACTCTTTTGAGTAGAACTGGGGACAGATCTTTGTAACCTTTGTTTTCTGCCATAGTAAAAGAATAGGTGGTTTAAATATTTTGATGGATTTAAGTTCAGTTTTAATGCAAAACAAAAAGCACTTACTCATTAGGAAATGTGCATAAAAGCACACTAATTTTTAGACTAAAGTATATTTATTGAAAAAGAATTTTATACAGAGTTAAAAACTACCGAAACATAAAGAGAAAATTAGAAAAGAGAAAAAGATATGAAAAGATAAAAGAAAAAGTGAAAAACAGTAAAAGTCAAAGAAAAAAAGAAAGAAAAATATTTAAAGAAGCGACTTCTGATCTTTGCAGCAGTTACAAACATGGTTATTAGCATCTATGCCGTCCCAAATTACATAACATGTTTCCCTTCTTACCATAAACAACCCTTTTTAATCAGTAAATCCTGAAATCACCAATTCATTTTTGTGGAGGCACCTCTTCCTAAGCAGAAGGTGTTCCTCCTTATTACTGCTGTGACAATCACTTGCTTGGCATTTTTTGCATATCCAAGCTACACCACCAAACAAAAGAAAAGAGAAAATGTGAGGCAGAAGCTTGCTTTTACATCTAAATTGGCTTCTTGTGATAGGCCAAAGGACTTGCTTGTGCTAACAGGCTCCATGTTAAACACGAAGCCTTGTTTTGCTTTAGCATCAGTTTTAAAGAACAGGACTCCTTCCTTCCCTGTCTTTTTTCTATCTTTGCCTTTCTTAACTTCTTTAGATTTTGCAGGAGAAATAAAGTTCTACAAGAAGTTAACAGTTCTTAATAGATGTGAAAAGAAGGTATCAGACCTAGACATAATGCCACATAAGAAATTGTAGTCAACCACTATCAGCAGGAGAAAGCAATATAACAAAGACGAAGATGAAGACAACCAGTTGCAGTCCCACGTGCGTGGAAATGGAAAAAGCAAGAAGGCAAAGAAAGAACATTAGAATGGTTTATATGAAGAAGTGTGGTAAAGAATCAATAAAAATGAAGTGGAAGTATCAGAAATTATGATGTTGTATATCCTAAATGGTTTAAGGAGAGGTATATCCAGAACAAAGTAGCCAGCCACATAAAGCCCTGTTCTACCCACATAAAGCCCTGTTCCACCAGACCTGCTCTAAAGAGGCTCTAAAGACTGCTCTACCTGCTCTAAAGACTGTCTCAGATGGGAGACAAGCAATATTTGTAGCTACAGTTTCCTAGGAAGATCTCTAAGGACCTTCCCTAATCCTGGTCTTCCTTTTTTGTTCCTCTCTTTTCCTTCCCAGTTTTAGATTATGACAATGAATTTCATAATTACTTTTCATCATTAAGTGCCCAATTGTAATCTTTCATTTAATAAAGAAAAGGAACAAAGGAGTTTAAATGGTTTGATTCTTACACTATATACTCACAGTTTACTCAAATGAACATAAAAAGGAAAAGGGGTTGTGTTTTGTATATTTGTAGCATGGCCACACTTGAGAGAATGAAATGCATGACGGAATGAGAAAAATACTAAATAAATGCAGGAAACCTGGAAGAAGGTTTTTGTGGTGTTTGAGGACTGACTGACAAGTCTAGCTGCTAAATGTGAGTAGCCCAAAGGCAATGAACCTATCCAATGAAATCATTTAAACTTGTGTACAATGTGGCTTTTGCAGGTAAGGCCTATTGTCCCCAGCCCAATTTCATAGAGCACTTATAAAAGGAAGAAAAGTGACATTCAGCAGAGCCATCTTGGGCTGTTCATGCCTTCCTCAGCAGGACAGTGAACACTCCTCTAAGTTACTAACCTCTCTGTTTTCCCATTAGCTGTTTTAGCTGTGAGGTTTTTAGGCTTTGGTGGCAGAGGTGGAGGAGGTGGCTTTCTTTGCTCCTCTCTCTTACAGGCCTTGGAAACGTCAGCTGCTTTGCCTTTGTGGATGCCCTGCAATGACAGCCTCTTGTAGTCATCTCGTGCGTGTTTGGCAAGGGAGCGTCGCCTTTCATCTGCTGCTTTGGACCTCCGTACTGAAATAGCAAAGGAACATTGTTACTCAGTCCTTTTTTCAAGGTCTAGAAGCACCCATAGGAATTATGAAATCATGCCCATGAGTGGGAGAAAGCCAGAGAGAATAAACCACGTGTAACATTATTCCACTGCATGAATGAACTTCCATAATGAAGACACTTCCATAGGGGATTTTTACAGCAGTTCAGAATCAGCTCTGAACTTGCCTGTTCTCATGACGCCAGCTCACCTCCTGAGTATAGCCAGTCTGTTGCTGGATTCACTGCTGTGTATACAAGAACTGTTTTGCCTCCTACTTTCCCCTTCCCCTTTCCTTCTTTCTTTTTGAAGCACTGCAGCTCAGCAAAGCTTCTGGGCGATCTGTCCTCCATTGGTGGAAACCCCCACCTCCCAGCTCCTTTCTCTCATCATAATACTGTTCTCCATGTTTTGAGGTTGGCAATGAGTGAAGAGAATCACATACCAGCTTCACAATGCTTTTGAGGGATTGGGGAATGGTAACTGCAGTGGAAATCTTGAGGGATAGAAATGCCCTCAGCCTGATCAGTGCTTCTGCACTGCGCATTCAATTTGGTCAGCACAGCTCTCCAGGTAGGTGGATTCCTTGGAGGCCTAACAATGTTGTGTAAAATTTTAGGGGATTTGTTTACAAATAAAGGGCATTGGCATAAATAGAAGTTAAAGCTTCATTATTCCAACAGAGAGCCAAAATTATTGCTTCTACAGCAGAATTTCAGACAGATACCAAGCACTTTCTTTTTTAAAAAAAGTCTTTGCTAAATGTAACATGTAACCCTTACAACTGGAATTTTAGAGTATGATTTTATATAATTGGCCTTGTAAATCCTTTCTCCATTCAAAATGATAGGCATGGTCACATAAAAGGGTCAATATTAGTGTGCCATACACGATTCCAGCCAATCAGGATCTTCTTTGTCCAGTTTTTGAATTGATTCAGCAGTGTGATCTAGAGTTATTTCTTCTGATGCTCTGGTCTCAGTGGCGATCGTCTTCATTGGCATTTCTCTATTCTGTCATAGATAGACAAAGGTAATGGTTTCAATTAATGTATCAATAATTTTCTTCCATGCTAATAATTCACAGTTTGAATTATTTATAAACAATTTTAGCACTTGATCTTATAAGAGCCATATGTTTTGAATGCTGTCATTGCTTGGTGATTCAACCAACCCTGGAGTGGCTGGCACCTTGAGGACGCTATCTGAGCCTAATAATTTCACCATCAATCTTGGGTGATATTTATTATTTGTAGGACTATTGTTTTATTTTATTTTAATTTAATTAATGTTTATTCTTTTACTGTAAATCGCCCAGAGTCACTTCTAGGGAGATGGGTGATGACAAATGTGAAATATAAATAAATTAAAAAAAAACATATAAATCTTAAATTGCAGGTTAAAATTAGCTCTCCACCTCCTCTGTTGGGCAACCTTTCCTGACTTAGTACCTCTAGATATGTTCAATTGGCCACAATGACTGGATTCACATCCAAGACATTTTGAGGATCACCAGATGAAGGAAGGCTGCTCTGGGACCAAGAATATGCTACTGTGCAAGCCACTTTATGAACCAATACCTCCATTCAAAGATAGCTAGCACTTTTTCTTGTCTGAGCTGAACATTTTTGTGTCAAAAGATCAGCAAATAATGTATGTTAATCAATAATACTAGAAATTACCAGTCTTTAGAAAAATGTTATTGCCTGATTCAAATATACACGTCTCCCCCAATTTGGAACTCACAGGTTTTCCCAAGTACATGTAATAAGAGAGAGCTTGTTTAAAGTCTCTTTTTCACAGCTCCTCCATGCCATCCTGCCACAATTTTGGCCTCACCCTTTACTGCCCGTTCCCATAGCATACAGTAAACTAACAAGACCATCTGGAAATGTAAGTTTGAGTATTTATATGTGTGCATGCTGGTTTTTTTAAAGGTGACAACTGCATTTGGATTTGATCTGCATTCAGAAAAATGACATGCCTACTGGAGGTGAAGACAAAACTTTATTTGCATTGTATATGCCCAGAGAGACTCGCTTTGTTTTCTTACCTGCTGAAAATTATATTTGCTTGAATTAGGGCTACAGTCTACCAATATCTGTTCTACACTTCTCAATTTAGTCACAGGAGCCTAAAACATCAACAAGATAGGAATAAAGGGATGTCAATTTTCTTTCACTTATTCCCACTCTAACATACAGTATGTGGAAAAAGAGAAAGCACCCACCATCATCTTGTTTACTTCCCATACTTGGAGCATTAACATATATAGACAACGATGGCCAGAAACTATGAGCCAATATTCTTTCAAATATTTTTCAGTGAGTGGATTTTCAGCGAGGCCCCATTTTCAGCAACAGTCCTATTTTATCTGAAATCTTTATTTCAATAAGCCATGATTGACTGAAAACATCTTGGAACCGAGGAGCCTTTGGAACCAATCTATAGTAGGAGCTTTTCTTTAGTTCTGTGTTGGCTGACTTCAGCAAAGTATTTCCCAAACCATTCTTCCAACTCCATTTATCCCTTGCCTTGCCCAAATATTTTTATGACTGCAGATTTGCTATCAAGTCATATGTGGCTTTTATAAGTGGGAGTAGTGTCAAAGCTGTAGAACCTGATCTGTTCCCCCACTCCTTTTCTGTTTTGACTGCAGGCAGAGGAGGAAGAGATTTTCCAGTTGCTTCCACCACCCATCTATTTTTCACTGTTCGCCCTCGCAACTATAGCCACCCACAGTTTTTACTTTGGAATTGGCACCAGTGAAATGTACGTGCAATTACTGAATACAAAAACAACACCTAATTGGCTGCACAAATAGAAAGCAAATTAAACCTGGAGTCAGCAGGAAGGGGTAATTAAAACTGGGCTCAGATTATACTTGGGACTACATTACCCACACAAACCACCTTGCAGTCAGCTCCACACATGTGGAGGCATGCATACAGTTTGCAGAGTTTAACGCTGTGCACTTTAAATGCATATAATTATTGAAAACTGGTGCTAATAGCACTAATGCTAAAATATATGTGACTAGAGAGCACATTATAAACACAGTAGATAGCATATTTCAGAAAAAAAGTCCAGTGCTCTCTTCAGAAACTCAAGAGAGTAAAATCCTTTAGTATATCCTGCTTGGTTCAAATTCCTACCTACTTGGCAAATTCATTGCATAATATTGAGCCAATTACTATCTCTCAACCTCATCTACCTCACAGAATATTGTGAAATGGAGGAAAGGAAGCATCATAGGCTATCCTGAATTCTTTGCAACAAGGGCAAGCTAAGAAAAACAGAAACAAATTAATATCTAAGTATTCAAATGCAAACCCTTCAAGTTCACCAAGAGAGAAGAAGTAACATTGCGTGTGATATTCTAAACCCAAACTCAGCTGAACACATGCAAAATAACAGAAGGGAAAATGGAAAAGGCCATTGGGTCAATCACTTACAGGGATTTTTTTTTTACTTCTTTTTGAATGTTTTGTTTTCAGAAAGAAAGAAAGAAAATCCCAAATTAGGTCAAACTGTATATCCATGTAACAGTTACTGATCACGGGTTGATGCATATCAGAAAATGCAGCCGGCTAGCTCAGTAGAAGATGAGTGAACTTAGTGTCACGAGCATCCTGTTGAGTTAAAGAAGTACTTGTTTCACTAACAACTATGCTACTGCAGAGGCTCTCTCTCTCTCTCTCTCTCTCTCTCTCACACACACACACACACACACACACATAAATACACATGTCTTTTCCTTGATAGGTTGCAAGTTCTTAATATTTTACTGATAGAAAAATATTCACACAGTTTTGTACCCAGTTACTGGCCAGAGGTTGACTTGAAGTATGGCAAACTGAAGATGGCTCTGTGAAAGCAGAGTCGACGACCGCAGCAAAGACCAAGGAACCAGTGAGTAGACCTGTACCTCAGAACCTCTCTGGACAAGGAGGACAAGAAATTGCCCACATGTGCTCTGGATGGCTGCTCCCCATAAGGAGACCACAGAACAGCGGTGTCCCACAGGTGTGAGTGCTGGGAGATAACAGGAATAGCTATCTTGCTCGCAACCGCAGTTGGCACCTTTTAAAGGACACTAAGTTCGCTAACCTCACTTTCTAATCACTTTTGGAAATTGAATGTTAACTACTTTTAAGCTATTAGAGACCTTCAGAACAACAAGTTTGAAAACACTGGGTGTTTGCCTTCAGTCCTGAATGAAAGAAATTTTTATTCATAAATTTAAGAATTTAAAGGATTTGAAACGAGCAGCAAAAAGCTAAATAAGATTTTGATCTTAGAAAGTTATAAATGGACTAAGGGTCCAGATAACATTGGAAGATTGAAACTTTTACAATAAGATTTGGGAATTAATTATAAAGAACAAACAGCTTCTCATGGGAAATAGATTCTGGTTTGGTTTTTACAAGACAAAACAAAGATAAGCAATTTCATGATTTTAAAAACTGGATACCAGAGGGGACAAAAACTTTTGGATAGAGGAAAGATTTACAGGCCTGTAAAATGTTGCAAAACGTTATAATAATAAAAATAATGAAGAAGACTTTTGAAGAATGAAATCAGAAAATAGTAGCCACAATATCAACAATATCAGTAATGATGTCTGCTTCTAAGGATAGACTATGCCCAAAAGATGTTATTGAAGAAATGATATATGTAGAAAAAAATTTATCTGATGAGGTAGAGATGCTATTGAAAGTGGATTTACAACTTACAGGCCAAGAGAATGACTTAGAAAAGGATGTTTCACTGGATCCACAAAAGAAAGTGGCTGAGGTTCTAAAATTTAAAAGGGAAATACAAATGAACCAAGAGAGTGACCTGGATATTTTTTTTTCCTGCTGGATTTACAAGAGAGGCTTGTTAAAGCCTTGAAGAATTCTGTATGATGGGATAAAGAAGAAATGAAGAGAAATCAAATCCTGCGACAATATTTGAATGAAGTAAAGATTAAGAATGTTAGAAGTAAAAGGAAGGAATACAAAGTTGGTTTATTTGATCAAGGTTAAAACAAGATATGTTGTTACTGTACTTTGGGTAACCCTTTATGGACTCTCTGCTGATACCAGGACTGAAAAGTTGATGCTTTATGGATCTGTTTATAGATAAGAGATGGGATATCATATGCTGGTCTATGACCGAAATAAAATTGATTGATTGAGATGGGATATGGGATATGGGATGAAGAAATAAATTGTCAAGTTCAGCCCAAGAACAACAGCGAGATACTCCAGAACAGTTTAGCTCCTTTATTAGCTTACACCTAATAAACAGTATCTCGCCAGACTAAATCTATACCACAATAACAGTAACTATAACCATGAGGCCCGGGGGGGTGGGGGCGGTCAGTCTCATTCTCTTGGCTTTCCCTTGCTCCGGCTGGGGAGTGAGGAAGTGCTTCCCCTGGAATGTCTCTTCCCCCTCCTGGCAACCTTGAAGCTCCATTCCAGAACTTTCCCCGTTCATGCCTTCTATCACATAAATGTTTGTAACCTTAGAGGGAGTGAAGAGTAGCTAAATTTGTTTATACTTGTTGTGATGAAGGTTGGAAGTCACCTCTTTATGTATTTCTTTTCTCTTTATTATATTCTTACTTTTTCTTCTCTCTTTTTTCTTTTCTTTCTTTCTTTTTTTTGCACTTGTTACTCCTTTCTATTCTCTTTACTTTCTTTAAGTTTAGTTTGTATTAGACTGTACTATTATAATAAAAATTCTTAATAAAATTATATATGCCAATTACCGGCCAGAGGTTGAGATATATAACTGGATACCAGTTATAGGAATACCATACTGATGATATCACACTCTGTGCCACTGGACGACCTCCTGCAGTGGTCTCATATAGAGGTTAAAGAAGAGAGACCTGAGCCCTGAGGCATCCCACACTGCAGAGGCCTAAGGCTCAACTTCTTCCTCCCACCAACATTGACTGGAATTAGCCACAGAGAAAGGAGAACCACTGCCAAACAGCATTCCTCACTCCTAACTCCCAGAGTCAGCCCAAAAGGATACCATGGTCAATGATATCAAATACTGCTGAGGGATCCAGGACAGATATACCACCCTCATCCCGAATCCTCCACAGCTCATCCGCAAACATGACTAACACTGTCTCAGTGATTTAACCCAGCCTGAACCCTGACTGAAAACAGTCCAGATAATCTGCATCATTATCATAATCATCTGAAGCTGAGCACCTATCACCCTCTCAATAACCTTCCCTAAAAAGAGGATGTTGGATTATGGATGAAAGTTGTCTAACATGATCAAATTCAAGGATGGCTTCTTGAGAAGGGAGCATATCACTATCTCCTTCAAGTCCAGTGGCACCACCCCCACCTGCAATGAGGCATTAATCACCACTTGGACCCAACCATATGCTGCCATCCAAGAGGCCTTAACCAACCAGGAAGGGCACAGGTCCAGAACACAGGTCGCAGAGCTCACAGCCCTGAAGACCCTGTCCACTTCCTCAGGAGTAACCAGCACAAACTCTTCCCAGATAACCGAACTCGTATGTGCCCTGGTCACGTCCATAGGGTCTGCCCAGCCAGCATCCAACTCTGAGCCAAGTTGAGTTACTTTATCTGAGAGATGCTGAGAATATTTCTCACAGTGGCCTACAAGGACTTCCCAGAAAGACCTGGTCACCCTGAACAGGGCTGCAGGCCAGCTATCTGCAAACGCAATAAGAACAGAGAAGTGAGCTTGCTTCACTGCTCTTATCACCATGAGTTAAGTCTTAACAAAGGCTCTCCCCTGTGCTCAGTCACCCTCACTCTGTTTGTGGGCTTTCCCCAATCTTCCAGTTTAGTCTACAGCCTTGGAATTATCTGGAGATGACCCATCCAGCTACTAAAAAGGTCTGACTCTGGTCAGCTTTTTTAAAATCAGCCAACATTAGCCTGGTGCTGCCAGCTTCTTTGATTGCAAAAAGGAGAACGGAAGCATTTTGCAGTAAGTCAGATGTTATTCTGTAGTTATATTATCATGTTCCAGAAGAATCAGGGGCTCACACTGTAAGCTTATTTTGCAGTATGTGACTGCAAAATACCAAAAAGATTAACACATTTAACATGATGAATCTTTTCCTAAAAAAAAAAAATTGCAGGAGATTCCTCTATTTTCTAGTCTCTAGTCTTATAGTCATTATAAGGCTTATAATCTGCATCATGAGACTCACTAGCTCAGAGCTTTTTTCAAGTGTTTTATTCCAGTTTTTTATTCAACTTATTTTGTTAACCCAGTGAACAAATGTTCCTGTTTCCCCCCTTATCTACCAGCCCATGTGACCTAGTAACCAGCCTTCTTGACAAACATGCCTTTGTTTTAACCATTAACATACAGGCATATTCGTTCTGCTCAGTGATTTCACTGAAAATCCACTCTTGACAGAGTAATTCCTGCTCTTGTTCTAAAGACAAAGGGCAATGAGTCTAGTCTCAACCCCAATGAATTACTATTCAAAACAGGTAAAAATAAGTAAGTAGAAATCCTTGCTAGAAGGGCTGTGGCTAATTTAAACAGTTCCAGGTTAGAGGAGAAAAATAACAGTAATGGGGGTTCCTCTCCAGTTATTTTAGCCGTTTTTTAGTACAACTTGGTCTAGGGGTTGGGGGTAGGATTGAAAACTGAAATACAGTACAAAGATGTAGTGCCTATAGAAGTCCCAATTTTGCAGGATTGCTCAAGGGTATTCTTGCAATTGCAGGTGGAGTTAATCATCAGGTAACTCTGCTGAGTGATAATTGGGGGAAATTAGTTTAGTCCTCCAACAAATTCAGGCTCAATTGGCTGAGTTGGTTATCTTAAATTTTAGGCTCTGGATGACAGCCTCACTCCTCTGACCCAATTAAGTGTACGGTGCAAATAGGACTAACAAATTTCAGTGACATATCAGTTAAAAGGATTATTAGCCCTATGTATAATACCTTCCTCATTCTGTAATATTAAAAATTACACTTCAGCAGTAATTTTCTATAGTTATGTGGGCTGCAATGGGAAGGGTCACAGGTTGAACACCTTGGCACAAAGAGGCTTTCTTGGCTCAACTTACTATAGCAAGCAAGCAAGTTAACCTTCGCCACTCCCTCAGTGCTAACATCCTGATCCACTTCAATGCTCACTGGGACCCCAGTAGCTCATAAAGGCATCATTCATCGGATTCACAGTGGAATTCTTTCCACCTCAGTTAACTTTCATTTTAATGTTTGAATAGTAAGAAATGACAAGAACATTACCTGGACACATTCTTGATTTCTATGATTTCCAACAGCTGGTGTGTTTTCCACTCTCTTCAGTGCATCTCCTTTCACAAAGTTTTTACTGTCTCGTGGTATCTCAGATCCAGGCTGGGGATTTGATGGAAACTGTGGGGCAGATGGTACTGAACCCTTGGTGACTCTTTCCATTAGGGTTCTTCTATAAATGAAGAAAAGAAGTAATTTTGCAAGTAAACACAAGCTTTTCAAACACTTTCTGTTTTTTACCTGCATGTGCTGCAAATACAGAAACTGCAACAGAGGTTACTGTAAAAAAATGTTTTGATAGGCATCTATATCTATACTTTTATGTCCTAAATCTTGAAGTAGTATACCACTGAAGTGGTACAATATCTCACAAAATGGGCTCTACTACTCTAAAAAGCAGATATAGGCTGGTCCTTAAATTATCCAAGACACACAAACCACTGTTAATGCTTCCCCACATTTGGATTATATGGAAGACTCATATGATTGTAACTGAAACTCCTTCCTTCCTTCCTTCCTTCCTTCCTTCCTTCCTTCCTTCCTTCCTTCCTTCCTTCCTTCCTTCCTTCCTTCCTTCCTTCCTTCCTTCCTTCCACAACTGTTTCAAATCAGTGGCACTTCTCTGTCACAGAAATTATTGGTATCCTTTTTGTGAAATTTACAGATCTGGGCCTCTTAGGCCAGCACTAGCTTCATGAAATTAGATTTAGAAGTGGACATTGGAGGAAAGGATTGAATGTCCTCTTCCCCAGCATCTGCATTCTGACCAAAATGTCAGCCAGCAGCAGCTGTATAATTACAGTTATAAAATAGAATGATAGGAGACATCCAACACAGAACTTCTGCCTGCCTCAAGGACCTGTCAACTATCCTGCCCCCCAAATAATATAAACCATTCCTGTTTTATTTAATCACACATAGGTCTGTTCTTCCTGTCCTGAACATTTTACAGTTGAAACTAAGGACAAATGTAACAGTTGGTGCCCTCTTGTCTCCCTTCTTCCACTCCACATTTTTAAAGGCTCTTGTCAGTCTGCTGTGTGGTGACTTCATTTAACAACTTATACAATTCTACCTTACACTGTTTTAGACCCAAGTACAATGGTGGTCCCCTTCATGGATCACTGCCTTGTCGTGGCGAAGGGGCTTGCGTAACTCAGTGAAGCCATGAGCTATACCGTGCAGGGCCACCCAAGACAGACAGGTCATGACAGAGAGTTCTGACAAAATGTGGTCCACTGGAGAAGGAAATGGCAACCCACTCCAGTATCCTTGCCAAGAAAACCCCATGGACAATGTTAAAAGGCTAAAAGATATGACGCCGGAAGATGAGCCCCTCAGGTCGGAAGGTGTCCAATATGCTACTGGGGAAGAGTGGAGGGCATTTCCAAGTAGCTCTAGAAAGTGTGAAGCGGTTGGGCCAAAGCCGAAAGGACGTTCAGCTGTGGATGTATCTGGAAGCGAAAAGAAGGTCCAATGCTGTAAAGAACAATATTGTATAGGTACCTGGAATGTAAGATCTATGAACCAAGGCAAGCTGGATGTGGTCAAACATGAGATGACAAGATTGAACGTCGACATCTTGGGAATCAGCGAATTGAAATGGACGGGAATGGGTGAATTTAATTCAGGTGACCATTATATCTACTACTGTGGGCAAGAAACCCTTAGAAGAAATGGAGTTGCACTCATAGTCAATAAGAGAGTGGGAAAGGAAGTAATGGGGTACAACCTCAAAAACGACAGAATGATCTCAGTGCGTATCCAAGGCAAACCATTCAACATCACAGTAATCCAAGTCTATGCCCCAACCACTGATGCCGAAGAAGCTGAAGTTGACCGGTTCTATGAAGACCTACAACACCTTCTAGAACTAGCACCTAATTAAGATGTCCTTTTCATCATAGGGGATTGGAATGCTAAAGTAGGAAGTCAAGGAGTAATCGGAATAACAGGCAAGTTTGGCCTTGGAGCACAAAATGAAGCAGGCAAAGGCTAATAGAATTCTGTCAAGAGAACAAGCTAGTCATAGCAAACACTCATTTCCAACAACACAAGAGACGACTCTACACATGGACATCACCAGATGGTCAATACCGAAACCAGATTGATTACATACTTTGCAGTCAAAGATGGAGAATCTCTATACAGACAGCAAAAACAAGACCAGGAGCTGACTGTGGCTCAGATCATGAGCTTCTTACTGCAAAATTTAGGCTTAAATTGAAGAATGTAGGGAAAACCACTAGACCACTCAGGTATGACTTAGATCATATTCCTTGTGAGTACACAGTGAAGGTGATGAATAGATTTAGAGGATTAGATTTGGTAGACAGAGTGCCTGAAGAACTATGGAAGGAGGTCTGTAACATTGTACAGGAGGCAGCAACTAAAACCATCCCAAAGAAAAAGAAATGCAAGAAAGCAAAATGGCTGTCTGATGAGGTATTACAAATCGCTGTGGAAAGAAGGAATGTGAAAAGCAAGGGTGAAAGGGAAAGATATAAGCAACTGAATGCAGATTTCCAGAGAATAGCAAGGAGAGATAAGAAGGCCTTCTTAAATGAACAATGCAAAGAAATTGAGGAAAACAATAGAATGGGGAAGACTAGAGATCTCTTCAAGAAAATTGGAGATATCAAAGGAACGTTTAGTGCAAAGATGGGCATGATAAAGGACAAAAAAGGCAGGGACCTAACAGAAGCAGAAGAGATTAAGAAGAGGTGGCAAGAATACACAGAAGAACTATACAAGAAAGATCTTAATGTCCCTGATGTCCATGCTGGTGTGGTCACTGACCTTGAGCCAGACATCCTAGAGAGTGAAGTCAAGTGGGCCTTAGGAAGCATTGCTAACAACAAAGCTAGTGGAGATGACAGTATTCCAGCTGAGTTATTTAAAATACTAAAAGATGATGCTGTTAAAGTGCTGCACTCAATATGCCAGCAAGTTTGGAAAACGCAACAGTGGCCACGGGATTGGAAAAGGTCAGTTTACGTTCCAATTCCAAAGAAGGGCAATGCCAAAGAATGCTCAAACTATCGCACAATTGCACTCATTTCACATGCCAGCAAGGTTATGCTCAAAATCCTACAAGCTAGGCTTCAGCAGTACGTGAACCGAGAACTACCGGATGTACAAGCTGGGTTTCGAAGAGGCAGAGGAACTAGAGATCAAATTGCCAACATTCGCTGGATCATGGAGAAAGCACGAGAGTTCCAGAAAAACATCTACTTCTGCTTCATTGACTATGCAAAAGCCTTTGATTGTGTGGATCACAACAAACTGTGGCAAATTCTTAAAGAGATGGGAGTACCAGACCATCTTACCTGTCTCCTGAGAAATCTGTATGCGGGCCAAGAAGCAACAGTTAGAACCAGTCACGGAACAACCGATTGGTTCAAAATAGGGAAAGGAGTACGACAAGGCTGTATACTGTCACCCTGCTTATTTAACCTATATGCAGAGTACATCATGAGAAATGCCAGGCTGGAAGAATCACAAACCGGAATTAAGATTGCAGGGAGAATCATCAATAACCTCAGATATGCAGACGATACCACCCTAATGGCAGAAAGTGAAGAAGAACTAAAGAGCCTCTTGATGAGGGTGAAAGAGGAGAGTGCGAAAGCTGGCTTGAAACTCAACATTAAAAAAATTAAGATCATGGCATCTGGACCCATCAATTCCTGGCAAATAGAAGGGGTAGAAATGGAAGCAGTAACAGACTTCATTTATTTGGGCTCCAAGATCACCGCAGATGGAGACTGCAGCCATGAAATTAAAAGACGCTTGCTCCTTGGGAGGAAAGCTATGGCAAACCTAGATAGCATATTAAAAAGCAGAGACGTCACCTTGCCAACAAAGATCCGCATAGTCAAAGCTATGGTTTTTCCAGTAGTAATGTATGGCTGTGAGAGCTGGACCATAAAGAAAGCTGAGCGCCGAAGAATTGATGCCTTTGAACTGTGGTGCTGGAGAAGACTCTTAAGAGTCCCCTGGACTGCTAGGAGGTCAAACCAGTCAATCTTAAAGGAAATCAACCCTGATTGCTCATTGGAAGGACTGATAATGAAGCTCAAGCTCAGATACTTTGGTCACCTAATGCGAAGAGAGGAGTCTTTGGAAAAGACCCTGATGCTGGGAACGATTGAAGGCAAAAGGAGAAGAGGACGGCAGAGGATGAGATGGTTAGATAGCATCACTGAAGCAATGAGCATGAAACTGAGCAAACTCAGGGAGGCAGTGAAGGACAGGAAGGCCTGGCGCAATATGGTTCATGGGGTCACAAAGAGTCGGACACGACTTAACGACTGAACAACAACAACAACGGTGGTTCTTTGGGTTTAAGTTATACTGAAAAAACTCCATCATTATCCTGCATAATACTACACATTCTCTGTCGTTCTCTGTCTGCAAATGGCTTATTGCAATTACAGCATGAAACATGCCAGATTAGAGCATAACGTTTTGTTATTATCTACAGTGGCTGAATATTTATTTTATGTTATTTGCAAATGCTGCCTTGAAAAGGCTATATAGTCTTTAAAGGCAATATAGAAATATTTAAAGTTCATATATATTTATGCTCTCATGCAGGTAAACACAGATTACTGGATAGATGTAATGGCCAATCTTCAAAACATCAGCTCTCCTAGGAGGGAGGAAAAGGCAGGTCAAATTTTTTGAAAAATATTATCAGGTGCTATCAGATGTCATGCAAGGACCCTGTCTGACTTCCATAACGGAAAAATAACAGCTTTGAAACTAAAAACTAGAACAATGCCCTTATTTAGTATTATGTTATACCCATCACTTTGAATGCTTTGGACAGTTTTTGAAAAATTGAAACAGTTTAATATTTGCTTATACCTAGGAATTCTGGGAGATGAAATCGCAATCAATCTCAGGGATGTCAAATAGAAAAAATTGGTTAGATTCTTTGTCATCTGAATTGAAAAAGGATCTTTGCCACATCCATTTTGGACTGCAACCTGTGATATGCAATTTGTTCTAGTCAGGACCTGCCCCAAAGAAATCCCTTTTGGTAATAACAAAGCCAGATTGGGTGTATTATTTTCAGTATTTGGAAGGCTATACTAACCTTATTGCCTCTACTTGCTGAAGTGACTGCTGCCTCACTCTTTCAGCAAGAATTTCACCACACAGAAAGTCATACGGTTTATCCAGTATGTGTTCGCCCATTACCCATACCCAGACATCACCATCTGCACCAAGCTTCCACTGTACAGATTTTCCATGGTCTGCAAGACAACAATAAAACTGCTTTAACATCAATGAAATTATCAATAATTTACAGTCTGTTCAGTATGTTAGGTTCCTCTACCATCCTTGTTCACTTTCATCTGTGTCTCTGGTTCTCTAATGGAATGGTAAATTAAGCCTCCAATATTTTACAAGCTTGAATGAATTAAAAAAATGATATAAATTCCATAAATGGGATTCAAGGGTATGGATAGGGTACCCATTTAGCCTTCCCATTTAAAAAAAATCAAAAGGAGATCCAACATTTTTGTACCGCTGTTTTAACAGATATGGAGGGGGGGGGGATTCAGAGACGTTTGAGATTGCTAATAGAGTAAACAAAGTTGTTAGATGGACTAATAACTGATCCTATCTGTAGTAGTTTCATCCATATACCTGCTACTACCAGTACTGATATGGGCTAGTTGATCAAAACATGCTCCAAATTGAATGCTGGATATAAAAAAATGGTAGGGTGAATATGTAAATGACATTACCTCTGCATACAGATTTATTCTAAATTCCAGAGAACCACATGTTCATGAACCTTAGGCTGATGTGCTCCTCCCTTGCCTCTATTTGCTCTTCATGCTTCCATTTTCAACTATCAGTCATTTGTTACAATGTTTGTTTCTAGCTTACTTATGGTTAAGGCAGGAGAAAGAAGCATTTTCACTCTAATGCAGGGTTTCTCGACCTTGACAACTTTAAGACACATGGACTATGCTGGCTGGGGAATTCTGGGAGCTGAAGTCCCCACATAACCTTGTTGAAGCTCTATAAATCTTATTTATAGAGAACAGGGCAAGACCACATACTTTAACAAACTTCCTTTGACCTCTTCCCTCTGATATCCCATAAATATATATGTACAAAGAGCCTCTCTCTTTAAATAAGAAATATTCAATCCTAATTTGTCATTTTTTATAGCCCATGCCAGTAATTAACCTCTTAGTGTTCTGCAGTCTCCCTCCAAGTAAGGCCCTTATGCAACAATTTGGCCTGGAAATGCCTGCCCTTGGCTTTATGAAAATCAAAGTGAGGTGGAAGAAACGTGGACAAGGATTGGTCTGGGAGACACCATTGCCTATATTTGGCACCTGAACATCAGTTCCACTCTGGTTTGGGGAAAACAAGCTAAGTTCAAAAGGCACAAAAAAATAGAACATAAGCCTCTTGGGGTCAGCTACTGATTAGCATGAACAACAGACTTTTCAATTGAGATGAAATGCACCACAAGCTATTTTAATTTCTTGAAGAATTTGTCTTTACACTGCAAAATATAGTTAATAGTAGATTTGAATCTAAACAGGGCTTCAGTTGACAAATTCATTACCTCAAACCTCCCCCCCCCCCGCCCATACCCCACATAAGGACAGGCTTCACATTTCTTGATAATACAGTTATCCTTGAATGCAGGAGAGAGAGAGAGAAGAGGGAAAAGGGTCTGAAAGCTGAGGAGGCCAAGAGGATGAGCTTGGTGCAGCCTACAGGGAAGCTACGGTATGACTGCTTTCTGCTCTCCCCGCTGGAATTTCTGGTTCCCCTAGAAATTGCTTGTGCCCGTAGGTGGGGCCTCCCTTTCAAGAACATCTGACATGGCAGCGCCGAGAAACTGTATCTGTCTCAGGAGTGCTATCAGCACAGCTTGGCAGCTGATTAATTAGGGAACCAATTTGTCTAGAGCTGCTTCAGGCCAGAAATTTGTAATTCTATTATGAAAATAACAGAATTACTAAGTAAATTCTAGCACTTAATTAGGAACGAGCCGTTTGTAAAATCAAGGGCAACATATATATATATGTGTGTGTGTGTGTGTGTGTGTGTGTGTGTAAACAAGTATAATTTATTCTTCTTTTAAAGTTGTATTATTATAAAGCACAAGTAGTACACTATATTAGTTGAATACAGTGGTATTTATCCAATAATGGCTAAATTCTAATATTTAGATGACTTAAACCTTTAGAGATAGAGAAGTTTATATCAATATTAAATTTTGCATCCAAAGATAAATGTGACATTAATAAACAATTGCAAAATACATCAAACTGTTTGTTACACAATAAAGCTTTCTGCCTTAAGCTTAATACGTAGTACTAAAGTCTCTACTATATTGTTACTTATTATTGATTATACATTTAAAGAAAACAAAACAAAATAAAAAAAACTACAAGGGCAGAAAAAAAAAAAGCTGCTGGGTTTCTAACTTCCTCCTTTTGCACCTCTACCAATTTGCGGTATTTATAAGCACTTAGGTCCCCTTAGAAGCCTTACTGTAAGTATTTATATTTGCCACGATGCATAATATATTGTATATACAGGAACCATTCTTGCTTGAATTGGTTAAGCTTCTGTTATAGATATATGCTGTTAATTTTGCCATGGCTGCATATTCTCCAAGTTTAAGTTCCCAGTCAGATATCATAGGAACTGTATCTTTCTTCCAATGTTGGGCAAAATTTTTCCTCGCTGCTATGAGCATGTATCTTAGTAAATTTTGATATTTCATGTTGATATATTACGGGATTCTATCCAATAAAAAAAGTTGTGATTTCATTTCAAATTTAATTTCCAAAATTTTCTGCATTGTACTATATATATAGTGTACTAGTACTTTTGAGTTTTTTTGCATGTGGTAAAATGTTTCTTCTATTTCAAGGCATTTTCAACACTTGTTGCTGTATGATTTGTCTATCTTGGACATCATTAATCGAACTGTGTACCAATTTTTAACATTTTGTACCAATTTTCTTTTAGATTGTAGCTTGGAGTAAATTTTATGAATTTGGTCTATAATTGTTCCCATTGTTGTGTTTTATCATACTGTCTTTTATTTGTTCTGTCTCTGTGTCATATTTACATAGGAGTTTATACATGCATCTTAACAGATGGTATTGGTTTTGTATAAGCGTATACAATACTGAGGTTGTACTCATAATTTCCTGGTTCCATCCACAGACCCAGAGTAATAGAAAGCAGTAATCTTGATTTATGCCAGTTAACAGCATTCATACTGTAACAAATATAGTATGAGTTGTTAGTTAAAATGAGCAAGGTTTACAGACTTAACATCTAATTAAACATTCAGGCAGCTGCTAGCCCTGCAAAATACTATTATCCAAACCCTCAATTACCTCAGCAGTTACTTCAAAGTATGTTCAAAGCTTCTTCATGAACTTGGGTAGAGAGGAACCCCTCTAACTTAACCAAGGCCATCTTAAGGGGGGAGATCCAAACAGGTCCCATTTTATACCACAACTTCCATGTTCTATGATACATAAGACTGGTCAATGACCTAAATAAAATACTTTGATTTGACTATCACAACAGTTTTTTTAAAAAGTCCCCTCAATGACTTCCAAATAGGAAATGCAAACTCAAAATGTTCTTTGGTGTGTTGAAGTGCTGCACTCTGTGACTGAAGCAAGACTACAGATAAAACATTTGAATAAGCTGAAGCTCTTTGTTGGCTGGAATTTTCAGTTCCATCTGGATGTGTTTTCCTTTCCTTACCATCCCACTTCGTACAACGTGGTCAACTATTATTTTGTTTAAAGGTGTTTTATGTGGAACTGGCACATTTCATCACAGAGAAAATCTACATAAACACTAAGAGTCAACAACTTGATGCACATAATCACTTAAAAAAAATATTGTCAGTATTATATCACTATCTGTGTTTTCCTCATGCATTGATTTTCAGTCTGTAGAAACTCCTCCAATTCTCCACAAAAGAATGAAACATAAGGGCACTTCCTTCTTCACCACCAAACTCCTAAAATTTCTACAGGCAATCTGAAGGCAGTTTCTAATCATCTTTACTTCTGAACACTGAGAAATCGGAACAAAAATCACTGCCACAACCGATGCTGCTGCAGTGACAACATTCTCCTCCAACTCCACTTCCGTCCACTCCACTGAAAAAAATAACATGTTCCAGACTGAAAAGAAGGGGACAAAACATTTAAATTTGACTTTTATTTTTTTCTGGGCTACAGAAATGGAGACATAAGTCATGGCCCTTACAAGTCCTAAAGCTCAGGAGTGGAATGGAGGAAAAAACCCACATCCTTATCAGCAAACAAACCTGCAACAAAGATCAACTTAGCCTTTTAACACTGGCAACCTCATGGGAACATGAGCTGATTTCAAACTGACACAGAATCCACTACTGCAAGTGCCCTGAGGCCATCAGGTGACCATTGATATTACCTTCAGTAACAGACACAGTAGGATTCTTAATATAAGAGCTGGAGAACATAAAAGAAAGGGTAGTTTTCAATTTGGGTCCTGCTCAGTTGATTTCACATAGGCATCTTTTTGGTAACTGTTGGAATTGAAAACTAGACTAGACAGGCCTTTGGTTAGGACTAGGTTGACCTGTGTATTTGGGAAGTCCCAAGCAGTAGCTACAGGACGTAGCAGCTACATCACTTCCACTGTTACTCTTCCAGACAAGGCCATTTTATTAGCACAGATTACAAAAAATGTTTTTAAGTTGTGCTAAATTACTGAAATATTTCAGTATAGTGTTACAAATTTTTATTTAATTAAAGAATTACATGTTCAGTGAATCTTCACTTTCTTTCCCAACTCCACTTCTCCCTTTCATACCTATTAATATGACAGGAACATATTTTAATAACATAGATTTAATATGGAAGGATGTAGACACACAACAGTTGTAAACCTGCACAAAGTTTATACCAGAAGAACTATGATTGGTAAACATCTATCAAACAGGCAGGAGTATCCAGGTGAGGTGTAGGTGTCAAAAAAGTAAAGATAGGGTCCGCTGCTGCACAAACAAAACCCTGCATGTAAAAAAAGGGGCAGGGCTTCAATCATGGGGCTGCCATCTCCTTTCTATCACCATAGACATTCCTGCAGACAGGAATGATCTTATGACATCTATAGTGGTAATCATTTGTGCAGACCAAGCAGCATCTTCCAGGTTGGCCATCTCTTGTGTTGATGTGTAAGGTAAATAGGATAATGGAGTAGTTAGAAATAACAACTGGCAAAGCAAGTACAGACATGCTTTAAAATCAACTTAAGAAATCCAGAGTTATCATTCAAACAAAGATTTTAAAAATCCACAAAGAAGGAATTCATAGTAGGCTCCTTCCTACCTATCCCAGTGCCCTGGGATATAATGTAGGGCTGCCATCTGGTTGAGCTGAGTCACCATGACAATGTTATTTGTATGAATCAGCATATCTGTAAAAATGGGATATTGAAATGTGCATAGTTGTTATAGTACATTGTAACTCAAGCGTAAACAAACACACCCAAATATATTTTCTGCAAAGAACAAATAATAATCTGTTATGGTCTTAGAATACAACCAAAGCAGAGCTGTTACTTTGGAATTGTTTAAGCAGATGTTATCCTGCTAAATGTGACCCAAATGCCAAAAAAGTTAGCAGTCAAATACCTTCAAAAACAGAGCAATATGGAGCCTTAAGCAAAGGAAGGCTAAGGAAGATCCTCTCCCCATGGTTAAAGGGATAGACACCCACACTGGACTCAGCAGAAAACTATACTTCCATGGTATTTGTTGTCCCATTGCTGATCCTATGCTGCCTGTATTTATTATTCCTGTTCTCCATCACCTGATTCTCCTGCAAAGTCATGGGTGATGAAGGCTAACCAATTTCATAGAGCTTGAGGGTGTCCTTGAAGGGTGTCAGAATAAAGGGGGAAATCCACAACCTGAGGTAAGACATCTTAAGGCTCTCCCACTCATGGTCTGGGGATGAGATGCAGACAAAGTCATGGGGATGTGGTGGAGAAAAGAGATTGCCAGAGCATGTTCCTGCCACAATTAGGAGCAATGTCCATGAGGCAATACAGAGGAAGTACAGCAGAGAAATTTCTTCCCCTAAAAAAACTCCTGAGATTAGATCAACCTGGTAGTAAAGATTATGATTCAACAACTGGAGACTTAATTTAGTTAATTATTAAGGGAACTCCCCTGTGAAGACTTGGCCAGTTAAAAAAGAGCTCTGGATGTATATCAACTCACAAAAGCAGCTATGTTTGGCAGTTAGGTCATTTTACTTCTGGTTCTGCTGAAGTGTAACCTGAAGAAAGGAAGAAGTTTTTAGAGAACTGGGCCCACTGCTCTGTTGGAGGGGACCTTGTTCACCCCTCCTTCCAGTTCCTGAGTTTCAGCCACCCTAGCAGGGGCTTGGAGGAGAATGCTGGACTGATCAGCAGGGATGAAAGGGAGAAGGGTTTGGGTTGACCCCGTCTCTACCATAGGTGTTGTACGCAAAGTACCAGGCTGCTTATTTTTTTAAAAAAATCTCTTTCCATTTTGGGTGGAGGGGTGGTCATTATAGTGTGAGGGAATTTGGATTTTCAAAAGTGTCTGGAGGGTATGGTCAAAAAAGTTGCAACCATGATGATACAACCAAAACTTTGCCTGTTTTTTATGTGCATCATGGAGCTTCAATCACATTATCGTGGTTGCCATCTTGACATTTTTTACCATACTCTAAGACCACCCCTATGGGATATCCTTCTCCCCCACTTCAATTGTTGCTGCAACTGACAATCCAGTTTGATGCATTGAGAAAAGTGCTTGGTTGCAACATGCGTGACATAATATCGTACCACAATTGATGGGGTTTTTCATATGAAAAGAATGACAGCTTGGTAGCCAGAAAGCTTCACCTCATTACAAATACTCCTTCTCCCCCCCACCCTTCCACAAAAACCTTAACATACACATGTGCTGGAATATGTAGGGGCAATTCTAGCAATTTATATCATTTCCTTTTTCTGAAGGGATTTTTTTATTGCACCAGAAGTAGCCAAGGTGGAGAGCTCCCTATTCTTTCTGCAGGCTCCTCTTGGCCAGCTGAACTGGCTCATTGTATTCTCAGTGTCCTGCAGTAAGAAGGAGTGAAGATGATTGACAGGTCTGCTTCAAAGTATTTAAGAGGGATGAGGACCAGAAGTAGTGCCACGTGGATGCTCCCTATGAAGCAGCCACAAAAAAGTTCTCCTGTCAAATCTTACCTCTTCTAGGGACTCATTGCTTAACTTTGCTAATCAGTCTCACCTTTGGCTCACTTCATTCTTGCAATTTAGGAGGAAGACTCACCTGCCTGATCAGCAGATTACTTTAAAGATTAATCTAAAAGCACACATCATTTAAAGCTACAAGGTATTGCTTTTTCATTCAACGACATCATCAAAGCTTATGCTGTGGCAAACCATCTTGAGAACAATGCTTGGAAAATAGGATAAAACTCTGGACAAGAAATAAGGAAGGAAATTGGTCATACACCGACCTTTTTTCAGGGCTGGCTTCAAGGCAGTAGCCACTGCTTCTCTTTCTTTCCACCTTCTGACCTGCTCCTGCCTCATCTTGAAGAACAAGATTTGCTTCTGCTCCTCGCTGAGCTCAGCCAGGAGCTCTGGGTCCACATACATGTCTGACAGGATCTGCTTCAGCATGGCTGGAAAAGGCTTCCTGGCATAAATCAGAGCTGGCCCTGGTGGGAGAGGAGCACGTCACTCTCTGCCACTTGTCCGGGCACACATGAATGGCTGAAGGGGAGGCACAAATCTATCCCCACCCTAGAAACACAGCAGGAGTGCTGGCTCTCCACATGGCAATTACGGCCCTAATGGCTGCAGCCTTATTTTAGCTCGGACTTCCTGCAAGGATGGAGGAAAAAAAAGCCTAAATAACAACCTGAGAAAAACAGGAACCAACTTGGCTGCATTTACACAGAAAGGTAGTCTCCAGAATTAAGAACTTAATCAAGACAGGAACAAGGCGGGCAGAAGACTGCTTTAATCTGATTCCACGTCAAACCACTCCCTGCACAGCTAAAGTCGCAGGTGTGGCTTCCCTCTCTCTGACTCAGCAACCAGAAAGTTAATGTACCAGTTACTGAGAAATGAACTCTCACCCTCAATTTAAGAAAGGGAGCTCTGACAACCAGCAAAGGACAGAATGCCTGCAAGCAAAATGATAGTGGCAAAGAGAGAAGAAATATAGCATTTGTGATGCCTCTCCTGCCCCGTTTCCTTAGCATTCCCTGGCCAGTGAAATAACTGGTGCCAATTAAGGATTCTAGTCTGATGGCATTGTCTTCCTACATCAGAGCATAAAATAATACAGGTAGTCCCCACTTAAGAACACCGGGTTACAGATGACCCATAGTTAAGAATGGAGCCTATTGTAGCAAAATTCAAGTTAAATACACAATGGTTCGAATTCATTACACAATATGACATACAGTATTATACAATAAAATTGTTCCAGCTTACATACAAATTTGACTTAAGGACAGACCTTGGGAACAGAACTCATTCTTAAACTGGGGGCTACCTGTATGCAAAACATACAGCCTGATCAACAGATATTAAGCAATCACAGCAATAGCAAAACCCTCATCCAGGAAGAGCTATAATTATCAAGCATTGCTGAGACATAGATGCATTGTTATATATTAAGAGCAAACACCTTCTCTGACAGCCAATTTCTATGTACCCAAAACAGTGTCTTCTGCTTAAAAGGGAGGTATCAGTAGGCTTGGGTAACCCCGAGATTTACAGAAGTAGCAATCAATCAGTTAATCTGGGGTGGGGAGAGAAACCTAAAATATGGTGAGGACTGCAAACATTCAGTGGTCTCACTGGCCATCATGGGAGGAAGGGAGAAGGAGGAAGAGAGGGAAGGGAAATGGAGTTTCCTAGAAGGTATGGCAGGAGGCCTCCATGAAAAAATCACTGTACTCTGCCATTATGCTTTGTAGGTTCCACTTGGAATGCTAAAAGCCAACCCAAGACTATGACCTGGATGCTTAAAAGAGGGGGCATTAAGTAGAAATGGAGCTATCAGCATACATAGTGGAACCCTAAGATTGGTAGAAGAAAAATAGCGAACAAGATCCTAAAGAGTCAAACAAACCAACACAAAGAATAGCTACAGGATTATTTACTAAAAGGTGGGAAATAAACTTCCAGCGGAAAAAAAGATTGGGTTTGGCAGATGGCTAGTTGGAACATGGAATAAGAAGCCTTATTGCTGCACCACTTTATTACAAGCCAGACTCCCATTAACAGTGAACCAGAAAGCTGGATGCTCTTAGCCTTTGGAGCCCAAATGAACCACTGAGAAAGCTTGCTTGCTTGCTTGCTTGCAGTTCTACACAACTTGCAGTTCTTTTGAGAAAGCTGACACTCCAAGTTATTAAAATACCTTGCTCAGAGTCATCCCTACTCATGCAGAAGTAGAATAAAGGAGCAACAAAGAAAAATAAGGGGAGTAAAACAAACAAATCAATAACAGTTGGGGATAATGAGGAAAGAACCTAGTCAATAGCTTCTAGGAGCCACAAATGTTTAGAATCCTCCCTCTGACTGAGGATGATGGGAGTTGCAGTCCAACTCCTCTGGAGGCAGCAGGTTAGCAAAAGCCATTTTTGCTCTAAATTCAACACTGTGAGGGCATATTTGAACCCATACCAGGGTTTTCTATGTTTGAGTAATTGTTTTCTCAAAGAAATAGCAGTGTTGCAGTTCAGACTTGACCTGCAGAAGAATGTGTTCAATAAACACAGAGATAATTATAAGTTATCTTTCATGAGAAATACTGTGGTTAAAAACAAAGAGGCTATTTTGGTGTTATTAAGACCAAACCCTGCAGTTCATCCTGGCTGGGTCTGCTTCCCTGTCTAAAAGCAATACTTTCCGTAACTACCTGATTCCAGAGCTTTGGCAAGAACATCTCATGGATCTGTTTTAGGATAGTCTTGGGGAAAAGAACACCACTTTTGTTAAGGAACTGCGGCAAAGATGCATTTGGTAAGCATAGGCTGGTCATTATAGTACCTTTTACTTGCATGAGACAAAGACTGGATTTGAAGGGAGCATGGTGATTCTCTGTAATAGCTAGGTGGTCATCTCTTTGCACCTGAACTACATCATCCAAGTTTCTTAAAAGCAGGATGCTGTTTCTGTTATAATGTGCAAGTCTTGAACGATTTCCTATGGAGAAAGTGGGCATGCTCATGCTAAACTTATCAGATTCCAAAGAAACATGTATCTTTAGTAGCAACATGGGCATGTACGAGACCACATCAGCTGTACCAGAGAGCTTGTGCTTCATGAGGAAGGGCAGCCATAGGGTAGGAAGGCCGATTCACAAGTTGCAGGAGCTTCAAAGCAAATTTAGCTGGCTGGCCCCTATTAACAGCTCTACCACATTGTAAGCAAGGTTTAATCAAACGTATATCTAAGGCTGCAGTAGTGAGGAAACATACAGTATTTTTTAATTTTAAAGCAGAGGGAGAGGAAAATAATCACTTTTCTCTATTTCCCTTGCTGTCCTAATGTTCATATAACATTGGGTAAAGAGTAAGAAATCTTTTTGAATGATATGTCATGTGTATCTGTGCATGTGCTCATTTATTAGAAAGTCATTCTGTAGCATAAACTTTATTATGGAGCCAGATTGTGACATTAGTCCCATTCTACCCTTTTTACTATTGGGCTACCATGTGGCAAGTAGAATGACCATCTCCTAAGAGCTTAAGATACTGACAGTGTCCAGTACTATGATCTCACTAATGCTTGCTTCAGTAAAGTGACAGAAATCTAACCAAAGTTTCCTTCGGGCATGTCTTTATCCTACTGGTTAAATAAGTGAAAAGGAAAGCTTAAAAACTGTGCTTTCCTGCTCAGTTCAGGGAAAATAGTGTAATGATATAGCGGAATGCTTAATTAATTGTTAGCAGGCAACATTAATTGTTGAAATTAATTTAAATAACTTTTAAATAAGTTATGTATACTATGTTCTTCTGTGCATAGGGACACTCAACTTTTAGCCTTCCTTAGGTTCTACATTTTCTGCAAGGGTCCAGCTCCAAATCTGAATGCCCGCAGAAACTGTGCTATAAGTAAGCCAGATCATTCTGGCTGAAAAGGGAACAGGAACCCCTTGTTTATAAAATAAACTCTATCAATGAGAATTTGTGACCATCTAGATCCAAATGTTTTTGGATTCCAATTCTTAACAGCCCCAGCCAGCATGAGCAAAGATCAGGATGATTGGAAAAGGAGTCCACACCATCTGAAAAGCCACTGATTCCATTCTCTCTGTTCAATCAGCAATGAAATCCATGCCCCACAGTGAACTGGGAAATTAGTACTAATTATTGGCTTCAGCCTATCAAACAACCCACTGAGTTGTTCTACTCTCTTTTAAGTGATACTTTCCGATCCACTTGGAAGAAGTCCTTTAAGCAAATGTTCCTTTCATGTGGCCTTTTGTAGACCATTTTATGTAACCTTGGCTAGTCGAGGGCTAAAAACCTGATTGCCCAATTATCACTTGAAACTGAGCTGCAGTATAATTTGAACAGAGTGTATATTATGAAACACAATTATTTGAAGAGGCATGGCTCCCTACATTTACTCCCTAACTTACTCAAATTACCTTGAGTTTTTGTTTTGTTTTACCAGGAACATTGTAATGCCCTTCCTTCTGCACGGTTACAGTAGATATTTTAAACTCCCCATGGCTCATTGTCTTTTCCTTGTGGCTCACAAGAGTTAGAATCAGTAACACACATTCTTTTACATTGCAGGTTTTATACAATATTACGTTAAAATCTTATTTTTCTCCTTCTATCAGCAATCCCCAGACAATCAGTCAGTTCCTGTGTTGATTTTCTGCTTGCTGACAAGGTTTTTATACAACCTCCAATGTTTGGTTCATTTAGCATTAGGCTTCACAGGAGATTTATAGTAGGATTTAAGATGGATTGCTGTATATCCTTATTTTTATTTATTTTGATTCCTTTTCCTCTCTCTTTTATCTCTGTTTTACTTGCTGGTTAAAGGCTGTAA
This sequence comes from Python bivittatus, assembly GCF_059951505.1. Lineage (NCBI taxonomy): Eukaryota > Metazoa > Chordata > Lepidosauria > Squamata > Pythonidae > Python > Python bivittatus. The sequence continues at coordinate 4,236,959 of NW_028277028.1, forward strand.
TAAAATTGAAACTGAATTGAATTGAACTGGAAAATTAGAAATGAGAGATGTTCTGGCTAAAATGTTTCTTGGTTTTTCTCCTGGCAGGTATTCAACATGATGAAACTCACACTCATGTATTTCCTCCTCCTTGGGATTTTCATGTTTTTATCTGTGAGTATGTGTCAGTGTTCCTTTATCAAGTAGAGCAATCAGTACTGGAGTCCTTGGGTTTAAAACCTACTGCACATTCTTCTGCAAATTCATCTGAAAGTGGTGGACTGTATATTCTTCTTACTTTATCAAAAGCTCTAGAACCAAATAGCAGCTGTTCACTAACTGTCCCCACCCCATGTCTTCCCAATTCCCATGCAAAGTTAGTTGCAAAGAGAAGAGCAGCTGGAGAGAGACAAGTACATGGTCTATAAGCAAGTCCTTGTCCTCAGTGTAGATCACAGTTGCAACCATCTCCACCTTTTCATGATTGTTGATAGTGAATTAGTTTCAGTTGTCAGGACACTATTTCAAGAGTGAATCCTTACAGTTCCTACTGAGTGCAATTCAAAGCTACTTTTATTTCCCGATGATTTTGGAGTCTGGTTTTTAATCACCAATCCCATAGCAAAGTATTAGAAGTTTGTTCTCTCTCACAGTCAGCATATTCATGCCCTCTCTACTATTACTCCCAATTCTTAAGAATAAGTTGAAAAGTAACACTTCAGTGCTGCTTGTCTCAAAATGCCAAGAAAATCATAAGCCAAACCTTGCTGTCTTCAGAGCAAAAGCCAGCATTCAGTCACTCTCCTATCCCCTGTCCACCTTTTAATTCTCCCCCAAAATCTGAGTGAGGAGAGGGGAAACAGCAAAACCCCAAAGGTTTAATAATCCTGTGAAATAAAAGTGTCTCTCCAAGATACTCTACTGACTGAAGATCTTCAGGCAGGAGGGAAGAAGCTGGATTAAATCCAGGAACTAGGAGGCAGATTTATACAAGAACTGCTAATAGGAAAAGTCCCCAGTCACAAGCTCTCCGGAGCTTCAGTATCTCAAAAGGAAAACAGTTTCAGTGGTGATTTGAGATGCACAGCCAGAGATCCGTGGTGAACCTAAATGCAGTCTCAGTTTGGGAGGTACTGCATCTCCTCAAAGGGACAAGCACCTGTCTCTCCACAAATTTCTATAGCTTAAATTTATCTGTACACCTCTTCATTTGCCCCTCCAGAGTATCAAGGGTCCAATTTTTGTTTTAAAAGTACAGCATCTCAAAAACAAGTAGTCATATCACATGCAGTTGTACAACGCATTGTACCAGGGAATGTTTACATCTAAAATTTGGATACTCTCTTTTGATGTTGAAACATGTGCAATAGATTATAATTGATTCATAGTCACCCAACAGAAGATGGAAGTTCAGACATGCCCAGATTACTCCAATCTATTTTGAATCACAACAGAGTATCTACCTGCAAAAGGTGATGCCTGAGGTCTTTTTCAGGTAACCAAGCTGCAAACAGAACCCCACTGAAGATTTTATACTGATCAAAGCCAACTCCTCCCCCTGTTTTGATCATGTGTTTGATATATTTTAAGTATCTGCATTCCTCAAATGATGGTTAGAGGTTCTTGTGATAATTACAATCTAACACTATTTGTGACAGCAGAAAACCAAAACATTAACCAGACCATTATTCACAACAGAGTTCTCAAACTCTCAGGCACTATAACCTCCTAAAATAAATGAATGCGACCCCTCTCCATGAATAGAAGTTATGAGTTCACATAACTAGGGTTGGGCAAGAAATACAACATGGACTTTCAATCATTATATTTCAGTCTATAAACTGGGCCCTCCAGATGTCGCGGAATTGTAGCTACCAGCAGTGGCAGACACTCTGGTGAAGGTTTATGGATGCTAGGTCTTGTTGCGTAGTACAGGCTATCCCTTGCAGACAGACTGTCTTTCAGAAGGAAGTGTCAGTTTCCAAGGAAGACACGTTAATACATGCTAATTCCTGGCCAACTTCCAACCTTTTGCTACTGGAAGCAAAAATGGAAAAAGCCAGGATTCCTCACTCTGTCCCTCAGTCCTTTTGGGAGAAACTCCAGCTAGAGTTGTTGCAGTTCTCTCCTTCTGCCTTCTTAGCTACAAAGCTCTTACTCTGCAGGAACAATGTGCCTGCCTGCAGGTTGTTCTATGGAAAGCCTCCAAATTGCATTGAGGTCCCTTTCACAAGATAGGCTCCCTGTCCTTAATGATGAACTTTCTCCTGTGTTCTTTTTCTTCCCAAGGAAGAGACTATTTTTTCATACAGTGGTTTTGTTCCATCAGAACTATGAGGATGGAGCATAGCTGGAGCCCTGTTAGACCTCCTAAAAAACATTGCAACCAACCCCCTTCACATTTGGTTTAGACCTCCCCCCCAGGTCACAGCTCGCAATTTGAGAATCCTGATTTATAGTCATTCATAAGAAAAAGCAAGAGACTTAATTGCAGGCAGCATGGAAAGCCACCCTGTTCCAGAGAAGGTTGGGTGGATCCTGCAAATCTTGCTAAAGGGAAGGTCTTGGCAGCAGAAATTGCCAAGAAAAAAGACTCCTTGTATTTAGACCAGTGAAGAATCCTGATTTAGGTGCCTTAATGGGGGAGGCAAACATGTTCACCTGACTGATTCTGACCTTGAAATAATAAGCTTTTTGAGAAGCAGATCTTCTTGAAACATGTGAGAGCAGCAGATTTTGTCAATGCCAATAATAATATTTTTGGCTGATTGTCACTGAATAGATTTTTGGGGAGGGGGGCGTCTGGGTGCAGTGCTTAAAATCAATGATCTTTTATGGAGAAGTAAAGAGGACCAAATTTTAGGTCCATACCACAAAGCTTTTTTTTTTTCTTCATTCATTTTGTGAAGAAGAGAAAAAGAAACACAAGTGCTTTAACAAAAAAGTGAAAGAAATACAACAAAGGGAAAAAAACATGTTATTATAACAACAAACAATTACAATTCTACATATACTTATCTAATGCTAATATTATTCAAGTATGTATATATTTCTAATACATTTATCTATCTTTTTTTTTAACCTGTATTTTGTGCAAATGAGTCCCTTATTTCATTATACTTGTCCAGACAACGTCTACATCTATAGGTGGCAATCTGCTCATAGGTGGCAAGTGCAATCAGGTCTTCAATCCATTCAGTGAAAGGGGCCATGCATTTACCTTTCCAATGTGGCAATTAGTCTTTTGGCCACAGTAAGGGCACGGAGAATCCATTTATGTTGTCCAGTTGTCAAGTTCCATGTACTAGGCATATAGTTCAAAAAAATGTTATCCTCTGAAAACTTTAGTTGCATACCACAAACTTGTGTGTCTTTTAAATTAAGATACTGTTATTATTAGCAGTATTATTAGAAATCTGCAAGAAAAATTGACTCCTCTAAGCAGAGTAGTCATAAGTATGTTTCATGTAGAAGTAGCCTTTCCCCACAGTTTTCCTCTTGCTGCTGGATTTTTGTTGTGAAAAACTCATATTGGTAGAGGAGGTCCTAACTAAGAAAATGTAAGGACAGGTTTCTTTTTTGTCCTGCAGGGGAGGAAGCCTGCGAGCATATTTTCCCCTTCCATAGATATTTTAGCGATTTATATTAAAATAGCATTCATTATGGATATGTCCCTAAACAATAAATATGAAAATTTCAAAAGGTTAGGGAGATATGATGAATGACTTTTGCATTATGTTCAATTGACATCAAAGTCCTAGAAAGTGCAATAGGGAAGTGATGGAGGCTAGATTGGTAACATACAGTGGCAGCATTACCACCTCTTGAATATTTAGCTTTTTCAAAGCAAGACCTAATGTTATACTCTCCCCATCCCACATTTTAATGGTCTTGCTCTTGAGCGCCTCAGTTTGCAATACCCCTGTGATATATTACTTCACCACCGTTTCCAAAGATTGCAAAGTAAGACATTCATTCACTGAGATTAGCATTTAGAGTTGTCGATCATATAGCTTCTTCCTCTTCCTCTCTCCACTCTGGGTTTTTTCTTAAATGGAAAGATTGATAAGAAATATTTCTTTTGAATTCACTAATCAGAATTTGGGATTATCTAGATTCAGACCTGGGCTGCTTTGGAGTAATCTTTCTTCAGTTTTGGATAGCTGATGAATCTACCTGAATTAGCCCAAACATGGTGTACATTTTTATCAAACACAGCAGTGTTGTGTCATCTCTTTTAAATCATGCAATAACCACATGTTTCTTAATATATCTTGGACAGATTACAACTGCCTCTCCTGTGTCAAAGTATGGAGCTCAGTATGCACAACTGGTAAGCACAAGAAGTTATTCATCAATAACAGCTATTGCATTAAAGCATTAATGCCATTTCATTTTAGCAAAGTGTTGCAGAAGAAATTCCCTTAAATTCAGTTCCCAGAAAGATGAACTCAGTTACTTAACATCCAGAAAATCTGCATCCTTCACCTAATATGAACTCTGGACTCTACAACCTAATAACTGTTGATGCTATGTTGTCCATGCAAATTTGTCTCAAATATTACTAGAGGTTGTTAGTTATTTCTGCTATTCCATTATGACTGCACTCAGTTTTCACTCAACCCATTACACTGTTGTGTTGGAATAATAATGTGTGGATATCCTACACATGCTATTTGAACCATATAAGACTGCTTATCTGGATCTCCCTTTCTTGCCACCTCCATTACCTGAACAGATGAGATGTCACAAAATGTGAATTAACTCTTGGAATAGTTGAGGGGAAAGGTTCAGGTCAGATAACATGAAGAAATGTGGCTTGCTTCTCCTGCAGAACTGGAAAATCTTCTCAGTTACTCCCAAGCTATGAAACAATCTCTCTCAGGAATTGTACTTAGCCAATCGCTCCCCCTTTAGAGTGAGCATTAAATTGAGCAAATAAATGAATAAAAAAGGAGCGGATGGTTGCCGAGCTTTTTTCAGTTCAGCATCACCTGCAAATTAGGCTTTGACACATCATTGCCCAGTGGATGGTAGAAGTAACACTAATGGAAGGAAAGGTCAGCCCAATGAATTGTCCCTCATGCAAGCATTCATTGGATCCGTATAGTAGTAAACAGGATTGATTAGGCTGAAAGAAAATTCTTTTTTGATTTCCCTTACCTCTATTTTCACATATCCTTTTCAGCCTTTTTCTCTCCCTACCCTCCATGAGTAATAGTTATAGAGATAGAGGAGGATTTAAATCAGGGAAATAACGCAGGAAACATGAACTATGAAACACACTGCTTCTAGAATTGCAGCCCAATGAAAATTCTCTTCACTATCACTGGCCTTTGGAAACCTAGCAGATCAAGGCAGGATTTTGCATCTAATTAATTATGACAAGGTATGCAATTCAGACCTTGTCTGTTTTCAAGCCAATAGTTAACAGAGTAGCATGCATCACCCTGGCACATTCCAGATGTGCTGACACAACTTCCAGAATTCCCAGCCTGAATGCTCTTCTAGAGAGGCATCTCCTGTGGGAAGGAGTCAGTGCCACATGAAAGGTCTACTGCAAGACAAAGGTGGTAGTGCTGCTGGCCCGCAAGCCAGTTTGGCAGATTTTAAGGCAAGGTTTCCATAGAGGTTTGGTTAACCATGAAAATGAAGAGATTATAGCTATTTAAAATGGCCTATGTAAACACTACTTATAGTGATGTTGTTGAAAAATAGAGCAATGTAAGTCTCCACTAATGCTCTTTATTTGATTTACGACCTAAAATCAGCAATACAAAGAACCAAATAAAATCAAACAGTTAAAAGAAAGAGATAGATAAAATATTGTCAGGCTATGTTTGATGTTAATTGCTGCCTCATTTTAATTGCTGCCACAATAAATTTGGCTACCATGTAGGTGGTTTCACAATTTGAGGGTGAAAGTAAAAAGTCGGTATAAAAATCATCCATTCTCCCAGGTGCATTTAATAAAAGTGGGGGGGGGGAGCCTATGATGTCCTTTAGAACAGTGTTTCTCAACTTCAGCAAGTTTAAGATGTGTGGACTTCAGCTGGATGGGGAATTCTGGGAGTTGAATTTACTGAGGTTGAGAAACACTGCTTTAGAAGTTACAATAGAGAAGGGCACGTTGTGTTGTATCAGTTTCTCCAGAGTCACCAGACCCAAACGTGCTGAGATAGAAGAAGTTAGCACCTGCCAAATAATAATGCAGATGGGAGGATGTTGTGCTTGGCCCTGAAAAATCCTTTCCTGAAGCTAGAGGAAGTAAGGGCATACAGATATCTTGTAGGTTCCCAGGATCTTATGTCTAGCAGCTATTTAAGTCAGAATAGAAAACAAAGCTAGCATTAATATTTGTTCCCTTCCTTCCTGGCCCTTCTTACAGGTTTTCCCATCGCATCGGCTTTGTGTAAGTGTTTACTTATCTTGAACTTTTTCAGAAAAAGTTTTCCAGCCCTTAAATTAGATTAGATATTGATATCAGTCTTCACTGAACTGTATTGTTCAGTGGTGGCCCCTTGGCAGCACAAAGATGGTTCTTATACTAATACCACCTAAGCCTTTCTCGTGGAAGTTTCTTTCCAAAGTCAGAGGAGAATAAGACAAGCAGTGTGGGCTGTATAGTTTGGTCACAATATATCACTTTGGTTTTCAGAAATCAAAAGATAGCCTCACTCTTTTATCCTTCTTTCCTGCCTACAGATTGGAGGTAATTTGCTATTTGCAGATAGCAGGGACAGCAGCAGCGGGTACAGAAACTGCATATTCCAGATACAGGTAATTTATCATGAACCTGTTTTTGTCTACACCAGCTTCCCCTTGCTGGCACTTCACCAAATGTGCAGGAACTCCATTTCTTATTAAGTCTCATCGGTGATACTTGTCAGAAATTCTAGAAGTTGTACTTCCAAGCCATGGCCTCTCTGTAGACATTATAGGAGGACAGCTGTGTTAATCTATAGTAGTAAAAAATCAGGAGGAGTCTGGTCACATCTTTTCTGACTAACATGTTTTACTAAGGGGCACAAGTTTTCATGAGATGAAGCTCACTATCAGATGCGTAGGGTGGCTAGATTGATATACGATTTAAACTGGGATGAGACAAGGGGAAGACAGGTTGATTATGCAGGTGAAGGTTACATGTGAGACAGACTACAGGTACCATATCAATTAACAATTGTAACTAATGTGTTAAAAACTCATTGTGTTTAAGACCTCCTAAACAAGAAACCACCACATAATAATGATGCTAATATAGGAGCCAGATTCTGCAACAAGCCCAGAGGTCTACTTTGCCCCCACATCTATACCAAGAGCACCATCACAGGCCTCAACAAGTACACACATGAGATTAGAAGCACCTTCATATGTTCTGTGTCCAATGTGCCCCTCTGGATTCTACATAGGACAAACAGGACAAATTTTGTGCAAAAGGATTAATGGATACAAGTTTGACATTGGGACTCAAAACAAGGGCAAAATAATATCAGAGCATTTCAGCCTCCTGACACTCCATGGCAGACCTCAAAGTGACTGTTTTGGGAAAATGAGACTTCAACAGCACAATTGAACAAGAACTCACATAAAAAGGTTTCAGGCTATCTGAAAAGATCTCAACAAACTTAATGTGTTTTTAACACATTGCAATTGTTGATTGATAAGGTACTTGTAACCCGCACCTGCATAACCAGTCTATCTTCCCCTCCCAGTGCTGCCAATGCAAAGACTTGCATTTTTAGAATGATTAGGGGTGGCATTGCTGCCCTCTAAGCTTTGGTACCCTAGGCCAGTGCCTACTCAGCCTTAGTCTAAAGCTGGCCCTGTCCCCTCCCTTTTCCACTTTGCATCATCCCAATTTAAATCCTACATCAGTCTAGCCACTCTGTGTATCTAATGAACTGAGCTTCAGCTTGCAAAAGCTCATGTCTTTTAATAAAATGTGTTTGTCAGAAAGGGAGCAACCAGATTCTTGCTGATTTATGGCCTCTCTATGAAACAAAAAGTATTTTGTGTATATAAGAAGATTACCAGTTACTCCATCTGTACTGAATTTCCAATGTGTGCATTATAACAAGAGAAGATGCAACAGCTCAGGATGACATTGTGTGCTGTTCTACATGTCTGCAAATTTTAAATACAATACAGCCCAGTAGCTGTACTTGGTAACCTTCTTTGCCCAGAAAACAAGTGAATGCCTTCACCCAATGAAGGCAGCAAGGCAATTTTGAAAAAAACAAGAAAGACAATTTGAAGACATAGGCAACTCACCTGTTTTCTCTGTAACTCCCCAATGCACGCCCCACTGTTTTGCCATTAGACAATAAACATGCATAATTTGGTGCTGGACGGACAGAATAACTATTACTATGCCAAAAACTGATTTTCATGTTATGGATAACAGCCTCCTTCATGGATTCATAGTCTGTGGCTATGACCAAGCAGATGGCTGGAATACAAGGGTGTTAGGAGATAAAAGGGTTGTCTCATGTTTGTCTGAGCATCTGCCAAATCTGAAACAAGGGCTTCAATTCTTGCACAGCAAGATCCCTCCTGCACATTACGCATCTCTCCATTGGAAGAAAGGGGACAGCTCTGGTTGGGGAGGACATGAGCATGCTGTGCTGTAAACTACTTTTATGGGGAAGCTGCTGACACTTTCCAATGAAGAGCTTGTTTAGTAGAAGCCCTTGCAGTGAGGACTTCAGTGTTTTTTTCAACGGAGAATGTTCAGCCCTTAAGAAAATGCCTTTCTTAGAAAAGATGTAAAACAGCTCCTTTTCAGATATAGCAGAAAAGTGTAGGGCTAGCAAGAGCCCGTATGACTTCCTGGCCTCAGTCAGTGTGCTCAGTATCAAATTTTAGTCAAGATTATTGTGTAAGCACATTCTACAGTGCAGTTTCAACAATACCAACTTTTTTGCTGTATTTTTCCAAGGCCGAATAATAGTGCTTGCATGGGAAACAGTGCCATCTAATGGAAAAGTATATGAGCTGTATGCTACATTGGAACACTTCTAAAACACTTAGCCTGACAACACTTGGAAAAAACTTTGAGGCTTCCACCTTATCAACTAGAAATTCAAACTGTATTAAATAATGAAGCAGATCCTCCTCTTTTGCTTTGAACTGCAATGTATCTGGATTTCTTCCGTGGGATATCCTTGTATATATTCTGGTTATTACTTTCGGATAACAGCATATTGAAAATGTCTTCTATGTTTTCAGGGCATTTTCTTTAAATCTGATAGAAAGGACACTGGTTTTGTAATTCTTTCCTAAAGGGAAAGAAAAGTTCAGTGGAATTCTCAAGAATGGGATGCAGATTTCTCATACACTTATTTTAGTTGCAGTGTGTGTCTTTCACTGAATGATCATCTCTTCAGAGATCTGTCAGCCTCTCTGACTTCCATTCCTTCAATTACATCCTAGCAGAAGACATCAGTGCCTATTGCTGGTGTTTTTTTTGTTTAAACCAAACCAAAACTGCAAAACAGGGCAGGCAGGAAGGTTGCAGAGTGATGGAAATGTTATGGACATTTATTTGCCATCTTGAAATCATTAAAGTAAGCTCAAAAACACCACCAACATAAATTCTACAGCAACCTAAGAATGAAATAGAAAAGTTAATGAAATAGAATTAAATAGAAAAGAGAAGAAAACTTAAAAGGAAATAAGAGAACAGATCTCACAATAAAGCTACTTTAAAAGTTCTGCCAGGCTATAGTATGTAGGTATGTTCTGCATCCTGAAACCACTGTGAAAGAAAAGGGGCCTTTTTACTAGGTGCCCAGATACCTCCACCTGATTGCTTCCTGCCCAAGTCTAAACTGTGTGAGAACTTGTAACTCCTATAAACTCCAACCAAAATGTCAGTGGTCAGGAAAGCTCATGTCCAGTAACATCTAGAGCAACTTTTCTCAACCTTGCCAGCTTGAAGACTTGTAGACTTCAACTCCCAGAATTCCCCAGCCAACATGCTGGCTAGGGAATTCTGGGAGTTGAAGTCCACACATCTCAAAGTTGCTGAGTTTGAGAAACACTGATCTAGAGGGCTCATTCTGTTTATAGAGGCAAACTCTGATTTGGGTGTTCACAACCTAATTTCCTCATTTAACTCTTTTATTCTAGAGTTCAAAAATGTACCTGCATTGCCATTATGGTTAATATTAATCAAAGTGATTAGAGTTTGATTGGTTGACAATTGTGGTGATGGAAATGAAGTTCAGCATTTCATAGATCTAAAATCTCTGCAAATTTCTTCACAGCCTTCCAAACCTCTTACTCCAATGCCCAAAATCCCCAGACAACCAACCAACATATTGGCAATGAAAACTCCAAGTGTTCCATCTTTTATGACTCTAAAACCAGGTGTAAGAATAGATTTTGTTGGAACTGCAGCACTTTTTCTGAAGATCTCCTCTCCTCGTTATTGGCCCAGACCCAACATTACTCCCACTACATTCACTGATGCCAAGGACTTAGGACCAGTTTCTTACCCTCCAGGAAGCAAATATCCTGCAGTCACACAAGGATTTTCTGTAGATGCAACAAGTCATGCCACTTTGTATACCACTGAAGTGCCCAGAGGTGATGCTTGATGTCTCTTAAGTTCTAAGAATTAAACCTCACGAGAAAGGAAGAATGTGGATAAAATATTTAAACTTTGGGAATATATATGTTGTCAATACTCCTTACGGTTGTTTCTCTCAAGACATGAAATTACTTTTGTTCTCTGTGATTTCCTATAAAATCATTTATCCATTGATGAATCACCAGTGATGTATTTGAGTGAAGGAATGTAGATCTCACTTGGGGAATGAGGAAGGGAAGGAAGGAATGAACTGTTAAGGTAGGAGTTTCAGAAATAACAACTCAGTCCTGCGAAAGAGGACAGCCTGAGAAAGAAATTCAAATCACCTTATCTTGATTTTTGTTTGGTGTAAGCTTGGGGCAGAGAGAAACTCTGACAGGCTCTCAAGATTGTTATTCTACCCTACAACAATAAAGACCATTCCTGGAATCCCTGCTGGGTGTGTTTCTTGACCATGCTTTCCTTGAAGCGCTGACAACCTGCCATTTTGTTCTGTATTGCATTCTATCTTAAGATTCATTGTATTTAGATTACATTTTAATAAATAAATATAACAGCAATATAGGGTTCAAGCACACTACATGTCAAAGTGCATAAACCCAGCAGAAACATCAAAATCCCAGTGGTATAATGTCATCTCTTTTGAAGGCCACTCTCCCCAAACTATCTCCATTTATGTCACTTCTAGGGTCCATTTTATTTAAAATTCAAATGGAGACAGTTGCGTGGAAGGCAATACTGGGCCATGCCAACTTACCTCCTGCAAAAATTACCCCCTAGAAAAGTTCTGTATGAACTAGATGCCTCAAAACATACATTGCCATTATTTAGGAATAGGTAATACCTAATATCCAATGAACATGGGTAATTATTTTTTTAGCAATACATTTTATAAAAAAAGAAATAGTGCATAAATGGATTATGAAGCTTTTGATAGAGTAGATTGACAGAAATCTCAGACAATAACAATTTACATACTGCCCAACTCCCAATGACTCTGCATGGACAAATTGTAAGACAATGAGATAAGTTGCATATTTGATTGCCGGTACAGAATGAACAACTAGCTGAAAAAAGAAGTTACAAATCTCTGTTCAATCCTTGAGATTTCTGTTGAAAGTATTACAGGAAACAAGACTGGGTATTTTGCTTGCCCGAGATCCTGGAGTGTTGCTACCAAACAGAGTAGACAATAAGATAAAGAACTTCCCAGGCACCAATCTCTGTCATCTATAGTTAAATGAGACTGCAGAGAAAGTTAAAAAGGGAAAGTCTCCTGCTTCAGAGAATCAAAAGTTGTTTTGAGTCAGAACCACCAACTAAATTAGCTGGACTTGACTTGATACAATGCAGCTTGATAAATGTCATAAAAGCATTCAACAGTGAACTAGAGTTATCACTCTATGAAGTCAAATTAGTTCTGTGGACAGGATGTACGCAGAGCACTTTTTTTTTGCCACTCAGGATTTAGCTTCCTTTGGTGACAATTTAAATTAATCCTTGATTATATTAAGAAAGCATAGGGTACACTTCTATTTCCAAAGAGGAATATTACAACATTGAGGTAGCAGTCCAATTTATTTTGCTGCAACTCAAGATATGTTATCTGTATCTTAACATATGCAGGGGAATGGGGAAAAGGAAAGCATCTTAAATACATTGTATTGTCGAAGGCTTTCACGGCCGGAATATGATGGCTGGTGTGGGTCTTCCGGGCTGTGTGGCCATGTTCTGGAAGTTTTGTTTCCTAACGCTTCACCAGCATCTGTGACTGGCATCTTCGGAGGGCAGCAGCACAGACAGCAGTAGTTCTCTCTGTGCCCAACTGGTCACAGATGCTGGTGAAACATTAGGAAACAAAACTTCCAGAACATGGCCACACAGCTCGTAAGACCTACACCAGCCATCTTAAATACATCTTTGCATAGGTGTATTGCAATCCAAAGGGCAGCGGAATGGGGAAAAGGAAAGCATCTTAAATACATCTTTGCATAGTACCAACCTAAATCCTATTCTACAAATACAGGTAGACCTCACTGACTGACTGGCTCATTCAACAATCATTGAAAGTTACCTTGGTGCTGAAAAAATAACTTTACAACCAATGCCCACATTTACTATCTCTGCAGCATCCCTCAATCATGTGATCACCATTACAGTCAGTACACATCCTATGCCTGATCAGTTGGGTTTTTCTTCTCCTTGCAGAGAAGATTGGAGAGTATGCCTAAAGAGATTGTTTTTTTCTCCCCCCCCCCCCCCCCGAGTGGAGAGATTGCTTAAACAAAGGGGGGGGGAGAAAAAAGGCAAACTATCTCCGTAGGCAATCTCTCCTGTGACTTACCTGGTTTTTAGTAAGCAGACATACAAAGGCTGTTTGCATAGTGCGCTCATGGCTGCCAGTGCCAAAGCATTCCTTTCAATGTGTATTCCCCATTGTGTGCCTGCTGACTCTCTTGTAATCCCTTCCTCTCCAGTGAATGTAGATACAAACATTAATTCCCTTCTTCCTAATTATCCCAGCCCCAGGGTGAGCATTCCAAAGGGCAGGGGAGTGGTTAGGAGGCAAACAAAAGCCCAAGATGTGAAACTGATTAACTTGTCAGTTAAAGGCAGCAACTGCTAGCCAGCTATCCCAGGGCCTGGGTGAGCAATCCAAAGGGCAGGGGAACAGGGAAAAGGAAAACAGTCACAGTCACTTGATTTCCCACTTAGCTACTGTTTCACTTAATGACAGAGCTGCCTGTTCCAATTGTGGCTGCTAAATGAGGACTACCTGTAATTACGGACTACTCTGTGAGCCAAGTCAGTCACTGGAATAAATAAAAATTCCACAAATTGTGCAAACAAATTTTCCAATTGTGCAGTTTCCCTGATGAAAAATAGCACCCCCAATATCTTTTCAGTAAGACTTTTAAAAACAAAATGTGAATTTATTAGGCCTATTCAAAACAAATACCATTAAAAACATGATAAAAAGCAATCACAAATAAGTCAAATAAATGATACTAAATAGATATATATTTATCTTTATTATCAAAAAATTAAGTTGATATAGCAACTGCATTTATTTTTCTTTTTAAAATCTATTGGGCAAAAAGAAACTCAATAAATTATCATCAACCACTATGTGATCTTAACAAAACAAACATGTTTTTAAAATAATAGTCTGATGGCCTTTTAAACTTTTGCATGGGATTTTTGCTAAAAAAGGTTTTTCTTTAATATACTATCAAATACTGCTCTTTATCTATGAAAATCCCTCTGTACTGTTTCAGCTTCTTTTATGTCTGAGGTACAGAATGCAGCCATTTCAGGTGCAAGGCACTCAATGCTGAACAGTTCCTTTCAAACCAACATCCACTGAGAAGTAAGAAAACCATCACTCCCTTAACTTAACCAAACCATCACCTTCAATCTTTTTTTAACGATAGTAAGAAACCCCCTCATAAGATCTCTCCAAGCTGAATACAGGAGACAATGATTTCATTCAACAGATGTTAAGCCATATGCATACCATATTTAATCACAATATAATCCAAAATAGGAAAATTAAGTAATGACAAACACTCTGAAAATATGCAAAAGGCAACACATTTTAATTCAACATATTGTTACCTTCTAACAGCTTCTAAAATGGTTTCTAATGTGTTAATAATTCAGTTTGGTATGAATGTGAAACTTAACATACTAGACTTCTGTTTCAGCTACAATACATTTCTGATCATATTAGAAACTGAGAACAATTTCTAATGATCCCCTGCTTTTTTATCAAGGTGTTTTGCATCACAAGGCCATCTAGATTGGTTCTTACAAAGCATTACTAGATTCCATATTTAACACAATAAAGCACTATTAATCTTCTTCCTCTCCTTCCCCATCCTCCTCCTCCTCCTCTTCTTCATCCTCACCATGGTCACCTAATTCAATATCATCTTCATCTTCAACCTTTAGGGGAAAAAAAAGAAAGAAAAATGCTATTTAGTGTATTGAACAGACAGCTTATTTTTAAACTTGCTAATTATTGTAATATGCTCAGGCAAATAATTAAGATTTAAATCTGTGTCTATTATGTTTTAAGTTCAAACAGAGCATTTCTCTAGCATCTGAGACCATAACATTTTTGTTTTATTATAGAACCTATAATTTATTTATCCTATTATGACATGAAAACATTACTTTCATCAGGCCAAGAACCACATTTGCCTTTGAACAGCATGTCAAGACTAGACTCCATCAAAAGAAAAAGTTGGTCAAAATGTAAATAAATAAATGGCTAAATTGACTTGTTTGATCAGGGAGGAACAATAACTATTTTTATAAAAGACTGGAAACCCTTTATGGACTTTTTGCTGAAAATGGATAAAAATGATCTGGTGATTTCTGGATTTACCAATTAAAAAGGGCTGTATATGGGAAGAATAGAACTATGTCACGTAATTTTGAAGGGGGAAGTTATTAAGTATGTCTATAACTGCTGTAAATAAGATCAGAAGTCACTTCTTTAAGTATTTTCTTTTTCTTCTTGCTTTCTATTTTTTTCAATACTTTTTTCTTTATCCTTTCTTACTTTCCTTTTATACTGATTTGTGTTTATCTTTTAACTTTGTAAAAAAAATTATTTAATACAAATTATATTAAAATGTAAATAAACTTATATATTTAATTTTAACTTATTATTATACACTTATGCAGATTTATAATATAAAGACATCTCTAGTTGCAAAATTAATTGCTGAAAGCCACATACATATATCCCTTTTTCTTTTCTGTTCCATGACATCACTGAGTGTAGATGTCAGAGCATGGTACTGGATTCTCTGCTATTCCCATTTAGAAACTAGGTACCAGGTAAAGAGAGAAGTATTTACTGAATACAAGTATTTACTGAATACTACATTTAAACTAAATCTTCACTTTTTTCCTTTTTCAATTTCCCTTTCCTTCCCCCTTTGTGATACAGGAGGACTGCAGAGGACAAAGGAAGAGGAGCTATGCTTCCTCCAGTTACACCTTCTCTTTCCTTCGGGCACCATTTACATTTTGCTGATAATGATCTACATACTCTTTCTCTTCCTAACTTTCCTCTTCCTATCTCAGAACTAAGAGATAAGGGAGGATAGCAGTGATTGCCCAGGAGAAAGTCCTCATGCTCCTTTTCCTTCTCCAACTTCCAAAGCATCCAGGGGATTGCTTCTTTTCTTCTCCCTCTCTCCTTTTTTTTTGAAAATCATCCTTCCTGCATGGAGGAGGAAGTCAAAATTACCATATCTTGGGAATGTGGCAGCTAAACCACATTCTTGTAGAGCAGTGGTCTTCAAACTTGATATACCCAAGGAACCCTTCTCAATGTGAAAAATCAGTCAATAACCTATTAATTAATATCTTTCATGTAATATATTTTATTTTAACAAAATGTTACGATTAAGTCATAATAATACATTTCATACAATGTAAACTGAAACTGTCATGTTGAACTCCTGGTTGATACTCATGGAACTCTGAGGTTCTAGGGAACACAGTTTGAATACCACAGTTCTAGAGGGTTGGGGGAATTTGGAACAAATTTGGGGACACAAAAAAAGCAGCTTTGTCATACAAATGAAGTCACATATCAATAAATATAGCCCTAAAATTGTTCCAGCTACTTCAAGTCTCACACCTGCCTTTGCAAAATTTGTATCCTACCGGTTCTCCAAGTTCTTTGAGTTTATTCTTTAATGCAATTATTTTCTGATCCTGATCAGCCAGAAGAACCAGAAAATCATCTTGTTCTTTTTTAGATTCTGCAACTTCCTGCTGCAGTTTACTTTTTTCATTTTTCAAAATTGCCACAGTACTATTGGATGATTCCAGCTGCTGTTTAAATGATGTCTTTTCCTCACTGAGTGTTGCAATTTCATTCTGGCATAGGAAAAAACAAAATATTACATTCACATTACCATCCATGAAAAAGTTGTGCATCTGGAAGGAAGTGGCATATGCTTCATATATCATAAAAGTTAATATCCTGTTAAGGTGATTTAAGTATTCCATAAAAATGGCCATGTATAACACTTTATAGAGTCTCATCTAAAATCTGTTTTTAGAGGTTTATGCTTCACATTGTTGATCTTAAATAGCTTTTTCATATCCATTTCCCAAATGCCATTATTCTGTTCATTTTTAGAAGCCTGACAAATGACTCTAGAACAGATCTTTGAAGATGGAAGCAAAAGGAAATACAGCAAACCTCACCATGCATTACTGACTGATCATCTCTTAGATCCTCTCTTATGTCAGGGTAACATCTTTTGATATCTCAATGCATATTGCAGTATAAGAGCGTTAGGCTGAGAAGACACATAATTTAGACTCCAGCAAAAAAGAACTGTGACTACATTCTTGAAAAGCACTTTTCTGACCAGGTTTACGGGCAATTATGGTGCATTCGGAAAGTATTCAGACCCCCTTCACTTTTTTCAATTTTGTTATGTTGCAGCCTGATACTACAATCATTCAAATTCATTTTTTTCCTCATTAATCTACACTCAGTACCCCATAATGACAAAGTAAAAACAGAATTTTAGAAGTGTCTGTAAATTTATTAAAGGAAAAACTGAAATATCACATTGGCATAAGTATTCAGACCCTTTGCAACAACACTTGAAATTTAGCTTAGGTGCCTCCCATTTCTCTTGATCATTGCTGAGCTGTTTCTACATCTTGATTGGAGTCCACGTATGGTAAATTAAATTGATTGGACATACTATTCAAAAGAGACAAAAGACCAGAAGATCGCCTCACCAGCAATCAATCACCAGCAATCATCACTACAATCATCACCCAGATAAGCAAAGGTTACCACCAGGCACACAATCAAGCAGCAAACATATGCTAACCAAAGAACTACCAGAGGAGTAAAACAAAACCCCCACCCTTACCAGCACTGGCAAGGCAGGCCACAGCACATAAACAGAGAGCAAACCCCATCCCATTTTAGCACTGAAGATGTTACCTAGCCGGGTAATGAAATGTTTGCAAGAAAAGAACCAAGCTCAGAGAACCCCAAAGACTCCACAGGTCAACCCTGAGCTACATGTATTCGCCTCTATTGATTGGACATGATTTGGAAAGGCACACACCTCCCTATAGAAGGCCTCACAGCTGACAATGCATACTGTACCAGAGCAAAAGCCATGAGGTCAAAGGAACTGCCTGCAGAGCTCAGAGACAGGATTACTGCAAGGCACAGATCTGGGGAAGGCTACAAAAGAATTTCTGCTGTTCTGAAGGTTCCCAAGAGCACAGTGGCCTCCATAATTCTCAAATGGAAGAACTCTGGCACAACCAGGACTCTTCCAAGAGCTGGTTGCCTGCCCAAACTGAGCAATTGGGGGAGAAGAGCCTCAGTAAGAGAGGTGACCAAGAACCTGATGGTCACTTTGACTGAGCTCCAGAGACCCTGTGTGGAGATGGGACAAAGTTCCAGAAGGACAACCATCACTGCAGCCCTCCACTGATCTGGGCTTTATAGCAGAGTGGCTAGACGGAAGCCTCTCCTCAGTGCAAAACACATGAAGCCTGCTTGGAGTTTGCAAAAAAGCACCTGAAGGACTCTCAGACTGTGAGGAACAAGATTCTCTGGTCTGATGAAACCAAGATTGAACTGTATGGCCTCAATTCTAAACGTTATGTCTGGAGGAAACCAGGCACCACTCATCAGCTGCCCAATACCATCTCAACAGTGAAGCATGGTGGTGGCAGCATCATGCTGTGGGGCTGTTTTTCAGCAGCAGGGACTGGGAGACTGGTCAGGGTTGAGGGAAAGCTGAATGGAGCAAAGTACAGAGATATCCTCAATGAAAACCTGTTCCACAGTGCTCGGGACCTCAGACTGGGCCAAAGGTTCACCTTCCAACATGACAACGATCCTAAGCCCACAGCCAAGTCAACACAGGAATGGCTTAGGGACAACTCTGTGAATGTCCTAGAGTGGCCCAGCCAGAGCACTGACTTGAACCTTATTGAACATCTCTGGAAAGACCTGAAAATGGCTGTCCACCGATGGTCCCCATCCAACCTGACTTAGCTTGAGAGGATTTGCAAAGAAGAATGGCAGAAAATCCCCCAATCCAGGTGTGCAAAGCTTGTCGCGTCATACTGAAAAAGACTCGAGGCTGTAATTGCTGCCAAAGGTGCTTCAACAAAGTACTGAGTAAGGGGTCAGAATGCTTAAGCACATGTGATATTTCAGTTTTTTCTTTTTAATAAATTTATAGACATTTCTGTTCTGTTTTCACTTTGTTATTATGTACATTATGTACATTAATGAGAAATGTACTGAATGTACATTAATGAGAAAAATGAGGAAAAAAATGAATTTGAACGATTGTAGCATCAGGCTGCAACATAACAAAATTGAAAAAAGTGAGGAGGTCGGAATACTTTCCAAATGCAGTGTAGATCTCTCATTCCTTGCCTGCTGAAAGACTCACTGTATTATCAATGGCTGAATATAATCTGTAAGAGGGTATTAACAAGAAGCAAATATACATGATAATCATCAATCTGGATTATTTTTTTTTTCTGGAATGCCCATTATAATCTAGAGTTAATCCATCAATCATTACATACTTCCAGAAGCAAAAACAAAACAAAAAAATTGTAAAAAGCATTCTGTGCCAAGAATCAAATAAGACTGCAGTTATCAGCAAAGCAAAACTAGACTCTAACCCTAAAATTAAGTTAAAGATGCAGTATCTTTTATTAGGGAACAACCTTTAATTCTTTATTCTCCTGCAAGATCGCTGAAAGCCGTCCTTCCAGGTCTGCTGTCTTTGCTACCATAACAGTGTTATTGTCTTCTGATGCAGGAGCTGAAGTCAGGCTCTGCAAAACAAACAACACTGAATTGAATTATTATAAAGATAATAATTTTCAGATAACTGTAATAATTGTGATTGTCTTATATGGTACAGTATAGCCAGGAATTAAACCTAGTTACTTATGGCTGATGCTGGACAGGGCAAAGAGATTAAGGGGATTATTTCTATTCATTATAGTTCACCAAAAAAACCAAATCACAAACTAAAAGGCAGAGCAAAAATCTTAAGATAACTACCATTTTCTGAAGAAGTTCTTGCTTCTCACTCTGAAGCTTAATTATGTCTGAACACTGTGACTGGATTTGGGCTCTTAAGTTTTCAATCTCCTGTGAGAGAAAAAAATATTAAATTCAGCTAAAGATATGATATTCATTTATAGGTCCAAGACTAATCATATCATGATAGATATGATGGTACAAAATATTAATGGATTTGAAGTGGGCTTGCTACTGAAGTGCAGGTAATATGCAGATGTTCAATCTATTTCTCTCAAATACCAGGGAAGTTATTGATGCTCTGTACTAGTGCCTAAAAGTAGCGATAGCTGAATGAAACTTTATAAATTGAGACTTAATCCAGACCAGACTCCTAGTCAAAGAAAATATCAATGTTGTTTTGGATGAGAAAAGACCAAGATGACTCTTGAGGGTTCTTTTGGATCTGACTTTGTATATGGATACCCAGTTCTCAGCTGGGGCACAAAATACCTTTCCCCACCTCAGATTGGTCCAAATGTAATTTTTATACCTGAAAATGCAGGTATAGTAGTAGTAGATACTGTAAATATATCCAACTTGGATTTCTACTATGTCCATTTCACTGAGCTACCTTTGAAGAGACTTTGGCTCACCAAGAATGTGGAACCAAAGACAATAGATGATTGCCCGAAAAATCAGCACTGATCCTTATATGAAACACATTATAGAAACCAGGTTGGTCTCCCCACCTTAATTATCTGACATGGTGAAAAAAGAGGAAGTGACCTATACAACTAAAGGCCCACAGGACTTAGTTCCAAAATCAAGGCAAGGGCACCCCTTTTGTTAAAAATAGTGGTTGTGCCTTGGGAGCAAGCAATGCATGGTTTCTCCCACTGTCATTCAGAAGTAGCCTGACCAAACACTTTAAACAGACTATAGGAATTTCCTACCTTACATAGTTCACTATTTAACTGAGCTCCACTGGATGTACTGATTTGTGAAGATTGTTCTGTTGTTCCTTCCATTGTTGTTGAAAGTTTCTGTAAACATCAGACATATAAAAAAAAGCCCAGTTATTTAAAAAGCATAAGCATTTTTAAAAAAAACACTTTTATTCTGGTTTTGTTTTTTAAAAAACAGGAGGATTATAGCTTCAGTTACAGATTTTCAATCATGCAGCAATGGTTGATGCCATCTTTGAAATTTAAGCTAGGGTTTCTGTATACTGCATAGCCTGAGAGAAAATAAATTATGCAGATTTAATTAAAAAATTAAATATTTAATTAAAAAAAACTCTTATGCTAAGAAATATGCTGTGAATTCCAGGAAGTGTTTGAAGTATTCATGCTTTAAAAAAATTAATTTGATTCCACTCCTATGCTATGGACTTCTCAACAATTATGAGATCAGTAAATCTGTGGTATTTCATCTATAAACTCAGGTTCAGTTTTTAAAATAAAGCTTTACTTATCAGGAATCCAATTTATCCTTAATGAGATGAAATAAAACTACATAAAGTTGCTGGGTAGTCTCCTACCTTCTGCTGCTTCTAAAAATAGGTTACAGAAAAAGTTAACATTTTTCTGTATCACAAATTTCAATTTTATGAGTCTAAACCATTGCCAAACCAGTAAGCTGGTTTTTAAAAAAATAAGCATTTTACAAAAACAAACAAAGCAAAACAGTTATCTGTACAAAACCACATTCCAAAAAGCAATAAGGATCCACTGAACCTATCAGTACGTTTTATCTAAGAGGCTAATTTTTCTCCAAATGCATTATTTTTTAAGCTTTATTTCCCATTCATTCATTCATTCATTCATTCATTCATTCATTCATTCACTAATTCTCTTTGCATACTACCTAATCACTCATTGAGATGGCTCAGAATAATTGAAACAGTATATAAAATATAAAACATGAAAAATCAATTGATTTAAATCTGAATCAAAATTAAAATTAATACCATAAAAATAAATTAATAGCTGAAAGTTTGGCAAAAAAAAATGTCCTTTTTTGCCATTTTGCTTAAATACTAGGAAAATGTGTGCTAAATGCTCCCATGGGAAGGGCATTCCTTTCCTTGGAGCCTCACAGGGGAAGCTGTGATAGACAGTTGAAGTTCTGGTAGTAGGGAGATCTTCAAATGGCCTCTTCTACAGATCTCATAATGGGGCAATTCCATAGCGGGAGAGGAAATGCCTCTGAGTCAAGTCCTAAACTATTCAGGTTCTAAAGGTCAACTACCAAGGCCTTAAATTGTGCCCAGGAGTCAAATCATATCCGATGCAGATCTTTCAGTACAGGAATCCTGTATGACAAACATTCAGAAAAAATATAACAAACTCATATGTGATCAAAATGATAAAATAGGAAGCATTTACACAAGTCTCTTCAGAATGTATATAATGATCAGGGTATCAGGACAGCCTCTTGAGGGCTTAAGTACATCTTTCATTTCATAGGGAAGTCATTTGTAAAAGGTGACTGAAATACTAATGTAGGAAACAAACTTCAATAAATATTAATAAATTATGTATCTGGAAATTATATGCCTCAGCTATTTGGATCAGAGTCCCATGCTTGGGAGCCACTTTTTGAGATTAAGAAGATGGGTCTCAAAAAAGGGATTCTTCTCAGTCAGTGCCCAACCTACAACCTATTTCTTTCTGGCAAGCTATATTAGGCTTGTGGCTCAGCTGTGCCTCATCCCTGATATAAAGAATAAAAATGTACTGCTTGGATTGCTTTCTTTCCCCTGATCTGAAGAAATTATGATTTGGGAGCAAGAGAAGAAACAATTTCTTAATCACCATTTTACAGCTGACCAGGAAAAATTGATGGTTTCAGACCAGATCAGATGCTGATTACTGAGAATGAAACTGTATTACTCACCAGGGTTTCAATCAAAGAATCCTTTTCTCTTAGCTGTTCTTGCAGTAGTTCAAGCTTGTGCTTCCATTCCTCTATTTCCTCGTGCAATTTGCTGATTTCTTCTGACTGAACACCATTCATCTGAGCCATATCACTGTGGGAATTATGTTGCTGATTGTCTTTTCCTATTAATCATATTGCAAAATGATTCATTTCTAGCATTTCAGACAGACCATTAAAACATTTTTACCCCAATGTATTTCAAAGTTATAAGTCCACAGAGAAATTAATGCAGAAGAGCTAAATTTAGACAATTGTATCTTAGAGTACTAATCCATTTTCAGCAAATACAAAAAGAAAAATTCCAAATAGCACCCACCGTCAGACAAATGGAAACAGAAATTCCAGGATAAAAAGGTAAATAAAAGAGGGACAAATAAATACATCATGAAGAATAACCTGTAACAGTCTGTCCTAACCATTTCAATTTTAAACCAGCTGAGGCAAACTTTTGAAATATTGGCATTTTACCTAAAATAAATAACTGGCCAGTATCTGATAATTGCTGAGATGCTTAGAAATGTACTTTGGGTGGGTAGGTGGGTAGGGGAACAATAGTTTGATTCTCTAAGTTACGTTTATCCTTAAGTGAGTGTATATATGAAGACTCTAATACACATTGTTTCTTTGTACAACAGATAACACCCAATGTCAATATTCAGCAAACAATATTCTCACTACTACCTATGTCTTCTTAAATGATAGACACCATAAACATGGACTCTTATATTGTAAAGCTTAATATACAAGAATTGGATTACAGAGATATATTTTGGCATATCCAATTTCTTCCCTAGTCAACTGATTGGCAGAAACTGAGATGAAGGCAAAGGAAAAATTAAAGGTAAAGATGCCCTCATGTCAAGCTCATCACCTGGTGACAGTATCTCTGCAGTTTTCTTGCCACGGTCTTCTTCTGGGAAGCCTTTTAATTTCCCTGTAAAACCTACAGCCCTGCAATTGTCAAGTGGTTCCCCATCATGGACTAATTAAGATCAACCCTGCTTAGGTTCTGAGATTGGCCAATGTTAGGTAAGGTGCCACCATCTGCTGAAGGACAATTTACATGAAAAAAAAATAGCGAAAAACGAATGAGAAATATCTTAGCTTCTGAGACAAATAGAGAGGGATAGCACTATGGCTCCAAACTGGTGCTAGCTCTCAGTTAAAGCAACTTTTTTTCCTCAACAAATCCTAGTCCTTAAAAATGTAGTCCTTTCTGTGCAATGCATGATATATTAAAATTAGTAGCTAACCTTGTAAATTCAGATCAGATCTGACCAAATAACCACTTTAAATGCAGTAATTAGAGGGGGACTCCTTCAAACCAAATTTTATTCCTGGTGTCTTCATGCTCATGTCCACGTAATGTTCTTGGCAGCAATACAAAAGTGGTTTTCATTGCCATCTTCTGGTACTTCTTTAAACTTTCTAATCTAGCTTATAGCCCTAGTATTCTCTGGAGGCTTTCCGTCTAAATATTAACCAGGACTGGCCCTGCTTTGTTTTTGAGCCCATAAACTAAGCTCAGCCAACTATTCTTCATCCTATAGCAACAATTACAATCCCAAGCTGACATCTCACAATACAGTTTAGCCATGACAGGATGGGCTTTTTTAATATATCTGTCTAAATGTCTGTTTCTACCACTTTTTTTTTTTTTTTTTAATCTGCACTCAGTTGTTAACGACTCTGCAGTGACTGCTTTGGACGAGTCCTTTGCAGTTTTCAAGGCAAGGTGTTTCGGAAGTGGTTTGCCAGTGCCTCCTTCCTAGAACAGAGCCCAGCTGGCGAGTGCAGGAGGCAGGGTTTCCGTTGCTTCGCGCCCTTTTCGGGCGAGCGTGGTTTTTTCACGCTTACCGGCAACTGCTCCCGGCTCCTTTTTGCAAGGCGCCGCCAGCATTTTTCCTCCCACCAGAGTGAGAGTACCCATTTATCTACTCACGTGAGTTTTTGAACTGTTGGGTTGACAGGAACTGGGGAGGAAACAGGAGCTCACCCTGTTAACGCGAAGGCTGGACTCAAACCGCTGAAGCATTGACCATTTCTGGCCGGCAACTTTCAGCGTCATTAAGCCGCTGCGCCACCGCGTCCCTTCTACCACTATATCTTCCTTTATTTTTTCTGGTTTCTTGAGGAAACCCCCCCCCCCTCTATAGATGATAACCCTGATGAAACTGTGAGATTGACTCCAGATGCATAAATAGTCTATTGTCTGACAATGATCTATGCCAATTCACGTTCCTGAGCTGTTCAAATTATATGCAACACGATATAATTTTAAATCCCATGGCTGCAAGTTTATTTCTCAGGAAAAACTGCAAAATACTATTAGCGTTAATACCTAGCTGTATCTTAAGGAGGTTATATTGGTCCTTGTGTTGCTGGATTTGGGACACTTGTTGTGTAACTGTTGTCTGCAACTGTTCATTTTGAACTTTTAAAGTTTCTATTTGTTTCTTCAATTCCTCAAGCTCCTGATCCTTTAAAATAAAATAAAAACAAACAAAATTAAGTTTGCACCAGTTTCTTTAACATTGATCTACTGTCTTATTATGCCTGGGACCCCAAGTCTTTTACTAGATTTCTAAATGAGATGCTAAACTGAGCAACTGTATTTGGTGAGTGCAGAACAGACAGCTTTTTTTTTGATTCACCAAAACATGGTGAGATAAAGAAAGTACCAAGGACTGAACTACACTACTTCTACTATTTACAATGAGAGATAACACTCCCCAATGTGTTGAGAGGTTATTCCAAAAAGTAATTCCTGAGGGAGTCTCAGGAGAACTAATGTACAGTACTATAATATATATTATATTATATATTATAATATAATATATAAGTCCTCACTTACCAACCACAATTGGGACTGGCAACTCTGTTGCTAAGAGATATGGTCGTAAAGTGAAACATCACATAACCATGCCTGACTTACAATGGCAGTTCGTCAGTTCCAGCTGCAGTTGTTAAGCAAATCACCATGGGTCATTGAGCATGACATCATATAATCACAACTTGCGACTCCTGCCAGCTTCCCCACTGACTTTGCTTGTCGGAAGCTGACTGTGAAGGTCGCAAATGGCAATCAAGTGACTGAAGAATGCTGCAACCGTTGGTTGTCAAGTGCCTGAATCATGATCACATCACTGCGGGGACACTGCAACAGCTGCAACTTCAAGGACCGGTACTAAGTCTCCATATTCAGCACCATCGTAACTTGGAACAGTTGCTGAACGAGTGGTCACTAAGTGAGGACTACCTGTATAATACTTTCAAGTATTACTAAACCACAAATATGACTGATATGTTGGCTATTTTTTAAAGCTTACTCGACAACGTAATTTGTAGCCGCAATTCTTATCTAGCATTAAATGGAATTTGGGTGGCACATATGACAGCAGAGATGTAGATATAAGACTATTAACTATAAAGCCAGTTTGGTGTAGTGGTTAAGATGCTAGAAACCAGGAGACTGTGAGTTCTAGTCCCACCTTAGGCATGAAAAAATGGCTGGGTGACTTTGGGCGAGTCACTCTCTCTCAGTCCAACCCACCACAAAAGGTTGTAATTGTGGGGAAAATTGGGGGCAGGATATGTTCATTACCTTGAGTTATATACAAAAAAGGCGAGATAAAAAAAATCTAACAACAACAACAACCATGGCCATCTTGATGGAGGGCAAAACAACAGACTGCATAATGAACTAATGGAGGAAGAGGTATTTGTTAAAGCAGAATGCCCATCAAATCTGAATGGGATTCATACATTTATATCTTGCATATTTTATATATTATCCACATATAAAATAGGAACAGGATTTTGCATGTTTTAATAATTTACACATTTTATGCATCCATGAAATGGCAGACGGGATTTTATTCATGCCCGTAAGCATACAACGTATGGATAGATTTTATCCCATGCATCCAACATATGGTAAATTGAGGTCTGCTAAATTAAAACCTATACAATTTTACAACATGCCACTTAAAAAAAAGCATAAGGCCTGGCAGAATTGAAATTACAACGAATGTGGGAAAATATTAACTTCATGCCTTTTTTCCATGAAAAATAAAAGTGCCTTTTGCTGCATCCCACACTTTTAGGGTATGTGTGAGTGTACAGAATTAAACTTCTCTTCCTCCATGCTCAATACAAATCAATCCTTTCAATTTTTTTTAATAGATGCTGTAAATTTTAAATGTAGTCTCAATATAATATGTAGCTTGGGCTTAAGATATGCCTCTTTAAATATGCACTGTACTCCTGAGAGTAAATGCAATTAACTTATAACAAGATACATTATTTACCTGTACTCTAATGACATTTTTATAGTGTGTCACTATGTTGTCATGCTGTTCTAATGTTTTTTTCACTTCTTCTTCCTTTTTATCTTCTTCACTTGACTTATAAACTGCCTTTGTTATAACTCCTGTGAAATGATTGCAATATTAGACAATTTTATTCAAATGTTGTAGCATTTCAAATGACTGTAGAGATTAAGAGTTTAAAAGATGTCTTCTTGTGGCTATTATCTTAATAATGGCTACTCGATATTTCTCAGTCACTCAGATTTTATCTTTACTATGCTGAAAAAAATGTTCCTATCCAATAGTAGTTACTTTAAAATGAAGAATACATTTTGATAAAAATTGTTCAGTAAACAATGGATCAGGAAACACTTCCCAGTCATGACGTGTAATTTTGGATATATTTATTGTTTTAACGGATTTTGTGAGTCCCCCATTAGGGGGAGATGGGCGGAGATAAATCTAATAAACAAACAACTAAACCTGCTGTAACTTTTAATACTCCCAATTTCCCACTGAGCTTAACTTTACATAATTGTTTCACATTTTAAGGAGCTCAATAAACACTAGTCTAACAGTGCACCACAAGCATAACAGATATACTCTGATTTCTGTGGAAAAATATGAAGGCCTCAGAAAGAACAAATCATTTTTCTCAAGGCTTCTGCCCAAAATTGAAAATAAAATTTAAAAAATATACATAAAATATACATATGAAGAAAGCTGCTGTGTTTCAAAATATTCATATCAAATCATGAAATAAATGAATATGCAAAAAGTTTATCCCAATATAAGTAAAACTTAAGTTTTCAGAAGTCCATGGAAAAATGAAGCAGAAGCAGCAAGGCCTCCTGAGACTCACCCTACTCAGACCCAGAAAACGAGACTGGTGAGACAATGTTTCACGTGGCAAAATTTGAATTCTGAGCTCTGGTGTCCCTTCCCTATCCTCATTTTCTCAATTTTTTTGGAAAGTTTATGTCTTATGTATGTATTCATAATATATAACTTTCTATGTTTACTACAAGGTAGATGATTTCTTTTGTTTGCAACATTAATTCTTGCGATCCTGCTGGTCTTAAAAGGGCAAGAATGAAGAGATGCTACATTTCATAGTGTTCAGAGACACTCACCTCCATTGGTTACAAACTTTTTAAAAATTAAATTCACTGAACATATTTTTAATTACTGTGAATAAACTATACTAAATGTACTTTATGAGCAGACAATTATGCTTAATACGTTTTTAAAAAATTATAAATTGATCTCTTACCTCTACATGATACAAAAATAAAGATTGTAAACATATACTTTTGTATATGTACAATTGTACATTTTTTTCTCTGAATTCCCATATTTTCTGTTGCATCAGAATTTCCAGAAATTGTATACCTATAGTCTATAAAATTGATTTTGATGTCACAAGACTTTTTAAAAAAAGAATTAGAACTGCTGGTAAAATGTACTTTCTCAATCTTTTCAAATGTAATTCTCCAAGAAATAAATGAAAAAAATCAAGAGAAATGATGTAACAAGTCTCACCTTCCAGTTCTTTCACCAGCTTTGTAAATTCATGATCAAACATCATATGATCAGGGCTAGAAAAGCTTGGCTGAGGTTTCTGAGCTGCTCGGGAATAGAATTCATGTTTGCTAATGAATCCCAACTTCTCAATAAAATTTTCCTTGCCAATCCTCTTTTCTATAAGCTGCTTTAGTTTCTCTCTAAAAGGGGAAAACAGAATTATGTAATAATTCAAGCTGAAAAAATTATCCTCTTTTTAATCAAATCCCTGACCCCCATAGTCTTATAGTTATCTTTAACAAATAAAAAGGTAGAAAAAAACCCAAGATGATTATCAGTTACATAGTATGCAACAGAGCCAAAAAATGGGGAAGAAAAAATAAGCAAGACAAATTACAAAACCAAATCAAAGAGTTTCAGGATATTGGAAACGATGAGAAAACAGTGGTAGATTTTTTTTTTCTCAAAGGATTAATTATACGTCTTTTATTTCATTTTTCAAGCCAACATTACCCTTAAATACCACTGGAGAAACCCAGCCTATAATTCCAAATGAAATTTTGCCAGTTTCAAACCGGTGAGGCCATAAAGTCTATAACTAATAATAAAACAGCATATGTTTGCCTTAATTTTTATGGAAAGTTCATCTATTTCTTAGTACTTACAATGCAAATTATATTAAATGACATATGAAAATACACTCACTTCTTATAATTCTCAAGTGAATTGTCATTGTAATAAATGGAGATTCCTAGCAATAGAGCACACAATCCTTGAACCAACTGCTCCTCTTCTCCAAGGTTTTCCGCTATTTGTCCTGTTAGCTAGATCTTGGCTAAGGATACTAGACACTCAAATCCTCTTCCCTGCATCACACTTTAGAGACAAAAGGTAACAATTTCCTTGACTTGAGCTCCATTCTTCGTAACTCAGTGCAGGTTTCTTAGCATCACTACAAAAGTGGCTTCCATTGCCTTCTTTCACAGTGTTTTCTGATTTCCCAATCTGGCCTACAGCTTTGGGACTTCCTGGCAGTCTCCTGTCTTAGTTCTAGCTTAGCTTTTTCACCATCAGCTTTGGTTAGCTACATTGCTGCTACCTACTGCGTCTTTAGCCAAGTTTTTATATTAATAACTTAACTGCGAATCAGTCAGATGTTTATTCATTTAACAAACACAAAGTTAGTGAAACAGAGTTATACTATAATAGAAACATGCAGCGTGCCAATTTTAACAGAGGAAACTGAAAATCTATTATGAGGATAATGTGGGACATTTTACAAAGACTTTTTCCATGACAATTATAACTTAATGAATGTCAAAATTGGAAACATTTGCTAAATCATTAAAAGAAGCACTTTTTTTTTAGAGTACTGTACATCTGCCCTTTGAGTAGTAATTATGTTAAGCTTTGATCAATCAGTGAAGTTTCCTTAAGTAAAAGCATGCATGCTTCCATTAAATAAACACTGATTCTAGAATATACCCCATAACCTCCAAGTTCTAGGACAATTCAGTACTGCATGCAATAAATGGTTATGGCCTTTTTTACTTCAGATATATTATGCATTTATTACAAGAAACAATGTAAAAACAACCTGTCACGTAAGTGAGGAAATTTACACACACACACACATTCTTAAAATGAGGACACAAAGACCTAATTTAGTAGTATTAAATGGTAATTCTTTTAAAAGGATACAAATGGAATATTTGCTGGATTGTGGAGAAAGTGTGTCACAGCAATGGGGCAATTGCTTAGCCAAGTGCAAAGCAGCATTAATAATCCAACCCTTGTCTGCACTTTGCTTCCCTGGAAAAAAGCAAAAATAAATGTTATCTCTGTTTGCATCACTTCTATATTTTTCACTCATTTTTTGATTCATCATTGTCAAGCTCATCAATCAATCAATCAAAAACCATTTCTAAAAGTGAGGAGTGCACAGGCCCCAGTAGCAATCCTATCTGATGTTTTTAAAAACTGCAATATTAGGAGCAGGGGACTGCAGCGCCTGAGACGGTCTAACTTAACATCTCTTAACCCAGTTATAATGCTGATGAAATGGTAGGGAAGGGGAGTTTTTGTTTGAATGTTTGAATTATCATTTTAGGTCCTGTGTGTGTGTGTGTGGGGGGGGCTTCTGTTCCTATGCGCTGTATTTCTCTACCCCTTATTTTATTTTTAGTTTCTAGTCAAGTAATTGCTCAGAGTCTTTTGGAGTGAGATTGCTACAATAAATCTAAATGATAACGATAATAATAGGAATTTGGTTCTGAGAGAGAAAGCATGAAGCACAAATAGGATAATCTCTCTAACGTCCATTTCTTTCCTTCTCCTTCCTGCTCTGTGAAAAATAAGTAAACAGAGTGGAAGTGCACATGTAATAAAGAGGAGAATGAGAACTTTCTGAAAAAAAATTGAAGAGAGGTTTTCTAGTGTATGCTAAAAAAAACATGTTTACCCACAGAACATTTTCTGTAACTAATGAATTTTTGGTTAAATATACCTCAGTCAAGTCAGGTGTAAAATATACTTTCATCAAATAGCTATCCTTGCTTAGAAGTCATCTGGATCAGTAATATCCAACAAGTATGTTACAGCAATAAGAACAGTATATGTGGTCCAACTGCAATAATTATATATTTTGAATTACCTCTGATAACAAATTGCACAGAACTTGGAAACAGAGTATTGTTTTCAAGCATAATTTCACAGCAGACATTTTATGATAGGCAACTCAGTTGTATGAAGCACACTTAATGCTGTGATTCTATGAATGCTACGATTCAGTCAACCACTGAGAGGACATCTCCCCTACCTTTGCTATGCACAAGCTTTCTATATTCAAACTAAGGCTAATCAATGAGAGAACTGGGTGCTTTAAAAGAGACCTTTTCGGAAAGTTTACACTCTTGTGTATTGTTCATCAAACAAAATATTTTGGCTTTCAACATCCCCACATTTGAAAAAGGAAGTTATTAATGATTTTCTGATCATACATACATGGAGACTATTTGCCTTCAGATATCTATAAATATCTTTAACCTTATAATAAATGAATTCTTTACTATTCTTTACTTTTACTATTACTTTACTATTTACTATTCCCAAAAGCCAGCAGGTTAAAATACGCTAGAAGAACCAAAAAGACAAGATAGTACACAGCACATTATAAATAACACAATTCATAACAAAATAATGATAAAAAGTAATAGAAGATTATGCACCAAGGCTGGAGACAGAACTGGATTACCAGATATAGTGATGTCCCCTTATTGTCTGTTGCTACGCTTTATGTGTGGCTGCACAAAATTTAGTTACGTTATAAGTAGTAGCAAACAGCCTGTACCAAAATAAAAAGGTGAGAAAGAATTCATCTGGTCACCTGGAAAGTTTATTAAAAGGGAATAAATATGCAGATCCATACAGAATTCACAGTACAGCAAGACATACCAACCATTTTAAGAGCCTCTGAGATATTCCTCATAGAGGGTCCTAGCAAATAATCTTCCCAAGGGCAAGTAAGCTCCTCATACGGCATCTCAGTAAACTGACCATCCAGCACAGCAGATGAAAGGATCTTAAATCAAGCCTGAGAGCAGCTGCTACAATGGTTAAATTGTTCCAGGTGACGAGATATTAAATAGCTGCTGACTAGGACTCCACCACCAGGACCTAATGTTAGAAGTGAGGGCCAGCTCGTTTGGTTATTCATCATCCAGGATTTGCTGTTTAAGAAGTACTATGGCTTAACTGTGGTACATAGATAGCAAAAGTTCTAGGGAGGCCATTCATCAAATATGTTATTCTTCCATGGTGAATTAAATGTATCAAGAATTATTAAAGGGGACAGATCTGGGGACAGAAGTTAGCTTTTGCCAGAGGTTAAAGATCACAAGCAAAGTAAGAGTCTCTATTCCAGCTGGAAGGTGGCATCAGTACTTGGAAATTTGAAACACTACCCTCGGGAACTTATGTAACACTGTTTCTAGACAGGTGTAATTGAGGTATGGTACTGATACTAACTGAGCTCCATATGTAACTTGAACCAATAAAATACAATAAATGTTAAACCAGTCTCAAATAAACTAATAATAGATTCTTTTTTTTTTTTGGTGGAAGAACTTTAAATCCCTCCAATGTTTCTGTGTGCTATCTGCACTGCACTTTCAACTTGGGCCCTCTTCTTACCTAAGCCAGGAAATAAACATCCAAGTATTTAAAATATTTAATCTGCTAAATTATTATACCTTGATGTTCCAATTATTCAACTAGAGATTTTTAGCAAACATGACAATCTTTGTCTTCTGATAATTAATTACAAAATGAAAATCAGTACAATACTAAGCAAGGGCCCTCAATGCTCTCTGAGGCTGGTTGATGTCTGATTTATGATTATCTGCATGAAGTAGTATTAGTACTTTTCCTAGCCATCCTATGCAAACCATGCAAAGAAATGGCAAAGAAATTAATGCAAAGGAGCCAGTAAATAGCACCATTTGACCCATTTCTGAGTTGGGATAGAAGCTGTACATTGCTTTAATGGTTTGCATCTTACTTGCAAGTTTGTGTTCACATGTAGCTTATATATAATCATGGTTGTGTATGTGAAAGAAAAATATTAAGGGTAAGGTAAAAAATGAAATCCGAAAAGAGATAACTATCTTATTATCAGTGGTCATTTACAAAATGATCTGGGATATGTTTATATGTGTCTATGTGTGATTTATGTGTGTATTAATAAAAGCCTTTGTTTCTGTTGAGGCCACAAGAGACAGAGCTGAACCATGAGATTAATAGAACATTCTGCTGTCATAATAAAATCTGGCAAATGTAAAAAATGCCACCTTGGTATCATAGCATCTCTGAATGCTCCATCTCTGCTTTGTTTGAATAAAATGTGGTATAAAGCAAGAACCTAAATTCTAAGAAAACTCCGGCAATTGTCATATTACCAAATGAAAACATTACTTTCTGAAACTGGGGAAAGACAATCTCCATAAAATAACAGCTTGGCTTTTTTGTTTTTTGTTTTGTTTTTTACAGGCAAACAGAAGCACTACCTACCATTAGCTTTTGCTTAGGACACTTTAGCTGCCAGAACATTTATGTATATTTAATTATTTTTTTTCTCTACTCTTGGAGATATATAATCTTAGGGAGTTAAAAGTTTCCAGGGACAGATTCTGAACTGTCCATCAAAATCAATGAATAAAACTAAGATTTTAAAATAGATGGAACTTGGTATCAGAAGATACATCAACTCCAACCTGCGTACAAGAACAATAGCAAAGAAGATGGTTCCTGCTCTTTCTAATTCATTTGTTTTAATACAAATGCAATTCATTGCCCCAGGTTATAGTCAGGAAAAGCCTGTGTCTGGGACAATGAGATACCTATGAACAGCCCTAAAGTTCATACTGAAGAGTACAAGTCAGATTCTGAATTTTGTAGAAGTAGTCTGTAGTGTTTTCAGAAGTATTGAACCTGCATTGCAGATTGGTATAAAACTGAAAGAGTTGCTTCTAACAACACTGTAGTGTTTATCCACCACCTTTATTCCCATGCTGTACTTTGGGCTGAGAGTATAACAAACAACAACCATGAGTATAATTTACTGTTACTATTCCTGCTGCACAGAATAACTTATAGGAGCCCTATAATATAATTGATTATTAACGTTGCAAGACAGAGATAGAATTAAGATTGATTTGGATTTCCATCCAATATCCCAATACCTCTCAGGCTGAAACAAATACCAGTCTACTTAAATTTGCTTTGTAGTCCTTTTTTCTGACTAATTTACAACTCAGTTGTTTGCAGAAGCTCCATGCCTCCTTGATCTGCATGCAGATTGGGTATGCTTTTAAATACCCATCATCCAGCTAAAGTAGTAAGGCTCATGAAGACCCAAATTAGAATACAAATTGCTTTATTTTTGTTTGTTTTACTCTTTTAGCTACAGAGTCAAGTAACACACTACAATATTTTATTTCAACCTCTTCTTTAAGCCTGTTCACTAAAACGCTAAACCAATCTATTGACAACTATATCTAAGTCAAAATGAACTCTGATCTTGATAAAGACGTAGCATTTTTTTTTAATGATTTCAACATCAGGAAGGAACTAGGAGACCTACACAGACTCATGAACTCCACTTTCTCTTTCTTTTTCAGAGGTATAATTACCATTCTACCTACATTAACTTGAATCAAAAGATTGTTAAATAGAGTTCAATTTAAGCATTATCAACCTTGTTTTTAACGATGGTTTCATATCCTGTATTAAAAACCTAGCTTTTCATTCGGTTTGAATAAAAGCAATTTTCAAAGAAGAGAAAAATCTGATATGACCCTATTTGGAACGACCTGCACTGTACTAGCAGCTCTCTGTGCCCTATTCCCATTCTTTGGAAAGTATTCTGATATCCCACAGAAGCTACCACCAGGGAACACAGTATAAGACAGTTCCTTCTGTGAATTTCATAAATTATATTTTCTTGGGATCTAAGCTCTTACCTTGCTCATCTCAAATGTTAATTTGTTGTTGTCTACATATATATAAAGTGGCAATAAATAATGCTACTAGAGACACACATGGCATTACTGATGTTAGTTTAAGATCTTTTGTCTTCAGGAAAGAAATTTATCAAAAGTTATCATTTTGCATGTATGCAATTTACATACAAAACATGAAGATTACAAACTCATCCATTCCATATGCATCTTGAATAAGGTATTAAAAAAACAAGCATATTATCAGTGTCATTATTTCTTTCACCCTTGTTGTAATAAACCCCATTTTTCTTTGATATGGTACAACAGTGCTACCTATAGAGAAGTACAGAGATATATTTGAAGAAATTATATAGCAACCATTAGGAAAACATGAGTTTAACCCTGGAAAATCGGAAAGTGTGAGAAAGAAACTCAAAATTGCCCCCCTTGACTTTCTTTGGTATGAAAGGGAGAAAACAGAAATGCTGTTAGGTTTTCAAGATTCTGTTATTACAGCCAACTTCAATAAAGTGGTTTCTAGATTTTTTTTGTTTTTGTTTTGGTGGTGTCTGCTTCCTGATCTTGTCTACCTCAAAGGACTGATGCCACTTAAAGCACTACTGTCATGCTGAGAGGCCTTAGTAGACTGAATATAATCACTCCCATATAATCTGCTTTATACTATGAGACAATTGGTGAAAACTAGCCAGTACTTTTATCATTCAGCCCTAGAGTCATTTGGAAGGTGGACAGAAGGTAAAGGGCCCTTCTGTGGTTCTTTTCTATTTTATAGGTTACAGCTGCATCATCCTGGGAAAAGAGACAGTTGCTTTAAAGTAATATAGCCAGGTGCTACTTTCATGCCTCCCCAAATGTTTCAATACAGGTAGTCCTTGACTTATGACCATTTATTTAGCGACTGTTCAAAGTTACAGTGGCGCTGAAAAAAGTGACTTATGACCAGTCCTTGCATTTATGGTTGTTGTAGCGTTCCTGCAGTCACGTGATCAAAATTCAGGTGCCTGACAACCAGCTTGTATTTATGACAGTTCCAATGTTCTGGGATCACATGATCACCATTTGTGATCTTCCCAGACAGCTTCTGACAAGCAAAATCAATGGGGAACTGTGTGATTCACTTAACAAACATGTGATACACTTAACAACCAGCTGATTCATTTAACGACTGCCTCAAAAATTGATAAAATCAAGTGCAGTCACATGATGCCTCACTTAACAGATGCACTGCTTAACGATTATTTTTCCGGTCCCTATTGTGATCGTAAATCGAGGACTACCTGTAGTTATACTCTATATTTATATTCCTACAAATCTATTCCTGATTATTTCTATCTGTTTTTGATCAAACAAAAAAAGGATCAAGAAAAATCCTTTTTTCTTTAACTGGCTGATAAAAAATAGAAAGCTTATATTAACAATAACTGATTTTGCAATTCTATTTTGCCAATTCTGTTCCTCTTATAACTTAAGCAAAGAATTTTATTAACTCTAAAATCATCTGTCTGTCTGTCTATCCCTGCATGGTCAGCAGAAAATACTGATCAAGGACAGTGAATCACTTAATAAAACAAAAATTTTATCTGAAAATAGTTTAATTAAAAGCAGCGGATGACAACCTTTAAAGAATACTAGTCTGAAATACTATAGTCTGGAAATACCTCTGATTTGTGCTCTTTAGTCTGGTTATGAAAAACAAGAAAGTACTCATTAAGTTGTAGAAAACTGATGCTGAATTTACACTGAAAGAAGAGGAAAGAAGTCAACCACATTTAAGACCCAGTGGTTATGCACGGATTCCCTGGGAGAAAGAAAAAGCACCCTAACAACCAGGTTTCCCATATCACAGTCACCAAGAACACCAAGAGAGACAGACAGTTTGTTACTAGAAATAAAACCAGGCAGCAGGCACAAACTGTAAGTACAAAAAACCCTCAAAGCAGTTATTTCATAAAACACAGCAAAGCTGAGATAGCAGACAGACCCTGCTACAATAAAAGGAATGCTTTGGGTGCACTAATACATACCCGTCTGTCGATCTTATCACCCTGTGAATCATACATTAAATATTATAAGGGAATGCTGCAAGATGTTAAAATAAGTACAATACAGGGGTAGGCTCTAATTTTTTGTTTTCATTGATCTAAACAGTTCTGAGACTATGTATATGTGTGACATAGAAGCTTATACATTTAAATAAAACAAGTAGCAGTCACTGTTCAGAACATATACTTTTGAATGACATGAAAGATTAATATTGAAACCTATTGTTTACATAGTTTAACATCAGCCAAATGAATTTTGCTTGGTTCATGGGGATTTCACTGCATTTAAATCTAGCTACCTACTCATTTGTTTTCAGACAAAACAGTTTTATACAAAACTGTGGAACTTGCCCAAATGATCTTCATAGCAATTTTCCATACTGCTCTGAAGGAAAGAATGTTATTTAATATTAACTGTATTAAAAATATGCAAGAACGATTTATTCTCCTCCATACTAAATGTATACAAAAAATGTTTGAAGTACACACATATTCTACAAACTAACAACAAAAGGACTGAAAGTCAATGTGACTGAAAGTCAATATTGACTGAAAGTCAATAATACTCCTTTTGTATTATTGGTAAAATAAAGAAATGCAGAAGAAGACAAGCCTATGTGTGCTCTCAACAAGGGGCCAAATACAGATTTAATCCCGTTTTTTTGTACTTATTCATTTCTTGGCTTTATACATTCATATTTCAGATATTTACCATTGTTCTGATTGTGGAAAAAAAAAAAAGCACATACTATTTTTGCCCCCCTTTTCAGTCCCTTATTCCAGTTTTAACTTCTTTCAAAGATTTATACATCAAATAGATTATGCATTTCTGATTCTTTACAATTTGCTTCTCTGTTATTTAGATGTATATCCCTCCTTTCCTCATAGAGCTCAAAGCATAGCAACCCTCCTCCAATACTTCCTCACTATAACCCTATGAGATAGGTTGGACTAACAGAGCATGGTTGACCCAAAGTCATCCAGTAAGCTTCCATAGCTAAGGATAGATTTGAACTTGGGTCTCCTTAGTCCTATTCCAATGCTTTAATCACCATACCACACTATTATTTTCCATGTATATTAGCCATAGACATTACTTATATCCCAGCAAATAACTGATTTTAATCATTCTAACCACTGGTTCTACCCCATGTGCTTATCAGAATTAACACAAATTGATGGGAAATACTATATATTAGAAGCAACAGCTTATGCCCAAGATCATTTAATAGTGCCTTATTTCTACAAAATGCAATCATCAAGAAATTTTATAACAACTCTTTTTTTAAAGAATGTTTCTTTAGGGGTACTCCTAAAGGGGTTCAGCGGTATGCAAGTTAAAGGCCCATTATGCTGTACCTGAGACAGAATGTTAGTGCACTGCTGAAGTAAGGACACTGGAGGGTTTCCAATACTAGTTGCTAGCTGTACCCGTAGCAGCTGTTCCTTTAGAGTGGCATTTTCTTGCAAAGCATGGGCCAATGCCACAGCTGCACACCAGTTCGAAAGAGAATCTGTAGAAAAGAGGCCTCCGCATAATAGCTGGCCAGCTGAGACGGAATTTCCAGTAGCTGTAAAACAAGCAGCCAGTTTATTGACAGGACTTCTCATTCAGACATGTTCACCTATATAAAGCTTTTGAAAATGCCTGGGAGATTATCTAATGTAGGGATGTTCTGACCTTGCTTGGGAGCATAGCTAATTCAAATGGTGAGGAAAAAATGTTCTGGCCAATTTTGGGCAGCTCTGCAGGGGAAAAAATAGAGGAGTTTCCTCAGGAGGGGTCAAGGAGAAAACTGGCAACTTACAATCTGCAAAGATTTAAGGCATTATATTTACCACTTAAAATGCCTTTAAAATGAGGCATTTTAATCAACTGTTTTTGTGGGAGAGAGTAGTTTTCAACATTGGGATACTGTCAATCGGTCTGCTACCAGCAGGGTATATAGTTCTTAAACTGAAATGTTTGAAAATAGACCATCCTCCATCACTTAACCTATGTTTAAATAAACTATGGAAAAATTATCACATAAAAAACGGTATACTAAAGGATATGCTGACCAAAAGATGTTTATAATGTGTGACACCCATTTAAGAATTCCTCAGGATTATAGAATACTCTGGTCAATCAAATATTTAACCTGATAAACTTACTCATCATTATTGTGTTTGTTGATGATCTCTTTTTGAGTTGTGTTATTTTTTTCAATAAGGCATGTATTAGAAAAAAGACAAACAAGAGGTGCTAGGAGACTCTAACACTGCTCACTGCTGCTTTATTTTAACATTTCTGATCATCGATGGCTGGTGTGGGTCTTCCGGGCTGTGTGGCCGTGTTCTGGAAGTTTTGTTTCCTAACATTTCGCCAGCATCTGTGACCGGCATCTTCAGAGAGCAGGAGCACAGACAAGAGTAGTTCTCTCTGTGCCCAGGATGAGGTGACCCTTTTGTGGGTATTTATAGAGATCTGGGGGGGGGGGGGGATGGTGGCGAAACGTTAGGAAACAAAACTTCCAGAACACGGCCACACAGCCCGGAAGACCCACACCAGCCATCGTATTCCGGCCGTGAAAGCCTTCGACAATACATTTCTGATCATCATTTCTGGAATCAAAAGGGGATTAAGTGGAATGGGTTTCACATTTAAGAAAAAAGCTATTTTACTACATCAAAGCAGCAGAAGAGTTTTGAAACAACTTACAGAAGGATCCAATATTTCTATTATGCCATTTTATATGTCACTCCAATACTGGCAAGTGAGTTGCCACTCTGATGCTTTCTGGAGCAGTTGCAAATGAACAGAACTGGAAAATTCTACAACTATCTCTCATAAAGATATAAAGATAAGCCTCCTGAAAGTGAGATTTCTCCTCCCTCTCACCACCCCACAATAATGTATTTTTGCCCCCTAAAGTTAAAGGTATGAATTTAACATTCTAATACCATACCATCAATGGTTGAAGGTAGAAGAGTTGATACAATTTCTCCTTGTCCTTTCTGATTTTTGTATAAGAAGCACTGGAAGCAATAAAGGACAGCACAGCGCAGCACAAATGGCTGCCTCTCATTTACCATTGACATAAGTAGCACGACAATTGCAGGCCTATGATTGAAAGAAGAATCTTTTTTTAAGTTTATGTCTGTACGCTTCCATATGAATATGGTGCATATACATGTAAAAATATGACACATTAATAGTAAAATAAAACACATTAATTAACTCAAGCTGTCAGAAAATATGGAAGTATTCATTCTCCTTTATTTATGTTTTTCAAATTCTTCCAAGTAACGACTTCATCTTATATATTATTTTTATTCTTTATTGCGGCTCTTCTTCCCAGAAGAGCTAAGAACAGTTTACAAAAGTTATTTGCAAGTAGAAGTCGCAGTTCAATGCTTGAGTTCTCCAGAAAAAGGTAAGGAAGATGGCAGAGGGGCAGGCTAGAAGCAACTACAACTCATTATCATTTTCAGGTCTGGGCCCACCTTTAACTCCATATACTCTTGATTCAAAAAGAAAATGGTAGTGACAAAGTGCATTCGTCCTGATACTAAGGAACAAACTATTTGCAATTCATAAACTGCTGATAAAAACTATACTTGAGTATGTGAAACAACTGCCTATACCACAGTAGCATCATGAAAACTCAGAGTAACTTCTATATCAATTCCCATTTCTTATAGTTAAATACAGCATTTTGGGTTTTACACATTCAAATTACATTTAAAAGCATCTTGCTGCTATACATATTAATTTTTACACTAAGCTGCATTAAGTTTTCTTTACTATACCTTGGGGGATTTGAAGGTGCATTCACTGAAGCAAAATAATCTTGATTTATTTGAGATCCTCGAATTACTTCCGATACAGTGTTAATGGTCTAGAAAATAAGAACAAAAGAACAAAATCAATCCTAACAGCTAAAGCATCAGAATCAGGAAGTGAACAATGAATTGGTATTGACTTCATTACTTTGGACTTATGCTACATTATGCAAAAAGCACATTGCCAGTGTTTATATTCAATGCAAGTTCCTAATTTTGGTTTTCTGCATATATTATACCAGTGAAGATAGCAGAATAGCTGAAAGCATTTAAGATTGGACAATATTCCATTATTTGTTGCTCCACACAATCAGAATATGACATATTCAAAGTTCAGCAATCTTTGTAGATTTGCTCATGTAGCTGTTTCCACTGATAATATGGGTTGATTTAGATGTGGTCATGTGATGACATATTCTGCAGACAATTTTTACATGCTACTCCACAAAATCTCAAAAACAATGAGACTGAATCACATCATTTCATACATTCACTTGCAAATTATAGGAAGATGGCATAAAATATTCTAAAGTAATAATATTTTCCTTCAATAATACTGTTAAAATGAAGGTTACTTTTGTAGTAGCAAAGGAAGACCTGAACTCTTCAGTTTGTCAAAACAAATTTTTCAACAATGTAAAATTATTTAAATTTACATTCCAAAACTGAAATTGAAGCAAATAATCATGTGTGTCAATATTCCAAAGTTCTACAGAAATTTTAAAAACTTCAATACACCTATTGAAAGACCATAATAATTTCCTTTTGTTATCTGATCATTATCCTATCTTGCAACAGCCACTATTCTCTAGTATTTTACCTCTGTAAGGATATCAGCAGGAACTCCAGTTGCCATCAGGATTGTACAAAGTTGCTGTAACAACCCACAATGAAACATGGTTTTTTGACAACTGCTGGTGGCACCAGGAGGATTTGTAGGTGATACCAGCACACGTACCAGCTGTAAAGAAAATAAATAGTGACTTAGGTGTGCTGAAATGTATCCAAAGCATTATTTTTAGTTTACTTCAAAGACAAGGCTATACAAATTAAAATCAATACAAAACTTAGGCCACATTTTGTTAACTGTTACTTCTTCCTGATAAGAAATTACCTGCAGCATCAAGTGCAAATTGGTTAC
This sequence comes from Python bivittatus, assembly GCF_059951505.1. NCBI lineage: Eukaryota > Metazoa > Chordata > Lepidosauria > Squamata > Pythonidae > Python > Python bivittatus. The sequence goes on from NW_028277028.1 coordinate 4,278,896, forward strand.
TTTCTGTGCAGACCAACCAGCATTATCATCCCCAACTTCAAACCATGGCTTCATACGCTGAATATAAGAACCTTCCTTAAAAAAATTCTGATTTGAATTGTTATTCTTCAACAAATTTTGTAGCAACAGAAGACAATCCTCCACTACTATGCCTGCAAAATAGAGTGGTTAACAGACATTAATTTCAACAGTCCTAAAAATCTGAACCACCTGAACTCATAAACTAGTGAAACTGAATATTTCAGGGACATACCTCCATCACTGTTACCCTCATCTGTTATGATATCTAATAATCTTTCAAATGCATTTTCAAAAGCAACTATTTTCTGGATGGCTGCATTACTTTTTGTTAACTGCTGAAGTAACAAAACACCCTGGAGAAGAGAGATAAACAAAAAACCTGACAAAATGTTCAATGCATTAAAAACAAAAATCAGCAACCACAGATAAGACCTAGGATAAGTACATAAGTATATTCCACAAAATCACTTAAAAGTTTTTAAGAATCTCAGATCTTCGGTCAACTTGAATGCAAATGTTAATAATACGATGGTTGATTTTGATATGCTTTTTCTAAGTTAATACATTTCATGTATTACATTTTACTATTACTATACATTTTGCCTTTTATTCCAAATAAAATAACATTTCAAAAACGAAAAAAGAAGATTCTATACAAAACACATTTATGATAATTTATAAAATTAGGACAGCAATCAAAACATGTAAAAAGAGTTAAGGAGAATGTAAGACTTAGGGATGTGAAATGCAAGGTAACACATTTATAGGTAAAGGACCTATCAATTCAGTTTTAATTAATAATATTCTGTGCAAAAGAACCAGCACTTCAAACATCAAGGAAATTGTTTTATCAAATTTGCCAATCCCTTGAGATTTTCACCATGAGGTTACATTAAAAATAAACATATTATCTGCAAACACAATCTATAATATTCTCCTATGACAAGTCAGCATATACATCATGTATTTATCATCTACTCCAATTACATCATCTTTTCATTGGAACATAGATGCTAAAAAGAAAGGCTGGTTAAAGAGGGCTGGTTTTGCAATTGAGAAACTAATGTCATTACTAAAAAAGTTGATTGAGTCTAAAACTTCTACTCACGTCATTCCGTATGACCTCTCTAGAATCTGCTAGTAGATCCATTAGCCTTGAGACTCCTAGAAGAAAAAAATGGTGATAAATTTGAGATTAAGGCAGAATTATCTATTTTACCAGCAACAGACATTCAAGGTCTCAAGCAAAGGATTGTCTAGTCTGGCCAGTAGTGATTCTTCTAAATTGAAGTGCCAAGATCTGAACATATGAATTTCTACATTCACATCATATGACCCATCACTGTAGTATGAACACCTCCCCCCCCCCATATCCCTTTGTTGACAAATTAAGAAAGCAACTTCCGTAATGGCTCATTGGCATTCAGATAATGAAAAATAGTCAGGTCTAGGCATTTTTTGTACCACCGTAATCTAATCAAATATTTTGGCTAGAAATGCTGTTATCAGCAGACAACAATGCTTACATCTGATATGAAAGATCATGCTCAACCTCTGAATAGATTATAAACTTCTAAGGATAAGGTTTGAAGCTTAGGAGTGCAATGAGATCTAATCTTATCACTGGAATTCCAAGCAAGAAGCATCTTTTAATAACTTATACCAGTGAACCAGTTACACTTTCTCATAGACACAAACAGGTTGTCCACAATTATTGTACTAGTAATATCCATTTTAGATTATTACAATGCACCATATATAGGAATTGAATATCTACGTATCTATGTATTTATGTATCTATCTACCTACCTACCTATCAACCACCCACCCACCCACCTTAATCACCAGAGAAACTCTAGGCAGACATTATGAATAATAATCTACTATTCTGTAATAAACTAAATTCAGTTGGGGAGATAATAGCACACCCCTTAGTTCTAAAACAGCTATATAGCTCTTAGTCCAGGTCTGGGCCCTAAGGGGCTGATTATGTAACACGTTAATTGGCTCTGGAACAGGATTCCAAAGCCCCCTAGCCCTTGCCCCACACTGCCTGAATCAGGGTAAGGCTTGATCCAGAATAGAGGCTTCTATGTTGTGGCATTCCATTACTCAATTATGTTCTCCAAAAACATTTGTTTAAACACTCTTATCTTTTCATGCTAATGAAAATATTATTTATTCAAAAAGCTAACACTGATGACTTTGTTTTTATCAACTGCTCTGGATAGCTGCTACATATAAAAAAATGTATGCAAAAGGTTTAAAAGAAATTTTTAAAAAAGTACTTACCCATAGGACTGACTAAGATTATCTGCTGCACTTGGGGACCCTGCTGTTTTAACAACACTGTAAGAAGTTTTACTCCAGGCCACCGGACGTGAAAATCAAACTCCTGCAACCATCATATATTTCATTGCTATTATTTTTCTAAAGAGATCAGTATTTATTTATATTTTTTCAAAGCTGAGATAGGTAGAAGACAGAACTATTAATTGAAATATTACAAATCAGCCAAATAATTAACATCAAGCAATAACAATAACTAAAAAGCTTTTCTCTAGCAAATTAGGTTAGGTTACAAGAAAAAGAAAAGTTTCAGGTGAAATTAGGAGAGGATATACAGGTACAGACAAGATGTCACATGACATCACTTAGCAACTGCAATCCCGGCACTCCTAGTTGCTGTTATTAACTGAGAATCGCAGCTCATTAAGCAGAGGGAGTCCCAGATAAGGAGTGGGGGAGTGCCGTGGGGGGTGGGGGAGGCCCTAGGAGCCCCAGGACAGGCTGCTTGTGACTTGGGGGGGGGCTCCAGGTGTGGCACAAAGCTGCAGCCACCCCTGGAAGCCTCGCCCAGCCCAGCCCAGCCCAGCCCAGCCCAGCCCAGCCCAGCCCAGCCCAGCCCAGCCCAGCCCAGCCCAGCCCAGCCCAGCCGTGCTTATGACTGCAGGGGCGCTGCAACTCCCCTCACCTGCCACCCTGCACAGCAGCATGGCAGGTGGTGGCAGTGGTGGCAGTGCTGGGGCTGGGGCTGAAATGGAAGCCCAGGGCCTTCAGCAGTCTCAGCCAGCTGCCACCACCTCCAGGCCTCTACTTCAGCCCCAACACTGCCACTGCCATTGAGAAATGCCGCCTCAAGCCCCACACCGCAGCCAGCCAGCCAGCACCACTGCGCAAAGCCCCAGTTGCCCCCACTGCCCTGCGTTCCACAGGCTCTGCTGCGCTCAGCTGACTTTTGCCATTTTCCTCCCACTGCTGACGAGGCGCGCCCGGCCTGACTCTACTGTATAGCGGGGCAAAAAAGTATTTAGTCAGCCACCAATTGTGCAAGTTCTCCCACTTAAAAAGATGAGAGAGGCCTGTAATTTTCATCATAGGTATACCTCAACCATGAGAGACAAAATGGGGGAAAAAATCCAGAAAATCACATTGTCTGATTTTTAAAGAATTTATTTGCAAATCATGGTGGAAAATAAGTATTTGGTCACCTACAAACAAGCAAGATGTCTGGCTCTCACAGACCTGTAACTACTTCTTTAAGAGGCTCCTCTGTCCTCCACTCGTTACCTGTAGTAATGGCACCTGTTTGATCTTGTTATCAGTATAAAAGTCACCTGTCCACAACCTCAAACAGTCACACTCCAAACTCCACTATGGCCAAGACCAAAGTGCTGTCGAAGGACACCAGAAACAAAATTGTAGACCTGCACCAGGCTGGGAAGACTGAATCTGCAATAGGCAAGCAGCTTGGTGTGAAGAAATCAACTGTGGGAGCAATAATTAGAAAATGGAAGACATACAAGACCACTGATAATCTCCCTTGATCTGGGGCTCCATGCAAGATCTCACCCTGTGGGGTCAAAATGATCACAAGAACGGTGAGCAAAAATCCCAGAACCACATGGGGGGACCTAGTGAATGACCTGCAGAGAGCTGGGACCAAAGTAACAAAGGCTACCATCAGTAACACACTATGCTGCCAGGGACTCAAATCCTGCAGTGCCAGACGTGTCCCCCTGCTTAAGCCAGTACATGTCCGGGCCCATCTGAATTTGCTAGAGAGCATTTGGATGATCCAGAAGAGGATTGGGAGAATGTCATATGGTCAGATGAAACCAAAGTAGAACGTTTTGGTCTAAACTCAACTCGTCGTGTTTGGAGGAGAGAGAATGCTGAGTTGCATCCAAAGAACACCATACCTACTGTGAAGCATGGGGGTGGAAACATCATGCTTTGGGGCTGTTTTTCTGCAAAGGGACTAGGACGACTGATCCATGTAAAGGAAAGAATGAATGGGGCCATGTATCGTGAGATTTTGAGTGAACACCTCCTTCCATAAGCAAGGGAATTGAAGATGAAACGTGGCTGGGTCTTTCAGCATGACAATGATCCCAAACACACCGCCTGGGCAACGAAGCATTTCAAGGTCCTGGAGTGGCCTAGCCAGTCTCCAGATCTCAACCCCATGGAAAACCTTTGGAGGGAGTTGAAAGTCCGTGTTGCCCAGCGACAGCCCCAAAACATCACTGCTCTAGAGGAGATCTGCATGGAGGAATGGGCCAAAATACCAGCAACAGTGTGTGAAAACCTTGTGAAGACTTACAGAAAATGTTTGACCTCTGTCATTGCCAACAAAGGATATATAACAAAGTATTGAGATGAACTTTTGATATTGACCAAATACTTATTTTCCACCATGATTTGCAAATAAATTCTTTAAAAATCAGACAATGTGATTTTCTGGATTTTTTCCCCCCATTTTGTCTCTCATAGTTGAGGTATACCTATGATGAAAATTACAGGCCTCTCTCATCTTTTTAAGTGGGAGAACTTGCACAATTGGTGGCTGATTAAATACTTTTTTGCCCCACTGTATGTGAGGCAGCTGCTGGCTCCACCAGGCCTTTTCCCTGAGGCTGCTCACACTGTTCTCAAATTGCATTATTTGGAGAAGAAATGGGGCACACGATTTGGGTAATGAGGTCTTCCGAAGCACCATGAGAATGGCCTCCTGCCATTCTCCAAACAGTGCACCCTTTATCACAAGACTTGGGGAAGATGAGAAGGTTTCCGAAGGATGAGAATGGGGTGCGCGATTTGAGAAAGAATGGCACAAGCGGCTTGAAGAATGGCACAAGGGGCCTCAGGAAGAAGGTTTGGTGTGCCAGCAGCTGCCTCACATACAGTAGGGTTAGGCCAGGCGTGCCTGGTCAGCTGGGTGCAGCAGAGCCTGTGAAGCGCAGGACAGTGGGGGCAACTGGGGCTTTGCATAATAGTGCTGGGGTGGCTGCCCATGGTGTGGGGCTTGAAGTGGTATTTTTCAGTGGCAGGGGTGGCATTGGGGTGAAATGGAGACCTGGGATGGTGGTGGCAGCAGTGGCAGCTGCCTGACACTGCTGAAGGCCCCAGACCTCTACTTCAGCCCCAGCCCCGGCGCTGCCACAAATGAATGCTGCTTCGCAGGGTGGCCAAAAGGGCACAGATTGAGGGGAGAGACAGGCAGGTGGGGGGAGTTGCAGTGCCTCTGCGGTTGTAAGTGTGGGCGGGCTGCCAAGCACCTGAATCTTGATCACGTGACCATGAGGCACTGCAACGGCTGTAACTTCAGGCACGGGTCGTAAGTCCATTTTTGCAGCAATGTCATAATTTCAAACAGTTGCTAAACAAATGATTGTTAAGTAATACATACACCTGTATGTGTGAAATTTACTTGTGGTAGTAATAACAAATTTCTGGGATGAATATAATACTCAGAGGCAAATTGTTGCTTAATCTTATCCACATAAAACTGAAGATCAAATTAAATATGCTCTCACACCATTTGCTTAGTGCTACAGATCCTTAGAGCTATCCAGTATTATTCCTTCAATACAGATGTGGACTGGGGAGGAAAGCAAAGAATGTGAACAAGAGATAGTTGCAGCTTGTTATGACCCTCTCACAGATGAATCTTTATCTTTGGAAGAGGAGGAACAAGGGAGTATACAGGATGATTTTAATCCAGTATTTCACACATGGTCGAACTATAGCCCACATGCCATAGGGCTCCCAAGGAGTTTTTCTGTGGCCCTTGGAATGCCCCAAATTGCACATCGGAAAAAGCAGAAGTGCAATATCTCCTTTTTTTCTAGTAGAAAGAAAACGAAGTATGTGGGTTAAACTTGTTTGAATAATTGGTTAAACTGAGAATATGCAAGTGAGTCATCAGAGGCAAAAGGAAGCTAAAATATTCCTCATTTTGTATCCACCTTCCCTGTGCAAAACAGTGGTGGGGTATCTGTAGGAGAGAAGAGGTTAAAGTGGGGATATCTGACTAAAAATTTTTCACTGCAATCCTTTCTTACCAACCTTTATCCACTGGCCCAAGTGAAGTAGGAAAAAGAAATGGTAGGAATCACCTTAAGCTCTGCCCCTTATCCCACTCCCAACATCAACATATTTCATATGACTCCTTGCAAAATGCCTCTTTCAAAATATCAGACAGAAATGGTTGACTGGGAATTCGGTATTTGCTGTTAAATATCTAGTTCCAGCTACAGTGGACAACAGAATGTGTGATTGAGGCTAGCTTATCTCTACCCAAAATTTCTGAAATAATCTCAAACATTGATATAAAATATTTTTGAAATTACTGTACTTTATTTATGGCAATGTCACCCGGTTAAATGAAATACTTATTTAATAATTAAAGAAAAGCAATTCTCACCTCTAAATAAGTCAGCAGAAGTGTGACATTTTCATGTTGCTTAATGAAAATTTCAGTAAACTGACTTCCAAAATCTTCCGTTTGTTTCTGTGAATTTTCTTCTGTAATGTTAAAGACCAGATACACTACAGTTTAGAACTCTAGACAAGTACAATTTGCAATAAATATAATGAAGATATAAAAAGGTGAACTTAAATTGAGCAATATATGCTATCACCTATTATATATACATTACATGTTATATAAGAATATTTCATGTAGTAGTAAATGCTAAAGTAAAACAAAATTGATGAAGCAGTATGAATGAACAAGTTTTGATAACAAACATTATATGTATTCCTAATCCAGCCTTTCTAAAAAACATTTATATTATATAAACATTCAAAAATATAACAATGCTCTACCTAAGTATCTGTAGTAAAGCAATATGATAATGGTGGCATTAGTCTATTCATATTCAGAAAAAGACACTTTAAGTTGAATTTCACAAACAGGAATCTTGTAAGCAAAGAGCATTTTCATCTTATAATATTTTTTTAAGTTCAAAAGCTTCTTCCTGAACAAACCATTTCTTGAACCAGTTGTATTGCACAACTTCTAGCAAGTTTCCAATCTCCTTTTTCAGGGGGAAGATTCTGAAGGTGGTGGTGGAGTGGTAGTTATAGAGAATCCTGGATAAACAAACCTTTAGGTTTTAGTTATGTGATAGAAACAGTATTAGATATGCATATGGATGAGGGCAATGTAGCCCTCCTGGGTCCTTTTAGACTCCTCAGCAGCATTTGATATCATCAACCATGGTATCCTTCTGGACTGCCTGTGACAGTTGGTGACATTGTCTTATAGTGGTTTGACTCCTTCTACTTCCAGCTAGTAGGGGGCAGGGGAGCCCCTAAGCCCTTGGCCTCCCTTGTAGGGTGCCACAGGTTTTGTTTGTCAATAACTATATGAAACTGCTGGGAGAGGTTATCCATTAGTTTGGGATAGGGTGATAATTGCAGATGTAGAAGAGACCTGTTATGCATCTCCAACCTGGGCCAAGCAGGAGAGTGCCTGATGCCTGTGAGGGACTGGATGGGATGAAATGAGATAAAACTGAATCCTACTGAGATGGAGTTATGTTTTTTATAAATACAACACGGCTCTTTGTTCTTTCCAGTGATGCCTCTAAAGTCTAGGTAGAGTAGCACTGCTCCCCCAAAGGAGAGATCTGCAACATGGGAATTTTCTCAGATGTATGTTTTTTTTCTGGATTGGTAAGTGGTAGTTGTGACCAGGGAGGCCTTTGCCTAGCTTCTGATAGTGTACTAGTTACAGTTCTTTTTCGAGCAGAAGACCCAGCAATACTGACTTCATCACTGCATGAATGAATTACTATAACTCTCTCTACTTCAGGCCTTGAAGACTGTCTAGAAACGGCAGTTTGTTCAGAAACTGTCAGTCTGCTTGCTGGTAAGTGAGAGCTGTTACAGCAGGATAACACCTGTACTGTAGATACTATACTGTATATTATACAGTAAGTTTCAAAATATAATTCAATGTCTTGGTTATTTATTTATATATCACATTTATATATCACATTTATATAGCCACCCATCTCACACAAAGCAACTCTGGGAGGCATACAACAATTGAATAAAATAATGGATAAAAACAATCATTATAAAAGATAAACATGTGATTATTAAAATGCAAACATTATCAAAAATTTTAAAATTTAAAAATTTTAAAATATACAAACACCATGGAGAGAGCAGAATATCAATCATAGTGGAGCCATCTATAAAGCCCTTTAGGACTCATATTCCTTTTATCTGTGGGACTATCTTCTCTAAACTAAATCTGTCCTATGTATTCAAACTGAAATAATGCTTCAGATCCCCATGGGAGACAAGGGGAATGGAAGTCAAAAGCAGGGCTTCTCTGCAGCATCCCTGGCCTTGTGGTATAGTATGCCCTGGGAGGTCAGGATGGCTCCACATTGCTTGCTTTCAGGAAGGCAGTGAAGATTTTTCACTGGGCATTTGGGGACTAAATGGCATTTGTGGGACTGTTGTTACTCTATATGGTGATTTGTGTTTATTTGTATATATTTCATGTAGTTTTACAGATAGTGTTGTTAATTCTAAGCTTACTTTAATGGTTTTATTTTTTTTGTCATGAAGTTATGTTTTATAATAGATTGTTCTGAAATACGATTTTTCTACTTTGAGCCACCCAAAGTCTTCAGATGGGACAGCACATCCATCTTGTGATATATCTGAAATAATTTCCCATTATTTCATTGACTAGTTCTAGATTTCAAATGCTATGTACCATACAGAACCCTTGTACTAAATTGCACAATATAGATATTCTACTAGTTACACAATGGATTACTGAGGCCAAATTTTATTCTATATTTATGAATAAACTAATATGAATAAACATTATGGTGTAAATCTCAGTTTTTCTATTTTGAAAAGTTGAATTCTTATTAAGATGTCTCTTGGTTTATAGTCAACAGTAGGGTTCTTAGACTAGTACTGTTGGTTAAGATAAAAGTTGTAGATACCAGTCCACCATTTGGTCTAGCATTTACCTCGCAGCAGTTTCCAATGGAAAGTATGTTCCTCAAATGAACACTACCTAAGAGATATGCAGCAGGAGAATGGCTTCTTGAGCAAGAATGACTGCAGAAACCTTCAATGAGCATTGTCCAATACACTATGCCAACTTCTATTGGCTGTTCCAGTTGTGAGAGTTTGGAACCTATCTCTGGCTAGATCTCTGAATGGTCACTTCATTAATGATGATCTGATGTTCCTCTTACCAATATCAAATCACAGTTTCTCCCACACTGGCTGTTCCCTGTTGAGAAACCCTTGATGGGAAACTAGGCACTTATACAATGCTGGTTACATACTGGCTATAAATCCCTTTTTTCCTTGCCTGACTTTCCTTCTTCAGAACTGAAAAGGCCAAAGTGAAGAGTTTTCCACTCTGAACTTTCATGAATTGCTGCTACTCCTTGCACTCAAGAGGTCAGTTTCATTGTAAAAAAAATTTCATTTCAGAATTATGATACTGTGTTACATAAAAAAATCTATAACTCTCTGCTGAGCAAAATGGGTAATATAGTTGAGATAGATACCTGTTAACTGTGAAATCTATTTCATAACTATGGAATATATACTCAGTAACTACAAGATAGATACCCATTAACTATGAAATAAATATGCCACATACTACTGAATATGAAAGTATAGAACCTATCATTATAAAAGTACAAGAATGAAAAAAAAGTGCATTTCAGTAACAATGGTAGTGACAAATAATCCTGAAGTATAAAGCAGGCCATAGAACATCCTCCCTCATCTCCACCTCCAATTTTTCAATGATAAAATGAAGGAGAGCTGTCAACATATTTACTGAAAGATTGGCTCAATGTTTAAAGTAGGTATTTTATTTTTTAAAACAAGTGCAAGGCATAGAGGAGGCCTAGTGTGAGAAATGAAGAAGATACTAGAGGCATGAATACTGGCTGATCTTATTCTCATATCAGGGAGATTAAATCACATCTGCAAGTCTTGTCTATTCACCAAGTCATATTTCTTTCCACTGTAATGCATATTCCAGTGCTTGCTAACTGTCTACAGCAAGGTCCTGTAGTGTGCAACAATTTACCCCTAACAAAGGGCAAAGTAGGAGATGTTGCATAATGCTTGTAGCCACATATACAGGTTTCTGATCCAGTGGAGTACCCCATTTGATCATGTAGATTCTCAGCCTACCAACTGGTATAGAAAAAGATGATCTAGGGCCTTCCCTGTTATACTACAGGGTTACTCCTTTCTGTCAATGTCTGTGCCATCCTCCACAAGGCTTAATTGTGTCTGCCCCAGTTCCATTCCAGCAGAAGTTCTATGATTTAATGCTTTACTGCAGTCCTGGGAGTAAGTTTTATTTTGCTTTGCTTTTTCTTTTACTACTGACCACTAGTCCTTCTCATTGCATTTTATCACATTATCCTAAAAGACAACTGCAGGTACAAGATGTAGTAAACAAGGCTTTAAAGACTATTTGCAGTCTTAAACACTCAGAAAGGCTCTTGGCAGGGGATCATGCTCTATCCCCTAAAAGAAAAATAAAGAAGTCTAGTATAACATGGCTATTTCACAATTTAGACAGCATGGGATCAGATAGACTCAGAAGTTGAAGTGTTTCAATATGCTGTACTTCCAATCCCATGGATGGAAGATGATTTGAGTTTCAAAAAGTTAAAAACAAAAAAGAGAAAATTATGCAGGAAGACAGCAAGAATTACAGTGAAGAAGTATAAAAATTGGTTGAAAGATGAAAAAAATATTGTATATTGACTGCATATTGATTACAGTTCCTAATAAAAACATTTTTGTGTATAACCTTTCTCATGTTAAACTTCATTTTGTTGTCGTGATGGTGGGCATAATATGTATTTGTATCTAAGCAGAAACTACAGTATAATAGCCTTGCTCTGTATTTGAAGGAATAATAATAACAACATCAATAATATCAATAGTGCAACAGCCCTGAATTTTAGCACTAGCCTGGCAAGATACAGATAACTAATAATTTTATGCAGACTACTGAACTTATGGTGGACAAAGTAGGGAGCATTTTGCCATTCATCTGCAACCCTAGTGGAAGGAAGTTCTTTCCTCTGTTCCAAGCACATACACAGTAGTTTGCTACTGGCGCTCTTACTCCCTCCTCTCTTATGCCTTAATAAGGCTAGTAAAATGTTCTGCAGGCTAGTGATTTTTCTGGACTTATTTACTTACAATCTTACATTACATTCACAGAAATTTCATTAAACTTTCCTCAATAAGATGTTCTACAATTCTATTGAACAGAGATGAAGGAATTTCAATTCAACCCTGTTTTAGCTCTTATTAAGCTTATTCCCTGCAACTGGAGCAAACAAACAGCTGTTAATTACAGCCCATCATTGGTTTTTGGAGACCATCTTCTCCAACTTGCTCTACTCCTTCAGATACTATGGGATGGAGCCAAGATGATGGTGCTGTGAAAGAATTAGGGCAGCATTAGCAACTGCAACTGAAAACAAAGTGGATACAAGGAAATTTGCATCTTTCCCTTTTAAGATTTATTTGTTTATTTATTCAATTTATATAGCCACCCATCTCAGACCAGTGACTCTGGGTGGCTAACATCAACAAAACATGCCGCTAACAACAATAAAAACAAAGATGTGGCAGCCTAAAAAGCATTTAAATTTTCTTGGTGCTATTCCAATTTTTTTCCAACATCTGCTAATCAAAATTGTTATTAAAACAATCTAATATCCACATTCCTTAAAAAATACTGAGACAAGTGCTTTGGTTAATCTTTTTAATATTAATAGCTCATAGTATAAATTTAGGAGTTTTCTGAAAAACAAATACACCCCCAAAACGATAACATAAGCAAGCCCTATGTATATATAATGAATAAATATGCTATTAACCATATTATACTGTTTCTTAAATCCTTAGTAGAGTATTAGAACAGAAGTTTCTGAAGATTAGCTGCTTGATAAATCAAGATAGGAATCACATATAACGTTAAGCAGAAAATAATCTCTATGAAAGTACATGAAGTAAAGCATGCTGATGGATCCAACACTGTTTAAAAAGGACACTGCAAAGAAGTCAATTTGCTCCTATAGATTCTTCAAGGAATAATGCCTTTAGCAATTATTTCTAAACAGCATAATGACTGAAAGCTCTTTGAGTAAGTAATTAAAAATATTCCAGGAATTTTACTTCAATATCTAATACCAACTATATTTCTTTCCAATAATAACTGGAAAGATTACATGGCTCCCCTTGACATAAAGAGGACCAAAGCAGTTTTAAGTTTGTCTCAGACATTTGTGTGGATGTAAGAAAAGTGCTAAAACTAACACAATTTTCTAATGTATAGTATCCTTTTTTCAAACTGGTAAGTGTTGTGAATAGTTAATACTTAGAACTACAACTAAGATACATCATGCTAATATATACTCAGTTTCTTTTACCTTCAGAATCATCTGTAAAAGCAGAGAAAGAAAGAGAAAGTTTTAAAAAAATAAAGCAATTTTCTATTTAATACTGCAAAGAAGTGCAATTAATTTTATAAAATTGATTTTGAAAGGAAGAATCCAGATTGATACTAAAAAAAAGAGATTTACTCCTCCTCTTCTAGTTAGAAGGCAAGGTTTAAGATTTTTTTCTGTGGATGAAGCCCCTCCCTTCAGACACATACACTGACTTTAGTTGAGCATATTGCAACTTCTTTATTGGATAATTTGGAAATGGAAGAACAATGAAAAACACTATAATCCTTGGTCACTTGAATAACTGCCTTTCAGTGGATGGGACTGTCAGGTGCCCCTTTCAGTGATCATGAAAAGCATTAAGTAATTAAATCCAAGTATCATTCTTGGTCCCCAAAGACGGAACTGAAAGAACAAGGCACTACACTAGTATGTCCAGGGAGGGTCAGTTCAAGGTTAAAGCATCTTCAGTATTGATCTGTGCAGCCTCACTTGGTTCAGACCAGATCAGTACCTTACAAATTAGAAAGAATTCCCACTGTCAGAAGAATTCCCAGATGTAACTGGCACTCTGACCAGGTATACTATGGAGAGGAGCTGTGCTGGCTAAACATGCCACAGCAATACACTCTGTGACACTTGCTGATGGTGAATCCTCAAGTTTCTATGTGATGGATAGACCATTGGCCCAATGCCTACTTAATATATGCTTGTGGTATATTCTAAGGGCTCCATGCACATCCAGCTTGTGCCAGGTTTGTTCTCTAGGGTGGGAAGAGTCTAGACAGAAACAGGGGAGTACAATCCCTTGTGCTCAGTGGAATTTGGAACTGACATTGGGCGTGAAGCAGAGGTCTGGTCTTAGCACCACCTTATCTTGATATGTACAGATTTCCTCAGAGAGAGAGCCCCTCATTCTCTCATAGCTGATAATATGGCTACCAAAAAAAACCTGTCTTCCAGGTGAATATGCTATTGGGAGTCTGCCTAATAGGTTTGATAGCAGCAAAGCCCTAAGAACCAATCATAAGTTTCAGGAGGAGTGGTGAATGATTGGGAGAGAGAAGATGCTGGCACTCTGAGGAAGGGATGCCCTTCACCCAACTAGGAGGGCAGAGCCCAAAGTGACAACCCACTGACATAATACATTAGCTGCTAGCCTTTGTCAAGCCCCACACAGGTGGCAACCCCAAGATAAGCAGGATAAAAACATAATATTGAAAACTGTAAAAGTTAGTTGTCAGGCAGACTTATAGCAAACCAATTAAGGCAGGATTTCTGGGCTGTATTGCCTCTTCTGACACTCACTGAACTTTCCCTCCCCCACTGGTTCCTATACTCTCTCATAGCCCTCACTCTTTGGGCCCATTTGTAGGAATCCCAGTAGTTCCAGGACTGCTGCTGCTGGTGCCACAAGTCTGTCTTCTGTGCTACCAAAGACATGCCAGTCAATTAATAGATATTGGTGATGGCTAGGTGCCTAGAGACAAAGATGGTTTCCACTATGGGAGGGTGGAATTCATCAGATGTTCCTGTTCAACTTCCAAGTACAAAACCATGAGTAGAACTGGGTCTTCAGATGGAATGTCCAGACATTTCTGGAATGCCACAGAGATACTCTGCTATCTCCACAAGGATGGAAAACCATAGATTTCTGGGAAGAAGGGAATGATTAACATCAACTGTGCCTTCAGCACCTCCACCTTGTGTGCTACTTTTGGATAGCAGTGGTGTCAACAAGAAAGCATAAGAGCAGCCCTGCAGTCACAGTGATACCACAGTATTGTATCTATGATACCCTATGTGTTGCTAACTTTTATTATCTGGTTTGGACTGTAATAAAATATACTTTTGATGGCAACCCTATGTTTTGTTATTTTAAAACCAGAAGAATCTCTGTTGTCTTGAGGATGAACTCTTGAGACAGGAAGGGTTTCTTTTCCTTTGGATTGATATTGACTCCCAGATGCAGGATCTGCTACAAAGGCATTCCCCCAATATATGAAAGACAGCACATTTGAGCAATTTACTTTGTTTCTTATTGGGCCTATTTAATAAAACAACAGGTTCAATTCCAATCTTTGCCCTCATCATAGTAGATCCTTTTCTGCTTAATCTTTGAGATTGCTTTCTCTGACATGAAAGGATTTTTAAAACAGCAAAAGGGTATTTAAACCTGGCAGCTTTAAATAAGATAGAATGAAACACCTTAAATGTGGTGTTAGTAAATAAAATAGTTCGAAACTAGAGTGAAATGAGAATCTTTAACTTTAGAAATTCCAACTTAATTACTTCATTTATTTTGACTTATTATACTCATTCAAACTGGTTTCTGTGACTACTGTCCTTAAGCGCACACTTCTGGAATTTAAAACAATGTTTTATGTATATATTCATTCATTCAGATGCTACCCATCTCACTCTCCTGACTCTGGGTAGCTAACAGTACATTAAAAACTAAACATGCAAATCCAAAACAAAGATTAAGAAAGACTATAACAAAATTATTTCTGCAAGAGGAAAGAGATACTGGATTAGCTTGGATACAGCTCTAAACTATGATCTAGAATTACTTGAATATGCCTTCATAAGCACTGGCCATCCACACACTCATCTTTTCTCGCTTCTTTGTAGCCGCACTAGAGAAGGTTAGAAGGATTCAGTACATCCCCATCCAGTAATTTGTTTACAGAAGATGGGGGGTGGGGGAGAAACCAAATCCTGGATTACAACTTATTTTTTTCTGAAATAGTCATAGTATCTTGGGTTTATATATAATAAGTAACTTTTATCAGCTTAAAACTGAATTTATATCCATCATAACTCCTGTGGCCATTACACGGTATAACAGAAGGTGACAGCAACTGAGCCAAAATTTCATGCAGCCTTGCATAACCAAAGCAGACCACTGTAATATTTAAAAATTATTTCACTAAATTAAATAAAATTAAGTAAATCTATTTGTTAAGGACATTATTTTTAAAAATCAAGTGCATACCTTGTTCTTCCTCTTCCAAATCATTGGACATGATATTGTAGAGGGTATCCAAAGCATAGCCAATTATTTCAGAATCTGAACTATGAATAAAAGGATAATCTCTCATTGAATAAACTGCATATAACATCAATGGGTTGCAAATATTTGTTCATTAGAATAATCATAATCTCTGGTGTCAGTTTAAGGACCTTTTATTGCAAAATCCCCAATACAAAATAAGGAACATGTCCAGGAATTGTGCCAGTCTTCTCTACTACTACAGGTAGCCCTCGCTTACCAACCACAACTGGGATTGGCAATTCTGTCACTAAGCAACATTGTTGTAAATGGAAAAATCACATGATTGTGCCTGACTTATGACGGCAGTTTGGCAGTTCTGGCTGTGGTCATTAAGCGAATCACCTGTGGTCGTTAAGCATGATGTCATGTGATTGTGACTTGCGACCTCCCCATTGACTTTGTTGGAAGCCAGCTGTGAAGGTTGCAAAGGGCAATCACTTGTGACCACAGGATGCTGCAATAATCGTAAATGCACACTGGTTGCCAAATGCCCAAATCACAATCATGTGACCATGGAGACGGTGCAATGGCCACAACTTCAAGGATCAGTTGTAAGTCTCATTATTCAGTGCTGTCATAATGTTGAACGATCACTGAATGAGTGGTTGGAAAGTGAGGACAACCTGTACTATGCATTTCAGATCAATTTTGTTACACAAGTAATTTGTTAATAACATTGATAATTTCTGAAGCTTCTTGGATTTGCTAAAATAGAATGAGATATAACACCCCATTATTGCAGAAAACACTGATTGGACGGATATTGATAAATTTGCTTCTCATGAATACATTACTTACATTTTAGTCTGACTTCAACTGCAGCATTTATTACAGGAAAATCCTATTTGCATATTTTAAAATGATCTGGCAGATCTTACCGGTCTGTCTGGAGAACATGTATAAGATGAGACATAGCTTGAATCCCCACTTCCAGGCGATATTTCTGTCAAAGTCAAGAACAGAGCAAAGAATTAAAACAGTTACCAAGTCCTACTGAAAATACTTTAGATACCATATGCAAACTAAGCTTTATTTAAGGAACAATACATACATACCTTTGAAAGAGATTTAAGGGCACGTACAGCATCCCTGCGATCATCAAGTAAGGTGGAGGATGCTACTCTGTCACATAACTTTTGAATCTGTAACAGGAATAAAATAATTATAAAGGGTTTCAAAAACTAGGGTTCCAGGATGCTGAAATTCAAGGGCTACTACAGCTCAGAAGAGTTTCTCTATAAAAAGAATATGAACTCTTCACCTAAATCCATGTGCAAAGCTACAAAGCAGTATGCCTGATTTTGACTCAGTGTGTTGTGCGAACCTATCCAATTGTTTCTTTGATAAAAATGGTTCAACAAACCACAATTTAATGCAATTAAAATTAATAATGTGTTCTTAATTTACATGTATGAGGAATTTCATCTTTATTGCACACAATTAAAAATTCGTGTCAATTGAAAATATAACATAGATCAAAATCCAGGGAATTCAAATAGGACTGAAAAGCTGTTGGAAAACTGAGGTAACTCAGTTCCAACTCATGCAGAAGTTATTACTATGTCTCTCATGTGTTTATCTTAGTTTGACTGCAGTTATCAATTTTTTAATCATTTATCTTCAGAGTCTTCAATTTAACCTCCTTCAGCTCTCACCAGCCTTCATACAGGAGGAGGAGGCGGCGGCAGTTTTAATATATTTTAGAGTTTTTAAAATGTATTTTAGAAAGGCTGGTATGCTGCAAAATGAAATGCCAGCCTCCAGGGTCACTTTGATTTCAATAATGTGTCTGAGTCCCATGTGAATTTCAAGTACATTCTTGAACAATAAAAATGACAGGATACTGCAGCCAAGTGCTTTGTTTTGAAGATTGCACAGCTGTGTAGAAAAGAAAAAAGGCTGAAGTAGAGGGGCAGAGAACATCATGAAAATCTAGAAGTCTTGAAAGGGGCATTTTGGTGAAGAAAGGAAAAGCATTATTTATCTGTTTTAGTTAAATGTGTGCATTTGTTTCTTCTTTTTGAAGAGTATAGCATGTATTTTGCCTTGAGCAGAAGATATTTTCGTTGGAATTTGTGTATAATGTATAAGAGTGTTGTCTCTGAGAGTCTCACTGAGCATAGTTTGTCTTCTGTGAACTAAGTATTTTTTGCCTCTTATAAATTAAATATGTGCTTTGTCATTTCAGACAAATCCAACTCCTGATCACCTCTGAGTCTTCATAATCTGTGAAATGGATATGGGGGATGAAAACTTGGGTACAAAATGCTGGTTTCAGCTCAGGTCCTTGTTACCTGTGAACAACCTACTGCAGATGGAATCTGTCTTTGCAATAGATGCTACTTGGAAGGGAGACCCTGTGGGTTCCCATACTCTGAGAAAGATGGCCTTCTCCATAGCAGTTCCCTCACTCAGGAACAGCTTGCCCCCATAACAGTTTTACCACCTTAACATTTAGGAAGGCAGAAAACTATTCTTCCGTAGAAGTTTTAGTGAAGAAAATCTAATTAGCAGAAACATCTACAGTATGCTTAGAACATAAGCAGAATGCTGTTTCTTCCTAGGATGTAGCAATATGATCAAAGATCACAAAATATTATCTTCTACTCGACAATGGTACTGAGTTAATTTCCCGGTAATCCTGTGTGGGAACAAAACTCTTACACTGATAGACCTACTGAGAGAAATGCTTCCCTTTTTTTTCCAATTTTTTATCATCTTTGAAATCCAGATACAAAAAGCAAAAAAGCTTAAATAACAAAAATTTATACAGTACTCTATTATCTCTTTGTAATTTACTCTAAATAAAAAGGCTCTTTGTATTCTTTTTCATGTATACATTAGAATTCAGCTAGAAGTAATTTACACATTTTCTAGTAGTAGTATCTCAGTATTCTTCAAAAAGTTTTCAAAATTACTGAGCATTAGAGTATATATGTATGTTCCTTTTGTCTGTAAAGGTTGCTTAAATCAATTCTGCAGTGCAGAATGGTCTAGAAAGATCAACTTGAATATAAATATTAAAATATAAGAGAATTGCATTAAAAGGCAAGATGCAGGAAAAAAAATTAAAAGCTCATCCTTTTGGGAAGATGTGTTCTTTGATTAGTTCATATGTTTTACTACTTGTAGAGTGCGCACTTCATCTTCTACCTTAACTATAATTTTAGAGGATTATTTATTTATAGCAACTTGTTTTTCATTGAAAGTTATCCCAAAGTAGAGTAAAAGAGTATTTATTACAGACATGGGAAGACTTTAGAATTGCAGAATCTAATATATTTTAAAAATCAGAATCCAGGGGTTCCACTAGAGAATCAACAGAGGCACTATGGTTGAAACATAATGGTACCTCATGGAGCAGTAGGTTACCTACTGAAATTATACTCAAATATCTGTACAAATCTCTATTTAAGTTGCTATATCAGGGAACGTAACGTAGCAGGGTGGGAATTTTTTGTTGCTGCTGCTGCTGTTAAAACAACAGCAAATCAGAAATGACTAATTTTTTTGGCAGATAATCCAGTCAACTACCAATAGAACCTAGTATCATGTTATCACCCCAAATCATAATACTGCCACTTGTTTCTGAAAACAAAACAGGAGGTATTATTGAAAACACCATACAAAGCATACCAACTGTGAGGAAAATGTGGGAGGTAATTTGTTAGTGCTGTTTCCTCTAAGTCAAACTCAACTAACTCCCAGTGACATATCTATTATTTTTGCAACAATACAGATGTGGTTTGGCATTACCTTATTTCAGGATGTTTTTATTTTTCCAGCTTAATCTATAGCCCTGATACATCTTGGTGGCCTTCTATCAGAACTAGGTCTGACTTTGCTGAGATTTTTTTTTAGGTCAATCAAGTTTGGCTAGGTGCTACCATCTAGCTGGGCACAGTAAAGGAGCATAAGGGTAAGAAAGATACAAAGTGTTTGAATACATGTTTCACATTACTTTTTCAGGTCTTATTGACAATACCTATAAATTCAAGAATTTTTGCACAGAAATGTATACTACAATATTTTTTTTAAAAGCTCACTAAATAATGACTTTGTATTTATAATTTGTCAATATGGGAACACAAGACAGAATAAAAATAAAATTCCTTCTCAGGAACAACTATAATAATACATGTCCTCTCTTGTGCTCACTCTGCTGAAATGATACTAGATAAAAGACAGACACAGCAGAGCCAGGGGCCATTTATGTTTGGGTGGCTGCAGGCAGCACGGGCCCTCAGCTCGCAGGAGCCAAGGTGGCAAATTAAGCAAATGAATGGAAATGGCTGAAATTAAGCCTCTCCGCTCATTGTCTTTAAAGATATACTTACTATACTAAATACAATATTAACGCAGCCTATATCACCCCAGACAGTGCTTCATTGGGATACATTTTGTTTACGTGGACACAGCCTCCTTTACACATTATATAAAGAAACACGTACAACAGACGGGTAACCTCGGAGGTATCGCTACCCTCACGTCAAAGCTCCACTCGGCGGCGGCATAAGCAGCGAAAAGGCCACACGATGTGCCAAGGGGCACAACGTGGGTCTGTAAAGCAGGGCTTTTGCCAGGAAGAGGGTCTCACGAGCCGCCGTGCAGAGGAAGAGTCGTAAACCAGGACTTTCTTCACCAGACCGCCCAACTTACCGTCTCAGCTCCGGATGGCTGAGGTCCAGCGCTTTGGCCGCCCATGACGCCCCGTAAGAAGTTCATCTTGTCTCCGCGGCCTCCTCTCCGAGCGCTCCTTAGGCCGCGACTCCCCACTAGGGCCCCGTCAACTCCCGTCAGCACTAACTTCAATGCGCCTGCGCCAAGACGTGGCACAACAGTAGTCACCATAGAGATAGAAACCAATAGCTATCAGACAGAACTTCCGTTTTCAGTAGATCTTTTCATCTTTTTTCCCGTGGGGGGTCGCATACCGTAGAACGCAGCCCGGGGTTTTAGCGCAACTCCGAAGAGGTAGCCCGTGTGTTCTGTAAAACAAAAGATTTGGCTTTTATGTTGTTTCGTCATTTTAGATATTCTACATTTAAAACGCAATCAAATCAATGGAAAGCAAAGCGTTTGTTGCCACTGAACTGAACTCTGAACTCTGTATTTGACTAGAAAGGAAAGTATTGAAGCAAAGTCAATGAAGAGTGAACTTTCTTGTAATCTGAGGGATATCTTTAATAACGATCTGGCTATAGAAATTCAAAGTAGCCTCAGCTTCACACCTTAATTTGTTAATAATGGGCTATTCTTAAAACGGTTGCCCTAAAACATTGAGGTGACGCTCCATGTGCAGAATGGGAGACAAATGCTCCACGTTTTTAAAAGTTAAAAATTAAAACTCTGAGGTTCAGTCTCTGAACACGCCACGGTGTCTTAGATTGCTCCCATTAATCTTGGTGGGCAATTCGCAGGAAAGGAAAAATGGCTTCCAGCACAAAGAGACGAATGCTATCAATTTTAGTGTCCATGAAAAAAAAATGTGAAAAAATATTTGTAAATGCTGTGAGACAGTTGAAGAATGGTGAGGCTGCAGCAGTAGACGGTGTAAGTGAAAGAACACTAAAATATAGATTGTTGTTGTTGTTTAGTCGTTAAGTCGTGTCCGACTCTTCGTGACCCCATGAACCATATTGCGCCAGGCCTTCCTGTCCTTCACTGCCTCCCTGAGTTTGCTCAGTTTCATGCTCATTGCTTCAGTGATGCTATCTAACCATCTCATCCTCTGCCGTCCTCTTCTCCTTTTGCCTTCAATCTTTCCCAGCATCAGGGTCTTCTCCAAAGAGATCTCTCTTCGCAAAATATAGATAAGGTTAGTTTATAGAATGTGAATATGCAGATCAGTGATGCCATAGTGTTGACTAAACCCACATTTGCAGTTAATGTTAGATTGTATGAGGGAACAAGAATATGGATCTGGAAATTGATATATGGAAGATCAAGGCAGTTGCATTTGACAGGGAAAATGAACACTTGTAAGTTATACAGAAATGATGAAAACTTACCAAGTAAATGACTTTGTATTCATCAATAGAATGTTTACCAAAGAAATGTTTTAGATATGTTAATACTGATAGTAGATACTGAGTAGAATGTAGTTTGTTGAAATAAATGGGTGTGTATAAATGTGTGCTTCTGTCTACTTTGTTATTTGCAGTTGAAAGTTGGATATATCAGTAGAAGCATTAAGCTGAATGAAGTGGAAATAGATTACTTGGGAAGTGTGCGTGTGGTAAAGCAAGAAGAGCAAGAATAAATGGATGCTGAATGAATGTGAATATGTACAGTATACGTATATGATTAAGAATGAATCATAAGTAAATATATGAAGGGAAAATGCATGGGTTCAGAGGAAGGGGAAACTAACAAATAATGATTGGCTAGAGGTGAGAGTTTTAAAGACAAAAGGTGGTGCATGAAATAGTAAATGGATGACTGTGATGGAAGTAAAGAGTTGCAAGGAAAAAAATGGGGAAAGGGAGAAAACACTATTTTTAAGCTTGAAAATTGAATAGGACAATTGAGTAGAAGCAGCATTTACAGTGTAGAAGACAGAAAACAATGTTAAAAATGGAACAGCTAAGTACAATTTTAGGCTGCCTCCATAGTTGACTAACAATGAGACAAAGGCTGCTTCATGTGGTGTCCTCTAAAAGTGGCTAATGGAATATTTTTGTGCCACAGTTAATGGGTGTCCTATGCAAGTCTTGGACTAGTGCAGACAGAAAGCACAGCAGTTAAACCTGATAGTGTTTATTGGTGTGTTGTAAATCTTAAGCTAAAGGTACGGTCTGGCTATTTAGAGGGAAAGATCCACAAAGGTTTGGAGAGTTACTTCCCTCATAATTATGCCAGTGCTACAATCTGCTAGCCAGGAGAATTTGGAGACAGGAATGGTGAAAGAGTATTATAAGGTAGTTTGTAGGTTGAGCATCAGAGAGTTCCACAGAAGCCAATCCAAAAGTCAACTGAAGTCCCATCTCAGGGCAGGCAGCAGGGAAACTTGGAGGATGGTGTCACAGGAACAGTCAGGAAAGCAGGCAAGTTGTTTTCAACAAGGAGGGGGGTCTGGAGCTGCTTGAATATATCCAGATTCCTTGGTTGTAGGAAGAGTTAATGAGAGGAGTTAATGCTACTTCCTCTTCAGGTGCTGTGCCACCTCCACTGCTCAGCTCTCTTTAGCTGACAGTAAGATTTAGGGCTTGGTACCCTCCCAAGGTCAGTCTCTGAATCAGCAGCTACCTGCACTGAAATTATTACTCACAGACAGCTGACAACCTGTTGCCCTCTGAACTTCAGGCTGAGAGTCCACCTGGTTCTTCGTTTTATCCTCAGAATCAGAGGAGTTAAAAGAGTAACACATGGACATGAGAATGAGCCCTTGGATAGGTGCTCAGTAAAATCATTGTATAGCTGCAAAAATCCAAATGAACCCTGGATGGGAGCAAAAAGGAAAGAGACGGGAAGAGAGAAAAAAATGAAAATGGTAGCTAGCTTTGGGTAGAGAGGCAAATCTCACTCTCCCTGCTGCTTTTACTCATTTTTCCCAAGCTGAATGCTGAAAAATTTGGGCTGGAGGGTGGGAATATTTCTATAAAGAATCCATATCTGCCCCTACAAAGATTGCTTTGCAAAACTGTATTTCAAACAGTATGTTTCCTCCTCACCCTGTTGTGTCCCCACTATAACACACACACACAGACATACAATCATTTTTTCATTTCAGCTTGGGTGAAACAGACCAGGGCAACACACACAGAGCTGCCATGTGACCTCTTTCTTTGCCCACTAGAGTCCAGGTGGCTTTGATCTGTGCTTGGTGGGGCCAACCCAGTAAGCAGGGTTCTATGGCAGTCCCCTGGGAGAAAGACTTCCCTTCCAGGTGTGTGACTCACTCCATCCTGCATGCCCCTAAAAACTCCTCTAGTACACCTGCAAACTCAACCATGCCATAAAATTAAAGGTTACCTTATGTAATGACACTCATGAATCTGATCTATTTCAGGGAATACTATACCCTTAAAATAATAATTATGCTCCTTAAAACTATGGCAGAGTCTTTTGAAGTAGGTGGCTACCATAAATAATAACAATAATAATAGCATTTTTTTTCAAATACTATGGGTTTCCTTAACTAGGAAAACTCTAAATTCATGCCAAAATATTTATATTTGTATTAAAAATAAAAGGCCAAGTATAAATAAAAAATGATTACATCTTAAAATCTTGAAAGGGAGAATAGGGATTTCCCAGTATAATATATAGCTGTTCAGCTGAAAAGCACTGTTCCCATGCATAGAAGAATACATTTTAAAAATGGTAGAGACCAAAGAATCCCTTTATATACTTAAGATTTGGATGTAATCTCATGTAATAAAAAACATATTTTAAATGGCCTGAAGAGAATCTATACAATCTTTTTTATTTTATTGAAATCTGTCTAGGTAGATTCTGTTCATCTAACCTAGATGTCCAGGGAGTGTCTGCTTTAAGTCCCTCCTTATGCATGATAGGAAGAGGCTCAGCCCAGAAATGAAAAGAGATTAGTATTCCAAATTATTAGAAATAATTTTAATGGAAAAGTTACAGACATAATACATACAATTAAATATATACTGTAATGTATATCATCTCTTTTAACCTAATTGGAAAGACGTCATTTTGCTAAAAATTCAGAATCAGTTAAAAGGCATTTGTCTCAGTGATAATGCAGATTTTCTAGAGTGAAGATAATTGAAGGGTAGGATTTAAAAAGTATTGTGAAACTTATGTATTATACTATATGCTTTTTTTATTTAATAATTTGAAGCTCCTGATTATTTTTAATTCAGTGTGTTCATTGTTAATGGTCTAGTTGTTATGTATTAATGAAAAAAAAAGGCAGAGAGGACATATGGTGAACATGTTCTTGCAGAGTGACAAACTGGTAAAAAGAGTTATCTACCCCTAAGTAAAGGCTGTCACCTGTAACTTTTGTAAATTCCTTTTATTACATGCTCCTGAAAAAATGGATACTTGAGAGTTGTTTATTACTAGTAAAAAAGAATCCTTTAAGATTAATAAACCACTGACTTTTATTTATACATACATAATTCCCTTGTAGAATTCTTTGCACTGAATACCAGCTGGGTTAAAAAAAATTACTAGATAAAGAAGATAAACCAATAAAGTAACTACCAGTCATGGTAATTATCACACCAATTGATGTAGAAGAGAAGCATGAAATGCTATTATGTTCATATCCTGTTGTGTTTGCCCATTGGCATCAAACTGGACAATGTGGTGACAAAATGTTGGATTAGATATGCTTTTGGTTTAATTCAGCATAGCACTCAGAGATTTTATTCTTAAAACATTCTTCTATTTATTAACATCTCTTAAAATACGTTTGTTTCTGGACTGCTGTGTTTTGTTCTGATGATTCTGGATATAATTGGAGTTATAAAATTGCAATATTGGACGAGTTTCAGTTCTAAAATGCTGTAACCTCTGTTATTGTATTTATAAAATATTCAGTTTTGATTTTGTATCTACAGTACTTTGACTTCTCTGCTTTTTCTTTCTCAGATACTTGGATAATAAACAGAATGTTGGGGCTAGTGGAATTCAGGATATGATTTTTTTCAGAGCACTACAAAGGTAGAGATCTTCAAATAGTTGATTAAAATTATAGGTTCTACAGTAATTCCTTTCTGCCTGTCCAGATATGAAAAATTCTCATCGGAACCGGAAGTGAAGTTTGTGCGGAGCTTCTTTTTTTAAAAGATGTCTCTTGGGGGAAGGGAATCACAGAAGCCGTTCTCAGAGGACGTCACAGCTCGGAGCCTCTTCTGATTGCCTGCAGCTGAGATAGTGGAATTCTTGTTTCTGGAAAATAGCGGAGGAAGGAACTCATAAAGATAGATAAACAAGCAGCGCGAGAGACCACCAGAACTTCCGGTCCAAGTTGAAAGCTGCTATTGGCCCGTTAACTTAAAAAAGTCTGGTACTGTATCTTTTGCTTCCACTCGAGTGGCCTCTGTTGTGACCTCGACCCCGCCCACATCTGGCCGCTTCTCGATTCTGCGCGCACCGCGCGCTCTTCCCTCCACATCGAGCGCGCGGTAGAGACATCCGGTTCCGCCCCGAATCACTGTGAGGGAGGGACGCACAGCATCAGTCGCTCCTCCCCGTGCCTTTGCCTGGGAGCGAACCGGACCCTGAGATCGAAGAGAGTGTCTAGGTGGGTAACGGAGTAAGATAGGATGAGAAGGCCCCTCCCGGGAGGAGGTGACTGCTTTTCCTTTCAGGGTATCGGGCTGGTATCTCTACAGCTCAGAGAAGGTTCTCTGCAGGGGCGCTTTTCGTTAGAGAAAACAGGGATGTTGGGGGGTGGGGGAGCTGCTGTCAATAGCACGCAGGCCGACTTCGTGGTCTAAGGAATTTAGAAAAAGGCTTTCCTTACTCTTTTTCCTGAAAAAGGTCATGAAGGAGAAAATAGAAATTCAAAGCTCTTTAGGTAGCTTGTAACGTATCTAGAGCTGGCCTTTGAAAGCCATCAGAGCATATGTAGCCTAAGAATACATACATGTACACACAGATAGACCCTTTACTAAATCTTATAATGGAACATCTTGTAATTATGGGAACACCCCTGTAAGGTAGATCAGTACTGGATAATACTGTGAATGTCTTCCTGGTTGGTAGCTGCTGACCAGTATGCTATGCCAACTCTCATTTCACAGACTAAATGGGGATATTATGTGCTAATTCCTAGTTGTACAGCTATTGCTTTCTGAGCATGTTACTATATATGCTCAAGCACACATCGCTTGAAGACTTTTTTCTTCCTCTAAAACTCTGGTAGTTTAGTGAGCAAAAGAACTGATCCTGCACTTGATGTAGAAACAAAACAGGATGGTCTGCTTTAAAAAAAATCCCATTTTAGTCTTCATGCATATCTGTCACTGGAGTTTAACTAAAGGTATGTGTGTGAATATATATACTCTTATCCTAGAGATATGTTGCTTGCCAATTCAAGCTATGTGTACATTGCATGTGTACATAATTCACATCTGAGCATTCTAAGAGCTCACTAGTGTCAGACTAGGCTTGATTCACATATTGCATTAAGCTATAATATGGTTTGTTTGATTTTGTGTGTGGAATGGGATTATGGTTTGTAAAACCTGGTTTATGTCTTAGTGTTACGTGTGAACCATACTTATTTTAAGATTTAGTGCAATATGTGGATCCTCCCAGTCCATCATATTTCCCATAGTAGCTGACAAGTTCTGGAAAGCTCACTTCTGGTCCCAAAGAAGATGGGAGATAACATATTATATAGGCCTAAAGATCCAGAAGGGCCTGAATTTGGCTGAAATTTATTAAGAATGATTATAACAGAAGCCACAACTGTCCTTTAAGAGTCTCCTAATTGTTCTTATTTTTATTATTGCACTGAGATGGGAACAGATACAACTACTACAAACCTTAGCAGGCAAGTGACAGAATTATAGCCAAACCCCTATTTTGCATGCTTGATTCTCCAGCAGTCATGACAAAAGGAAATAGAAGAAAAAGCAAGCTAAATTAACACATGTATGCCACAGAACCACTGTAGCTGAAAAGAGAAGAACATTAATGAAACATTTCTCATTCCTCAATTGCGAGCTTATAGACCTAGCTGCATATTTTGCAAATGAAAGCATTGTATGAGATGTTCTGTCTCTCCTCAACTTCATCTCTTTGAAGTTTGAACCTTGGGTGCTATTATGTAAAGTGTATATGGAAGAGGGAGAATGATCCTTAGCTGCTGAAGTCTACCAGTACAGAAGCATGAGCTGTAATATATGTCAATATTGGAAAATTGGAATGAATTATTACTCCTTATCATCTTTTCTCAGTAGTGTTTCTGTGAGACAGCAAAATTCTCCAGTGTTCCATCTCCATGCCTGTGCATCTGCAAAGATACAGGAATTCTGTGGAAATAGGAAAGCTGTCATACCACATGGAAACAACTCAGATAGCAGTGTTCATGAAAATATGCCATGCTACATGCTTTTTTGGGAGGGGGCATCTGTGTGGTACTAGGACGAGGACATTCTTTCCCCTGCATCTACTGGAGGTCTTCTGTAGACAGCCAAGATAACAACAAACAGGATCATGATTTTTGCCTGGTGCTTGCAATAGATAGAAAGCAACACGTAGAATTCATTAATGGAGTTTTCCTATATACGAAGTTCAAGCCACAATCACCATAGTCACTTTCTGACTAGTGTATGCTTATCCTGTATGGGAGAGGAGAATTTGGTTAATACAGTTAAGCCAGAAAACAGATACAGATATAGATATATGAAAATAAAAAAGTATGGGAGAGCTTTGCAGTAATCATATTCAAATACTTGCTTTCTTTCCTTTCTGCAGCAAGACATTCTACAGGTACATGATCAGTGATTGATCTCAACAGTTATTAATGGATATAGGGAGTGATGCAGGTTGCTGGTCCTCCATGAGATATGGTTTGAGATTTTTTTGGCAGCTACTGTGGTTTGAGCTTACAAGGAGCAGTTCTGGGAATATGTGACACAGCATTAATGTTTGCAAACTCATGGATGGTTATTTGCTAAATCTCTTCCAGATTTTGATGAGCTAATCTAACTGATGCAGTATCCAATTGAATTAGTGTACTGTTTTAGGATTGATAGGATCAAGCAATAAAATCCTTGTGTACTATACAGACATTGCAACGTGAGATTCTCCAGTGAAAATGCTTTCTCTCTTATGGCTTACTTGACCACTTCTACATTCAGACTGACATGCATATAGGTAATCATGTCCACTGGGTCAGACGCCTGAGAACTTCAATCATAGCAGGATGGACTGTAGGAAAATTTGAAATTTCTGGGAATGTTTTTTATTATATGGTACTGAGAGTTTCTGATTCCCTCTTGCTTTTAGGAAGTCAGTTTATCATCTATGTTCTTGGTCTGTTGGCAGATGCAATGGTGTTTGCATCTTGGGATTGTCCAAGTGCTGTAGAGCTCTTCGGAATATTTTAGTGGCTTTCACTACTTTTGAGACAATTCTCTGTTTACAAAGTTTCTTTCTTGGAGCTTTCTCTGCAAGTATCATTTGGTATGCTGATTCTGCTTCCATAGTAACAGTTGTGGGCAGCATTTAGTTACTTCTTCATAAAGATCATGAGGGCAGTAATTTTCACTTCTGTAAACTGATAGTCTTTGAGATCTAGAAAGTGTGCCACCACATTAAAAGTTCCAGATGGCCTCCATCTGAGAGTTTAAAGCAAGTTATACTAAAGCAGGTTCTGACCTTATTTATAATTGATTACTCTAAATCTGCTCCGTTTCTATGTATCTGTTATAATCTACATCTCATTTTGAGAGTGTTTAGTAATCCAGAAATGTTCCTTAATAATGGTGAAGAAGGATTCAGTGTTACAGTATTGTCTTTTACAAGCCTTGAGGTATATATGGGTAAATTCAGTTTGGAGCATATGCATCCCTTTCTTATGGTGTCTGTGTATGTAGCTTTTTCTTTTTTCTTTTGGTCACTGTTGCAATCGGAATTCTTAGCACAGTTCTAGAAGTGGGACTATGACAGAGCCTCCTCCCATTTGTGTTGTTGCTAACTTTCTAGCTCCAGTTAAAGCCAATAGAAAACAGAAAAACATGCAAATTCCTGTGTGCACTTTCATTTCCAGAACCACTTTTTGATATTTATTTTAGATAGTTTCACTTTATATTTCTTATAAAATTCTTCAAAAAATAAGGAAGATCATTTCCTTACACTCTACATCAACCAACCAGTTTTTATAAATATAAAAGGAGGGTAATTATATATGCTTTCTTTACTGAGGCTTTCTTTACTATGGTTCTTAAAAAACAAAAAAACAAAAAAGAACAGTAAATTTAGAGTACAATTTTGAGCATCATTGTAGCATCCATAAATACATTGCAGGTAGGAACTTATTTTTGAAAGAGATCTTTCTAGTAAGAAATGTGGATGAGTGGAGGAAGAACTACATATATTGACTTATTAATTTGAAAAAAAGCAAATCACATTAGGAATAATTTTTCTTCTTGCCAACTTAGAGTCCATTGGAGATAAACGGCTAATAAATTCAAATTAATAAAAATAAATGATTATTGTACAGGAACAACTTACTCAACATTGTCCCATATTCAGAATAATTAATCATAATGAGTAATGACTTTTTTTTATTTCCAGTGGTGGATTATTTCTACCCCTGCAGGAATTAAAAATACAGTAGAGTGTCGCTTATTCGACATAAACGGGCCGACAGAATGTCAGATAAGCAAAAATGTCAGATAACACACAGTAACATTTGAGTGTGGTAAAAAAAAAAAATCGATCTGCTACGCCTGTTGCAATCGATTTTTGCGTTGCGGTGCTGCACCGTCAGGAGCAACAAGAAAGAGTACACTCACACTCACAAACAAGCGGCACACTTTTCTTGTCGCCGATTTATGCGTGTTGTGTTTTTTTTAGGGGCGTCAGATAAGACGGAATGTCGGATAAGCAAAGGTTGGTTAAACGAGACTCTACTGTATATTGAATCCTTATGCAGTAATTTTTTAGAGTGTGAAAAAGTAACAATAAGCTATTCCTTACCTACTTAATTACTTCAAATTTATTTTTCAGAAGGGAAATGAACAAACAGTGATCCAAAATATTTACATTCTTAATGTATATTCTGAAACAAAAATTAAGATATGCGTGTTAGATTTCCTGGGAGAAGG
The DNA here is from genome assembly GCF_059951505.1 of Python bivittatus. NCBI lineage: Eukaryota > Metazoa > Chordata > Lepidosauria > Squamata > Pythonidae > Python > Python bivittatus. The sequence continues at coordinate 4,309,510 of NW_028277028.1, forward strand.
CTGAAATGATACCTGAGGGGCATATAATATAGCCATTTTTCCTATTTCTTGAATGATCAAACACTGAAGAAGAGGCTAATCATAAAGAAATGTTATAATGCAAAGAACTTCATAACGTGTTTTGTGATGGTTCTATTTTTGTTCAAAGGTCTTCCATATAGAGGAAAAAAACCTCTCAATTGTGTAGCTATATAACTTCAGGCCTTGCACTAAAGGTCTGATGGATAATCTTTTTGAAGATGATATATATTATTTTGGTTGTGAAAGGCAATTATGAATATGGATATAAGCAACATTTTTTGTGGGGAAAGATAAGATATATTCTTAAAAAGTGTTGCAGGGAAGAAAAAATAATGCTGCAATGATCAGTGACAACCAGGTGCAGATACAAGGCATGTTTTCTGTTGCTGTTGTTATTTGCTGCTGTCTGGTTATTTTGGGGTTGCGGGGGCTGGCTTATGAGGCTCTGGACTTTGCTCCCAAAGTCCATTTCTAGTTGCACTGCTAAACAATTACTGAAGTATCCAGATGTTAAAAGATAATGGAGATAATTAGTTGTGGGTATTGTTTAAGAGGTATCTAAACAATTATGAAATGCTTCTATGCCTCTTGGAGAAATGCAGGTCAAAAATACTCAGGGCAGTCTCCAGTTCCTTGGGTATGATATATAGTGGTCTAAAAAACAGCAATGTGACTCATCAGAAACTCATGCACAATATGTATCTTGTGAGAGCTTTGCAATACTGCATATCTAGTGATTATTCACATTTTTTACCTGAGTAGCACTTATGTGAACTTCCTTTTACATATTCACTTTTAAACCTGAAATTCTACAATACTGCAGTAGTTTTATATGAGTTTATAAACTTTTTTGCTTTTTCTAAACCTTCCTTGAGTTGAAGTACCCTGAATTACAGAAACAATTTCAAATATCCATTTAGCATGGATTGCTAAACTTTTGCAAAGTTTGGCAATGATTTCCAGATGCAAAAGCAAAAGCTTCTCTAAACTTTCATGAATTACAGTATAATCCATCAATTGCAAAAAGTTATTCCACTTTTACTATTTCATGGTGTTCTTTTCTTAACATTGCTATATTTCTTTTTTTCTTTTTCCCAGTGTAGTATGATGTAATAGTAATATAATATAATATAATTATAATGTAATAGTAATATGTAGTATGTAGTATGCTATAGTAGACAGTTAACTGAAATCATCAGTTTCTCTTCTGGATAATTAACACTGAAACTATTGTAAATGTTAACATCTGTTCAAATATAGAATCCATTGTGAAGATTATTTATTTGGTTCTACTTCTTGTTAACTTCATTCTTTTGTAAAAGTGTTAAATGTGTACTATTCTATCCAAAAGGGATTTTAATGAGTGTTTACTAGAAGATGTGTTTAAGAATCCTGAGTTTTTAAATTCTATGTAAAATAAGAAATTCAGTTAATTGTTAGTTCTTTTGACTTTGAAATGTTTGTTGCAAGGGTCATACTTGCAGAGAGTGACTAGGAAACTCCTGGGTATTATGTTCCTAGAAACTTCAAAGCAACCTTATTGACTAGATCATATCTTTTAGAAAATTCTTGAACTGTTGACTATACACTATAATCTGCTACTTTGGATAATTAATCTATAAATGCTTTCTCAAAAATAGATTCCATAATGCTCAGTGGAGTACAGTTTGATCTTATCCTTTGCATCCTTAAGTTTCAAATAATCTGTTATGGTGTAGTGGTTAAGGTGCTGGACTAGCACTGGAGAGGTCCAGATTCAAAGTCCACCCTCATCTGTCCATCCATCCACTGGGTGACTTCAGGCCAGTCACTGTATTTTTCAACCCAGTCTACTTCACAGAATGCTGTTGTGGAAATTAAATAAAGGGGGATCCCAGTATAGATTTCTTGTTGGAGGAAAGGTAGGTGTAAATTTAATAAATAAATAAAATTCAAAGAAGCTTGCATGGGATTGGATTGTTAAATGTAACAGGCTGTTGGCTGATCATTAGGCTCTTCATGCTGTAGCTTGAAAAAAAAGACATCCCTCTTTCTCTTTTACATTTTTTTTAAGTTTTTCAAAATTCGATTGCATTTAAAGCTAATTATCCTGAAGCATATGGTCCTTATATTCTCTTCAATCCTCCTCTATTGCAGCCTTTGACATTGTTTACCAAAGAAATGGTGATGGAGAAGCCAAGTCCGCTGCTTGTAGGGCAGGAGTTCGTGAGGCAGTACTATACCCTGCTAAATAAAGCACCAGATTTCTTACACAGGTACTTTCTTTTAAAAATCTGTATCTTATGTAATCAAAATCAACTGAGCAAGCTGGATTTATATCCCCCATATAATTTAGCTATCATTGCCCTTAAAATCAATTGAACATGACTGTGTATATCCTAAGAATGTTTTGGTATGGTCCTTGGATACTTACTGAAGGATGGCTAAAAATCTTTTAAATGAGTATTTTTTATGTAACAAAATTTTATGTAGCTAAAATTGGCTAAATGTTATCTATTCCCAAATATTTGTTTCCAATATTAAGAAAAATCCTCTGCAGTACATTACAGAAATTCATAAATTATTTGAATTTAGGTTTTTAACTGTTAAATTTGCATCAAATTTATGTTCTGTGTTATTCTTTGGAGTTGATAAGATAATAAGAAACTGAAGCAACAAATTATAGAAAGCGGGACTGAGTGGGAGATACTGAGTTGCCCTGTCTGTTCCTCAGTTTTAACATTCAAGAGGCTCACAAAAATAATAAAACAATTTGTGTGCCCAGAGTTATTGGGAGTTGGACAGCATACAAGTTTAATAAATTATTAAACATACAAAGAACATGTAAGGTAAATACCACATCATAAAAGTGCCATAAATTATTACAGATTGAAGCAACATATAAAAAGCTTGAGAAAGCTAAAATGCATGTTTTGTATTGATAGAAAAGTGCCTGGCAAACATATTAATGGAAGAGAATATATACAAATACAAAATATTTTAATGACCAAGTCTAAAATATATACAAGGAATTTGTCTTCGGTGATGAACGGCAAGATCAATGGTGCGTTTGGATAACAACAGAAAATTAATAAACCGTAACAATAACACTGCCCAGTAAAATAACTTTTCCAAAAGAAGAAGCCACTGTCCAATACATATCAAATCATATAGTATTTAACAGAGCAATGGCACAAGGGAAAAAACTATTCCGATGTCTAGATGTTTTAACATATGGAGCTCTATAGCGCCATCCTGAAGGAAGAAGTTGGAACAGATTATATCCAGGATGAGAAGAGTCTGCAGATATCCTCTCTGCCCTCCTTTTGACCCTTACAGTATATAGTTCTTCTATAGAAGGCAGGCGGGTTGCAATTATCCTTTCTGCAGACTTAACTATCCGTTGGAGTCTGAGTCTGTCCTGTTTGGTTGCAGAATCAAACCAGACAGTTATAGAGGAACAGATAATAGACTCAATGATTCCCCTGTAAAACTCTACCAAGAGCTCCTGGGATAATTTAAACTTCCTAAGTTGCTGCAGGAAAAACATCCTTTGCTGTGCCTTTTTAATAATGGCTGTAATGTTAAACGTCCATTTCAGGTCTTGGGAAAGTATAGAACCCAGGAACTTGAAGGACTCTACCTCTGATACTAGGCTGTTGAGTATGGTAAGGGGAGGAGTATTAGAAGGATTCTTCCTAAAGTCCACAATCATCTCCACGGTTTTAAGTGTATTCAATTTCAAGTTATTACAACCACACCACAAGACCAGTTGTTGAACCTCCCGTCTATATGCTGACTCATTTCCATTTCAAATTAGACCAATGACAGTTGTATCATCCGCATATTTCAAGATTTTAACAGAAGAGTCTTTTGAAATGTAGTCATTGGTATAAAGGGAGAAAAGCAGTGGGGAAAGCACACATCCCTGAGGGGCACCAGTACTGATTAACTGGGTACTGGATGTAATTTTGCCTAACCTCACGTGTTGTTTCCTACCTGTTAGAAAACTGATTATCCACCTACAGGTATGCTCAGGCACAGTAAGCTGGATCAGTTTGTCGTAAAGAATTTCTGGTACAATAGTATTAAATGCTGAACTGAAGTCCACAAAAAGAACTCGTGCATAAGACCCCAGAAATTCAAGGTGTTGCAGAATATAGTGCAAGGCCATATTAACAGCATCATCCACTGACCTGTTTCCACGGTAAGCAAACTGCAGTGGATCTAACAGGGGATCCGTGATGGCTTTCAAGTGAGCCAACATTAACCTCTCAAAGGTCTTCATGACCACAGATGTCAGTGCAACCGGTCTGTAGTCATTCAGCTCACTAATGGGGGATTTCTTAGGAACTGGGATGATTGTAGAGCTCTTAAAACAAGAAGGGACATAACCCATCTTCAGCGATTTATTAAAAATATGCGTGAAAACGGCCAGTTGTTCTGCACAAACTTTCAGACACGAGGTGGTCACACCGTCTGGACCTGGAGCTTTTCCAATCTTTTGCTTTTGAAACAGACCTCGCACTTCTTTTTCTAGGATCACCAGAGGTAAGGGACCCGGGGGATTGGGGACAGGTGAAGAGAAATTTAATGCTGATGATGTATCTGAGATACAGTTGGCAGCAGCAGATAACAGTTGTTCATTCTCAAACCTGCAATAAAACCTGTTGAGATCATCTGCCAGTTGATGACTCTCTTCAATCAGGAGAGGTGGGTTGTTATAGCCGATGATGTTCTTCAGGCTTTTCCACACAGTCGCAGGATCATTTGCTGAAAACTGACTTTTCAGCTTTACTGAGTAGTTCCTCTTTGCTGCCTTAATCTCCCTCCCTCCCTCCCTACATAATCCTGTCCCCATTCCTATGGGCCTCCTCCTTGTCACGATACAGATGAGACAGATATGGATGTGTGGTCTTCTAAATGTCAATTATTATTAATTATGACTATTAGAATTTAACATAGCATAGAGGTAACAAAGCTAATCACGTCATTATATCTGCATAGAATGCAGTCAAGATGGGGGTTGAAGAGCATGCTCAGTAATTCAGTTCCCCCTAATAATAGTTGGGTGGTATCTCCCTCATTCAGTATAAGTGTATAACAAGATACATAGATCATACATTTGTAAATGTGTTTATAAGTTGCATCTCATAGTATTTTAAGTCAACTAACATAGGGCTCTCCATCCATTTCTGATATGACAAATTCAGCAACAAATGCCAAGTGCCTAAACCTAACTTTGTGGATAGGCAGGAACATGGATTGACTTTCTCCACCCTTATATTTAAAATTTCAATTACAGATTTATTTAAAAAAAAGTTTTGGCAGTTCCAAAAAAAGGATGGCAGTTTCTACCTAATACAATCAGAACAGGAAAAAGGAGAGAACTGTTGCCCAGCAGAGAGCCCTCTTCTGTGTGGAAAAAAATCCCTGACTGCTGGCATTTACATCCTAATTATAAATTACATTTATATTCCCAGTTGCACATAGAACAAAAGAATAGTCATGAGTCATGCACGCACTCTTGCTTTTCATTTTTATACTTGAAATGGTGCTAAAGGGACCGAATAACTAAAACAAGCAGGTTAAACCAACAAGTTCAAACATACTTTCACATAACAAAATATGCCATATACTGTGTCAAAAGTGCATAAACTATGAACAGAATCCAGATATATATTCCTATGCTTAGTAGACCAACCAACATAGAGTATTTCCATTTTTAAATGCACTGTGTAGCTCCACAAACAAAAGCAGTAGTACCTTATTTTCCAGGCAATCAGGCAGTAGCTTGATTAGATGAGAAGAATATTCCTCTTTTTCTTCTGTCTGATCTGTGAGTTTTGCTGCTGGCCAGAAATGCATGTGTGAGTACTATGAGCACATGTGGTCTCAGACCCAGCACACCTGCATTGACATAGCTGTATGAGGAACTGGGGCCAGCAGCAACATCTATAGTCATGTGTGAAAGTAGGTGGGCAATAGAACTGGGATAGAGGGATGATGTCATGGATTCAGTCTGAAGAAGGAACATAGCACTGAGAACAACCTAACTTTATTGCAATGATCGTTGGGTGCCTGCTTTACAAGGAAGAGGGACTCCAAACAATGAAAAAGCAAATATTTTTTATAGAAGTTGAGGGCTACAAGGCAGGAAATCCTAGGAATCTGATTTGCTGACCAGTTTGGGGAAGCTAAGCAAGGTCCTGTCAGTGTATCTAGGGTAGGTTCTACTGTTAGGCAAAATGGGCCTTTCAGGAGAACAGCAGAGTTGAGGAAGTTAATTAAAGGAGATGGAATGTTGAGGTCATCAGCTGATAGAGGATGGAACATTAGGGTTGCAATTTCCTTATAAGAACTACCCTTGGGCTGTACTATGAGCTGGTGAGGAGGCTTCTATTCTTGGGTGTAGATGGGATTGCAGAAGGATTATGTCTGAGAGCAGGGAGGGTCAATTTGGGTCTAATAGGATTAGGCAAAGAGATGAACTGGATTTGACCCTATCATGTCTAAAAGAAGGGAGGAAAAGAGGGTGTGGCCTCCATTTTGTTCATTAGATTTATTTTTTCCACTACAGTGGTGTATTAATCCCACTGCATCTCAGATGATTCAAGGATTAGATAAACTAATGTGGAACCTCTTCTGCTAGATTATCACTCAGTGATTGCTCAAGAACTGAAAGAGGCAGCCAGGTGAGTCATTTGGAATCTCCTCCAGTGTGCATCTCTTCAATGACACGAGCCAGGGATTTCCCAGTATGACTTATTACAGTGAGCAACAAATTTTGCTGGATCATCCAAATTGAGATTTGCATGCTTGGGCCCATCAATACGAATCCCATGCCAGAACTGGAATGCTGACTGCTGCTAGGAGAAGTGTGTTCAATGAATGGCCCAATCCAGGTCTCCTGGCTGCAGCTTAGTCTTCTTTCTTTCACCTGGGAGCTTTATTCACTTGGGATAGACTGTCAGCATGGATGAATGTTCTCTTTACTTTTTCTTTTTCTTTTTTAATATTTTTATTAAAGTTTATATATATAAAAACTAATACAAAACTAAAAAACCTACAAACAAAAAGAAAAAGGGAAAAAAAAGAAAAAAGAGAAAGAAATATAAAAGGTTACTTCCCTCTCCCTCCAAACAAGTATATGTATTAACAGTAACTTAACACCTTCTCTATTATTACTAAAAAAAAAAAAAGCTCTTTATCCCCTTTCTCATCCCTAAATAATAACCAAATTATAAAAAAATTCAATCAATCTAATCAGCAAAAGGATTAAAAGTGCCATTAATAATAAACTATAAATTTTAAGCTTAAACAAATAGGTCAATTTTGCATTTTAGTTTCTAAGTTTTTTCTGAGAAGTGAAATCTAAAAGATCTCTCCCCTTAAACATACAAAAGACCAATAATAATCACATATGTGTTTTAAACTGAACCAAATAAATCACTTTTACAGGTATAAATCATCGTCTTACAGTCCTGGTCAGAAAAAGAAAATTCAGTATTAACAATCCAAAATCAAAGCATGGACAATTTAACCTTGATCTGATAAATACACTTTGGATGCCTTTCTCTTCTTTTTGAAAAGCTCAGTCTTCAGTCTCTTCTCCAAACAAAACCCCAGATAACCATCTCTTATCATTCTCTTCCTATCTAATTATAGGAAAGGTTTCAGAGTTTTGGTATTTCCTTTCACTATGTCCAAAATAGGATAGTTCTCAAAGTCACTCTTCCAGTCCATTACAACTTCTTTCTCCATATCATTCTCATAATCAAGCAATTTTGAATCCACCTTCAAATCCACAGCACCTTTTTCCATATCTTCCATGTCTCTCTTATAATCTGGTATTTCTTTAAAGTCTATTTTAGAATCCTTATTCAAGTCGTCCTGTACTGTTATTTTGTCCAGTAAAATCTTTTCTTCTTCTACAACTTCTGTTAGCCCCAATTTACAAATAGTTCCTGGATACACTGATTCCAAACAGCTAAAAATGCTTTCTTGGAAGAAGGATACTCATCCATTATGTTAAAAAAGATATATTGTTAATGTCCATTCCTTCTGAACTTGAAGGCTCTGCGTTATCTTATGTTTATTTTTAGAAGCCAAACTTTCCCAGGACAGATTTTCTTGCAATTAAATCCAAATTCACTTACTGTATTTTTTTAAACATTTAAAACTATCGTTAAAAAAGCTGTTTCAAATCCATCTAGCCTCTTAATTGTCCCCAATCAACTATTAATTTCCTTTCACTGTTTCCAAATGTTAAGATATTTCTTTTTGATCTTTAAACTTACTTTGGTCTTCTTTCTCCCAGGATAGTAGAAAATTCTCCTGGTGTACAGCAGCTTGTCTTTCAGGAGGTTTTAATTGTCAAATAAATCACAAATAGGCAGTTTATGATGTTAGTTAAAAGAGAAAGCAAAGCAAATCTAGTGTCCGTTTGAAGGCTCCGCACCACAGCTTGGGCTCAATGTTTCCCTCGACTCCCAGAGCACTCCATCCACAGGGAATCTCTGTAAGGAGTACTGGTGGGTGATCCTGTTGATCTCTTTTATCTGGAGATGACTTTGAAGAGCCGGACCAAGGCCAACTCCTCTAACTGCCGTGGGCGTCGGCTCCAGAAAGTATGGAGCCGTATTCAATCGGCCATTTCTTCCCCGGAAGTCCAAATCTTTACTTTTTGATCATACCTGATTATTTGCTTGGAACCTAAGGTCTTCAGCTGCTGCATGAGTAGTGTAAAATCAGGCTGCTATGTCTCTGCTATCCTCAGAGTCTAGCTTCTAGCATTCATCCAAGATTTTTCTGTACAAAGGACTACGGAGAAACGCTTGATCTGCATGGCTATCCTTGCACTTAAGAGATTTGTCACACACAAAAGAAGCAGCTCAAGTGGAGAAGCTGCCTTGGTCATGAGGTCAAGGAGGACAAGGAGTGCCTTGTCTTGTCAGGCATGACCACCTGTTCAACAACTGTATGAACAACAAATAGGCAGGATCTGTCAGGTGGGGACATCCTGAGTGATCAGGCATTGGGAGAGATGGAGCTTGACCTGGCACTAATCTCTTCACACATTCTGATGGAAATAACCAGTGATCTTCCAACCACTGTCTGTAAGAGTTCTAGTGGCAACTTCTGCTTCAGGTGGAATGATCCTGCTGATTACCCCTCCAGATTAAGAACACTCTACACAGTGACATGCAGTTTGTATAGAGAGTAAGGTGGATGACCTTGATGGAGATATGCAAGAGGCCAAAAGGAGGCTGAAACATTTTTTACATCCAGAGCAACAAGATAACATTTGGAGGTGGCTTGGGCAGATGCCTGCCTAATTAAGTGAAGAATAAAAAGAGAAGGAGGCATAGCTTAATTAGACTTGCAAGATTCTGTTATTATAACCAATCTCAATAAAGTTAGTTTCAGCCTTCATGTGGAGTTGATTTCCCCATCTGGTCTACCTAGTGGGACTGAGAGGTTGTACCTGACATGTTGCCCTTTGCATGTTGGGCCTACTATCTGTGACTATGAAGACATGGTTGAGAGTTGGCTGACCAGATAGCCAAATCTCAGCATGTGGTTCATAGCTGCATTCACCACATCTGCCATTTGAGTTGTGTAGCAGCTGCATCATGGGAAGCACTGGAGTCTACAGCAACAGTTTTCTCCTCATTTTACTTCATCCTATCAGTATCTGGTGAGGAAAATGCAAGAAACATGCATTCCTCCTTAACTGGATCAAATGTCTGATGAAGAGGGCATAATATTGGGATCTAATGCTTCCTTCCTGCATTGGTGATAGACGAAGGATATCACCCACCTGTTGATGATGGTGCATGAGGTATGCTGCCAGACAGAGCCAGACAGAGGCGGTACTAAGGCCCTCATGTTCCCTGCTTTGGTGGTACTGAGTGGTCTGCTAGGGCCCATGTGGGTCACCACTACCACCATGCACTGTTGGCTGAGATTTAGGAAGAGGCTGTCTTGGCCTTTGATCTCAGTCCCTGGGTTGCTAACAGAAGGTATTGGGCTACCTGCCTAAACCTCAGAACCAGCACCTCCTTCTCTTAAGCAAGGGGGAGAGATCTCCTCTTTCAGTTTATCCTCAGTTTCATCCGCTATGATGCAAGCTGTTAGCATTGCTGCTGCCTCAGGAGGAGTGAGCTTGCCCTTAGCAACAGAGTTGCCAGTCCCAATTACTGTTGTTAAGCAAGGACTACTCATATCAGTTTTTACCAACTATATCTATTGGGTCAGTTTGCTGTGATGATTAAGGTATAGTTAAAGTATGGAAGCTTACTAGATGAGTCTGGGCTTGCGGTCTCTCTTAGCCCTGTGTACCTCACAAGGTGTTTGCTAGGGAGAGGAGAACAGAGTGCTATGTACATTGCTTTGAGTTCCTGTAGAAAAGGCAGGATATAAATTATCCTGCTTTTTGAATCCTACCACTTCATTTCAAAATGTCAAAAATAAAATATTTTAGAATATGCTTCCATATGATAATCTTAAATACTGTTGTTTAATTTCTTTAAAGGTTTTATGGCAGGAATTCTTCGTATGTCCATGGTGGATTAGATGCCAGTGGCAAGCCCCAGGAAGCAGTGTATGGCCAAGCTGTATGTATCATAAATCCTATTTGAAGTTCAGTTGTCTCAAATAAGCATGGCTGTTGATAATTAAAAGTAACCTGCTTTAAGAAAATGCTACATTTGTGTGTTTCTGTTAAAGCTCAGAATAATCCTATGTGCCTTAAAATCAGGAGGAAAAATTCTTCCCTTGTCTCACCTTGCCTCTCTTCATTTTTCCTCACTCCATTTTTCCTCCTAACATGTGATTTTTTTTTTGCCTAGCCTATGCTTCCTGTTTCACTGTCTTTCTACTCTAATTCTTTGTAATACTTTATCATGTAGTTACAGGTAATCCTCACTTACTGACCATTTGTTCAGCAACTGTTCAAAGTTATGACGGTGCTGAAAAAATAATTTTACGCCCATTCACGACTATTTATGACCTTAGCTGTGTCCCTCAGTCACGTGATTGGCATTACAGTCAGTACATGTTGTCCTGTACCTGACTTGTGTTTTTTTCTTTTTTCCCCCCATGCACAGCAGAGATCGGAGAGACAGGGATTGTAAGAAAGTAGGCTGTTTGCTCTTCTACACATCAAAAGCAATGTGATTGCACTGGCAGCCCAGAGCTGGGAGCCATGGGCCAAACAGCTTACAGTACTCTTTTAAAATCTCTTCCTCTTCAATCTCTGTGCTCTGTGAGGGGGCCGGGGGGGGGGGGGGAAGAGTCAGGCAAAGGAGAGATTGCCTACAGAAATTGCTTGCTCCCCCCGGCCCCCAGAACAGAGGGATTGAAGAGAAAGAGATTTCAAAAGAGTACTGTAAGCTGTTTGCGTAGCACACCTGCGGCTCTCAGCCCTGGGCTGCCTGCACAATTGCATTGCTTTCAATGTGTAGAAGAGCAAACAGCTTACTCTCTTGAAATCTCTTTCTCTCCAATCTCTCTGCTCTGTGAGGGGTGGGGAACAAAAAAAGCAAGCGATTTCTGTGGGCAATCTCTCCCTTGCCTGACCCTTCCCCCCTCCCCCCCCCCATAGAGTGGAGAGATTGGAAAGGAAGAGGTTTCAAAGAGTAAGCTGTTTGCTCTTCTACATATCAAAAGCAATGTGATCTCACCAGGAGCAGGAAAGTGTCAGGCAAAGGAGAGACTGTGGAGTCCTTGGGGTTCTCTGAGCTTGGTTCTTTTCTTGCAAATGATGCCTTGCCTTGCCTTGCCTTGCCTTGCCTTGCCTTGCCTTGCCTTGCCTTGCCCTTGCCCTTGCCCCTGCCCCTGCCCCTGCCCCTGCCCCTGCCCTGCCCTGCCCTGCCCTGCCCTGCCCTGCCCTGCCCTGCCCTGCCCTGCCCTGCCTTGCCTTGCCTTGCCTTGCATGTTTCCTTACCTTTTACCTTACCTTACCTTACCTTACCTTACCTTACCAATGTTACATATTCTTTCGTCACCGAAGACAAATTCCTTGTATATATTTTATACTTGGCCATTAAAGTATTCTGTATTACCCGGCTAGGTAACACCTTCAGTGCTAAAATGCCATTTTAGCACTGAGGATGTTACCTAGCTGGGTAATGAAATGTTTGCAAGAAAAGAACCAAGCTCAGAGAACCCCTTAGCACTGAAGATGTTACCTAGCAGGGTAATGAAACGTTTGCAAGAAAAGAACCAAGCTCAGAGAACCCCAAGGACTCCACAGTTCAACCCTGAGTTACACATATTCACCGCTAAAGGAGAGACTGTCTACAGAAATCACTTGCTTTTTTCCTCCACCTCCCACCTGCCTTGCAAAGCAGAGAGATTGGAGAGAAAGAGATTTCAAGAGAGTAAGCTGTTTGCATAGCATTTGCATAGCTGTGGCATGATTGTATTGCTTTTGACGTGTACAAGACAGTAAGCAGGCACTCAAGCATTCCAAAGGGGAGGGGAGTGGTTAGGAAGCAAATAAAAGCCAAAGGTGTGAAGCTGAGTAGTCTTGCCTCTTTTCAGCCGGAAAGCACAGTTGCAGTCACGTGATTTCCCAGTTTGCAACTGCTTCGCTTAGTAGCAGAGTTGCCAGTCCCAATTAGGGTCATTAAGTGAGGACTACCTGTTCTGCCATTGCAAATTATATCTCTCTGTGCTGAAGAAAAAAGGACATTGACATACAGCCTGGATTGTTAGAATAGCTGTCTTGTTAGTACATCAGATTTAAAAATATTGTCTTCTTATTCACTCAGAAACTCAAAGCTAGCTTCCTAAAAGCATTGGTTTTCAGACTGGCTAATACATTCTTAATAAAGTATATCACAAACAACTATAAGGGAACATTTTTAAAATGTCTGATAAAAGAAAAACTGTAACTATTGAATAACTGTATTGTTTTTCAGTGCTATTTTTTTTACATAAATATGTATATTGTAGAAAGTTAAATTTACTTGGCAGTGTTTTCTTTATTTATGTTTAGGACATTCACAAAAAGGTGATGTCCCTGCAGTTTAGTGAGTGCCGCACTAAGATTCGCCACGTTGATGCCCATGCAACCCTGAATGATGGAGTAGTTGTACAAGTCATGGGGGAGTTGACAAACAATGGTCAACCAATGAGGAAGTTCATGCAAACTTTTGTGCTGGCTCCAGAAGTAAGTAACATTTTGAATAGTGGTTAGAAGCAGCAGAGTTGGGTGGACTCTAACCATGAGGTGATTACTTTCACATGAAAAGCTTTGTTTGGAATGAAACTTTTCCACTGATGTGGTTCAAATAAATCTTCCTGAAATAAGGACATTGCAAATTGGATTAACTTATCTGTTGTTCGTTATTCTGGAGAAACTATTAGTGTTTACCACTGTACCACACTGCCTTTCTGTACCACTTAAGTATACCAGTTTAAAAAAAAAGAAATAATATTTGGATATAGCATATTAGATGTTGCATAAATGTATTCTATTATTTTGAAAAGCACATTTTTAGTGGAATTAGTTTTTACTCTTTCAGTTACCCTAAAATAAAGTAGACTATCTCAAGTTGAGCTCATGTTTTGAGGAACAAGGAAATGGCTTGCCATTGCCCTTTTCTAGGATTTTTTAAAATCTCTCAGTCTAGTCTACAGCCCTGAGATTTCCCAGTCTTTTATCCAGAAACTAGCCAGGACAAGTCTTGCTTAGTTTAGGGGTGGGGGGATCAGTTGTGGTTGGCCCAAAAAACCTCACTTCCTGCTGGATGGAAATTACCCAACAAACACTTGACTATCATAATGTAGAAGATTTTTTTTATAACCAATAAAGTATTTGTTTTGGCTATGCCTGTCCTTGTGAAATTGAACTGCCATTCATAAAAATCTTTCTATGTCTTCTGAGGCCAACACTGAGTTATTTTGTCTCTCTTGCTTTCCCCCTCTATTTTTGCCCTCCTCACCCACCAAAAAAAACCTCCAACACTATTCAATCAAATTTTTAAGGTTACTCTTGATTAGCATCTTAAGCAAGACAGCAAATTTTGCTTCAGCATTTCCTTCTCAGGATGCTACTGCTTTCTGAATAGGTGCAATACCTGCTTTATGTGCTAGTCTTCCTATTCTCAGGGTGATAGATTGGGTAGCAACTTCAAACATTGACATTCCATAGGTAAGTTATTTCACAGTAGACAAATATATTCCAGGATTCTTATCCATCACTTTCTTCACCCAAGGATATGTATGTGTCAGATAAATCCAGTCATTCTTTAGAAGACTTTGGAGACTTAATCAATTTTTCATTTTCATCACTACCCTTGAATATTTGGGGGATATTACCTTCTCCTCAACTTTGAGGAAGATACAAATAAACCCCCCTTTATACAGAACTGTGAATTAGGTCAGGATTAATAGCATACTTTGTGTTCCTCCACTTCTGGCCTCCACTTCTTCCTTCAACTATTACAGAAAATGACTGGAAAAACTGCTGGAGGCCAGCATGAGCAGTTTCACCTTCGTTAAGAGAAATTGAGCTCCCTTTGAAGTTGTAGGGGAGATGCGTCTAAATGCAAAACTGTAGAGAGTAAAGGCATGTACTCTCATGTACTTACAAGAAGTTTGGAGCCCTCACCTGATTTCTATTACTTCATCAGACTTTAAGGCAGAGGTAGCAAGCCATAGCCCATGAACCACATGCCTTTTGTGCTTTCCCAGAGCTGCTCCAAGTTGTGGGCAAAAATCTGGATTTTTGAGGGAGGGGCAAGTGAAAATTTAAAGCAGCCTTATGTTTTTGCTAGGCTTAATTTTTTTTTATTATTTTTCTAAAAAACAAACTCAACTAGTAGAAAAAATGCCTACAAGCTGAAAATTTCAGTACTAGCCCCTCTGCTGACATCTTGCAGCATTACCAAGAAAGGGAATTCTAGTACAGTGTGGACTTTATTTAATCAAAGGAGGGAAATAAAGGGCAAAAGATCAGACTATAGCTAAAAGGGGCCAAGTTTGATGTCATCAGTTTGAACTAGCAATTCCACATTTGAAGACTAGCTGAGGCTAGGTATTTCTTTCTTGCTCATTTCAGAACACCAGCAGGCTTACAGACACCTGCATAGGACTCAGTTACTCACTTTGAAGATAGGTAAAAAAAATCTTTCTATTGATAGGCAAATTCTCAACTCTGAAGAGTCCCAGGTTTAGAAATTATTCACAGAAACCTGAAACTCTTGGCAGTCAAGCATCTTTATGTCCATGAAGAAAGAAAGGGCACATCAGAGTGGTGTTTTTTAGTTTCTAGAGGAGTAGCTGTGTTTGTCATTTCTACTTAAAACAATAAAGATCCAGTGGGATCCTAAAGACTAACAATGTACTGTTGTACAATCTTTTTTGAGTCACAATACTTGCATTAGATGCTCTGTACCTAAGTCTCCCTCAAGTTGAGCCCAGCTCCTGATGACTTCATGGACATGTCAATGGAGCTTTCTTGGCAACTATGTATACCATAGATATTAAGTTGATTATATTGTTATGTAAGGGCAAAAGTAAAAAGAATATGGACATAATTTGCAGCATCACTAGAGTGTAAATCCCAAATTAAGCTTTCTTCTATCTATGGTATCTTCGTTTTCTCAGGGGTCTGTTCCAAATAAGTTTTACGTCCACAATGATATATTTCGCTATGAAGATGAAGTATTCGGTGATTCTGAAGCTGAACTTGATGAAGGTAGGGAATGTTAAACCTGACAACATACATGTGTTTTTTGATGGCAACAATTTTGGAAAGGAGCCTCAGCACAACTGCATATAAAGGCATTGTAAGCCCAAGTGCTACCTGTTTGCATTATGTTTTATGTTCAAGCAATAAATTAAAGCCCCAAGATTGTATAAAGATTTGGAAATTCTTGGGAACTATCCCCAAATGTTGCCTCCAGAATGTACCACTAAATTGTAACTTTTATTTAACAGAATGGGGAAAGTGTTAAATACATAGGGAGGAATATATTACTGTATATAAACAATTTAATTTTCATTTAGTTACATTTGTATGTAAATTAACTAAACACTAGGGTTTTTGTCTTGACCTTGAATATCCTTTTTTTCCTCTTACAATTTTCTGTAGAGAATATGATCCCTGTAATAAGTAGCTGTTAATCCTCCTTCCCCAATTTACAACCCTAAAATAACCTTAATCTGTGAATAAAAGGTTTATTAACGCTAAAAAAACCTTAATCTGTGAATAAAAGGTTTATAATAGTCTTACTTGATTTCTACTTAGATTAGAGGCTGTACCAAAGTAGTCTGATCCAACTTACGTTATAGTTCTCACCATGATTTGAGGCATTACAACAATTTAAAACAGGCATGACATCAAAACTAAAATCCAAGTACAAGATGTAGTACTAAGAATTATGCAATCATCAAGCTCTAGACTACAGTTGATAAAAGTAAACAAAGATTTGGGTTGCTTTTCTGGATATAAAATCAACAAAAAGAAAACAAAGATAATAAGGCATTTAACTCTTCAAGAAGAAATTTTTGTGAAAAGAGAGACAGGTTGTAAGATAACAAAAGATCCAATGAAATATTTAGGGTTTTAGCTGACAGGATGCAATAAAGACATATTTCAAAATAATCACAACAAATTAGGGAAAGAAATAAGACCTTTACAGGTGGAAAACCTTAAAACTTTCTTGGCTAGGATTTATGGCGATAATAAAAACTGATGTGTTACCAAAGATAAATTTCCTATTTAAAATGACAACAATTCAAATCTCAGAAAAAAATATTTGGGACTGCAAAGAACAATTAACAGATTTATATGGAGGAGGGGAAAAACCAAGAGTAAGATTCAAAATTTTGCAACACTCAAAAGAGAGAAGTAGATTAGCTTTTCCCAATCTCAGACTATATTATATGGTAAGTTGTCTATCAAAGATAACAGAATGGATAAAATTTCCTAACAGCAGAATATCAAGTATAGAATGAGTAGGCTTAATCAATGGACTTCAAAGATATCTATGGGATAAAGAAATAGAAGAAGACAAGGATCTGAAGGGACAAAATATAAGAGAAAAAAAAGTTTTTTTGTTTTGTTTTAAAAATTGTATCCTTGAAAGAAGAATAAGTCCAAAGATTTCACCATTATCACCCTCACATGCTTTGTTACTTCAAGGAAAATTATAGTAAGAAGAATCTGATTATATGCACTAATATGATCATTTGGATTCAAGAAATAGCTAAAGATACAATGAGAATCGCTTAACGAAAGTAGGAATCTACCATGATTAATGTATTTGCGAATAACTGGAAAAATAAAAAGTGATCTCAAAGGAGGACCTTTGAAACTTCACCGACAATACAAAATTGGAAGACCAAAATTGGAGAATATGTGGCAATGGAAAAATTGACTGTATATATTCATAGCAGAAGTCTAACCACATTCAAGCAGGAATGATTCCCTTATATACAACATATTATATAGCAAGGCAAGCTCAGACATTTAGAACATGGTTTTTGAAGGGAAAGAGAAACTGTTTAAAAATAATTAAAATGACTTAAATAGAAATGATTGTTAATGGTAGAAGTTTAAAGCGTAGTATAGTAAGTAGCAGTTAGCGTCAGGGAAAAAAAGAGAAGAGAAAAAGGGAAAAAGAAGAGGCGCAGGCGCTGTTTGAATGCTTTTTTCCTACAATATCTTTTTAAAAATTTTAGTCACTGTATAAAACCTTATCCTTTAAATTTTCACTTAAACCTTTGCCTTAGTGCAATTAAAAACAAAAAACAAAATCCAAAGGATTCAGATAGGATATAATTTTGTTTTGTAGGGATGACTTTATAATGAGCACCTGTAATCTGTGGAATTTGATATTTATCAATGAAATAAGCACAACTTTATTTGCACAACTTAGTTTCATAGAATCTGTATCACAGTTGTTAGAAGGAGTCTAGTAGCACCTTTTTCAACTAACAAATTTTATTAAAAGACATACACATCAGATGCATCAGCTAACAAAGATAAAATTTGTTAGCTGGAAAAGGTGCTACCAGACTTCTGATTTTTTACCATCATAGATTAACATGGCACTCTTCTTATAATATCACAATTCTGGTAAACTATTTGTGGCAGTCAAATGTTGAGATATAGGCAGTAGTTTTAAAAATAAATGGAGAACAGTTGTCTAAAGAAAGCTTATACATACTTTGGAATCCTACTTTCTATTTTCAGTGTCAGGCTACAGATTATACAAGATGTATCATTAGTCTCATATACTACTGCTTGTCTCTCCTCCCAGAATTTTGAACTGGTGTGGCTTTTGGGAATTCTGTGACTTGTAGTTCAACACATCTAGAAGACACAAAGTTGATAAATGCAATGGTAGACAAAAATTGACCAAGCGTTCCATACAATGTTCCCAACTTATGAAGTGTTGAGAAATCTCAGCAAAACATCTTCTAAAAAGAAATTGGGGATGTTCTTCTAAAGCAATTGGTTATTTTATCTAGAC
Organism: Python bivittatus; assembly: GCF_059951505.1. NCBI lineage: Eukaryota > Metazoa > Chordata > Lepidosauria > Squamata > Pythonidae > Python > Python bivittatus. Next base: position 4,328,004 of record NW_028277028.1, read on the forward strand.
TTAGAGTGGTTGCATATACTTTGCCACTGTACTTTAAAGCTGTTGTATGGCATGTGAGTTCCTGGAATTAATATGCTCCCTTTCATTTTCAGTAAAACTGAAAATATAAGAAATTACTGTGGCAGGCATCACACTTTTTTTGGATTATAATGTTTTAGAGTCAGAAGATGAAGTAGAAGAGGAGAATGAAGAAAGGCAGCCATCACCTGAACCTGTGCAAGAAAATACAAGCAGTGCTTACTATGATAGTCACCCTGTAACGTAAGATAATTCTCCATGCTCATGTTGCAGACAGTCTGTGCAAATGTGTTCCAAAATCCAATGAATCTGTATGTTAATGTCTTTATTCTTAACCTAAAATAAAATAAAATGTGAGATCTTGTAATCAAAAGGAAATGAAAGCTTGTTCGTATTTTCTAGAATGTCTGGTACAGGGAGTTAATTACATGGTTAAGTATTGATGGACCACTTCTGAAAGGATATCATGAGGTTTAGGGTTTTTCAGTGATCCTTATATCACATAAGATATGTTTGTTTATCTTTTATTGCAGTTCTATGTTAGAAGGCTTGTATATAAAACTAGGATATGCTGGTGTGTTTTAAGTGCTGCAGGCAGTATTAAAATGACTTACTGTTCTTATGAAGCCTTTTCAGATGCAGTTTCCTGGCAAGTTTGCCAATTGAATAATAGATAATAATCTTCGTTTGTTTTCTTGTTTTATAGCTTGGGTCCCCAATATGATAGCCATGTGCCCTGTGACACCCCTTATGCCTACCCAACTTCCTTTCCTACCTGATTTATTGTTAATATATTTTCAATTACAATAAATACATGGAAAGCTAACTGCTGCAAAGAACCAGTTTCAGGCATAATGCATGTTTCCAGAAATCCATTTAGTGTCAAATACCTATCCAAGGCATCCTTAGAAAATAAAGTCATAGATGCCTGCGGCTCAGTGTTTTGTATGGAGTAAATGGATCTGCCCAGAGTTGAACATCCTGGGAGGCTAGAAAGGGTGGTAGATGTTTTCTGATTGGCCAGATTCACCATTGTAGCCACTTTCTCATAACATTCTTACAGAATTCTATAAGTGCCCATCTGCCCCGAAACGGCAAGGATCTCTGCATTATAAAAAGAAAACGCTAGTTAAACTGGGCATCAACAAAAACAGTTCAAGCAAAACTATTAATGTTAAATAATGTATGAGATGCATCCATAGGAATAGGTAGATGGTAGCAGTAAGATTTTTTTCCCTGAAAATTGGCTTTCATATTAGATAATACTAATAATTTATATTAATAAAAACATTGGCATTTCTGATTATTCTAGTAATGGAATAGAAGAAACATTGGAAGAGTCTTCTCATGAACCTGAACCAGAGTTAGAATCTGAATCAAAAACTGAAGAACTGAAAACTGAAGTCGAAGAAAAAAACCTTGAAGAACTAGAAGAAAAGTCTCCATCCCCACCTCCTGTAGAAACTGCTTCTCTACCACAGGAACCACCAAAGGTTGGTTAAGGCAGTATGCTTTGTGTCATTAAATTGAAGCTGTTAGCAAACTCTTGATTATGAGGGGGCTCTGAATATTTGTAATCACAAACAGACCTAAAGAGAATATAGCTTGCACTGATAATTCAGTGTTTGTCAGGTATGTTCAAATTGCCCGGCATATACAAAGAGATTAAAATTATATATTGTCTAAATCCAAAGGATAAATATGTATAATAGACACTGAGGCTCATAACTATGTGGAGTAATATTTAGTACTGTAATATTTAAACATTGTTAGAATATAGTATTATGCTTTTATCATAATCAGTACTTCATTTTTCTCAGTTATTTAATTTGAAATAATCCAGTCCTAAGACTAATCCCTTGTTGCTGAATAGCAGTTTGTAGTACCTTGTTTGTAATAGTAGTAGTACCTTGTTTGTTTTTTTGACTTTGCAGTCTGCAGGAAAACAGTAAGAATGTTATATATAGTCCTTAAATTCTTAAGGACTTGGTTTTGGTAATTGAAGAATACATACTATATTCTTTTTCTTTTCTGGTACAGACATAATATTCTTGCTGTCTTAAAGAAGAGTAAAACCTTAGGAGTGAACTGTGCATACATCTTTCTCTTACTGAATTTAGTTACACTTAACATTTTATTGGATGTGATGTTAATCAAAGTTAACTTTAATGTTAGCCCAGAATCTCTTCTAACTTGGATTTCAGATTTGGTTTGAAGATAATCAACCCTACTAGTTTTGTTTAAACTTATTTGTTTAAATTATTTTTGGCCCACTCATTCTCTAGAGGATCTTGGGGTGGATAACAGTCTGTAAAAGCAAATAAAAACAAACCAAATAGAATAAATAATGAACTAATTTAGAATACCATATAATAAATGTGACACTAACAGAGGCACTTAAGAGATAAAATATGCTGTGGACATGAAATCACAAGTGCAAGAATAAAAAACATGGTTTTCATTTGGTGCTAAAAATCAGATAATTTTGGTCTCATTTTTGCCCCCAGGGAAGAGCATTCCAAAGTCAGGGTATCGCAACAGATTTTTTTTTTAATCCAAAAAGTTAAAAAAATTATTTACTTAAAACAAAACCAAGTTTTATGCACTAATCAGTAAAAGTGAATAAGCAATAAATGAATAGAAGAATCCACAGTTCAGCAATTTAAAAATGATAAATAAAAATATATCTTCTTAATACCTTTAAAATAGTACTGAATCACCCAAACAAGTCTTCCTGTGAATGGCATTTTACAGCAATGAACAAAGAAGCCCATTTCTGCTTGTTATTCATCTAATCTGTAAAATCAGGGGCACCTAGAAAATGGACTTAGGTTATTTCCTTTGGGAGTTTTATGTGGAAGAGATACCTATTCCTGGTACCCTACTGCCAAACTCTAAAACCTGCTGTCTGAATTATGCTTGGAGGCCTATTGGGAGGTATAGTTTTTTTCAAAAACCAGGAAGATTTACAATACTTTAGCCATTGCATTTTTAATCAGTTTAAGTTTTTGAATGATCCTCAAAGCTCCACATGTCAACGGTACATTAGTCTAGATGATAAATGACATTCTTCCCCCCTGGGAATGTACCCATTCAGATAGATTGTTTAGTGCAGTAATCTCAGCTCATAAATAGTTTGTGCTATAGGTGTTACATAGGTATTAAGAAAAAAGCTGAAGCTAGTGAGTTTCTAAAGTTTCCTGTTAGTGAAAAAGCTCCTGCTTAACTTTGCTAACAGTTAATTCAGGTGCTGATGTCCCATACTGCTGCCATAGCCAAGGCTAGCAGGAAAGAAGTTTGCTTTCAATTCAGAAAGAGAAGGGATTGAGAGAGTGTATTATCCTGTCATCTTTTTGCAGCTTCTTAAACGTGGGAATGTTAAGTCTGTACTACTTTCAAAGAAAAAAAAACATATTGAATAATTGACATCAGTATATGTTAGAGTTAGTAAGAGCATTTGTAATCTTATGCGATGAACCTAAGCATGGCACTTGCTTAACTCTATGTTGCACAAATGAATAGACTTAAAATACATTGTTCTAATTAATTTTGTCAGTTTTGGAATAGGATAGGAATGTTTTCATAGTCCAGTTTTTCCTTAAGTAATGCCAATGGTTTGCCATGATCAGTAGACCAGGTTTGTTGCATTTCCCGCAGGCTTTCTCCTGGGCTTCAGTGACCAGTAAAAACCTGCCTCCTAGTGGTACTGTTTCTTCCTCTGGAATTCCAACTCATGTTAAAGCACCAGTCTCACAGGTAACCAATCTGTGAACGCCTTAGATTATTTTCTTGTTTACATCTGCAAACTGTTTCACTAACAAAGCTGTATTATTTTTCTGCTTCATATACAGCCCACGGTCCTGTACTATGGATACTTGTTTAAAGCTGCAACACTGATCTCTTGATAGCACAGTGATTGTTTCCATTGCAGGAATGCTTGTGAGAAAGTAATAGGGGATATCTGGAAGTAACAGGGAGGGGAGAGAACTACCTTAATAGAAATCTAGCTAAGACATTCCAGAGACAATTTTCATAATGTGGAATTTCCCATTTCTTTAAATTTATGTCAAGCTTTTCTTTGAAGAAACTTAGAAAACTATACACATACAGTAATTCCCAACAGATTACTTTGTAAAAGACTTAAATACAGATTTTTTTTTGCCTAAATGCACATTTCCAAATATTCATATTTAAGATTTGAAAAAAAATAGAAAAAAACAATAGTGATGATTTATGTCATTGTTGCTGTTTACTTCCTATGATAGTTTTGTAACAAAACAAAAATATGCCTTTTCTATATATCCTCTGCAAGCTAAATGTTTGTATGGATGGATTAAATGAGTCTTTACTTTCCAAATAAATAAACAATATTAGAGTTTCCTAGTAAAAACAGCCAGTCTGGTATAGCGGTTAAGGTGCAGGCCTAGAAACCAGGAGACTGTGAGTTCTAGGCCTCAGTTAGGCATGAAAGCTGGCTGGGTGACTTTGGGTCAATCACTGTCTCTCAGCCCAACCCACCTCACAGGGCTATTGTGGGGAAAATAGGAGGTAGGAGGTACGTTCACTGCCTTGAGTTGACCAATTTTTTTTAAAAAGGGCAGGAAATAATAATAATCATGATAATGATAATGATTTGAAAGTATTAGTTTAATGCCCAACCATACTTATGTTGGATGATGTTGGCTTCCCCACTGACTTTGATTGTTGGAAGCCAGCAGAAAGTTGCAATGACCTTGCTTAATCCACGATCCTGGCTTAACGACAGCAACAGGAACTGCCAGGATCTAAGTGATGTCATGTGATGTCTTATTTTACAACCTCATTGCTTAGCGATGGAAACTCTGGTCCCAGTTATTGTTGTTAAGCAAGGACTACCTGTAGAATAAATTTAGGAGCAAAGCTTCCAAAACAGATGACTAAACTTAGGAATTTAAGAATTTCTGAGCATTTCCATCATGTTTTTATGTTATGTTTTTCCCAAGACACTTTGTATTGCTAATAAATACCAATGTCCCTTAAATACTATTTGAGATACTTTAGTTAAGAGCACATATGGAAAAAATTCTGCTTCTGTTCAAGCAAAATGATTTCAATAGATTTTGAAGCATACTGTTTTCTAAAAAGGTTGCCTTTCCTTATCCTTCAAATAATTGAAGCATTGCTTTAGTTCTTGCGAGTGAATTGGCTTGCTTTGGAGAGAACTAGGGAATGAACGTTGTAACCACTAAATTGTAATGTGTATCTTCATCAGGGACCATAAAATTGTACCTCTGCAGATTTCCTATCTCTGGAGAATTATTTTTTATCCAATGGAATAGAGTGGTAACTAGAAGTTCATTGCCACTTTACCTATCCTAAATAATACTTGTAGAACAAATTGTATGGGAAGACATTCTCATGCTATTTGTTCTTCTTGAAGAGGAAAAAAAAAGAACGATTAGGTATTGTCAGCCCTTTACAGGTATCAGTATTTATTCTCAAGTTAGAAGGTTGTGTATGCTTCTGATAGTCTATAGTTCATATCAGTTTCAAATAACATTTACCCTTAAGGTTTGCTTCCTTTGCCTATTTATGATGGTATTCTCAAGTCAAAATATTTGGTAGTTTTCTTGCAATTTAAAATCATGCTTCCTATTCTAACAACCTGTTGATTTCTGGTGCAGGTATTTACCTAGTTCAATGTCTGGGGAGAAAACTTCTTTGACCTAAAACTAGATTTATTTTTCTTCTCCACATTAAGGGACTTAATAAATCCAGATTTATTTTCTTGCTGTAAAGTAAACTAAGTTCTGCATAGTCATTCAGCTTCTCATTATCTAATTTATCATGAACAGCATCCATCCTGCTTGAAAGTTTCAGGATAGTCCTTGTTCCTCCAGAGATTAATAATGGTAGCATTTAGTTGGAGTTCTTTTGAATTAATAGGTTATCAAGGCTTTTCAATATTCAGTATTCAAAGGTAATTCTACATACCCTTGATATTCTAAAAATCATACAGAAAAGTAAATGCTTTAAATTTCATTTATTTCTTTTGATTTGATATTATTAGCAGTCTGAGAAGCAACTATAGTAAGCCAACCTGTCTGCTGCTCTTTCCTCAAAAGTACTGGTTCATTTTATACATTGCTCTCTAAAATAATAATTATTTAGCATTTTTATTATACATTTGAATGTGCAAATATTCAGTGTTACTCCTACAGTGATCTGCCTAAAATGTAAGACAGTTATAGCAGATTGTGGAATAGTAAGTGAGAGTAAGAGAGAGTAATAATAAGAGAGAGGTTTATAGCAGAGATGAGATTTCTCATTCATCTCTAATCACTAGCTTGCACAAGTTCTCACTTATGACTCTAGTACTGGGGCTAATTAGTTCTGAGTTAGAAAGCTGTACAAGTTTGGTTGTTTTCAGGTAAAGAGGCAAATGGCCATTTGCAAGCCTAGATTTACAATTTAGGCTATTTCTGTGTTGTACTGTATGTTATAGAAAATGCTTGTTCTGATGGGTTATTTTTGTTTAATAAGTTATGGTTTTCTTGTTTGGGATTAATAGTAAACAACAGCTTCATTTGTATCTAAGTAATTTATTATATCTTTGTATATAAGTAATCTAGTTTATTATATCTATGGCTTTTTGCAGCAAAATTGCAATATTAAATATGCATAGCATTCACCTGGATCAATATAAAGCTCCTTTTAATGGTGTCTTATTTCTAAAATAGTAAGCTTTACTACTTTAGCTGTTTTAAACTTTAAATAAGCTAACAAATCAATCTCTCTAATGAATGCCCCCATACATATTTTTTAAATCTTACATATTCTGAAAACAAGGACATTTTCAAATAAATGTGAATAAGATTTAACCTGAGTTGCTGCCACCTATAAAATACAAAACTTCATCTATTGCAGTGAAAAAAAAAATCTGTAGTAAGTTAAGAAATAAGTCTCCTCTTGTCAGAAACTAAGGCGCCAAGTCTTCAGAAGCTCATTGAGAACTGTATGAGTGTGAGAAAGAAAGTTTATTGCAGGATTGATGGCATGGTGAAAGAATGTAATTAACTGAATAGACTTGAGTTATGGAATGTTTTGGGTGAATATGAAGGATGATTGCTGAATGCAATAAGAATGATACTGTGATAGAATAAAACATTCATGAGGAGATTGGAGTGCTTAGTAAATGGATCAGCCCTGGTAGGAGATAAGAAAGGAATGCCTGGTGTCCCCTTGATTGTTCCATGTATTCATGTGTAAGGAATACTTGTATTGACATTAGAGGTGTATTGGTTGAAAACATGGATGTAGGTATACTTTTTATGCAGATGATGTGTTATTGTATGAGAATCTCAATGATTTGCAGTGAATATTAGATTATATGATGTGTCAAGGAGTATGGATCTGAAAGTTAATGTATCCAAAGACCAAGGTAGTTATGCATGGTGCAAATATTGAGTAGTCTTTTTAACAAATAGTACTGGTGCCTGGATTACCTTTACAGAATTTCCTGACTCCTCCTATATTATCATTGTGATTATGATCAACCTCTACAAAGCAGCTCCAAACGTAAATTATCTCTCCTTTTAATACTAAACAAATTTTGTTGGGCTGCACTGGTTGCTGGTTCACATCCAACCTGAATTGAAGGTGCTGGTGGTTATCTATAAAGCTCTTTATGGTTCAGGTGATTGTTACCTTCATGTCTGTCTGCTCCAGGTAGAATCTGTCTACACAATATTGACAGGCTGAGGGACAAAGTACAGGTCCCCATCCTCCGGTGTATGGAGACAAGCTTGAAGAAGGAATGCAAGAACTATTAAGTAAATGCCACGTTAGTCCTTGGAATGAAGAGGGGGTGAGAAAGAAACTCAAAATAACCGCATCTGGTCTGTTTGGTATAAGAGGGGACAGAGGGAAACTCTGTCAGGCTTTCAAGATTGTGTTATTACATCCTGTAACAAATAGAGTTCTAGTAGTTCTTGGGTAATCTGTTTTCTGACCTGGCCTACCTTGAAGGATTGATACCTGGGAAGTTAAGGGAGTGGGGGACTAGAGCCTGACTTATTTGTTTGTAGGGTGGAGGAGGAATGAGGAAACAGTGCCATGAATGTATGCCAAGAGATAATCCTAACAGGGCCACCCAAGGAGTGAAAGTCATCCCAGGTGCCCAGCTAAAGTAAGCAGGCACCTATATTGGGCAGCAGCAATATAAGAAGTTGCTGGAGGTGAATTATTACTTTAGTGACAACAGCAAACACATCATTTCATACTGTGCAGAAAAAACAATAGTAAACCACTCCTGTATTTTACTAAAAAAAATCACATGAATAGACAGTATTAAATTATTGATAATATAGTGCCAGATGATGGGTCATTAAGTGGCACTTAATAAGCTATTGGGGAAGAACAGAGGACCTTTTGGAGTACTAATGATGCTTATGATATGGATAGATTAAGGCCCTTGGAATATCTAGTTGCTAATGTTAGTGTGCAGAAAAAGAAAATCCAAAGTTGCAAGGAATTACAGCGTGAGTACGGAACATAAGCACCATGAACACGGGAAAGCTCAGCACAGTGAAAGATGGAATGAATCAACTAACATAGACATCTTAGGCACCATAGAATTGAAATGGACTTGAATTGGATACTTTCAGCCAGAAAATCATACTGTTTGATACTCAGGACAGAAAAACAAGGAAGGAACTGCATTGTTTTCATAGTTAGGACAGTACTTGGGTACAATGCAGTCAATGACCAGATAATATCAGTTAGTCTTCATGGACAACCTTTAACATGACAATCATCCAAATTAATGCTCCGACCATTGACGTGGAAGAAGAGGTTGAGAGTTGTATGGTCAATTTCAATCTGAAATCAACAAAACATTCACACAAGATGCGCTGCTTCTGTTTGGAAACTGGAACACCAAAGTTGAAAATACTAAAGAACAAAACGCAGTTGGCTTAGGAAACTGAAATGAAGTAGGAGAACAAGTTTCTGCCAATCCAATTATTTCATTACTAACATAGTCTTCCAGCAATCAAAACAATGCCTATAATGCCTATTTACAACTAGATGGCATATACAGAAATCAAAACGACAATTTGATAGATACGAAGAGGTGGAAGAGCTCGGTTATAACAGTAAAAATGTGGCTCGGGTTGACTGCTGAACTGATCACAAACTGCTTATGTGCAAGTTCCAAGTCAAACTAAAACAGAAGAAAAACAAAACAGTTTCCACAGTATGATCGTGAGCATATACCCACTATTTTCAAGAATGTCATGAATCATTTTGAAGTCCTGAACCGCATTGATAGGGAACCAGAGGAACTGTGAAATGAAATCAAACAAATTGTTAAGGGATAATATGAAAAGAGACTGCCAAAGACCAAGAAACAGTAGAAAGCAAACTGGATATCAGAACAAATATAGAAATTGTCAAGAAGAGAAGAGAAGCCAAAGCCAAGAAAGACAAAGATCTCAGGAAGGAACTTCGCAAAGAATTTCACAGAGCTGTTGAAAGTCACAAGGAGAAGTATTACAACAACTTCTGTAAAGATGGAAAGGACATATAGTAGAAAAACAAGGAAAGACTTTCAAAACATATCTGAATTCAGAAGTAGGTCCCAACCTTAAGTTGGTATACAGCAATGGATAAATAGTAACAAATTAAAAGAAGATCAAACAAAGATGAAGGAGCATACTGAAATTCTGCACAGTACGCATGTCAACATCCAAGACACCTTCAAAGATGCTAACTTTTTACAAGAACCTCTAGTATTAGAAGATGAAGTTAAATCAGCACTCTGGTCATTACCAAGTTGGAAGGCTGCAGGAATTGATGGAATATCTACAGAAATATGGCAACAAAAGAAGAATACATGATGGTTTTAACCAAATAACACCAGCAAATCTGGAGAATGACACAGTGGTCAACAGATTGGAAGATGTCAATCTATATACCAATTCTTAACACAGCATGCAAAGTATTGTACAATATCCTTAATTTCACAGGTCAGCAAAATAATGATTATTTCATCCAACACAGAGCCCTCTCTGGGAAGGAAGATGCCAGATGATCAAGCTGGTTTCAGAAAAGCCTGAGGAACCAGAAACATCATTGCAGATGCACACTGGATAATTGAGAAAACCAAAGAATAACAAAAAAGTCAATATATGTTCTATTGATTATAGAAAGCCAATTGTATCAGCCATGTCAATTGTGAAATTTGCTTAGAAAAATGGGAATCCCAGAACATCTCTTTGTCCTCATGCAAAACCTATATACAGGTCAGGAAGCCACAATCTGGATGAAACATGATAAAATGGACTGGCTCCAGGTTGGCAAACAAGTGAGATACAGTTGTATATTCTCCCCTTATTTAGTCAACATATATCCTGAATATATATTGAGAGAAGTTGGATTGGAAGAAGACGAGCATGGTTTTAAAAATCAAAGAAGAAACATTGACAACCTGTGCTATGCTGAAGACACTACTCTGATACTTAAAATGCAAATGATCTGAAAGCTTTAGTAATGAAAGTCAAGGAACACAGTGAAAATGGGGCTCAGATTAAATATAAAGAAGACCAAATACATGACAACAGGTACAACAACCAGCCTTAGAATTAACAATGAAGATATTGAAATGATTCATTGCCTTTTAGGTTCAACTATCAACAGTAAAGGAACCAGCACTTGGTAGAATAGCAATAAAAGGTATTCAGATGCCATGATGTGTCTACATCTATATTTACCAAAATCAGAATTGTACAGGCAGTGGTTTTCCCTGTGACACCTTATGGACATGAAAGTTGGACCTTGAAGAAGCAGGATAGAAAGAGTATTAAGGTGGTGCAGCGGCTTAATGACGCTGAAAGTTGCTGGCCAGAAATGGTCAACGCTTCAGCGGTTCGAGTCCAGCCTTCGCGTTAGCAGGGTGAGCTCCTGTTTCCTCCCCAGTTCCTGTCAACCCAACAGTTCGAAAACTCACGTGAGTAGATAAATGGGTACTCTCACTCCAGTGGGAGGAAAAATGCTGGCGGCGCCTTGCAAAAAGGAGTCGGGAGCAGTTGCCGGTAAGCGCGAAAAACCGTGCACGCCCGAAAAGGGCGCAAAGCAACGGAAACCCCGCCTCCTGCACTCGCCAGCTGGGCTCTGCCCTAGGAAGGAGGCTCTGGCAAAACCACTTCTGAAACAACTGCCTTGAAAACTGCAAGGACTCGTCCAAGCAGTCACTGCAGAGTCGGTAACGACTGAGCGTAGATTAAAAAAAAAAAAATCCAAATGATTAAATAAACAAACTTTAGAGATTGAGTGCTAACTATGCTGGAGATGAGAGCACTGAACAATAAGAGGGAACTATTGGCATGCTCAAGGGGAAATATAAAAAATTGTTAAGCTAAAGTGAGTGCTTCTCCTCCACTCAAATCAAGCCACTGAGGACTGAATGTGTTGTATGTTCAGTAGCTATAGAAGGTAAAATCATTAGAAAAGGAGAATACTAGAATAGAATTATTGAGCTGCTCAAAGCATAAAATAATTTTGAAAAGTGCATGGCTTGTTTATTAGAGCCCTGAAAAGGTACATTCCAGCTTGGATGTATTGTTAGATTACAACATTTTATTTCAGGTCCCTCTTGTTCCCTCTGATATGTAGTGTAGCTATGTATCTTTCAGTCTGGAAGCATATAGGATAGTGTTGTAAATCTAGCCTGTCTGCCAGCCCCTCATGCCACACTCCCTTGTCAAGCCAATCTCCACAAGGGAGACCAGACAGTTTTATTTTTTTCTGTACAAGTTATAGAACTGGATGTTTAAACTTAGCCTGTCTCCATCCTTCAGACCATATTAATGACATTATGACAATTCTATAGAATCTTCTTGTAATCTGCAGTATTTGAAACCTATCCAATATCCACTGTCTACCTAGATCATTGCTTTTGGATTCCTTTTTCTGACCGAAGTTACCAACTGGTTCCCCATGGGCTGGGTTACACTGTAATTTAATATGACAGAACTAACCTTTAGAATTAGTTTGCATTCTAACATTTAATATCAACAAGTGTTTTAAATTTTATTTTTATAAAGTTTGATCTTGTTTATTTCTTGTAAGATTGGTTTATTTCCCAAGGGCGGGGGAGAAAGAGCTGAATCGTCTAGTTACCATGCCTCTACTCTATATGACCAGGAAGTCTAATGATAAAAATTATTTTACTTATTGCTTTTTGACCTTTCAACTGCCAAAAAGTCAGAAGAGGGTCCCCAAAGCCTTTGACCTATGTTGCTGTAAATTATGGACACTGGGTTGGCTTCTTTTTAAAAATATTTTTATTCTTTTATGCAATTTTGTTTGTATTGTAAACTGCCGGGAGTTTGAAATATTTTGGAATATATCAACTGTCAATAAATAAATGTGAATTATTTGTCACATAGCTAGATATGCAAACTGAACAAGTATGGCTTGGAAAACATTTTTGGGGTCTGTGTATGTATGTATGTATATATATGTGTGTGTGTGTGTGTGTGTATATATATGTGTGTGTGTGTGTGTATATATATATGTATGTGTATGTGTGTGTGTATGTGTGTATATATATATATATATGTATATGTGTGTATCTGTGTGTGTATGTCTGTGTGTATATATATATATATATATATATATATATATATATAGCTAGCTAGCCCAGGCAACTATAGCTTATTTAAAAATATGGTTAAAATAAATAATGACCAAGCATGATGTGCAAACTGAGCTTGAATGTTGTTAAAAGTAACATGGGTGGGAGAGTATAAAAGTTGGCTTGATCAAGAGCCTAACTATTTAGAGTAAATATCCTAAAAGAGAGGGAATAAAGTTGGAAGATATGTGCAATGAAATTAGAAAAAATCCCCCCTCTTCCTCAAGTACAGCTTTTTCAGAGAGAAGAAAGATAAAGAAATCTACTATTTCCCTTCCTCCAGATACATTGTATTTACAGCTAAAAAATTCCAGCTTCATTAGTGGGAGGATAAGAAAAAAAAACATTCCCAACTTCTGAATTTTCCTCTCTTCCACAATATCTGAAGAGGAGTACAAAGTTCCCATTCTATCTGGCTGATTTTAATTTGACCCAAATGTAATATACTTGCTTTTTCCTATTTCTCTATTGGTTACTCACCTCTGTGATACAAGATGTGGCCTAAAGTGTTTCAATTCATTCTGGACTGAAAAAAAATGAATGATTGGGATTCCACTCTATACCCATTTGCTACAGCTCTTGTGCATGTACAGGATGGTGGATATTTCCCTTCTGATAGTAACTCTTCATAGCTACTCACCCATAGGGGAATACTAGTGGGCAATAATGGAATGGATAACTAAAAATCTCTCATAATGCTAATTTTTCAGTTCCAGTCAATATGAATAAAACATAGGTCAGAACTTAATTTACCACATGTGATTTTGTGATTTTCTTTGCTGGTAGAGCAACAAGCTGTATAGTTATTGGAAACATGGAATAAGTAGTGAATAGTTATTTTTTTCTATTACCAATTAAATACATAATGCTGATGTTGTTTTGGATTTTGTTATCTTTTAAATTTTACTAATTATTTATTCTTTTGTTTCAGCAAAGAGTAGAAACAAAACCTGAAAACCAGTCCCAACCACCTCGTGTGCGTGAACAGCGTCCAAGGGAGCGGCCAGGTTTTCCATCAAGGGGGCCCAGGCCAGGTATTGCTTTGATTTTTTGTGAATTTTCCTGGATTTCCATGAAGATCAAGATGTAAATTTTACTTTCATTTACTTAAGCATTACAGGCTTACTATATGCAAGTAAAAGTTACTCATGATACATAAGACATGATAGAAGTACCTTCTTAAGGTTAAGTAGTGGTGGGACTGTTCATGGATGGATGGAGATTGTGTGAGAACTGAATGTGCCATCTTGAATTCCATGATAAAATATAAAAGAAAATATTATCAAGTAAGTATATATGCTGGAAATTAAGGAATTAAATAGGTCTATGCAAAGCACTTTCATTTTTCAATTTTTCAATTTCACTTTCAGTCCACAGTTTCTTGAAACCTACAATCTGAAGGTAGAATCATTGTTCTGAGTAGCAAACAGGTTGTTTCATGCATTTGGGAAGCATTCCAAGCTTAACATGTTATTTCAAGTTTATAGCTCCTCTAGAATGCTTTGTACTCAAGACAAATTGATTTGTCCCAGATGTTTCATAAAATTTTATTCTTGAAACATTTCAAAATGAAACTTTTACATACTCCTGGAATAAAGCTTTTCCATGTAAACATGAGTGTATAATGACTTTTTTTGAGTGAGCCTACTCTGGCAAATGTAGTGCTTCTTCACATATTGTGATATAAGGTAGTCCTTGTTTAGCAAATGCCTTGTTTAGCAACCATTCATAGTTACAGTGGTAATGAAAAAGTAACTTTATGACCAGTTCTCACATTTATGACCTTTGCAGGTCTGTAAAGCAAAGGAAAGCTGAAGTAAAATCATAAGTACAGTGGTGGTTTAATTAGCAACCGCTTCACTTAACGATCAAGTTGCTGGTCCCAATTGTGGTCATTAAATGAGGACTACCTGTATTAGAAATTTGAGTTCCTTGCTCTTTTTAAAAATTCCTTTTTTAAAGTTCAGATTTATATTTTTATACATCAACCCAACAGAACCTTAAATAATTTTGTTTCTGAATAACAAATAAATTTGCATTATAATCAAATGAAAATGACAGTGGAAATCACATTAATGGATTATGAATGACACAAAATTGTCGTGCTTAAACTTATGAAACAGATCCTATGTTCATATGACTGTGTCTATATTTACTGGCACAGGGAAAGAAGGAAGCTATTTGTTGAGTTAGGGAATACTGTTCCATGGCCTTTTGTATAATCAAAGCCCATAAGCAGCAATTAAGTAAAACTGCAGTAAAAATCTGTAGTAGAAAATAAAATATATTGTGGATTCATAAGAATTTTTATTGATCAAACAAAGGAGTTCAGTATTCTGCATGCTAGTAGCCAGCTAGATCTCTTCTTGTAGTAATGACTTTTGTAGTTTTTTCATTGGTAACAAAATGAATAACAATCTATTAATTTTTTTTACACTAAACATAGTTTAGATAGAATACATTCTGTAACTAAACTAAGGACATCTTTACAAAAAAATCCAAGGTAGACTCATAGTAATTATATGCGTTACATGCTTACAAAGTGCAGCATCCGGGCAGACCCTGAATTCAAGAGACTTAAAGGTGAATTCAACAACTTTTACAGTTAAATATATATATATATTTTTGTTTTGGATTTTACATGATTCTGGCAGTGACAGTTATGAAAGGGACAAGAATTATGAAGCTCTACCCTCCCCATCCTAATTCCAGTGAAAATCATTCTGCCCTCCGGAAATAACAAGTCATTGCTCAGATTTTCAATTGTAAGCTTGCTGTTATAAGAGCTAAACAGTTTCTATAAAAATAGAAATTTAGCAGGAACACAGATTTTTATTTGTATTCTCTATATGTTTGGATAAATTATACTTGCTATTTAATTTGAATTGACTAACAATATGTTTAAGCAAATAAATCAATTTTGAATAATGACACTGAACTATCACAGTTTTGTATTAATGTAAATATTAAGTATAACAATTTTAACAAATATTGTTAAATTATGCCATGAGTTACTGCAAAATCAGAATTGGAAAAACCTGATGGCCTGGATTAAAAAAAATCATCCTCCATGTCTGTCTGGGTGTCTGTTTATAATTATCCTCAGATTGCATGACATGCTTCTTTTTTTAACCAAGACATTTCTTTAGTTTTTCATTGGCTATAACTCTAGTTTTGGGTGATACTAAAATAGTTATTTCCCCTTCATGTATCACTGCCTTGTCGTGGCGAAGGGGCTTGCGTAACTCAGTGAAGCCATGAGCTATACCGTGCAGGGCCACCCAAGACAGACAGGTCATGACAGAGAGTTCTGACAAAATGTGGTCCACTGGAGAAGGAAATGGCAACCCACTCCAGTATCCTTGCCAAGAAAACCCCATGGACAATGTTAAAAGGCTAAAAGATATGACGCCGAAAGATGAGCCCCTCAGGTTGGAAGGTGTCCAATATGCTACTGGGGAAGAGCGGAGGGCAATTCCAAGTAGCTCCAGAAAGAGTGAAGCGGCTGGGCCAAAGCCGAAAGGACGTTCAGCTGTGGATGTATCTGGAAGCGAAAAGAAGGTCCGATGCTGTAAAGAACAATATTGTATAGGTACCTGGAATGTAAGATCCATGAACCAAGGCAAGCTGGATGTGGTCAAACATGAGATGACAAGATTGAACATCGACATCTTGGGAATCAGCGAACTGAAATGGACGGGAATGGGTGAATTTAATTCGGGTGACCATTATATCTACTACTGTGGGCAAGAAACCCTTAGAAGAAATGGAGTTGCACTCATAGTGAATAAGAGAGTGGGAAAGGCAGTAATGGGGTACAGCCTCAAAAACGACAGAATGATCTCAGTGCGTATCCAAGGCAAACCATTCAATATCACAGTCATCCAAGTCTATGCCCCAACCACTGATGCTGAAGAAGCTGAAGTTGACCGCTTCTATGAAGACCTACAACACCTTCTAGAACTAGCACCAAAAAAAGATGTCCTTTTCATCATAGGGGATTGGAATGCTAAAGTAGGAAGTCAAGAAGTAATCGGAATAACAGGCAAGTTTGGCCTTGGAGTACGAAATGAAGCAGGGCAAAGGCTAATAGAGTTCTGTCAAGAGAACAAGCTAGTCATAGCAAACACTCTTTTCCAACAACACAAGAGACGACTCTACACATGGACATCACCAGATGGTCAATACCGAAACCAGATTGATTATATACTTTGCAGCCAAAGATGGAGAAGCTCTATACAGACAGCAAAAACAAGACCAGGAGCTGACTGTGGCTCAGATCATGAGCTTCTTACTGCAAAATTTAGGCTTAAATTGGAGAACGTAGGGAAAACCACTAGACCACTCAGGTATGACTTAGATCATATTCCTTGTGAGTACACAGTGAAGGTGATGAATAGATTTAGAGGATTAGTTTTGGTAGACAGAGTGCCTGAAGAACTATGGACGGAGGTCCGTAACATTGTACAGGAGGCAGCAACTAAAACCATCCCAAAGAAAAAGAAATGCAAGAAAGCAAAATGGCTGTCTGATGAGGCTTTACAAATAGCTGTGGAAAGAAGGAATGCGAAAAGCAAGGGTGAAAGGGAAAGATATAAGCAACTGAATGCAGATTTCCAGAGAATAGCAAGGAGAGATAAGAAGGCCTTCTTAAATGAACAATGCAAAGAAATTGAGGAAAACAATAGAATGGGGAAGACTAGAGATCTCTACAAGAAAATTGGAGATATGAAAGGAACGTTTAGTGCAAAGATGGGCATGATAAAGGACAAAAAAGGCAGGGACCTAACAGAAGCAGAAGAGATTAAGAAGAGGTGGCAAGAATACACAGAAGAACTATACAAGAAAGATCTTAATGTCCCTGATGTCCACGCTGGTGTGATCACTGACCTTGAGCCAGACATCCTAGAGAGTGAAGTCAAGTGGGCCTTAGGAAGCATTGCTAACAACAAAGCTAGTGGAGATGACAGTATTCCAGCTGAGTTATTTAAAATACTAAAAGATGATGGTGTTAAAGTGCTGCACTCAATATGCCAGCAAGTTTGGAAAACGCAACAGTGGCCACGGGATTGGAAAAGGTCAGTTTATGTTCCAATTCCAAAGAAGGGCAACGCCAAAGAATGCTCAAACTATCGCACAATTGCACTCATTTCACATGCTAGCAAGGTTATGCTCAAAATCCTACAAGCTAGGCTTCAGCAATACATGAACCGAGAACTACCGGATGTACAAGCTGGGTTTCGAAGAGGCAGAGGAACTAGAGATCAAATCGCCAACATTCGCTGGATCATGGAGAAAGCACGAGAGTTCCAGAAAAATATCTACTTCTGCTTCATTGACTATGCAAAAGCCTTTGATTGTGTGGATCACAACAAACTGTGGCAAATTCTTAAAGAGATGGGAGTACCAGACCACCTTACCTGTCTCCTGAGAAATCTGTATGCGGGCCAAGAAGCAACAGTTAGAACCGGTCACGGAACAACCGATTGGTTCAAAATAGGGAA
The DNA here is from genome assembly GCF_059951505.1 of Python bivittatus. Taxonomy (NCBI): domain Eukaryota; kingdom Metazoa; phylum Chordata; class Lepidosauria; order Squamata; family Pythonidae; genus Python; species Python bivittatus. Next base: position 4,346,202 of record NW_028277028.1, read on the forward strand.
AGGTGTACGACAAGGCTGTATACTGTCACCCTGCTTATTTAACCTATATGCAGAGTACATCATGAGAAATGCCAGGCTGGAAGAATCACAAGCCGGAATTAAGATTGCAGGGAGAATCATCAACAACCTCAGATATGCGGACGATACCACCCTAATGGCAGAAAGTGAAGAAGAACTAAAGAGCCTCTTGATGAGGGTGAAAGAGGAGAGTGCAAAAGCTGGCTTGAAACTCAACATTAAAAAAAGTAAGATCATGGCATCTGGACCCATCAATTCCTGGCAAATAGAAGGGGTAGAAATGGAAGCAGTAACAGACTTCATTTATTTGGGCTCCAAGATCACCGCAGACGGAGACTGCAGCCATGAAATTAAAAGACGCTTGCTCCTTGGGAGGAAAGCTATGGCAAGCCTAGATAGCATATTAAAAAGCAGAGACGTCACCTTGCCGACAAAGATCTGCATAGTCAAAGCTATGGTTTTTCCAGTAGTAATGTATGGCTGTGAGAGCTGGACCATAAAGAAGGCCGAGCGCCGAAGAATTGATGCCTTTGAACTGTAGTGCTGGAGAAGACTCTTGAGAGTCCCCTGGACTGCTAGGAGGTCAAACCAGTCAATCTTAAAGGAAATCAACCCTGATTGCTCATTGGAAGGATCGATAATGAAGCTCAAGCTCAGATATTTTGGTCACCTAATGCGAAGAGAGATCTCTTTGGAGAAGACCCTGATGCTGGGAAAGACTGAAGGCAAAAGGAGAAGAGGACGGCAGAGAATGAGATGGTTAGATAGCATCACTGAAGCAATGAGCATGAAACTGAGCAAACTCAGGGAGGCAGTGAAGGACAGGAAGGCCTGGCGCAATATGGTTCATGGGGTCACGAAGAGTCGGACACGACTTAACGACTAAACAACAACAACAAAATAGTTATTTGGATCATGGCCACTAGGGTTTGAAGCAGAAATGCATAGGATCTTGCCTTCTGACTTGGCTATTGGTCCATTTCATTGGTCCACTGACCACACTTACAGCCAGCAGCTGTTCAGAGCTTAAAATATTTTTTCCAATCTTACTAATAATTGTGACTGGGAACTTCTATATGCAATGCCAGATATCTCCCCACCCACCCCCAAGTTGCTTTGCAACCAAAAAGGTCAGCTTTACATTAAGCCACACATGTTGTATCTGGTAGTAAGCCCTTACTTTGAGTGGACATGTATAGTGTTGGGTTGCCAAAAAGGAAATAAAAAGTCCTCTTTTTATTAGTCCTTAGTCCTCTTCCAATGTTTCAAAAAAGCTTTCCTGATTTTTTTCCCCCCTTGGGGGACATTTTATTTCCTGTAGCTTCATGGCTGATTCTCTTTACAAGTTTGATACAATTGCAAAATAGGACAAAAAGAAGCTTACAGAAATCTGTGGCAATATTATTGGATTGTTGTTTAAATTTATTAGAAATCTGGTAAATTTTTTTCTTCATGATTATTTTGTCTCTTGAGATTACCAAAAGTTTTCCTAAAATATATTTAAGACCCCAAAACAAGGATTGTTTGATTCAGATATTAATATAAAATTAGCATTTTATATACTTGTTAAAATATATGCTTTTACATTAATTTTTCATGTTTTAATTACTTTAGGCCGAGGGGATATGGATCAAAATGAATCAGATAGTCGTCGAATAATTCGATATCCTGATAGCCACCAACTCTTTGTTGGCAATCTGCCACATGACATTGATGAAAATGAATTGAAGGAGTTCTTCATGAGTAAGTAATTCCTCTTTTACTTTGCTATGAAGCCTAGTGGAGAGAAAACCCCAGATGATTAGATTCTTAAGCCCTGTTATAATTTCAGATATTAAACTGCCTCTGTAAGCAACATGGTGTTTCTGTTTTAAGTTTTTTGCTGTTTAATCCATGCCATGCATTTTTCCTAACCACTTGCACTATGCTTTCACAGGTTTTGGGAATGTTGTAGAGCTTCGCATCAATACAAAAGGTGTTGGAGGAAAACTTCCAAACTTTGGCTTTGTGGTGTTTGATGACTCTGAGCCAGTTCAGAAAATTTTATTGGCCAAAGTAAGTAACTTGACTATAGTTACTAGGTGGTGAGTTACAGAGATTTTGTTTGAATCAGTTCTGAAATTTGTTCACAAGACCTCTACTGTATTGTCTTGTATCAGTAGATTTCTCTAGATGAAGAAAAAGCAGTGAAATCTCTACTCTTGGGAAATTTTCTTCTTGGGCTCTTTGTTCTTTATTTGTAGGAATTATTTTGCATGGGAAATGTTCCAAAATAATATTGCCTATCTGCAGAGTCAAATAATAAAGTCCAGTATAGTATCTCATTCTGTTAGATGTGTAAGGCAGCTCCAATTTTTATTTAGTAATCTAGTTTGCTTTCCTTATGTCATCCTGTTGTAATAAGAGCATACATTCTTGCTAAATATCTCTTCAGATGACTTTCATCTGATCCTGCTGTATCTTTATTGCACAGTGAAGTCCAGGAATAAGTAAATAGCCACCCCCATCTTATTATATAGAAATTACAGATTTGGAAAAGAGTTTTCTTGAAACGTGGGATTGCCCTGGTCCCTCAGTCCAGACCACAAATGAAAGAAGGCTTGGTTTTGCAAATTCAAGGAGATCTCACAGTTAACTATGACTGTTTTTAAACCAATAGTTAAATGCTATATGTAGACTGACCAGTCCTTAACAAATGTGATAATAATTTCATCTCCAAATCTCAGGCTTGATCACATATACTAGAATTTGAGACACAAGTGAAAAACGAGAATGGCACAGTTTAAATGGCAACACTTTTTTACCATGAATCTCTACTACAGAAAGCATTGAATTGGAATAGAATGAGATACACTTAAGCATAAGACTATTCATTAAAAATAAAAATAGAGCTACAAGGTGCAGTGCAAGGAAGCAATGCTTCCAGAATTAGCAGGTAATTATTTCTGATATAAATTCAGAAATATATACTTCATCTTTGTCAAAGATGGCACAAAAAACTTTGTACTTAGGATTAAAAAATGTAACAGTACTTGCTTGCAGGATTTCAGTGATGAAGAAGAAAAAGGGGAAAATATGAGATTAAAGCAAGCAAATCTGTGCTCTACTTCTTAAAGTTGCATAACTCTTATAATGGTCTGGTTGAATGGAATACGTCAATGTACAGGAAAAATGAAATCTCAACTGAGCAATCCATTCCACTGTGTTGCAGTGATTTATTAAATTACTTTTTAGAATACAAATCATATTCACTCACAAATATCATCAACTGTATTCATATAATCACAACACATTCTTAAAATATTGTTGAAGCTCCCACCCTTCAATGACCCATCCCTTAAAGCACATACTAGAATTATATTACAGTTAAAGTTAGGACTGTTCAGCTGGAATAGTCTCTGAGAAATCCATCTGCCTGTTTCCTTGTCTTCTGAAAATTGAAAACTGAAAACAACTAAATTCCAAGAGATCTCTGATATCTTGTGAATACTTTAAAAACATAATGTTCCCCGCAGGGGCCATCTAGCCTGATATTGCCTTCTCTAATTGGTAATTGTCCAGTGAGATAATTGGTGTGGTTTAGTGGTTAAGATGTAGGACTAGAACTGGGGAACCTTGGGTTTAAATCCACTCTCAGCCATAGAAACTCCCTAAGTATCTTTGGGTCAGTTGTGCTTCCTCCACCCAACCTACCTCATGGGGTTGTTGTCAGGAAAAATGGGAGGAGGAAGTGTTGTATATACTACTTGGAGCTCCTTTAATATAAGATGGGATATAAATCAGTCAGTCAAATAAATAATTGCAAGATGGAGAGAATGCTTTCCTAGTCCCATCATTTGAAGTTTCTTGAACTGAATATAGTAGGGATAGATTTTGAGCTAGAACATGTTTTGCATGTAAACTATTATTGGCCTATGTCTTTTGGACATTCAACTAACTAAGCTTTTGGTATCACCATTTTTCCCTTCCTCCCCATTTAAAAGCCTATAATGTTCCGTGGTGAGGTGCGCTTGAACGTAGAAGAAAAAAAGACCAGAGCTGCTCGTGAAAGAGAAACTCGAGGTGGTGGTGATGATCGCAGGGATATTCGACGCAGTGACAGAGGTCCTGGGGGTCCACGTGGCATAGTGGGTGGTGGAATGATGCGAGACCGTGAAGGCAGAGGGCCGCCTCTGAGAGGTGGCATGGCCCAGAAGCTTGGCTCTGGAAGAGGAACAGGGCAGATGGAAGGCCGGTTCACAGGTCAACGTCGCTGAAGATTCAGTGTTGGCAGGCAGTCTTGGCAGTGATACATTATTCGTCATGTTTGCATTCTTGTTAATTTTCTGGCTTTGGAATGTAACACAGCCTTTTTTTTATCATTTCTTTGATGTGAGAAACATCTTTTGGTTACCAGTTAAATTGAGGTGGACATTCTTTCCCTAATTTCACAAAGAAGTGAAGTCATACTGTTAACTTATAAATTAGACTTGGAGATTAAGGACTGAGAAATGACCATTTAAACTTTCTGCAGCAACAACAACAAAGGACAAAGGGTATGCCTAATTGAGTTAAGGTCCTTCCAGTGTGTTAAAATCCTTCTGCTGCACGTTTTGTGTAAGTGTTACTGTTGGAAATGCAAATAGTGCAATCTTTGCAGTTGGAAAAGCTTGCCCTTTTTTTTCCCTTTTAGAACACTTGACTCCAAACAACTCATGTTTTATGAACTTTAAACGCACTAATGGGTACCTGGCTCATTTTACGTTGACATCTGCTGAAAGCAGCAAGGAAAAATAATAGCTTGTGAAACGATGCGGGCATCTGCTCTGCTTGCTGTGACCAATATATGTACACATAAACCTTAACAAGACTACAAATATGTTCCAGAAGGAAACCATTTAGCTGTAAACACAAATGTAAAACTTCAAAAATCATAGTCCTGAATAGAAAACAAGTGTTTTTCTTTTTTAAAAATCTTATGAGCTTCCTGCCTCTCTCTAGACAGGGATGGCTGATCGCTCAACACACTCCTCTTACCTTTTCCCTTTCTGTAAGCAGTGTACAGTGAAAAATTGTCTTTACTGTATTGAGGTCTCTGGTAATGTAATAAGCATGATGGTGCCTTCTATTAAATACATCATTCCAGTCTTGCTGGTGATTTTGTACAGTATAGTGTATGAATGGCTGTGCTGCAAAACTTTAACAACTGTAAAAATGTTTATAAAATCATTGTATAAAATTGCAGTATCTTTAAATCAGTAAAGGTTACTGGAATATTACTTGCCTAGCTCTACAGCTAAGTTTCTGAAGCCTTTGAACAAGGGAGGTATGACATAGTAGATGCTTTTTAAAAATGGAAGTGGAGTTATGGAATTATTCATTCTTGCATAGATAAGTCCAAAGTTAATCAAGTGTGTCCCTTTGTTTTAAGTATACTCCAGATAACATATTTAACATACAACTTGTTACACTCAAGGATACTGCAATTTTCATAGAGCAGGGAAATAGCTCAAATACTTGCTATTTTCAATTTTTGAACTATCACCCATTTTGCACAAACTCTGAAGTGACTTTGCCTACACGGCTCAGTTTTGTACATAGAGGGAAGATCTCTTCTTGTGTATTTGGACTTGGTAGAGCATCTTGCATTTGGGTGAGAGGTTTGCTGTTTCCAGTTCCTGTTTGCATAGATAGCACATTCCAGAAAACTGCAAATGTAGCAAACAGTACTCCCCAGCTTCATGCTAGACAGCTCAACAAACCTCAGGCTTACTCTTGAGGAGGGGAGACAAAAGCATGTGACCGTTTAGAGCTGCTCTAAACATGGAAGACCTCATTTACTATGATGTAACAAAAATGTGTAATGCAAGGAGCATTTGGTTAAACTAATCATTTGCTGTTTCCTAAACATGTGGAAAATTTTGCTTGTATGTTGGGGTGGAGTAAGTTTATATCATTTTTTTCCTCCCCAAATTGAGATCTTCCATGTTTGATGGTAAGTCTTGCACTATTTTCATACACTTTCTGGGGTACATTTCTCTATTTCCATGTTTATGTTGGGTGGCGGGAGGGGGGTTGTGTTGAATTGTTTCATTTTCAGATGATACCTTGGATATGTAGTACTTGAATGCCTCTCCATGAACCATATTAAGTTGGAAGACTTTTTTAAAAACTGCCTTTCTCAACAAGCAGTTGCTTACCAGTGTTTCGGTGTTTATGTTTCCTGACTTTTTTTAGTGCTATAATATCGCCCTACCATCTTCTATAAAACTGTTAAGGCAAATAGCAGTAATGGAATAATCAGAAAAATATGTAACTGACAATTAGAGGAGCTACTGAGCCATTCAGCTTTCCGGTTTGCTTCTTTAAATGCCATGAACTAACAATATTGGAAGCATACACAGAAGTTTACATGGTGATTGTTCACCTACTATACTGTGGACTCATAGTGTTCTTGTCCCTCCTTTCAATAAATGTACCTCTAGAAGAAAAAAGGAACGGATCTCTTTGACCTGTTTTACTGCTGATTTGTTGATATAGGTAATATTGCTATTGTTACAGTCCTATGTCAACAAACTTGCTTTAATCATCTTTTGGCTTTAGTAGGTATGCAAACAGTGGACTACCATCTTTATTGCTGTAATGTGTTGAGCATTATATGCTAGTAGAATCTAGTTTGTTGCAGGTGGAAAGTATTTACTTTTAAGTTTCCATTTTTGAATGTGTTTTGACTAAACATACCAATAAACTACTGATGTCTGCAGCATTCACAAATGGTCCAGAATTCTCTCTCAATGGGATTTAGTGTTCCAGTTTGGCAATTTTCTACACTGAGAGGTACACTGCTTTGGTGGTATACAAAACTGCTCTCATCCATATCATTTATCACTGAACTGTAGTACAGGTAGTCCTTGCTTAACAATGGTAATTGGGACTGGCAACTCTGTTGCTAAGCAAGTTGTAAACCGCAGTGTCACATGACTGTGCCTGACTTACAATGGAAGTTGCAGCAGTCTCAGTTGGAGTCATTAGGTGAAACCTAACAGTTGCAGCATCCCGCGGTCATGTGATCGCCATTTGCAACCTCCTGCTGGTTTTCCCACTGACTTTGTCGGAAGCCAGCAGTGAAGGTCACAAATGGCAATCACATGATTGTAGGATGCTGCAACCATTGTAATTGCAAGCCAGTTGCCAAGCGCCCAGATCACGATCATCTGACCGCAGGGATACTGTAACAGCAGCAGCAACAAGGACCTGTCATAAGTCCCTCTCATTCAGCACTGTCATAACTTCAATTGATTGCTGAATGAGTGGCTGTTCAACCAGGACTACCTTTAGTTAGGTTTCTGTCGATTGCAGCAATTTCATTCTATGCTCACACGAATGCCAAAATATTTCTATAATATTTTGATAACTCATTGTTGCTTGCAATTTAGTATTTTAATTTTCCTCAATGAAGTCATGCACCTTTTAAAACTTACTAGATCCTTTATGCCAACAAAACAGCCGAATCTTGACTTTAAGAACCAAAGCAGATACAAGAGAGCACTTAATGTTTCTATACTTCATTGCCACCTGTGCTGGTGAGCTCTCATTTCTGTATTGTTATGGCTACTTCATACAACTAGTTTGTGTTTTTGATTAGGTGCCATCAAGTTGGTGTCAATTCTTAGTGATCACATACATAGATTTTTTTCCAAGATGATCTATTCCCAATCTGGTTCTTTAGGTCTTCTAAGGGTGCACTTGCTGCTGTACTTGAGTCCATCCACCTTGCTGCTTATCATCTTCATTTCTTTCCTTCCACCTTTCCCAGCATTATAAAGTTCTCAAGAGAGTTAGGTCTTTCCATAATGTGTTGAAATTATGATAATCTGACCTTGGTCATTTGTGCCTTGAGTGAGGTTTTGTGGGTTTTCACTGCCTGGAAAATGGCATGTTTTTCTACTTCACACAAGCAGAGGAGGTAAAGCAATTCTTGGATTCTGTCATCTGACACTTTGATTCTAATAGGATTGCAATATATGTTTGGAGACTGATGAAACCTTGACTGATTATGTATATTTAAAACGGCACACAAAATTGTTTTGCAGAATTGCTTCTTATCTCATCTTGGCCAAGGAAAATTAGAAATCTGCTCAATGAGCATTCAAACTGATCATATTTCACAATGTCCATGAAATTCACTATATCGAATTAAGCTTTGTAGTTGCATAAGATTTGCTTCACATATTAACTATAGATGAGTTTTGTTTTACTTCACTGATTTATCTTGTATTTTTTTCCACTGGACTGAAAGACAAAGTTTTCTCTATCCTGCAAAGCTACTTTATATGTTACTGAAAAAGAAAGTACAGATAGTCCTTGACTTAAGACCACAGTTGGGACCAGAATTTCCATTGCTAAGTGATGCGATTGTAAAGCAAGACATAACATGGCCACATTGCTTAGCAACCGCAGTCTCAGCACTCCCTATTGCTGTTGTTAACTGAGAATCACAGGTTGTTAAGCAAGTACCCATCCCAACTGAAGCCATTATGGGTTTCATCCCTCCTAGACCCAAGCCTTTGTACAGTAAAGGACTACCTCCAATTCCCCCCACCCATCTATCTCCCCCCATCTCTGCCTTTTTGGCCATCCTACACCCTGCCTTGCAGGACACCAAGCAGCCCCAGAACCTAGCAGTGCTGGGGCTGCTTGTCATAGCTTGGGAAGCCACAGCCGTCCCCACCACCCTGCACTCTGTCACCCCAGCTGACCTTTGCCATCTTCTTGCTCCCACTGCTGACAAGGTGTGCTTGGCCTGGCGGCTGGGGCTGGGCTTTGCGCTGCGGGGGGCGGGGGGGCAAAAGCAGCCCCTAAGCTACGGGGCACCAAAAAGCTCCTGGGCGGGATTGGGCTTCACACTGCAAAAAGAAAACAACCCCCCCCCCCAAAATCAGCCCCTGAGCCACAGCACGCCAAAAAGCCCCTTTGCCTTTGCTGCTTTTGACTTTTTTTTTTTTTTTGGAATGCAAAGCTCCACCCTGAAGCTCTTAGCAAAGGGGCTGCTTTTGTTCCCCCCCCCCCAGTGTGAAGCCCAGCCCCAGCCCAGCAGCCAGGCTGGGCACACCTTGTCAGCAGCAGGAGCAAGAAGATGGCGAAGATCAGTTGGGGCGGTGGAGTGCAGTGAGGCAGAGGCCAGAAGAACATAGATGTTGGGAGATAGGCAGGTGGGAGGAGTTGAAGCACCCCTGTGGTCATAACTACTGTGGGGCTCCCAAGTGCCTGAATTTTGGTCACATGACCAAGGGGCGCTGCAACAGGCTTAACTTTGGGCACCAGTCATAAGTCCCTTCGTTCAACACCACTGTAACTTTGAATGGTTGCTGAACAAATGGTCGTAAGTCAAGAATTACCTGTACACATGTGCTAAGGAGGACATTTGTAATGTTACTATTAATGTATTTCCATACACTATGGAAGGTTTTATAAATTTATAAAATGAGGATTTATTCCTGAACTAAAAAAGTTTTTGCTCTCTAGATATAGGGCTAGCTATAAATAACCTGTGATTAGGATTTTGAACCTGTCCATGAAGTTTAATATAATAATATAATAATATAAATGTGGTCTGCTCCTAACATCTCCAGATGTTTTTTTAACCACCTAGTCTAGTCTCTAACTGTGGGATTTCATGGTGGTGTCTCATTTAAGTGCTAATCTGGCCTGCTCCTGCTTAGCTCTCAAGGTCAGCCAAAATAATTCTAACAAAAAACAATACAAAAACCTAAAATGGAGCATCCACCATACCTTGAAGCTAGATAACAGGTAGTATGGATGGTTTTGCTTGGTTTCACTGTATACACAGTGAAAATATTCAAATCTTTCATACCCGGAAAGAAAGCAGTTATTCTGCCCAAAGTCACAGAAAATGAGATGAAGTACAATTAGATGGAAAGAATGGAAAATTGATATATCCAGTGACAAATATACAAAACCATTAAATGTTTTGAAAAACATTGCAAAGGGGATCTGTGTGCCTTTGAACTGTTGATTATGATTTCTGTTACTGTTAGCCATCATGGCCAAAGGTAATGCACCCAATTGGAAGGCAGCTGGAACACCATTCAGAAGCCATCTGTAGTGAACACAGCAACACAAATTGCATACGGTGAACAAATATTCAGAGCCAGTCATAAAAAGCTACAACCAACATAACACTTAGTCTTTGCATGATGAATTCATATAAATGTCATTCCCAGGGTTTGAATCAGCAGCTTCGGCAAATAAGCTTGTACTTGTCCTACCAGTATGTATTCAACATCCCATCAGGAGGTTATCAATAAAATGGAACTACGATACATACTACTCTTTTTCAGTGTATAGAGTACTGATGTTAAAACTCTGAAATGATAGATGGATGTCATTGTCTCCTTATATGAAATCAAATTTCCAGTCTTTTGAGTAGGAGAAATTCTGATTAAAAAAACAAACAAACGTGTAGTTCTGTCAGGAACTGTGTACAGGCTTATTTAAAATAATACAGCAGCAATTATATTTGAGATCAGCTCTCCAGGTTGTCAGCAGTTACCTCAGGGCAATATAGCAGCCCTGAAATCAAGGATAGCAAGATGCTTGGGTAATCTGACATCACACCTGAAATACCCATGTGTGTAACTGGGTGATGAACTACTGTATATACATTTTTCCCAAGTCAATCTTCTACTTGGATTCTACCAGGATCCCTAAAAGTCTTATACAGGTAGTCCCCAGTTTAAGAACAAGTTTTGTTCCCAAGGTCTGTCCTTAAGTTGAATTTGTATGTAAGCCATAACAGTATTATTGTATAATACTGCATAAATAGTATTGTGTAACTAACTTGAACCATTGTGTATTTAACTTGAATCATTGTGTATTTAACTCAAATTTTGCTACAATAGGCTTCATTCTTAAAGATGGTTAGTCCTTAAACTGGGCATTCTTAACGTGAGGACTACCTGTATCCCCTTGTCAAAAAAATGTACATTTGGACACAAGCTTCTACGGAATCAGTTAAGTATAATTACTGTATATTGCAAAGCTTTTATAAAAATACCAACTTTCAGCTCCCTGCCCTTTTAGGTTGCATTGCAATGAGAGTATTTGCTTGAGGATGGATCTTCATTGTGTCTTCGGTTCCTTCAAGCACAGACAGAATTGTGATAACAAATTTCAAGTCATCTATAAGGCTGGATAAAAATATATATACTTTCAGCAAATATTTTTTGGCACAGTGTTGAAAGACATAAGTGAATAAAGTGGCATCAAAAATTCATATATCTACATAGAGTATTTTTTTCCAGAATAGTATGAGACTCAACTCCTGTCATTCAGTTTTACCAGATGATGATCTTGGAAACTCCCAATGACAAAAAAAGTGGACTCAGTTATTAAAAGCATGAAAAATGTTGAACCCAAAGTTCTTGGCAAATTTTCTTTGAAATTTAAATTGCCTTCAGGACTGATTTCTAAAATTGTTTACAGATCAGTTCAAAACTACTGCTCAGAATGGAGCAGTACCGAGATAACTTTTACCGTCTGGGAGAAGAATAACCTCATAAATACACTTATCTTTAAAAATAATGAGCTTGACATTTAAACTAATGAGATTGATCTTGACAAGGCTCTGGACAAGCACAATTGATCATAATTTGATCTATAACTACTTTATCAGCTTAAATATAAAAAGCACAATGTAATGTCCTCTGATACATTGTTCCTGCAAAGCTTTATTTTGCCAAAAAAATTGAAGGTGGGAATGTTCCACATGCCAGGTTCCTGAGCCTGTCTGCTAATTTTATCAATAATTTTTTTACACCATATGCAAACCTGAACTCTTGTGCTGCTTCATATTTTATTTATTTACATATCGCATTTATGTCCATCACAAAAAGACTCTCAGCAATATCTTTATAAAAATTATAAATTAATTATAAAATTTACTCTAGCTTCATACTCAAATATTTTTAAACAATTATACCAGCAACAAAACATTTATACAATGGAAGATTCAGAAATAGCATATGCAAGAAGTTTCTGGGTTTTTTTTCATCAGCAAGATGGCTAATCAAAGAAAAAAGGAGGGAAATATAATTGGTATTTAAATCACATCTGCAACACGTTAGTCTTAATGGCTATTAGACTAATGTGCAAACATGCACACTGGCATCTATAGATTCTGAAATATTGTCAAATTGTACTAGTGACTCTTCCAAAACTTTCAGGGGAGAAGAAGGAAATATTTGTCCCCTTTTAGAAATATAAAGAACACATAGAAAATAATCATTTACAACTGTAGCATTTCTGATATTTTTTCATGCAAAAGCCCTTGAGACCAGTATGTAATATGTGGGAAGTTTCAAGGACAATCATCTTACTTTTCCATGCCCTGACAATGATTATAAAGTATCACAGCCTGAGCATGCAGATAACATGGAGATGCTCCCAAATCCATCACTACCAGTGGAAGCAGGTAGCGCCAGCTATTTCTAGATAGGGATAGCCTGACACAGTAATTAATGCACTAGTAAAGTAGGGATTATTACAATATGCTTTATGCAGGGCTAGTTTTCAGATGGGTCTGGAAGCTACAGCTCGCCACTGTTAGATTGTTAAATGAATGTGTCATGAACATATTACACCTATTCTTGAACATGCTACCAAATCAAGTTCAGTGGCTCTTGTTGACATGAAGTTCTATGTAAGGTGGTACTTGGCTATCTGGTGGATTGCCTTTTCCTTTGGAAGATTAACATCTAATAAAGATGTCCCCTTAAACCTGCTACAGAAATTCATAATGAGTCAACACAAGAGAGGTTCTCAATACAACAATCCAATTATGGAATTTTCTCCTTGCTAACTTCTTTTGGCAGGATCATCAACTGGAGATTCATTCTTTTCTCCATGCATGATAAATGTATTCAGTTACATCTTTTGTTTGTTGCTGTTACAGTTCTTATGCTTATTATTTTGTAGCATGACCTTAACTAGGGTTGTGCAGATCTTCAAAGAGGTTTGTTGTTTTGTCAGAGATGTGAGCAAAGCATCTCTCTAAAGTAACACCAAAAAGCAGTGCCCTGCTTTGAGTCAGCAGAATGGCTGGCTCACTTTCTTGATAATAGGGGTTTCTGTGCACATGGTGAAGCAAAAATGAAGTGGCCAATCAAGGTATATAGCCCCTTCGAGCATTTTCCCATTGTTGAACTAAAGTCCTACTGCTCTTCCTTGAGTTGGGGCAAAACAATGCAAGCATAAGATTTGCTCCCCCCTCCCCCCAGGGACAATTTTATACTGCCTGTACTGCTTCTGTTCCAAATCATTGCCAAATGATGTTATCATGGTTTGGGAATGTGCTAGACATTATAGGCAAGGGTCCTTGTTTTCTACTCTAGTTTTGTTGTGATTTCAGCACACTACCATCCAGTGGGATAAACATCTTATCAATCAGGGCACCTCAGTAGGAATGAGTTAGCTTGCCCCTCCTCTCACTTCCCATTTGGGCATTTACCAAGTTTTAAAAAAGACAAAATAAATAACATACGGGAAAACACCAAGGCAGAAAAAGCTCCGGAGAGGAGGCAGGCAGGTTCTGCAACTAACCTTGGCCCTGTAGACTGGGATAACTGAAACTGACTAGCTGCTGGGTAACTATTTGCAGGGAATAAAGGAAGTGACTAAAAGTGACAGATATAAGGAAACTGGCAAATAAAAGATGCTGAACTAGATAGATAATATTTACTTTGGTCAGCGACCAGATGTTGAACTAGGTTTTTGTTGCTTATTATTTTCTGGGTGCCACAAAGTAGGATTGCTGCATCTAAAGATACTCTGGATTCCATTTCAGAATGCTGATGAAGTAGAACAGCACTGCTGCAACCTCTTTTATTTATTTATTTTTCTTTATCAAATCAAATATAATAAAATCCTGCTGTCCTTACTCTTTCTGGAAGTGAAGCTTATTTCAAAACAAGCTTATACAGGAGAGGTCATGTATAAAAGGAAACAAAGTGCTGATGGAGAAGATGAACAAAATGGCTGAGGCTGGCTAGTGACCAGAAGGGAGGAAGCACGCCTGCAGTTCCCAGTGCTCCCCAGACACCTCTCTGCTCATAGCTGGAACAGGTCACCTGATCTGGCCTCCAAGATAACGGCTGATAAAGCATTAGATATAGTTATAACAGCAACAGCTACAACTTTGTGGTCTGAGAACAAATAACAGAAAAGTTAAACATTCCAGAGAAACACAACCACCAGAAGGGTAAAAACCAGAAAAGAAAAAAGAAAAAGGGAATAATCATATACAGTACTGTTTTTTCTTCAGAGCATTACAAATTTTACACATCCTGCAATTATACTAACGCTGAGTTGTCTTATAGAGGGAAATAGTTTTATACAGGTATACTTGGCTTAGTGACCTACATCTTGTAACCCTGGTGGGAAGACTGGGGTTGTCAGTGTAACACGATGGTTCTGTAGTAAAATGCAAGTGGGGACAAGACTGTCTCAATATAGGGGCTCATTCCCCCAAACTGAAGTGCCTTGTCAAGGTGGATTGCAGCTGATCTGCACAAACCTAGTTTTAACCTCCTGTAACTGCATATGGTTACATTATTGTTATCTACTGTATCCCAATTTGGGAACTTTAATGTATTAAAAGTGGGCATAATGGAGAACGGGAACTTTCCCCTGCTCTATCGGCCAGCCATAGTTCTCTGGCTGCTTTTGGTGCCAAAAGGAGGCAACCGTTTTCTCACTTCAAATGAGATCAGACAGGATGTTGTGCTAAGATGCTTGTGGTCCGAAGTGGCTTTCAGCTATTTCGTTCAAGATGATTTCTACCCTCAGGAACGGTGGGAACCCATTTAAATTCTCGGAGCCTCCACTTCTATTTTGATGCTCCATCTTGGGGGAACAGCAGCCTCGGGAGAAATGGCGCACTTAAAAAAGCCTCTGCTCCGAAGCGGGAAGGAAGGAAGAGGCGATAGTGTGACGGTCGGAGGATGCCTCGTGGCAACTGCACCGATCCTGCCCCCCTTGGGAGTCTCTGAGCCTTTCATCGCCAACAATTTACAGCATCCTGCAAACCGCTGGCAACCCAACTTTGATCTCCTTCCCCCTTAACTTGTCCCAACCCAAGTTTTGCGCAGCCATATCCTACCGTTTTCTCTACCGCAAAATAAGGAGGATATAGAAGAGAGAAGCAGGGCAAGGCACCGCGGAGCCTGGGTTCTGTTACGGATCGCTGGCGAATCTTTCTTTCTCAAAACCCTGGGACACCTCCTCTGCCTGATCTACCCTCCATTCCCGGGAAACGGCACCTGTTTTTGCACTGGATAAACATCCTTCGACCATATTACGGACTGTGCAGATTTGCCACAGAGAAGCTGCACGGCTGGTGTGAGGAGCGCAGGCTGGAAGAAGAGCAGGGTCCTCACTGACACCGCCTCCACCTGAGCCTGGAGTCGCCCCTCCTTCCCCGGCGGCGTGTATCGGCCTCTACTTCGCTATATGTTGTTGTGCAAGAGCAAGCGAGCTGTTGCCCTTGGTTACTGCCTGGGCCTTTGCGTTCCGTTCTCGCAGCAGCGGCTAAGCTCGCGTTGTGCGGATCCCTCACTCCTTCCCATAGGCTTGTGGTTTCCAAAGAAGCCTTGCGGCTGAGGAGTGGGTGATGGTGGTAGGCGCGGGCAAGCTTCGCCAGGGAGCTTTGCAAGCGGAACAGGCCCGGTGAGTTGCATGTCCTGCTGCAGGTGCAAATAACTCCGGGTTCACAAATGGTGCGACCTGGATTTTATTTTCAGATAGAGTGTTACTGTTCTGTCAGGAGGAAGGCTTTGGGAGAGCCCTATAGCAAGGCCTGCGCTAAGGTTTACGGTAAGGGCCCCCTAGACAGCACGCTCAGATTGCTCACTGTCCTTCCTGTCCAACAGAGCCCAGTCCTGCCAGAGAGAGAAGGCGAGTCGGGGAAGTTCTCCTCCGGCTCCGCAGTAGCGGCAGCTGTAAGAGCCGTGCTCTCCAGTTTACCTACGGTCTCATTCTCTCCCTTCTAATTTTGGATGGTGCAGCAAATGTAAAGTTCGGGGGCTGCAGCATTGCTGTGCTACGAAAAGAATAGGGCAAGCAGCGGAAAAGGCGGCTATTACAGAACAAGGGTGAAGGAGAAGGCGTCTCAGTCGAGCGGAGGCACTGGCTTTTCCTAGTCGACCCGCTTCCCTCCGGGCTTTTGCCCTTGGAGAATGACTCCGGAAGAGCGGGCGGGAGACGGAGCTCTAATGGATGCGATGATGATTCCGAAGAGATTTATAGCGCCCCCTCTTTAAACATCTACTTGAAAATATGGGCTGAGGTCCTTTGAGTTTGGTGGCATCAGTGACTGTGATTCTCCTTCCTCTCAGGTCAAACGCAGAATGTCTGCCTGAGGTGAGATCAGAAAATCGATGCAATATTACCAAAAGGGAGGTTTGGGTAGTGAGTCTAGGCACAGCAAGTAACCAAGATTCGATGTGATTTCAACAGTAGGTTTGCCGTTTTGGAAGGTCTACTAGGGCCGATATTTTCAGGCCCTCCTATTATGCAGCAGAATAGGAATGGACTTTTTTCAGTATAAACTAGTTTGCCAGTTTGGTCTTGTATGTTCTGTATCTTCTAAACTATTACTGAATTCATTGTAACAGACACTATATTGTGCTTCTGATCAGTTTAGTTTTACTTCACCTAGTATTGAACTATTTGTTCTTGTGTTCCAAGTTATTTTCAGTTTTCTTCAGCAGCTGGATGTGTCTGGGGAGGGGGGAGTCAAAACCAGCAAGATGGGGCTTGCATCATAACACTCTGCCCATCACCTCCTTTGTACCTGTGTCATTGTATGCGTGTTCAAAAGAGGTGAGACCCACATTGCAGCATTCCATCCACCATCTTGCTGATTTTGACCCCCCCCCTTCTAAATGCCACTGTCCAGAACCCTAATTCAAAGGCAGTTTTTTTTTTTCATTCAGCCTTTTTAATGATCCAGCTTTCTCAGTCATATATTACATCTAGGAAAACCATGGCCTTGACAATATGTATCTTTGTTGGTAGTGTGATGTCAGTATAATGCTTATTTTTTATGGCAATCTGGGTTTTATTAAGGAAGTCAGTAGGGGAGACTCCCTTCCCATGGGAAATCTACTGGACTACACTTTTGCAATCTATTAAAGATTGGTAAAAAAACCAGCATGTATTGCCAGAGTTTTTAAACTGCATGTTGCTGATGTTTTAACTTCTCTCCCTTTATTTTTTTGGTGACTTCAGATTGTTATTCAGTTTTTAATTTTCTTTTTTTACTTGAAATGCCTTTGAAGTGACATACCTTTAAATAAATGTATGCATAGGTAAAATTTTGTATTTCTGGAGCAGCTGCTGCAATGTGATAGTACAGTCAGACTGACTCACAATTGTTGACAGTGACAAAAGAGACCTGAGATGGATTCATACATTTTCCACCCAGTGTTTACCTATTTCTTTGCTATCTTTGTAGTAAATATGAAGCATACTTTACTAAATTTTTTCCTGATAATATGATATTATGATGAACTTGGACACTAACATTTATTTCTTTTATTATTAGGATTCTTTTTAATTTGTTGCTATTTTTTTCATCCTAAATTGTCCTCAGCATCGTTTTAATTAAACACAGTATATAAATGGCTGGTGTGGGTCTTCCGGGCTGTGTGGCCGTGGTCTTGAAGTTTTGTTTCCTAACGTTTCGCCAGCACCTGTGACCGGCATCTTCAGAGTGCAGGAGCACAGACAGGAGCAGTTCTCTCTGTGCCCAGGGTGATGTGACCCTTTTTGTGGGTATTTATAGAGATCTGGGGGGGGGGGGGAAATGTTAGGAAACAAAACTTCAAGACCACGGCCACACAGCCCGGAAGACCCACACCAGCCATCGTATGCCAGCCGTGAAAGCCTTCGACAATACACAGTATATAAATGTTGAATAAAAGGCTACCAATACAAAAAATGACATAATAATATTAATACAGTAAACAGTCTGTGTTTTGTAAAACTAATGGAGCTGAAACCAATAAAACCAGAGGGACATTTTAATTTGTTCCATTTATTTTATTGTGTTCAGATCAGCCTACTGAAGTGAATAAGGTAGGGATAAATAATTTCTTCCTTTGGTAGACAATTTAAAACCTATTTCAGTTCTAGTTTAGTTAACCAGATGTTCAGTACCTATTGGTAAGTGTCTATCACTACACCAATATGTTTTCCTCATATACTCATCCCTTGAGTATTTCTCAATTTTTTTCTTGGATATGAGTGAGTGCATATGTATTACCCTAATATGCTGTTTTAAAACCAACTTTATTTAAACAAGGAGGTACATTTGTGTTTCTAGTGGCTTTTAAAATATATAGTTTCCCTACTAGATAACAAACTTAAAAGTTCTAGTCCTTGCTGACAATGTTAATTACTTTCTTTTTTTAAAATATAATTTTTATTAAATAATTAAAAAAATAAAAACAATACAAATTTTGAAAGAGAAAAGTAAGGAAAATAAAGAAAAGTAATTAAGTGGAAGAAAGTACAAAGAAAGAAATAGAAAAGAGAAAGAAAAGGAAAAGAAAAAGTTATAAAAAAGGGACTTCTGGTCTTAAAAGCAGTTACAAGTACATGTATATTTTACCCTCTTTCTCTAAGGTTACAACATAATTTCCTTCTTTCCATAGTCTACCCCAGCCTTTCTCAAACTTTTGACCCTGGAGGAACACGACTTAACGACTAAACAACAACAACAACCCCTGCATATTCAGGCTCAAATATAGGCCAGATGTTACAAAATTATTATATTCGTTTCATGTGTAGGCCTGTATATATGCATTAACAGTATTCTTAAACTAAAAATAAAGAATGAAACTTACCTCTTTAATGTGAAACCTGTGCTTGTTTTTTGCTGCACAGATACTCAATTCTGGGCCCAACTTGAGTTTTGGAGATCAGTTGTGGGAAATGTTCGGCCTTTGCAGGTTGTGTTTTTTTGGGCTACTTTTAAGGGCATGTACAGTTTTTGAGGAATATATCAAACTGTCATGAATGATAACTACAAAATGCATCACAGGAACACAGATGATGCTGGCACACTGAGTCGGGTCAGCTGGCCTCCACCCCTCTCCCTGCACCACCAGCACCTCATTCCCCAAATCCAACTTCTCCTTTCTCACCCTCCTTTCCACCTCTTATCCCAAGGACCTCTTTGCAAAACTAGAGAGGGGCTGACGCCTTCCAAATTCCACCACCCCTCCCCTTAATATTTGGACTCCTCAACCTCTCCTGAAATCTTGGTACCCTGATGCCAAAGCCTTTACCACCACCACTTTTTCCTTTCCCCACCACCCACCTTTGTGGGTGGCTCCTGCTGCCACTGGTGCCCGGGCCAGCCCAGCCCCAGATCTCCCGCGCCCACCTTGAGACAGAGCGCCCCCCCAGCCACTGCACCTCCAGAAAGGCAGGCAGGCACCTGCGGAAAGACAAAGTGCACCTGCAGAAAAGCAGGTGGGCGCCAGAAGAAAAGCAGAAAGTGCACCTGCAGAAAGGCAGGTGCGCGTGCCGGCAAGGAGAGCCCCGCATGGAGGCTCCGGTGGCATCTCTCTCACACGTTCTCTCACCTCCTGCTGCTTCTCACTCCTTACCTCCCTGCTTGCACGAGTGTGTGCAATCCCTGCCCCTGCCCAGTATCCACACCCATGCTCTGGTGGGCTAACCCAGCATTGGAGGTTGGAGGGGGGTTTTTTGGTCTCTGCTTTTTTAAAATAGATCATGATTTCCCAGGAAACCCCTAGTGTCTTCATGGAACCCTAGGGTTCCATGGAACCCCAGTTGAGAAACCCTGGTCTACCCTTTCTAATCATCAAACCCATAAATCACAAGTTCATCTTTTTTGTTTTTCAGCAAAAATTCCATAAGGAAGTGGACAAAATGTAGTTATTGTCCTTCTTCTAATCAAACAAATCAATTTTGCCATCTTTGCTAATTCTGTCATCTTCAACAGCCATTCCTCCATTGTGGGTATTTCAGAGTCTTTCTGTTTTTGTGCACATAATCTCACAGCAGTTATCATATAAAACAACAATCTTCCATAGCTCTTTTCTGATTGTCTATCCAGAAGAATTCTGGTTTCAGTTGAATATTAATCTTTAAAAAAAATTGTATCACTGTATTTGAACCCAAAATTTCTGGCTTTTTTACAAGTCCACCAAGCATGATAAAATAATCCCTCATGTTTTCCACATTTCCAATATAAATTTCAAGTACCTTTATACATTCTAGATAATTTTTCTGGAGTCATGTACCAATGGCACATCATTTTATTAAAGTTCTCTTTTAAATTATGATGTAAATTTCAGTCCTTTCAGCCACATATTTTCCCATTGTTCCATCAGCATATTATGTCCAAAGTTCTTAGCCCATTTTATCATACACTCTTTCACTTGTTCTTCTGTTTTAAATTCAACAAAAGTTTATACATTTTAACAATTGCATGTTCATCATTTGTACATAGTTCAATTTCAAATTCTGTCTTGTGCTGTTCAATTCCAAATGTCCTGTTATCTGCCTTAAATCTTTCTCTTAATTGTGCATATGAAAACTATTGAAAACTAAATTCCTCTGTAGTCAATTGATCTCCTATCTCATCTTATATTCTCCATGCTCTTGTAACAACTCTCGATAGGGTAATTATCTCTCTTTGCCTGCTGTTTCTTTTC
Organism: Python bivittatus; assembly: GCF_059951505.1. Classification (NCBI taxonomy): domain Eukaryota; kingdom Metazoa; phylum Chordata; class Lepidosauria; order Squamata; family Pythonidae; genus Python; species Python bivittatus. Next base: position 4,366,967 of record NW_028277028.1, read on the forward strand.
TACAAAATGCTTCTTGTGCTGAGACCCATAAAGGCATTTTCAGGCAAGATCTGGGTTTATATCTATTTCATATTCTCAATATGGCACTTCTAATATAGTGGTTTTTTTAAAGCTACATTAACCTTAAGTTTATCATACCACAGAAAGCCATGCCATCCAAACCTCAGGTGGTGCTCTTCTAGTTGTAAAATTCTCTTATTTCTCAGCAACACCCACTCCTTCATCCAAATCAAGCAGCAGGATGCAAAATACAATTTCAAATCAGGCAGTTCCAATCTTCCTTGTTCCTTTGCATCTTGGTGGATTTTATATTTAACCCTTGGCTTTCCCCCCACAAAATTAAATACTTTCTTGTAAGAGTGCAATGCAATCGGTGAAGCTACCATCATGAGAAACGTGTTGTGATAGCTGCTAGAATGTAATATCTATCTCAATCCTTAATGACAAACTGAAATACTCTGTTTACAAGAGTTGGTACTGTACAGTATGTTGCGTATATCATGTACCCTAACTAGTTATAAGCTATCTGCTAACAAATGGCTTAATTGTATACACTGTCTCTTATTTGTATGATACAGGCTACAGGCCCATTTATTTGAATTCAGATGGAAAAATATGAGATCCTTGGACTTGTAGGAGAAGGAAGTTATGGAATGGTGATGAAGTGCAGAAACAAGGAGAATGGCAGAATAGTTGCCATCAAAAAATTTTTGGAAAGTGAAGAAGATAGAATGGTTAAAAAAATTGCCATGAGGGAAATCAAACTTCTCAAGGTAAGCTAATGGCTGCTAATTTCATATTTCTATAGCTGTAGTGCTCTTTCACTTAAATCAATATAAATGATATAGTTCTAGATATTTCAGTTACATAATACATAATGTATTAGATACAATACAACATTATCTTTTCTTTGTCTTTGCCGTAATGTCATACTTGACTTTGATTTTTTTTTTTCAAATAAAAATTAAAAATACAGGAGATGGCAGAAGTAAAAAAAACAAAAGAATGTGTGCAAATGCAATCATTTATGTTTAGTTTTAGATTGGTTTCATACATCATTTGTTTAACTTCCATTGGCTGGATTCCCAGAACAAAAAAGCCATAATAGTTTATGAACCATAATAGCCAAAATCCAAGCTGCATGATGATTAATATGTAGTGTAAATTAGGCCCCTGCATGTTAAATATTAAACAAAAGCTATGTAGAAAAGTGTTTTTAGAGAAAAGGAAAAGATAAGTGTTACTGGAGGGAATTGCAAGCACGACACAAGAATGAACAAGTAAGGAAAGAACAGTTAATAGGAAATGCACCATTTATTCAGTTGAAAGCAGAAATTACAGTTTTTAAAAAAAACAAATCTGAGTTTTGCTTGGTCTTTAGATAATTGCTAAAGTATGTTTTTGTTGCTGTAGAGTTGTCAGCTAGTTAGAAAAAAGGTTATAATTTGTCTTTTAATACATTTATTAAACAATATCACTGTATATTAGGTTTTAAGATACACTATGTGGGTTTTAAGATACAAAGTCCTGATATTTATAGAGATCTAATATTTAGAAAAAGAGATCATTTAAAAAATATATGTTAATTTTATATTGCTTTATTTTATTGTCACGGCCTAATAGAAATAGAGCATAGAATTAAAGCAGTTCTTAACTTTGTCCTGTCGGTTAGATTTTGCTGAATAAATAAGTGGATTAAATGTTCCACCTTTAGGGAATCTTCTCTGAAAAAAATAGTGTAGTTGTAATGGATTGCTGAGCTAAATTGTTTATAATGTGCTTGTGAAAAGAAAGTCACTGTGTAGAATTATTATTATTATTATTATTATTAATAATAATAATAATAATAATAATAATTTAATTTGTCCCCGCCCATCTCCCCACAATGGGGGACTCTGGGCGGCTTACAACATACTAAAAAACATGAATACAGTTAAAAGTTATAAAACCAAACATTAAAAAATAAAAAAGCTAAGAAATCCAAAAGGCTGCTGGGGCCACAGCATACCACTAAGGGCCCAGCCAACCCCAATTCTGATTTCTTCCTTCCCTGCCCCAGGCCAGATGGCAGAGCCATGTCTTTAAGTCCCTCCGAAAGGCCTGGAGTGAGGGGGCCTGTCTCACCTCCGGGGGCAAGATGTTCCAAAGGGTGGGGCCACAGCAGAGAAGGCCCACCTTCTGGACCCCGCTAATCGGAGTTCTTTTACCGCGGGGATCCGAAGCATGCCCTCTCTGTGAGATCGGGTGGGACGGGTAGAGATCGTGGGGGCGAGGCGGTCCTTCAGGTAGCCTGGCCCCATGCCATGTAGGGCTTTAAAGGTGATAACCAACAACTTGAATTGGACCCGGAAGCAAACTGGTACCCAATGCAGCTCACGGAGCAGAGGTGTTATATGGGTCCTTCTTCGGGCCCCAAAAATCTCCTGCACGGCCGCATTCTGGACCAGCTGCAGCTTCCGGATATTCTTCAAGGGTAGCCCCATGTAGAGCGCATTGCAGTAGTCTATCTGGGAGATAACGAGGGCATGAGTGACCGTTCGCAAGGGATCCTGATCCAGGAAAGGGCGTAACTGGTGCACAACCCGAAGCTGTGCAAAAGCCCTCCTGGCCACGGCTGCCACCTGCTCTTCGAGCAGGAGTCATGAGTCCAGGAGGACTCCCAAGTTACGCACTGGGTCTGTCTGGGGCAGTGCTACCCCATCCAGAACCAACGATGACAACGTCCCGGATACAGAAGAGCCATTAACCCACAGCCACTCCGTCTTGCCAGGCTTCAGCCTCCAGGCACCGCGAGAGGGCGGAAACAGCATCACTTACCTCACTAGGGATGGAGATGTATAGTTGAGTATCATCAGCATACTGATGATACCTCATCCCATGATGACGGATGATCTCACCCAGCAGCTTCATATAGATGTTGAAAAGGAGCGGAGAGAGAACCGAACCCTGAGGCACCCCACAAAGGAGGGGCCAAGGATGGGACCTCTCGCTCCCTATCACCACCGATTGGGATCGGCCCCGGAGAAAGGAGGTGAACCAGCCCAAAACTGTGCCACCCACCCCCATATCCCTGAGCCGTCCCAATAGGATACTGTGGTTGACGGTATTGAACGCCGCTGAGAGATCAAGGAGAGCAAGGATGGTCGCACTACCACCATCCCGCTCCCGCCAGAGATCATCGATAAGTGCGACCAATGCCGTTTCCATTCCATAGCCGGGCCTGAAACCTGACTGATAAGGGTCCAGATAATCCGTTTCCTCCAGGACCCTTTGGAGCTGCGAAGCCACCACTTTCTCAACCACCTTCCCCAAGAAGGGAAGGTGGGAGACTGGACGAAAATTGTCCAGTATAGTAGGATCCAGGGAGGGCTTCTTGAGGAGGGGGTGCACCAATGCCTATTTAAAGGGTGCCAGAAACACTCCCTCCTGCAAGAATGCCTTAACCATCGCCTGGATCCAACTACATGTCCCCTCCCGAGCTGCTTTCACCAGCCAGGAGGGGCATGGGTCCAGATGACAAGTGGTGGCCCTCACAGACCGAAGGATCCTGTCCACTTCCTCAGGAACAACAGGATCAAACCGTTCCCAGTTAACTGGGCAAGAACGATCCCCCGGTATCTCCCCAGACCCTGAGCCACACTCGGAGTCCAACTTGGAATGAATATGAGCGATTTTATCCTGCAGGTGCTCTGTAAATTCCTCCGTGCGGCCCTGCAAATGCACCGTCACATCCCCCTTACCCAGGAGGGACTTGGTGATGCCAAACAGGACCGCCGGGCGGCACTCTGCAGACGCAATAAGGGCGGAGAAGTATTGGCGCTTCGCCACCCTTATCGCCACAATGTAGGCCTTAATAGCAGCTCTAACATGTGTTCGGTCGGATTCAGTCCGTGTCTTCCTCCAGCGGCGCTCTAGACGTCTCTTAACCCTCTTCAGCTCCCTCAACTCCTCCATAAACCACGGGGAGTGTCGGGGCCGGCGTGGCAAGAGAGGTCGCAAAGGCGCGATCCTGTCCAAGGCCCCAGCTGCTTCTCTATTCCAGGCAGCAGCCAGGGCCTCCTCTGGACCGTGCAGCAGGTCCACGGGAATATCCCCCAGCTCCCTCTGAAACCCTAACGGGTCTATCAGGCGCCGAGGGCGGACCAATCGCATGGGTCCTGCCTCCCTGCGGAGGGATATAGATATTGAGACTGTAATATTTCAGCAACTTGTGAATAAGACCCGTTGAATACATTAGGACTGATTACCTAGTAAACATGCATAGAACAAGACTGGAAGTATTTGTATGACTTACTTAATTGTTCTTCAATTATTGTGAATGTTCTCACTCAACGTACTGCCACCTGTTATAGTTTTATGACGCATTTTCTGTCTCCTGATAGCAATTAAGGCATGAGAACTTGGTGAACCTGCTGGAAGTCTGTAAGAAGAAAAAACGATGGTATCTGGTGTTTGAATTTGTAGATCACACAGTCCTCGATGATCTTGAGATGTTTCCTAATGGCTTGGATTATAACAAAGTTCGAAAATACTTATTTCAGATTATAAAGGGGATAGGATTTTGTCATAGTCATAATGTAAGTAAACTGCTGCTTCTACTTAATTATTTGTATGAGTATGTTTGTTTTTGATTCAGCACTGTGTTTATTTTAATAGTTTTGGTTTTAGTTTCAGATAGAAATGGGTTTAATAAGAGTTAGAAATGAACAAAATAATTGTTAGCATTATTATAGAAAGTTTTGTTTGTCCATTTTCTTGTTAGGATGTTTGAGAGAGATGCCAGTTCTGTATCTGGGAATACATTTACATTTCTAAGGATTTAAAATACTCTGATATTGTATTTCCAAGTTTCTCACATACAGCTATGAAACTTGATGATCTCTAATGAAAAACAAAACTACATTCTTATGCTTCTTTCCACCTTTGTGGAAGTGACATGTTTGTGTCATGTTTTCCCCCATTTAGTTGGTGATGTAATAGCTGTTTCAGGGTTAGCATACAAAGCATATTATTCTTTCAAAGGCAAGGGTAGACGATTAGGCATGCCTGAATGTTTTTGCCTATCGCTTGTGTGCTCGTATAAAGTAAGTACGTCTACTTGTTCTCCCTTTGAGGTTGCACAATATTTCCCAGTTGGGTTAGAACCTACTTCTGGGAGTAGGAAGGCAGTTCTTTAAAAGACAGTTCATGTATTTGGAAAGCCCATTGATTAAGGTTCCTGATTGTGTGGAAAGCTTTATCATTATAATGTATGGATTAGGGATGGGATGCTCTGAAGTGGTCTGTTATTTGTGGCTGGGGGTGGTATTTTACTGTTGTATAATTTTTTGTACTTCCAGAAAATATTCTTACTTTAAAACCATTCTGTGTGTGGAGATACAACATCACAGACCATCTGTGACAGATTTTTGCAATGCAATTTCTCACCTGATATTCCGTTCATCAAATAATGAGTATGTTAAGTAGGCTGTCAACTTATGTTGAAGTCTGAAAAACCTAGATCTTTCTTATGGATGATTTTCCATGAGGGGTTTATAGTGACTTTGCTAACATAGATATCCATCCTTTTTTAGATAATACACAGAGATATTAAACCTGAGAATATATTGGTCTCCTGTTTGGGAATTATCAAACTCTGTGATTTTGGATTTGCTCGAACGCTGGCAGCTCCTGGCGAAGTTTACACAGATTATGTGGCAACTCGGTGGTATCGAGCTCCTGAGCTGTTAGTTGGTGATATCAAATATGGCAAGTAAGGAACTCAGGAATTCAGTATTAAAGTTTCTTTAGATTTTTAGACACACTTAAAGAAAAAGGAACTTAATGGATAAGCATTATGATGAATTATAGCCCAAGCAGAGATTTGAAAGCATTGTTTTTTTATAGTAATTTTATTAAAAATTATAATTAAAAGATAAAAACAAATACAAGCTATAAAAGAATAAAAAGAAAAAATAGGGCAGAAAAGAAAAAAAATAGAAAAGAAAGAAAAAATAAGACTATAGTGAAGAAAAAGAAAAGAAATATATAAAGAAATGACTCCCCCTTTCATCACAAGTATAAATAATTTTACTAACTTATCACCTTGACTTAAAATACAACAATCTCTTCTTCCCATAGCTCATCTCTTATCTATTCATTAAAGCCTCATTGTTCAGTCCTGATCAGCAAAAGTCCATTAAGGGTTACCAGAGATAACAACATATCCATTTTAACCTTGATCAAGTAAACCAGCTTTATATTCCTTCCTTTTACTTTTAACAATCTTGATCTTTAGTCCCTTCAAATAATGTCCTAGAACTTGATTTCTTTTCATTTTTTCTTTGTCCCTTCTCACAAAATTCTTCAAAGCTTTAACAAGCCTCTTTCGTAAATCCAATATAGGAAAGTTATCCAGATCGCTAATTTGGTTTGTTGTTTGTATATCCCTTTAATTATTAAGACATCAGCTGGTTTTATTTGTATGTTCAGTGTAGCATCTTTTTTCGTATTGTTCTTGTAGCCTGTCATTTTTAAATCCACTTTCAGATCAGTCTCAGTCTTGTCCAGTAAAACTTGTCCCTCTTCCGTAACATGGTCTATCTATGCAGGCAGGCAGTCTTAAAATTAACTTCTGGGTCCATTGTTCAAAAATATCCTTCAGTATGTCCAATGTTAAAATATTTTGCTCCATTCTGTATTAGTGAGTCAAATTTAAGTATTCTTCTCCTTTAATTGTAATCTTTAGTTCCTTCTGGTTCCCTCTAGTGTCCAACCTTCAAAGTCTCATCCTATCATTTTTTTTAAAGAGAATTCAAAACAAAAGCATTTTCCCATGGGAAGGATTCTTATAAATAATTCCAAACTCTTATTTCAAATCCATCTGGACCCTTAGTCTGTTTGTAACTTTCCAGAATCAAAGTTTTAATCCCCCTTTTGCTGTTTATTTCAAAATATTTTTTTTTAATCCTTAAACTTGTATTTAAAACTTCTTTCACTAAAGATTGAAGGAAACTCATCTGATGCTGTAACACTTGTCAGTCCAAAGGTTCCTAATAGCTGAAAAGCAGTTAACAAGCAATTTTTGAAAGTGATTAGAAAAGCAAGTATGCGAACCCAGTGTCCTTTTGACAGTGCCAACCATGGTTTGAGCAAAATGATGGCTATTCCCTTGTCTCCCAGAGCTCTAAACCTGCTGGGGACTGCTATCTTGAGGTCTTCTCGCAAGCAGCAACTGTCTGGAGCACTTGTGGGCAATCTCAAGTCCTCTCCTTGTCTGAAAAGGAATTACGAAGAGCCAGTCTACTCACTGTCTCTTCATTCCACTGCGGTCACGGAGCTGTCTTCAGTTCACCATTTCATCCCTAGAAGTCAGATTTGAAAGCATTGTTATGGCTGTATATACCCTCTCTTCAGAGATAATCAAACAGAATGAATTTCTTTCCCTATTGTTACAAACAGAATATTATGGCACAGCTGGTTCTGCATCAGTATGTTTTGTTTGCAGGGCTGTTGACGTGTGGGCCATTGGCTGCCTGGTAACTGAAATGCTTACAGGAGAGCCCCTTTTCCCTGGAGACTCTGATATTGACCAATTATACCATATTATGAAAAGTCTAGGTAAGAACGTATCCTGACTTTTGGTCTGTGAATCTAATATATTTTTTTCTTTTTGTAAGGTTATGCTTTTAAAGTCTTATCAGCGCTATAAATGATTATAAATTCCAGGTAACTTAATTCCAAAGCACCAGGAGTTATTCTACAAGAATCCTCTCTTTGCTGGAGTGAGATTGCCTGAAATCAAAGAGCTGGAACCTCTTGAAAAACGATACTCGAAGCTTTCCGTTGCAGTCATAGAATTTGCAAAGGTAATTTTGAGATTCTTATCCTTCTAGTCTGTTTCTAGTAGCAGAATCATGTCTTTGTTTGGGGGTCTTTAAGTTTCTCTGAAATTGAAAATTGATTAGAAAAATCAGACATTTCAATATTGGTGATCTTTTCCCAAACTCACATGGCTACTTTAGAAGCTGCTCCTAGCTATCTCAGCATGTGTGCACATGTTGTTGTTGTTATAATTATTTTATTTATTAAATTTATATGCTGTCCATCTCCCCCAGAGGGTGATTCTGGGCGGCTCACAGTTAAAGTAAAACCCGAAAACAGCTAAAAATATAAATATCCACATTAATTAGTTATAAAGTCAAACTATATAAAAAGATCATATACATAAAAAGACTCAAAACATTCAAGATGATGGGGGGGGGGTAGAATCAATTACCCCATAAGCCAATTCCAATGGTGCGAGTCCCCATCTGGCCCCCAGGCCATCTGGCCTAGCCAAGATTTCATGCTCTTCCTGAAGGCCATGAGAGTGGGGGAACACCACACCTCAGGTAATAAGTTGTTCCACAGAGCGGGGGCTACAACAGAAAAGGCCCTTTTCCTAGACCCCACCAGTCAAAATTCCTTGACTGGTGGGGTCCGCAACATGCCCCTTCTGCTGGACCAAGTGGGGTGGGCTGATATAATGGGGGTGAGATGACTCCTCAGATGTACAGCTATTTTGCTTTGCAAAGAAAAAAGCAAAATGAAGAAACTGTGTGCATGTGCTCATAAAAACAACTGGGAGCCACTTCCAAAGCAGCCATACAAGCCTAGAGAAACACACCTCTATTTTCACTTTTTTAAAAAAGATGCTAATATGCGTTCTGAAGTACTGTTTTAAAGGACTTGTACAGCCTATTCAGTATTAGCCTCTGGGTTTGACTGACAGCTTAATTTTTACCTTATTTTTTTTACCTGCTGTTCTTTCAGTATTTGCTTGCTCACTTGTTTTATTTTCTGTTTTTGTACTGTTTCCAATATATATTTTACATTCTGTGATGTGATGTCCTAATTTCAGATATAGAACGTCTTGCTGGCAATTGTGTGACTAAGTTTGTGACTATCCTTTGAATCGCTAATGCAAAATGTTAGATCGTTTTATTTCATTTAACTGCAAAAATACAAGGAGCTAGTTTAGACTTGCTAAGAATTTGGAGCGCTCAATGGAATTTTTGATATTTTAGCTTCTTTCATTGTTCCCCTCCCATTGTCACTATATTGTATCACCTGTTTTTAAAAATTCCTTCTGCTTGAAAAATTGTTTGCTGTGTGATATGAAAGGGATTTTTTAAAAATCCAGACTGAATTCTCCTTCGGTATGTAGAATAGATGTACTAATATTGGATCTTGGTCAATAAAGCTTGGAACTTTTTGTTTGATTCCATTGTATTTAACAAGATAAAGTTTTAATCTTACTTCAGCAATGTCTACAAACTGATCCAGAGAAGAGGCCATCTTGTAATGAGCTGCTGCAGTGCAACCTCTTTAACAAAGATGGGTTTGCTGAAAGGTGAGTTGAGTTTCCTGGTTTTGTCAAGGTACATCTTAAAAGGAAAGAATAGTGAGATGTTCTGTGTATATAACACATTCTCCTTTTAGCACATACAGCACAAAATCCATTTTAAGATGGGACTAGGTATTGGTGACTTCTGGAACTGCAAAAGGGTTGGCAGTATCACCAAGGGGAAATAATGGATTGGAAGTATGGTGAAATTTGGTAAGAAACATAGTCTGAGAGCACAATGCAGGAAAAAAAAATGGTATAGGGCATGATCTGGTCCACCTAATTCTTCATTGCAGAAGAAGAATTTTATCTCTTCCCACTTCCCATATCAAATGCAAACCAATCGCTCACTATTTGCTATCAAACGTCTAGTGTCAGCTCTACATGACCAACCAGAAAAAGATTTTTTTTAACAGGAAGTGAACTTTGCAAATGATGTTTAATTCACATTAGTTATTGTCACTTCCCACATCAATTTAACTCACATAGGCAATTTATCCTCTTAAACAACATAAACTCAGAGTTCAGGTACAGTAGTTTCCATGTTCAGAGAATATTTTTTCCTGTAAAAATCTGTATCTTTAACTCAAACTTCATTGATTCATATGAGAAGATAATTGGCATTAGCCAAAAAATAAATGAAGATCGGGGAACAGTGGAAAACCTATGTCATTTAAATCCATAGTTAATCTCTTTTTTGTATTATAGTCAAGTTCTTTATTTCAGTCATCAACCAGCAAAACAAAGCTTTGAAATTTAGGACTGCAGCCATCCTGTTGAAATAATAGTGTAACCTATGTACTATAAAAAATAACTAATTTTTTTAATCACTAGCACAAACTCTAAAATCATGATACTGATACAACTAAAATTATAAATTTAAGATTTTAAACACAAGAGTGAAATATAGTGAAATTTTAATTGGTTAGATAATACAGTGTAGAGTAATGATTTAAAATAATAAAAATACCTTACGTGAAATATAAAATCATAATCCCACTAAAATCTATAAATTATGTTTAATGTTAATATTGTGCCTATAGTCCCTTCTCACAAGCTTCTTCAAAGCTTTAACAAGCTATTATTCTATTTTTCAAAAGTGTCCTTCAGTATTTTCAGTGTTAAAATGTTTTGCATCATTATATACATTCCAGTTAATTAGTTGTTAATCAGGCTTGTGTATTTTTCTCCTTTAACTAAGATCTTTAGTTCCCTCTAGTGTCAAATTTCTAAAATTGCTTATCTTTATTTTGTTTTGCAGAAATCCAAATTTCCCTATTTCCCACGAGAAGGATTCTTTATAATTAATTGCAAAATCTTATTCCAAATTTATCTGGGCCTTTAATCCATTTATAACTTTCTAGGATTAAAGTCTTACTTAGATTTTTGCTTTTTATTTCAAACTTTTTAAATTCTTAAATTTAAGATTAAAATTTTCTTTCACGAAGGATTGAAGGAAAACTCCCCCAGTGTTTTCAGACTTGTTGATCCGAAGGTCTCTCATAGCTTAAAAGTAGTTAACAAGCAATTTCTGAACATGATTATAAAAGGAAGTTTGCAAACTCAGGGTCCTTTAAAAAGCGCTGACCACGGTTGCGAGCAAGACAGCTATTCCTGTCATCTCCCAGTGCTCAAAACCTGCTGGGGACCACTATTTGGAGCTCATGTGGGCGATTTCCCATCCTCTGCTTCTCGAGAGGTTCCGAAGAGCCGGTCTACTCACCAACTCTTCGTTTTTTGGTGCGGTCATCAGCTCTGCTTTTTGTGGAGCTGTGTTCGGTCTGCCATTTCTTCCTCCAGAAGTTGGAAATGAGTTTTTTTTTTATAAGTGATGGCTTGTACCTTACTTATGGGAATATCTTGGAACTGTAGGACTCAGCCTCAGTTATTACGTGTTGGACATCTCCAGACTGGATTACACCTATTATTGTATGTGAGGTTGTCTCTGAATATAATTTAGAAGATTTGATTGATCCAAAGTTTAGTAGCCAAAATGTTGATAGAAGCCAAAAATTCAAAAAAATTTCATTTTGTGTCATCTGCTCCGGAGATCTCAATTCTAAGAATTCAGGTCAGAACTATTAGAGCTTTTAGCAATTTGTGATAAAACTATATAAATTAGTACTTCTATCCACATAGCCTTCCAAACATTAATATCTACATCAGAGGTCCTTCTTTGATGTTTGCTGTTAGATCATTTAGATTTGAAATAGAACGTAGGTGATAGTTTATTAATATGTATTTTAACTTCTACACAGGTGTTCCAATGGAAAGACCTTTCTATTCCTTCAGTTGTATTTGGCTTGTAGGTTTAGAGTAGCTTCATAGAGTTTTCCTTACACTTGCTGAAGTGGCAGTTTTCTTACACAATTTTTCTTCTTGATGAATATCTACATTAAGAAGTGATAAATAAAATGCCAGAATTTCCAGAACCGCATTGAAATATCTTTACTTACCAACACAGTAAATTTGAAAAGATTTGATAATAACAAAGTCCTTATAAGAGAAAGGGGTTTTAAAGGTGAATATATGATTGGTAAATGCTTTTGTTTATTAATAAAAGTTTTATTTTTATCTTTTCATTTAAACATGGAAAATAAGGTTTGTTCAAGAACTTAAAGTCAAGATTCAGAAAGAAAAAGAACACTCTTTACCCAAGAAATCAAGAACAAACAAGAAAGACAAAGATGATACAGGTGATGAAAGAAAAAAGCTTTTAATCCAGGTTTGTGGAACTCAGGATTTTTTCCTTCTTTATAATTGTATATTAATATATAAAAATGCCTTATTTTCTGCCAAGCCATTGTCCATCTAGCCAAGTTTAATCTATGCCAATGGGAAATTACTCCTCATTGTTTGAGATGGGACTTTCAGAGTGTTGTAACTAAGAGCTTTCCAACTGGAAATGGTGGAGGTTGAACGTCAACTATCTGGCATACAAACCCTGTTTTCTCCCTGGAGTTAAATAGCACTCTATTTTCAATGCTTTGTATGTTCCTCTGAAATTCTTCTTCCTTTAGCATGTATACAGTATTCCCTGGTAATTAATAAATGTATTGTTTTAATTATATTGATAATATATTGATGCCTTTGTTAACATAAACATTTGAATGCACTTTAATTTCCTTTTGTTTGTACATGTATTGGTTTTTTATTTTCTTTGTTATCTACTTTAACATTTTATATCCCTTTCAACCCACATCTACGTATCTGTAAGGAGGGAAAACTACCAAAACTTCACAGATTAGGTAAACTAATAGCATGTATGTGGCAAAGCATCATCTACAGTAAATAACATTGACGTGTAATTCAGGACAGTTATTTCTAACGAATGTAATTTTTGTGAAAAAAACATGTTAATGAAACATTAGGTTTGTTTTTCAGGAATATCTTCAGACTTAGCATTCTATTTGCAATAATTTCATATAATCTGGGCTTTTTCAAATATAGATTTAGGTAACAGAAGCTGGATAGCTGTCAGTATACAAGGTTTTGCAGAGACATAGGAATGGGTTTGAACTGCAGTTTCCTGAGGGGTTCATCTGTATCAGGTTGCAGCAATTTGAGGTCTCTGATAATATTCACTCTGAAGAACAGTAATTAAAAACTTTTATGGAGGGGTGCTGCTTCTCAATTTATGTAACATAACACATGGGATAAATTCAACTGCAAATGTGGTTCAGCTGCTGCCATTGAATAAACAGGCTTTATTAGAGACCAAAAGAGACCAAATATAACTTAGAATTACTAAGAATTTTAAAAATGTGAGAATACTACTATCCAGCATATATTGTGGAACTGGGTGGTTTATTGAGGGTGATGGTTAAACTTCTCATTCCCACTGTTGTCTCTAAAATAGCTGACGAGTGTTTGCCTCTTCATTGCTGCCTGCTGTCTCATCAATAAAAGAGTTGGCATTTTCAGAGTGAAATGAAATGGGGGCAAGAAAGCAATCTTTTGAAAGAAAGCATTTCATTAAAAAAGAAGCATATTAACTCTTGTAGTAAATCAAATACCTTACTGAAAAATTCTTAACCCTGTTCTTCCAAAATAACGTAAACCTTTCTCAAGTATATCCAATTATAGAAACTCCTATATTCCAAATAGGAAAATGTTTGGACATCACATTTCAGAAAACTAAAGTAAGTTTTTTAGCTCAAACTCAGCATTTTGGCTATCAGGTTTGCCTCAAGCATGATAATGGAATATTTGGACATGGAAATAATTGGAAATACATGTATATATCATGCAGGCAAACTCATCAGAGAACCAAGATTGGCCTTAGGTGTTTGTCAAGTGACAGACTCACTTCATGACAGACTCAGATTTGTTGCCATCTCTGTTGAATTCTTATTATAAATTTGACTTTTTGTTTGTTTCAGTGAGGAAAAACAGAAGCTGTTTTCTTCCATAGTTGGATCAGGATAATTGTACACAAATAGAGCAATACTGTGGATCTGAATGGTGATTGGTTGCCTCTTGCAGATAAAAGTATTGTTTTCCCATGTAGTTCCTCTAGATGATGCAAATGTTAACAGAATTAGAGTTTTCTGTGTCCTTCACATAACACTGCCTATTAATTTTCACTTCTGCTCAGTTCACTTGGCTTGTGTTTTGTTACAGGATTTAAATGTAGATTCAAAGTTCAGAGACTCCAAGCTGTTCAAAATGAAAGTATCTAAGGCTGACATACTGAAATCTGAGAGATCATCACATATGAGTTTCCTGTATGATAATAGTGCTGGACAAATTAATGCAATTCCAACATATCTGAAAGATTCAAATAATAGTCTAGAATATGTGAAGAATCCAAGCATGGTAATTCCTCCCATTGCACAGAACTATTCCACCACACCATCCAGCATCAGTGGGACCCCCACAATAGGGACAAGATTGGCAACTCATAATTACAGGTACAAAATCAGAATAAAGTATCAAATTGATATCAGTACTGCAGATTACCTTCTAGTTAAGCCATTTCTATTTAGAGTATACACATCTTTGCATCCTATATAATGATACTTAAGGACTAATTCATACAATATGTTCATAATTATATAGGTACAGTGTTTTAAATGTATACTTTCTTCCATATAGGATGAAGGGCTCATCCTGTGCAAAATGAGGATTGTTCCAACAATGTTTTTCTTAGGTTTAGGCCTTCAAGTCAGGGTGTGATTAAACAAAAAACAAACAAACAAAACCTGATCAGCAGTGGAATAAAAGGCCAATAACTGAGTAGACATTACAGGGGGGAGAAGGGTTGAAGAAGGAGAGAGAAAACTCTTACCTAGCTATTAGCAAGTGTTAGCTCATGTCTAATCTCTATACAGCACAACTCCAACATTAACTCATGTTAGCAATCTTCTATACAGACACTTACCCAGACCTAGACCTAATTAATTTCTGCAAGATTTCATCATCTTGTGCCTGTAGATCAATCTTGGACAATTCTGTTTTTCAGTTATATAGTCTTGGAACTGGCTTTTAAATTTAAGGATGACCATTCTATGTGTGTTTATTTCTAGAATTGATGAGAAAACCAAAATATATTTCAATCCTTGCATCAAGCAAGGCAAAAAATCACCAGCAGGTCACTATAATGTGAACTTAACAGCATCGGTAAGCACTTTTTAAAAATATTTGAACCTTCCTGACATTTGGTATCTATGTAGCCAGATCTTGTAGGAATTTGCAAACATTGGTTGAGCATGCAGGCCTTGGAAAGAGGGCAGAGCCAGAGGAGTAAAGTTCTCCATGTCTCTTCTACATGTACCCAACAAGTAGAGCCTTTCTCTAACATTTTATCTCTCCTTCTTATATTGGTATTCTTTTGTTTATTTAAAATATTCTACTCATCAGCCAAAAATGCTTCCCATGTCATTTAAGATCAATAAAAATAAAGTAGTCCCTACCAGCAAATCTACAATGAAACATGCACAGCACCAGAAAAAATCACATAAGAAAGGAAGAAAGAAACCTAGGCATCTTTTATAAAGGTGCAAAACATTTCTTGAAAGAAGAAGTAGAAGTTTCTTTAATCCTGTTCAGTTAGAAATTTGTAACAAAATTAATGCTTTTTCTCTTTCTGAAGTATATATATTGACACTTCTTTGTAACTATACCTGTCCAATTTATGCAAATTATCATTTTTGTTACATTTCCATAATTCATTTAGCATCTGCTTTGAAAGCTCATCAAGATGTAGGCCCAAACCATTTTCCATTTGGAGATTAGGATATATTATGCAAAGTGTGTGTTTTTTCTTAATGGGGAGAATGGCCTTTATTGGTACCTAGAAGGTCGGTCTACTACTATTAGATGCAACTCAAGCTTTCAGGTTTTCTTAATGGAGAATAGCCCTCATTTAGCTGATAACTTAAGTCTTTGCCCATAGCATCCTTCCCCAGCCATATTCCAACATTATACTTTTAATAGCTAGCATTTGTTTCTACAGATTTTTGCAAATCTTGATGTCCCCCCCCTCCCTCCGCTGCTATCTCTCTGTTATGCTAGTTGTTCTTTTGTCTGTTAGAGAATGGGCTTCCCATTAATATAGGATGGAGCAGACATTTAGTACTACTTATATAATCTCTGTATAAAATGTTTCACTTTAGGATTTATTTTTTGCAAAGCAACCTTCATATTTCATTTGCTTGGTAATAGATGTCAAAAGAGAACAATGCCATACAGTCCCTCAAGAAAAAGTGGGAGTTTTCTAAAGCAGATGTCCATTTGCCAGAGCTTAATTACAGCCATCTCCCTGAACTCAAAGGTGTGGATGGTAAGGGTTTGTGTTTGATTTCAGAATTTTTATGAATAATTTTTATTAAAAGAAAATTTTACAAAGATTTTAAAAATTAAAGAAACATAGAATAGAAAAAAGAAAAAGATTATAAAACAGTAAAAGCAAAAGTGAATAACAAAAAAGCAAGAAAAAGAAACATATTTAAAGAACTGACTTCCAATCTTCTTTGCAGCAGTTAACATAGCAGTTACCATCTCCACCCTTCCATATTGCATATTATAGTTCCTCTTCCCATAAACAAACCTTTTTAATCAATAAATCCTGAAATCAGTGGTTCATTTTTATCCATTTTCAGCAAAAAGTCTATAAAGGGTCTTTTATAAAAGTAGTTGTAGTTCCCTTTTTGATTTCAGAATTGATCAAATAATCATGATATTCAAAGGTAAAGAAAAAAAAAATAGCCCAGTGTATCATTGCCACAGTCACATTTTTCTGAAATGTGATATTTTTAAGCAGTGAAATTTTACTCTGCTCGGAACACTAAAATGACGAAGTTAGTAATTAAAATGTATTCCATTTGCAGAGTGACTTTTGAATTCATTTGTGTGGGTGCAAGTTCCATATATGATACATCCTAACAATTCATTGTGCTTATGCTTGTGGACAGATGTTCAGCCCATAATAGACAGGGCATCTGTCTTTGCTGCAGATGTGGAAAACTGTGACTGATGCTAGTCCACCCATCTGTCTGGAATTATTTTAGTCCATATTAGTTTTTTAATTAAGGGAGTGGAAAATATTCCAGCTAAATTTAAAATATTCAAGCAAACTTGAACAAAACTCATTTAAAAGGGTACCATGTAACTCTAGATTCTGTTAAACTTCAATTACCTTCTCCTAGCCAGCATGACCAGATGTGATGATGACGTAAACTGCAGTCCAACAGTCTTAGAGGGCCACGTGTTGTCCACCCTGTTATAAATCAATGGCTGGCAGATAATAGTTTGAATCAGTCAAATCAAAAGAAAAAGCAACTCAAAGTCATATGTAACACTGTGAGTTTTAGGAAGAATGGTACTTTCGCAAAAGTTAATTTCTGTTAAACAAAAATCAAATGCTTCCTTCATAAATAGCTTGGAGTTCCAGATTTCTGAAGAAAGACAACAAAGTTGTTCCAGAGTCTCGCATGCCATCTCTTGCCACAGTAGATCTTCAGAATCCAGGCCTGGCTCTGCATCAGGTACTCACAGTTCCTCTCATTTGGGGAGTAAGTAAATGCTTACTTCAAAGCTTATGGTATCCATTTTTCTTTCTTGTTAACAAAATGAGCTAGTAAGTCATACATGTGAGGTATATATCTTTCCAATATGCAGCTTTGCCTCCCTTTAAAAAATGCAGGGTATTCCTTAGGGAAAAAAACACCTTGCTTTTACCTTTGTAATTATTAGTAAATGTATTGAAAATAGAGCAAGGAAGATCATAATGACATTTAAATTTGGTACAGCTCAGTTAGAATACTGTTATATCAGTGTTATCTCAGAAGAAACATGATAGAGAAGCTTTAGAGAAAGTGAAATATTTATGAGGTTGGGCTTTTTAATTTATAAAAAGATGACTGAGGGGAACAAAATAAAGATTCATAAAATTTCTTTAATGTGATCAAGCATGATAACAGAATCTAGTTACTGTTATTTCTTACTGAGAGTATCTTTCTGATAACACTAACTGCTACCAAAACATTATCATCCTTGAAATTCAATTAAAATTTACTTGATTTGCAGATATCTGGAAGCTCCTTGCAAGATACTTCAGAAGCCACTTTCCCCAAAGTAGGGCATTAGTAATAAGTGGAACCGGCAACTCTTACATGATTCCCACTGATATGCTCCTGCAGCACTTTTACACCCTTATCATGGAGGTACTTTGAAGTTGGGGGATGGGGCGGCAGTTGCAAGTATTTTGCTACAGCTAGGATAAGAGTCACTCTCTTGTGAGATGGGCAGCTATACAAATATGATAAATAAATAAAGGCAGTAAAAGGAAAAAAATCAAATTATTTTATAGTAACCATGGTACTAAGACTGCTACTTCTTTTATAACATGTTGTGTATGAACAAAATAATCTATAATTAATCATTTCATTGATCTTGAAGATTGATGGAATTCAGCAGGAAAGTGTTGAGAGAAGGGATCTCTAACAGTCGAAGATACCAATCTAAACAGATTCAACAATTTAAATGAAATTCTCCAAATGTTGAACAATTTTTCAATGATGATTCACATTTTCTACAGAAAAGCTGTCTGTCATATGTAAATATGAGCTGGGTTCACATCATACAGTAAGTCAGGCTTTTGAAAACATGTTTTGTTTTGTTTTTTAAACTAGCTATTCATACATCATGGTAAACAGCAAACAAATCAGACACAGGTACCGATGGGGGCCAAAGTGGGGCAAGTGATGAAACATGTATCACAACATTGCAACACAAACTCCATCCCTTATATACTTATATTCATTTCATTCAACATTGCAATACAAATATGAAAGGACAGAACATGCATTGTGACATCCCAACACATATTTCATAGTTTTGGCATCATCATGGCTATTTGTAGATGCCTATGAAATTATATTATGACTTAGCATGAAGTATGAGGTCAAGCATGTAAGTACTTGGACAAGGGTAGGTGGATTTTACAGCATTGTGTTCCACTAATATGTATGTTACAAGCATCCATTTTTGTTTTTTTAATTTCAAACTCTTTGCTGAATACTTTGCAATTTGAATTGAAGTCACAAAGAAATCAGTAATATTTAAATGACAGAAAAAAAGCGGGGCAACTTCTGTGCATTCAAGAAGAGTAGGATGAGGGCATAGCTATGTCATAAGGCTAAGTTGTCAGAATCATTCCACCCTAAGGAACAATTTGTGCACAGGGAGCTAAGGATTTCTTAACAGATTTTTTTTTCACTTTCACCAAACTGCATTTCTTAAAAGCCTCTGGAGCATACTGTTAAATTATAGCTGTGAGGGGGCAAAATTATCGGGAGGGTCATTGACTTGATACTCTGTTCTTTAGCTTTCTTTTAAGAACCTCGTTCATTCCTGTAGATAATAGAATTTTGGGCTAATTAGCCTTAGCTCTAATCTAGCAGGGATCTTCTGTAAACCCTTAAAGTGAAGCAAAATTAGTACAAATTTCCATTGAGATAAACCCAGAGTGAATTTGTATCAGTGAAACTGTGGACTGATTCTGACAATATATAACCATAATATAACCTAGTTTGTTTGGTTTTAGCTTAGAATTTTGTATGAACCCTAGCCAGCTGTGGTTTATTCAAGAGAGCATGGTTATATTAACTATGACTGAATACGGTATGCAAACCAGGCCTAGTAATGGTATTTTAGGAAAAAGAGCAGATTATGCTTTGGTATAAGATAAAATTATTGCTTAATATTATGTTTATGCTTTTGGTTAAAATTTATCAGTTACAGCCCATATTTGTGGCAATATCTATGACAAATACTTTCCCTCTATATAAACTAACTTTGGATGATTTTGAAAAAAAACTAAGCAGGATGTGACCTGGTTAGTACTTGGATAAGAGGTTGCCAAGAAATTGCAAGGCTGTAGACTAGACTGGGAAGTTGAAAAAAATTGATTCCCAGTCAAGCTCAGCACTGAAGTCACCAAGAATCAAACTCAGCTCAAGGGATACGTTTCTTTTGTATAAGATTTCTGCCAAGATCAAGAGAATGCTTGCAGTCATGCATAGCTCTTTGTTTATCTATTCATCTCCTTCTGATTTACACTGAATTATCTTCATGCAGTTACAAGCATGCATTCAAGGAAAATCACTCCCAAACTATGGGAAAACAGGCTCTCTATAAACTAGCCTTGCTCTCCATTTACCCTTCAGTTACCCTTTGTCCATGAATCTAGCATGATGACATGTTCATAGTTCTTTAACACTGTGACAGTTGTATGAAAATTGAAGTTAATGTTATTTGAGTAGTATTTTCTATTTACCATCACTGTACCCAAATAATGTGAATTGATCATAGGCTTTTCTAAAGCATTCTTAATATAAGACACATCATTGAAGATGCTTAAAAAGTATGTTGTGAATATCAGTGTTGTTTGTATATATTTGCCTTTAAAACTCTTCTCAACGCATTTGGAAGTTCTGAGCATTGTTACTGTTTTGAGTAAACAGATATACGACATTTTTAACTGCCAGATAATAATAAAATTTTAATAATTATTATTAGAATACCAGTGGTATTTTGTATCTATACCAAGGATGGGCATTCTGAGCACCATGTGGGTGCCTCCCCACCCACCAGCTTCCCATTGGCAGCCTCTCTAGATCTCCAGCAAAACTGAACGTTACAGAGCCACTGTTTTTCTATTTTGGTGATTTGGAGAAATTTAAATGGCAAATCCAGTGCTTTGTGGTACCAACTACACTGCTTAAAAATGCCTACATCTCCCCCTACTCCCAGGTATTTTGTGAGTAGAGGCAAAATAGGCCCTTAAGTCTCCACAAGGCTTAAGGTAGCAGTTCTAACTCTTAACCCCTTCACCAAAAAAGTAAAAGAAATATGTATTTAAAAATTTAGACTGTCCACATTGTAATATTACTGGCTGTATCTCCTAAAGATACCTAAAGGCAGGCCAAAAAAATTACCAACTCTAGTCTGCAAAATAGACTTGCACTAGTTTAATACTGATTTCTTCTCTCCAGGAAATACCAGAAACCGATTCTGTACATTGCTGAACATTCAGTACTCCACAAGCTAGAGTTATTTTTTAAAAAGGCACTTAAATTTGATCTGTAGATGTGTCCTTTGTGTTTGCTATTGCAATGAGTGATTTGGCATGATTTATGAGAAATGCAAATTTGTTTTCTGATACTGAAGATGCTGCCTTAGAGGCTGATGACAATTTTAAGTTTTTCTTATTTGCCACTAAAAGCTTTGTAACAGATAATGAAGGAGGGGGTTCTACAGTTAAGGTGAACCATTTGGCGTTTGGCTGCTACTTGCTGGAATTTGGATGAGCAAATTTTATCTCCTTTGGCCTCAGTATTTTAATGAAAACAAAGCAATTCTTTTATAAAACAAGTGCTTTTCAAAAATATGGATGGATATAGTTATATATTAATTAAAAAAAAACAGTATGTTGAATCATAGCCAGGTCAGTGGTAAAAATGCTCTTTAATATCATAATTGAGTTATATACTGCCCAGCCTAGAACTCTGAGTCTGTTGATTGAAACTTATGCTATAATATGCAATATTCTTTTTTTCTCCCTTTCCCTTCTACTATATTTACAGTATTTTATCTTTCCAGTGTAAGAGTCTCTGTTGAAAAGGGCACTTCTTGAATAATTTATAAATGAGTCGGTAAGATTTTATATATTCTAACAATACATTATGTTTATGCTTGTGCACAGATCTTCAGCCCATCTGTCATTGCTACAGATGTGGAGAACTGTGACTGATGCTAGTCTGCCCATCTGCCCAGGGTGATTTTAGTTCATATATTTTTAATTAAGGGAGTGGAAAGTATTCCACCTAAATGAACTTGAATAAAATTCATTTAAAAGGGTATCATGTAATTCTCTAGATTCTGTTAAACTCCAATTCCCTTCTGCCTAGCCAGCATGATCAGATGTGATGATGAAGTAAACTACAGTCCAACAGTCTTAGAGGGCCAGGTACTGTTTACCCTATTTTAAGCCCTGTAAAGAAACTTAAGGAGGGAGTTCTGAAGTCAAAGTGATACTGCCTTGTTTGTTTATATAACTTGTGCACCTTATTATGCTAAGATTTCTTGCTAAGGCCTACAATAATTAGGAAGAGGAAGGACCTGGAACTACATCTAAGAAGAGAGCCAGTTTAGCAAAAATGCACCTTTTGCTTCTCACTTCCCACTACAAATGTCATGAATAAGAGCTGTTTTTTAAAATAAATAATAGAAACTGCAGGATAGAGAAAAGGCTTAATTTGAGGTCATAAAAGCAACATTTGGAGCTTGGGGCAATATATTTTGCTATGCAAGTGTTACAGCGGTTTTTAAACTCCACATAAACTGTTAATAGTTTCCATAAAAACGAAAACAAATGTATGATTCTTTGTTTATGCATAGCAAGATAATTCTCTGATTGTATCTTTGTACTGGCATGTATGCAGAAAATAATAGGCTATTACACGTATTCTAATCCACAATAGGCTGCATAGTTACCAGTGTAAGATGGTATATAGCTATTGTATTATAGGAGAGAGAGTGGAGGACTATGATTCTTGAAGGGAGAATAGAATTCTAATGTAACAAAGGTTCAACCTGGTATTTTTTAAAGAAATGATTTCTTCTGATTAACTAAAAATAACCAACAGCTGCTGCAGAAATTATTGATGAGAACCATTAAATATCTGACTATACAGTGACAATCAAAACAGATTAATGGATTCTGTTACCTTCTCCTCAGTGCTTATAGCCTGAGTTTGCTGCCTATCCTCTTTCCCTCTCCAACTTGTCTTTTTTGCCACCTCATCCCAGATAATATGATTTCTATACCAGATACAAAATAGTATAGTGGTAAAGAATCTGCTTTAAATGAAAAAGGTTCACTTCCAAGGGTCTGAGGTGGGCGGGGGGGCGCAGAACCAAGTAGGCTGAAAACTCTGGGATACTGCTGGTGGTCAGCGTAACTAACTATGACTGACTTGATGGAGGGCAGCCTCCAATGTTTCGGTGAGATGAACATAAAGTTAAATACCTTAGATATAAACAATTTACTTTTGAATAAGTATTGTTAAACTCTGCAGGCACTGTTTATTTGACGCACCCTTGAAAAGAATTCTATTGAGGTTTGCTCCACATATATCTATATTATGCTGTATAGGTAATTTACATCTGAAGTGGGAAACTTCTCTCTAGTGTCTCATTCTTTCCAGAAAAATTAATAGGTGTCTAGAGCCAAAAGTGAATGGGTCCTACAAATTTCCTATTTTTTCCCTCTTTTGCTCACACTTATCCACTCATTTCATCCCTTGGTTGCAGTTCCCGGCCCCCAAGTTTTCTCCTAGGCCTTCTCTTTCTTTCTCTTCTTTTACCCCAGTATTTAAGCCAAGAATGCCCAATCCAGTGGCCAAGGGCATCAGTATGTGAGGAGATGCATACTTCGATTTTCTTAGAGTATATCCCTTGAATTCAAAAGGACATGTTTGTTATGACTGATTAAAGGGGATTTGATAGCGTTGTTTCTTTTCCAGCTATGACTTAGAAATTATGACTTATTTTAGGAGAAAATACCTTCCTATCATCTTCTGTCTTATCCCCTTTATCAGATAGGAATATTGTCTCTTAGTTTAGAAATAACTTTCCATTGGCATGTAATTTTTTAAACTGATTATTTGTTAAAGGATGTGGATAAAACAATTCAGAGATTAGACAAATAATGTATATATTTTTAAATGCATCTACTGTCCAGAGATATTTTTATATTAGATTTTGTTTTTATTAATTCACTGATGGCATTATTTTAATATGTGAACTTTATGATACTGCTATTATAGTTTATGGCAAATAAACATAATTCTATTTGTAGCAGAAATATCCAGCCTTTAAGAAAACAAACTGTCTTTACTGGGTGAAACATAGGCCAATATTTATGGTTGACCTGTCAATCTATGAGAAATAGTAAGCTAAAATTTAAAAAAAAAGAACCAGATCTATATTCAGACAATAAATGCTGCCATTTTTATACAAATACTGACCTCTTCCCTCTGTTACCACAAAATACCATTCTGATTTCAACACTTAAATAACCTGTAATTTCTGAGCTCTGTGGCTTTGCAATGTTCAAACATGTATTTCTCATTGTGTAAATAAAAATGTTAATTAAATGTCTGTCTCGTCTTTGATCAGCGATTTAAAAATCAGTGATGGTAAAGCAGAAACAACTGACTTGAGAAGGTGAGTTAATGCGTTGAAATAAGTGAAATGCAGCATCCTGCCAGCTTTTTAGGCTTCCTGTAGAGCGGTTCTTTAACCATTGGACCTACTTTTCTTTAGGTATGACTAAAAGTGGGGAGTTTGTGCATTTAAGCAGGGAAAAAGCTGAAATGAGTGGGCCACTTCTGCCACTCTCCTGCTTTGCCCTTTCCCTGCTGGCCATTTGTAAAGGCTCACCAAGTGAATTCAAAATTGGGTAAATCAGGATTTGGAAGGAACAATTCCTTTTCCATATGCAGTTGGCCAGGGAAGAGGAGATCAAGAATGCTCATCACCATTTCTCACCCTTGCATAGAGCGTTCTTTGGACAGATCTGCCTGGATACACCTTCTGTCCATAGGGTAACTGCCTCCCAAAACACATAGTGCTTGTTCCAAGCTGTGGCTTCATATTCTTACAAATCTTTTTTTCTCTCCCTACCTTTATAATGGCTTTGAAACAAACTTGTCTTCTGCATATTTCCTACAGTGCATACATTTCAAAACTGCAGTGGAGTCAGGTTTGCCTTTGGGGTGCTGCTAAAGAAAGGTGTGATATTCTAGTTACTAATCTTGGAGTATGCCCAGGGAAACCTAAATTGAATGTTTATTATTAATAAAGAACTACAGAAATACATTCAAAAAGATACTGGATTTTATATCATTCCAAGGAGATTGAGATAGGAGTAACTACTATAAAGGATTGACACTAGTTAAAATGCAACTGGAAGCTTTAAAAGTGTTTAAATGGAACACACAATATAGCTGTGGATCATTCTCCTCAATAAATGCACAAGTATAATTTTTTGACTCATTTGTTTAATTGGATTCTCTTTATTTAGTTTTAGGACTTGTGTGGAAAACAAATCACATATTAGGTCATATTCAGAAATACTGAAAATTCTAAAGAGTTCACAGACGTAAGCACCACTGTATATGGTAAAGAACTAAGTTTTCCTTTCTACAGATTTAAGAAGAAACCAAATATTAGACAATATAATATATACAAACCAGGACGGAGGACTAGACTCACTCCTGTCTGGGTTTATGCAGGTGTGCAGCCCGTTAATTTCACCCTTTAAATTGGACACATTTCATTGTTGAGGGCTAAGATGAGAAAAGAGCTTTTATTAATATTTCCTTGAATATATGTAGGAGTCTTTGTATGCTCATACACCTTTCTGCTTTTAGTTTTCGTATGAGCAGGCTGAATGGCTGAAAACGGCTTCAGTTGTGAATGTTTCCTACTCTGCCATGTTTAACCAACCAAAGCAGCCATGGAGACTGCAATCTAGAGTGGGAGTGGAAGGAGATGCTTGGCTGTTTTACCATGGAAGACCTTTCCTCTTTTTTTCCCCCTCTCCCTCAGCATCAACTTAAACCATATTCCTCTTCCCAAAATTGCATTAACAAATATATGGATATTAAACCAAATTGTGACAATAGTGAGGCAAGCCCATGTTATACGGAGAAGCATATGCTCCATCATTTTACACTTCCAGTACAAGTATAATACATGGCAGCTAACCATTCATATCCAATAAGCATAAATATTTTGTTTAAATATTCTCAAAAACAAAAATATTTTTCAGGATGTTTAAGTACTGCTTTGTTAATATAGAAATTCCAATTCTTTATTCTAAAGTTCTTGCAAGTAACTAATATCTACCGTAGCAATAGTCTTTAACTATTTAAAAATTGTAGATTTGGAGTGGTCCAAAATAGATTTCAATCCTGATGGTTATTCAGGAATTTTAGATGCAGTTTACACATTTGAATCAAATTGTGAAGTTAAAAGATTTAACTGAATATGCTGCCATTCTGCAGGTTTTGACAATCTAAATTTTTGCAATAACATTATTAAATATTATCTCTATTAGCCCATGTATTGTAGCCCCAAGATCAGACTAATGCAGGCAATAGTATTCCCTGTGACACTCTATGGAAGCAAAAGTTGGACTTTGAAGAAACAGAGCATTGTATTGATTCTTTTGAACTTTGGTGTGGAGAGGACTCAAGAATACCATGGATAACTAAGAAAACAAACAAATGGATCATTTAACAAATCAACCCAGAGTTCTCACTTGAGGCGCAAATGACCAGGCTCAAATTATCCTACTTTGGACACATTATGTGAAGACCTAGCTCTCTGGAGAAAGCTCTAATGCTGAGAAAGGTGGAAGGAAAGAGAAGAGGACAACCAACAGCAAGGTAGATGGATTTTGTTACCATGGCAATGGGTCCACAGTTGGAAGACCTGAAAGACCGGGTTAAGGACAGATCGTCATGGAGAAAATCTATTTATGTGGTCGCTGAGTTGACATTGACTTGATGGTACATAATCAATCAATTGTAATCCCAACAAAAGATTTACCTGCAATTTTCAAACTAGGATTATCCCAGACTGTCATGTGAATAAGGCTCAAAATATTCTGTCCCAAGATATGCATTGTGGCCTTTAATGCTGTAAATACAACAGAACTTTAATTAAAAAAAGGAAACAAGCTTCTGTCAAGGTATTAGAAGGTTCACATAGTAGCTTTCTAATTGTATTGTAATGGTTTGGGGACTTGATCACATGGATTCCATAGAGAAATAGAAGTAAAAATGTATGTCCAATGATAAATGTGAAAGGAATGTTAAAATCATCATCGTTACATGATAGCTGTAACTTGGATAAAGAAAATCTATAGACTTACCCTTCTCATAGAAACTTTTTAAAGAAGATCAATCTACTTAAAATTCCTTAAGAGAATTATTATAACTTTAGGTGTGGTCAAAGGCCAAATAATGGAAAAGACATACAACCCCAAATTTGTACAAATTCCCATAAATACATTACAGCTTATGGAAAATGTATGAGACTTCACTCCAATTAATTAAATAACCTGAAAATTTATCAAATGTACTGTATCAATAAATTTTGATATAGAAGATTCATAACTATCAATAAGACATACAGGTAGTCCTCGGCTTACGACCATTCATTTAGGACCATTTGAAATTAGGATGGTTCTGAAAAAGGTGACTTAAAACAAGTCCTTGGACTTACAACTGTTGCATCATCCCCACAGTCATATGACCAAAATTCAGGTGCTTGGCAACCAGTATGTATTTATGCGATCCCCATTTGTGACCTTCCCACCTGGCTTCCAACAAGGAAAATCCATGGGGGAAGCCGGATTTGCCTAACAACCACATGATTCACTTAATGACCACATGATTTGCTTAACAGCCACAGTGATTTGCTTAACAACTGCAGCAAAAAAGGTCGTAAAATCAGGTGCGATCACATGATGCCTCATTTAATGACTGCACCTCTTAATGAATTTTCCAGTCCCTATTGTGATAAGTCGAGGAATATCTGTAGTAGATCATCTATATGGGTTCAGCTCCAGCTACCTTTTGCCTAGAATGTCCTTCAGTTGCTTGATAAGACAGGCTAATCAACAGTAATAAGACAGTACCAATTAACTATTATGTGACAAAGAGCATCCTTGATGAGCTCCATTAGACATCTGAGGGAATCACAATAACCCTGGTTGAAGGATAAGACTATAAACATTTTAATCAAAATGAAATTTATATTTGTTCCAGATATTCCCAATGTACTGGCAAATCTAATTTTCAGAGAAATGACTTAAAATATGATAACTGCCGTTAAAGAATTCTAGATGGCTAGTAAGATATAATTTCCTTAGCCTATGCATATAGTACAGCAGAAGGGTCCAGCTAAGAACACACGCAGACAGGTGTCACTTCATAAGGTAACTGCAGCAACTTGATTTCAAGATGAGATCAGAGATCTGAATCTTATACTGCTGACTACACGTTCACCCAGTGCCAGTATTTTAACTTTGTGTCCTTCAGTAGATACACTTGTCTATCTAAAATATCAATTAATAGTCTAATATTATCGAAGACTTGTCCTATTTTATAAAATTGTATTGCAGTGGATGGGCAATCAAAGGTCATATTTTTTGTAATCTACAGTATATGTCAGAATGTATTGGCATCAGCATTTAATTAGGAAATGGAATCTTTAACCAGCCTTCAGCTCCCATTTATATAAGCCTCATTGAAGGAAGCTGGAAAAACATTATTCAGAAGAACATCATTTTGCTCCAACAATACAGGAGCAAAAAAATCAATATATGTCTCTTATTACCAATTAAGATAGCATCAGGAAAGGGAGCTTTTCCTGTTTTCATGGATAAAATCTATTATTTCCTGAAGAGGAAAACGTACAGCTAAAAATATTGCTTGATCTCATGTAATCTTTGGAAAAGCTATAGCATTTTAAAAATGATTCATTTCAACCTCAGTGACCTTTGACTATTATAAGAGTGAATATGAAAATCAAAAAGCACATGTATTAGATTAGAACCATTATATAGCACTCTTGGTTATTAGAAATAAACATTATTTTGTTGTGGCTGTTTCAGTTCATTCTTCTTATTCCCATTATCTGGGCTTCACATGATTCATTGAATGTTCTATAACCAGGGCATAGAGGGAATTAAGTTCCAGTTAGTAGACAGTTCTAGTGCAGGCTGTCTTGCATATGAACTCAAAAATTCCTTAGCAGAACCTGTTTCTTGTTTCTTCTTTCCGAATAACCGAATCCCATCATGGAGGCTGCAGGCTGGTTGCCTGGAAGGGGATCCCATCATGGAGGCTGGGAGTGGAAGGGGATGCTTGACTATTCCCTCTTGGGCCATCTTTCCTCTTACCATAGCTTTCCGCTCTCCCCAAGGAAAAGGAACCACCCTGGGCACCCAGTGCAATTGTCCCTCAGTTCCCTGCAGCTTGCAGAGCCAAATGAAAAATTATAGTTCAAAGATCAGTAGCAGGTATGCTCATTTTGGAGTGTCCACTTCTCCAAGGCACAGCAAGAATGAAACCAATCAAACCCAGTTCTGCACAGGGATGGGATGAATGTTGGGTTATTTGAATCAAAGCCCATTGGCAAAGATAAGCACATGTGCAGATAATTATTCATGAATTAATCTGTTCCTTCTGTGGTCTGTTTCTGATTCATTTGCATTGAATATATCAGGCAGCAGGTTCAAGACTGTAGCAGACTGAGTACTGTAATTATAAACTTCTGGAGCAGAAGCTTCACTCAGCACTTCTTTGGTGTGGGTTTTGTTGCTGAATAAGATTTTGGAAGGAATACAGCTCTGTTCTTCAGGCAGGGTTTTTTTTTTTTCAATTAATACTTTGCAACTTTTGCCTAGTAGTGGCATTCGGTTACTTACCCAGCATACTTTAAAATCAAATCTCAAACTGTTGGGCCCCTGGAACAGGCATTGCTATTTTGGCAAACATTTAGGAATATACAACACTATCTTGCCCAAATAAATATACATGATCAGATTTCACAGACCTTTAGTTCTTTGCATTTATGGGAATATTACACCTTCAATACAGAATTAATATTGTATCCTTATATCTGTTTTCAGGGATGTTACTCACTTTTTCTTTGGATTCTACATGAAAAAATTCCCAAATCGTATACTGTAGTAATAAATTGCAGGTACAGATCCAATAACAATCAGATGGCTATTGTGGATGGAAAGATAAGTCTTTGGTTGATCAAATGTAAATCTTACTTACAAACATCTGTCCAGCAACTATGCTCTGAATATTGTTGAACCCCCAAGTCTGTGTACATAGGCTGATTCCATCTCTGAACATCTTCCTGAAGAGAAGGTGTGGAACAAGACTGAAAACTCTGCATTTTAAACATGTTTATTAAACATTCAACATGGAAAGATCACAGTGAACCCAGCACTCAAAGAAATGTTGAAAATAATCCATACAGGTCTTGATAATGCAACAGGTTTGTTAACAGAGTTTTAATTTCACTGTAGCACATTCCTGTTGCAGAAATCTCTTTAATACCTAATGAAAGAGAACAAGGAGAAAGTTTGGAGCTTGTGTGTCTTTAAAGAAACAATGCCTTATACTTTTACTGGATTTTATATTACTAAGGTAACACTTTGGTAAAGGATGTTTGTGAAAGAAGGGCAGGCTGTTAACTGTATATTTATACTGTCGATATATCTGTTTCTGGAGAGGTTTGGAGCTAACTAGAACTCATGAAGATGACTCACACCAATGTAATCTATGCACAGAGTTTTCATTATTGTATTCTGTCTTGTAAGGGAAATACCCAAATTGCTGTAGGGGATACATACTCCAAACCTACAGTTGTTAGTTAACAGTGTTTCATTTTCCTAGGTTCACTAATCTGCTTACTTATGGCTTATTGAAGAAAGCATAAATGGCTGGGTCCTCACATCATGGTAAATTGTAAACCATAGCTATCAAACTACAATGGCTTGGGTTCTTATATAACATTCTAAAGTTTAGCCAGAATCAATGAAACATTGCAACTTTATATGATGTGTGAACTCAATGATTCTCCCCAAGAATCCTGGGAATTGTAGTTTAATGAAAGAACAGCAGTAAGTAAGATTATTGGCTCCTAATTCCTTGATCCCAAACCATACAGATTATGGTTCTCACATTTACCAAGGAAGGGAGAGGAGACCTATAGCCTTCTTTTGCATTTCATTATTCTCTGCAAGTAACTCATCTAGATCTTTGCCAAAAGCCTGATGAGTGGAGAAGGCCAGAAAGAGAGAGTGAGCAAGGGCCAACCGTTAGACCCCCCCAGGTTACTCAGGCCTTATATTCCTTCTGAGATGAGGAAGGTGACCTAAGCCTACCAGATCAGAGCTGCAAAAGTCTGATGACCACTAGGTGGTGGCAAAGAAATTCTAATTCTTGCTTTAGTGTTTTACTAAATTTTGTGTGTGTAAATGAAAATGATTCAGTTGAACTACCAAGTGGAAGTTTTGGGGTTTTCCTCTAAAAGCTTAAAATCAAAACACCAGGAAATATTACTCTTCAGCCCTATTCTCATGACACACATAACTGGTTCAATGGATGGAGGGTGGGGGTGGGCAGGTTTAGGCATGTTGTAAAGAGATCAGTTGACCTAGTAGATTTAACCTAAAACAAATCCAGTCATACACAGGGTTAAACTAACTCCCCCTAACTCCTATGCAGTCATGCACTGAATATGTATGGCATGCCTGCATGGGAACCAATCTATCTCTTTCATCAGGTTGTTTGAAGTCATATCTGAATGACATTCAGCAATGAAAGCAAATAGGGGGGGGGGAACCTTAGAGCAGCATCTCTAACTTTAGTGACTGAATCTCACACACTTCCAAAGTTAAATAAAGAATATTTGAACATAGATACCGTCAACGCACTCAAGAACCCAAATATCCCCAAGTGAAAATGAAAGCTTTCTCGCCTGGTAAGATCACTCTGCCATATGATAGTCATAGCCAACCTCCCAACAAATCAGACAAAGGACACAACCAATTTCTTAATGGTCATCTTGTCATCAATCCTCACAGCACAACACCAAAAATTCCCCTAAGTATTCCACCTATTCCCCCCACCCCATCTGGCAAGTGCATAGCAGCCTGCATTCACACAGAGCACCATGCAGAATGGAGTGCCCACTCCTCATAGTCCAAATCCATGCACAGAAGAAATGGGGGAAGACCTGGGACTGTGTGATCAAAGTCTTGACTAATGGAAAAGTACAGGAGACAAACCAGAAATCCATGATACAGGAGGTTATCATAGAAAAAAATGAATGAGAAAGCTTTTTACTACATTTAGCAATTGGATGCAGACAAGCTGAAAGCCCTGAAAAACAGTTCGAGAAGGTTATCACGTACAGCAGCATTCTGCACTCTGCTGCACTGTAATCAGCTGGCCACCATGCTCTTGGAGCAGACAGATGTCCTGAGGCATGGGGATGTATTACTAGATAACATCCTTGGTTTGCCTTTTGAGGGTACCATGCAAGATGCCATCCTGATGGATGAGGAGCAGAAGGAGTTACCCCAAGTACCCCGGTCTCATAGTACCAATTGCTTGATGTAATTGATGCAGGAGACATCTCATATCCACTGTCTGCAGTCCTGACTGTTAAGTCATGGCTACCAGGGATGTATCCCAAAGTCCTTGGATGTACTCCTTCATTTCCTGTCTTCCCTCCTGAGTTGTCTTGTGCTCTTTGTAAAATTGTAGTGGTTTGGTAATGGTTGTCTCCTTTGCAGGCACTCTTCTTTCTCATTAATGGCTTTGATTTCCTTGCAAGACATGTGTGATTGGTTTTTCTGTGGGCAATTTCTGGACTGCTGAGAGAGGAGTTGTGCTGGGAAAGGATTAGGGATGCAAGTGCAGTAGGTGGGTGAATACTGTAACTGCTTGGAAGGAAGGTACAGAAAAGGATGGGAGAATGAGTAGGGAATATAAGTCCCACAACAGTGCTTGGAATGGTGCTGCCTTTAGGGTTGGGTTTTCTCCCCCCAACATTAATCTCCCTTTTTGTTCTTCATCCGTTGCTACCTGCCTAACCAATAGGGAAGAGACTGCTAACGCAAGATATTTTCCTGTTGCAAGGGCTCATCGAATTCTAGATGTTTCTGTTGTCAGTGGATGAGGCTCTGATTACTCTGAAAATGGTGACTTTTGACCCAGTTAGGGTTGTTGTGTCCTGACAGAACCAGTAGTAAGGAAAATTGACTGGTCCCTGTGTATGATGACAATAGACTCTGTTCATCATTAATGAGAAAACTTTTCTCCTTCCTCTAACCTGTTCATAAGTAGAACTTGTTTTGTTTATTTAAAGATTCAAAAGTCAGGAAGTCCATCAGCAGATTTACTGTTAGCTGTTAACTTACTTTCAGTCTTGACTATAAATTCATTGTCGAATATTGTCTTTGTTGTGACTGCCACACAGTCACAACAAGAACTGTGAGCATTGCAAAGATACCAGTTTGTTACTTCATAGAGGTCTTGCTTTTTTCCTCAACTGTCAGTATGTCTCTTTTCCTTCTCTTTTCTTCTGAAGAGTCATGTCTTAAGAATTTGTTATTCCAGATGGTGTTATAACCATTGGCGCCTTTATTGAAAGGAAATATAACATTAAAGACAATGTGTGATTGACGTGGATAATAGGGCAGAAAATATAAGACCTGAGATCTGTCTTCTGATGATACTGTTTCTATTGTGTGAATTGTCTTCTTCAGCTCTTCGGTCGTAGTTTGCGCTTTGGTAACTGGAGGCATTTTAGTTGTTACTGGAACAATCTGACAGTTGGCTTCTTGGCTGTCCATGCCTCTAAGCTGTGATAGATCAAAGGAAGTGGACCGCTTTGCTAATTCTGAAATAAATACAGTTCATTTTATTTAGTACACTTTCTATTGGGCTGCCTAGGAACATTTGACACATTATTTGATGTTATGTCTAAAACAGTAAGGTGGATTGTACCAATTGTTTTTGGTACAGTAAATAGACATCATGTCAGAACCTGCATCACCCAACTGTTGTTGTTTTCCATTGTATTGCATTCGTTGGGAGTTGGATTGATTTGTTTCTGCCACTGGTAACGAAGGAGGTGGGGGTGGCTGTTAATGGTTGTAAGGGAAGTTGGGAAGCAGCTTAACCATATATGGGCAATTTAGACTGGCTTGATTGCTGGCCAGGCAGCTGGGGCCCAAAGAACCAGGAAGAAGCTCGAGGAGGAGGGGGAGGAAGGAGAGAGGTCAACAACAGGTGAAGAGGAATCACGAAGCCAGGCAATAAGGGGAGGGGGGATAAATAGAGGGAGGTTTACCCAAGGCGTTAGTTTTAGCAATGTTCTGTTTACAAGCTACATGTACCCCTTAATAAAGAAGTATTTGTCTGAACCAAGCCTGGTTGCGTGAGAATGCTTCAGAACTGAGAGTTGGACATCGTGGACTTGACACATAAGCACCCTTCTGTTGAACCAAGTACATGCAAAAGCCCTTTCAATTATTATAGCAGATTAAATATTTCAAGCATTTCACACTCTTCCCAGTAATCCCAACAATTCTGTAATTCAAAGGTGCATAAACTTTTTCATGGACACTTGATGTATTTTCATTTTCCTTGGCAGTAGTACAGAAGTGGCTTTCACTGTGACTTTCAGGAATTCCCTTTGACTTCCCAATCTTACCTACACCCTTGGATTTCCTGGTAATATTAACCAGGGTTCACCCTACTTTTCAAGCTTAGCCAGGGTACTACAACTCAGCTGGTGCTAGGAATACACTTTTCAAAAGATCAACAACATAGCTTTATAGGTTGGGCTCTCTGGTATTTATGCTGGTTCCTTCATACTTACTTCTTGGGTTGCACCCAACTGGAAACTCAGCATAGCCAACAGGTTTATCATCTGTCTTGGTCAGCTCCATATTGGCACCTCTCTTTCCTTCTCTGTGGAAAAGGCTTGAATCTTTTCCTAAAAAGGTTAATGACAGAACCAGTCAAACAGTCCATGCAACTTGTTCTCCCCCTCCCCCCCAGCAATTTGTATTGCTTTGAGCTTGTCTTGCACTTCCATCAGATAGAAGCCACATGCTTCTCACATATACACCAAAGAGCAACAGAGGGATCATTGAAGTGAGGAACTGAGATGTGCCAGAAGGAACTGGGTGAAGAGCCTTGACTGATCATGCAGGTTGTTTAACAGAGGGAAACCTTCAAAGATGGTTGTACTTTGTACCCTCCCCTCATTTCAAATCTCTAGAACAGTCCCAGCTTGTATTGATGAAATGTGGAAACTTTCAGAATAATTTTTAGCCATTTTTCACTAAAACTAAGGTAAAGATGCATGTTTTTCCTACCCTTGTTCTAGCTATTGCATTCAGAATGTATATCAATTTTTCCAGACTCAGAAATGTCACTATGTATTTCAGACTGAACAAATGTATTATACTCTACATTCTGTTGTCACAGTTCCCAGAGAAGGTCCATCCAGTTAATGCCCATTGGGACTGACAAAAATGACATTTTCTGCCAGAACTCTGATGACACTTGTTGCTCTCTTCTTCAGCATTCTAGAACAGCTAGAGTAGAATTCAAATAACAATGTCCCTAGTAAGATGAGATTCTGGAGTCTGAATTAGAGTCTGCAGACAGCTAGGTATCTTATCACCCTGGAATAATCTACTTGTTACAGAACTTTTTCTCAGGCTCACTTTTAAGGACTTTTCTATCTGCTCTGCCGGAAGGCAGAATTACTAGGAGGAATGTATCTGACAGTGTGGCTCAAGGGTGATTGAAACCAGCATGTTAATACTGTGAATTTTATAGGGATAAATACATTTATAGGCGATAAATGCATTTATTATGCCCTTTTAATAAATTTTCCAGGTCACCCAGATGAATTCTTTCTCATTAATTTACCTTAGCAGCTTTAAGACGTGTGGACTTCAACTCCCAGAATTCCCCATCCAGCATGTCCACACGTCTTAAAGTTGCCAAGGTTGAGAAATACAGATATAGAGTATGGAAACAGATAATGAGGGGAATGCCAGTTAAACTGGAAATCCAGCTCTCCTTCTAGTTATAGTAACTAATTTCTTATTGCTTCTATGTTATTCTCTGTTTTATTATACATAGTATTATTGTCTGGACATTTGATCCCTGAGGGCTGTTTTATGTTGCTGGCTTTGGACCAAATAAAAAATTAATTAACTCAAATAAAAGTGTACATCAACCCATATATTTCTCTTTGGTCCCAGAGCCATCTGTAGGAGCTACATGCCTATTCAATAATGGGCTGTTCTGGGCAGTGAATGAGTAAAACTGGGCTCCAGATTAATTTGAAACACTCAGTTCTGGTTCAAATAACAGTTGAAGAAGATGCTATTCGGGAATATGTGTGAAGACCACAGAACTTTTTTTTTTTTTTTTTACCCATTAGAGCTCTATTAGGTCCCAAAGTCCTCCATCAAATCAGTTTCTTGTAAAACTATATCCACATTATTTCCCCAAATGCAGCTATTGGTGAAGAACAATTGTGCACCGGGAACATTCATACTTGTACTGTCAAAAATTAAGAAAATCTGGCACTCTGATTAGCCAAGGAACACGAGGAATAATTTTTTGAGAAAGACCAGAATGATCCCCATTATCAACCCTGCTATGAATTACTTTGGCATGTATTTCTTTCATATGATTTGTCTCCTTGACATTAAAACAGCTCTTTCTGCACATCCATTAAATGCAGACATAGAACGGTAACAGGTAGCAGGCTACAACTTGCTGTTTGCCATCTCAGGGAAGTGATACACAGTTATAATTATATGAACAAAATAAAGACATCAAGCGTATTATAAATGTACCTGCTTGAAACAAATTAATTTCCGATATACTGTATTAAATATTGTTCATTTGCCTGGAACACAATATTATTTTAAACTGTTTGCCAAATAAACTTCAACACAAAATCAGTGCCTAGGGAACGTACTAATTATGGTTACAGTAAAAGCGCAGCAGCCTGATTATGAATGGCATCTGTAGCTGCTCTGGGAGCCCATTAGGCCAAGTGACAAGAAAGACCCCTCCTCTCATGTGCCAGTTATGCTCTAGGAAACTATAGGATCCTAAAATGCAGTCCTGAAAACACTTAGGCCAAACATGGCATGATATTAATGGCAGGATTGCAATGCCTGAACATTTTTCATTACCCAAACAGCAGCTTGGAGAGATGAGAGCAATCTTTTGATCATGGGGAAGGGGTAAGGAAGAGATATATCTTTCTTTTTGCATTGCAGTGATAAAAACAGTGTCTCTGAAGCTGTTATCTGGCATCTTAAGCTTTGAGAAGATCCCCCAAATGTCACCCACTTCCATAATCCAAAACTGTCTTGGGCATATTTTATTTATGGTTGGCATATGCACAATAAAAACATTTACACAGCCGACACTACAATTCATTTGTATCTAACTTAAATATAATAGTAAATGATTCTGGGATCAACCAAATCAACCTCGACCCTGCTAATACTGTAGTTGTCTTTGGATTTGACCACCAAAGCCATCTTTGTCAGTCGGTCAAGGACTATCAGACGCTTGCATTAAAAGGCTCTCCTGAAGAAAGTTGGGTCAGAGGGAGACCTGCCTTCCCCTTGCAGACTAAGAATCGCTGCAGAGAGAGTTGCTCCAGTCCCTCCTGTCCCAAAGCTCCCCCATCTGAATTGAGACCAAGCTAGACGGGCTCTTCTAATGCCTGTTCTTCTCTTCTTTTCCTATTGAGTTGGGTCTATTAGATCAGGGTTCCTCAACCTCAGCACCTTTAAGATGGGTGGACTTCAACTCCCAGAATTCCCCAGCCAGCCAACTCCCAATTCTGGGAGTTGAAGTCCACCCATCTTAAAGTTGCTGAGGTTGAGGAACCCTGTATTAGGCTGCCTTCTCTTTCAGTAACTGTAGAGTGTTTTTACCACCTTAAAATATTTAAGTGGGGAATAATACGTCTACTGCTAACATTAGAAAATTAAACATAATCAGAGCCAGTTTGCTATGGTGAGATGAGTTGGGCATGAACCTTGCTCAGACATGCTGCTGACTGCTAAGTGATCTTGCTCCAGTCTCGTGTTTTTAAGCCCAATGGATCTCATACATTTGTTGCAAGGATAAAATCAGCTAAACACAAGGAAACTGATCTGAGCTCTATAAAAAGAGTCAGAACTATTTCTTCATTAAAAGCACCAAATGTTTGCAATGTGAAATGTTGGAATATTTCTTTCCCATAAGTACTAGTAAGAAAAGCACTGGAATTGCTTAGGGAGTCAGGTTAGCTACGAAGACATTCCCAAAGAGCCTTTTAATACTAACTGCACCAACTATCCCTTCCCTGCAGTCACAACCAATGCATAGATAATGACCTTAAAGTGATGAGTTTAACCTCTGACATTTACAATCATGCATTCTTCCTTATACACACATACACAAGCTCTGTATTAACCTGAAACATATAATAAAGCCAAAGAATCTTACCTTCTATGGTGGACAGAGCCAGACAGAAGATCAGCCACCTGAAGCAGAAACCAGTAGTTTCCTCGAAAGACATTTTTTATACTCTGAGCATCCAAAGAGTGCTTTACCAAGAGCTTAGGACTATCATGACTTTGACCTGGATTTTTTTTTTTTTTAGATATGTTTGGAAAGTGAACCACAAGACAAAAAATGGGATGTCTGATGCTAATTTCAACCTTGGATCAATTTATTAAACAGCAACCCTATTTCTTGTCTGGAAACAAATACAATCAGCCAAACAAAAAAGTCTGAATGGAAAGAAAGGTATGAATACTTCTGATTTCCATCTTCGCATCGGAGGAACTGCGGGCTGAAGATGGCTTGATTAGAGGCATCCCAAACACAATGGACTCTTTTCCAGCTTGGGAGCAAGGTGGTCAGTAAGCAAGAAAAGAACTCCGCTCAGCAAGCAAACCCAGCCCTGCCTGCAGAGTGCATCTGCAAGCAAGTCCGTCTCATTCCTGCACCTGGGGTCGAAACTGCATAGCCACGGCAGGATTGTAGAATGAGGTTCATCCAGCTACCCATATAATCATCCCTCCCTTCACAAAGTCTGCAAGAATTTTTCTGAGATGGAGCAGGGTGGGGTGGAGGCAAGGTGTGCATGTATACACACATGCCAAGCATTTTATATTATATGGGGGGTGGGGAAGCAGTTTCTTTCAAGCTGCTTGATTATTTTTGCTCTTCCAAATGTCAAAGTTACTCTTAAGGAGTGTGGGCCAGAAACCACTTGGTCAGCCTCCAGGACATGTGGAATATGGTTTGGTTGGAGTGGCCCTAATGCAGTATTTCTCAGCCTCAGCAACTTTAAGTCCTGTGACTTCAACCCCCAGAATTCCCCAGCCAGGATGCTGGCTAGGGAATTCTGGGAATTATGCTGGCTGGGGAATCCTGGGAGTTGAAGTCCACACGTCTTAAAATCGCTGAGATTGAGAAACACTGTCCCAATGTGTGGGGGGGGGGACAGATGCTCATTTATTTCTAGCTATTGAAAGATTGTTAAGATACATTTATACTGTGTGTATAATATACATATGCAAATTTTGCCATACTATTACATTTTTTAAAATAAACAATATTTTCCCCTCAGCTTGTCTGAATCATAGATGCCAATAGGGTTTGTTATTTACTAGTAAGTGAATTCTTTTCCTAATTATTATTTGTACATTAATAAGGCTTCAAACTACAGTACCCACAGTTACATGAAAGTAAGCTTGCCCCATTGAAATTACTGGGATTTGAAAGTAAACGTGCTTTCTACAATTTCCATCTACAGGCCCTCAGTCTTCTTGGGGATATTTGGCATCTTGATTTGGTGTAGCCAATCGATAACTGTTGTCGTAATATGAATGTTCACAATAATTGTTACTATAAACTAAATGCAACCAAAAATCCATTTCACAACGAGTAAGCTGTTGATGCTATAAAACAAATTACTTGCTCAGAAACATCATCATTTGATTCATAGGCCGGATTCATGCATTCTGCTAAGCCAGAGTTTAATATGATTTGTTGAATACACCACAGTTACTAGATTTGTGTAATATGCTAAGTCAGTGGCAAGGAACCTTTCTCACACATATGTATGCACACACGCAAACCTAAACAATGCAGTGATATTCCAGAGGGCAGGATCCATTTTTTTCAGCCTTTTTTGTTTTTCTATGTTTTGTTTTGCAGGTGTGACAACCAGGCTGCTTAGGGGTGGGATAGAAACAAATACCTCTGTAAGGATTTAAACCAGTCAGTGGACATACTAGGAGGTCTATGAAACTGGACTGGTACCCAAAGATAGCGCGTTGGTTCCTCAACCTAGTTATTCAGTGAAAAGCAGAAAAGACCTTGGCAGTGGGCAAGATAGTTGCTGCCCAATAAGATTTGCTCAGCACCTTGGTTTACCAAGTGCTGAGAATTATGATGCCAGGAGGAGGATGGCTTTCAGTGGAAAACTCATCGCTCAACCTACTCACCCATCAAGGCTCCTCTTTAACCCTATTGCATCACAGTGTTGATGACCAAGTGTAAATGACTGTAGCAAGGAGTTGGCTTGGCTTACAAACCTGCTCATATTAATCCCTCTGTTCTTTTTTATTCCTTTTGGGTTTTGTTAGAATGTGTATAGTATTCTTCATTTTTTCTTTGGAATTTCTCCTCAAATAATCCTAACATGGATGTAGCTGCTAGAATGAGAGAGTTTTAATCCTTGCTTTGGCTTCTGAACTGTACCTCAAGCAATAATGATGGCTTAGTAGTATGTAATTTCCTAATTCTCCGGCTATCTTGACTGAGAAAATGCTGGGTATGACTGCTGGCCAGCTGTGACTCAGCGGCCGACCAATACTTAAAAGCTTAAGCAAATGAATGATGTATGAGCATTATTTTCCACAATTTTGCTGCTACTGAATACATTAAAAGATTACAAAGGATGTTTGCAGAAAGCCAGGCTGCAGTGCCAGACTCACTTACTGACTGCTTAAAAAGAACAGTGATATGTACAGTGGCTGTATTATAAAAACAAATATGATTCTCAAAGTAAGCTGAGTCACTTGGAATTATCTTAATTCCCCTCATGACCTTCAAATCAAAAACATGTCAGCTTATTTTCCAAGCTCTGAAATTCATTTCCTCTCCAACCCTCTTCAATTTCCCAAACATCCACAGCACTGGATAGCCCTGAAACCTCTTCCCCTTAAACTGTTATCTGAGGTGGAAGAAGTCTGTTAGTCAGTTTATTACAGTTGTAGACCAGTACAAGAAGTGTGTCCATGAATGATCTGGGAGTACTTATAAATCTACCTTAAGAAATCAATAAATAAAATGTGAGACAAAATTAAAATACATCTATAAAACAACCTGACTAGAACCCATGAGTAGTCCAAAAGGAGCAATCTATGCCCAGGTTATACGTGAGCTAACAGGAGCACATGAGGAGAGGGGAGGAAAGAGATCAGTCCTTGACCCTCCCCTCTCTCAGGCAAATGTCTTGGGTGCTCTGTGTGTATGGCTTGGCATGTGAGACAAGGGATGTATGAGAAGCATCCCCTTTTCCTCACTCCACTTGCTGCTCCTCACTCCCCAGAGTGGTAAAATTTTTATTTTAAGAACATTTTGGAACCCCCTGCTATGCTCTATGGTCAGTATGCAAGATCTGCTCCAAAAGAATTGTAGAAAACTTTGGAAAATGGGGGTAAGGGGACCAGGCAGATGATATCAAAACATAGAATTTTAATTTCTGGTGCTTACTTTCTTATAAATCAAATTTTATCAGGAGCTGCACTTGTCACACAGTTTCCAAAAGTTAATAATATATGTTGAAATAATTACAAAAAACAGGGTAGACATTTTTAGCTTTTTGCAGGGGCTCAGAGGAATTAGAAGATAGTGAGTCCCTGGGCTTCTGGGTGAGGTTCTATGGCAGACTAGACACCTCTGAAATAATGGAGTTGGCGCTGCAATAGTGAATGGCAGCCAGTGGTGGTTTCTGCCTGGTGAAAGTCTTTCTGGATAAGGGAGAACTGAAGATCACCCACCTGGCTCCAGACAGCTACTCCTCGTGAGGTGATTGTGGATGGATGTCTTGTGGTCTTCTCATGAATAGAGTGGCAGGGGGGTGAGGGAGAAACCGTACACTTGCACAGGCAATGCACAGTCTTTTAAAGGACACTAAGTTCGACCAAGGCCTCACTTTTTAAATCACTTTTGGATACAAGCAATTTACAGTTGAAAATAGGTCTTTGAAAACAGCCAAACAAGAGCAAAGACTCTTAAG
Source organism: Python bivittatus (assembly GCF_059951505.1). NCBI lineage: Eukaryota > Metazoa > Chordata > Lepidosauria > Squamata > Pythonidae > Python > Python bivittatus. The sequence continues at coordinate 4,408,803 of NW_028277028.1, forward strand.
ATTTCGACTAAGAAAGTTATAAACAAATGAGACTGTGTAAATTTGAAAGATTAATATTTTGGTGAAAGTGCTTTTGGTTATTTGGAATTAATTAAGTAAACAGACCAGACCTTCTTGGGAATGCTGACTGTTTGACATCAAAAGGAAAAGATAATTGGTGGAATTTACAAAGCAAGGAGATAAGTGTAACATGAGGCGGACTGTGTCATTAAAACTGCAGAAAGACAGATTGGACTATTACCTTAAGGGTATGGAGAAAGAGCAAGAGAGAGAGAAAAAAGAAGAAGCTTGCCTTTTATTTTCACCTTTGTAATTGACTTACTTTTACTCTTGGATTATAAATAAAAGAACGACGACCACCAGAAAAGCTGCAAAGTATAGTGAGGAAAGGATTGTATCATTAGAACAACTGATCTAAAAAAGGGAATTATTCAGGAAATATTATAAAAAATGTTTGAAGAGATGGGAAAGCAGGTATTTGAATCAGTCAAATACATTAAAAATGAGCTGGTTGCTTTTGAAGTAAGAATGGAAGAAAGGTTTGTAAGGATGAAAGAGGAGAATAAAGAAGTTACCAAAAAAAATGAAGAATCTGTAGGGCAAATTATGGGAGAAGTTAAATTAAGGATAAAGTGGAAATTTTAGAAAGTAAAACAGAAATAATAGAGTTGGAAAAGGATTCAGACAATTTGGTGTTACTGGAATTGAGAGAAAAAGAATTCTGCTTGAGATTTAGAGCAGTTCCAGAGGATCTGGATCCAGAAGACAAGAGAGAAAAGGTGATTCAATCTTTAACAGACTTTTTGGAATGGGATGAAGATGATATGGAGGCAGAAACTGACAAAGTCTATGGAATTAATATGCGATTTACAAAATTAAGAAATGTACCAAGGGATATTCTTGTGCACTTTGTCAGGAAGAAGACCAGAGATCAAGTTTTGCAGCAGCATTTTATTATCAGACTGAAGATTGATAATGCAGATGTGATTGTACTTAAAGAAATCCCAATCAGAATACTGCACAAACAGAAAGAGTACTTTTTTTTTTTTTTACTGACAAGTTCAAACAGAAAAAGATACCATTTCAATGGGATAAACTGGAAGGAGTGATCTTCACTTTTAAACAACAGAAGTTCAGACTGAATTCAGTCCAAAAAGCAAGATAATTTCTAGAAACGTTTAAAGGGGAATTGGAAGAAATGCAAATGGAAGTGATAAAGGGCCCCAAGCAACAGCCACAACAAGAAACCGAGGAGGAGACCACCACGTTAGGCACTACAGATATTGACTTTTCTAAGTTTTTGGCATAAATATGGATTTTGAATGACATAGAATATAAATGGAGCAAATGCTCCTCAGAAAAGAAGAAAATTATTTCATTACTTTAAAAAAATTGAAACAAGATGTAGTTTGTTTACAAGAAACACATATTAGAAAAAAGGATACAAAATATTTGATCTGCAAAAATTTGGGTGAAGAATTTACTTCAGCAGCAGTAAATTTACTTCTCTTACCCTAACCCCAGAGGAACAAACTGGTTTTAGACCAGATTGCTCTACATTAGATGATTGTTTTATCTTATATCACCTTATTACAAAACAACTGGCTAGAGGCAATAAACTGTTCACTGCTTTTATAGATCTAACCACAGCTTTTGACTCCATAAATAGAAATATCTTATGGAAGAAATTGATTAACTTAAATATGGAGCCCAGACTCTTATTTCTGGTAAAGGCCCTTTATTCAAATACCCATCTAAAAGTACGAACTGGTGTAAATGGCTCCTTAACTAAGAGCATCCCCACTCATAGAGGTGTTAGGCAGGGTTGTATCTTAGCTCCAATGCTTTTTAATCTTTACATAAATGATATGTCAGGGATCCTGCGTACCCCAGACACACACATGCTAAAAATTCACGGTACATTTGTAAAAGTTCTTTTATATGTGGATGACATGGTTTTAATGGCATACTCTCAAATAGATCTGAGAAGACTCTTGAAAAAGCTAAAAAATTATTGTGTTTCTAACTCTCTAACTATAAATAAATTCAAATCTAAAGTGATGGTTTTTAGCAAAAAGAGAGTGAAATACAATTGGCAGATAAAGGGGGAGCCAATAGAACAGGTGAATTCTTTTACCTATTTGGGATTGGTTTTTACTGATACTGGAGCCTGGGAAAATCACTTTCGAAGGACAGTAGGGAGGGCTGAGGTCTGTGCCAAAAGTTTACTTAAACTGTATAATTATAAATATCGTGGCACGCTGACCCTTATACTGAGAGTATTTAGAGCAAACATTGTCCTAATGTTGACCTATGGTGCGGAAGTGTGGGGCCTTGCAAAATCTGTCGCACTTGAACATGTCCAGATACGTTTTTTAAGAAATATATTGAGAGTTGATAAGAACACGTCAGCCCCCGTGATCAGAGCGGAAACAGGTACCCATTCTATACAGAGCCAGTCAGTAATTAAGGTCTTTTCTTATTGGCAGAGAGTCCATTTAATGGATTATGATAGGCTTCCCAAATTATGCCTGTTGGAACAAATAAGAATGGACCTCTCCATATCCTGGCTAAAACATCTTACTAAAGCTATCTCACAATATGGGCTTTCTACTCAACAGGTACTCATAAATACCTCGCAGGCAAAGGATATTTTTAAACAGCGAGCCCTGGATATCAGTGCCCAAACGGACATGGAGGAACTGGCTAAAAATGGGTCATTAAAATGGTTAGCTAAGAATAAAATTACCTTTAATTCTGAAAAATATCTGTCGATGAGTCTAACTCAAAACCTAAGAAGGGCCTACACTACAGCTAGGTTTGAATTACTGGACTCCATGGTCAAATATGGTCGTTTCCATCACGTGCCTTATGATGAGAGGCTATGTGTATGTGGGAACCCAGCCATAGAAGATATTGCCCATGTTTTGTTTGACTGTAAACTTTATGACTCACTTAGGCTTAATTATTTGTCCTCTCTGTTGGAAAGAACAGTCCATTGGGGCTCCAAACACAGATTATCCTATTTTCTTTTGGGCACAAATATCTTTATTGTGAGTAGGACTGCCAAGTTTGTGGACAAGGCAGTTCAGTTGAGAGCCCGATATATAGAACAGATTGGAGTATCATGTAGGGGTGATGGTCTTATATGAATCTGGATTATGATATTAGCGATACATTATTATTTTATAGCAGTATTATATTTTGTACTATCCTATTTTATTATTATAATATTTTATTGTATCATGGATTTTGTGTATTAGTTATTTGTTTCACCTTTCCTGATGTTTCTTATTCTTGTTGATATGGTTGTAAGACTAATCAATAAAGTTGAAAGTTGAAAGTACTTCTCTTCCAAAAGAGGAATGGAGTTGTTTTGTATATAAACCCCCAATTACAACCAGAACTGATATTGACTGATGATTATGGCAGATATGTGGGTGTTGAAGCTGCTCTGCATGGGACCAAAATTTTGATGATGGGGATTTATGCTCCAGACAAGGATAAAGTAACATTTTACGAAGGCCTTATGGATAAACTAGTGGACTTACCATATGAAAATTGGTGTTTAATGGGTGACTGGAATGAAGTAATTTGTCCACAAAAAGATGGAACTTCTGAGAAACACATTAAAACAACACAAGGTAAATTATAAAAGTTTTTTTTTTTAATATGATGGACAGTTTAGAGTTTGTAGAGGCATGAAGAAATAAAAATGGTGATATGAAAGAATATACTTATTTTTCTGAAAGACATAGATCTTTCTCAAGAATTGGTATGTTTCGGGTATCTAAGAATTTGGCTACTAGTGTTCATAGACTAGTAAACTAGTAAACTAGTAGCCAAAGACTTTTTCAGACCATGACTCAGTGACTGGCTGTTAAACAGCATTTAAAAGAAAAACCAGTTCCTTCAGATGGAAGTTAAATGAAACACTGCTGCAGAAAGAAACAGTAATGGAAAATTGCAAAAAGAAGTTGCAATAATTTTTTGACAATAATCTTAATAAAGGTAAATTTTGTTTCTTTAAATATTCATAAAACTTTGCCAGGGAAACTTCTTCTTCTTTGTATAATTTAGAATAATATCAATGAAACATTTGTTTGCATATTTAAGTTTTCTATTATTATGGTATTTCCATCTTGTAATTGTAATATCATTTTTTTTCTCTTTTTCTTTCCTCAATTTATATGCCAACCATTCCCCTGGCTTATTTTCAAATTCAAAATTCTTTTGCATAGTTCATTTTACCAAAGATCACAAAAAACCAGAAACAATTAATGAATGGACGCATAACAATAAGGGAAGTTTATGAAGCCATAAAAAAGGTAAAAATACAGAAAGCACCTGGACCAGATGGTTTACCAACCTCTTATTATAAATATTTTGAAGATGAATTATTACAACCATTGCAAAAAAAGATGAACTCTATTTTACAGACTGGAAAGATACCAGACAGTTGGATAGAGGCTAATATAGCATTAATACCGAAAGAAGGTCAAGATTTGACTTCACCAAAAAATTACCCAATATCATGATTGAATAATGACTAAGTCTTACAGGACTTTATTTATGAAGATCAATCTGGATTTTTACTCAAAAGACAACTGAGAGACAATATTAGAAGCGTATTGGATATTTTGGAATACCTAGAACATAATGAAAAACAAACTGCATTTATCTTTCTAATGCAGAAAAGGCTTGACAATTTAAACTGGACTTTCTTGTTCAAAGTTTTGGAAGATATGGACTTTGGCAAGGATTTTATTAAATGAGTAAAATCAATTTATATCTCACAAAAGACACAGATAATTATAAATGGAGAATTAACAAAACCTTGTGAGATACAGAAAGGGACAAGACGAGGATTTCCCCTGTCATCACTGTTATTTGTATTTGTTTTGGAAGTATTGAACAGAGATATAAGATGAGAGAGTTGCTGGAGTGAAGATTAAAAGGGAAATATATAAATTATGGGCATTTGCTGATGATCTGGTCATAATTTTGGAAGATCCTTTAGAAGGAATAGAAATATTAATAGAAAAACTAAAATATTTTGGTGTATTAGCTGGTTTTAAAATTAATAACCAAAAGACAAAGATGTTAACAAAGAATATGAAAATGGAAAACCAAATGAAACTGATGGAAAAACTAGTTTTAAGATTGAGAAAAAAGTAAAATACTTGAGTATTACTATGACTAATATGAATTGTATGTTATTTCAGAACAATTGTGTTAAGACATGGAATGAAATTAAGATGGATATGTTAAGATAGGAGAAATTAACATTATTGTTGGGGAGAATCTCTGTGATAAAAATGAATGTATTGCCTAGAATGATGTTTTTGCTTCAAACAATACCTGTTTTGATAACTGATGCACCATTTAAGCAATGGCAGAAAGATATATCTAGGTTTGTACGACAAGGTAAAAAGTCCTCCAAGATGCAAAGGAACGAGGAGGATTGGGATTGCCTGATTTGAAGTTGTATTTTGCAGTTTGCTGTTTGGTTTGGATGAAAGAGTGGGTGCTGCTGAGAAATAAGAGAATTTTAGAATTAGAAGAACACAATCTGAGGTTTAGATGACATGGCTTTCTATAGTACGATAAGGTTAATGTAGATTTCAAAAATCATTATGTTAGAAGGGCCATACTGAGAATATAAAGTAGATATAAACCCAGACTATGCCCAAAAATGCTTTTATGGGTCTCAGCACTGCAGAGGGATTTAGTTTTCAATGGTTTTCATATGTACAGTTAAGACAAAGATTTAAGGTAGATAACAGGACATTTGGAAGTGAGCAACAGAAGACAGAATTTGAAGTTGAATTATGTACAGATGATGAACATGTAATTGCCAAAAGTATAAACTCTTGCCGAAATCTGAAATGGAGGATGAACAAGTGAAAGAATGTGTGATAAAATAGGCTAAGAATTTTGGAAATAACATATTGTTGGAACAGTGGGAAAAATATATGGTTGAAAGGATTGAAATTCATATTATGTTATAATCTAAAAGAGATTTTTAATAAAATGATTTTGTTGCTGTTGTTCAGTCGTTAAGTCGTGTCCGACTCTTTGTGACCCCATGAACCATATTGCACCAGGCCTTCCTGTCCTTCACTGCTTCCCTGAGTTTGCTCAGTTTCATGCTCATTGCTTCAGTGATGCTATCTAACCATCTCATCCTCTGCCGTCCCCTTTTCCTTTTGCCTTAGTTTGAGCATTCTTTGGCATTGCCCTTCTTTGGAATTGGAACGTAAACTGACCGTTTCCAATCCCGTGGCCACTGTTGCGTTTTCCAAACTTGCTGGCATATTGAGTGCAGCACTTTAACAGCATCATCTTTTAGTATTTTAAATAACTCAGCTGGAATACTGTCATCTCCACTGGCTTTGTTGTTAGTAATGCTTCCTAAGGCCCACTTGACTTCACTCTCTAGGATGTCTGGCTCAAGGTCAGTGACCACACCAGAATGGACATCAGGGACATTAAGATCTTTCTTGTATAGTTCTTCTGTGTATTCTTGCCACCTCTTCTTAATCTCTTCTGCTTCTGTTAGGTCCCTGCCTTTTTTGTCCTTTATCATGCCCATCTTTGCACTAAAAGTTCCTTTGATATCTCCAATTTTCTTGAAGAGATCTCTAGTCTTCCCCATTCTATTGTTTTCCTCGATTTCTTTGCATTGTTCATTTAAGAAAGCCTTCTTATCTCTCCTTGCTATTCTCTGGAAATCTGCATTCAGTTGCTTATATCTTTCCCTTTCACCCTTGCTTTTCGCATTCCTTCTTTCCATAGCTATTTGTAAAGCCTCATCAGACAGCCATTTTGCTTTCTTGCATTTCTTTTTCTTTGGGATGGTTTTAGTTGCTGCCTCCTGTACAATGTTACAAACCTCCGTCCATAGTTCTTCAGGCACTCTGTCTACCAAATCTAATCCCCTAAATCTATTCATCACCTTCACTGTGTACTCACAAGGAATATGATCTAAGTCATACCTGAGTGGTCTAGTGGTTTTCCCTACGTTCTTCAATTTAAGCCTAAATTTTGCAGTAAGAAGCTCATGATCTGAGCCACAGTCAGCTCCTGGTCTTGTTTTTGCTGTCTGTATAGAGCTTCTCCATCTTTGGCTGCAAAGTATATAATCAATCTGGTTTCATTATTGACCATCTGGTGATGTCCATGTGTAGAGTCCCTTATGTTGTTGGAAAAAAGTGTTTGCTATGACTAGCTTGTTCTCTTGACAGAACTCTATTAGCCTTTGCCCTGCTTCATTTTGTACTCCAAGGCCAACTTGCCTGATATTCCGATTACACCTTGACTTCCTACTTTAGCATTCCAATCCCCTATGATAAAAAGGACATCTTTTTTTGGTGCTAGTTCTAGAAGGTGTTGTAGGTCTTCATAGAAGCGGTCAACTTCAGCTTCTTCGGCATCAGTGGTTGGGGCATAGACTTGGATTACTGTGATGTTGAATGGTTTGCCTTGGATACGCACTGAGATCATTCTGTTGTTTTTGAGGTTGTACCCCATTACTGCCTTTCCCACTCTCTTATTGACTATGAGTGCAACTCCATTTCTTCTAAGGGTTTCTTGGCCACAGTAGTAGATATAATGGTCACCTGAATTAAATTCACCCATTCCCGTCCATTTCAATTCGCTGATTCCCAAGATGTCGATGTTCAATCTTGTCATCTCATGTTTGACCACATCCAGCTTGCCTTGGTTCATAGATCTTACATTCCAGGTACCTATACAATATTGTTCTTTACAGCATCGGACCTTCTTTTCACTTCCAGATACATCCACAGCTGAACGTCCTTTCGGCTTTGGCCCAGCCGCTTCACTCTTTCTGGAGCTACTTGGAAATGCCCTCCGCTCTTCCCCAGTAGCATGTTGGACACCTTCCGACCTGAGGGGTTCATCTTCCGGCATCATATCTTTTAGCCTTTTAACATTGTCCATGGGGTTTTCTTGGCAAGGATACTGGAGTGGGTTGCCATTTCCTTCTCCAGTGGACCACATTTTTTCAGAACTCTCTGTTACGCAAGCCCCTTCGCCACGACAAGGCAGTGATCCATGAAGGGGATAACATGATTTACTGTTGATATATGACACCAGAAAAATTATCTAGAATGTATAAAGGTACTTCAAATTTATGTTGGAAATGTGGACAAGACAACATGAAGGGTCATTTTATCATGCTTGGTGGACTTGTAAAAAAGCCAGAAAATTTTGGGTTCAAATACATATACTAATACAAAGAATTTTAAAGACTAAGATTCAAATGAAACCAGAACTTTCTTTTTTGGGATTAATGGACAAACAACTAGAAAAAAGCCATGGCAGATTGTTTTTATATATGATCACTGCTGTGAGGCAACTATATGTACAAAAACTGAAAGATTCTGAAATACCCACAACAGAGGAATGGTCGGTAAAGACGACAGATCTAGCAGAGATGGCAAAATTAACTTGTTTGCTTAGAGGAAGATCAACTACTACATTTATTAGTGACTGGAAAACCCTTATGGACTTTTTGCTGAAAATGGAAAAAAATGAACTGATGATTTATGGATTTGATTATTAGAAAGGATAGAATACAGAAAGAAGGAAACTTTGATGTAACCTTAGAGAGAGGGGGCAAAACATAAATGTACTTATAAATGCTGTTAGACAACCATAAACCACTTCTTTATTATTCTTTCTTTTTTCTTTTTCCTTCTTTTCTACTTCTTTTTCTATATTTCTTTTTCACTTTTCTATTACTTTTCTCCATTTCCCTTATCTTTAATTCAAAATTTGTATTGTTTTTACTCTGTGGAAAAACTGCTTGAATAAATATATATATATATGAGATATGGAATCCCCTACTCCCCCATATGTGGATTTAAGGGAGATTCATTATTAACACAGCCTCCACCTGTGGGGATGTAAGTATCTTTCTGGATTTGAAAGGAAATCAACTCAAATCCAGTTACTTTTGCCTTGAGTCAGAGCAGGCTGGAGGAACAACTTGTTCAGCAAGGATTTTTAACAATTTCATGCCCTCATTCCTTATGATCTGTTTACTGGAAAGTTGGGTGAGTGTAAATGGATTTACCAGCGTATGAGTCCTATGTTGTCCTGGTGGTAAAATTACATGGTAAAGTCTGGTATAGCTCTCATATCTTGATATCAGTAGAACTCAAGGGCTCCTGTTTTTGGGTAGTAGCAGTAATATATAGAATATTTTAGGAACATCTTGTTTTTTATTCTGCCTTAATGATTTAAACCTCCTTTGCCTTTTCTTTTGTTAAAAGAATATTGCTTTGCACTGCAGCTGTAATACCTTTGGTCATCAGCTGGCGTTGCTCAAGACTTGGCACTGGAATCACATGTCAGTCAGGCTGCGCAGTTGCAGTTCTTTCAGTCAGCTGCTTTCGTTTGGCTATGTACTTCTTGGATCTGCCCATGCATTTTGGGCATATTCAGGATCCTACCCTACTGGCCTAAATATTTTATTATCAGAGTTGGCATACTGTGAGCATATTCTTAAAAGAATTTGCACCAAAGTTCTGACCCTGTAGTCAAAGTCCCCTCTTGTAACTCCTAAATTGCTTGTATCATTCACCAGTTGTGGAATACTTTTGTGGAAGAAATATTCAGTCATCATTGTCATCTTCCATTTGTAACCATCCCATCTTTTCCCACAGCTTCTTCTTTTTCTTACAGTTCAAAGGATAGCTGCTGGTATGTGAGGCTAGTGGCTCTTGATCAGGGAGTATCTGATGTAGAAAAAATAATAGGAAAGATTCATACCTCATATCAGGCCATAATTTGATTTACCCTAATTTAGTGACTGAGCCACAATTGGCCACGTCCTTACCATAAGGTAAGCCATAAACAATGTCTCCTTTGAGTCAAACTCAACATGTCCATGTAGGTTTCTTGGCAATAATGTGGTTGTGGTTTGTTATTGTAATAGTCTGTGAGAAAATCCTTGAGAGACAGCAGGAGCAGGAGCAGGAGCAGGAGCAGGAGCAGGAGCAGGAGCAGGAGCAGGAGCAGGAGCAGGAGCAGGCTAGGCAATGGTCAGACAAGAGGCAGCTTAGCCCACAGCAGGAATGGGGACGTGACAAACGCCTCAGAAGGGACCCTCCCTAGCTTCGTGGACTGTAAAGATAAGGGGAGAGAGATGTGCTTTGAGACTTGCAAGATTGAGGTCAGCCCTGCGAGGTAGTCCAGACAAGAAACACCAACCATGAGTATTAACACTACCTTTACTGTAAGGTTACAGTAACAGAATCTTGCAAGTCTGAAAGTACATCTCTTCCCCCTCACCTTTACAGTCCAAGAAACTAGGGAGGGTCCCTTCTGAGACATTTGTCACGTCTCCATTCCTTCTGCTGGCTAAGCTGCGTCTTGTGACACTGTTGCTTAGTCTGTGGCTCCTTCTGCTCCTGTCTCTGAAGGATGTTCTCACAGACCATTACAGCTATTGCCTTCTCCTGAGTTTTTTTTAAAACTTTCCAGTCTATCCTACAATGCTGCAGTAGTAGCAAAACTTAACCTTACTTAGCTTCTGAGCCCAAGCAAGATTAGCCAAGTGCTACCAACTGCTGAGAAATCGTGATCTATGAACTACAGTGGCTGCATTTTCACAAATGTTAAACCAAAATTGAACCACATATTGGGTTAGCATGATGTATGAACCCAACCTATTTCTGCTTTGCCTGATAGCGCTCATCTCCTTCCAGTAGGCTGGTTCCAAGGGCAGTCTTCATTTTTGCAATTGTCCAGAATTTTAGTTAGCCACAGTTCCATTCCCCTGCCCGCTTATTTATTTATTTATTGGTAAGTATAACATGTATAATGAAGTACAATCAAAAATATAACAGCACTAATAAGATCAGACAAGAATTTACAGAATGGTGATTAAATGAGTGACATTTGTAGAAACTAAAAATATATCCCTAAAATGTTACTATAGAACCAGCTCAATCCTTTAACATAATATTAAATCTAGCCATATAGACCATCCATTACTCCATCTTCTCGGGCTTGGGGGTTTTAGTTAGCCACAATCCCCTTTTTTATCTTCCCAGTACAATGGCCTTTAAGGCCACTAGTATCTTTTTCAGGGAGGTTTCCCATGTTTTCACAGCTTGCTTTGTACTGTTCAGTGAGAGACTTGTAGCCTGTCATAGCAACAGCTGAGGTGTCAAGTGTGGTCTGCTATTTTCTAAGAGCACTTGTTGATCTGTTCTGGTCTGCCTATGTAACTCTACCCCCATGGTCAATCACATCAGTCTCCATTCAGCTGCTTTTGGAAAAGTGCATCCCGGCTTATCCATCTACTATTCTTAGTTGCTTTTATGTTGAAATCAATTTCCCTAGGAAGGTATGTGTAAGTATTCATCAAATATGCCAAGCATTTTTTAAAATTTTTATTTCTATGTTTAGAAGTAGTATTGAACTGTAAAAGGCTGTATGATTAGTGTGGGAAGAAAATGGAATAGAACTTCTGAAATTTTGTTTTTGTTATTGGAATGAATGCCATATGTCCTCCTCCTCCTCCTCCTCCTCCTCCTCCTCCTCCTCCTCCTCCTCCTTAATGAATGTAGAACAGCAATAAGGAAGATTTAGAATTCAGAGGATTACTCAAAACTTACGAAAAGGGGAATACTTTTGTCTGATCCAAGCAAAGAAACTATGCAGATGCCATATAAAATAAGGGCACTTAGTGGAAGAAGACCTCTTCCTTTATCTCTATGGAGTAATGGTCTCTCTCTGCCAGCCATTTGTGTCATTTATATCCTCCAAAGTATGGCTGTGAATATTCGATGACTTAGAATTAATTTCAATCATTCTTAGCAGCAGCCTATCATGAGGGATGCTTTTTTGAACACAAATTGGGGAAACTGGGAGCCATTCTTCAAAATTGAAAGCCAGCTGTCCCCATCAACCCCTGAGAAGAGCTTGGAAAGTATCCTTTTTAGCTGGCTGACAGCTGGTTTGCATATTTCAAGAACCAGCTGTATCTCCTCCAGCCTAATAAGAAACTATAGATGGAACCATATAACAGATGATCTAGACCAGTGTTTCTCAACCTCAGCAAGTTTAAGATGTGTGGACTTCAAGTCCCAGAATTGCCCAGCTAATTCTGGGAATTGAAGTCCACACATCTTAAAATTACTGAGGTTGAGAAACACTGATCTAGATTCCATACTTTCATCTTTGTATGCTTGAATTTGGCTGGCCCATTCCATAACACTATCTTTAATATGTGTGGCCCCAGGTGATTTTTTGTTTCTGTGGGTTAGTGGCCCATGAGAGAAGAAGAGTTCCCCACTCCTAATTCAAACCTTTTGGGGCCCTAATTTGAAATAACTTAATTATAAACCACAAACTTATTAAGACTGAAAGTGTATATATAGGGCTGTTCCTCATAATGACATTAGTGTGCATTCCTCCAGTGCTTGAGTCAGCAGGAAAATATGCAGGCCTAATTTGTGTTACTCTGTTGGTCAAGTTTCATCCATCTGCTTCATTAACAAGGTTTGCAAATAGTCCTGTCCTACAGCTTTATTATGAGACAATTTAAGGTTGGCAGTTAGTACATTCTTCTGGCTTTCTTTCCCCTCCCACTCATCAATTGTAGGGTGGGCAGAGATGAAGGCTATAGCCATCTTTCAAGTTGCCTGAATCACAGGTTACCACTGTGGAGATGTTCCACATTGGTAACCTGTCATTTGGGTTAGTTCTGAAGATGAGTGAATGGGAGGGAGTTTTTTCAATGCATCATGGAATATCAGTAGACTTGTGTCCAAAAATAGCCCAAGTGACAGGTCATTGGGGTTGAAGAGGGTGTGGAATGAAGTGGGAGAGAACTTCTAAGATGCATTGAGGGGCTCTTTCTGACATCATCACAGCCTGTCCTTCATCCCATCAACACATCAGTTCGACTAATCTGGGTACAAGTAGTCCCCAGTTTAAGAACAAGTTCCGTTCCCAAGGTCTGTCCTTAAGTTGAATTTGTATGTAAGCCAGAACACTATTATTGTGTAATACTGTATAAGTAGTATTGTGTGATGAACTCAAACCATTGCGTATTTAACTCGAATCATTGTGTATTTAACTCAGATTTTGCTACAATAGGCTCTATTCTTAACTATGGGTCGTCTGTAACCCGGGCATTCTTAACCTGGAGACTACCTGTATAGAAGGGTACGAGTCGTCCAGAAATTATAGACAGATCTACTAGTCTTCCTGTCACTTGGATTATAAGGGGAAACTGAAGAACTATTGTTCATCTCAACCTGTCACTAGGGGCTGATAGAAGCCAGTCTCTGACTGCTGACTAGCTTCATCATCAAGACTATGAATGACATGTCACAAGTTGTTCTCCGCCAAGACTTTTATCAGGAGAAGATGGAAAATACTATGTTAAAACTAAAGCAGATAAAGATGACTTTAGGCTGCCACCAAGGCAGCTGGGGATGAGATAAAGGCTGCATCATGAGGCCATGTCCTCCACAAACAGCTAGCGGAGAATCTCCAAACTGCCAAAGAATCTCTATTTATGCAAAAGTAGTTCCCACTAAATTCAGCAGGACTCCCCTCTGTTGATATGTATAGGATATACTGAAATTCACTAGGAAATCATGTTTAAGAATATTCTATTGTCTCGTGCTCAGTCACTGTAAAGATATTTGGGATACTAGCAGGAGATCCCACAGACTGCTTCTTGCTATGAAATACTGTCTATATCACATACGCATCCATTCATTGAACATCTGGGAGCCTTACCAAGATTAAATAAATAATGGTTAGTGGTCATCATAGTTTGGCAATGTGTATTGTAGATTCATCTAATGTAATTGAAGTGCTGTATTCAATTTTCAAAAACTAAGTAAATACTGAAATAATATCCTGCTTTGTTTCTGATCCTTTTTTCAAGTACCAGATTGGTTATCTAAATATTAATGGGATGGGCCATTTTCCTGATATTTCCCAGAAAGACTTTCTAAACATTCAGAATATGACAGTCAATGTAATTGTAAAAAATATTGCTGTCTTGGCTGATTTTTGTTTTACAGTGCCTGCAATTCAGCTGTAAATCCTGAGACACTTGGCAAAGTTTGTCCACTGTATCTTTGAAAATATCTGTTTGAAATCAAATAATGTGTGAAGTACAGGTAGTTCTTGTTTAGTGACCACAATTGGGGCTAGCAACTCAGTTGTTAAGCGAAGCAGTCGCTAAGTGAAACCACAACTGTGCTTATGATCTTACTTCAGCTTTCCTTTGCTTTGCAGACCTGCAAAGGTCGTAAATGCAAGGATTGGTCATAAAGTTACTTTTTCATCACCGTTGGAACTGTGGATGAATGCTAAACAAGCAGTCGCTAAACAAGGACTACCGGTAATTGCAATAGCATCCAATCATATGCAACTTCTATTGTGGGGACTGAACTTTGGGCATACCTAAGAATATAGACCAGTGTTTTTCAAACTTGGCAACTTTAAGTTGTGTGGACTTCAACTCCCAGAATTCCCCAGCCAGCATGTTGAAAAACACTGATATAGACTATAAATTAGAACTTCAACGATAGAGATCAGCCTGCCCAGTCCCTACCTCACATACATAAGGTACACCATACCTGGGATGCAGAAGTCCAGACAATCACTGCATGGCACAACAGAGTTAAGAGTGTTCTGGACCCCTTGCTGCCACAGAGGAGTTGGAGTCCACACATCTTAAAGTTGGGTTTTTGCAGTCCAGGTATATCAACCACACATAGGTTATTTTGTGCCTCCTGGCTGCTAAGAGGTCTTTCAGGTAATGCTGTGCTTAATAACTCTTCTGGGAAGTGCCTCGTTTTGTGCTGACCTTATTAATTCTGGAAGTTCTCTGAAAAATCTGTCAAGTTTAATGTGTTTTGATTCTTCACAGGTTCCTAATATGTTCCAAAAGCACTTGATTAAATGTCTACTGGAACATGTGACATAGTGTGTTTACTCAGTAAACATGCAGGTAACCATTTTCTGACATTTAGACATTGACACTTCATGGAATCAGATATAATGGAATCAGAGTTGAACCAGTTAAGAGATCTAGCGGAAGTATATTATCTTTGAGGAATACTCTATCAGACTGGTTTACAAACAGTTGGATGTACTAGCTTTTCAGAATCAGATCTATGTTCTGTGTAGAACTGTTCCACTGGATGTTGGTAAAAAAGCTAGTGCCTATCTGGCAACCTCCCAGTGACAGATCCCATCAGAACAGATGCAAGAGCAAGTGATACAGTGGCTTTTATTACAACTCTCCAAGGTTTCATTGATACATTATGCCTTTTTTCCATTTAAAACATTTTGGTGTATGGCCAGAAGTAAAACTTAAACTGCAAAAGTTATTAGTGAATACATGTATTTTTTAATCTTGCAGTGATGATAAACAAGCTAGGCTCTCCAAATATGAACAGCTAGGAAATTCAATTCAGTTACTTTATTACAGATCATGGACCTGTACATTCAGTTCAATTACTTTATTACAGGTCATGGGCCCAACATATAAGAACAATTAGATTAAGTACAGTAAGATAGGGAGTTACAAGAGTAAATATAGGAGAAAAAAGAGAAAAATACCATATAATAAATTAGGGTAAAAATAATATAATGTTCTAATGCTTTATGCGGTTATCAGTTCTA
The DNA here is from genome assembly GCF_059951505.1 of Python bivittatus. Lineage (NCBI taxonomy): Eukaryota > Metazoa > Chordata > Lepidosauria > Squamata > Pythonidae > Python > Python bivittatus. The sequence goes on from NW_028277028.1 coordinate 4,424,496, forward strand.
CACAGTACAGCCAAAAAAATCAGCCCAAAATTAAGTTAGAAAATGGGATTTATTTATTGAGCTATGACATCAGCTTAATGGGGCTGTCCAGCATCAGTGCTGGATTCAGGAGATTCTCTTCTTCTTCTTCTTCTTCTTCTTCTTCTTCTTCTTCTTCTTCTTCTTCTTCTTCTTCTTCTTCTTCTTCTTCTTCTTCTTCTTCTTCTTCTTCTTCTTCTTCTTCTTCTTCTTCTTCTTCTCCTTCTCCTCCTCCTCCTCCTCCTCTTTCTTTCTTTCTTTCTTTCTTTCTTTCTTTCTTTCTTTCTTTCTTTCTTTCTTTCTTTCTTTCTCTTTCTTTCTTTCTTTCTTTCTTTCTTTCTTTCTTTCTTTCTTTCTTTCTTTCTTTCTTTATTTCTTTCTTTCTTCTTCCCTGCCCAACTCCCAAATGACTCTGGGAGGCTTACACCATATAAGAGATACAACTGACTAGAAGAACAAAATATTCAAAACAAGACCAAATCAAATGAAAATAAAACAGACAAAAGGACAAAAGAGGTCCCCAACTCTTGGGAGAACAACCAGATCTTCAATAGTTTCTTGAAAGACATAATGATGGGAGCCACATGAATCTCAAGGTGGGTGGGGAGATCATTCCAAAGGGCAGGAATTGCAACAGAGTATGTGTGCTTCCTGGATCTTCTTTCTGACAGGCCCCAGAGTGCACCCATCCTGCTAGTCTGTACCAGGCAGGTAAAAACAACCGGAGAGAGGGAGTCCCTCAGATAATCAGGCCTTTGCCTTGAAGGACTTTAAAGATGATAACCAGCACCTTGAATTTCACTTGGAAGCCAACTGGTAACCAGTGCAGTTTGCAAAGCAGCAGGGTGATGCACACATAATGTGGTGCCCCCATACTGCCACATTTTGGAGCAGCTGTAGCTTCTTCAAGGGCACCCCCAAGTACAGTCCATTATAGTAATCAAACTGTGAGGTAACTAGGGCACGAGTAACTGTTTGAAGGGCTTCTTGATCCAGGAAAGGTGCAACTCAGCACCTGAGAGTTCAAGAGGAACCCCAGATTGTGCACAATCTCAAATGGGGAACAGCATTTGAATCAGCAATGGAATGCTGCTGGATCTGGAGGGCCCAAATAGACAGAGCCACTCTGCCTTGTCATGATTAAGCCTGAGTCTGTCCTTCCCCATCCAGACCTACACAGGCTCCAAGCGCTGGGTGGGGACTACAACTTTCTTGGCTGGCCAAGGACATCCACATACTGATGATATCTGACTCCCAACTGGCAGATGACCTCATCCAGTGATTTCATGTAGATGTTAATTAAAAGGGGAGAAAACATTGAGTCCTGTGGCAGCTCACAAGAGGCTGGGGCAAGATCTTTCCCCACTGGTCAATACCAATTAAAACCAGGCATGGAGAAAGGAGGAGAATCACTGTAAAACAGTACCTTTCACCCCAAACCACTTTTGCCAGTATCAAGAGCTGCTGAGAAATCAAGGAGCACAAGGATGGATGCACTACCCCATCCCAGTTCTGCCACAGGTCCAATGAGCATGGCCAATGCTGTATCCGTACTAAATTCTGTCCTGAAACTCAACTGAAACAGGTCCAAATATTCCACTTCCTCCAAGGTCCTCTGGAGGTGAAGCCCAACCACCCTCTCCACCACCTTCCCAAAAAAGGGAAGGCTAGAAACTGGACTGTAATTGTCTAGGACCTTTGAGTCCAGTGATAGCTTCTTGAAGAGAGGGTGCATCACAGCCTCCTTCAAGTCCAATAGAACCACCCCTCATCCAAAACAGCTGACACCACTGCATAAGCCCAACCTCAGGTTACTCCCTGGGCAGCTTTTAAAATCCAGAAAGCCCCTGGATCTAACAAGCAGGTGGTCAAACTGGAGAAGTTTCTCCACTTTCATGGAAGTCACAGAAACAAATTCACTCTGGATAACAAAACAAGGCCCTGTCCTGATCACCTCAACTGGAACTAAGTGGTTGGAGACCAACCCTGAATGGACATGAATGATTTCATCTGCCAAATAGTAAGAATATTCCCCACAACAGCCTGGAGATGGTCCCATGGCCCATCCTTCCCCAGTAGGGACCAGGTTGCCCCAGCAGACACAATAAGGACAGAGAAATGTTTTGCTGCCCTTACGAACATGATGTAATCCCTAATGTGGGTTCTTACTTGTGTTTGGTAGGATCCACTTTTTGTCTTCCTTGAATGGTGCTCCAGGCGCAGAGATGGCTAAATTGACTTGTTTGATTAGGGAAGGAACAATAACTACTTTTATAAAAGATTGGAAAACCTTTGCAGATTTTTTTTTGGTGAAAATGGATAAAAATGAGCTGATTTCTGAATTTACCAATGAAAAAGGGCTGTATATGGAGAGAAGGGAACTATGTTATGTAATTTTGAAGGGGGAACAGTATTAAGTATGTTTATAACTTCTATAAAGATCGGAAGTCACTTCTTTAAGTATCCTTTTCTCCCCTTTCTTCTTTCTTGCTATTTTTTAAACTTTTTTCTTTATCTTTCTTCTATATTTGTTTTGTGTTTATCTTTTAACTTTGTAAAAATTGCTTCAATAAAATATGTATGTATGTAGGTATGAATGAATGGTGCTTCAGGCATCTTTTCATGTGCTTCATTTCCCAGAGCTCCTGGAAAAACCAAGGGACATCCCAGGATTGGCACAGGGAGAGACTGCATAGGGGCAATCCGATCGAAGGCCCCAGCCATACACTCATCCCAGGCCATGACCAGCCTCAGCAGAACAGCCCACCAGACACTTGAGGAAAACCCCAAGCTCTCTCTGGAACCCTACCAGGTCCACTGTCACCCAGGGTGGGCAGATCTAACAGGCCCTGTACCCCTGCAAGGTGGGGTGGCACCAGCAAGATGAAAAGCAATCAGAAAGTGATCAGACACATGTATTCAAAGCACATTATATATGCAACTGCTTAATACAAATCAATCTACCATGCTTTTCTAAGAAGATATAGGCCAACACTTTGTATCAGTTGCATTAAGTACTAATGCCTTTCATTTACCTTTTACGGCATATGGCAATCTGGCACAGGAAATGTAAACATGGATAGAAACTTTCTACGTGCATAAATATATAAGAAAAGGATTACCCGGAGGCGCCTGCAGAAAATAAAACAGGCCAGGAGAGAGATTGGGATGACCAGAACTGGCCAGTGACACTTTAATGTCATTAAATGTCATCAGGGGTCACAGTTCTTTGGCCTTGGACTGTTGTGCCAGGGGCCATACCCTAAAGTGGCAGTCTAGACAAATATTAACTTGATCTGATTTACATTTAACACATCTAATTGAGAGCCAACATGGTGTAGTGGTTGAACTGATGGACTGGCTCTAGAGAGACCCAAATTGAAGTCCACCTTCAACCTGGAAACTCCCTGGGTGATTTTTGGTCAATCACTCTCTCTTAAGCTAAGCTACCCCACAGGGTCATTGCAAGGAAAAATGGGAGAAGAGAGCATGATATATGCCACCTTGAGTTCCTGAAGGAAAGGCAGAATGCAAACCTGTAAATCCAATAGGTAAATAAATAGAAGTTATATATAGTTAATGATTACTCTCTCATAATGTATTATTTCCCCTGCCCCCATTAAAATTAATTTGGTGACATCACGTAGGTTCCGGGGCCTGGCTCCATGGCTTTCAGGGCTGCACACAGGCCTCCGGTTACATATCTCCACTTGAAGCGGACCAGCAAATGCTCCCTGTGCCTGGTTACTACCTCTCAGCTATCTCATTACTATATTACTTATATATTATTATATTATCTCATTACTACATTACTATCTCATTGCAAAGATAAAACTGAGGAGCCAGGAAAGATGAAGTTAAAACCATCAGATACATTTAGCAAACATAACTGCACTTGGTATCACAGAAGAGTCAGAGCAATGTTTGATTGGATTAACTTTAGCCAACAGAGCACTGTCCTTTATGTACATGTGAAAGGAGGTGAGGGTGTCAGGGACCAAGACTACTGGGTTGATGCCATTCAGGTAACAATGAAATCAGTGCAGCACTATAAGGCAGGGAGCTTTTGTCCTCAGTGTGGATGTGCTCCCTATTAATCAGCATGTATCCATGATGAACCTATGTGGTTTGAGCAATCTTGGTTTTAAATAGGCTCCATCATGATGTCACTACATTAAATGTTCTATTTTTATTCTAAGACCAAAGGGGACAGACAATATGCCTAATACTAACACTTTACCAGCATAAATCTGCCCCTGAAATCACCAATGTTTTTTATTTAACCAGTTTTGATGGTAAAATGGTAAGAAGTAGCAAAGGGTTTTTTAAAACTTACTCTGAATAAGGACAAAATTGCAGCTGATTGACATTTCAGATAATAGCACAAAGCATGTACATAGAATGTCATGCAACCAAATGACTTGTTGAACATTAAACAGGGCAGTATGGTGATAAGCTAAAATAAACATTATGAATGCTGAGAAGATGTCAGTTTTAAAGTATTGTAAGATTGCTTAAATAACTATACCTCAAATATACAGAGTTTATTACAGCATGGAAAGACACAAAAACATTTTAAATTACCCTAAAACTGTTTATGACTTCTAACTTATGTTCATATATATATTTTTAAAAGAGCTAAATTGAAGACTAGGAAAGAGAGAAAAATAATAGAAATTCACAATCAAACCATTTTTATTTACTCAAATTGGTAGCATATAAATTGGCAAAGGGAAATAACAGAAGCTGTTGTTTAAAACAATGGATAACAGAAACAGATGAAAATCTTTAAGGAAAAACCTTTTAATTGTTTCATCTGACCCATTTCTTAATTGAACTTTAAAAAATTGACATTTATAGTTGTCACTGCAGATGTACTGCAGAATATGTCAGGAGGTTTGGACAAATTTTCTACTAAGCATTACTATCTGCTTAAAAACTGAATCATACTTATTAGAGAGGGGAATAATCACCACTAAGCTAGCGGCTTTAAAACTGATTATACAGACTGATGGAAAATGAGTGTATCAATGGAACTCCCAGTTCATACCAAGGATCTGGAACCAAAAAAGGCTACAGTATGGCTAGAAAGGAGAAAACCTCCATTGGAATCCAATTCCACACAGGCTAGAGCTCATTTTAGAGCAGTCTTTCTCCAAATCGGTCTATAACCTTCCTAATTTTCTGCCAGCATAAACCATTGCACACTAGAGTCCAATGCATTTCAAGGCTTCCAAGTTAGAGGTGGTAATCTTTTAGAGCTTTTTTAGACCCAAGGAAAATGACAACTATTAAACTTAAGGAATGTCTAGCGTAGCTTTTGTGTGCAGCGTGCTAAGATGAAAATACTTCCTCATTTTCAAGGTCCTATTCATAGGACACAATACTAGAATAGTGCAAAATATGGAGATAAATTCTAGAATTCTTTGGAGGATGGAGGCTTGTCAGAAAATGATGGTAACAGTCCCTCTTCCACCTATTTTTAAAATAGTTTGTTGCCATTATCCTCTGAACTGTACAAGCAAAGGTAGAAAATCTGTGGTCCGAGCCCAATTTCAGTACTCAGAATTTATTATTCTCCTCCAATTTCCCAGGTTTTATTTTGTGTTTATGTTTTTAAAGCCACTTTTCAATATTAAAACCAAATCCTAAGGCAGATTCTCCTTCCTTTTTGCTCCCTGACCCCTCCTCCGACATTCAAGTGCAATTTCAATCTTTTATAGTTGGAGACCAGGTTTAAGGAGCCTCTTAGCTGATGAAAGTTTACCTGTACAGTATTGTTACACTATGGTCTCTTGAGTTAATAGAAAATTACCTGGTCTGCCTTGTTTGAAGGAATTTCAGACGTAAATTGAAATATAGTTCCCTAAGAAAATGGGAAGAGTGCCTGGAGAAGGGGAGTCTGTTTGCCCAATCCTTACTGTTTTGTTTGTGTTTGGAAAGGTTAAGAAAACCCTTGCCACTGGTCTGTATCACCGCCCCCCTCCCCCCTAAATTCATTGGCAAGAAACTGCTGGGAAAGATAATTTAGAGGAGTGGAGCATCATTGGTATTCTAGTATTGACCTTTATTTTTCTTTCTCATCCAGCTGAGGAATTGTGATGGAAATTTTGAACTAAATTAAGGTCAGTAGTGGCCTGGATACTAACATATTAATACGGAATCCAGAAAATATGGAATTGTTGACAATTGGTACAGATCAAAGAGGTAATGTTCTGTTTTGGAAAGAATCTCATTCCTTATGTACAAAATCTATTATTTTTTGGGGGGGGGGAATTGTTAGTCTCATTCCTTAAATTAGATATTTGTGTGACATCAATGGGCCAACAGCTGGTGCCTCTGACAGAAGAGCACTCAGGTAATGAGAACATGACACAGAGTTTGCTGAAGTGGTATGATGGAAGGAGAGGGAGGCAACTTGACATGGAACTGCCATCTACAGCAACTACTTAATAAAACAGTTAACAAGAACTTCAGTGAAATGTAAGATAGTTCAACATTCAATTGAATTTTAATAAGAACACTCTTCTTACAGAGACAACCTGGTGAAGGCAAATAAAACAAGAGCCAAGATCTGGTATCAATCTGTTACCATAAATGTTTGCTGATGGACAATTGAAAAGGCCATACTGTTTCTTCATGCCAAATCTGCCACTAAAGGTTCACCTGTCGTAAGTTGCTAAGAATTCAAGGACTGCAGTTTTGTCAGAGCATTCCATAGATCTTCATCTTTTTGCAGAAATTGGAGTAATTTATTAAATAAGACTTGAGTTATTGTAAGCATCACTTGAGTCTAATTCACGTTGTAGAGTTTAGCTTATGTTAAACTCAAAAGGTTCACTGAAAGGAACAGCAGGAGGAATAAAAACACAGGAGTCGTATGTCAAAAGATATCAGAACATAGTGCTTTTAGTGAATTAGGTGCTTCATAATATAAGAGCAGTTTTGGCTTAGCTAATGTTCTTAGTTTAGGAGTCATCATATAGAGGGTTGTTGTAGTTTCCCCAGGATCCATAATCATGGTCATCAAAAAGTCTGCCATAAGAAGAATGCCTAAGAATGAAAAAGAAATAATATTTTACTCAGGTCAGCCATCCCTTTCACTGTGCCTCCATCACAGATATTTCTCTTTATCATGCACAGAGTAAGGCAGAAAATGATCAATAGTTACCTGCTGCTGCTAATACCTATTCTGGAAAATAAGTCCCTCTGTCCACTTAGCACCTGTCCTTTATTAATTAAACTGCCAGATTAATGAGATGTTGTAATTGCACTCCTCAAATTAGTTTGGAGAATCAACTTTATTAATAGATAACCCTCCTCATCTTAGGTCAGTACTTGCTCCATGGTGATCATACTGTCAATTTTAGGAATAAGTTCAGGAAGACTATCAGCTATGTGGAGATCTACCTTGCTTAATAGCAGCAGCCGCAGCAGCGACAACAAGAACAACAAGAGTTACTTTTTAGCTTCCCAGAAAAGAACTACAGATCAATGTAGTTGATGTAAGCAATTATTGTAGCTGGGAGGGAAAAATGAAGGCAGAAGGATCCAGTCTGGGATTGTGGTATTTTGGGGAGGGGAAGCATTAACCACTGTCATAACCCTGTCATGACCCTGTCAACAGTAGCATTTTGTCTAAGGTACGTACACAAAGAAGGAGAAGATGCGGGGGGGGGAGAGAGAGAGAGAGGGAGGGGGAGGGGGAGGGGAGAGGGAGGGGGAGGGCGGGCGGGCGGGCAGAAAGTTCTGTGGTCATGCAGAGAAGAGGGTGCCAATTTGGGTTGCAGAAAAATATCTTGGGTAGCCAAAAGATAATGGAGCAGAAATAGAAGCAAGTGCCAGGGGTTCAAAAGGAAAAAGAGGTAAGAGAAGGCATGTAAATTTGTAAACGAGGAGACAGCAGAGGTATAGCTTCAGAACAGCAATGCTGCAGCAAATGAATGAAAGCGAGAGAAGGGGAAGGCTAAGAGCATTTGGGAATACAGTGAGAGAACAATGTAAATGCAGAACAATAAAGGATTTAAATGAGGGAAACAGAGTTAACACGGGGACTTAATACAAATGTACGAATGGCTGTGGCCTTGGAGTGATTGAAACTGTATAAAGAATGAGGCAAAATCAGCCACAGTATATGAGATGGGTGCCACTCACTTTCAGCTCTAAAAACAGTTAAAACGTCAATCGCTTCCTAAGAAATGACTGCTTCTCCTCTAAATAAGAGGTTGCCAAATCTTACCTGATCTTTAGAAATGCAGCTATGCCGAACACCAACAGAACCACTGCAATCACTGTTATAGTAATAGCTGCAATGCTTCCTACACAGGAAAAATAGTGCGTAAATTGGTTGGATGCTTAGTTATAATTTCAAGGTATTTTTTATTTTGGATTCATATCAATACAACGTATTTGCACTATGTGTTCTAATGTAAGAAATGTAACAATGCAAGAATAGTTTCTAGGTATACAGGCTCGCAAGAATGTTCTGGAATATGCACTAATACTATATTGTGTAATCTACAAATCTTTACATCAGCATAAATAAATTCTTTGCATACTTTCTTACTTTCACACCATTCTTCAGAAATGCCAGATGGAGAGTTATTACTTAAATAGTGTACTCATCACAAATTGCACAGACATAATGCAGTAAAAGCTGCTCACGCAGATCAGTTATCTACATACTGACAATGGCAGGGGTGAAGCTAAGAGAATAGCTGCTTGTCTTAAGCCATTAAATGACTTCACAGCTATGAGATATGATCTGCGTGCTTTTCAGTTTGAAATTCATATTCTTAATTGATTGCTAAATGCTGTTCCAGCTTCTATACTAGCTCAGCAGGGACTTCAGACAGCAGGTAGTGAATGACTTCCATTCTGGAGTCCTAAAAGTTCTTTGTCTTCTTACCTACTTGCCAAGGTTGAAGAAAAACAGTTAGCTCAACTTCCATGCTTGCAGGGGTACTTCCAATTTCATTAATACTTGACACATACACGTATCTTTTAAAAGGCTGTACTTGTTATTTATCCTGCTTTGAGTTGTCCCACATATATAAATTACGTGGGAAAAAAAGTAGTTCTTTGACAAACGTAGCATCCAAGAACTTCTGTGGACCCTTGTGAACCTATGAGAACTGAAAGGCAATCTAACTAAAAAGGACTCATCATTTCTCTTTGGAACCATTCAAATCAATCAAAGAATAACTCTGAACCAAGGTTTTTGAGTGCTAAACAAAAGGCACAAGAAGAACACTTCTAAATCATGTTTCCAGCTATGGCTGGTATGAGCTATGATTTAGTTTGATTACTGAACTATTTGTTGCTCAAAATTCAGGAGGAGCTTAGTAGCATCTTTTCCAACCAACACATGTTATTAAAGGTACAAGCTTTTGTGCTGTCTTCAATGCAGGCAATGGAGTAACTAGACTGATGTAGGGTTTAAATTGGGATGAGGTACAGGAGGGAGAAGAGGAAGAGAAGACAAAAAAAGGGTGGTTATGCAGATGAAGGTTACATATGAGACAAATTATAAGCACCTTAGGAATTAACAATTGTAATGTATTAAACACCCATTGTATTTCTTCTTCTAGCATCACTTGCATCCTTTTGATGTGAGTTCAGCCATCTCTTGATCTATTGCACAGGTGTTTTTTTCTCAAGATGACTACTTTGAGATCTGTAATGGAGCATCCTGGAAGGCTGAAATTCTCTGACATTTATTGCTCAATGTCTTTCTTTTATAATGCCTTTCTTTTATAAAGTAAACTAGGACATTACAAAATTTAAGAATGAATATGTTTTTAAACACCTTTTCATATATATGTGTAACTTTGATGATACTAAACAACAAGAAAAGATTTCCTTCTTCAAAACCCAAACTGACTTTATTTTTGGATTAAGGGGTTCCTACTATATGCAAAATATTCAAACAAACAAAAAAGTCATTCCATTTTCAAAAGAATAAATTATTAATTATGTATCCAAATCGGTTATGTTGTTGATGAGTTGGGTGGTTTCTATGTTGTTCTTTATGGCTTTTTTTAACTGTTGTTTGTGAGCTGCCCAAGATTATGTTGCATAAAATGGGAGGCTATATAAATTTATAAATAAATAAAATGTGAATGATAAATAGATCTTTCTTTTAAAACATTTTACTAGAAAGAGAGGTTCACATAATTTCCAAGTACTGGTAAGAAAAGAAGGCATAATATAATAATCTTGCTATACAGAGTCACTGTGGAACTGCTTGTAGCATACTTTCCCACTAGCCATGGGCAGAGCAAGGAGGACAATTATTCAGCTTTCCCAATTTGATGCCCTTCAAATATTTTAGACTTCAGCTCCCAGAATTTCAAGAAAGCCTGGTCAAATCTTTTGTAGCATATTACCTCTTTTGCACTGCCTGATTTGAGGAGAGGGGTTAGTGATGAGATCTTACACTCTAAAATAACAAATAAAAAATAATAATTCCAAGACAGCCATTGTTATGCAAACAGTCAACTGAATTGGCTCACCTGAACTCAAAGCCCGCTGAACCTCTTGCATGGTTACTCCTGAGGAGAATGTGGTACTGCCTACAGGGGAGGTCTCAATAGTGGCTTTACTGGCTAAAGTCCCTTGTGGAGATGTAAGCCCCACAGGGCTTGATGTGGTGAGTGGATTACTAGTGTCTCCAGAGGAGGTTCCTTCAGTAGGGTGTTCCTTGGATGTCACAGGCACTGTTGACACTTCTATACTTGATAAATGGGTAACCCCAGCGCTGGTGTGTTCCTCAGGAGCAGATGAGCTGCTGATGGTGGATGAAACACTCATGATACTTGAAGTGGCAGTGGCTAGGGTTTCTGCAGGGGAAATACTAGTTGTTGCCGAGGTATCAACTGACATCACTGAGGTTGATATGTATTCTGTACTTTGTAATCCAGTGCTTGGTTGTGATAACAAATTAGTTGTTGACGCAGCCGTATCTGGTGTATTTGATGGGACAATACCCATAGATAACATGCCCATATTCGTTTCAACAGGTCCCAGTGTGGTTGTAAGGGAAAGAGTATCAGGTCTCGTAGCTGCTTTTGTGGCATCTGTTGCTGTACTGCTGTCAAATGTAAGGTTGTGACCAATTAAATTTACTCTTACAGGAGAAACTATGTTTGAGGTGGTAGATGTACTCATTGAGGAGATGGAGTAGATATTTAGTCCTGCATAGGTGAATATGAACATATGTATTAGTAGTCTCCCAGCCAGCATCATTGTCTTTTAGATATCTGAATTAACATAGGTTCCATTATCAGTGCATCATATCCGGTTTTATATTGCCCCAGTTACAGTATTTGCCCTCCTTAATTTATTTTCAGTAAGTTAATTATTGTTATTAAACCCTGAAGGTAAATATAGAATGAGATAAAAATCTTAAGTAAAATAAAATAGAAGTTGTTATTTAGTTTTGTGGAGAAATGAAAGCACTGTACTTGAATAAATTGTTGAGATGAGAACCAAACCTACTTTTCCATGTCAGTATTTACTGTTGTGAATTGCAATTCATCAAAATAGGGGTTCAAAAATGCTGAATACATACTCCTATCTATATTACTTAGTGAAATAGGTGCATTCAAATGGAAACCAGAGCTGCAACCTTATGCACTGTGTAGAATGAATGTTTCTCTAATTAGCATTAGAAGACAATTAGAATGTCTCAAACTCCTTAAAAGACCAGCCAGCTAGGGAATAAGCTTTACGGCCAGTAGCAATGATTCAATTTCTGCTTCTCTTCAGCTTCTGTGGTGATAAGTTTTGTTGACTCTAACATGACTGGTCTGTTGCTGGCAGCAATGGCTCCAGTTCTGTCTGTCTACTACAGGATCCCTACCCTCCTCTCCTGCCCTATTGAGGCCGAGAGTCATTTCTCTCTATAATGTACCTATGGACTCAAAGAAGAAATTCTGGAGATTATCATGAAAGGATTAACTAACTGAAAATTCAGTATTTTCAGTATTGGCAGAACTTTTGGAATGTGATGTTTTGTTTTGTGTTTGAGAAAAAACCTATTTCCCATTTTCTACACACCCCTATTTCATATCAACTCATTTAGCTTTTATGCCCTTTCATTTTAAGGCTGCCTTATGTACACCGTACCCCTATAAGTTCCTATTTCCAAAGAACACAGGGAGATATAACTTTGCAACAATGACAGGGGCAGCATTTCTACCTACAGAGTAAGGTCAACTTCAGTCTGACTTTGCAATTTAATTGCACAACTATGCTTGAGCTCATTGTGTGCTATTCTTTTGATCTTGCCCCTTACCTTTCTGCTCCAGGCAAACTGTTTTTAAAAAGAAATTAAAACTTCCTGCATGTCATAAGCTCACCTTCAACCACTTCATTAAAATTAAACAAAACACAAAACCTGAACTAGCTGATCTATTCCAGGAATGGCAGAGAACTTGCATGAGCCAACTGGTGCCATTTTCACTGGCTTTTTTTCACTGTGCTTAATTGTTACTTTTTAAGTTGAACATTTTTTCAGAATAGAGTATAACCAAAAGAAGGTACAAAGGATACAGAAAAGAGACAAAAAACAGGTAGTGAAAAACAGATTGATAGGTAAAGAGTCTAAAGTATCATAAAAACTACTATGTTCCAATATGTCATTAGTCACATAATATTGTAAAATATATCATATCTGTTTTTTGAACAAAACCTGAGAGTCCCTATTTAACTTTCAAGTTGATTCACACAGTATAATTTACTTATTAAAACTATAAACTACAATACATCAATAATCAAAGTCTAGTTATTCATCAAATTAAAATATAGACTCTATACGTAACCCCCACCCCCCACCCCCCACCCCACCAATTGTGGATGTGGTACAAATACGTGTATAAAGTTATAGTCCAAGAATAGTTTCAACTTAGAGTTAATATCTACATCAGATTTGCTTTTTAAACACAAAATTATTCTGGACATTGAAGTGTACTCCCACAAATTAGTTAGCCATTTTTCGAAGAAGGAACCAAACATCCTTTTCAGTAAAAGCATATAAAATCCTTGCAGCCATTAATATATAAACAAAGCTAGTTCAGTATATTTTAAAAGGATACTAGACAACCTGTGACCCATTAAGTCATCATTCCAAAGATATTTCCTTACCTAAACAGAGAAATAGAATGATCAAGGGCAAAAAAGCAGTGGGAGTGTGAGCAACTTACGACTTGCTGCTGGCTTCTCCATTGACTTTGCTTGTGGGAAGCTGGCAGGGAGCGTTAGAAATCCTTCCTTCCTTCCTTCCTTCCTTCCTTCCTTCCTTCCTTCCTTCCTTCCTTCCTTCCTTCCTTCCTTCCTTCCTTCCTTCCTTCCTTCCTTCCCTCCCTCCCTCCCTCCCAGTTTTCTATACAATCATTTCTTTGGACTTGAGTCCTTATGTAAGGATATCTATAAAATAATTTCTTTTACCACATACTGTATATTGCACATTCAGATATATTTATATGTGAACTCAAGAATATACCATGAAATGAAGCCACCTGTTTTTATGTCCATACTTGAAAATACTGCATTGATCCATATTATGAATTGTAGCTGAAATATGTAGGCTGGTTAGTAAGGAGAATAATATGCACACTTAAGAACCACTTTTCTTCCAGTGAAAACATGTCCTCTGAAGGTCATGTTGCCTACATGTTCAGCAAACGTCAAATTCATAAGGTCCTGACTTTTTTTTTGCAGTTCCCTTCAATGCCAATGACATAAGCTTCAAAATAACAACTACCAATCTCTTAGGAGATAGCTAACATTACAGTTCATATAATTACTTTAGGACCAGGAAAAAAAATGCTTCAGTGTTTTCACAGAAGCAACTGTTAATAAGGAGTATTAGTGAATGGGAAAAGATTTTAAACTGAGACTTGTCTAACTATTATGGATAAAATCTATAATTTATTCTCTGACACATACAAAAGAAACATGTTCTTAAAAGTTATTTCCAAGTTTCAAGCAGAGCCCGTGGGAATTGAGAGCACAGAAACTGAAGTAAATAAATACATAAAACATTGACAAAAGCTAGAGTTTTCCATGTAATGGACATGTACTAAAATGTAACCGTGTTCACAGTGGATTATTCATATTGTCATCTTGAGAGGCTACCTTCTTAAACGTAAAGCAACATAATACGCTATCAGACGCAGAAACATTTATGCATTTTTTAAGCTATACAGTTGAAAGTAAATGATCGTATTAATCAATCAGTTTAAATGTTTTCCCTTACTATATAGAAGATTTGGCAGTCAGTGGCTACTAGCCATAAGTTATCACCCTCAGGTTCAGAGGCGTAAGCTTCTGCAGATCAGGTGATAGAGAACTTGAGCACAAGACTGCCACAGAACTCATCTCCTGCCTGAGTTCCCATGGGCCCCATAGGAACAAAATGTTGGATAAGAAGTCCTCTGAATTAGTCCAGCATGGCTAATCTTCTGGCAGGAACCATATCTTTGAAAATAATTCCGTGGTCTTAAAATATTAGTCCTACATTGCCCTTTATTTAATACTTTCTAAGCAAATGAACAGCTAACAATAGTTTGGTGGCCCTCAACAGAAGTTCAAACAGGAAAAGGCAAGAGAGATGACTGACTAGACAACCTGCATATTCTTAGGAACAGTGTGCTCAACTATGTGGGGTGAAAACATCATCCTCTGAATAACTGTTAATTGCAAGAAGTTCATTGTAAGAGTGGCTGATTGCCCATAGTGAGTCCCTGACAAGTTTTCTCTCCAAGTGGATAATGGTACTGGACTGATAGTGATAATTGGACATGGACTAGCAGCTGTGACATGCAATTCTTGGGGCAAGTTTGTCTTCCAGCCTAAAAACAAACTAGCATATGTTTACTGCAAGTACAAACTGGTAGATATGCTTGAAGAAAAAGTATCAAGACTGGAGAAGCTGCTACATTTCATCTGACAAGAAAGGAGGAAGATTATTATATAAGGGGTTGTCCAACTATGGGTTGTGACCCCCTGGGGTACACAAAAAATGTGGGGATCACAAATTTGGGGGGGCACACAAAAATGGAGTCCTGTCATATCACATTCCATGGATGCAAGAAAAGTTGACATGGAAGCTGCTTGAAAAAAGTAAAAAGAATTATGATACAGAGTGTCACAAAAATGTGTAGAGTTATGCTAATGAATGTATGTGTTAGACCAAACAAATGAAGCACTATAAGAAGAGTTGAAAAAGGACACTATTTCTACATTGCTGGAACACAGAAACATCTTTTAGACCTCACAGAGGAAATCACCTAAGAGAGTTGTTTTAAGTCATGTGGGGGCTGACAGCCCTATAGGGTTGTTAAGTCTCCTGTAGCCACCAGTATCTTGTAAATGTTTGATGTTTTGTTTTTTTGTTTTTCTAAATAGTCATTCATATCTAAGGAAAACTTTGCAACAGTAGGAACAGTTTGATAATGGAACTAATTTAGTGGTTAGCTTCTCTCCACTGGTTTCACTGTTGAGGTAGTGGCTGGTTAGATCAGGAGTTTAGACTCAATGCCTTTTCCAATTCTCTATGATAGAGAATGAATGGCTATGTTTGGACATTACGTAAAATGCTGCCTTAACGATGAACAATCCTGAACATTTTGGTTTCTCCTGCCAGAAGAGATGGCTAAAGAAACCAGCATAATCATCACTTGTTCTCCTCTTAAGAAATTAGAGATATATGTCAAGGCTTGTTCTTGGGTTATTAGGAGAACAGCAAGCTAGCTAGAGAACCACATGACTCAAAAACCAGTGTAGGCAACCTGTAGCCTGCTGATAGTCAATACTTTTTGCAGGTCTTGGACACCCATCTAATCAAGATGATTAAAAACAGTTGTTGTTTCCCACTACTTGAGATGAAAATCATGACGTAATGCTAACAATAACGTTTTAAATTAGAAGTTTTAAGTTCTAAAGTTACTGGTCTGAGATGGGCAGCTAAATAAACAAACAAATAAACAAACAAACCTTAAATATCCCAGTGAAAAAACAAAGATCTATACTTTGCCTCTAGAAGGAATCATCTCCACATGCACTGAGTGGCCCCTTCCCCTATGCAGTTCCAGGCCCTTCAGAAATATTAAGCATGGCCTTCAGCTGCTCAGAGTCCCTGGAAATGGAGTAGTATATAAGTTGTAGCAATAAATAAAGACCTTGTAGGAGGACAGCCATGTTAGTCTATGGCACCCAAAAATCTGAGGAAGTCTAATAGCACCTTTTCAGTAACAAATTTTATTAAAAGGCATTAGCTTTCACAAGCCTTTCCAGTAAGTAATAAATGATTATTTGGATGGTATCTCTTCTTGTGACTCTAGGTGGCTTACAATAAATCCTCAGTGCTAAACAATCTCATTCCCATTCTCCTTGTGCATGTTTTCAATGTAAAATGTCCAATCTCCATATTTCTCTGAAGCTCTGGGGAGCTGCTGATAGTCAATACTTAATATACTCTAGTTTCTTTGTTGTTAGGTTTTAATGTCCTTGCCACAGTTCAGCTGTTTTTAAATGCCAAAACAGTAATTAAGAATGTCTCTGACTAAAGTTATCCTGGAACTGACATCTAAGAAGAAAATAAGCAGCATCTAGAAACAGCTTAGCTTGCAGTTTGTTTTTTAAAATAATGTTAATGGTGTTTATAAACAGCCCTGTGTTTCTAACCTGCTTTCTAGATAGTTTTCAACTTGGCTAAAATTCTATTTTAACATATTTCTGTCTTAATGGCTAGAAAGTGTAATGTTTTGCCCTGGGGTTTTAGAATCAACTGTAACCTCCAGGTCAGATTACTTCTAGGTCATTTTTGACAAGGAAGGCTTTTAAACTGTTACCAGAGAAAAATAGCTTTAAAGCAACTTCAACTGTCTTTCATTCTAGTACAGTCTGTGTATGGTTTCTCACTTTCATCCTGAGAAAATGGAATAATCATTCTAAACTGGATCTCTACTACTTAAAAAAACCCTCTTGCCACCAATAACTTTATAGAGATTTTAAGTGCTAAAGATTTCTGTTGTTATGGTTTTCTACCGTGAACTCTCCTGAGAGCTCTTGAACACGTGGGCAAGTATAACCACACATATTCTTTTTAAGGATACGTTTCAGATGTCTATAGATGAGGTTTCTCAGGTTCCACCTGGATGTCAAACTCCATGAAGCTGGGCAAGATCAAGGAAGCAAGAACCTCAGATTTCGGTAACCTACCTTTAATGCTAGTATGAGGTAACATACTAAATCTTAGAAACTTAATCTTAGTTTCTTAGAATCTTAGAAATTGTTGTAATGGGAATTCATTCATTTATAGCAGTTGATTAAGGTTTAGTCTCTCTGAGTGCCTGAAACATTTATTTCCTGATTCTTCTTCACCTGGGCTACAGTAAGTTGTTGTTTATGAGACAACCGCCAACTGACTTGCCTTCTATCTCTCCATTGTTTGTGTCTGCATTCCTTTCCCAGCTGTCCCACGTGGGGTTTCAGCTTTCCATTGTGAGAAGATTTATTTTTCTTTAAAACAACATTTTCTTAAAACGTTTGTTCTTTAACACATGAAAAAGAATTCATGTGCGTGTCAATGCAAATGGAAGAATCCATCATACAAATGTAAAAGCATAAAAACAGCATGACATGTAGGTCATTAACAATACAATATAATACAAGTAGATTAGAGAGATTGTGTAGGAACCAGACTTTTCCAATCTCATTTTTGAATTATGGGGAAAAAAATGAAGACAGGATTTTTGCTACCATATGAATTGACATGGAACACTGAGTACAAATTACCTCTGATGTGTGTTGGTAGTTTTTCCATGAAGGTTGAACTTCCTGATATTTACTTCAACATTAAACAGGCACTAAAATTTTACTTGAGTAGCAAGTAACAGACAATAACAATTTGTATTAGATTTTTAAATTTTCCCAATTAAATATTTGTCAATAGAACTATGCTGAAAGTAGGTATCAGGAGCTACTGGATCATTATGGTAATTTCTTTAGAACCTGATTCCCAAACTTCTGAGCAATCTCAGTACACAGAGATAAGCTTATATTCTCTGTGGCATATTGGACGTATCTTTTCCAAGACATGACAGAACCTCAGTGGAGATAAATGCCAACAATGGATCAATTTTGAATAGCTTTCTCTGACTATGGAGGGAAGTTGTTTTGCTCATACATTTTCCTCTTCTGAACAAAAGTCCTCCATATCATTAAAAAAAAAAAAAAAGGTTTCTAGACTGTTAGAAAAATGAGCTAAATTTGAATAAATCCCAGGTTAGATATATTTATTATATTTATTTGGAATTTGAACTTTAAAGCTAGCTTTTGCTAGAGGATTCAATAACTAACTGCTGGGATGTTAGAATTTTCACAAACTGGAGCCAATAAATACAATTTAGGTGGAGTTGGCTTTGGTACGGAGTTCCCATCTTTACATTTTCTCACAATGAAGAATGCAGCAGAGCTCCTCTTCCTTTTTTTTTTTTTTTTTTGGGTTCTTGGTCAATGCACCATCTAATGCTACCCAACAAGTCTGGTGCTCCAGAATGACTGGGCAAAGAGCTCTACCCTGAACAATAATATTTCTCAGTCAACCTTTGATCTAGGAGAAGAGGAGCATGGCTAATCCACCAATCCAATTTTCTTTTTCCTTCAATCTTTATCATATGAATTGGAAAGAGGAAGTCTTATAGCCTAGGCGGGTCCTCTTATAAGTCAGTTCCTGGCCCTCTTAAGAGCCAGTACAGTGTACTGGCTATGATATCTGACTAGCTCTGGGAGAATGTAAGTTCATCCTCAACCATGGATGATCACTGATGACTCCTGAGTAATTTTGAATCAATCATTACCTCTCAGCCCAATCTACCTCACAGAGTTGTTACTACAGGGAAAAAAAATGAGCTGCTGGAGTAAAGGCAGATTATCAATCTAATGTATAATAACTGTTTATAGTCCGGGTACAAGAGTGATATCCTACACCAAAAAGAACTTGCTGCCATATTTAGGATAAATAGCTCCTCTTCGTTCTTTTGTCCAAATACTTCTCATAAAACTTCCTGCTGGCCCAAAATGTGCAATTTATACGTAAGTTAATTTTTTATGAATCCAATATGTCTTCTTGGTCCATCTTAAAAAGAAACCAGGATTTGTAACCATGATGTACTGAACAAGCTATAAAAACAAATCTGCATGTAATGCTGGCGCATAACAAATAGGCAGGTGTACGTATATTAAGGCAAAAACAAGAACTGTGCCTTAACCAATATGTGATATTAGTCTTTATGTATCATCTGAACTTGGGGTCATTATAAAACCATAACAGATACAACAGAAGTATTTATGTTAAAAAAAAAATAGCGATGGTCATCAGAGACATCTCCTTCTTCCTTTACTTCATACCCTACAACTTCTACACAAGAATATTTCTTACTTGTTATGTTAAAAACAAATATTTTGCAATTCTGAAACTTTTAAAAATGAAAATATAGAATGAGAATCTGTGACTGGTGGCTTGAAAATGTGGTTAGATCAATACAGTGAACTGTATGGTATTGAAATGCCATATGAACCGAAAGGGGGCACTTTGTACAGGTGTGAAACTTTTTTTTCTTTTTGCAACTCTACTCATCATTAAATGAAGATCAAAGCAGTGCGTATCAAGCAGCTGAGCTACACATGCCACCTGTCCGTCTCAGCTTTTATATATGCTTGCTTGCTGGATCCATTAACTGTGAGGCAATAAGGGCCTCTGTGAACACACAGTACAGCAAAAAGCTAAACTATACATCATGTACTATGCATGAGTGAGGACTCTTTTAATTAAAAGTTAACAAGGTTTTTTTAAAGTTTTTTTTAAAAAGGAAGATAAAAACTAAAACAAACTAATACAAAGTAAGAAAAAAAGAAAAAGAAAGAAATCAAAGAGAAAGCTAAAACTGCAAGGAAGGGAAAAAAAGTAAAAAAATTGAAAAGAAAGAAAAAACATACAAAGAAGTAGCTTCTGATCTTCTTTACAGCAATTATAAGTACAATTATAAATTTACCCCTTACTCTATGGTTACAACATAACTCTCTTTCTATAATCTGTCCTGTCTAATCATCAAAATCATAAATCATAAGTTTATTTTTTTCTGTTTTACACCAAAAGTCCATAAGGGGTTTCCAGTCAGTTTTAATGCCTCTTTGTAAAACAGAGTCTGCCATCTGAGTCTTCTGAAAAATTGAGACTGATCAGAGCCCCCTTGTAATTTGTAACTCCTTTCCCCACGAAAACAATTCTGTCTGCTGGGAAACCTGGACAGAAAGGTTCTCCCAGATAGTTTACAGGGTGGAAACAGGAAATGATACAGTGACTAGAGATAATGTAGTGATTATAAAAATTCTGCTTCCTTGAGGCCTTTCTGATTGACTTTGGTGCTTCACAGGTCTATGACCTCGCTTGTGTTCACCTCTCTTTTCACTGTTCCTTATGAACTCTTCAATCATTCGCCGACATATCTGCTTCTGGGAAGTGGTATGCAAATCAAAGTTGGCAAGATGGTGAACAGAACGTTGCGATGCAAGCCCTGCCCCTTTCTGTATGTGTGCCACTGTGTGCATGGCTAAAAGGGACGGGGCTCGCATCACAATGCTCCGTCTCCCTGAGGATGCTGCTGTTCTGGGGCACTTTCCTTTGGATGCCCCGTTCTCAAAGTGAGGTCTGGCTCATTCTATAATATGCCAGGAACTGTAAATCAAAAACAAACTGTTCTGGATTCTGATCTGTAGTGGGAGCAATGCAGCAAACAAATTGTTCTTCATTTGTTCAGTGGTCTTGCTTGTGGAGAACAGCAATTTCGGAAAGATAGCTTATCTCAATGTGTGAGAACATCACCACTGTGTTAACTAATCTTAGACTGCTTGAAAAGAAAAAAAAGACAAATTAATGGTAGAAAAAGCAGGGAACTGAAAGATGAATCTTTTGATCTGAGGTAGAAAGAATTTTTAATGGTCCTGATGATCTGCCCTTTCCTATCAATTCCTCTCAGAATACAAGAATTTGAGAATCTTAAATCTTGTTCATGAAAATGAATGCAACTGGTTCAGGACAAACTGTAAGGAATAGCACAAGTAGAAAATATTATTTGCATGCTAAATGATCCAGGACAGGCTTAATTACTGGCATATCAAAGTGGGACTAGGGCAACTCATACTATGATACACCTGAGACCTGCTGCCAATGTGTCTATTATGCTCCCAGGAGGTTTCAGGCAAATTAAATAAAAATTTTACTAGAAGATCAAAGTACTTATAAGACCCAAAGAGAACAGTACCTTTGGCAAAGTTTTGGGCAAAAGCTTGTGCAAAACACAAAAAGGTTACACACATATAAATATTTCTATCAGCTGGCAATGGGGATGAAAGGATCTAGATCTTAAAACATGAAGCATGAGCTTTATGTAAACATCATGGACACGCTTTGCTTTGCTTTATTGATCAGGTAATACAATGAAGTTCTGTCCATCTGATACCATACAGAAAAGAAGATACCTTTTAAATGGAACAATATTCCAGCTTAGCATAAAACAGCTTCCTATGATTCCATAATACATTAAAAGCATTTGTATATGCAGCACATGGAATCATATTAGCAAGTTTTTGTGGTGCCCAATATCCCTACCTTACTGGTCAGCTCTCTACACCAGCTGATATTTCATCCACGTGCACATAGCATTATTTGTAGAAGAACTGGCCTGCTTCCACTGGGGATTATACATGTGTTTGCCTAGAGATCAGTAGTTACAGTGCATACATCAGAATTACTGGTATATTGCAAGATTCAGAGGAAGAACTTTTTCAGTCTGGGTCTTCCATATGCATTTGATTGTAACTTCCATCAATCCAAGATGATTATTGGCTGTACTGAATGCAGAGAATCCAGTGGGATGGGTAAGGGTTGTATGTGTCAAATGGTGAAAACAGTGTTGAACCATCACAACACAAACTCTGACCCTTTTGTATGTGCATCATGATGTTGCATGTACATATGAAAGAGTCAGGACTTGTGTTGTGACCCTGCTTTCGTCATTTTGACAAAAGCATCAGATCCTATGGATGCCTCTGACTGGATGAGCTTGATGGCAGTTCTATCAAGAGACAACAGATTGGTGAAGAATGTCCTAAGCTGAAAGAATCAAGGATTCTAGAATCAGGGACAAAGCAAGCAAAGAAGCTAATCAAAATGTAATCAAGTTTAGCTTGGCCACAAACCTGTAGTAGCATTCTGTAGTTGACAGTACACATGAAAAACTCAAGGTTGCCAAAAGAAAACTTAGCAGCTGTAGATCTGAAATGGAACAATTTTTCAAAAGCTGCCACAAACCTATCATAACAAGTTCTCACTTATGCAACTACTAGGCAACTGGCTCTTGATGTGACTGTTAGTCTGAAACATCACACTTTCTGTTTATATGGTAGAAACTGAAAAATTCTTACCATTCTTGGTCAAAGAGGAAACATCAAGGAAAACACCCCCGGTTATTTATTTTTTAACTTTGCATTTATCAAAGTCTTTGCCAGCAAATCAGAATGCTCAATAATGTGTTTGCTAGAGGTAGGGCTAATTTTGATCAGGGGCTTGACATGCAGAGTGGGACTATTTAGCCCTTTCCTCCCACACTGGTTTCCTAATCTAAAATTATCCTTCCTAATAAGTTATTACTTATTCCCCAGGAAGAGGGGGAAGAAGTTCAGCTCCTCGATCTGCTTAGTTTTCCTGCCAGCTTCTGTTGCAGGAAGGGGTAGGAAACGGTTAGATTAGTTGGGAGAAAAGGTCTCACCCCGCCCCCCAACATCCATGTCTTCCTAATCAAATGAATAGCCTAAAACAGCTTCTCTCGATTAAAAAAAGTAAGCAAACCAAATGTTTTGTTTTGGAATATTCAAACCAAATACAAAACCTCAGGTTATAACCCCAGGCCACACATTCACTCACCAAGAGCAGCAGTAGGTGTTGATTTGAGACTGAAGGTTTTTTCCCTCTTATTTCTATTTATTTATGTATTCACCTATTTACATATTAACTTCCCAGGGGTTGACATCCACAAGCTTAGAATATTTTAAAATGACTTTTTTATGTAGACATGGCCTTTGCTTTAAACCCGCCTTTAAGCTCTGCTGATCACTCCCATAAACAGTAGTTAGGGGTTTAAATCTAATGACAACCCTGCCTGGCCCAAACTGATGTGGCCATTGTCATATAACTTAGAATCCAGCTACAGGGAATCTTATTCTTCCTTAGAATCTTGCAGTATAACACTGCTGATTCCTATGGAAGCAAATAATGCCTTTTGCTAGAAATGTTACCTCAAGTTGTTAAATGAAGATACAAACTTTCTGTTGGCAAAATAACCTTACTTTGGTGGGTGGTGATCTGCCTCTTAGACTAGGCCCTTTCCTTGCTATTACAGGTGGTCCCTTCTCACAGTCACCCACACCCTAGTCACCTCCCGCTTGGACTACTATAATGTGCTGTACATGGAGCTGCCCTTGAAGAGTATTCACAAGCTTCAGTTGGTTCAAAATGCAGTGGCCCACATAGTTCTGCACAAGTCCAGATTTGCACGTGGGTCACCTTTTTTGTGGGAGCTGCATTGGCTGCTCATTTGCTTCTGGGACCAATTCGAGGTGCTTGTCAGGCCCAGCCCAAGAACAACAGTGAAACAGTCCAGTTAAGTTCCTTTATTTGCTTACACCTTATAGACAGAATCTTGCCAGACTAAATCTATCCTACTGCAACAAGTGGATATACCCTGGGAGATTCCAGGGAGTGGCTATCCTGAACTTCTTTCGCTTCTCACAATCCCCCTGCAGACTGTGTTGTCTTTTGTCTCCTTTCCCTTCCTGGAATGCACCCCCTCCTTTCCGATAGCCTTGATATCTGCTTCTATCCTCCACCTCACCCTCTCTTTGTATATACATCCCATCACATCGCTGGTTATCACCTTTGAAGCCCTACATGACTTGGGGCCTGGTTATTTACAGGACTGCCTTTCCCCAGGTACATATACTCGCCCCACCAGAGCGGGGAGGTTGGGTATGTTGCGGGTCCCATTGTTGACGAAAGTATATCTGATGGGACCACGAAGAAGGGTCTTTTCCGTGGTGGCCCCCTCCCTGTGGAATGTTATTCCCACTGAATTAAGATTGATATTGTTCCTGAAGGTCCTGAAGACATGGTTTTGCCAGTGGGCCTGGGGACCCCAAGCTGAAAAGGAGCTGATCAAATGGTTGTGTTGAATGTGTTTTTTGCTGCTGTGGGGAAGGGAGGTTGATGGGTTTTTGTATTGAGGATTTTAGTTTGTAAGCTGCCCAGAGTCACTGTGTGTGAGTTGGGTGGCCATGTAAATTTTCTAAAGAAAGAAAGAAAGAAAAAAATAGTCCCAAGTTTAAGAATGAGTTCTGTTCCCAAGGTCTGTCCTTCAGTCAAATTTGTATGTAAGCTGGAATAGTATTATTGTATAATGCTGTATAAGTCGTATTGTGTAATGAACTCGAACCATTGGGTATTTAACTCAAATTTTGCTACAATAGGCTCTGTTCTTAACTATGGGTTATCCTTAAACCGGGTGTTCTTAATCCGGGGACTACCTGTATATTAAGGGAGAAAACAACAAAATACATAAGCATTGAGAAAAGCCCTAGAAAAGAGGGAGATGGGAGGAGGGAAGAGGGGTGGTATTGGCTCTTTCCTTTCTCTTCTCCCTCCCCCATCATGATGCAATGTAGGTCCCAATTTGACTTCATACCTAAATGAATTTTAAGATTCTGTCTTAAGCAAATTCTCTAAAGTTTAGAGGTCCTTTTCCTTTAAAAGAACATGACTGATATAAATCACTACTGTGACAATTATCGTTTGTAACTACAGCAGGTATAGACTCTGGAAAGCACCTGTAGTCAAATACCATTAAGGTAATTATGATACAATGCTGAAACATGGCTTACATGCTGCTTTTCTTGTCCATTTCCTTTCCTGTTTGTCAAAAAGCATCACATGTACCTTGCCCGCAGGCAAAGATGTGTAGCTTATTTTAAATCCTTTATTGCCTTCAGTTATTTCTCATATTTCCCCATTTTGGGGAAACATATAACTTATATGTTATGGCAGTCTTCACACCTTGGTGTCCTCCAAATGTAAGAAGACTAGTAGTCTCAGATTTCCAAATTGCTGATTAAATGTTGTTGCTCTTTGCCTATACTAGTGAACCTTTTAAAACAAGTTAGGAGTGAAATTTAAATATTTTGCTGTATTTTTGTGTTTCTCTTCTTAGATCTGTGAACTGCATTAAGCACCATTTTTGTATGCTAGATAAAGCATATTCTTCTGTGGAGAAATTCATCTTGATTATGCCCATGATCAGAAGAATATCACCTAACTTGAATTCTCCAGAAGAATTTGTTGAGATAATAAAAATATTAGCAAAGATGTATACAAATTGCCTTTTGGACAAAAAGAAGACTGAAATCATCTTCCATTTTTACAAAAGTCCAATGTTAAATTGCAGCCATCCTGATCCAGCAATCTAGTAGTACATAACTCCCACTCCCGCACCCAAAACAATAGCCCTTGACTAAGTTCCCACATCATTAGTTAGTCAAGGAAGACAGCCCTCACACAATAGCACCACAATCCTTGTTTCTTATTTTGAATTAATGTGAACTGATCCATTTCTATCAACCTAGAGAAAGGAGCACAAAGACGACCTGCTTCTTGAATAGCTTAATTCAGTGTTTCTTAAAGTGTGGTCGTAGGACCCCCGGGGGTCCCCCAAGACCCTCTCAGGGGTCTGCAAAATCAAAATTATTTGCCACCCTATGCTGAAAAATAATACAATATTAAAATCCCATCAAACAATCATGAGAACCAATAGCAGCAGTGAATGCATCAAATTTAATTTTCATTGGGTAAATGTTGATAAGTATAACCCATACCAACAAAAGTTCTTTTGGGGTCCTCCATAGTTTTTAAAAGTGAAAAGGGGCCCTGAGAGAAAAAGTTTAAGAAACACTGGCTTAATTCAAACTAGCATCTTAGGCTGGGACTAATCCTACTGGTTTTCCACTCACAACAAATCCATACATTTGGAAAGCTAGTTTTCATGGAATAGGGGTTTGGTATGGATGTTCATCTGTTTTCTATATGCACATTTTTTAAAACTCTCAAGTTTGACAAGGCACAGTCCAGACAGAAGTTTACCACTTCACTGAGACACTGATCAGAGCCTCAACAGCTTGATGGCTTTGACTGACAGATAAAGGCATTTGGAGCATTCAAGTTGCAGCCTGGGGATTTTGCTAAGTGATTCCAGTACAGAGCCATAAAAAGGCTGAACATGTTTCATTATACTAGAAGAGGCATGGGAGAAAAGAGATTTCTAAGCTTCACTCTCTACAATCTATTTGTTTATGATTTAAAGCAGCCTGCATTCTCCCAAAGTAATTGGATTTAATCCACTGGGAGTCATACATCCCTGTCCACCTTGCATAAATCACCACCTTCCAAGTTCTGGCCAGCTGCTGTTTGAGACCACATCTCTTCACCAGGCCGAAAAGCATCACCAGCCTAACAGGCTTCTCCAACAGCCCTATTCTGTTGAGCGGAGGAGTCTGCTTTGTGTCACTAAGTCACTCTGACAAGTCAGCTGACATTTCAACATGCAGTCCTTGGAGGTGATAGGGAATGACCTGTTTTTGTACTATTCTTCCTGTACAAATATACAGTACAGTTAACACAAGTTATAACAAAAGTGCTTTCAGATTTAACTATGTTTTCACTATAAACATATTTAACAACCAACACATTCTTACATAAGCATTTTTTAATCACCAATGAGCTTCTATAATTAACTATGGTCCTTGATCTCTATTCCACATTTCTGCACAAAAGCGACAGTAAAATACTATTGACCTGAGAGTTTGATTATCTGATTCAATTTTTTTTCTTTTTAACCAGGTAAACAAAGGATTTTACTCCCTAGGATTTCAGAAAGCAGCATTTACTTTATTCCTATTTTCTTCCCCCAAATAGCAGTTATTGCTATGTGCAATAAGGTTACAGTATCAGACACCTCAATTAATAATTAATGCTAGGTTACATCCCATAGAACTGATTATTTTACACTTTAGATGCACAGCTCAAAGTGTTCTGTATGAATGAGATGAAGAGATTTTGGGGAACGCTTATAACAAAGAGCTATACTGAACATAGACCCATGACTGCTTGTGTTTCCCAGCTGAGGGTACACAACGTGGAAGCCACCTAGATGAGCTAATATATGTTGGTTAAATAAGTCAAGGTACAAATAATCCTCTATTCCTTTCCTGAGGATGGAAGCAAATAAGCCATGAAATCTTCTGTTATTCCTAAATTGAAAAATGAATGCCTCTGAATAAGCCAGGATATGAATGCCATTTCAAACCACCACTTCGTATCCCAGTTTGCTCAAAAGCCATTAACTCTAATTTTCTGATTCAGATGAAAGAGAAAACTGAAATAATGGAAGAGTCTCTTTTTATATATAATTATTTGATGATTTGAGAGAAGCAGCATAGTGACCATGTGCAGAATTCAAAAGGTTTTTCTCTTATTACTTCTTACTAAGCTGATGTATGATCATTTAAATATGATCAATATATGAAAAAAATCTTCCTACTCAATATTCCTTGATGCCCAAATTACTTGTGGTCAGTTCTAAATGTTTCAAAGGATTTTACTACAGAGCATTCTTAACTAGGGGTGTGTGTGTGTATGTGTGTGTGTATGTGTGTGTGTGTGTGTGTGTGTGTGTGTGTGTATATATATATATATATATATATATATATATATATATCTCCAAAGTAAAGATGAGTCTCATTTCAATATTTCTGCTTGGGCCTATCTCCTCTTACCACTTAGAAACTTTTTTCATTGACATGGATCAGTCTTGTACCACAGTGCTGGGACTGCAACTCCCAGAATTCTCCACTTAGCATGGTTTTAGGACTGCTGGCTGGGGAATATGGGGAAGACAGTAAGTTGGGGAAGGCTGAATGGGCTAGGCTGCTTAATTCATGCTTATGCTAGTATAGTTAGCAACAAAATGAACTTCTATGTCTATGAGTGATTGATTTGGGTATCCAGAAGAGAGAGAAAACAGTCTGAGAGTACAAAATGGCTTTTTACGTGTCCTCATTTTATAACTTGCTTCCTCTACTTCTGAAGTTTCTGCTACGTTGATGGATCAAAAATCTCACAGTGAAACACACTTTTTCCCTTGAAAATGGAAGTGTGGGGAATGAAGTAAGAAAAGTGACAACTCCGAAACAACTCCCACAGTATTCCTACTCTTGTTAAATTAGACTTTATCATATGAAAAGAGAGGTGGGGGGGGCAAGAGAAAGAAGAGGCCTGAGCACTATTTTTCACTTTATTATTTTGTAATACACTTCCCTAGCCTTCTAATTCTTGAGATGTGCTGGAGCATAATTTCCATAATTTCTTGTGCTTGCTGGAATAAGGCTACTGCAAAGCTTCAGACAGAATTAAGTACAGTAGTCCCACAAGACTGAGGTTATTACATGCCTGAATAAAATTAGTAACAGCAAGTCTGTTCTATGATAGGTGCATGCAACTGGACTGCTTTAGTTTTTAAATACATAATGAGGCTACAGACTGTTTTGTAGTTTTTTGTTATAGTATGCACCCTGATCTCCTTAAGATGATTCTTTACAGCATCAGAACCATCCTCCCCCTTTCAAAATGGGATCCCTGTTTAAAATACTGGACTTAAGCCAAACAAGCTTTTCTACAATGAAAGCACACATATGTGCACATGCACGCAGAGAGTATAGAGTTATAGTTGTAGCTCAACTAAAAACCCACGGGGATTCGAACAACTTTATTATTCAGAATTAATTCCTAACCTAAAATTTTAAAATACGAATTTCTAAAAGGGATACTCTAGGATGATTAAGTACTGCTCAGTATTATGACTTAGTGGTGGTATCTCATTTGTGCTCAGGATGTACGAACATGAATAAGGCAAGAGCTGAAAAATCATAGTATAAAAAGGAGTGCACAGAGAACAGAGGTGTGAAGGCAGATTTTGTTCTTATTACAACCCTGTTCTCAACCACAGGGTGTGGGGTTTTTTTTTTTAAATTATGGGAATGAAAAAATTTATGTTATAAATATATACCCCTCTTTCATTTTAAAACATTTCCAGGGCGGTTTAAAGAAGCCATGTTTTATTTTATTTATTTATTTAGCAAATTTATATAGCTGCCCATCTCACAAAAAGTAACTCTGGGCAGCTTACAAGCAAAATAACAATCAAAACCATATCACATTATAAAAAAATCAAACATAAATAATAACAAAAATAAAAACATAGAGGAATAAAAATATAAAGAACCCCAAGATAGTTTAGCCTCATTCAACCACTTTGCAGGGTCACCATGGGATCCCCAGGGTTGATGGAAGAACCACGTTTTCAAGGCTTTCTGGAAAACTAACAGAGATGGGCTAACCTCACCTCAGGGGGAATGATATTCCAGAGGGCAGAGGCTACAGCATAAAAGGCTCATCTCCTAGGTCCCACCAAATGGAGCTATTTAGCAGATGGGACCCAGAGCACACCTCTTCTGCTGGACCTGATGGGATGGGCAGATGTAACAGGGAAAAGACAGTCCCTCATATAACTCTGCCCTATGCCATGTAGGGCTTTAAAGGTCAAAACCAGAACTTTGAATTGGACCTGGAAGCAAACTGGCAACCAATGCAGCTCACGGAACAGATGTAATGTGTGACATCTTAGAAGCACAAATAACTGTCCGCATAGCTGCATTCTGCACTAGCTGAAGCTTCTAGATGCCCTTCAAGGGCAGCCCCATGTAGAGTGCATTACAGTAATCCATTCTAGAGGTGACCAGGGCCTCAAGATCTCATCAGTCCCCTAGGACCCCCAGGCCTGATGACATAACCAGTTCTTGAGGGATTTCCAGAAAATCAACAATTCCCCAAAAGATGATTGGCACTATTTTGCAGGGTGCCTTGGTAAAACATCCTATGTGCCTGTGTGCATCTCTTAGATTCTGCATAGAAAATCCAGCCCACCAACCCAGAACCTGGGCTTTACCAGGTTCTGTTATGTGGGCAAGCCTCAACTACTGGGGAAGGAGGTGAAGAACCAAATTAAATGATCTATACCCTAGTCCTTTTCAGACTTTTACTTTCGAGGGGCCTTGGGAGGACAGGTAAGAGGCTAGCTCTGCCTCTTAACAATGCTACATGTGCTGGCAACAATACTCTTGGAGCAACAGGTAATTACTTGGCTCTGAAGGAGGCCCCCTTTCTCAACCACAGAAATCTTAGTCTAGAATGGGAATTTTGGCTAAGTGATCAACTGGAAATTCTAACCAACTTTCTTCAACCAGCACGGATTTTGGCTTCCCCAGTTTGATAACTGCTGGGAATTCTGGAAGCTGAAATTCACACATCTGAATTGTAAAATACTGGAAGTCTGATCACAATAATGTGTTCTATGACTTTTTGCATGTCTTTATATCCATTTTCCCCCTAACATCTCTACAACTAAAACTTACAGCTTTATCCCATTTAGGGGCTCTTAAGAGTAATTCCCTCCACTCTAGTTCCAGGCCAACAGCAACAGCAGGTCAATACTTTGCTGATGAGCAAAGCCACCACTGCCTCCTTCAGGGGAAGGATGGAACACAGCTATGCTCATGATAATGCCATCTAATGCTACTACCTTCTTCCCCTCCACTGCTGCTGCTTCAAAAGCTGGTCCTGCCACACACTGGTCAAAGACCATCATAAACTTTACCTACCTATCTACCTACCTGGTGTTGCCAGTACTGCCTTCAAGGCATGGCTCTTTCAAGCAACCCAGACCCACAGTTGCTGGAGCTGCCACTGATGCCTCTTGTTCTGGCTTTACTGATGTGCTCTAACTTCTGGAACAGCCACAGCTTCAAGAGCATCCTCAGGGAATGGTCAATACCCAGCAAGGGTATCAAGGAGGAAAACTAGAGAGGGAATAAATAATCTGTCTGTTCTTCCTCAAGAGCCATGGCATTGCAGCAACTGGAGAAGCAGGAGTAGGAAAGCCTAAGCCGGGAGTGAAATGCAATTCAACATCCAGAATGTGAGCGCACCAATCTGCTTCTGTTTTTATGCTGATGCTTGTGGGTAACATCTTGCCAACCTGGGACTTCAACAAACTTGGAGTATTAAAACTAGGTGATCTACCTCGGCCTGTGCCTTGCACTCTGCTGCAATGAAGAGTTATTCATCACCTGATTTCTGAGCCTGGCTGAATCCTAATCCCAGCTATCTGAAGGAAAGTAGGAATGGACATTTCCAGCAGCAATGCCCTAAGTCTGGAACTCTCTCCCCACGGCGGCTAACCATACTCAGGCTAATTGTGTTCTGCTCAGCCCCTAGGCAAGGTTATTTCTATTCTTCCTGCTTTTGAGATTGAATTATTCCTTCAGCATATTTTAGCCTGGAGGCAGTATACAATCTAAGAATTAAAATACTAAAATTCTGTACTATAATGTTAATACACAAAGCATAAGGAAATCATACCAGTTAAAGGTTAAATGGATAAAGTTCTGCCAGTCTAACTCCACAATTTTCTCTTTAAATGATAAAACAGTCATCCCATGAATAAATAAAAAATAACCCCTTTCTAGAAAGTATTTATCACATCCTAATTATATTACCCCTACGCCTACAAAGTACTTTGGCCTTTGGCAGTTTAGCAAATGTTCCTAACACCGCCCCAAAGGGAGGGTACCTATCCAGCAACTTTCAAAACTGTTCTCAGCTGATAGTGTCTATAAAGAACATTTGATCTATAATTTGAAACAACTTCCAACGCTTTTTGAAAGTCTATACTGTATATTTTGAAAGCTTTGATCTCTCTGGTTTGCCCACACTACCTCTAGACAATGAAGAGGATGACAAAGCCTCTAAATTTAAAAAGTCATGAACCATTGCTTACAAACTTATAACTTCCAATGTAAAAGGATCTGCTAATGGCGGGGGGGGGGACCCTCTTTAACTAAAAAGACACTGCAATCTTTTAAAACCAGCAATTTAATTGTGAGGGCCTTGGCTCAGTTTGATACACTCCAAATTTTACTCAAAAAATTCTTCTGGAATATTTCCAGTACAGTAGTGCTTTCTCAGCCAAGGCTCAAACAGGGCACCATATAAAAGAAAAGGTAAAACCCTTCCTTTGCATAATTCCAAAACAGCGGAGGATCAATTTAATACCATTGTGACTGAAAAAGTAAAATTCCATTTACAATATTTGCCAAAGATCATGTGACTTGCTTCCACATCTGACTACACAAACATCATTCCCAGATAATCCAACTAAGGACTCTTCTGCACAGCAGACTTAAGCTGCTTGTCTCCCATCTCAAATGAGCTGGAAATGAAGCTGGCTTAAGAAATGGTTGTCGAAGTTTCAATCCATTCTCCAGCTTTGACTATTCTGTCATGTGTTCTGTCCAGATGGAAGTTACCATAGCCCCTGACAGGTGAATTCCCTGCTTCTCCCATTTGTGCCTGAAAAGCAAGCCCAAATTGCTTTTCTTTCCTTGGTGGTTCTTTGAGGACATCTGGTTTCCGTGGAGAAACCTTCTGGATCAGCCCTCTCTTTGTTGACTCCCCCTCATCTCTGACACTTTTTGGTTTGGCACATCCACCAACAGAACCCTGAAAAACAACAGGGTTATCTTGGTCTAAAAGTGAAAATTGGCAAAACTCTTTATCAATTTCACTTGGTTTTTAAAAAATGCTACCATTTCACTGGCCTACCAGTGAACCAATTAAAAAGAAAAAGATCTGGCATTTCACCAGTCCACAGGTGGTAGGAAAAAAAAGTCTAGTGATTCATTGTTCCTCTCTGACCACTTATTACTTGCCCTACATTACATGACGTGTGACTAGCAAATAAAGGTGTTTCACTACATCACTTATCAAAGATCTAGAAGGAACTCACTTAATACCTGAGACTTGCCTCGCAAAGCACAGCAAGGTTCAGGCTTTATATGGGATATTCCTCTCCTCAGATGATGCAGACATCTTGAAAATGGCTGTGAAGGCAGCATGCAGAGAGGAGGGAGTGTGCTGGCAATTTCATAAGCAATGAACAGCAGTGCAGATATTACTTAAGATTGAATTTTCACAGCCAAGAAATTGCACCGAGAGCACCACTTTTGGAGTAGAGTTTTGCAGGCTATCTCTGCATAGGGACGGGGTGAGCCGAGGCTGACATGCTCTCTCAATGCAACTGCTGAAGCATTGCCCCACACCCCCCAGTTAGTAGGTTGTGCAGGTGAGCCTACACTTCTGCAAATTAAAAACCAAAACAACAGTGCTTCCTATAAAATATTTGGAGTTCTTCTTTTACGCATATAACGGGTCCTTCAGCAATTCAAGGTTCTAGAGATCCAAGATAGATCAGAACACACACACATCTGATCTGTAAAAAAATCCCTTCTACTTCAAATAAAGAGGTCTAGGAGGGTCAGATGGCTAAATCCTTGAACAAGCATAGTTCCTCTCCCTTTGAGCTTAAATAACACGGGACAATTTTGTTCTCTGAATCTGCTCAGGAGCAGTATCTGGCTATTGGAGAGGAAAGAAGGAATTTAAAGCTGTTCCAGGTTGTGGGTGTGAAATTTTAGGATTTAGGAAGGAATATCACTTAACCCAGATTTCTAGATATAGTGAGTAATCAGAGAGAATCACATGAGGGTTGCTTTTATTTTGCCTGTGTTCAAGGCAAGTTTTCTTTCAAAGCTTGTATTTTTCTGATGCTTAAGTGAAAAATGAACACCCCTATTTTTTTCTTTGCTGTTGTGCATTCTTAATACACTCTAAATATTATTTTAAATAAATATTGTCACCAGGAAGTACCTTGTCAAATATGATTCTGCCCATACAGTCTGAAGTGCTGGAGTCCCGACCCCAGATGAGGTACAGAATATGGATTATGCTTCAGGCCTTTTCTCTAACAGCCCCCACATTTTGGAATCCACCCTCTCCAAGTTAAATTTGGCCCCGACTCTCATTTCATTCTGAAAGTGAAGACTATTGTATTTCAAGAAGCCTTCAGCTCCTGGTATGACTGTGGACAACTACCGGGTTAGCTTTTGATTATGTTTTATTGGGTTAGAATATTGCTTTTTTGTGTTCGCTTTGCAAATACTTTTTTCCCCTACCAGCTGGTGTTTCTGGAGACCATAATCTGGTGGCATGCCTCAAAAAGCCCAGGCCTCTCCAAATTGACTGCCAAGATACTAGGCTTGGGTTTCTCAGTTAGCAAAAGGGAAGGCGTTTTCTTTCTCTGGGCCTTGCTCCTGTATCCTGGGAAGGAAGGTGTTAACAGTAAGTGCAAGCTGAAAGAAGTAATTGCTGCGTCACTCTGGGTTGCTGTTGGGTGGGGCAGACCTGCTGGGAGAGAGAATTCATTACAGTGCAATATTTTTATAATATCCTCCAGAGAATAACTGGAGCATAGGACAGAAGGGCTGCACCATCTGCTACTTGAGACAGGAAGTGTTTGTTGCTGGATAAGAAATGAAACTATACATACCTATAAGAGAAACAGTGGTCTACAGCCAAACCTGCCTATGAAGTAAAGTATGGATGCCTTTCATTCAGTCTATCAAGAAAATATATTTCTGGATCACATTTACTGCCAAAACCTTGCCCTCATTATCAATTCAGCTATAGCGGTATCTTGATGACTGACAAATGTAACAAGTAGGAAAGCAAAAAAAAAAGAGAGAGAGAGAGAGAGAGAGACTTGGGATATTATTAACAATATAATTTGGTGTAACTGACCATGAGTTAATAGATTCTTTCTCAATCCAGCTGGTTCTGTTCAGCTCTCTAATTTATTTAATAAATATCCACATATCATTTGCCTAGGAATCAAGAACATTTTTAAACCTACAATTCTTAGGATCGCTATCAGGGGCATCTGCTGAGTGTGTCAAAAAATTCAAGTGGGTGGTGGCAGCCATGTGACTGAAGCCCCATCCTCTTTTATGTGTGACACACAACACACACAGATGCCCCTCATCTCTATATTCATTTTTGCTACAGACGCTTTTGCTTTTTTTTAGCAGAAACCCATTGTTGCAAGAAATATATTGATCTATCAGTTAAAAGTAAAAGAGATTTATTAAAGCCAGAATCCACCAACCAGAAAGCACAATAACTGGTGATCCTTAGGTGGCTGTACTGTTGTTAGGGTTAGGGTGAACTATTGCCTTGACACTGCCATAAGTAAGGGAGTGTGTGTATATATGTATATATTATATTATTATTATTATTATTATTATTATTATGCATATGTGTTACAAGTTCAAAATATGTTTTGGCAGACATATTACATTAATTTTTTTCTGGCTTTGCACTCCAAGTCAAATTATTGAGGCTGATTCTATGTTTTTTGTTTTAAAGAAAATATTATGCTTTGTTTGCAGTTTTGTAAAACCACCTTGAAAATTGATGTAAAAACAGTTAGAAAATGGGTCTGCAAATAAATCATAACAGTAATAAGAGATTTGTTAAATTATTATTCCTCCCTTTTCAGCTAAATCAGAAATGTAAGTTGACTGATTAGATGTGGCCAGAACTAGCTTCCTTAAATCATCTAGGAAAATGATTTTGTTTTCTTTTATTAAAAGTCAGATCCGAGTCCCAAAGATGTGACTGTTGTGATCCGGTAACAGTAAGAGAGGAGCAAATAAGGAGTGGATAAACTGACTGTCCACTGCCACGGCCACTGGCCCAAGGTCTGTTTCCAGTGTCTGTTAAATGAGCCATGTGGAGAGATTCAAGCAAGATTCACAGGTTTCCTCAAAGAGGCCTGCTTCCTCCCTAATGAATCTTGGCCATAAACATTTAGCTCACCTACTGAATAACTAAGCGCATGTTCCAAAAGTCCTAGCAACAGAGCAGGTTACAAAGTTAGCCAGCAAATATTAAACTGCTGCATCATATAAGTACTGTATCTGAGTTGAAGCAGAGATTCAGAATAAGATCCAAAGTGTCACTTTTAGAATCTTTTGAAACCTGGAAGAAAATGAATTTAAGGCAACAATTCCATATCTAAAGGTAGAATGGTTCATTTTTTCTCCTCTAGGAGTTTTTGTTTCCCTCCCCCCAAAAAGAAAGAAAATACTGTACAGAAATCTTTATGTAAGACAATGTACAGATAATTATAATTCCTGTACAGAGAAGACAAACTATATAACTCTCAAATGCAAGACTTTCTCTGGTTTCTGAGGGCTCTTCTAACAAAGACAATAAAGTATTGAGGAAACTTAAGGATGAATAGAAATATTATTGTTTAATCTTTCATGGACTGCATATCTGGAAAAGCAAACTTCTAATTTTTCATTTGTTTGAAACCCTACCCCACCCCATCCCATTTTCGAATTGCTTCTGAATTACTGGAAATGTTTTATCTCTACACTTACCTAGGTGCGAATTCCAATCAATAATAGTTGGAATAATTCTTAAGTATGCATACATGGCATTATTCTGTGAAATGCTGTTTTCTTTCTCTTTGGGGTGGCAAGGACATGGCCATTCAAAAAAACTACCTCTCAGCTTTAGTAGGATGGTGTCCACCTTGTTAAAGAGCTTACTTCAACTTTCTTCTACCTGGTATTTTACAGACGCATGGGGCTCCAACTGGCTCAGAATTATGGGTACTGCATTCATAATACCTCTGTAGTGTGCAGCCTGTCCTGTCTTAATATTATACTCAGTTGACACATAAACACACATACTTATCACAGTAAAGATATAAACAATCCTGGGCAAGAGGCAATAAAACACAGGAGCTAGCCTGGACTCCGTGGCATTCCTATGTTGAATCTAAATGTATGCAAGATAAGAAGGGAGTGACAAGAACAGATTATTTGAGAAGAATAACTGTCCATGTTAGTCTGTTACCTTATATAGCACATTGGGGAGCGAAGCACAAACCTTAAGCAAGGGTGTATATTTTTGTGACTGCAGGGACTGTTCGACTCCTTTCATCTAATATGCCTTGTCTCAAGCCTTCCTGAAAGTCTTGTATGCCAAGGTTGCTTTATATACAAAACAGTAAATATTGTCATAACAAAGGAAAGGACAAATTACCCCAAATTATGGCAACAAACCAGAAAGCTTTTCTGTTCCCAGGCAACCACAACATCTTTGCACGTTTTGCATGAGTATTGGGAGGGTACTGTCATGGCTGTGAAACTGCTGCAAAAATCCCTAAACGTGTCACTTGGAGATGTACAAGGAGATTAGATATCTGTCCTAAATGTAGCCAAGACTTCAACAAACTTCATTAATGGAGCTTAATCACAGGATGCTTTGTCTGGTTAGTCCACGCCAGTTCCAAAATCGATACATCATTCCTCAGCTTTGCTGCTCCTGACCATTTGAAGTTTCTTTTTCAATCAGTTCTCTCTTGCTCAGTTTTTCTTTGCTCAGTGAAAAACCAGATCTGGTCTAAAGGTTCCACAACTGTATTTCCCAACCTTTTTTCAACCTTAAGGCATTCACAAGGGCTCTGTTTGTTATGGGAGCAGCAAGGATGAGAAAGGGAATAGATGCTTAACCTTTTCGTCCTTTCCTTGGTCCTAATCCTGCCCTGGACCAAGCCTGTGGCAGAGAACAAGACAGCACCCCTTTTGAATCCATCTGTCAAAGCCAGCTAAGCAAACAGATGGGAAGGCAGCCGGCTTGCTGAGGGGTGCAGGGCAGGACACGTGTGCCCAGCTTTCTATTGCAACAGCTCCTTGCCACCTGTCATCTGAGGTTTGGCTTAATGGCAAAACTGTCCTTTTCTCCATCTTTCCCCTACAGGCTACAGTAGAACAATCCTAGGTAATAAATAACATTGCCACAATATAGCAAAGCACAGTATCTTCTAACAGCGAGCTCACAATTAGGACAATTTAAACCTGGAAAATGGTAGAGAGGAAACATTAAAAATGAAAAGAGAATAATTTCCTTGAACTGTTGCTCCAATAAAAATCTGCATGCACCCTAACAATCCTTTTAAAGTAAACTACACATCCAACAGTGACTGAAGTGACGTAACAGCTAAACTGATTAAAAGGTTAGGGAATTACAGGCATGCCATATATAAAGCATACGAGCACCTGCCATGAATCAAAAAAGACAGAATGGGCAATTCTCCTTGGCTTCAAGAAAACTGTAATAATTCTTCTAGTACTCAGATGAACATTTTGACTCACTGCTGTATATCAGCTATTTTCCAATATTTACTGGATATTTTAAGTAAGGCACATTGACAATCCATAAATTCTTGAGGGACAAGGGAAAAAACTTTCACAATATTGGGTACTTTGCACCTTTAATACATTATGGTGACAATAAAAGCAATCACCTTCTATGCTGACTGCTAACTTGGTAAGTTAATTGCACAGAACATCCAATAATTCTTCTGCGACTGCTCAAGCATCTGAAGAAAGTTATGTTTCCAGGCCTAAACCACTTAAGCTTTTGGGGTTACATTCTGGGTAATCTCCATATACTCCCCTTATCCTTCTTTTAGTTCTCCTCCCCACTTTATTACTGTTTATTAACGTATCGTTGGAGAGCAGAAGTAACCAAAGGTTGTGATATTTATTCTTTGTTGTTATTTGCCTTCTTTTTTTAAAAAAACAACACTTTTATAGCCTTTCAGCACTTGCTGAAATCAGTTACTGAACAAGCTTTCTTCTAAGCCGGAACAGCTCCTTTGTTTGCTCATGACAAACAAAACTCAAATTATGCAAATTAATTAAAAACAGGGAAAGGTAGGCCACGTTGTTCATACACAACCAAGTGGTGAAGACTGATGGTTACTTATTTCTAGAGACCCATGTCCCTAATACATTTTCAACCCAATTAGGGAAACAACCAATTAGGGGTGTAATTAATACTCATCCAAGACAATGTTGTGCCACCGCAGATGTGATGATCTCCCTAGGCACAACTGCTAGCTACAGGATGGGACAGCTTCTCTGTCTCTAACTGCTGTGTACAATTCCACACGTCAGCCTGATTAGCCGCTCACTATCCACCGATACAGCTTTCTCCTACCCTGTACCCTCCAGATGTCTTGACCTTCAATTCTCCAAACTATAGGAATATATGTGGAGAGTGCACAGGAAGGCTGTGTTTTATATACCTGCATATCACAGTATTTATTGCAGAAAATGCCAGTGGAAATGTAGATAACACAACTGCTATACCACAGCGACATGTCTCTTCAATACATTTTCCCAAATGTATTTAGTACTTTGCATGGTAGTTTTTACAACTACAATGTTTGAATATACATATGATGGTTGCTCAAATGCACTGTTTTATTATATAATATAAAACTTTTAAATTGCTGCAAACTAGCCTGGATTTATAAAGAATAATAGATTAAAATATATGTCTGCAGTAACAAACCTATTAGACAAAGCCAACAATATTAGACAAAGCCAATTATCAGCAGTAATCTATCTTAAATGGAGATCAAACGACATTCAGCGTACTTATTTATCAAGCCACCCTCTAGATCTCTTGCTCTCTACCACACTACCTGCCTGCCTGATCACGCAAGGTAGTTTTGCAGTGGTTAAGTTTCAGTTTCTCCAATGGTATCTTTTCCGCCTCTTGATTTCTTTATATTGTTCCTTGGAGAGCTTTGCCCGCAATGCCCTGCCTCTCCTTCCCATCACACACCCTCTTTTAAGAGAACCGGAGGTGGAACGTTCACTTTAAAAAATCCATTCAGTTCTAGTACTTCCATTAGGAAGGCATGTCCTATTTGTGGGGTATTTCTAACCAACCATTTCAATATCGCATACCACAAAGCATGCATGAGGACCGCACACCCTTTTTGAAGGCAGACCCCAAACAATGCACTTGAAAAATATGTACTTGCAGGCTTTGAAGATGAAAAGAGGGGGAAGTATTTTCGTTTTAGAAAACAAATCAACTGGAAGGATCTTCAGATGACCCATGCTGGCTAGCAGCTTCAAAAAGTTCATTTATGTTATACAACCACAGAACGGGAAGGGAATTTTCTAGGCCATCAAGTCCTCTCCTCCATTTAATATGAGAAATCCAGAATTACAACTTCTCCAACAGATGGCTGTTCCCCCGAGAAGGAGGGGGGAGAGACGCATCTCCCGTGGCAATTGGCTGCATTGCTGAAGAGTCGCTACCATCACAAAGTGATTCCCCCCCCTCACGCTCTCACAAAAACCTATCTTGCCTTCTTTGCCCAAACCTGCGTAAAGGCCTCCGGATATGTGCAGACTGTTTGCCATCCAGCCCTACCGCTCCTACCTCCTCTCCCCCCAGACTGACCATGCTCACTTCAGTTTCACCTTACAGGACTTCTCCTAGCGGCTGATCATCTTCACACCCTCCTCTGAACCCCCCTCTTTTTTTTGTACAATCTTCTCACACTGCGACGCTCCGACTCGGGTGCGGTAGGAGTCCTCAGCGTGAAACGCAGCGGAACTATTATTTCAAATGACTTCGAGTATAAGATGGTCTTAATTCAACCCAAGTATTAGCTTTTCTTATTTTCGACTGCATCGAACTGCTGACTCACGTTCAGCTTCCGATCAACTCTATTTATATATCCCAACCTGGCCAGAATTGGCGCCTCTGATCTTAATAAGAGGCTGCAACTTGCCGCTGACACGCTAGCTGTGTTTACATGACGCTCTGAACCACAAATTAGCAAGTCGTATTTTAGCCTAGCTGTTGTACACTACACGAAACCAGCCGGTTAGTTTAGGGCTAGTCGCCGTGTTGTGAAAATGCAGAAAACTGGTTTGAGCAAAACACAAACAAGTTAATCGTAAGCGCGTCGTGCGAACAGAGGCCACTCACTATTGGTTAAATACAAGGCTATACGCGAGCGGCTAGCCTGATAAACTTTCTTTAACAAACCGCACGTCCCGCTACCTTACCGGCCGCTATGACAATCAGGCAAAGGACAGAGGGAGCCCGGCCGCCTTGGGGCGACATGGTCGTGCCAACCCAGTGGCTGGAGCCGAGGTCCTGGAACTGCACGGCGGCCTTGCTGGCTTCCGAGTCACCTCCTTGTGCGGTTTTGCGAGAGGCGGGCAAAAATCCTATCACCCGAATTAGGAGCACTTCCTCCGATCGCTTCAAGAAGCGCGTCTTTTCTTTCGTCCAGGACTGCGGCAGTGAAACGTCTCCCTCACTGGGTGTCCGTCCGCCGCCCACTGCCACTTACCGCCCTTCGCCGCCGCCGCCGCCGCCCGCGCTCTGTTCCAGGGCGGCCCCTGCTGGACGGTGCGGACAGACTTACCAGTGCCGGCTGGTCGAACCGGGCGACGGCCGCCCCCAGTCGGGAAGAGAAGTGGTCGTCCCAACGCCCTGCTACCTGCTCCTGGCGGTTTTGTCCTCGCGTCTTCGGGTTGCAGTTTCATCTGCTCGGCACCGGGTGCAAGGCTAGGCCGCCCAACCACTTCTACCTTTGGGGGTGGGTGCGGGAAAAGAACCATCAAGCACGCTCATTTGCAAGTGTGCGAATTCTGGCGGTCTGTGCACTACCTGCTATTATCTAAAGTCGTGGTTTACCAGCCAATTCATAAATCCAGCGACTCTATATAGACGTGTATTCAACCAAAAAGTAAGGCCTACAGAATTCTTACGACCCCCCCACCCCATCAGCCGGCTTCCTAATACAGTATGGCAATATACTGTCTAGCGTAGCTTTGAAAATACTTTTGAAAAACGAATCATGAGTTGTCCCAACTTTTCATCCTTATAAATAATTGAATGAATTAAATTTAATACATTAAATATAGTTTATTAAGCCTACACACAAATCAAAATAGCACCTCAGCATTTGTAATATGATACCAAAGAACTTTGTCCCCAATTTGCAAGATTCAGCTTGCAAATGATCTCTGCAACAGGTTTCTGACTCTGCCGAAAGTGGGGTTGATTCTATGTGCAGCATTGCTTGCTCCAAATTTCTATAATATGGAACAAATTTGTATTGCAGCTGAAAAAAAAAACAGTGTCTTCCCATTAGACAGTTTACAAATTATAACTAATATCCAGACTTGTAAAACATGGATCCCAGAGTGTTGTCATACAGTATTACTCTGGAGTAAGTAGGAATACCTCAGTGCCACCTTAAAAACTTTTTTTTTTTTTTTTTTTTACTTTGAGGGTGCTTTGGATTAGGACCCATTAGAAAAATAAGATTCTCTTACTTTTGAAAACTGCTCCTTTGGCCTTTCTGCACACAGGCTTGTGTCGGTGTGGAATTCACATTGCAATCCTGTGTCCCCACAACATATTGGACATTGGGAAAAGTCAGCAACTGAGTAACTTTCAGCTTAGCTGTTGCTTGAAAGGAAATGCTGCAAAAATAGTGTGTTTCATGTGGGCCAGGCTGTAGGCTGAAGTCTTGCCTTATCTATTTATTTACCAACTAATGAAACCAGAAAGATGCTAGGCGGCTTACAAAACTTAAATATAATGCAATACAAGGCAATATAACATTTATTTGTGTATTTATAGAATTTATATGGCTGTCCAACTCAAACATTGCAATTCTGGGTGGTGTACAATAAACCAAAAACAGAACAAGATAAACAATTCCAATTAAAATCTAACTGGACATTAAGAGACAGCCAGG
Source organism: Python bivittatus (assembly GCF_059951505.1). Taxonomy (NCBI): domain Eukaryota; kingdom Metazoa; phylum Chordata; class Lepidosauria; order Squamata; family Pythonidae; genus Python; species Python bivittatus. The sequence goes on from NW_028277028.1 coordinate 4,467,296, forward strand.
GACTCACATTCCTACCCTTCTCAGGATGGGGACTCCAGTGATCCTGGAGAAAAATCCAGGTTCTTTATTCTGTTCCTGAAGGCCAACAGGGTAGTGGCCAACCGTAAGTCAGGGGTGCGTGTGTGTTAAAATGTTATTCCAATTAAGCTTAAATTAATACTGAGAGTAATGTTCCAAAGGAGGGGAGCTCCTGCAGAGAACCTCTACCATTCCTCCTGGTAGGTGGGACACTTCTGAGTTGATTGAGAAAAACAGGCAGAAACTGTTGAGGAAAAGTGGCTCCTAAGAGACCTAGGCCCTGAACCATATAGGACTTCGTAGGTAGTAACCAGCACCTTGAATTGCACTCAGAAACATAACATTTAATTTAATTTTTATTTATATTAAATTTTATTAAACTTAAGAGCTGCCCAGCTCCATTACAACTCTGGGCATCACACAATATACAACATTGAAAATAATCCACACTATGCAAAACAAAAAGAATGTCCAGAGAAAACACCGTTTCACAAATCAGACAACCCACGAGGGCCCCGCAGCCCATTCTAGTCAAAGACCTGGGAAAAGAATTAGGCTTAAAGGTTCATTTTAATAAGATCAGGGTCGGGACTGTACAGATCTCTGGGGGAGATGCCATTCAAGAGGGTGGGCGGTCTTGGGTCCCATCAGCTGGCATTGCTTGATTGATGGGACCCAGAGCATGCTGATTCTGCTGGATCATACGGGATAGGTAGCACCTATGGAAGACAGGTGGCCCTCAAGTAACCAGACCCTATGCCATGAAGGGTTCCTATACAGTAGGTGAATTGCACCCAGGAGCCTACTGGTAACCAGTGCAGTTCTCAGAGTAGAAGTATTACATGAGCATATCAAGGCATGTCTAGCAACTGCCTGTGCTGCTACATGCTGGACCAGCTGCTGCTTCTGAATGATCTTCAAGGGCAGCCCCGTATGGAGAACATTGCCATAATCCAAGCACAAGATGACCAAACCCACTGGTAACCAGTGTGGCTCCCACAGCAGAAATGCAATGTGGCAGTATTGTGACTGACCACTGACCCTGTATGCTGCCACGTTCTGGACTAGCTGAAGTTTCTGAGTTGTCTTTAAAGGCAGTACAGTAGTCTAATCTAGAGATGACAAGGGCATGAGTGACCCTCTTCAGTACATCCTATTACAGGTAAGGCCACAGCTGATGCACTAGCAAAATTCTGCAAAAGCCTTTCTGGCCATGATCTCCATCTGCTCCTTGAGCAGGAACTGTGTATCCAGGATTCCGAGATTGTGACACTGCTGTTTTTACCCTATCAAGAATCAAAGATGGTACAATCCAGGAATCAGATGGTCACCAAATCAACAGCCACTCTGTCTTGTTTGGGTTGAATGTGAGTTTGTTTTTCCTCAGCCAGACCCTGACAGCCTCCAGAGACTAGGTCATGACTTCCACAGCATCTCCCAATGTCGCGAGGGAGAGATGTATAATTCAGTAGCTCACTTTCATCTAGATATTATGAAAGCAAAGAGCCTATATAATACCTCAATATTGGACCTGGTACATTACATAGATGGGTTAGACAACATTGTACCACAAGAATATAAAATAGAATAAATAGTATAAAATAGCCAGCATGAATCTTGCCGCTACCCGTATAGTTGAATCATATGAGTTCCTTGAGTTTCATTTTTGAAAACCAAGGACGTTTCAGGATGAAAGCACTTTTTTATTTTTTGTAACCCAGTGTTTCTCAACCTCAGCAACGTTAAGATGCATGGACTTCAACTCCCAGAATTCTCCAGCCAGCACTGGCTGGGGAATTCTGGGAGTTGAAGTCCATGCATCTTAACGTTGCTGAGGTTGAGAAACACTGATCTAACCCAAAGGAATATTGGAAAGAAACTATATAAAGGCAGAATGGTTTTTTGAGCAGTCAAGCCTTTTCTTATAAGCCAGCAAGATATCTAAATTACATAACCATTTCCACATTCTGGAGGGCACTAACTCTAGCACGTTGTAATGCTCTTCCTACAGCAGTTTTGGAGGGCTGATACAAAAAAGTCCCATATGAGCTGAGATTGTGCCCCTGTGGACAAGGGGCTATTGAAACTACAGCACACGTCCTGTTATACTGTATTTTTTATAAGGACTCATGGACCCATTTAATAGCTCCTCATCTGGTAAAATATCCTGGAAATTCTTAATCTTTTTACGTGCAGTTGTTGCTATCTGATCAGAATGATTTAGTTTCCTTGAACGCAGCTAAATTTTGTTATACTGTTTGTAAAATTAGGCAGCTTTTGACTGCCCATTGATGATCCCACCAATCTGTAAATATATTGTCATGTTTTATTTTATTTTTAATGCATTTTAATACATTTTAATGAATTTTCCAATGTTTTTTATTTGTAATTCTGGTCTGTGACCGTAATAAATATGATGATGATATATAAAGGGTCTCAGGAACTCCGGGATTCTGTCCCTCTGTCAGTCAGCAGGATAACTCTCAGAGAACAAGGAGAACTAGCCCAACTTTGGTGTGTGGGGAGAAGCCAACCAAAGAAAGAAGATCAAATTAAACATGGGTCAGATCTGGTCAGGAGCTGCAGAGAAAAGCCTCCCCAAAATATCCCTGGAGAGATGCAGTTAATTGGACTGCTCCATCCTATCCCCCCCCTCTTCTGGTTACATGCTGCAGAGCATATGCAGTCTGCCCATAACACCCATAGATGTAACACAAGAGGAGAGCAGAAACATACACACAGATGCAACACATTATTTTGGTGCACAGAAGAAAATACAGATGGTTCCTATAGCCACCACTGGTAAAAGGGTGGGAAAGAATTCCAGAAGCTGTGCTGTGCACGCTGCTCCACCTTGTTTTTAAAAAATATGTTGAAAGATGAGTTAAGATCTAAGAGGGCCTCAAGGTGTAGAAACAGCAAGTTGGCCTTGCTGTTGTGCTCAGTGTCAACAATGTGCAAAGGCAAAGGATTGCTGCTGAAAGACTGATGGAAAACGGATGCATAAATATTAAGCTTAAAATGAGGGCACTTACACATTTAATGGTGTAACAAAATTTTACAGCAATAACATGTTTAGACTTTCATATTCTAAGTGCTAACATAGGCTAGAATCTCACATATTGCTCACTTGCACAGCCTAGGGCACAATTCTATGCATGTCTTCAGAAGTCCCGCAGAATTAAATGGGCCTTACTCCGAGGCATGTGTCCAAATTCCACGGATCCTTGATATGCAAGCAGCTATTGACAAGTAAAATTTCCTGAGCAGACCCCTGCACTTGTCAAGGTGTGTATGTGGGAGGGGTTGTTGAGTGAGTAGTGTAAGAGGGTGAAATAGTAGATGCAGCTCCCCTTTTCTATTTACAGATGAGCTCCGTAGTCAAGAGTAGAGTGTCTAGATTTTGAGCGCACGAGAAAACAACAATAAACATAAGGATTACTGCAATGGCAATTTATAATGTTTCTCACCCATCTCTATGGCATTAAATCACAAATGCAGACAGGCTTTATATCATAACAGCAATGGCTAGGAAGCACTATAAATTGTCTGTGCAGCACGTTCAGCAGCAGAGAAGAAATACACATGGGCTATGTGTAATTTTTAAAATGCTACTGCATTATGACTTGCAAATAACATCTTTTAAAAAAAATGCAGAATGCAGCAGTCTGTGTACTATAGTAGCTGCCCAATATTGTTATATAGCACCAGCATTTGGGAGCTGCTAGCAATTTGTTTCTGGGTACAACTCAAGGTAGTAGTAATAACTTATTAGACTCCTACAAGGTTTGGCATCTGGTTATCTGTGGGGCTGCTTAGTCTAAATAGGATCTGCTGGCCAAAGCAGGCTGTGAAGGATGCTATGCTAAGAGTCCTCACCCTTGTGAGCTTTCTCTGCCAGCTTTCTCTTAGTTTCCCCAGAAATAAGATAAGCATGTTCACTGTAAATAGCCAGAAGATTAGTAAAAACCTGGCTATTTAAGCAGGCAGTTGAGGATGAATATGGAGAATGCCTATACCTAGTCTTGCTGGCTGGGGAATTCTGGGAGTTGAAGTCCACACATCTTCAAGTTGCCAGGGTTGAGAAACACTGACCTAGGATGTATGTGGACTGCTCATGATGTCATGGTTAGCGCGATATGATAGTTGTGATATTTCTTAATACGTGCCAAATAATTTGTTTTATATCACTTGTGTAAGCCGCTTAGATTAATTTTTGATTGCAGTGGCATAAAGACACTTTGTAATAAAAATAAATAAGGCACTGTAGATGAAAGATCAAAGCAGAAACCCAAGCAGTACAGTAGGCTCTTCTGCACTTCATGTAGCACTTCAAGAGCTTCCCTTGGCAAACTACGGTAGGCTGTTGGAGAAGTCCCAGCAGAAAGAAACTCAGTATAGCTCTAGAGCTGGCTGGGGAATTCTGGGAGTTGAAGTCCACACAACTTAAAGTTGCTAAGTCTGAGAAACACTGCTCTAGAGGGTTTCAAGTCTTGCTACAGTTTGTGAATAGATGAATGTTCCTGTCACTGGTCCATCTGGTCTCCTGGGTGTGCTGACTGCCTGCAAGCTGTCTCTCAGGTCTCAGGGAGAGATTTTCTTAGCCCTGAAACTCTGGCAGTTAGTTTTGATTGTCATAAAAGGGCATCAATTTCTGATTGTTTCTATATTTGTCTGCCAGCAGAAAAGCATTGCTACAAATCTCCTTATGTGATGTTAACATGCTTGGCGAGTCTTGGTACCATGCACTTTGGGGTGGGGAGTTCATTTAAGTTACTAAAAGAACTGGGTCAATGACTTCAGGATTTTCTCATGCACACCACATGCTGTACCACTAAGTGTTGGTAACTTTTGCCCCTCAGTTCTCTTCACTAATTACACAATTTGGGGCTCATGGCATTGAACGCATCTCAAAAGCTAGGAGAAGCCACTGACCATCTTAACAGAGGCGGAATTAATCTCTTTTTACATCTTCTCTTATGCTATACAGAAAGGGATTGCTAAATACCCATCAAAGCCTGAACATGTATTTTATGAGATAAATTTGGCTGTAGGAGATGTCACAAGTTACTGACTCCCTGCTTTGCTGGTATCTCCTCTCTTTTGTCACACTAAGCAAATGTTGCAAATTTGACAATTTGTTTGAGAATAATCCACATATTATTTCTTCATTATTCATCTATTTAATGTTTATGAATTTTCCAGCTAGCAAACTTATTGAATAGCTCACAATATCACAAGTACAGCAAAAATAAAGTACAGCTTTCAGTCACAGAAACAATAAAATACAAAATAAAAATCAGCTAAAAAAACAATGGTCAGACTGCCCTGGACAAATAGAAAAATATTTTATGGGACATCATGCTGAAAAGTCCTTTCTCCCATCACCAGATGTACCCTTTGCTTGAGGCAGGGGACTCAGAATAGCCTCAGATGAAGAACATCATGGTCAGACAACTTTATGTAGTAATAGGTGGTCTTCAAATACTTGGATTCCATGCCACTGAGGAGCTTCAAGATTAGCAGCAGCACATCAGACTGTGTTAGCAATGGATGGCAAATATAATTGTTTGAGAACAAATGAGATGTTGTTGCTATATTTAATTCCACTTCTATTAATTCTAAATAAATAGAAATTCTGAAATATACTACAGATATGCTATAGTTGTCTAAACTGGAGATTACCACAGCATGAATCACCATGGCCAAAATATCTCTGTTCAGAAGAGGTTTCAAATTGTCACATCAGCCTAAAGTGATGGAAGGCACTTAATACTACAAATATGGTTTGTAACTTCCGGTAGCATAATGACTTCTATGAGCATTCATTACCTGCATCCCTTATCTGTGAGAGCAATGAATCCCATGTAGAGCAGGATGACTCAACAACCATCAAAACTCCATCTTGTCCATGCTGAACTTCAGTTATTGGGGTTCATAAAATCTGTTGTTTCTTCCAAATATTGATTCCGCAACTGCTTGACCATGGCACCTTACTTCAGTCTCTAAGTGATTTCACTCAATGCTTTTACATAGGTCTTGATTAACTGGGAGATAAATAGAACTTGGTTCTTCTGTAAAACACTACTCTTAATCCAAACAATCTACCAATCTATTGTACATGATGATTCTGAAAACAATATCACGTTGCTTCTCTTATTTTCCCAGTTTCATGAAATTGATCTGGTTAATCAATCCAAGGGTGTCTGATGTTGTGACTAATCAATAATTAGGAAATGGAAGTTTACTACTATTTAGCAATTGTTTAAATTTTTAGAAATTACAGGAGGTTTCCATAAAGCATCCACCTCAAAACAGACAGTTGTGCAACTGCAGAGTTTAAAAGCAGCTACGTAGCTGCCTATATCAAAGTGATTACAGGTAAAGGCAAAATCTTCTAGCGACTCCATGGATGCATGCAACTAGTTTTCTCAGAAAAAATATCAAAGTGGTTTCATAGGTATCCATTCCTGCCAAAATAATAAAACATGTGTCATGACCATAACACAACTTCCACCCATTTGTATTTGCATTGCCTTGTTGCACATGAGTACATAAGAATGGAGTTTGAATTGCAATGCATGCTTTGTCATTTAGCCCCCCCTCCACCCCCTCCTGAGGATACCTATGAATAGTTTGCCATTGCCTCCTTCAAGGTAGCTAGGTCCTGCACAATGTTGAAAGGTACCTTGTGCTGGGGTCTGACTAATAATCAGTTTCCTCCAACCATGCTTTCAAATTGCAGAAACTAGAAATTATTTATAGGATTTGACACTAAATTTATTTTCTGAACTGCAGGATATGAGCAATTTTATTTTCACATGTTTAGTAAGAAGCTACTGTTGATTGACAGTCTATCCTTGTGAGCCAAGCTGAGAAAAGCCTGCACCATGCAGAACAATTCTTTTGAACATCGCTGTATTATTTCTTCAGTGCCTGTATTATCCCACAGAGAAAGTTTGAAGGTTTGCTCTTACTTTCTGGGTTCATGCCATCTCCCAAATCTGATTTATTGTTCCTGGTAAATCAAGGAACCAAGAGAGCGCTCTTCAGATGGACAGGGTCCTTTCAAAGTTATTAGGAACCATTGTCATAAATATAATGTTATACATATAACACAGAAGTAGTGTAGTATCAAAGTAGATAATGCCATGGTTCTGATTTTAACATACTGTAATGGATTTAGCTTTTTTTTTTTTTAAAGTCTGCCAGCATTAGTTTCTTTTAAATGCCCCTTCATATGTACTACTTGTAAAACAAACCCACAGATTACCAATTAACATCCCAATTTTCTGCATTTTAAAATAATTGCATGCCAGAGATTAGTTTTTCATCATACTGATTTTGTAGGGTTATGTAATATATATACAAATTAAATCTGTATTTGCTTCTCTGGGTCTCATGATAAATTTTGACTGCCACCTACTGGTCAAAGAACCTCAGTAGTGTCCCTTCATTAGGAACATTCAAAACCCAACACAATTATTTTATTTGAAACTATTATTAAAATAGTTGCCTATGAAAGATGCCACACTTACGACACTCTTTCTTAAGGTGATTGGGCACCACTTTACTGACTTTTACATGTCAGTGGAATTACAGTCATCCTTTTCTCCTGTTTTCTTCCATGATTTTTCAAATATATTTAAAACCTTTCTGCTACTTCCACCTGCTATTTAATCTGTTTTATTTTCTTTTGTAAATAAAACCAGTTCCTTTTATAAACCATTCTGATAGATTTTAAATGAAAAAGTGGTCTTGGAGGCACACGCCATAGCTTTCACATGCACCTTATGACTATTATCTGCTGTTGAACTGGGAAAGATTTCGTTTTTGCATGCTACTGTATAGAAAAAAATGCAGCAGAATTAAAATGTAGCTGGATCACAATAATAAATGCTAGAAAGCCATGAGTATGTCTTTGTCCTGGAAATTCCTGCAGCAGTTATCAGTGTTACATCCTGTGCTGTAGATCAGTGTTTCTCAACCTTGGCAACACATGTCTTAAAGTTGCCAGGGTTGAGAAACTCTGCTAGAGATGATTGCGATTGCTACAGAACTTTCATGAGCAGATTTTCTGCTTATCTGTTTTGACATTTCATGTTGGTAATCAAATTACTTCTATGAAGCTGAGCATTGTCTCTGCTGTCTTGAGCTAAAACTCCATCAGAAGAGCAAGAGCTAAATTTTAGTATGCATGTGGTTTTTTTCTTTGACCTTATGCTGCAGTTGACCATTTGTTTCTTACGGGGAACTGATAATGTTTTTTTGAACATGAACAGAATGGTAGAATTGCCAGACTTTTGTCCAGAACCCAGTATCTACCTTCAATATCTATGCAACTATCTTCAGGCTTCATAAGCAGCTGAATTTATTAGTTCTAACATTTCAGAAAATAAAATTTCCCCTGGAGGCATCAGTTCTAAGATTCATCCTTCCTTTTACTGCTGTGATTAAATATAGTGAATAATGAAGGGGAGGGGAGGATTGCAGCCAGACTATTGACTGGGACCAGCTATGCCAGTGTTGTCCAACCTTGGCCACTTTAAGATGAGTGGACTTCAACTCCCAGAATTCCCCAGCCAGCCATGCTGGCTGGGGAATTCTGGGAGTTGAAGTCCACTCATCTTAAAGTGGCCAAGGTTGGACAACACTGAGCTATGGGGAGCAGACAACTCTCATGATCCAACAACTGCACTGGCTCCAAATTTCTGCACAGTTCTAATTATGTTCTAAAAACTCCAAACAGCTTGGACCCAGATATCTAGCTGCATGCAAACTTTAGATATCCTGGTCAACTTAATCCAGACAAACATGAACAGAAGCTGACCAACCTCTACTTGGTACAAAGTTAAATTTGACATCTTTCTACAAATTTAAATGCATGCTTATTATTCATGTGCAGTTTTATAGATACAAAATAAGAAAACTGTGAGTAGGACAGGTAGAAGGGTTTGAACATCCTTGAACACCTTTCCAGCTTATTCGGTGCTCTTTTGTTTTTTTTACTGTAAAGTTGTTAATAAGTCCCCAAAAGGTGATTTCTCATTAGGATACAGTTAGCCAAGTGAAGGGAATTCCACAAGTGAACTAGTACTGGTGAAAAACTAGCTGCTTAGAAGTTACGGCAGCTACCACCTACGGCAGCTTCCTCTTGTGGCATCCTCCTCCTAATCCCAGTGTGTGTGTGTGTGTGAGAGAGAGAGAGAGAGAGAGACAGACAGACAGACAGCGGGCGCTCCCACAGGCTGTATTGCCCTTCTGGCATATTGAAGGTTAAAAATAAAAAATAGAAAATGAAATTGTTTCTATAGTTCCTCACCCTGTAGCATTGAGACATGCAACTAGAAGTTTCAGCTCCTCCTGCCTTCAGAGTAAAGCAATCTTGCAAGCGATGTTGCAAGAAAGAAAATATTGTGAGAAATACATGAACAGAATTTGAACCTGAGGAAGAATGCAGACATGCAAAGGAGGGTGAAATGCAAGGAAGCAACCAGACCACGTCTGGATATCAGTTCCCAGAGGTAAAAATTGCCCTGCAACAGATCACAGGGAAGCAATCCACTAGCCTCTGATAAGAGCTGGAGGACAGCAGCCAGCTATAAGAAAGTTAACAGTTAACTGCGATGCAGCAAGTCACGTGTGTCCCAGCAACTAACAGGTCCACAAAGACTAAGGTGACATGGAAAAGATTGTGTGACAAATACCGCTAGCAAAAAATAAACGGACGAGCTTACACATCTCTGTCAGAGAAGCCCTTTTCATGCACATAACTGTCACATACAGAGTGTTCCTGTCTTCCCCAGTCCCTGTACATCCCTCTGCCAGGCCGTAGCAGGGCAGGTGAGTCTGAATAAGCACGTGCCTGTGCATGTAATGCTTATGCAATTATAATGAATAAAGGGTTTGTAGATTAATAGAGACTCTTTGCGTGCTGTGTATTCCATTGAACATTTCATTGCTGTGTAAGATCCTAAACTCCTGTATCTCTGTTGAAAGTGTGTAAGTGTATCCATTAATAAATCCCCCCCCCCCAAGGCTATACGCCATAAAGCCTCAGCTGCACCTATCTGGTCTCTGGAGAATGTGGAATAGAAGGGAGGCAAAAAGCCATGTGCCTCAGTGGGGTATCTGAAAGAGGAAGAAAATGAGCAAACTGTAAATGGAGATAAACCACATTTTATTTTAAAAAAAGAAACCAAAAGATGTTATTTATAAAACCCAATCTACAAAAATACATGTATTCAGCAGACCACCGGATGACGCTGGTCTCCTATAATTAATGAGCTTGGAGAGGCCCTCTGCTTCCACATTAGATTTCCACTCACAAAAGCTAATAAAAAGCAAAATAAATATTCTTGACCCCAGAGAGATATTACACAGAATGCCCTACTTATGCAGAGAAATAAGAACAAGAGATAATAAGACTTAACTAGCACACACAAATACAGATCAAAATTCTAATGCTATGTCCTAGCTAAACGTGGTTACTTATCTTTTCTTCCTAAAAAGAATTCTCTGAAAGCAAAAGTCTTCTTTTCCCTGACCCTCCCCCAGCTTTTTTGGGGTAATTCCAGCTGTTCCTCAGAGCTGTTAGGGAGATGGCATGCCTTACCTTTTTCCTCCCAGCCCAGGGATAGCAACTTTGTCTGTCTGTCTGTCTGTCTATCTAGCATACTTATATAGCTGCCCATCTCACACAAGCAGCTTCTTGCTCTATTTCCCTAGAGTTCTGCTCTAGTTTTTAAGAGAACAAAGCTTTTTGCTATCTGTGGGGTGGGGTGGGGGTGGGAATCAAGTCATCTGACTGTGCCTACATGTCAAATTCTGTCCTCCCTATGTGACAGAGGATATATTTCTCCCCCTGAATATGGATTGAAGCTCAGATACCAACTGGCTGCTGTCTGTCTGTCTGTCAGTGAAAGTGAAATGGAAGTTTGAAGCCTATACATTCACTATCGACATAAAAGAATATTGTTAACAGTGCTTTGGGCATCCTTAGGAATATTTGAATTTTCTAAAAAGAGGGCTTTCTGGTGAAGAGGCTATTATAGTTATGGTGCTGTGCAAAGGGTATTTATTTATGCATTTACATTCCACCCTACCTCTATAATAACTCTGTGAGGGAGACTGCGTTAAGAGAGAGCGACTGAGTCAGAGCCACCAAGTGAAGACCATGCTCAAATGAGGACTTCAACATAGATCCCCTGGTCAAAAACCAACAGATTCAAATATACTCATACTCTTTACTAAGTTCCCCCCAGTGCTGGCTCAAGGGTATACAACACCTCTAGGCCACATTGAGTGATGGTACCACTTCCTGCCGACGTGAAGATTTGCATTTTTAGAAAGATTAGAAGGGGAGGCAGTGTTGGTACCCTCTAAACTTTGGCACCTTAGGCCAGCGCCTACTGGGCCTTAGCATAAAACTGGCCCTGGTTCCTCCAAAGCCTTCTCCTGGGCTGCCCATCCCCCATAGTAAGAATATCACCATCAACAACAACAACGACTACAGATGTGGAAGTCTGGACAAGTCCTGAGTTGGGAAGGCTGAGGCAAGTGTCACAGTCAGCCAGAGTAAAAAGCTTCTAAATTTAGATATTGTTATATCTAAATGGTTCACTGGTTTAAGGAGCAGAGCTGCTTAAAGAGAGATACTAGGGTAGGAAAGCAGAATTAGTTTGCCATTCTGTGTCCAATATATGGAAACTTATTGTTTTGGCTACCTGGTGACAGGTTGGCATATAAAGGCCTTTCCAAGGTACACCTAGTGAGGGAAGTGCTTTCTCCATCATTGCTCTCCAGTGTATGATGGAGTTATTGCCCAATGTGAGGGGAATCTGTCCAGCTGGGTAGAACCTTTTTTAAAGACCAAATAAGAGGAAGGCTCAGCTTATGGTTGTCTTTATTTTTAGTAGCCTGGCCTCCTTTTGCAAAGCTGCATTTGAGACATTTCAGGGGACTTGAAATATTTTCCACAAAAAAATTGATTGAACTATCTTTAAAAAGGCAGAGTTGTGGTGGAATCCTGGTTGGGCTCCATATAGTAATTGGGGGATTACTCTGGCCAAATAAAGTTTTATAGCTTCTGGAATGAAAAAAGCACCATTATTTTGATGGAAGGTAATTATGGCTGCAGCAGACTTTGAAATGTTTTGTACAATGAACTTTTTGTGGACAATACAGCTGCTGGATGCTTGAAGAATGACTGCTAGACATTTGAACATTCTACAAGGGATCATAATGCTCGCCTTAGCAATAATGAGCCAATATCATAGCAATCCAAAAAGCCTGAACACTATTTTTTATAAGAAGCTTTGACGTTCTTTATCTCAGGATTTTTTCCATTGCTCCAAAATAATGACCAGACCAAATGCAAATAGATGCAGGTTTTTGGCCAGGGGGCAAAACAACTATCCAAGCTCCAATTTTCTCAGCTGCTGTCTCCCTATCCTGCCTGTTCTACTCAGTGCAGCTTCAGCTCTGCAGATGGCTGTCTTTATTTCTGTTTAATACTACCCAATTGTCAACCAGGGCTGAGGAAAAAATCTCACTCACTGGTGGTTCCAACTTTTTTTCAGCTTCAGTTTTTTCTTCTTTTTTCCTCTCTGAGCTTTCTTTTCCATGAGACTTCTTCCCATTGATCTGTCTGCATGCCTTCCCTTTTCCCCCTAAAATTTTAGCTGCCTCCTCTTTTCTCTCCACTGCCACTAATCTAGCCTTCTCTGTGACTCCTTTCCAAGCCAATTCTCACAGATAGGAAAATCAATTCCAATTACCAAATTGCAGGCTAATTTGGGGATTATATCTACCACCATAGTTTACTTAATATCTTTTATTTATATCCTTGGGCTAACCAGTGGGACTTGTTCTGTCTGGCCAAAAACACTAGTTAGATGCTCTTCTCCAACATGAACTTCAACATGCTTTTACCAGGTGTGGATGTAGTAATGTGCTTCTACTCCTAGCATCCACACTGTTATGGTACAGTTTCCCCATTCCCCCAAAAGGAGGAAGAAGAACACAAAGGGGTCCCATGAAATAATCCATATGAACCTCCAAACCTGAGTCCTGCTCTTGCTAAGCACAGATTTGATTAGTTAAGGAATCTCGCTTCCTGTCCCTAGAGTCTCACAGGATATGCCAGATGTCAGAGATGAGAGCAGAGTATTCCAGGCACAGAGTGGAGGAGATTCATATGTAAGAAATATTCTGGTTAATGTGATAAAGCATCAGCCTGCCTATTCAGTGAGCTAGGAATGTAAGAGATTCTAAAATTCAAACAAGAAAAAAAAAAGACCATATCCTGTGTTAGCCTGGGAGAAGTTTCTGAGTGTTCTAAATTCTTGTGGTAAATTTGGACCTTTATAGGTGCCTTTCAAGAAATGATACCAATGCTGAAAAGTTTCTTTGATGGCCAAATGCTGATTAAACCACATGTTTCTTTTGGCTGGGAGAATTTGCCAGAAGGGACTGCACAGGGGAGGAAGCTGTCCCCAGATTATGAGGTGGATTGTAGAAGCACAATTCTCACTGTGAAATCAGGTTGGATTGGGATGATGGAGGATGGACTGAAGATGAATGCCTGTTTCAGCTGGAAAAGAAATACCTTTTGAGTGTTGGCATACCACTTAAAGAGGACTCTTATAAGATTAATCTATTGTGTGATCTGTGCAGCAAAATTTGAAATAAATTTGCAATAAAAATTGCCCCCTCCCCTAAGTTGTATGCACAAAGCGCATAGGGAGGAGAGCTCCTAACAGAAAAAGGATTCTTCCTTAGCGGAATCTATCTGAATTCCTTTTGAGGAAATAGATGATCAAACTGAGGTACGCTAGAAGAACATTTCTCTAGGTTAGCACAGAACATGTAGTCATGAAAGCACTGAAGAACAGTTCAGACCTGAGAGTGTGGTAGTAGGATCCACCAAATAAATCAGCAGATTATATAGATACACAATAAAAATGCCTCCAAATCATAGGAAATATGATTCATAACTCTTTGGAAAGTCCAATGCATTGTTACTCAATCCAAAGGGTATTACCGTATATTGACACTTCCTAAAACAAGAATCAAAACAGTTAAAATATTCATGAATTTATATAAATCAGATTACAAACTTCTCTGGGTCCAATTTGGTAAAAATGTGTACTTTCAGAAATGAGGGGAAAAGATAATGATCCCCAATAGTTACACAGTAACTAGTAGCCACAATCATGGACTATATGTAGGAAACCATCCCTTTTAATAAAAAAGGTAAGAGCACTGGTAGCAGAGGATGGTGCATAAAATCTTTTAGTAAGCTGTCACTAATACATTATTTTAGGCAGACCAACTCTATATTTGACATTGGGTAGAACTGGTTTGTGGGAATCTAATGGAATGGGCGAGGGTCAATATCCCCCCCATAAAAAAACATTAGTACAGCCCATATATTTGGCAGGCAAGGTAGGAGAGTGCACTTGTTGAGGGATGGCAAATGGTTGGGATCCAAGGAACTGCAAGTTACAAGTCTTACATCCAGGGGAATCAAAGGTTAAGTCATCCTGGTTTCAACCAATATGCATTCCCAAAACTTCTGAAACATGTAATGCAGCGGGCAGAGCATATTTGCATAAGATGGAGCAGTGAAATTGTTCATGGCACCAAAATATACTAAGACCTGTAGCTGTATTTCAAAACCAATCTGGCCCTATAGGGTAAAAAGAATGAGTAAAGCACTTAGCTCTGCATATCTGAACCTCACTTAATTTCTGATTGCTCCAGCCTATGGGTGCTGGGAACGCCTTCTTTCCTAACAAGCCAGAGGGGGTCATACTTCAAGCACAAAGTGGGCAGTTTCTCTAAAATATAGACACAGATCTTGTGTATCAATGCAGTTTTAATGGCTAGTTACCCAAACTTAGCAGCATACTTCTGCACCAAACACTTTCAGGTTTCAGAGTGGGCAGTCACTGGTTTGACCAGATCTCTAAGTTAGCTTTCAGGCGTGCCACAAAATCAGTGTAGTTGTTCAAGTCTGAGTTGTTCTCAAAGAAGGGCAACTGTTCATATTACAGCTCCCTCAGTCATTAGGCAAATTATATATCCCATGGAGGCTTTGTTGGTAGGGAAGTCATCTATCCTCAGGGAAACAGGTAGTTCATATTGAGCAAAGAAAGTGGTATATTTGCTTGGATTCCAATCTTACTTGTACCTAAAGAAGCTGCACCTTTTCCTGGGCTTGAATAGCAGTCCCAGGAAAATACACATCTGAGTTAAGAAGATGCCAGTAGGATTGGGGGAACGTAGCTTCTTTAAATAGGCACCAGCAGGTTCAGCAAGCACATCAACATCCCCTCTGAAGCACCCTGTCCAGTTCAAATTGAAAAAGCTGCACATGCCACATGGGATACAGAGATTCAACACTGTTTCCCAGGGATTAAAAGAAGTTCAAGGCACCCTGACAAACTACATTTATGAACTGGTTATTCTGTGCAGGAAGTTCTATCTCACTCTGTTGATAGTGTAAGGTTCACGGCTACCCAGAAAACTTGAAATCAATCAGCAGCACAAAATAAAAGACTTCACGCGGGGACTTCTCTAAGGAGCATTTTATTTGGCCAAGCAAAAGTCTGGGTGCCCGCACCATGCACCAAGAGAGAGCAGGGTGGCACACCCTTGGAGACAAAACCACAGCCTTTTATAGTATTTTTAAAAGGGTGGAACTTATTAACATTATAATGAAGATGAGTTTTACAGCCAGTCAAAGAAACTTAAACAGAATACATTATTTCCCGCCCTTGTTTGTTTACATTAATTTAAAGGAGTTCCCCCTAACTCTTATACCTTGTCAGTCCCTGCAGACCCTTGTTCTGGGTCCTCCTTCCTTATCAGGCCTCAGACTTAGTCTCTTCGGGAGGAGTTTTCCCTATTATCTGAGCTAGCTCGTCTGTGGTTAGTTGCTTCCTCTTGCAATTTCTCTAAGTGCTGTTAGTATTGAAGCTTGGCTATAGAGAACTCCACGCATGCTCTAAAGCTATGAAGTTAACATTGCCAATTTAGATATTGCTTCATTGCCACTTTAGATATTGGTCCCTTCAATAGGTTTATGGCCTACACCTAAGCATTTGTTTCCTACCTCTTTTCTCATCATTCCTCCATTCCCTTTCTTCTTCTGTTCCCAGCAACAGCCAGGTGTATACAATATTCCTCTCACAGGACTCTACTCCACTCTGATGCCAGGCATTTTAAGTGTGTATTTAAAATAGCACGTTATGAATTTCACAATAATAGCCAACTTGTATTTCTTAATTTATTATGCTTGCTTGTTAGGGAACCAGGATAGTGAATGACTAACCACCGAGCACATTTTCATAGCAAACTCTTACTGCCATGATGTAATATGTAAGAAGACAGTTACAATAAAAACAAAACACATCTTTTAAGCCAAGCAAGTTGTTTGACAGCTCTGAGGGCTAGCTCATGGTGTTTTTCCCCAAAGGTACTAGTATTAAAATACTTCTATTCAGTCTTCTCCCATCACGCTGCTTTGTTTTCATTGCCAGCTTCAGCAGAGAGACCTAGGCTGATGGTAAAAGCCTCATCCCACCACTTCTTTTTTTATAATAATTTTATTAAACATTATAGTTAAACAGATAAAAAGTAATGCAAAATACAAAAAGAAAAAAAGAAAAAGAACAAATAGAAAGTGCAGGAAAAAATAGGAAAAAATATAGCAAAGAAAAGGAAAAGGAAAAGAAATATATAAGGAAGTAAGTGACTTCTCCCTTCATCACAACATGTATAAACAATTTTAACTTATTGCTTTCTCTTAAAATACAACAAACAATCTCTTCTTCCCATAGTTCATCTCTTATCTATTAATTAAAGCCTCATCGTTCAGTCCTGATCAGCAAAAGTCCATTAAGGGTTACCAGAGATAACAACATATCCATTTTAACCTTGATCAAATAACCAGCTTTATATTCCTTCCTTGTACTTTTAATGATCTTGGTCTTTAATCCCTTCAAATAATGTCTTAGAGCTTATTTTCTTTTCATTTTTTCTTTGTCCCTTCTCACAAAATCCTTCAGAATTGCAACAGATCCCTTTTGTAAATCCAATATAAGAAAGTTACTGAAGTCAACTCTTTTGGTTTGCCATTTGTATATCCCTTTTAATTATTAAGACATCATTTCATTTGTATATCAAGTGTAACATCTTTTTCCATATCATTCTTGTAGCTTGTCATTTTTAAATCCACTTTCAGATCAGGCTCAGTCTTGTCTGGTAAAACTTGTTCCTCTTTCATAACATCTGTTAAGAGCAGTATATATAATGGCAGACACTTTTAAGGTTAACTTCTGGATCCATTGCTCACAAATAACCTCCAATATGTCCAGTGTTAAAATGTTTTGCTCCATTCTGTGTTAGTAAGTCAAATTTAAGTGTTCTTCTCCTTTAATTGTAATCTCTAGTTTTTCCTCGTTCCCTCTAGTGTCCAACATTCAAATTCCCAACCTGTCATGTTTTCTTTTAAGAATTCAAAACAACAGCATTTTCCCACTGGAAGGATTCTTATAATTAATTTCAAAATCTTATTTAAAATCCATCTGGACCCTTAGTCCATTTATAACTTTCCAAAACCAAAGTTCTAATGACCCCTTTGCTGTTTATTCCAAAAAAAGGTTTTTTTTAATGTCCTTAAACTTATCTTTGAAACTTCTTTTGTTAAGGATTAAAGGAAACTCACCCAGTGCACATTATAAAACTTGTTGATCGAAAGGTTCTTAATAGCTGAAAAGCATTTTATAAGCAATTTCCAAAAGTGATTAAGAAATGAGGCTTGGCAGAACTGTGTCCATTAAACTACATTGCGGCTGTGAACTTGGTGAAAATCCCTCAACTTCCGGCCGCTCAGCCAACAAGCTAACTGCAGAAACCTCAATTCCTGCAGTTTACTCACGAGCAGCAGCAGTCTGGAGTGCAAGTGGGTGATCTCACAATCTCTCCTTTATCCGGAGAGACTTGGCCGGCCAAAAAACACCACCTAGCTGCCAATCTCACTGTAATGCCGTCTATGCTCCCTCAGAGACATCTAGTTTGCCATGAATCCTCATCCTACCTTTTCTAGTTACTTCAAGTTACTAGAAATGTAACTCTTAAGAACAATTGTGTAGAAACAATGTCTGTTTCAGCAACTGAGGCTGTTTCTTTCCTTTTTACCTAGATTAGTTCTCATATCGAAGGATATCAGATCATTCCAGCAAATAATATCAGGGGTATAATGATGACTAGTTTACCTAAAAGCTAATAATCCAAACCTGTCCATGAGTTAAATACCTACATAGAGAATAACATTGTTTTGCTACTAAATTCCCATGTTGGAGTAATGCCAAGTTAAATTGGCATTTGAAAATTATTATGAACTTATGATGATCATTTTTTGACTTGAGTCAGTATTAACCCTATTATGTCATCTTAGCTAAACCAGCAGAGCAACAAGGTTCTTGGACTGAGGTATCACACTCCTTCCATAGGTAGGATCTTTCTATGAGAAGTGTGTTGCTTTTACTTCCAGTCTAAAGCTACAAAAGTAAAAGAGAGAGAGAGAGAGAGAGAAAAGCTGGCATAAGTAAATAGAGAAGCCAAGATGGCTGCATCTATCTCTTCCTACTCCACTTACATTGTTTCAGCACAGCGTAGGATAATTTTGAAGCTTATCATAATACTATATACTCACAGATGCATCTCAATAATTGCCAGAGAACTGAAAAATGATAGGGTAAACAAGCTGGGGCAGCCTCCCTTTCTAGCTTTTATTGTGTATATTTTGATGATGGGAATTATGATATAATGGGAATTATACTGTAAGGCATTTAGCACAGAAAAGGAGTAGTTTGCAGAAACAGCCCAGCTGCTGAATCAGTATGAAGGTAAGTACTTGTTGATCTGGAATGTTGACATGGATTTGCCGCAGGATTCTAGGTGCAAATATGCAACCATCAAGAATAAGGGGTTCCATTTTCTGAAACTTGTAAAAACTAGACACATGGACACAGGAAAGGGTTTACAATGACTCATTAAACAGTTTTTTTAAAAAAAATATTATTTATTTTGACTCATTAAATGGAGTTGAGTTCGCCTGCGGCTTAGTGGTGCCTGAACCTGGAATGGCCACCATTTTTGTTCTGAGGAAACCAGAATTTGAAACGTTCTCACTGTGATCTAGTTCATATATTATCTCACACAAGTTTGCTTAACTGTAGGTTGTTGAATAAGCCACTCTAGGCTGAAGTCCCACAAATTGCTAAGCCATAAATCACATTAACAAGCAATGATGATTGAGTTCATACAATATGCTAAGTCAAAAACAAATGAGATACTAGCTTACTTAGGCATCCAGTACAAGTCATACCATTATGTGATTATATTTGTGTTACATGTGCAATGATGTCACGAGTACATAATGTCACTTGTTTCCTCCTCCTCTCATAGAGGACCATGATCTGCACATAGTTCACTGTTAGGGAAGTTATTGGCTGTTCAATCCCTAGAGCAGGTTAGGATTTATTTAAACAAGTAATATACCTTTTCATTAAAATACTAAAAACCTTTTATTGCTCACCTCACTTTTAAAATGTTAAATAAAACATAATTTATCAGCTCCAAATCCCAAATCATTTTCCCCAGGACTTTCAGAGTCATGCTTAATATTGGAATTTTATATAACAATGATAACTTCCATTACTATTAAATGAAGTATGTGGTCTCATGTTTAAAGAGATGGAGCTTTTGTAGTGCCCAGTAATGTTTAAGGTGTTAGGCAAAGACTGGGAGGACCCAGATTCAAGTCACTGAATGACTGGGCTAGTCATACTTTCTCAGCCCAACCTACCTCACAGGGCTACTGTTGTAGGGATAAAATGAATAGAAATCCCTATCTAAGCCATTCTGAACTCCTGGAGAAAAGGTGGGATTCAAATCTAACAAATACAAATATATAAACAAGCAGATGTACACCATTGTACTCAATTAATGGTATTAATTATTTTAAGTGATGAGATGTACACCTTTTACCAAAAAAAAAAAAAAAGACTTTAAATGAATATTTTAAACCAGGCTGATTTTGTGACCAATCCTTTTGCAAAATATATTAAGTACTATTTATCCTCCTACTTAAAAAGAGAATGTTCAAGGAATAGGAGAAGAGAAAGGCTGGGAGTGAAAAATTGTTTCCATCCTTTTCAAACTTCTAAAGTAAGTTTTAAATATGTATATGAGACAGTAGATATGCATTCTTATTGTCAGCAAGGAAGGTTACCGCCCTAACCAACAGCCAATCCAGAGCTATCTCAAACTATATCCATTGAACATTGTTTCAACTCTTAATAATGTAAGTGTTCTCAGTTGAGAAGCATTAAAGTGATATTTCAAATTTGGTATTGCTATATCTCCACCATGCTTTGGTTTATTCTATATAATTTGTCTAATCTTATTTTTTAAATATTTTAGGTATAAATGAATTTAAAATATATTTGCTATATACGCAGCCAAATAATAGAAAATTGAATTTGGAATGTTTGAATCAAAAACAAGATTTTAGAAAGTACAGTTATTTAAACTGTAGCTATTCTACTAATCAGTGATGATGAAAAATATTGCTGTGACTTAAGTTCTGTATTATATCAGCAATAAGAGAGTTATTTTAATTTTTGCCAATCCATTGCAGCAATTACTCCTAAATTTAATTCAAACTCCAACTGAGATATATCACCATCTGGATTTTTAAGAAAAGTGAAAATACCATTTGCAAACAGATTAATTACATGATCTTCAATTTTTTCTATTTTAGTCTTGAGTATTCTTATTCTGCCTAATATTAGGAATAACATTTCTAAAATAAGATCAAACAAAATAGGTGAGAGTGGATATCCTTGTTTGGTGGTCTTATGTATATAAAAGCATCTGTGTCTAATCCATAGATGCAAATTAGTGTTTTTGCCCATGAATATAACTGTTTAATTATACAAATGATTTGATGTCTAAATCCAATTTCTATTAATACTTTTTTTAAAAAAAAGAATTCAACTTATAGTTTATCATATGTTTTAAAAAATTCAAAAGTCTGCAGAGCTAGTGCAGTTCTGATATATTTGCCATATTAATAAATCCAGACTGATCCGGTGATATGTCTTTACATAGAAATGTGGTTAGGTTTAGGCTAATAGTGCACTAAATATTTATCTTGATTAGCAGTGCAATATAATGACTTCTGTATTGACTATTATTATTTGGTTTGAGAATAATCAGGAGTTAAGTTTGACTTGACATTTAAGACGATATCTACACTTATTGGTGACTGGAAACCCCTTATGGACTTTTTGTGTAAAGAAGAAAAAAATGAATTTGTGATTTATGGTTTTGATGATTAGACAGGACAGATTATAGAAAGAAGAGAGTCATGATGTAACTTTAGAGGGAGAGGTTAAAATATAATTGTACTTATCACTGGTGTTAAGATTAGAAGCCACTTCTTTGTATCTTTTTTTCCCTATTTTTCTTCTTTTTGCACTTTTAGCTTTTTCTCTTATATCTCCCTTTCTCTTTCTTCTTTTTTGTTCTACTTTAGTTTGTATTAGTTCTTACTATTGTTAAATATATATATACACATACACACATAGAGGTATAAGTTTGACCCAAGAGGCAGGGAGTTTACAGCTGTAAATATATAGTGTCAGATACCTTTTTTTTTTTTTAAATCTCTATTATTCAGGTCCCAAACCATGTGGAATGTTAACATTTTTTAATTGCACCACTTGCCCTGTAGGTCTTGGCAGTCACCCAGGGGTTCTTTCAGAAAAGCCTTTTTATAATTCCAGTCTGAAGAATCAAGGTACTCCTACCTTCCCCAAAATAAAAGTGAAGTATTGTTGGGATTGCTCTTGAATCCTGATGACTTCATGCACAGTTTATTTAGCAATAAAAGAGGAAGTGGTTTTCCACTGCCTCTTCTGGGATGATTTTTGTTTTCCTAATCCAGCCTACAGCTCTGGTGTATTTGGCAGTTTCCCATCCAGGTACTGATTAGGCCCAAACCTGCTCAGCTTCTGAGCCTAGACAGGATCAGCCAGAATGAAAAAAACAAAAACAAAAACAAAACCTCTTACTAAAGCAAACAAGAACTCTTCATACCTGCTCTGACTCTTTGAGTTAAGCCTAAGGCAGGCTTCTGCTAGTGAAAGAAACCCAGGAAGGCAGTGCCAATCTTTCATTTTATTCTGCTTTGCAGGGATCGAACATACTCTGAGTACAGGAGGCTATCCCAATTTCCCAGTAAAAGCTCTCAGATATCAGGCCTACAACTGACAGCCCTTGCAGAGCTGCAGCTAGTCAGAGTAGACTTAGTAGGTGGGCAGTTTTTAAAAATGCTCCTATTATGCCAAATAAGAGGGCAGGGGTTAGCTTTTGCAAGCGAGGGAATTTTGAAGGAGGATGGAATCACAGTTCAGATTCATGGATTTCATTAAAGCCCCCAGTTTAAATAATTTGAGCAGTAATTCAGCCAAGGTGGATTGGGTTGTTCTTCCTAGGCATGGCATGATCTTTGGATCCCACCGCTTTCGTCTCCCGCCATTGCAAGTAGGGGTCGACCCCGCCCCTGCCAACTGAGGGCATCCTTGGTTCTGTCTTTTTGGCCCCCCTTAAGCTTGCGCCTGATATGATCGCTCTGGCAGTCTTCGGGAGTCCGCTGAGCCCTGGCGTTAATTGCCCCAACAGCAAGAAGTGGGACGAGGGAAAGACTTCCCTCTATCCCTGAAGGAAAGAGGGTGACGCCAACCCCCGCCCCGTCTGGGGCAGGAGCAGCCAGGGCGCGAGGTGCTCGGGCGGGATGGTTGAGGCTTTTTCCCGCGCGGCGCGTCAAGGCGGACGGGCGGCGAGCGCTGCGCCCTGCGCTCTCCAGCAGCGAGGTAGCAGCAGTGGGGGAAGCCCCGTCTCAGGTTGCCAGAGAGCTACGCCTTTCCGTCTCAGCGGCGCCTCCCGACTTTTCCAGGCGGCGGCGGGAGGCTGCTTCGCGTAGGTTGGTGCAGTCCGCTTGTTGGCTGAGGTGAAGGCCGGTTTGGATGGCCCCAGACGCGCTCCTGCGTGGTGGCCCGCTGCTGCTCCTGGGTGAGGATTGACGATTCCCTTGCACCTACCGCGGTTGTCGGGTGGGCTCCAGGTTACCTGCTGCTATTCCTGCACAGAGCACCTTTCGGTAGTTTCACGACAGGCAAACGTTCAACAGGTGCGCCCTTTCCTAACGTAGGGTCATGCAGTTATTGTGCACAGGATTCTTTGCCGGAAAAGAGAATGGCATTTGTAACTCAATCCCGCTGCTAGCTTTCCTCTCTTCTGGCAGGAATTTCCATGCAATTTATAAGTTAATAAGCAAAGCCCCCGGAGGTCCAGCTTCGGTTGCAGTGTTCCTGCTTGTTCCGGATAAGAACCCCACTAGAAAAAAATAGTCGGTAACTTACCCGCGTCTTCTGTCTACTCGAACAGCAAAGCGCTTGCGACTGTGACTTTCATACAATTAGCAAGGAAACAGCAACTGTTGCCTGGGAAGAGAGGCCAGTTTTTTTAGCTGTGAAGCCCAGTGGAACGATAGTTTAGGCTACTGTTGGCCAGAATTCATCCCTTCCCCCTTGGAATGCAGTCAAATCCATTCCATCATCCGAAAAGCCTTGGTCTTTAATGATAAAGGCAGGCTCTGTTTATTTAATATTTAGTTTCCCTTAATAGAAAGGCACCTTGGGCATGGAAAAAAAGATGAGAAAAAACCTCTGATTACATCATACTGGACCTCAGTTGTAGTGCTAAAGTCAGGTCTTGCTTCTGCCACTTAAGTACCCACATTTGTTTCACGGGTGGGGAAATAAAAGCAGGAGGATTTTTCGCTGTGCCAAGTATATCATCAATTAGATTAGGCTGCCTTTGCTACAGCATTGCCTGGCAGGATACCCATTAAATAGAGTACCTAAGTGTCTATTTTTAGCCTGTGTGTTTATTTTAAGGGGCCTTGGAACCCAGGACGGTAGGTTAAAGAAAGACTTAGTCCTGGTGTAATCACATGTACCTGAAATAGTTTGTAACATTTCTTGCTTGAGTTTTTGCTATAATGTGAGGCTATATGTTTATTTAACTACTGTATACTGTTTGTTAACTAAGTTTTGCAATCATATCACTACATATCACTAACATCTATTACATTACAGAGAATTAAAAATCATTACTTGGTTAATACTTTCCATTATAAACCCATGACATTGTATCTGTTTGTCAGTGAAAAAGAATCAGTGTAATTTATGATCTACAATGTATTAATTAGGGTTATTTGAACATACTGACATTACAGAACATTTGTCTGGATTTGTTTATCTGATAGTAATAATCTTTGGAAGATACTTTCTGCCAGTTAATTTAACTAAACATCACATATTGGTAGCAGATTAAAATATTGGAATCTTTTCCAGTTCCCTGGCATTTGCCTTGAGATATTGCAAGTGGTTTAACTGGATTACATGTTTTTCTGGAACTCCTGGAATGTTTTAATACTAGTAGTCAAAGCTTAATGATGAAACACCCTGTGAAAAAACATCCATGCCTTTCGGTTCCTACTTACTTCCTTTGTTGGGACACAGTTGTCTGCCTGCTTTGCTAGAAATAATGTGTACTTCCGGGCAAAGGTCTTTTCTTACATCTGGTGAATAATGCCCATTTTATAACTGTTCCAAAATATATAAAGTGCCCCTCAAGTTAAGTTCAACTCCCAGAGACAACATGGACACATTCCTTGTTGCTTCTTTGTCAACAGCAAGGAAGTAGTTTGCTGCATTTTAGAATGGTTTTTTCATCTTTTTTGTCTAGTCTTTCTTGTCTAGTCTACCAACCCACAGATTTCTTGAATCTCACATTCAGGTACTGTGATGGAGTGCCTAACAGACCTTGGGAACACAAAGGAGACAACAGAACAATTAATGGAGGAAACGGGGCTGTGACTTGACTCCAGGGAAGGAGGGAAGTGTGAGAAAGAGATTCAGAGTAACTCCACCTTTATACCTTAATTACACTTGAGAAAAACCTATCGCACATAGAAATTTTAAACATATTACAAACTAATAACATTTAACTCACAGAGAAGTAGGTGAATGCTACGTGCAGCCAGAACTTAACAGCCAAGTTCCAGACCTTAATCTTCCTAGACTCCAGATTTCTCTTTAATGTCAAAACAGCAATTGATGCATAATTGCAAAATATATTGAAGATTCAGATTTTTTTTTTTAAGGATTTCCTGCTTGTCTCTATTCAAATACTGACATGATCTGATCCCAATTAGCACTTTTTGAGTCAGCGGAGATGGATAGCTGCTGCATCATACAAAAAACAAAAAACTAGTTGTACAGCTGTGGGTGTTTAATTGGTAGCCTATCTACCAAAGCTTCAGGCATGGTATGGGCCCAGTGCATTCTTTTTTTTTTTTTTGAGGTTGTGTTGGTAGTTTTGAGATATTGGTATGGAGATGTTAGCAGTATTTGGGTTTGTTTTGAACCTTACATGTGGTAGCGTCTTTATTCATTACATTGTTAGTTGTTTCATGTACCCTTCAAAATTTCAGAAAGATACCTGTTTTGAAAATTTAATCTGGATAATTTTATTTAAACTGTAGATCATATTTCTGGCTTTGTGTTTCAAGCATATCTAGTTCAATATTTTTCCCTCACTATCTTACTTTCAACGCTGACTGCTTATTTATATGTTTTCTAATTATTGTTTTGAATCCTATATCTGCTATATATTTTTAATATCGCACATAGAAATTTTAAACATATTACAAACTAATAACATTTAAAAAACAAACCTTTCATATTTAATATGTCAGGTGTCTGAGCAAAAGAATGAAAACTGGCTAGAATTATGCTCCTTTCTGAAAGCCCCAGTCCTTGCTTAGTTAAATACCTGTTGAACTCATTGGGTTTTACCAGTAAATAAGAGTTTTATTAGACTGTTTCATTTATGAAGTGAGATTTAAGCAGTTTAATGATACACAGCATTTTAGTCAAACCTTCAGAAACTTACCAGGTTACTTGTACCTTTTTTCTGCTCATCTATCGTAACTGGGACAAATTTTATATTTCTGTTATAGCACTTTGTAAACATGCTCTTAAGAGTATTCTCATTTTAAGTTACCAAACTTAGGGTTAGGTATAATACCTCCCATAATCTAACATAGTTTTCCTTAAATACACTGGCTAAGAATTCTGGAAGCTATGGTCCCAGTGTATCTGAAGCAACAAGATGGAGAAGGTTGATGTACTCTTGCAAACATTAACTGTCATTTGGTGCCATGGACTCTTTTTATTACAGTACTCTTTTATTAGGCAGAATTCAAGCCTTAAATATTTTTGCTGACATTTAATATTTATATTATATTAAATATATTGAATATTTTTTGCTGACATTTGGCAGCTTTTTATTTATTTACTGGAGTTTATATCCTGTTCCAATCTAGGAGGACTCTGAGCAGATATAAGAGGCAGAGGAGTACTCCTGAAATTGCCACCAATTATCATTTTGCTCATTGCTTAGTGGGAATCGGAACAACACTACTGCCAGGGATCTTTTTTTATTATTATTTTTAGTGACTTCTTCACCCATGTAAATCAGTGGGAGAGTGTGCAAGAGAACAAAACTGGAAGTATGTGGATGAGAAGGATATCAATTGTGCCCTGTAAGTGAGGAAGGTGAGGAAAAAAATAATTTACAGGCATAATTATCCAATCCAAGGAAGTTTTTAGTAAGAGGGACCTGGTTTGTACAGTTGATATACTGTATGTCTGAGCCTAGCAGTGATTTTTTTAAAAATGAACTGCTTTGGAAAGAGCTAATAAAGGGAAGTGAGGATTAATTCCAGGCCACCAGCTGAAGAAACTTTTCTAAATGTTTATTTGAGGCCTCCTGTGATGAAAATACTGTTTAGTAATAGTGATTGTAGGCTGACTTGCAAGGCTATATTGGTATTAGTGAAAAAAAGGTGTCTTTGAGATTAGTCTTAGACATACTCGTTTAGAAATTAAATTAACTGATCCAATGTGGTTTGCTCTCCTGTGTTGGAACTTTCCTTTCAGCAGTGAAATTAGCTAAAGTTAGGTAATTTATATATAGTAGTGTATTCTATTTTTCTGTGTGAAAAGATCAATTTGGTAAATAGCAATGAAACCAATTGTAAACATAATTCTAGTGTATCTGACAGTTTCATAGCTTCTGGAAAATCAGTCTCAAGCATAAGCAGCTACTTTTAGAGAAAGAGAAGATAGCTCTAGTAGTTTTAAATCAGACTTATCTCAGTGAAAAATGGAATTAATAAGTAACAACAATCAAAATGGGAAGTGTTGCAACAGAACCTCTGATGTACTAGAATTTGGTCAAGTAGAATGCAAGTTAAAATCAAGAGAAGAGTTGGTGGCAGAAGGATATACTTGTCAATGGTTTTCTTATGTACAGTTATTAGAAAGATTTAAAGTAGATAAAATAACTTTTGGTTTTGAACACTGTAAGACTGAGGTTGAAATAGTATTGTGTACAAATGATGAACATGTTATTGCTAAAATGTATAAACCTTTACTGAAATTTGAAATAAGAACAAGTGAAAGAATGAATGATAAAATGGGCTGAAAACTTTGGTTACAATATACAATGGAACAGTGGGAGAATATGTAGTTTACATTATGTTATAATCTTAAAGAGAATTTTTATAAAATGATGTAACTTTGGTATATGTCACCATAAAAATTGTCTAGAATGTATAAAGGTACATCAAACTTACGTTGGAAATCTAAACAACAAGAGGGGACATTTTATTATGCTTGGTGGACATGCAAAAAAGCTAGGAAATCTTGGAGTCAATTACATACACTAATATAGAAGTTTTTAAAGACTAATATGCAACTGAAGCCAGAGATTTTCCTTTTGGGACTGATGGACAAACAGTTGGGAAAAAAACATGGAACCTTGTTTTTATATATGATGACTGCAGTGAGATTATTATATGCACAAAGGTGGAAAGATTTGACATTATCCACAATGGAGGAATGGATGGTGAAGATGATGGAACTTACTGAGATGGCCAAATTGACAGCTTTATTAGAGAAAAGACATTGTCTAAGTTTAATGCTGATTGGAAATTCCTAATTGACTTTTTGCATCAAACAGAAATGGTTTTGATGATTAGAAAAAAAATAGATTATAGAAAAAATGTAAGTCATGATGTAACCATAGAGTAAGAGATTAATTTGCATTTATACTTATAACTGCTGTAAAAGAAAATCAGAAGTAATTTCTTTATATTTTCTTCTTTTTCTTCTTTTTACTGCACCTTTGACTCTGTTTTTTCTTATCTTTGTCTTTTTCTTATCTTTCCTTTTCTTTTTTCTTATCTTTACTCTAAATATTAGTTCTTGTTAGTTTTTATCTTCTTCACAATTTTAATGAGTGTGTGTGTGTGTGTTCTAACAGAACCTCAGTGAAATAAGTTATCAATATATCATATTCTTTGTATTCCTAAAACGTATTAGAATATGAACAACTTTCAGTACCTTTTATCAATTTAAGTAAAGAAGAAAAATTGTTATTGTCTTCAAATGTTTACATAAAATTTTCTACAGTATGTAACATCATTTCAATTACATTGCCAGTGTTATTGTTGTTTGTTTTAAATATATATTTATTAAGGCTTTGAGTGTGCTGTTTTCTTCCCCAGCTCCTGGCGCTCTATTTGAGCGCAGCTGACAAAATCCCTTTGGATCTTGCCAGGCATCTTTCAAGGAGCAGCCCCATGGAGCACAAATGGGTGATCTCTCAGTTTCTCCTTGTCCAGGGAAGCTCCATTGGCTCGGGTGCAGTGCCTGGCTGCCAATAATTGCCTCAGCATCGTCTCTGCCGTTTAGCAAGGCATGTTAGTCCACCGTTGTTCTACCTGGAAGTTTTCCTTCATACGCTTGAGGGCAAACAATATGGGGTACTTTTTAAAGCTTTATTGAATACAGGTAAAATAAGAACTATAGAGTATTACAGTACACCATTCAGAAATTTTTCAAACTGAAAATTTTCCTAAGGCATAGGAAAACCCACATTACTTGTTAGGGTTAAAGTAATGAAACAGGAAATGTACCATTAGGAAGGAGAAGCAAGTGCATACTTAGTAGTGGAAGCATTATTGTAATTTGAGTCAACTTGAAATATACTTCTGAAATGATTTGTCTTTTTCTTCTTCTCCCCAACTTAAGGCGTAGCCATTTTCAACTCTGTGACTAGCAATGAAAATGCAACAGCTCGCCCTGAAACCAAGAAGATCTCCTGCAGTTACATGAATGGAACTTGTACAGGTAACAGATGAATTATAATTCCTCACAATGGTATTATTTCTCAATAATAGTGAGGGGAACTGTTCAAGACAGTGAATTAATTAACTGATTAATTGATGTGATTAAGGTACTGGGCTAGAAACCAGGAGCCTGTGATTTCCAGTTGTCCCTTAAGCGTGGAAACTGGTTGGGTGACTCTTAGTCACTCTCAGCCCATCCCACCTCACAAATTTGTTGAGGGGAAAATAGGCAGAGATAGCATTATGTATGCCATCTTGAGTTGTATACAGAATAAAGGTGGGACTGAAATCTAATGAATAAATAATTTCCGTTCTAATTACATGTAACAATGCACAACATTTTAGGAAACTGGCAAGTACCAATCACAATTAGTAAGCTTTTATTTTATGATATGTTAATTATAAATATATCCTGTTTTAATGATTCCTTAAAGAAAAATAGATGCATACGTTCTGTTACTGACCATCAATAGCTTTTTGAATTAATAATCCCTTAATAAACAGAGCATCTGCATTAAGATTACATGACAAAAAGCAACTTTTAAACTAAACCTTGGGGAGAGTTGACAAGATTTGGAAAACAGTTGAGTTTAGAAAGAACCATCCTTGGGAATGAGGATGCAAATGTTTTTGAATTTTCAAATGTGTCAGGATGGAAATAAACCATGAAAAAACAGAACAGAGAGTCAAAATGATCGAAGATATATAATCATTGCCATGCAGAGAATGGCAGAGAAAAAATAGGTTTGTGTTCTTTGTTGATGAGACCTCTGAGAACCAATTCAGACTCTCTGCAGACTGTAAGATCTAAACCTCTTTCAGCTTTTGCCTTACCTAATTCTTCCCCAAATTCAGAGTTTCATTAGGCTTATTTCCCAGCTTGATTAATCTCTTTTATTTTACATCTGCCAGTAATTTTAGGAAAATACTCTTGCTGTAGTTCTTTTTTTATATATATATAAATTTTATTGTGTTTTCCAAAAAAGTTAAAATACAGAAAAATAAAGAAAAAAGGAAGGGAAGAAAAGGGGGAAAAGAAAAAAAGGAGGGGGAGGGAAGAAAAGGGAACATAAGAAAAAAAGAATAGCTTCCGACTTTCTTGGTATGGATATAGATAGAGAATATATTCACCCCTTACTCTAATATCTAAAAATTTACATAGTGAAAAATAGTTTTTAATCTAATATTCAGAAAGATTCCTAAAAATTAATCTGTTTGGTTAATGCATATGATTTGTACAAGATATTTCTATAAGTATAACATCAATCAGCAAATCCCAAAATCAAAGTTGCATTTTTTTGAGTATCAGGCAAAAAGTCTAAGAGTGGTTTCCAGTTAGAGACAAAGTCAGACAGTGCCCTGTCTTTGAGCAAAGCAGCGAGTTTCACCAACTCAGCCTATTCCATTAATTTCAATATCCATTATTCAGCAGTAGGTATTTGTATATCCTTCCAACTCTTGCTGTAGTTCTTGTCAGTCTTCCTAACTGCAATATAAAGCTGCCTCTCTCCCCTCCTTCTGCCTTGCTTTTCTCTCTTCCATTATTTATATCTCATTCTCTGCAGCTTGGACTCGTCAGCTGTCCTTGCTGTACCACTTCCTTCAGCTCCATAATATTGTAAGTAATGTTGCATTGTGGGAGTTCTCTCAGCGTGGTGTTGGATTGCAGATTTTTCATTGCCCTACCAGGTATCATATTGGGGCAGGAGTTTGGAGAAGTGAGGATTGTTGGTTAGCCATTCTAGCCTTAAACTGAGACAGCTGATGGTCACCAACTTGTATTGCTGTTAAAGAAAATTTAAAAAACGGACACAAAGATTCTTCATGGCTATAAGTCAGCAATCATGATGGCTGCATATTAATTCCAATAATAGATGCAGTAGCTTTTTGACAAAGTTGTTGGGGAACATGGGTAGCAGTTTTGGCATTACATTCATGTTCTGCAACTTAGTAAATGAAGAAACAGACTGTTGGACTTGATGGGAGTTTCATTTGATTCAACCCAGTTTTTATGCTTTTTTAACTTATTTCTGAGCAGATATGCATAAGATTGTGCTATTAAAGAGTCACTTTATGTGAGATGGGCAGCTATATAAATATGATAAACTAATTAATGTATTGAGTATTATATCTTTGTCTGCATCTGCTTTGATATTGCTCTTTGAACCCAGCTTAATGTTCTCCATCATGTTTTCTGTTTTCAAAAACATTTTTTCCAATCCATGCATTTTTTCCTTTTCTGCAAGATCTAATTATATATGTTTTCTGCAATATGTTATCTCCAGTCTGAGATCATACAATTTTGATGCCACAGCTTTTATAATAGTACTCCATTTCAGGGCACATCTTCAGCCTTATCATTTTATGGATTGTAGATTATGAGAGATTTTGTCATACAGTGTTTCTGTGAAATGTTGTCTTCTTACCTGGTTTTATTTTCACAATAATTTGGAACTTCCAAAAAAACCTCTGAAGATAAGTGGAGAGAGTAAGGAGGATGACCTTGATGGAGATATGCAGAAGCTGTTACCTAGGCAAAAGGGATTGAAGCATTTTTGAAGTCCAGAACTACCAGATAGCATTCAGAAGTAGCTCAGACACTTCCCCAATTAACTGAACTATAAGAGGCAGGAGGAGGTACAGCACCATCAGACTTGCAAGATTCTGTTATTATAGCCAATCTCAATAAAAGTAGGTTTAGCCTTCTGGTGGAGTTGATTTCCTGGTCTGCTCTACCTAGAGAGGTTGACAGTAAACTTTTCATAAATCTAAAAGAGGAAAAAATCTAATTTTTTTCCTCTTTAGTAAACAGTAATAGAGTCATGAAACAAGTTATATATAAATAATGATTAGTTCATTCGTTGTCTGAGTATTTAGAAATGCTACCATCTTTCTGAGCATCTTCTATGAAATAAATTTATTTCTTACCTATAGCTATAATTCCTGTATTACGTTCTTTCATCTTTTGCAATGTCCCAAATTAAGCTTACATTTCCAAGTGTTTGCACAATCCCATCTTTTAATCATTTTTATCTTTTCATTCACAGTATTATTAATCATTAGTAACTCTGTATTTTGTAAACTCTGTAAATACAAGTTTTATTTGAAATTATAAATCAGTAGTCAGACTGGTATCTCCATATCTTTCTGTTTACTCTATCTCTTTCCAAATATTTTAACCTATTCACATTTCAAAATTTAAAACTAACTCTTTAGATCAGCAGATTTTTCAGTTAAAATAATTCCATCCATCTGGAAGAGCTTATTCTGTGAGATCAGGATGGCTCCCACCCTGTTGACATTTAGGAAAGCTGTAAAAACAGCGCTTTTCTGCAGGGGCTTTGGTGTTGAACCTCAATCAGGTGGACAGAACTGATGGCTTTTAATTGTAGTTTTAATTGGCAATTGTTTTATTTATTATGCTTTATCATTGTAAACTGCCTTAGAGTCTTGCAAGTTGGTGATAAGCAAATGCTTGTATAAGCAAATAAAAATATTTGTCAAAGGTTAAAATGTGATTCTTAATTGTCTTTGTCAAAACTGTAGTTTCCTTTCCAGAATATAGTCTAGGCCAGTGGATATATTGAATTCCAAACTGATATCACCCTGGTTGAAAGTTATGTTTTTCAGAATATCACACTGTTTTAAGCTGGCTTTTCCTTTTAATAGTGAATCCTTAATTGGTGACTGGGCCTGTCTCCTTTAGTTGATGTTTGAATGAAAGGACTACATTATATACAGTTTCACATTTCATATAAGAAAGACATGATGAATCCATCTTCTGTAGAAAATAGCCACATTCTACTTTTTTAGCATGGGTGTATTGGTTCTAATGTTGTTCCTCAGCTTTCTTCAAACATTGGCCACTAGTGAGAGGGTCAGATTTGTTTTCATGTAGCACACCACCCCTCTGATAGTTTCCTTTGCAAAACTCTGGCTTTTCTGCTGCTTTTTGAAAATACTCAATTTAAGGGAAAGGCCTTCTTTGTTGAAAACCCAGTCTGCTGTGGTTGTCACTGTGTGGATTCTTAACAAACTATTATTCAGTATCCAGCCTAGTAACATTATCTGCACAGCTAATTGTTCTTTTGTAATAGCATTAACCTTCTGATGATCATTCCTGTAATAGAAGATACCTAATTTAAATTGTCTTGTGTTGTCAATTGCAAGAGTACAGATTTCATAGTACGGTTTTCAGATCCTGTATTATAAATGGTTTGGCTGAAATTATTTTAAACTAGTTCCATAAAACTGGCCTAAGCAGATATTAGCAATATATTTTCAAGGTTTTTTAAAGTGTGTTCTCCAGTTAAAAATAAGATTTGGAATGTATTCACTTATTTATGTAATGCTAAATGTAATAATAACATATAGCACATGACCTTCTATTAGGGAAGGATTATAAACTGATATCTATTTGCCATCCAGAAGAGTTGGCAGTTACTTCTTGATAATATCTAAGTAGATTTTTCAAAAATCCAGTGAAGGTTTTTAAAGGATGAGGCCACTTAAATGTAAGGGCATAACATTTAAGAAGCATATTGCTTATTGTTAAATTGTTTATTGAAGCCGCTTTGAAACTGCCAGAGAAAAACAAGGGCATGTGGTATGGGGTTAGTATTGAAACTGAACCAAATTGTGGCTTTGTTGTCAGGGCAGGAACACACTGTGATTATTTGCAAATTGAATTGTATATGTTATCAAACAGTATGGACAGAAGGAGATGTGAAGTTGTTTGGGGCTTTGGGGCTTTTGCATAACTCCATTGAATGGAAGAGGCAACATGGCACTTGTGGCCTTAGGATTCTATGACTAGATTGTGTCTACTGATCTCCACTATGTCTGTCTGTCTGTCTATCTATCATGTGAACCTCAGAAGCCCAGTCTCATAAGAACTGTGCTCTCACATGAAATTTTGGCAATGTTAATTATTTTTAACATTTCAGTGTTAAATTACTTTTCACATAACTAAACAATTGTTTTTAATTTTTGGTTTTTGGCATTAATGATGTTACATGAAAACTCATATTGTGCCTGCCTTTTGAAAAAGTTCCTGTGGCAGAACTTAGAAAACCAGAAGTTGCCCCATTCCTGCTCCACCCCCCACCCCTAGGAATACTGAATTTGTTATAAACCTGCTACTCCTTTTGGGGGCAATTTAACAGAAAAGTTATGGCAGGATAGGAACCTACTGGTGGTATAGTGTTTCAGTGGAATATAGCTGAAGTTGCCCCAGCATCAAGTCAGTGATAAAAACATTTGAAATTTATGCCACTTCTTAAAGCTCCCTAATACATATGGAGACATGAATGCATTAGTGTGGGGGAGTAAGAAAGTTCCTTCTGGGATAGATTGCAATTTGTAATCATTCATTATTTACTCTCATTTCAAAAACGTGCTTATTATGTAGCTCCTAAAATCCACATCAGACCAATTGAAACTAATCTCTCCTGCAATTGTAATATAAGTTGAACATAGAAAGTTTCTGTTCGAAATCTCTCGTAATACACTAATTCTCTGTGTTAGAAATCCTGTTTCATCCACTGATTCCACTGAGAACTTTCAACTTGAATTCTGGGATCAAACAAAAATTCCTACCCAAGAAATAAAGGTCACTATATCATGTTATTTGGAAGAGAGATTTATCTAACATTTTAAGGGAACTAGTGGCTTTTTTGTCTTTGAGGAAGGTGATAGCTGAGGTTGAAGTAAAAGCAAGAAATTCTCTAAAGGCCATTGCTCTTTGTGAGTTCCCCTCAAATCTGTAAGAGAACATTGCTTCTGAAAACCCAATTTGCCACCTTTGAATGGGACACTGAATTGGAATGAAGACAGCAATGCTCAGCTTCATATGGTATTTTCCACTCAGAGTGACATGCAAAGCATTAACAATACCATCACTGAAACATTTTCCAAATGAGGAAACTATTAAAAATAGCAGAGCAGGAAAATGTTTGTCACAAATAATCCAGGTGCAAAATTGTCTTTGTGGTAGAACCTAATATATTTTTCATTTTCTGATTTCTAGATGGCACCACGGATTTGAGACTGAGTGGGCATTTTTCTGAATGTCCTGAGGAGTACAAGTACTTCTGTGTCAAGGGAAGATGCCGCTATGTTGATGTAGTACAAATCCCAGCCTGCATGTAGGTCCCAAAGCACTAAAACTCATGCCTTTACCAAGAGCTAAACCTGAGCATGACAGATTCTTTGGAAATATTTGGCTAATGGCTTATTACATATTTGAAGCTGCTCTTTTCAGCTGTTCTTCCAATTCTGGAGTGAATACTATATGAACTCTTATTTTAAAAATCATAATGCAGTTGTGAATGTCTTTCAATTATGGATCCCTTCCAGGTTGTCTTTAATGTTGATGAGTAGATAAAATCTTCCCTATGGAAGGATGATTGCTAAAACTTTATTATTTATTAAGAAATTAATAACATATCTTAGCCAGGGCTCTACATTGCATGAAGAATGCCCATGAAGAATCTCCCTAGTTTAGAGGTTGCATATGAGGAATCTGATGAGAGTGAAGTTATATAGAATTATTTTTGGCTAATTTTAATATGGATATTTCTTTTTTTTACTGTTTTTACTGTTTTGGATTTTAATTGTGAGCCGCCTGGAGTCACCGTCTGGGGGAGATGGGCGGCATATAAATTTAATAAATAAATAAATAAATAAATAATAAATAAGATGAGGTGGAGTGAGCATCCTGATTTTTAACCACTTCTTTAAGGTTACGAGCTATAACTTTTAAATTACTTTTCTTCTCAAATTAAAAAAAATGCCAATATCTTGGTTTTGGTATTGCAAAATCCTGTACTTAATCATATCTATGGTACAACCTATAATTTGTACATATCCTCTGTCTTCCTTCAACGAGTGTATTGTGTAACTGCTGAACTGGAAGATCCTATGCACAAGATTTTAAAAAAATATTTAGCGTTAAAGTTAGCACAAGTTCATTAATGAAGTTTCATCTACCTGCTTGTAGGGTAGTGGGGATAATTAAATCTGTTCTGATCTTACAATTGTGTTTTACTTGGATGCATACATATACATCTTTTCCATTACTTACTACTGTGGTAGTGGTAGTGCTTCAAGGATTGTTGACCGACAGAAAGGCAAGATACGTCAAATTTTAAAATATTATCAGAGATCCTCAGTAAAGACAACTGAAGGTTCCTGATAACGTGCTGACTATAATTAGTATTCCACTGCAACATTCAGCCACAGGAAAAGTAGCTGGGTGTCCTTATTTTTATTTTATTTATTACTATTTATCCTTATTTTTAAGTTTCTGACAACAGAAAAAATTACTCATTTTGGGTACGATTTAAACTGGAACTGCTTTCTTCTGTGATGTGTTGCTCTGATGGTATTTCCCCAAATGCAACTGCTGCCCTGCAAATCAGGAATTCCATTGGGTGGTAGTTTTCAAGCCCTGGGATCCATCCGCATCTGCAATTTATATGCATGTCTATCCAAGGCTTCCCCAATCTATACTTTTCAATTGTGTCAGGCTACCGTTCCCATAATTACCAGTTGGCATGGCTGATGATGATGGGAGTTGTGGTCCAACTCATCTAGAAGGAACCAGGTTAGGAAAGATTGCTCTAGGCAGAAGTGCGTACCTGCGATAGGTGCCAGTTTGCAGAAGTAGACTTTAACCCTGAAGGAAAAAATCTTAACTTGTAATTTTTTCTATCTTCTTTACAGCTGTGAGAGAGGCTATACCGGGGAAAGATGCGAGCGGTTGGACTTATTTTATCTAAGAGGAGATCAAGGTCAAATTGTGGTGGTTTCTTTGATAGCTGTTATGGTATTGCTTATCATCCTGATTGCATGTATCTGCACTTGCACTCAGTAAGTAGACCCAAATGAAAGTTTGGCTTCTGTGTGTATTATCATGAAAGTACAGATGTAGCTATTAAGTTAACCAGCCTTTAACAATTGTACCTTTTGGAAGTTTCCAGTATAAGACACTCACGCGCACACACACACACCCTCTATGTACAAAGAAAGTAAAAGTGAATTTACTATTCTTTATTGAGATAAAAGGTTCATCCTCAATCCCAGCTATGTGGATCCAATATATTCTTCAATATTGTTCCTTTATATAAAGCTGTCAAAAGAACACAAAAAGAGATTTCTTAAATTAAATAGTTCCACATCTATTTTTTTTCACAGTGGGTAGATACCTTTAGGTATAAGTACAATCATTCTGTTACTCTGTTGCTGTAAAGAAATGGTATTCCATGGTAAACTCCATGTAATTCTTTTTAATATAATACAAAAATGGACAGAGAAATAGATAATAAATTCTGTGTAACCTGGATAATGTACTTTCTGTTACCATAGCTTTTTAATAGCTGCATCATACTGCTGACTTACATCCTGTTATGAGTGACCCATAACAGGACTAAAGAAGCCTTTGATCTTGTCTAAGCATGGTGGTTCAACTTACAATGAACTAAGAGATTTTTTTCCCATTCATATGGCTAAGCTTCACTTTCCCCATTCCATACTTTATTTTTTATACCTAAAACATGTTACAGTTATTTATTTTTATTGACTCAGTTTTACAACTTAACAGTATATACTGATTCTTGATTTTGTTTTTTGTGGGTTAAGTTATTCCTCCCAACTTCAACTGCATATTTGGTAGCCTTCTTTCTGAGCCTGATAGACCACATGTGACCTTGTATAAGTTGCTGAATGGCATCTCTAATATTCCTCAGTACCATATTGGCTGGAGCTGCTAGGAATTATAGGTTAGCAATATCTGAAGGGGAAGAGATTTCCCCAGCCTTGTTCTAAGTCCTCATCCAAGCCATTTATAAAAATATTGAAGACCAGAAAGTCTAGAACCAAGACCTGCGGCACTCCACTTAAGAAACCCCTCCAGGTTGATACAAAACCATTAATGAACATTCACTGGGAATGGTGGTTCAGTGAGCTGAAATTGAACGACTAAAAATACAAGACTATTTTTTATTATTACTCTTGTATTTTTGAATGTATGAGGACGTGGCAGTGGATAGAGGATAGGGCCATGTGTGCAGTCCTTCCCATACTCCCTCTGACCTCCATAGAGTCAGCTGGCAGACCTTGTGCTTGCTTGAGACAAGAACAGGGCTCCATGTGTTTGGAGATGAATAAAGGAAGTCTCAGATCACACAGCTGCATATGAGTTCACGTGAATGCAGGTGCTGCTCTCCTTTGATTCCAGTTGGCGATAACATTCTCCTTCCTCATAGAGAAAACCTTGCACTGTTTTTCCAGATTTATAAGAAATCAGTTGTTTACAAAATGTGCATATTGGTCAGATCAAATAATTTCTGATCATAGGTAACAAATTTGCACTATGAATCTGTGACTCATAGACTTAATTTTCAACTTCCTTTCAAAGTTATTGTCGAAAAAAACGTAGAAAGAGGAAACAGGAGGAAACCAGGACATATGATAAACGGCAGCCTATTAAAACTGATGATATTCTTGAGACGGATATTGCATGAAGGTAAAGAAAGCTCTGAAATTTTACATGCTAGAAGTACAAGAATACAAACCTAATGTAGGGTTAGTTAATCTCTTTTATTGCCAAAATTAATTAACTTAATTTGGAGTCATAATTTTTTTCTTTAAATGTAAATTTGTTTTAGTTTAATGGATTTGTTATTACTGTTATTGAATCAATGTTTTATGGTCATGTAATGGGACAGCAGTATTTCTCTATGTGCACATGTGAATCATTCATAATTAACTGATTGTTTTGACATGCATCTCAAATTATTGATATAGTGGCTATAATCTCCTTTGTTTACCCAAATATATATACCTGATACTGACAGAGAGAGATGTAATTAGGACATGGCTTTACTTTGCTTCTTAAGATATTTTTCTATATTGAGGGTTTCTTTTCTTCATAAATATTATTTTCTTTCATATAGAAGAAAACAATAATGAGGAAAAAATCATCACATTCAAACGGAATATATTTATATAAGTTACACTGTATATGTTTAATTGAGAATGTGCACAATGAAATTAAACCAGAAAATAAGGATTATTTTTTGTTATGATGACAGCAAAAAAGGGCCCTTCAGAACATGTGCAGCAGTGTCATTTCAATGTCAGTATCCATATAGGCCATATAAAGAGAGACCTGCTTGACTGGCACTGGCTGCCTCTCCCATTTTGCAAGCCATAGTAAGGGATTTTGCACATTTGCTCTCTGCTCGCCTTGACTTGCAAAGGGAGATGAAAGCAACTGAAAAGTTATTCTCCCAATACTTGCAAAAGCCCTGGAAAGGCTTTTTATGAGTGATCAAGGGGGATGCTGGTTTTTCTGTTCTTTGAGTTTATGACAGACACTTTAAAAAACATGTGAATGATAGTATCATGCTTGTGCTGAATTCACCTCACCATCTGTTTGTGGCTTTTTCTTTATCAGAGGCTGAACAAAAAAAGTAGTTGTTTTGAGCCAATGATTTGTTGAACTAGATCATAAAAGCTACTCTATCATGCTTCTTCTTATGAGATGATTTTTCAGAAACCTTTTTCTCTAATCATACATTATATTGCACCAGTATGATGAATAATAAGAATGTAGTTCTCTATACACTTATCATATTAAGTGACTGCAAGGAACAGAGAGGGATTTATATCTGCAGAGGTTTTGAACTATGCATTAACAATTCTAACAAATGCTTTTTTTTTCTTAACTCCACAGGTTAACAAAGGTGCCTGCTGGCAGGTTCCAAAGACTTGTGCCCTTTTCCTTTTGATGACTTTCCTGAGGACTAGTGACTTGAAAATAAATAAGGATAAATAAACACGGGTATATAACTTACTGTTCACTTGAAACTATTTGTGATATCTGATAGAATGATCTAGTATTGGCAATCCAGAAATTTTCAGATATGTCTGAAAGCTAAGTCAGTATTTGACATTTACCTCCCTTAAATTTGTCAAGTTGAAAAGGAAACAGGTGTTTTATCTACAGTCAAAACAGGTAAGATATCTGGTAGTATTTTTATGTTCTACGGTAACTAAAATGGGCACCTATGTCAAGGTTGCAGTATTACAAACAACTGTAATTTTAATTGGTGATTTAATCTTTTGTATGGCTGTTCTGAACTACCTGTTTCCTTTTATATTTTGCTTTGGTGCCTTTTTTACTGAGAGGTGGAATATAACCATAATAATGTGGCTTTGCAAAATTTCACTGTTCTGAGTCCATGTCTTAGGTTGGACTTGGGATGGTATCATGCATAGACAGGTGAGGTGATATACAGTTTATTGGCAAATTGCTGCAGGTTGGTAGTATAATTCACTCCCCATGTTGCATTGTAAGGGTTGCATTGCCTACCCTTTCTGCCCCGCTTAACTGAGGAGGGGGGTGTCCTTGTAGCCCCTCTATGAACCGCCAGGATTTAGTCTTTGGGCAGGCCAAAAGCTTACTAAGTGAGGATAAATGGGCCTACAGGGTCTGGGGCCGGCCCTAACCTAGGTTTTGTCCCACCAGGGCCTAGCCCTCTCCTAGGAAGCTGCTTTAGTCAGTCTTGGCCTGCCTTGCAGCTGCTCTGGGCCATCAAACCTCTGCACTGGCTCACAGCTGCAGTGACCGCTTTGTTTGGCCTATGCTAGGGGC
Organism: Python bivittatus; assembly: GCF_059951505.1. Classification (NCBI taxonomy): domain Eukaryota; kingdom Metazoa; phylum Chordata; class Lepidosauria; order Squamata; family Pythonidae; genus Python; species Python bivittatus. The sequence continues at coordinate 4,508,377 of NW_028277028.1, forward strand.
CATGTTGGCATACCTCATTGCTGTGACCTGTGCAGTGGGCCGCCTCTCCCTCCACTGGCCTGCCACCGAGCCTCTTTCTTGTGCCTTGGTTGCTGTATTACGTACCACTGTAGGGCCTTTTTAGTGGCTTCCCCACCAAATCCAACAAAGGAGCCCTTCCCAGGCGTAGGGCCTCTGCTAAACTACAGGTAGGCCTCTTTCTGGTCTTGACAGGGCTTATCTTTTGGGCTGCGGTTTTCCTTTTGGCTTTCAGCTGCTCAGTTTGTAACTCTATTCATATGTTAGCTGAAAGGAAAAACTTCCAGCTCTCTTTACATCTCATTTCAGCCAGCTGCAATCTACAAAGAAAAAAAATGTCTCCCATGTCTCTCTTCTGGGCTAAAAATTACTGCTCTTCTCTTTGCTGATGTCCTCAGCCTTGTTGGGTGGTAGGGCTCATTTAAAGGAACAGAGGAAGGAGGGGGCTGCAAGATACTCCTTCCTCCACACCAAACAGATTTGTCCACCTCCACATTTTTATACCTAAAGACTGTATGACATATGCAAGTGATAATTTGCAGGACAGCCCTCCAGGGTTTCCATATAGCACAAAATAAATAATCTTTTATGGCTCACTCTAACCACAGTCACCAGGTCTTCGGCACTCGGGAGGTGCCAGGCCTTAGAAGTACAGATTGCGTTGGGGTCAGTGGCAGCATATATGATAATAACTCCTTAGGGGTCAGGCCACCAGCAACTAATTGTGCTGGCCCCTGATCTGGTGTCCTGGAGTTGCACAGTGTGATTTCCACATGCCTTCTAAAGTGTAATTATTCATGTACATAGTGCAAGTCTGTGGGTTACATATAAGGGGTCTTGGTGTATCTATAGCTTCAGAATGTGTCATACCTTTCAATGTACCGGTGGGGGGAGGGAAATGGGAGTCTTACATTATTTTTTCTGAAGCACATTACTCCTCAGCAGCACTGTATCCTTGAGAGAAGAAACTTAGATTGTGTTTAGCAACATGAAAAGAATGATACATCTTATAAGCTATGTAGAAAGTTTTTTGACTTCTTTGTAATGCTTTTATAAATGGTAGTTTGTATCCGTGTTCTAAACCAGCCTTCCCCAGTCTGGTCCTTTTCAAATAAATTGGTCAACAAATACTCGGTTTGATGTCTACCAAATTAGAGATGGCTGTCTTATACTGTTAAGAAGATATATTTCTGTAATTATAGTTTGTCTGTAAACAACAATGAAAGAATCAAAATCTCAAGTGTTGCTAGCATTCTTCATCACAGTCTCTATGATTCACACATGTAGGTTATCAGCCTTTGCAGAGCCCTATTCAGAACTTCCTAGACTTATAAAATTGTTTAGTGGCTGAGTCTTTTTGCAGTTAAGTGCCTCTCCTGTCATACCCTTTCAGTTTGTTTTTAGCCACCACATGGTTGAGTTGAACAACCTTTGGGTTTATCCATTTTTTTCTTCTTGTTTTAACCATCTTTCTACTCTTCCTTAGAGTTATCAGCAAACTTACCCCTCACCCTCTCCAGATAAACATAAATTGTATATTTTCTGCCTTGTGAAAAGCATGCAGTAGTCTGCCAGGCATTCCACTAAACATTGTTAGGCATTTTCTAAAGAGGCTTGTTGCAATTTCTTTTTTTGCGGGCCTATCTTGGGAGCAAGATCTAAAGGTGGAAGATTTTGGAGCTATAACCCTGTGATGATTCTTTTTGGGAAATGATACAGACCATAAACAAGGAGTGAAGTTTTGTCTCCCTTTGTTGCAGGGGAAGTTTTGTACAAAAATAATTTATTTCCAAGCAAAATTGAGAACATCCACTTACTTTATAAATGCTGTCTCTGTGTGCAATTTATTTTATGTGTTTTATGGGTTTATCTTTATAGGTTTCTCTGGATATCCATTTCTAAATCTTATTTACTCTGTATCTTACTCTACAGATTTCTCACTATGTCTGCATTTACACTTTCTATGGGTTTCTGTAAACCTCTTTCCTTTTTTGTTTACAATCTTTAATTGCCCCTGCTTATATTAATTATTGCAGCTTCACCAGCCATGTCCTTTGCTGCTCTCCAGCTGTGGAGTGCAGAGAAACAAAGGTCTTTTTCTGCTCAGTCTGAGTTTTAGTGGCTCTGTGTCCACCCCAAGGCTCACAGCCCTGTTGTTGGGTGGTGTTTTCTAGGCTTTTCAGCCAGATGTCATTTGCCTCTGGTCTGAGCTGCTGCAGGAACTTTAGTATTTCTCAGTTTCTGACTGGGTGGGTGGAAAAGTTTGTTACCAGCACTCATTGGCTTGTTGGCTCTTCTATGGAAGTTGGCATGGCTGCCAGGCTCTGCCCCTATTCTCAGTTTGTGGCTGTGCTTTTCAACCAGCCCCTGTTTCTTCCATGCCTCCAGTTGTCCAGTGCATACTGGCTCTGGTTTCATACACTCATCAAGCTAGCTTTACCCTGGGCACTTTTTGCTTTGCTCAGATCCTGTATGCACCCTTCATCTGCAGCACCGTCCTTTTTCCTTCTCTCCAACACACATAAAAATGCACTTCCTCCTGACATATCAATTTTAGGTTCCATAGGTGCAGCACAGAGGTGGTCCAGCTAATTTGATTGCCTCAACCCTGGAGGGAAAGAAAAGAAAAAGGGAAGAAAGGGCATGTGCTGACTGCTGTGGGACTGTTCTTCCATAAATCCAGTTGTCTTTCTCCAAGGCTTCTACTATATCTCCACATTTATCTGTCATCTCCCTTGTCTCTTCAAGAGATCAATTATATTCTCCACTACCTGTGGTAATCCTCCAATTTCAGCTGCCTCATTATTGGTACTAAAGATGTCACTCACTAAGGGTTCAAAGCCTTCTAAAAGACCTGCCCTGCCAATTTCAAGCAAGGCACAGAGAAAAAGAAGGAGAAAGTTGTGTCCCTGATTCTTGTTCTAGCAGTGGGTTTCTTAAACTCTGCTGCTACTGATCCAACCATTGATAGGGGTTAATATTGGAAGAGTGGATTCAGGACAGATCCCCCTTGGAATCTACATCTCTTATCTATCAGGATAATTGAAGCCAAAACTTTACCCTTTGTCTGTCTCAAGATCACCAAGGTTTCTCTTAGTTACTTCATTCCCACTTTACTTATGAAAGATATGTCTTTCTGATTTCAGTTAGTTCCATACTATCCTGGTCTTCTATGGTCCTCTTAGCACCAAGTTTTTCAAAATTCTGAGCAGTGGATTTGTACTTCCCTGAACATCCCAAGATCTAGTGAAACAAACCATTCCATTCTGTATTTTTCTTTAATTCCATTATCCAGTGACATCTTGGACTGACAACATAATGAACAGCTTTTGCTGTCTCCTCTGGATTCTTATCTCCTTCACAAAATTCCTTTGGGCAAATTTCACAGCCAACATGACCTCTTACCCAAAGTTACTATCTTGTAGAAGGAGAGGTGACTCACATCTATAGATTTACAGGATGTATATTGGCATATAGCTGTGGTTCCCTACATCACTTCTTCATTTTATAGTAGAATTGATCCATTTATCAATTGCATGTCTTACTATTTGGCCTCTCCACAGAGTTTTTCATTGCATTTCTCTGCCTCTAATGTATATTTCCCCCTTATCTGGACAGACTCATATTTCCATATTTATTTATCATATTTATAGACTACCCATGCTGAACTATCTTGCCTCTTAGCAAGTTCTTCTGCTCCTATAATGCCCCAGCCTCTAAGTGAATGAAGAGAATTCTTCCCTTGTAGATTTTGCCATGTACAGAACAATGATAGGTAACTCCAGAGGACATACTTTTCTGCCATTACAGACTCTGTATGCTTCAGGAACTTATACACACAATTTCCTCCTTTACAAAAGCCAGAACCCACATTGTTCTCCCAACTGCTGGGAATGGCTGTGATATTCAGAAGAGCCCTTTACAAGCATAGTATCTCTGTTCCTCTTCTGTATGTAGACATATGATAGATCTCCTTGTTTCTGGTCTTTATCACAGAATCTCTCCACCAATGGCTGTTTTCAGTCTCATCAGAGGTATTCCTTTTGCACCTCCTTCCCTAATGTCTCCTCACCACCAAATTTATGGGAAAGACTTGAGGTTCAATTTGGCGACTGACTCAATTTAAATCCATCTTCTCAAATATAAAGGAAAGAACTTTAAAGGTGGTTTATAATATGCCAAATAAACTTATATGTTCAAAAATCAGTGTAATATTTTGGGTGAAACAGCTGTCATGCTAAGAATATGTTCATACTTATGTGGTGAAAAGTGGCCCCTTTTGGGGAAAAACTCTTTCAAATTTTACATACTAATACCAGTCAGCAAACTGAAAAAAACACAACTGTTGGCTTTGCTACAAATGTATGATAAAATAGTAACTATTTAATGTAGTTTACATAGTATTCTCAAAAATTATAATTACTAGATACCTGTTAACTAAGATGATAATACACTGGTACCTCGGGTCACGAACTTAATTCGTTCCGCAACTCTGGTCGCGACCCGAATTGGTCGCGACCTGAATCAAATTTTCCCATAAGGTTCAATGTAAATACAGTTAATCCGTTCTGACCCCTCCGAACTTGGTCGCCAACCGATTTTGGTTGCGACCCGGATCAAATTTTCCCATAAGGTTCAATGTAATTACGGTTAATCCGTTCTGAACCATATGTATTTTTTTTTTTAAACCACAAAAATATGACACAAAGTACAGTACGAAGAGAGAGAACGCTAACCTTGCTCGACGTGACTTCTGGCGTGGAGGACAGGAAGGCGGGTGGGGAGGGGGTTATTGCTTGGAGGGAGAGTCCTCCTCCCTACAGGAAGCCACGACCACGTGTCACGGCAGGGAAAATGGCCGCGGATCCTGTTCATCACCCGATCCGGCGTTCGCGAACGGAAGCAAAATTTTGCGAACGGTGCTGTTTGTGACCCGAATTGGTCATGAACGGAAGCGTTCGTGACCCAAGGTACCACTGTATCTACAAAATGATAAAGCAGAATTTATTTTTACTGGCATTTTACTGGTAATTTCGTTGCATCATTTTCTGTAATCTTTAATATTTTTTTTCTAAAAAAAATTATGATGCATCAGTAAACTTAAGCTCTTCACAATTTAGAAGGAACTCTGGGCCTTCCAAAGGCTGTCTCTGTGACCAACATACTCAGTTTGAATTGGAGAAATCCTTGGTGGTCTGGTATATAACTAAAGAAGGGGATATAAATTGAACCCTCTTTTGCCCTGTACATTACAGATTTAGCAGAGATGCTTCCATCACTCCATCTTTATCCTGGCAATCCACATGCCTGGAAGTGATAACATTCTTGCCAGTCAGCTCAGCCATAGCAGAAGAGCCACCATGAATAGAAACTGCATCTGTTGATGATGGCAATAAATCGTATAGAGGCAACCCCAAGGTCAGTTTGTTTGCATTATGGGACAACAACCAATTCCTAATAATTAGCAGCAGTGGTAGAATAGTCTTTTGGTGAAGACCTCCATTTTTCTTGGAATGGATTCCTATTTTACACATTTCTACCCATTCCTCTGCTGCCCACAATCCTGGTGAAGATCAATAGGGATTTGACCAATTGCATTTTTGTCCCACTTTGACAGCTGTGGTAACCACATTTCACCCTATTGCTCCATCTCATTCATCAAAAGTATTTCCATCTTCCAAATTAACTCAACTTATTCTCTCTGCGTCAGGAAAGTCTTTTGTCTGGACTATAGGCATTATGTTTTGGAACTAGAATTTCCCGGAGTAGTAATATGATTATGTCAGCACCAACTGCCACCTAGCATCAAGCCTGAGAAGTATAAAGCAGGTATCCATTAAACCACAGGAAAAGTGGAAAAAAGAAAGGCCCAATTTAAACTCTGGTGGGCATAAGAGAGAACTGCACTCTTATACTGTCAGCTCCAATACGTAGACAAGACCAAGAAATCACCTCCACAGGAAGGCTAAAACTGCTTTAATTGAGATTGGCTGTAATAACAGAATCTTGCAAATCTGATTGTACTGTATCTCCTCCCCCTTCGTATACTTCAGTGAATTAGGGAGGGTGTCTGTCTGAGCTGCTTACAGATGTTATATGTCTGTTGTGGACTTAAAATATTTTTCTCCCCTCATTGCCCTAGCGAAGGATACTGCATGTCTTCATCAAGGTAATCTTCCTCACTCTCTACATGTGACGACAGAGGGCAATCAGCTGCTTACAGTGGCTTCATTCTAATAGGGTATATCATAATGATATATTCAGTCCACCTTCCCTTAAGTGCTCAGAGAGCTAGCTTATGTCATGTCCTTGTATACGAGGTTTACCTAACTGCCATCACCCTTCATGGAGGAAATTTCTCTGTTTTTGAATAATGTACACTTGTGTGGTGTTTTTACTTATATACTGTGGAGTGGGGATTTCTGGGTGGTGTTTTTACTTATATACTGCTGGCTGGGGATTTCTGGGAGTTGAAGTCCACACATCTTAAAGTTGCCAAGGTTGAGAAACACAACTGTAAAGGGACTTATCAGAGGTATGTAGCCAAACCTGTACCAGGAAAGATAGATTCCATATATCCCTTCCTGAAACACTGCTGAACATCAGGACCTGGATAGCTCCTAAAGCTAATGCACTGTATATACTCCAATGGTCTATGAGTTTAATTCCCAGTAGAGGGTTTAAACCCCACAGAATAAAATCTGGCTATGTACATCTGATGAGTCCCAATGTAGGATGAAAGTGGTCACGTATTGCTTCCTCGTAGTCTATATAAGTAAAAATACCACAAGATATTCATTCTAATAAGCCGTGTCAAGCTATTTCCAAGTTTGAGCCAGTGAGACTGATAAAAGAGCTTCATTCTTTCTGCTTTATTGCTTAGAGATTTTGATTCCATAACCTCTCTGGGGCGAGATAGAGAAGATTAATTTGGTTTCTCAGAAATTGAAATTCTTAGATGACATCATCCAAAAACAGTTTAATCCCTTGCAATATTAGGTTCATCAAATTTTGGCCTTTCTCCTGGATTGAGCTTGGCTCTCACTTCAGTAAAGGTATACTCTGCAGCCATCTGTTCCTTTTCTCTTTGATCAGGGGGTACTTCTTTTTTCTCTAGCTCACTGATAAAGCATTTCAGTAAAGATTTAATACATCTCTGTCCTCCAGCATCACTGCTGCTTTTAGTCTGAAGCTTCTCCCTTGTTTTCGCTACATTAATGTCAAAACCATTTGAGCTCATGGCTGCTGCCCTTTTGGACTCACAAATCATGGTTCTTATTTGATTTAATGGTACAATAAATCTTTCATTCAAAATGATAAATGCAGTCCAGGTTTTGCATATACATAATTAGAACTCACCAAAGTAAAAAGATCAGCAAGAGAAAGAACCAAAAGATAAGCTGATTGGTTTCCATGGAAAAAGACTTGGCAACTAGGAGTTCGTGGAGGTCTTCACAGAGTGCCATTCTAGCAGTTTTACTAAGCCAAGGTTGCTCCTTAAATACTAGCAGTCTCCAGCCCTGTGCAAGCACAGCTGATCTTGATCAGGTTTGGCTGAACGTGCCTAAGCCTCTGTGTATTGCTGCTCTTTCTTCGGACACCAGCATTCTGGGGGGCTGGGTGGGGGAGGCTTCTGAATTTTCTGGGTCCAGGTCAGGAATGGTGGGGCTGGTTGCTGGCCCAGAATCATAATTGATGCCGGACACGTAAGTTCTGCTTCGGAGGCTGCCTCCTCCTGAGGCTCTTCCTCACCTGAGAGGATTATTGAAACCGAAAGGTGACACACCCAAATTTAACTCCTAATAGAGGGTAGCCCTTTTTGTAGTCATCTTGTCAAGCTGAGAATTGCATGTCTTCCTGCCTTCATTGTTTATAGGGACAAACTACTCCTTTATCCAGACATTTCCTTCCTCTTGAAGTCAGTGTCAGTTCCATTTAAATCAACATTTAAATCAAGACAGATTTCCCAAACCCTCAACACAGTTGGAAACATTGCTTCATTCTTTGGATGTCTTTCATGCTCCCACTTATCACCTGGACAGTACGACACCATTTTGTTTGGACCATTGTGTAGCCCTGGCCTTCCAAAGCTCATCTAAAGGGCACTGTCTTTTGCTGCAGTGTTTCTCTAAATGGACACTGACAACTATCAAGTTTTACTCTGAACTGGCCATGCCCCTTCAGATTGCACTCACTTCACAAGACGAGCAATAGCATTGGCTCTTTCCTCCAGGATTTTCACTTCAGGAGCTATGCTGGATGGTCGTATGCTTTATCTAGCACTTTAGGCTGGATCTGTGTTCCCAGAAAAATACAGCTTTTGAAATGCCCACCCTCTCTCTAGGACGATCAGATCCTTTTCCAGATAAAATGTTTCCTACTTTCACATGTATTTACAAAGAAAAATTGGTTATTTACCTGTGCCTGCAATTTTGGTGTGTTTTTCTGAGAATCCACACAATACTCTATCTTGCTTGGTCTCAGGTGACCTTATTGCTTTGGATTTGCTATGTCATTCTTAGAAACTAAAGGAGTTAAGGAGGGTTCATTCCTAGTTACAGTATGTGGTAACTACTCAGAGTGGATTTCTAACAAACAATTTTGTAGCGTCTAGAAAGTTCTGAATGGGATCTGCACAGGTACATAATTCATGTATTTGAATTCATAGATGACTATTCAAAGAACTGCTGATACAAATAAGTAACTAGTTCTTTGGTTTTCTTCCCAGATAATTATTGAACCAAATTTACTTTGCATGAATATATAGCTTCAAAAATGACCAGACATCTTAGATTTTCTCCAGTGCATTTCTTCAGTCAAATGGGAAGATATTGTTCAAGGCTTTTAAATTAAATACAAATTTTGAAACCACCAACCACAGGGGGTGGGGTGGGGGGTTGGAGTCCACATCCTAAGTGGCCCCCTCCAGGTCTATGATTCTCTAAAGCTAATAATAAAATAATCCAACATGCTGGATTATTTATCATTCCTAATAACTGTACCTTGAATAACCATTTTTAGGAAGGAAACAATTTCTTTTGGTCAAGGGCTGCATTCTTGCAGGAATAATCAGTGGGGCCATACTGCATGCCAGAAGTAAATGAACACCTTCTTCCTTTTATTTCTTTGACTCTGTTTTTTGTCCTTCTCCTTGCATAGCAGATTGTGAAGGAAAGAGCTGATTGATTTGCCAGAGGCGTGAATTGCTTGTATCCAAAGGGATTTGAGGTTATACTGATTAAAGACAACAAATCCCGCCCCCCATGTTCTTGCCATCCTGTTACATACTGGGCCTAATAAATATTTGTCTTATCCCATGCAGAAATTTCAGTCTCATCCAAATATCTCCCAGTTTAGATCTTTGGCCTTTCAGATATCCTTCTTTTCTACACCTGGTAGCCTCATTTAGCTAATCCTGCCAATGTTGACAAGAAATATCTTTATCCTTTCCTTTACTTTTTGTGCACAAATTTCTGGTTTGCATTATGACTGGATTTGCAAAACCAAATGTGAGCAAATTCTTCTGAAACAATTGCCATCAAGTAGAAGGGTTCTTCACGCCACCCCCTCTGTTTGCAGCACCCTCACTCTTGGATTGTCCCAGTTAAGCAGGATGTAACAAATCTTCGGGAACTAGATCCTCACCTGAAAAAGAGGAGAGAGTCTGTAAGAAGATTCTACTCACTTTTAACTTTCCAATAAGAGATACCTTATTTTGCGTTCCTGCTTGGTTTTGGTAGCAAAGAGCTATGCTGAACTCAGAAGTAAGATGACATCCTTACAGTGCTTGCTATGTCAAGGGAAGAAACTCAGCTCATTTTGTGTACAAGTAACACAGGTGATGACTTTGGAATTGTCAGTAAATATAGGCAATCTGATTAAAGCTACATTTTGGAGATACCCACTATCCCACTGAATTCACTGTCTGTGGAGGTCCATCTAGCTCTGCAATAATCTTTTTTCTTTGTGTACAAATAAATATCATTGTAACAGATATAGGATTATACTTTTGTTATATTTGTGTTCTGTATTACAACTTTTAACCCCTGGGAGTTCATGGTAAAAAAAGCTCAAGAGATATTTGATCTGTAAAAGGGAAAACAATACCTTCAAAATGGCCTTTTGCGGAGCTTCTGTTACTAATATGTGTTAGTATTGTAACTTTTTTTCTTTGCTATATGGCTCATTCTGTGAAAGACAAGAGTGTGATGAAGCTCAGTAAGTAAATACAAATTTTAGAAATCATGTAAATCATGTTAATTTAATTACTTTGTTTTGGAAATAGATTCCAATGTATCATCATATTCAATATACATTTTTGTTTCCAATAGCCATGGTAGCTAAGTCTGTTAACTTGACATAATTCATGCAGTTTCTCTAATGGTATTTTGCCTTTTGAAGATATGAAAACTTATATATCATAGACAATACTTGACACAAGGGTAACCAATCATCAGTTTATACGTAATCGATTTCACTCATGGAAAGGAAGTTTATATTTATATAGGTAAGTATCTTTATTGTGGTCAAAAACCAGTTTGTGGGAAACAAGCAAAGCATATATGAGAGGCCTTTTTATCAAACTAGGAGCAAAACAAAAAAGGGAACATAACAAATGGAAAGAACAACTGGTTGCCAAAATAAGAGAATAAATTGTGGGGGGTAGAAGCAGAAATGAAGGCTATCCCGAAGGAGGGGGTGCATTCCAGGAAGGGAAAGGAGACAAAAGACAACACAGTCTGCAGGGGGAGCATGGGAAGCAAAAGAGGTTCAGGATAGCCACTCCCTAGAACCTCCCAGGGTATATCCATTAGTTGCAGTAGGATAGATTTAGTCCAGCAAGATTCTGTCTATAAGGTGTAAGCAAATAAAGGAACTTAACTCAGCTGGACTGTTTCACTGTTGTTCTTGGGCTGGGCCTGACACAAATGCATAGAACTAACCCAAAAAGACAACCAATGAAAGAATTGCAAGAAGTTAAACAGCAATTAAATTTACTGGAAACAGAAGAATTACAAAAGAAGATAAAATTTGCTAAACAAAAGATATTTGAATATGCAAATAAACTAGAGAAATTCTTAACATTTCGGATTAGAAAAAAGAAACACAGACAATATCAGCAATAAAAAAAGGGACTAAGCTATTACATACAAGTTCAGAAATTATGGAAGAATGTTCCACTTTTTTCAAGGAACTCTATTCCATGGCTAACATCAATGAAGCAGTCATGAACAAATACATTGAAAAGTCTGTTCTTGACTAATGTAATGACCAACATAGATAAATATTACGTAAACCTATAAGTATCCAAGAAACAAATGAAGCAATAAAATGCTCTCTCCCCTATTATTTATTATTGCCGTAGAAATTTTCTCAAAAAAGGTTGGAGGTGACAGCCAAATCCCTGGCCTCAAAATCCATGGAGAGGAGGGTGGGCTTATAAATTTGCAGATGACATAGTGTTAACCATCTCAGAACCATGAGTGCAATAAGACAGTTGATGAAAATAATCCAAGGCTTTGGAGAATTCTCCAGATACAAAATCAGTGTTCAAAAACCAAAAATAAGTATAAGATATTTAATGCAAGAAGATGATTTCCTGTGGAAGGAATTTGACTGCCAGATAATAGATTCAGTGAAATATCTGGGTTATTGCCACAAGACCAGCAATAATCAAGAAATATATTAAAACAATTATGTCAAACTATGAAAGAAATTTCTTGGTTAGGATCAATTGTGATTATTAGGATGAAAGTTTTACCCAAGATAAATTACTTGTCTCAAATAGTGCCAATACTGATTCCAGAAAAAGCTTCACAAGTATGGCAAGAAACTGTTACTAAAATTATATGGAATGGGAAAAAACCCTAAATAAAATTTTTTACAAGATTCAAAAGACAGTGGTAGTCTTGCTCTTCCAAATTATATTACAGAGCAAGCTGTTTGTCATAGCTGACAAAATGGATAAAATCCCCAAGCATAAAATGTCAACATTGGAAGGAGCTGGTCTAGCTAATGGGCTTCACAGATACTTAACAGGGATACAAAAGAGGACAAAAATGTAAAAGGGCATATTATGAGACAAAGCTTGATAAAAGTATGGAACCTTATGAGAAAGATAATAAGTCCAACAATTTCATGGCTAGCCTCTCCTTTAAATGCTTTTCATGTTGGAGATAACTATACAGGTAGTCCTCAACTTACAATGGCAAATAGGACTGGAATTTCCATTGCTAAGCAATGTGGTCGTAAAGTGCAACCACATCACTTAGCAATGGCAATCCCTGCAGTCCTGGTTGCCATTGTTAACTGAGTCCCATAGTCGAGGCAATGGTCAAGGTTAGGTGAAGCAACTTCCTGCCAGCTTCCCACAACCAAAGTCAGTGGGGAAGCTGACAGGAAGTTGCAAGTCCCAGGCCCCCAGGCAGGTAAGTGGCTGCTGCCAGGTGGGGGAGGGAGCAGGGAGTGCACGCAGCTGCAGGGGAGGGTCAGGGAGGGTGCACGAGAGGTGCCATGTGGATTGGGGAGGGTGTGAGGATGTGATGGGATGTATGAGGCGCTGCACAGGTTGGGGGGTGCAAGGGGTGCATGAGAGGTATGTGGGTTGGGGAGGGTGCAAGGGATGCACAAGAAGCACCACACAGGTTGGGGAGGATGTGTGAGAGGCATGCAAGTCAGGTGCGCAGGGGTGTGGTGCAGGTTGGGGAGGGGGTGTAGGCTGTGTGAGTGGCCAGCACAGCACAAGCACAGAGGGTCTGGGGGAGGGTGCACAGGTGTGGGAGACTTACTCCAGTGACTTGAGACCTTCCCTGCTGGCTTCCCCATTGACTTTCTGGGGATGCTGGCAGGGAAGGGTGCAAATGGTGATCACGTGATCACAGGGTGCTTGGCAACCAGTCATAAGTGCGAATAGGTTGCCAAGTACCCAGATTGCGATCACGTGACTGCGGGGGTGCTGGGACAGCTGGAACTCTGAGGACCGGTCATAATCACCATTTGTTCAGCACCGTCGTAACTTTGAATGGTTCCTGAACGAATGGTTGTAGGTTGGGGACTACCTGTGGTAAGAAAAGCACAATTACATATGTAGAAATGGTTCATTCAGATCCCATGAATAGACCAAAGAAACATTAAGAACCTACCAGGGCATATGTATAAACTGTTACGACATGGAGACAGAACAAATAATGGCATCATAAAATAGATGGAAAACTTTAAAGAGTCACAATGGGAAGAATTATGGAACAAATCTTTAAAATTTATCTCAAGTTATAATTTGGGGGGGGGGGGAATTGGTATAAAATTTTTATAGATAGTATACAACTCCATCAATAATTGCCAAAATTGACAAATCATATAGTATTAAATGCTAGAAATACCATGAGACAGAAGGAACATTTTATCATATGAGGTGGACGTAAACTCAAAAGCACTGGAAAGAAATGCACAGCACTACAGGTAGTCCTTGGTTAACCATCGGTGACTGTTGGAAGTTATGATGGTGCTGAACAAGTACTTACAACTGGTCCTCCAAGTTCCAGCTGTCCCAGCACTCCAGTCATGTGATCATGATCTAGGCTCTTGGGAACTGGCTTGCACTTATAATAGTTGCAGAGTCTTGCAGTCACATGATCACTATTTGCAACCTTTTCTGCCAGCTTCCCCATTGACTTTCCTTGTGGGAAGCTGGCAGGGAAGGTTGCAAGTGACTTACGTAAGTCCCCCCCATCCAGCAGCAGTTACCCCAAGCCCCGCCATGGTCACAGCCCTTTGCATGACTTTTCTGCATCCGGCAGCAGCCACTTTGCTGCCTACCAGCCTGCTTGCAAGCTGCCTGGGACTTGCAACTTCCTGCCAGCTTCCCCAATGACATTGCTTGTTGGAAGCCAGCAGGAAATTGCAGAGAGGTCCTTGCTTAATGACCCACAATCCTCACTTAATGATGGCAATGGGAGTGTCAGAGATTGCAGTTGCTAAGCGATTGTGGTCATGTGAAGTCACACTTTATGACTGCATTGCTTAGCGACAGAAATTCTGATCCCGATTACCATTGTTAGCTGAGGATTACCTGTATTCAGAGAATTTTAGAAATCAAAGTTGAAGTGAAATCACATATTAACAAAAAGTATCAGCATTTACTAAGATACATGTTCATGTCCGTGAGGATAAATTTAGCACAGCTTTGGAAAAGAGATATATTACTGATAATATCACACTGGAGAATGTGCAGTAATGGCAAAATTAACAGCATATATTCATAACATAAATTTAACCAAATTTAAGCCAGAATAGCTTCTGTACCTAATATATATTAAGTGGCAAGGCAAACATAAAACAGATTACATGTAAAAAAGAACAGATTGTAAAATTAACTGGGGTTATCAATTGGTCGGCTGCATATTTTGCATATGACATAGCAGAATTTAGCTTTATTTAGGGTAACAGAATCATGGATATCTGAGACTAAAAACTAAGTAAAATTGATCAGAATGTTCAGGAAATTTGCTTAAAGGTAGGGTGATCCATTCTGACCACGTGCCTGCATAAAACGGGCATTAAAATGCGTTTAACAGTTTCGATAGCTCAAACTTTAGCCCAAATGGGATGCCTTTGTATCTCCCTTCTAAAACTGCAGTAGGAAGGGCATCAAATCAAGCTTATTAGAAATAATTCTAAGAAGTTTTAAATGTAAAAATGAAGATCCCATTTTGATTTAAGGCAGTTTCAACCAATGAAAAGATTTTTTTTTTCTAGAAAATCTTCTTTGGCATTTTATAAAGTAACAAAACACAAGCAAAAACGGCTTTGAGACTTCTAATAGGGATCTATTACTATCTTTTGTGCACGGTCACATTCTGTTTGGATTTCAGATATCAGATAAATTTCTAAAATAGTCTCCTCAATCCGATGCCCTCCGGGTATGTTAAGACTTAGATTTTCCAGTTAATAAGGCCAGTAGAATTCTTGGAGCTGTTGTGGTAGTACCTCTAGAGGGCAACAGGTTGGGGAACTTTACAGGTAGTCCTTGCTTACTGCCTGCCTTGTTTAACAACCGTTCAAAGTTATGACTGTGTTAAAAAAAAAAAAAAGCTTTGCAACCAGTCCTTGCATTTATAACCATTGCAGCATCCTCCGGTCTCTTAATTGCCATTTGTATGCTTCACAACTGCCTTGCAACAAGCAGAGTTAATAAAGAAGGGGGAAGTAAAATTGTAAGTCATGGTCACGTGATGTTTTGCTTAACGACCGAAGGGGAATTGAGGTTGTAAGCTCATTTTAGTCACATGATGTTTCACTTAGCAATGATGGTCCTTAGTGAGAGAGTTGCTGGTCCCAATTGTGCTTGCTAAGTGAGGACTACCTGTATTAATAGTTTCAGTCCATATTTCTCCAGAGGCTTCTTTTGAATCTTTCATGTTCAGAAAGCTGCCTACCTGAGAAATCTTACTTAGCTTTTTCTATTAAGCAACTGAATATTTTTTTAATGTATAGATATGTGCAAAGAAGAGGACACATATGTTGAATACTATTAAAAGTCCTTGTGTGTATGTATGCCAACACATCTACAAAGGGCATTGTTTTATCTCCATCTGTCTTGATATTGCGTTGCTGCAAGAGTACCTGGAAGTTATCTTTATGCAGCATGACAAACAATGCTTATCATGCCTAATTTCAAAGAAATTATTTAATTCCAAGGTTTTATTTTGGGATATAATATAGTTTGAACTGTGAATTTAGGATGTGTAGCTGATACAGAGAGAGAAAGTATGCCATTTTGCCAACAGTAACTGTCATGTCTTTGTGTACAAAATTTGGCACATGATGGAAACAGTGACTGTATAATACATGAGATATTTCCCAGATGAGAACATATAGTTACAGCATTGGTATCATCCAAATCTGGACAATGCCTTTCTGTGTATTAATACCACACTGTGACAATATGTTCTTCATGAACCAGAATAGGGACTCTTCCTGAAGTGACACTGCAGGGTAATAACCAAGAAATCTTTCATCCAGAATGCTCTGTCGATAAATTCCGAAGATAATTCTCATTTAATCCCTGATAAAATAAGACTGACTTTGAGTGTTTTGCCCTGTGGTTCAGGTAGTTCTTAGACCAACATTTCATACTGGCATGAAGCTAAATGTTAGAGCTCTTGGCATGTACTGCCATAGAATAAACTTTTAAAGGACATTGGGGTCACTTGCCTGCCCATTCCATCTTGATTGTATGGACCACTGAAATGGAGGCCCTCATTAAATCAATAGCCTTTGTATTTGATTCCTGTCTATTTGGAATCAAAATGCCTTTTGATTCTGTGTTCAAAGATTTAGAATATTATCAAGAGATGAAAAACATGTCAGAAAAAAACCTTTTGCAAACTACAGTATTTTAACCACCAATTTGACCAATAGTACAAATTAAGCTACAGTGCTTGCATTTGGACCAAAGCAAGTGGTACTATCCTCCCAAATTACTTTCCAGTTTGTAAGAGGCAAGAGAAATGAATTCCAAAGAAAATGCCATTTCAATTACATTGGAAATGAATATGTGTAATAGAACTTATAGTTTTATATAGACTATATATAATAGTCTTACATAGACTATTGCAATGTGCTCTACATGGAGCTACCCTTGAAGAGTATCTGGAAGCTACAGCTGGTTCAAAATGCAGCCAGGCAGGCAAGTTTGGGTGCCCCAAAGATGGCACATCTTACACCTTTGCTGCGCGAGCTGCATGGGTGCCAGTTTGCTTCCGGGTCCAATTCAAGGTGTTGGTTATCACCTTTAAAGCTCTACGTAGCATGGGACTGGTTACCTGAGGGTCCCTCTCACCCCCATTATATCAACCCATCCCACCCAGTCAAGCAGAGAGGGTATGCTGCGGACCCCATTGACGAAAGAATGTCAACTGGCGGGGCCCAAGAGGAGACCCTTCTCTGCCATGGCCACCGTCCTATGGAATACCCTCCCCCCAGAGGTGAGGCAGGCCCCTACTGTCGACTTTCCGGAAAGCAGTTAAGACCTGGTTCTGCCAACTTGCATGGGTCAAGAAAAGGGGCAACCAACCCTGGGGTTGGCTAGCACCTTGAAGATGCTCCCTGTACCTTTTCTATTAGCAGCACTGTGGAAGATATTATTTATGGATGTACTTGGTTTTATTGTATTTTATACTATTTTTATTGTATTTTAATTAATATTTATTTGTTGTTCTTATTGTAAACCGCCCAGAGTCACTTTCTTGTGAGATGGGCGGTGTCCAAATTTGAAATATAAATAAATAAATAAGCAAGCAAGCAAGCTTTCAAAGCCATGACTAGTTGGAAAATGATCCGGGGCCTTTTCAACTGCAGAATCCAAGTTGCAGAACGCCCTTCCTGCTGAAGTTTGGACCTCCCTTTTAAGCTTTCGGCACATTGTTAAGACATTTTCATTTTGCCAAACTTTATCTCATATAAAGCAAAAAAATTATACATGATATATTGTGATGAATTGTTTTGTGCTATACTTATTATCAGTACTGCTTGTATTAATTTAAATTGTGTTCACTATGTTTCATACAATATATGCCCTTCAGGTTTATTTAAAATATACAAGTTTATATATTTTTTTAATGGAAAATTTAATAACCCCCTGAAAGCAGCCTGATAAAACTATAGTAAAACCAAGATATATTGGTTTATGTGAGCCACTGAGAGTAATTTTTCATTGTGGTGGCATACAAATATGTTTAATAAATAAATATATTTATCTATGTATTTCTGTTTCTATATATTAAAAATATACATGATTTGAAACTAAAACAGCTGTAGTATGTTCATGGAGAGGTTAGTTAGCTGGGTACCTTCATGTTGGGTTTCACTTCTGGTGACTGCATGGACAAATGTGTACCATCTCAGTCTGTCATTTACCAATAGACTGTAGCTCTTCCAGGGACAGTCTTGAAATCTCTTTTATACCATCAACCTACCTTGTCCATTGTGTTCCTCTTCTATCAAACTTGCCAAGCATAATAATTTTTTTCTAGTCCATCATCTGTTTATATCACATGACTTCTACTTGTGGATCATCTTGTCAAGAGAACAGTCACTTTTAATTTGATCTGGGATTGATTTATAGATTCTTCTTGAGGTCCATGGTTTTTTAAGTAACCGTCTCTAGATCTATAATTTCAAGGCATCTATCATTAGACTTGTTCTTTCTCAGGGATCATCCTTCGTAGCCATACTTTACCTTAGAAAAGCCATTGCTTTGATTCTTTTGATCTTTGTTGCTATAAAATATCTTTATCCTTCACGGTCTTAAGTTTTTCATTGTCTGCCTTCCTAGGATCAGTGTCGTCTTTACTTCTTCAGCACACCTTTTTTATCCATTCTTAAACCCAAGAAAACAAAACTATCTACCACCTTCATTTCTTCAGTATTACAGTACTTATAAGTTAATGAGACATGCTAGTTGACATTACCTTTGTCTTCTTAATATTTGATACTAATCTAGATTTTTCACTCTCTATTTTTAATTCCATAATCAACTTTTAAAAGTTGTTACTTTTGGCTCACAAAACACTGTTACCTGTATATCTCACAGTGTTAGTGTTTCAGCCTCCTATTTTGATTCTAGCTGTCAGCTCTTCTAGTCCTGCCAATACAATATATTCCCTCTATGTTAAATAGATATAGGGACAATATATATCCTTGTCTCACTTCCTTTCCTATTTTATATATGGTAGTCCTTCGGGTTCAAAGAAGACATGCTGTTGTGCAGTTCATCTGTGGACACAGAGGTGGCTCTGCAATCCCAGTCTGGAAGTCCAGAGTAGCACAATGGGGGCACTGGAAGTCTATTGTTGTCGTAACCATGGGTGTTATTCTGTGATGCCGCTCACAGTTTTCTATCAGTTTTTGGCAGCATCCATCTTCAAAGCTGGTGGAGGCTTCATAGCACAGGGCTTGCCAGCGGGTTCTGTCAGCAGCTACAGCTTCTAGTTCCCTTGGCTGGATGTCACAGTGGTGTAGGGTTTCTTTCACAGTGTCTTTTGTACACTGTGTAGTGTACTGGAGGTCTCTTCTTAGACCCCAGTACACTATAGAGCAACTGGTGAGGCATACAATGGTCATCCATTCTGATGATGTGTCCCACCTACTGCATTTGGGCTCTGATAATCAGGGGCTCATGCTGGTGGACTCCACGTGATCCAAGACCTCCAGGCTGGAGACACGGTCTTGCCAATGAATGCTGAGAATGGAGCAAAGAGCACACATGTGAAATTTCTCCAGTTGTTTGATGTGCCCTTGGTACAGAGACCAGGACTCACATCTGTATAGGAGAGAAGGGATAACCACAGCTCTGTAGACTTTCAGCTTTGTGGAGATACGGATGTTGTGTTGATTGAGCACTCTAGTACGCAGCCGTCCCAGTGCCTGGCTGGCCTTGCAGATCCTGGAGAACATTTCTTTGTCCAAAGACCCATTGCTCAAGATGATGCTTCCCAAGTATTTGAAACTGTTTATATTTGTCAGCTGTTGTCAACAGTGATTTTTGGTTCTATGGGGTTGGTATTTAGCACAGGCTGGTAAACTACTTCAGTCTTGTCCTGTTTGTCAGGCAAAGAGCATAGCAGCATCTGAGAATTTGTTCAGCATCAACTCTCTGATAATCCAGAGAGCCTCCATGTTAACACTGTCAAATGCCTTTGTCAGGTTAATGAAAACAGAGTAAAGAGTCTTGTTCTGCTTGATGCACTCTCCTGGACTTGCCTCATGGCAAATCTGTCTGCTGTACTTTTCTCCAATTTCAGTTCTTACAGTTGATTTTCACTGTTTGTCAAGTTTCCATAAAAAAAAATAATGTGGTCTGGCACATTAGCTTACATATATTCCACATTTTTGAATTCTCCACATAATCAGATTCCTCTCTTTCTAAGATCTTGTCAAATTTCACTTACCTGAGGAATAAGTATAGTGCTAAAGAAATGTATGCATTATCTTGAATCTCTTTCATAAGTATATGTATACTGTATACTTCAGTCTGAGACCACATAACTCTTATTCCATATTTGTTGACATAGTGCTGTAATTGCTTCTTTTGTAGCTTTAAACAGTTAATTGGGTATTTCATTTGCATCTGGTGCTTTCCTATTTGACAGCTGGTATATTGATGTATATTAGATATTCTTGAGTATCTGCAAACGCTTCTGTCAACAAAGGTTCTTCTCATGGTGGGGTTAATGTATTGTTATTTATTTATTACATTTATAATCCACCTTTCCAGAATCTGAAGCTTCTCCCTCATCTTTTATTTTATCATCACAATACCTCTATAAGTTTAGTAAGGCTATACTTGGCCTAAAATCTCTAAGGAATTTCATGTCTGACTATGAAATATGAAACTAATTTCGTATTTCATGTCTGACTATGAAACTGACTAATTTCATGTTTGAAAATATATCTCCTTGATCTTAGTCTAATACTCTTACATACTAATTTTCTACTCTTTCATGTCTACTCTCCACTAAGAAATCATTATCTTTTGAAACTGATTCACATCTTGTAAATGAAACAGTCAGTTGTTTTTAAAATGAGAAAAAACTCCAAAGTGGTGAATTCTTTAAATGTTGAGAAACTCAATGGAGCAAGACAGGAAGCTGCTCAAAATAATGTATGACAGTCTTCAACTGGTTTCATTTCATTTCTGTGGCTATTTGTTATGAAAGCTTTGGAAATATAGACAAACAGTTGAACAGAAATCCCTTCATGGTTTTTCAGAAATACCTAAAGTACTCTTGTCCATATGTTGAAGTTTCAACTCATATGGTTTGGTCTTGTTTTATTATCTTCATATTTTGGAACAACATTAGTAGGATTGTTAATGTATCTTTGGACCACTTGTGTGGTAAAGATTCATATTTTCTGTGGCTATATTTCCAGCATACTGAATCTATCAAGAAATGTATATGTTTTCAGACATGGGAGTTACCTAAAAGAATCAATGGATATATGTTGCTTGTGAAGATATGATTTGGGATGGGTGAGTGTTGGTGTTGTTTTGCTCATAACAATTTGCCAGGACCCTTTTTCTTTCTTTTAAAATAATTGTTAAAGTTATATTGCCACCTCTGCTTTATGTATGTATACTTTCTTTTGTTAACTAGTTCAGTATAATAAAATAAATAAAACAATCAAAGTAGCCTGGTCAAATTCTGCCATTATTTCCTACACATATGGAAGTACCAGAATTGTACATTTCACATAATCATCAGGGTAGCTCAGGCTACATTTTGTACGCGGTTTTGGCATTTGCATTTCTCATTGACCATATCTGAGAAAACAGGACGTCATGAAATAGGTATGCCAGTAAAAGGGTATATACATATCAATCTTTTAACAATTCTATTTCCTTTACAGGGCAAACTTTACAGTTATCAAATATAATTATATTAAGAAGTGCAGTTGATAGCACTCACTAAATGCAGTGGGATTTGAATTAAATTAATTTAACTTTCCTGTTTTGTTTCAGTAGTCAAAATGGTCAGTAGCAGTTACATTGTTTGTTACTGTGGTTGTTACAATTCATTATTTTTGACTGCAGTAAAATCAAATAATCCCTGTTAGGATTTCTTTTAAAATACATTGTAGGAGGACAGCCATGTTAGTCTATGGTGGCAAAAAATCAGGAGTCTGGCAGTCCCTTTTTCAACTAATAAATTTATTAAAAAGCATAAACTTTTGTGACTTCAGCTGACTTCATCAGATTTAAAATACAGTGATGGTTGATGTTGCACCACATGGTGGGGCTATGTTATCACTTTTTTAGGGGTTGTGTGAGTTGCCTCCGTATAATCTTGGCACCTTTTCCAAATATATGGAGTAAATGGTGTAGTTTATTTAGGGTTATTTATTTAAATATATTAATAGATTAATAGGCTTTCTTTACTGGGATCTGAGGTCAGATTGTTCTTCAGTTTCCAGGCAGGTTTACTCTCCAGTGCACATCCTTCTTGATGTGGTTGCTTCAGTTACCTGACAGCAGTTCTGCCAGTGGGGCCTCTCTTGCATTCAAGGTTGAAACTGGAGGGAGGAATCTCAGATTAACCCACAGCAGGGGTAAGGTCAAGTGGACCTCTTATGGCTCAACCCCATGAAAGGAAGTCCAACATCAAACACAGAAGAAGGCAATGGCAAACTACCTCTGTATTGTTGCCAAAAAAACGGGATGAACATGGCTGTAACCTTTAAATTTAGATACAAGATTAGAAGACACTCCTAACTCCTAGGGAATAGCACAGAAATTTACCATATATCTGGAATGATGGTGTGATGGCTACCCCAAAGCCATAAGGAAGTCTGGTGGTGTCAGTGCTGAAAGAAATAGACAATCGCAAGCAGTTGAGCCCAACTTGATGTCACCTAACTAACTTTTCAGTGATTCCAGTGTTGTTTCAGAAGTCTGTTTTCTGCTTCTCCATGCTTCTGGTGGGTTATCTGGCTTCTTAAATATAGGTCACATATATATTCTACCAAAAGTTTATTAGTACTTTAAAAAAATGATCAGTTTAAAAAATATTTGGTTCCAAAGAGTGGGGAGGAAGGATGCTAGTCAGCTTGTTGAATTGCAGGATCTGCTTTAGATGCTAAATTTGCAATCAGTTGCCTCATTTACCAATTTCCTGTCTGTTTTATCCAATGCAATTAATTAGATGGGTCTGTTAGAAAATGTAGAGGTCAAGCTTAATTACAAAGCATAACAGGCTGCTTTATTGGAGTATAGCAGGAAATGGAGTATTTTACTTGGCAGTGAATAAAATCAGAGGAGAAAAAAGTGAAATAAGACTTGATTTAGTTGATTACCTCCCTTCTCTTATATAGTATAGGGCCTAGGCTGTAGGTTACAGCCTATCCTATGACAGCATCAAATGTTTCTATTTTACATTGGGAGTATGATGAGAGCCAGTTTGGTCTAGTGGTTAAGGCCCCAGGCTAGAAACCAGGGGACTGTGAGTTCTAGTCCCGCCTTAGTCATGAAAGCCGGCTGGGTGACTTTGGGCCAGTCTTTCTCTCTTAGCCCATGACGTCAGGCTCGGGCAACAAGCCGGTTGGTAAATTCCTGTCACAACCAATGGATCAACATTTGGTTAATCTGAAAAAGCAAACCCTGCACCTGTGGGAAAATGCTAGGAAGGAAAAAAAAATATGGGTAAGCACATTCAGGGCTCAGGTGACACTTTTGTAATAATAGCCAACTAATTTAGGACAGTGATGATTTTATTTATTTTGCTTATTTAAAAACTCAAAATAACTTATCAAATATACCTAAAGCACAGTAGAAAGAATCCAAATTACAGAATCTAATTTCATGTAAGAAAGGAAAAGCAGAGTCAAACAAAGCACCACTGAAGCAGGGATAAAACTCAGAGCCAGTAAAATTAAAATGTCTTAATAGGCTGAAGTTCAACTGAGAGGAAGTTGACTGAACCTCTGTAGGACTGGAATTCCATAAATGGAAGGTACCAAAAAGGCCCTCCCTTGTACTATGATCTGGTGCATCTCTAGAGCAGAGCAATGACAGATGCAGAATATATAGACACAGGAATGCAGGGAAGATGGCAAGATCTCAAATTACTTTGGGTTTAGCAGCAAAACACTGGATGTACAATTTTTTTAAAAAAATGGGATATGAAACAAAAAAAGAGAAACAACATTTTATATCTCTTTTTAAAGCATTGAACTTTGACCACATGGAATAATATTGATCAGTCTTTGCATTTTGTCAATAAAGAGCCATAGTGGTTCTTTATTACTGATGAATTCCAAATTTTGATACACAGCTCAAAATCACATTCACACCTTCAGACTATATTACTCTTCCCAAAACTATAGTAGCAAATTTACAGATAAACCAAAATGGAGCAATAGTGGGACAAGGATAACATATATAATGATAATCACTCCATCATTTTACACTTCCAGCATAATGAAGTTGACAGCCAATTCCTTTGAAACATCTTTCTGAGATGTCCAATAAATATGAAAAAGTATTGAAATAATCTCCTTTTAAAAATGATGTGAAACTTAATGTTCTTTAAAACCCTTAAACATTTATTTGTTTATTGGGCATTTTAACTCTTTATAACAAAATTCTTGTAAGAGCTGACACTCTTTAATTATCTGTACAAAATTATGTAGATTTGATAAGTAATCACACTATCTGAGCCTTTTATAAAACCAGATTGCACTCAAAGGTAATAACATCTATAGTCTATGTGCTGGGCGTTTTAAGTGTATTCAAACAGAAACTGGATTCCAGAGCAGGTGGTTTAAAATTAGAGTAATGTGATTAGAAAACCAGTAATGTGATTAGAAAGAAAATAGTCTGGATACACATTCTGTGCCTACAAAACCTTCTGAATATTAGTGCACTGCTAATCAGCCTATTAGTATGATGGAAAATAATGGGGAACAGGAAAGAGATAAGAAAATCTGTAGATTTGTGAAGTTCTATTTCACATTCACAGTCCATTTTGTAGTTGGAGTCCTAGTCCAAGTTCTTTACCAATATCCCAAATGCATTAGAAATTATTAAGATAAAAGCTGAAGATGATAAGCTAAACGATTTGGTAACTTTTCAATGGAGCCTAAACTATAGTCAATATTTCTATGTAAACATCCTATGAACATCCTAACATATGAAGCTGTCAATCTGTTACTTCAAGTTCTCAAAACTGTTAGCTCCAGTTTTGAGAACTTATTCTAAACCCAGTTCTGTGAGACTTCAAATGTGAAATTTCTGTCTTAACTCCTCGTTTTGTGCTAAACAGAATGCTGATCAGAGGGTTCCAGAGTCTACTGTTCAATGCAGTAAGAAGATTGTAATGGATGTTCACCTTTTCATTCATTTTATTTGGTATCAATGCAGGAAATTACACTTGGAAAGAATGTTTAATGTTCCATTTAAAATATGCTAATATTCCTTTTTTATTGTATGTAAATGCCATTTTAGCAGAAAAGACAACATGTACATATATGAAATAAGTAAACAAATATTTTTAAAAGCTAAAATAGGTAATTGAGTGACTTCTGCTAGATCGTTTCTTGCTAAAAGTCCTACTAAAAGGTTCTCTTTTGGTAAGTTGTCTGTCTCTCT
Organism: Python bivittatus; assembly: GCF_059951505.1. Taxonomy (NCBI): domain Eukaryota; kingdom Metazoa; phylum Chordata; class Lepidosauria; order Squamata; family Pythonidae; genus Python; species Python bivittatus. The sequence goes on from NW_028277028.1 coordinate 4,533,539, forward strand.
CTCACCACTGGACCTGTTCCACACAACTAGGACAACCTGGTTGTTGCAGCAGTTGTTGCCTTCAGCTGGTATTTACCCCCCATCCTGAGTTATAGGTGCAAGGCCAAAAGAAGGAAAACGGCTGCTCCACCTGCTGTTTGATAAAGGATAGGACAACATAGGCCCAGTATCTTGGTAGTCAATTAGAAGTGGCCTAGGCATTCACAGGTATGCCACCAGATTACAACTGTCCACCAAAGCTGTAAACTAGCACCACTAATGTCTGTTTAAAGTAGAATTTAGGTTCTTAGAAACACACAAAAGCAGAGAAAATACAGATGAGTGTTAGGCTCAGATAAAAAGAATTAGGATTCGAAGAGCACCTATTTGGGGGAACAGTGGGTAGGCCATAAAAAATGGAGATTAAGCCAGAGTGAAAGAATAGCTTTGAAAGAAATTGGGCAAGACATGAGTACAAAAACCAAGATGCACTTCTGATTGAAAGGAAGAAAGTGCTTTGGTGTGCACATGGCCACACAAATAGCAACTGCTGGCACCTCCTTAAAACAAACACATGTTTTCCCAGGTTTACACAGAGACAGTTGTACAATGCTGGTAGAAGATGCAGCTGCTTTAAAAAGTTATTAATAGGTGCTACATGGCTGCTGCCCACTAGGAAAAGACATAGCTGCTTTAAGGGAGTTGCTGATAAGTGCTATGTGAGCTCCCCACACTCTTTGAAGCACCTTTGACTCTGCAGCACCACACATCCCTACTAATTATTGCATCTAGAAATCTGGGTACGCTAGATTCTTCCCTGAGCCCTAGAAAATTTCATCCTACAACCTAGGGAGCGACTAAATTCTTCCCTTCCCTTCAGTCACCTGCTGAAAATTCAAAGAACAAAAGCCTCCAGTAAAGTCCTCTCTTGCTTTGTAAATCCTTTTAAGGGGAGGAGAATAACCTAACTAACCCTTCTAGGGGCTTCTTTACCAGAGGTAGAAGGTATTAATTTACAGATTAATTGCATACTGTATGTGTTCTCATTTAAAGAATATCTCTAGAAGCTTGCTTTGTGAGAAGTGACCACTGCATAAGTTAATGAAGCATTCCATTTCTTACAACTGCAAAAACGTCCAGTAAAATAATCAAAGCAACAAGAGTTACGGGAATAAGGTTTTCATTAAAGGTGGGTGATTGAAATCATCCTGTATTCTCTTCCTCTCTTTACTATTTGGAGTAAAATAAATTCACAAAGCAATGAAAGTTACAATACATATATCAACAGTAACTTTAATTTGTATCCCCAGGCTATGGCATTCATCTTTCAGTATGATAGAATTTGGCTTCAATTAGTGCAGAAGTTCAGCACACACCATTACTTGCATTCACAAGCAAAAGAGTATTTACTACAACATAAGTAACACTTTTTATGTTCTGGTAAATTCTCCCAAGTGGCAAGCAAAGCTGTTACATATCTTTTTGGAAAGTGATTCCTGAAAGGTCTTCTGGCTTTTTTCACATACTTTTACAAATTTCTCAGATGGGGACCTACCATCAGTTATAGTGTCTGCAAGGGGATATTTTCAGTCCCTGGTCTTCAAATACACCCCAACATAACTCTGATTGTATATGAAACAAATGCATCATTGTTTAATTTTTTTAAAAGGAGAGCAGATGGTATTAAATGTTAATGGACATTGCATACCAGTCATACCACTTAGCAGTTTCTCAGCTGTTGATCTTTGACAGGCAGAAGCATCTGGTTTCTAAAAATACTTGCCAGAACACACACTATCTTCCCAGTAGGAGACAGTAAACTGAATGTTGTAGCTATTGCATGCACATTTTTTTTCAAGAATAATACAATTTTACTCATGGTTCCATGAAGCCAACCCTGATAGTGTGTGGCCAACCTTTTTCCTCTCTGCAAAGGCACTTTGATGAGCTTAAAAAAGCCTTTCCTGTTCTCTATGGAAGTAGGATGCTAATTGGGAGGTCCTGAGACTGCCCATTTATAGGATTGGTTCTCTGAAAGTTGGGAAGTCTTTAAAGAGCAGGAGTGATACAAAATCTGAGTCATTTGGAACCTTCCTGTATTAAAAGCTTGGATGTCTTGATATAGTAAGAGGAGACATGGAGACAGTTGAAGTGTTCAGTCCAGAAGGCAAAGGTAGGGGGCTGAAGGCAGCAAAAGAATTTTGGGCCGGAGATGTAATTTTTGCAGAGCGAGCCTATGCTGCGGTGGTATTTGACAGGTAAGCAGGGAAAATTAATATGTGCATTGTTAGGAAGCCAGAGGGGAATGTAAGACGGAGATGGTACAAAAGAGATGCAATTCATCACACCCTAATCAGGGAGAACGTTATGACTCCTTGTCTAATTCATAGATGAGAAAATAGGAGCACTTGAGAAAGAGACTTCCCAGACAGCGCTAGTTTTCTTGAGCAGTGGTGAGACAGAAGATTCCTCTTTTCAACTCTGCCTTGAAGCTGTTGGGTGCCTTTCAGGCTTAGACACCCCCCTCCCCCCAATCATGCAATGTCAGCATAATATGGTCAGGATATATGTAGAACATTTAACAACTTAGGGGTGCTACACGAGTGTTTAATATGTATTAGTTATCATCGCAGTCAACTGCCAGCTATCTGGTATATCAAGAGGCTCATACTGGCAGTGCTTCACTGAGGCTATCAAATATTACCTATTACTCAGATATTATTAATCCAAAATGATGAGAATAAGATTCATGAAACATTTTCCCCATTGGCTTCCCTCCATGTCCCTTCTTCTCTACAATTCAAAGGATGCTTTAAATCCCTGGTTTTTTTAAATATATATGTTTAGATTTGAATAAGATCTCAGGTTGAATCTCCCAGAATTACTGGATGACTCTCACTCCTTCATATATCATGTATGCATGGGCAATGTGAGTGGAAACAGCCTGCAGTTGTAGGACTGTACCTCTGTGGCTTCCCCTGTTTTATAATCCGTAAGTGAATATGGATCTATGAGATAGGGAAGCCTGTTTACCTAGATTGCTTTGTTCACAGATTTCTGCAGGTCCTGGAGCCCTGCACAATCAGTAGTCTGGAAAAATATGCTGGCCTTGTCTTGCCTGCTTTTGGATGTGGCCAGTGCTGGACAAGTCATGTGTCCCTGAAGCGGGAGTAGGGAAGCCCTCCTTTTCTACCCATATTGCTTCTTCATACTAACAATACCCAAAAGAGGTAATTGATTTTTCATAGGGAACATATATTGAACTGTAAAAAAACAAAATGATGTGGGACCAACAACATTGACTTCACCACTAACTCAGGCCACCACGCATTAAGGCACTAAATGCTTCTTTAATCCCTTCCTTCCAAGTGTGAATAGTAACAGAGGCTTTATCAATGTTCTGCTTGAGTCTTGGTGCTATATTTAGGCATGCTGTTTTGCCCCTTTAGTTCAGCCTCCTGAATCTCCCTGCGCCTTTTCCCTTAGGCTGGGGATGGGAAACAGTGTACATGACTTCCTCAGCTTTGGAATCACTGCTTGTAGGTAAGCTAGCTTCACTCACCGCCATCACTGTACACTGTTGCTATTCTCCCCAGATGAGAGGATTCTGGATGTTCATTGGAACATTTTCTTCACACATATAACTAGTGAAGGAATGCTCCTACGCACTATTCCTCCCATACATTCAATGTGTGAAAAGTTTTATGTGCAACCTCCATTTGAGAAAGCCTACTGGAGACCTGAGTTAAAAGCTTGCCACAATGTGATTATATAACCAAATTAGTAAAACCTATTTATTCAAAGAAGCCTGGAATATGTTCGCTTATTGTAAAAGAAGTTTTTCCTTTGTACACCTTATCTTCCAAGTACTGTTCACTAGAGATACAGAAGAGAACTTCATTCTAGTTCACATACACATGTCTATGTGTGTAGATATGTGGATAGGTGTCTTTTATCAGTGAATGGTCTTGCATTCCCTTCCCAGTGTTATCTTGGCCTCCCTCTAAATGGGTGTGTGCACTTTATTCACAAGTCCAAATGGCTATGATGCTGTACATAGCAGTGCATGACTTTGGGATCAGGGGTTACGCCAGAGTCAAATGAAAATGGGAGCTAATGATGATGGTTAGGTGTTACTTGGAAGGTGCAGCAGAGATTGAAATGGTTATTGAAACAATATTTTATATTTCAAAGAAGAAACTAAATAGTAGTCTGAAAATAATTGATTACCAGAAGTTAAACTCACCCTTTTTTTGGCCAGATACCACTCTTTGAGAAAAGAATTATTTGGTCTACAGACTACAGAAGGACTATAGAAAGCATGTCATTGATGCCATCAAATTGCTTGAGTGGATAGGGCCAGAATTCCAGTATTACTGTTTTTGGGAGGGCAACAGGGAGCAGTTTAATTGACAAAATGGATGCCTTAATCTTTGCAGAGTAGCCTGTAGAAATCCAGTGTCTGGAGGTTAGGGTTTGGGCCAAAAGAAGCTTTGACTGAATCCCAGCATAAAGGATTTGTGTTTGTCCAGAGATATCTTGGTTCATTAAATGACTGCCCTGAATAGGGGTCATCTCCCCTCTGAAGGAAAAGGTCCACAACTTGGGGGTTCTCCAGGGCTCATGGCAATGACTGGAACAGTAACTGGAAACCATGGCCAGGGGCTCCTTTGCCCAGTACAGGCTGTTGCACCAGTTGCAGACCTACCTGAACCATGAAGCCCTGATGACAGTGACTCGTGTCCTCATTATCACACATCTAGATCACTGTAGTGCACTATACATGACAATAAACTTTGAAGATAACTTTCAAACTGCAGCTGGTTCAAAATAGTGGCTACTAGGATATTGTTGAGCGAGAGTCATTACTGTTGTATAACATCAATTTTCTGGTCACTGTACAGAAATAGCAGGGCTGGTGAAACAACTTAAACCCAGCAAAGTCCCGGGCAATGATTTTATTACAGCTGAGGTTGTTAGTGGTAATCTGGAATGGTGGACCCCAGTGTTAGCATCCTGTTCACTTTTATAGGCATTACTGCACAGATTCCAAGGGAATGGAGCTTAGCTATTATAGTGCCTATACACAAAAAAAGAAATCATGATTTATCTCCCAGTTATCAACCCATAAGTCTTTTAAACATCATTAGTGAATGTTATGCTAAACAACTTTATAATAAGTTTGCAGACTGAGTTGAGTCAGAATTTATATTAGCTGATGAGTTGGCAGATTTTAGAGCCACATGTTCAATCACAGACAACACTCTAATGTTACAGCATTTAGTGGAAAAATACTAAATGCTCAAGCTGGTCCACACTACTATATAGGCTACCTTCATTGAATTTAGGTTTTCATTTGACTCTATCTCTAGATCAAGGATGCGGTGCAGACTTAAAAACTCCACTGTAAATAGATCCTTGTTCCTGTTGAGTAAATTGTATGAACATTCTAAATTAGAAATTCATTGCAATATGCAGGGAAATTACACCAGAGAAATCTCTATCCACAGAGGAGTTAGGCAGGGCTGCATCCTATCACCTTTGTTATTTAATTTGAATTTTAATTCTATAATAATTAACTTAAACAGCCTCCCATGCCACAGTCCAAAACTAGCTGATAAACACATCGCAATACTGTACTTTTGTATGCAAGTGATGTAGTACTGCCATCTTATACACCAATTGGTTTAAACCGAACTCTGTGCACTTTAGGGTGTCAAGATGAATCATTGGAGATAAATTATTCTGAACTAAAATCTTGGTGTTTGCTAAATGCCCTAGAGTACATGCTTGGCAGCTAAATGGGCAGCTGATTGAACAAGTTAAAATCTTTAAATATTTGGGGATAGTATTTCACTCCTCCAGGGCCTATCAGGATTATATTGTTCAAAATGCCCCAAAATCAGCTACAGTCCTGAAATCTTTCCATTATTCCAGATGGGCACTATTTAAACCAGCTGTCCTTAAAATTTTCCCAGCAAAGGTTTGAGCACATGCTTTATTTGGGGTACATATAGGACTGTATAGCTCTTGTGCCTTTCTTGAGAGAGTACAAGCTAAATTTTTAAGGTCTATTTTTCAGGAGCACGAAGGGTGCTCAACATATCCTTCACTGTGAGACAGGTGTGATTAGAGTTGAGATCAGCATAGGCTGTGTATATTTTCACACTGGCTAATGTTAATGTTCTTTCCCATGGGCCTGAGGCCCCTAATTCTTGTGGATAATTATGAATCAGCTTGGAGAAGACCAATTCACCAAAAATTACAGAGTTATGGCCTCTTAAGGGACATGTTACTGATAATGGGTTACAAAAAGTTGGAGAATAGTTTAAAACAATTTGTGTTTGATGTAGGTAGGCAATTAGATTTGTCAGCTCTTCCTAGAGATGTGTTTTTGAGTAGCCAATCTCCTTATTTTAGACCAACAAGTTATCTAAACCGGATAACTATTCCCAAATTTAGGACAGCATTAACCTGAGCTCATTTTAATGCACTCCCCATAGCTGTTCTTGATGGAAAGCTTAGGAAAATCTAAGATTTTTCAAGACTTTGTCCTTGTGGTGATATGACACATGTATTACTTTATTGTTCATTCTATCAAGATGCACAATTACAATTTATAACCCCTTTATTAACTACATTTCCAGGTCAATCAGAATTATTTATATAGAAATTGTTATAAGATGACCAGTATGATTCAGTTTCTTTGAATATGGCCAAAGTTTGTTTTGTTGTCTGTAAAATTTGTCACCATCAATTGCATTGATAATTCAGACATAGCTGTTTATTTTATTTTTATTTTGTAATGTTTGTTTTCTTTTATTTGGTATGTTTTGACCTTTTTGCTTTTCTAAATGGAACACTGGTTATTGACTGTAATAAAAAAAACTGACTGATCACTGCATTGGCTACCAGTAGGTTTCTGGGCCATTTCAAAGAGGTGGTTATCACCCATAAAACTCTATGTGGCTTGGCTTGAGGTTAACTTAGAGAATGGCTCCTTCAGGTGGAATCTGCCCAGCCCATGAGATTAAATATGAGGTATTGTTTTTTAGGTTTCTGCCTCATGAAAGATCAAAGACACAAAGGCCATTAAAATGATCCTGTTTCAGAAAGCGTTTGGTGACTGATTTCTAGCTGATTGTGGGCATTGGGCTGCTGTTAATGGTGTGTTGTAGATATTTTATTTTTAACTTGTAAACTGCTTGGAGCCCAACTTAGCAGTTTAGCAGCTTAAATTAGACTTCTTTGACCTGGTACTACAATCATCCACCAGCAAATATTTATTTATTCATTTGTTAGATTTATAGGCTGCCTTTGTCCAGGACCTTAAAGTGGCATCCAGTTTTCCATACAAAACAACCCTGCGATATAGATTGGGCTGGGAAATAATAACTGAGCTTCCATGGCTGAGAATAGGTTTAAACCTGGATCTCCCTGTTTTTAGTCCATCATCTTAACCATTACACCATGCATTGGGAAACCATGGTTTAAATGATGGGCCTTTCCTGGTCCTGAAAATATCAAAGTGTGTTCTTTCACAATACCCTGTAAAAGGATTGCTTCTCTTTTGTTGCTCTGGTACTGAATGAATATCAGTTAGATGGAAGACAGGAAATCAATGAAATTCACATTTGTTCAAGCACTTGTCTTTGAAACAGAGCAGTTCTCTTTAGCTTTATTAGAAATGTATTGATAAGTAACCATGTTTCACTTCCTGGACTGCTGGCACAATTGATGGATTTATGCAGTCTATTTTTTTTTTTCCTCCCTGGTAAGTCCTTGCAGCTAAGTCTTGGAAAAGGGCATGGTGGTTATGGCGGCTTTCATTTCAGGCATTTAAGAAGTTCGTACACAGTTGATCTAGAAGATAGCTTCTGTACTTTTCTCATTGAGAAGATGTACACAGACACTATGGCAGCTTTCTCCAGCTGGACTATGTTAGCAAATGTTCTCAATTTTGCATCTCCAGATATGTTGGGAATCCAGCACCCAGAAGCCCCAATAGCAACCTTCTGGAATCGTGAGAACACTGGCTCTGTCATGCCAACACAGCTGGAGAATGACACATTGGGGAAATTAGCTCAGTACACTCTTACATGATTGATAGAATTCCAACATTTCCCCCCCAAGATCATATTTCAGTTCTCAAAAGCAAGCCCTATTTTATATCTCAGATTAGCTGTACGGGGAAGTGTCTGCGGGTTGATGTGATCCTTGGCAACACATTTGCTAAAATTGGAATCATACAGTGAAGATTGACAACGCCCCTGTGAAAGAACAACAGTACAATCATGTTTATGTGCATGACAGAAAGAAGTGTCCATCTAGCATGTGTGTGCATCTAACAAGTAGAAGGGACAGCAAGGTCACATTCACCATCCCCTTTCTTTGAAGTGCTATGGCCCTTTATACAGCATCTTCATAGCATTACCCAGCCATCATTGAAGTGATATAAAGACTGTCCTCATTACTGTTATTTTGGCCCAGCAATGGGTGGCAAGAAGAAAAGAGGCCTTTGCTTCTCTTCCCTCCTTCCTTGTCATTGTTCTGCAGCAATGACAATTACAGCAAGCCTGGAAGAGGGTCTCTCTTTTTCCCAGGGCAATTAATAGGAGGGAGAGGAAGGAAAAACACTTGCTCTCCTCTTTTCCTCTTGTGGGGTCCTCTGCTGCTTTTGCTACCACCTGCTCAAAGCCAGACTGACAGCAGAGCAATGGCCATGGTTTGCTTTGGAAAGTGTCAGCTATTAGAGACAATTCTGGCAAGGAGGGGAGAAAAGGGGGATGAGAAAAAAACCTATATTGAAACACTTCATTTGCTTTACAGCATATAAAATATTACCACGTGTGGAAAATGTAGATAAAGAAGTTTTCTTCCTCTCTCAGAATGTTAGTGTGTGGTCATCCTTTGAAACTAAGTGCAGAGAAGCTCAGGACCAATAAAAAGAAGCACATCTTTATACAACACATACCTTCACTGTGACCAACAGGTGGGGTGATGGCAACCAATTTAGAGCCAGGAAAAAAACAACCACCACCCAAGGCTGCTTTAATGAGTTACCTCATTAAAGCAGCTATGTTGTTCTTCAGGCTCATGAGGAAGACTTAAAAAAAGATGTGGCTGCTGCTGTTGCTGCTTTAAAGAGGGGCTGCCCCTGTAGTCCTCCATGTTCTGAAGCACTTTTCTGAATCATTTTTGAGTCATACACAGATCTATTAGACAAAGTCATGGTACTTCAATCTAGCAATGGCTACGGTCCTGGTGGCAGTGTATTATGTCCTGAATTACAGGCAGCATGCCAGCTACTGGGGAGCATCATCATGGCAGAGGGCTATAACTATTCTGTCCTGTTTCCTGAATGGAGTTGATTGGCCACTATGGGACCCAGAATATTGGTCTAGAGGGAGCTTGGGCTGATCCAGAAGAGCTTTTCTTAAGTTGCAACTTGCACAAAAGGATGAGTTAAAAGGACAAAATGAGACAGCAAACAAATTCACTATATTTTCTCATTTTGTCCCTGGCAGGAAACTATGGTTGTAGATTTTAGAGAAACTAGTGTATTAAAATGTAAATCATTGTTTAATATCCTGATTGGTTCCCTTTCAGATTACACTGGAAAATATATTGTAACTAATGAAGGTGCCCTGATATGTTGTTGTCTCATGCAAAGAGTGGAATGAACAGGCTAATGCCTGGAGGAAAGGCTTGTTCATATTTTGGATTATTCAGGCTCTTCTTTTATTTTAATAATCCATATAGCTACCCAGTGTGTTCAATGGGATTTATTGCCAGGTAAATAGATTTGCAGTTTCTGTGAGCCCAGTGGGATTTATTTCCTGGGAAATGGTGCTGCCTGCCATTCCTTCATGGCCTCCTCCAAGGAGTCTCCCCCCCCCAAATGTCAGCTGAGTTGAGCTACAGCTGTTTTTATCCAGGCTTCTGTCTCCTTGTTTCCATATAAGGAGAACAAAGTCTGCAGCATCTTTTCACTGCACTGACTTGACAGTTGATAGAAACCAGTCAGGTACTTCAGACTGATGTCCAGCATTGCCCAGTGCACGCTTGAGGGTTCTGCCTGGGTTTGTGTGGCTTCTCCAGAGCAAGTGGCGTTTTCATTTTAAAGCTGAGAGTCTGGCTTATTCTTCGGTTGTTATCAGCCTTGCGAAACACAATTACCTTATCTTATTTTAACCATAGGAAGAAAAGCATGGTAATATATAATTTACTAGGTTAAGGGTGGACTTTGCAATAAGCAGAAGAGCAAGATAAATATATTTCAGATTTCTTTTATTCTTTCCCTCCTTTATTTGTTCTTTGCCCTTTCATTAAGTGTGCTGGAGGTGTAATTCCGACAGAGAGCTGTTAAGACAGATGCCCAAGTTCAAGAAGGGATGGCAGAATGCCCATGAAATGGAATAAGTATTAGAGATTGATGAACGAGACCACTTTGCCTGCTGTAGTCCTTCAGGAAGAGCCAAGAGTGGCTCTTTCTGGCACAATGTGTGGAAATCCCACCATTATCTTGATCCTGCATTTTGCTTATGGGGAAGCATTTGTGTGAGGTTGTGGCTGTCTGATCCTGAATCTGAGCCTGCTCCTGCAGACTTTCAGAAAGTGGGCTGGAGATTAGTTCACCACAAAATGAGCTCATGACTAAATTGTCTCAACTTTCTCACCACAGGCAAAAGATACAAGCTTTAAGGTAATTTGAGCTGAACCAACCAACCCTGTACCATCAAGGGAAAAAACAAACGAAGAAAAAGATATCTGTTCTGATAGGGAAGATATTTGGTTCCTTAAAATGCTCTGAGTTGGTAAAAAACACAGTCACATTATTTATTGTTTTTACTGATTATCCAGCCTTCCTACTGATGAACAAGAGTCCAGAAGGCTAACAACAATAAAATAATACAATACAATAATAAATACATTAAATAGGGGCAATAAAACAAGTAAAATTGCAACCAGGATCCACCAGTTCAGCAGGCAAAACCGGCTTATGCCCCACAGGCAGCATTTGTCTAAATACTGTAAAAGTGCCTCCCCGGGGGGGCATCTGGCCAACCTTGACTGAGCTTGGAAGCCAAAGCAAGAACTGGGCTGTACTCTGGTTACTACTTTTCAGGGAGGGCTGCCTGGAGTTCCAGGGGTGGAGGCTATAGGCTGCAAAGTTGAAAAAAGATCTTGGAAGAAGGCCATGGCAAGGCATTTCTGTCACACTGCCCAGACCATAGTCGCCAGGAGTCCAGCTTGCCTGGAGAGTGTCTTTACCTATTTAAAATAAAAAATAGGTCCTCCTTAGCTTTGTCTGGAATGGCTTGTGCGCCCTTCTAATATGGTTTGCCAAAGAAGCTTTCCTTAGTGCTAGGATTTCTCAAAGCAATCCTTTATTATCACATGCCAAAGTTAAAGGTGTTTTAAAGAGCATGAAATAAACACCAGGCCTACTTCTTTTCAGCTTCTAAACCCTCTCATGCAGCTCTTCACCCTGTACAGTATCTTAGTGCTCCATTTCCTGAGGCTGCAAATTCTTGGCTCTGGGCTGATTTGGGAAGCTCCAAAGGTACAAATTAATTCCATTTCCAGACTACCAAAATGGAGGTTATATTCCTGCCCCGAAGTCTGATGAATTCAATCCAAGAATATATTTTGTCATCCCTTGAACAGTTTTTACTAGTTAGTTCTTAAAAACTTAAATGCCATCATTCTAAGTATAAATCCCAGATTGTAACCGCATCAACAGATTCTGTTGCTAAAGGCTGATTTGCAACTGTTCATCACCTTTTACAAAATGTACTTTGGTTTTTAAATGGTATCGTTTATGGAGTGAGAGCTTCTCCTTAGGCAGCCATCAGCCATAGCTGACCCTTCACAGGCTGGGGAATTCTGGGAGTTGAAGTCCACTCATCTTAAAGTTGTCAAGGTTGAGAAACACTGTGCTAGAATGTTAAAAGGACTAGATATGCAATGCGTGCCTTGGGGGGCGGGTTGAAAGGCAGTTCATAGATAGTTCATGAAAGTAGTTCCATAAATGCAACTATTTCTTGTAACTGTAGTATACTTCCACATGTTTCTCTCATGCTAGATAAGTATAACTAAGGTCCTTTTAGCTTCCTCTGTGGGGAGGAGGAAAGAAAAGCAATACCCTTCTCAGCTCACCCTATTTAGGTTGGCCTAGCAAGGAGGCATTACTTGTTTTCTTTTTCTTTTATTATAACTTTATTAAATTTTAAAACAGAAAGATAAACACTTACAAGAACTAATAATCAAGAAAAAGAATAGAAGAAAGAATAAAGAGAAGGAAGGAGAAGAGAAGGCATTACTTCTTGTCTTCTCCCAGAACTCCTTTAGGAGAGCAGCTGGCAAAATGCACAACTCCACCTTCCCACCTCTTCTCATATGTTGCCTTCTCATTCCCTGAAATAGGCAAGAAATCTATTTTCAGTGTAAGAATAATTCTGATCGTTATATCTCTCTTTTGCACTTTGAAGGTAGTGGTCCTGCCTGAATTCTCTATAGCTTGGAAGCCATTATAGTACAAACTGGTATCAATTTAGTACTAAAGCCAAAACTCTCTGAGTAAGTGTGAGGGGTGGGAGCAAAACGTATGTCTGATGGCCCCTGGAGTTTCCTTGCTTTTTCTAGCCACTGCTTCTCATAGTCCCTAGACTTCTCGCAGATTACTCAGACAACTGGCCATGCAGAGCAAAGAATGACAATTTTCTTGAGACCCTTGGTTGAACTTTTTTTTTCTTTGAAAAAGGGTACGTGGCTTGTAACTGCATCATGTCACTGAAGAGGATAAAGCAATGTTTTTGGCCTGATTTTTTTAGGGTTTGGGGTTTTGGAAACTACAAAATGTAAAGCATCCATTTATTCAAGTGACAGAATTTGGGAGTATGCGCTCAGTGTTTCCATACCGTTTCACCTCTTAAACTTCTAAGAAAAACAAAAAGCTGAACATATTAGCTCCAACCACCTGAAAGGTGCTATGGGGGCTGCAAAAGGGGTGCTGGGATGGACCATGTATGTCTTACAAAAGTTGCTTCCCAACCTCACGTCCTCTAGCTGTGCAAGACTACTGGCACGCTGATGATGAGCCCACTGCCTCTGGAGAGCTCCAGGGTAGGCAGGGCTCTTTGTGCCCATGTACTTCACTGCAGAAGTTCTGCTGCTGCTGCTTTCCTCCATCCGTTACCACCCCCACTGGAATATGGTGCCTGGGCAAAAGAGTGGAGTGAGGAACAGGAGAGGAGAGGAGAGGAAAGTGTGAATGGGAGAGGCTGTGACAAGTGACAGAGGGGGAAGTTTTAAAAGAGTTATAGGAAGAACAAAAAGAATGTTTAATGAAGATTTTCAAGAGTGTTGCAGGTTGTCCTGTATCTGCATAATTATTTTATTTTTTTACTTTATTTAAAAAATACACGCTACCCTTCAAAACAAGGTGCAGTTTTAAGAGGGGTGCTTGAACCACGGGTTATTGAGATTACATCCTGAACTGTGTTGTCATATTACAGAAGACACTGCATTTCATGTTAATATTATTGCATGTGTATATGGAATTGAGGTTGACGAAATAGATCTTATGCCTTGGACACAAAAAGATCTTTGACAGTACTTGCTCTGCCCAAAGCAAATATTTCTTCAGTGTAGTGGTTAAGATGTTGTACTAAGACTAGGTTGACCCAGGTTCAAGTCTGCCCTCAACCCTGGGTGACTTTGGGTCAGTTGTTGGGTTTCAGCCCAACCGACTCACAGGATTGCTGTTGCGAGGAGGAGCATCCGGTATCTTGACTTTTTTTTCAAAGGAGGATAAAATTAGAGGAGACTGCCTTGAGCTCTTGAGAAAAGATGGTGAATAAATGAAACAAAGGAAATTAGTACATATAAAATGACTTTGGGAAGGGCCACTGGAAAGCCTGGGAACATGCTGAGGTATCTTATTAACTAAGAGTTGAACTGCAATTTCCAGGTGACTATTAAGGCACTATTTTCCTCCTTTCAGCCTCACACACCTTGTCTGCCACACTTGCTTCAAGAGGCATGAGAAACTTCATCGCTGTGGCCAGTGCAAATTTGCCCACTACTGTGATCGCACCTGCCAGAAGGATGCCTGGCTGAATCACAAGAGTGAATGTTCTGCAATCAAAAAGCGTGGGACAGCCCCAAATGAAAACATCAGGTGAGAGGAACAGCATAAGGCAGCAGACTGAGAACAATTGTAATGAGTTTGTAATGAAGTACCCGATGGCTTGAAAAAACAGCAATGTGCCTTTGTTCAAGGCTCAGACAAGCTGAAATGCAGGGTGATTTTTAACCCCTTTCCCATGGAAGGAAAGTCAGTATGGCAGAGATTTCCTTTTATCCACTTGAATTGTTTACTCTAATTTGCTTCTTTTTCCTGTGTACGTTAAATGGACCTCTGAAAGGGGACACCAAAACTGAATGAGATTTGCCTATAAAAATGGAAGAAAGGCAGCATTTTGAGGTTTTTTTTAGCTTGTAGTGGTTGCTTATCTGCATTTTTTCTCATGGTTTCACCCATTACTGTGCTCATGGAGAAGACCCATTTCTCTGGAACATTATGATCCAAATGATGGTTAACACACCTATGCTTTCATCCAAAACAAAGCACAATAACATGAAAATGACAACACATGTGCAGTGAAGTTAACTTAGAAACATTATAATTATATACTTGCAATCCCACACAAGTAGGCAAGTCTCAGAATTTGTGAGATGATATCGTCATACATGTGTTGTCATTTACTCCCCTGCAGATGCCCATCAATGCTTTTATTACTGTCTCTATCCCATTTTCATCTGTTCAACTTATTTTGTCCAAAATATTTCTTGGTCCCTTTTCAGTTTACAGCTTCAGTTTTAAAAGAGTGATTTTAATGTTAAATAATTCATTTAAAACAACTAAGAGGAATAAATACAAGTTAAAGCTGAAAAAGATGTGAAACACATTTTAAAGATAAATTGTGATGTATAAAACAGATTTTTAAAAAATTTCTAGGGGAGCTGTGAAAATGTTACACACACATAGTCTCTCCATTAACCCCATGCTGACATAAAAAAGTGCAGTCCCCACTGGACATCCAGTTCAACACTGCTTCCTCACAACAATACTCAACTTGGGTTTTTCTCCTGATGAAAAAGGCTCCTGGCTCATACAGAAGCCAACGTAGGTTCAGTTGTATATGTAAAGGCTTCTTTTCTGGTGAAGCCTTTACATATATCTGTAGGCAGCTGAGACTATTTCAATGTCCTATGCGTGGGAATTTCATAGTGAACGGGCATAGGTTTTCTAAAGGCCTTTTCCTAGTCCACCAACATTCAGAAGGTGGGAGGATCAGGAAAAGGCCTTCTGGAAGATGATCTTGTTGAGAGAGATTCATATGAGATTTTTTGGATGCTAGTCCTATCTATAGCATACTTATGGCTTAGTGACTATATAGTCCTTTGTTCTGTGAAGTCCTTGCTCAGAGTGCTGGTGATTGTAGCTGGCACTGCTCTTGTAATGTGAAGAATTATAGGAATCATTAGTGTTGTAGCTGGAGTAGTCAGAGGAAAGAGGTCTACCCCAATCACTACATGGTTGTTATAGTAAGCTGTGTGGATCTGTGGACCATGAACATTGCTGACATCCAGCAGCGTGATCAAGAGGCCCCTCTGTTGAGATTGTGGAAAGCCATGCAGAGCACAGAGGTTAGTGTGAGCCAAAGGTGTGAATAGGGCAACTTCCTCCATAACCAGCCAAGCAAGAAATTGGCCAGTTTCTGCAAGGAAGCCATATGGAGCCTCACACTTGGACAGATCCAGCAAGATCAGCTGGGATTGAGTAAGGACAAGGAGGAGCAAATATATTGCACAGATGATATCAGTAGGAGAAGAAGAGAGGAGGTGCTTGGAAAGAGGACAACCATAGGCTCTGGAACTTAGCTTCCAATTTCCATTGACTCAGTCTTTTTATTTCCATGCTTTCACACTACAACAGAACCACCACAAATAACAAGGGCCACCTGTACAATGCCTATAACCTTGTTGGATTTGGTTCTCAGTTCTGTTGCAGTTGCTCATTAGATTTGCTAAGCGATTGGATAGTCAATATTCAAGGCAAATAAGTTGGAGGATATCTCTGACTTTTACATTATTTATCACAAAAGGTGTTATTAGAAAGTTATTTTTAAAAAGACAGGTAGGCATTTCAAACATTATATGAGCATGTTAATATTCTATTAAAGGAAGACAGCTTGAGAGAAAGTTTGAAATGGCCATTTGCACTCTCTCTCAGGTTTAACTACTATGCAACTTTACATTTATCAAGCATCCTATTTATAGGTGCTGGATAAAAATACCCCATTGTGATATATGGGACAGGAAGGTGTGGTGAGCTGCAGTGGAAACTATGCTTCCAGCTAGAGAGTTAGTCCTTCTGGAAGGTTTCCAACTGTGAGTATATTTGTAGAAAAACTCAGGCTGATTTTTCCATTCTTGTACATAGATAAACTGTTATCCACAGGAGCAGCAGCAGAACTTCTGTCAACCATGTAGTTTTGCTACACAGCCCTCAAAAGAGAACCCCAGCTGCTACACAGTATTCGTATTCCCCCTTCATATTTTTTCAGCAGGTGTGAGAAAACTATGACCATTCTAAAATAGCTGAACTTCAATCCCAGCAAGTGCAGCCAGCATGGGCAATGGGAAGCATTTATTTATTTGTTTGTTTGTTTGTTTGTTTACAAAATTTATAACGCTGCCTAACTCAAATGATGTGACCCTGGGAATAAAAAACAAAACATAAACCCAAAAAACTAAAAATACCCCCACCCACCCATACCCCTTATCACTTCAAACATATACAGTATATAATTACAAATTATAAAATGGCGATTAAGCAACATAACAGAACAATCAAACTGGCCCCTAATGCCAGTGATTTGTAATTCAGCAGCTAGAGGAAGACTATAGTTTACCATCCACACACTACAACATTTCAAAAGATCCTCCCAGATGGTTCAGGATTTCCCTGCAAGTTGAAGGAGTCATGGCATGGCTTCTAAACCTAAGCCACGCCCACAAAATGCTATATTCATCTTTTGCTTGTGAGCATTTTGGAAACTCTGAGGGTACATCCTAAAACTGAAGCCATCAATCAGCTGATGCTGTTTCACTGACTCAACATTCACACACCAGCAGGGAATCCGTCTCCTGTGCAGACTAGGGCAGAAGCACATTAGAAAAGGAGACTAGGGCTACCAGACATGGTTGGCAAAAAGCCAGGCAACCATTAGATGTCAGCAATATTGTCTTTTTAAAAATTTCTTTGTTGCTCTCTGATGGTCATCCAGATTTTTTGCAGCCCATATCTGGTAGCCCGAAGGCAGACAGGTGCAGGAGAACTGAATGATGCTGGCAACTAATGGATACTATGCCTGAAGGCATACAAAAAATGGGTTCACTGTTCACAGTTCTTGCATAATTCCTAATGTTTGAGTTCATTTCCACGCTTCTTAAAAGGAGAAGGATTTATACAAAACTGGATATAACCCAACTGGGTTGTGCTTCCTAGAAGAGCCGACAACCAGTTAAGTTTCTCTGGCTGGAGAAAGAGGCTGCAGATTACTTTTTGGTACATAAAAATGAATCTCAGCTTAGAAGAGTCTGCTTGATTCTGTAAATTGTACCAAGCATTGTGAAATATTCTGAGATTGAAGTCAGAATCCTATTGCCTGCCTTGCCTGCCCTAAGGATCTTTGTGCATCAGGAAGGACCAGTCTAATTTGATTACAGTCTATACCTATGCTGTGAGTGTCAGAATTCCACTTCTCAGAGTACTGAGAAAAATAGTCAAAATTTGTAATTCTTTATATAATTTCTATACCTATATACTGTTATATACTCTTCTTCTGCTAGGCTGGCTGCCCGAATCATGTGGAGAATTGAGAGAGAAGGAGGGGGCCTTACCGAGGGGTGTCTGGTCTCCATTGACAGCCTGCAAAATCATGTGGAACATTTTGGGGAGGAGGAGAAGAAGGAACTGCGGATAGATCTGGAGAGTTTCCTGGAGTTCTGGCCACCTGAGAGCAAACAGTTTGGCATGCAATACATCTCCCACATATTGGGTGTGGTATGTATGTATTGTTGAAGCCTGGAAGGAGTTGGGGGGATGGAATTGGGCAAACTAAAGCAAACCAATCTTGAGGATTCCCCCTAAATGATTTACAGGGCAGAACAATTCACCTTAGACGTTTGGCTCACCTCACTTCATTTTTCAGCCTCAGATGCCATCTCTTTTTTTTTATTTATTTATATATATATATATATGAATTTTAAACAGGAGATAAAAAACTATCAAGAACTAATACAAAGTAAAAAGAAAAGAGAAAGAACAAAAAAAAGTCAAAAGTGCAAAAAGAAAAAAAATGAAAGAAATAGAAAAAAAGTTGCTTCTGATTTCCTTTACAGCAAGTATAATTACAAATACAAAATTACCTCTTACTCTATGATTACAAAAAACAAATTCTCTTTTTTCTATCATCTATTTTTTACTAACCACGAAAACCACAAGTCACAAGTTCATTTTTGTCTGTTTCATGCAAAAAGTCTATAAGGGGCTTCCAGTTAGCAATGAAGGTAGATAATGTCTTTTCTCTAATTAAGGAAGTTAATTTAGCCATCTCTACAAATTCCATCACCTTCATCAACCGTTGTGGGTAATGGCGAGTCTTTCCGCTTTTGTGCATATAATAATCTCCCTGCAGTTGTCATATATAAAAACAAAGTTCCATGACTTTTTTCAGATGCCATCTCTTCTAATCTGAATAGGAATGCCTTCTAAAATTTAGCAAAATAGGTATTGGGGGTTTGCGTAAGGCAAGTGTTTTAAGTCTGCAGGTTTTTAAAAAAGGGGTGCCCATCTCAACACAATTTTGGAATTTGTTATGTGCTCTGTCGTACTGTGCATATACATGGTGATTTGATTCACAAATTGTGCAAAGCTATAATGTAGTTTCTTTGGTTTTGTAGTAAGGTATTGTGTGACTCAAGATATGGTGGCTTCTGAACTATGGATTATAGCAAGCACGTTGTGCAAATGCAGCCAATTATATTCAATAAGCCATGATTAAACAAAGTGACTTAGCACAACGTGTGAAGCCAGCATTGGAGCAATGTTTGGTGCATTTCATAAAACTCTTGAGTGCTTATAAAGAGCTCCACTCTTTCAGGCAAAGGGTGGGGTTTGGGCTATTTTTGCTGTTTATAGAATCTGTAACAAACCAAGACGATGCCAAAATGATGGCATATGTACCAGGATGTCATTACATTTGTGTTTTTTACACCTTCCCTGAACACCTATGGCTGTTTATGTTTTAAAGATGAGTTCTTTCTCCCATCCCTTTTCCTTACTACTTGGTTACTTAATGGAACTCCTGGTCCTCTGACACACCATGTGGTGTGCCTTTAGAGCAGGAAGACAGTACTTCATTGGGTGTCTAAAGAGGAAATGCTGGAGGCTTCTAGGGCAAATCTGAGGTCTTTGGAATTATATATCAGCTATCCACTGAATAGGCAGAATTGGACACCATCTTAGCTAGTTCTTAAGCTGCTCCAGGGACCCCAAATGCTGTTGTTTACTCCCCCCCGCCCGAAAAAAAAGCAGTGGAAAAAGGAAAAGCCCTTGATAAAGCACATCTGAATCCTCGAAATCTTCTGAGATTGGAAGATAAAGCAATCATGCATAACCACCACCCCCATCCAGTTTATCAAAAATGACAAGATAGAAGTTGCAACCACATGATCAAAACCCTGACCCTTATGTACCTGTGTGCATTGCAGGGTTTTGATCGTGCATTTGTGATTACCATCTTGCATTTTTTGATCCCTGTTAGGGATGGTCCTGCAATTTAATCAATTGCCTTGATAATAGGATTATTTTCCTTGGATCAATGTTTTTGCACAATCCTATAATCTACTTCTAAGAGCCCCATTTAGGGCCATTTCTATCTGGCTGCTTTATTGGATTTACTGGCTAAATCAGGTTACTCAATGGGCTAAGGGGAGTTTTGTATGCTTCATAACCTACCAGATGGCCAGACTTTGGAATATTTGTAACTAGTTGTAAATATGCAGCCAGCAAAACAGACCACCTGGCTATTTTAGAGCCATGCTCTGTTTCAAGAGCCCCCCAGAAAAAGGTTTGAAACAAATTTCTCCACACTCACATTGTTACATTGAAAACAAATTAGGAAAATACATTTCTAAAGTATGTGAGAGATGCAGTGAGAGAGATAAGGAAAAAAGGAGAGGAAATGACTGTTGTACATGTTCTTGGGATTTACTAGCCAGGTATACTGTATACCTGGCTAGTAACTTCTTGATGATTTTTAATATAGTTCTTAATAACTGGAATGGGTTGAACTGTGCATCAATCCATATTTCTTTCCCAAATTCTGTCTGGAGAATAGATCCCTCTGTAGATATAGAAACTGGTTTTCTCTGATCTAGAAAATGATGTTTTTCCTGATCTATCTTACTTTTTTGTTTTTGTGGGAGCAGATCAACTGCAATGGTTTCACCCTGAGTGACCAAAGGGGACTTCAGGCAGTTGGCGTAGGCATCTTCCCCAACCTTTGCTTGGTGAATCATGACTGTTGGCCCAACTGCACTGTCATCTTTAACAATGGCAAGTAAGTATTCTTTCTGTTCAGGGATCCCTTTTCAGTTCAGGGATTAAAACAAAGCCCTTCAGAAAACCATTTGCTTTTCAGAGGAAAGATTGCCTGACACTCTTGAATAATGTTTAGAAGCAGCATTGACATCCATTTCCAGAAAGTATTTAATGTGAAGGGCACTGCTGCAAGCTTATTTCTGAACTCACCTAAAAAAATGGGGAACCCATTGGAAAATTATCTTGTCAAAGTCCCATTTCAACGAATGGGGAATGCAGGAGAGCATTTCTGTGCTCTTGGAAAGCTGAGATTTATTCAGTGGAGACAGTGCCAATAAATGGTCCAGTGGCTTGTATTCAAGGGGTATCGACAGCTCTATCGAACAATCTTGGACCTAGATAAATAAATTAGGAAAATTGTTGAATCAGGTAATACATTTAACCATTCTCAACTTAACTACTTTAGTTTTTTCACTGAGTAGATTCCTAGCATGATTTAGTAATGTCAATTATGAGGTTCTGATTCTAAGATTGTGATCACTTTGTTGGTGGAAGCCACTAAGAGTTATCATGGTATTTCTAAAAACAGACACACAGAACCAACCTATCTTAAATTTGTACTGTCCAACAGTGTTTCTCAGTCAATAGGTCTGTATGAAAAGACAAGTCATCTTCTTAAAGAGAGGGTACTGAGAACTACTTTCTCCCTGAATTTGCTTTATAGATAATCTGTTTGATTGTAATAGCTGTAACAAATCTACTCCTAGAGAACACGGGATAAGAGTTGGAGGGCCAAACTTGATCCCGCTTGTGTGTTGCTGTTCATATATTCTAGCTACATCATAAAACAAACTGTGAATAGAAGGAGAAGCATTTGAATTCCCAGCAAGAACGAAACCTTAAGTAAATGTTGCCATTGCTCAGGGATGAGCAACTCATAATCCATAGGTTGTTTAAGACTCCCAGACCCTCACTTGCAACTCCTGGAGTTCCGAAATCACACTACCAACATTCAGGGTCAAAACACGTACATTCAGGGCACAACTTCTGAGGTCTTCTTTTTCAGAAATTAGAAACAAAACAGGTATATTAAACTTCAGTAGGCTTAAGACATTTATTTTATTAAAACCTGCCATAACACCACCACCCCCCAAAGCCCATCCAGAAAGGACTAAATATTGCCACTCCACTTCCTTGGGTGATCTCAATGCATCACTGCATGTCCCTGAAGTCCTCAGGAACTGATTAAAAACAGACAAACACAACCCCAGTGCAGAAAGGCCTGGCCATAGCATGAGTCAGAATATCACATGGGTATTTTTAATATCATCAGTGGCTTTGACTCCCACTGTAACTGTGCCATTTACCTTGAATAGGAAAAGGATCATCCTGCCATGGGTGGGAGAGGGTGATATATTTGTCACTCCAGTCTGTTTGGCTGGATGGGGTGTTATTTCTGAACATGCTTGAATGGGACCTTGTGCGAGGAGGGAATTCAAGGTGTGAAATGTCAAGAACTGAAGCCATGGGCGGGATGCTGTTGAACAGCTCCTGTTATGCTGTAGCAGTTCTTTTGGTATTGCTAGGGGCTGCTTTCCTGACTATTTCTTGATTTAGGGGCATTTGCACTGGGCCACAAATTAAAAAGAGAGGTGGGGAGTGAGTATTGCTGGCACTAGTGCCCATGTAGCAGCGGCTCTGATCAAAACTAGCTTTTTGCCATTCCTTTTGATCCAGGCTAAGTAAGGCTAGCTCAGTTCACAAAGGGACTCCTAATACAAAAGAAAGCAGCAAGAGAAGGTTCCTACCTACAGTTCTGTCTTCTGCTACTTCTGCCCCAGGGAAAATTTTTCAGTACAGATTTTGAGAAGGAGTAACTGACTGGGAGAGAAAGCCCAATTGGAAATCACCCCCAGCAAAACAAGCAAGAAGCTACTGAGTGGAGAAGTCCATCTTTCTCTGGTTCAGCTTGGAGACTGCCTTTCAGGCTGCAGGAGAAGTCCTATTTTAATACTTGCCACCCTCCTCCTTTCAAGAGGAGAATGTGAATCAGTGGAACTGGCTTGTAGACTTGTGGTGTTTGATCTTAGTTGCCTGAAAATAATCTCCACTGAGCACTATATAAGGTTCTTGGGATGGATCAAAGCATAAAAGTAAATTGTTCTGGTCTGGCAAGAGGATTTGTAGGGTTAGGGTTATATATCTTACATACATATAAGTTTATATCTATTTAAAATTTCTATCATCTATCCTTTCTAGTAACTTCTAGAGAATACGTATCCTAATAGTAGGCCCGGATGAGCATACAACATGTGCCAGGGGAAAACCTGAAATCAGATAATGGAGTTAGACAAAAGATTATTTCATTGTGTCTTGCACTACTTTTTATATTGATGAAAGCACTTTGCAGCATGATTGCAGTGAGGCAACATATGTGGCATAGTTCTTAACTGATAGCCAGTATGCTACAAAAAGAGCTCTGCTTGCTGCTACTTATGCTGAAGCTGATCTGCTAAGGCTAAGCAAGGCCTCTCTATGCCAAGGGAAGGTTCTATGAAGCCTAGGAGCTTAGTTCCACCAAATTCTTATTCATAAAACTAAAACCTTCTCTCGGATGAGGCAGGAGAGAGAGACCAAGTGGGCCAGGAGGTGGAATATCCAGGCGTCGTGACCCCTACTGTCAGAGAAATCAATCAGTCAATCCGTCAGTCCATCAATCTTGGTGAAATCAAAGTAGTCCTGGGCTATAGCCAAAGCCTGTTTGAGAGGGGCAATTGTCTAGCCCAGTGTTTCTCAACCTCGGCAACTTTAAGCTGTATGGACTTCAACTCCCAGAATTCCCCAGCCTGCATGCAGGCTGGGGAATTCCTGGAGTTGAAATCCATACAGCTTAAAGTTGCCGAGGTTGAGAAACACTGGGCTAGCCTGTATAAGTGGTACAGTTTTAGGCTTCTTGCTTACAATTTCAGATGCATCCTTTACCGTTGTCTTTGGTCCATGCATGTCAATGTACAGCTGCCTGTAAGCATTCAGTCTACTAAATGTCTGGATTCAGATTGCTTTTTCAGTGTTTTTACCTCTGTAAAACTGCAGGTGTCTGTTTTTTCTTTCAGTCATGAGGCTGTAAGATCATTGTTCCACACCCAGATGAGGTGGGTCAGTCCTGAAAGCATAATATTCTCCCTTTGAACACTACTTCTCTCTCATCCTGCATCAGCACCAAAGAAGCAGAGACAATAACAACCAAACTTTTATACTGTCTGTTGGCACATAATTCCATTCTTTCTGTCATCTCTAAGCCATCTCCAGCCCTTCATTTAATAATTCCTGCATTTTGTAGTGTATAATAATAATAAGTAACATTAATTACGATTGTTACCTTTGTCCTTATCAGATCAACCTGCCCACACTTCTTAACACCTGCACTATCTTCTTTTTTCCTCTTTCCTTTCCACAGCAATGACAGCATGAAAGCCTGTATTGGTGGTAATAAGTCCCACCGGTCCTTCATCTTATTTGCAGATGTGTGATTGCCTGAGACTCCTTTCTCTAATTTTGGTTGCATTGATTAGAACTAATTCCAGCTGAAGTGAGGGAGGGCAAGTGAGTGTCCCCTTCCCATCCCATCTTCCACCCTATGAAGTGTTTTTGATTGTAAGCTCAGGAGGGCCTGACGACCATCAGACCACAGATTTATTCTGTGTACGTGCCAGGAATACTCTCAAAAGGTTTTTTTTTTTTTTAAATAAAAAAGGGGATTATTTGCATGTCTCTGGTATAAACTAAAGAAATCCACTCCTTGATTCAACAAAGCCCTTAGTGGAAGGTGTTGCACATTTTTGAAACCAAGTATCTTCACAACTGATATAAGAAAGCACGATTGTCTCTGTATGTGTGTGAATGTAATTATAGTTAATGTGGCAAGTAAAGCAACATCCTTTCTAAAAAAGAACATGAGTGATTAGGTGTACTGGGAGGTTGTGGTTGAACTCAAGTGTGCTAACAGGTGTGTTCCCCTGATCTTGTAAAGGGGCATGAACTTAAAGATGCTCACTATTTGTTTCTTAATGCTTCTGGGCTAGCATTGTTGGCAATGAAACTGGAATGGACCTGTATGTGTACCTGTATCTGAGATTTATGTAGGCCATTCCAAATTTTTTAAGGAAGAGGAGAAGGAGAGATTGAGAGCCAGAGAGAAAGTGACTCTTTACCTTACACGCTTGGAAGCATTGCTTTTTATGTCTAGATAGACATAATTTAATTGCCTTGTGCCTAAGCATCTCCAGTGACAGTATTGTTGGAGGAGAAGAAAGTTGGAATGATAAGGGTGCATGGCAGGAACATATTCATGTGCTCAGAAGCTTTGGAATGGCATGGTGTATGTATCTGTAGGTGTGCATGTAAGGGTGCTTTTGCTTATCTTTTTATAATAGTTCAGTTTCTGAGCAATGCACTTCATGTACATGATCTCAGGCCTGATTCAGTTGGTCTAGAGAGTATGCTGAATTCCTCAGGTTCAAATTCTAAAGCTAAGATGGTCTAACTCTGCACAAATACCTGGAAGATGCCACCCAGAAGCTGTCTGCTGGTGGCAAGGATAATAGACAAAAAGTATCTTCAGGTGAGCCTGTTCCTCAACCCCACAAAGAAGTGTACAGAGGCCCATCTCTTTAGCATGTGCACTGGCTGACTCACTTACTAAAAGATTATCTATATGTTAACTGCAGCTGTATGAAGCAGTAACCATATGGAATGCAATTTTCAATAGCAGCTACAAAGTGCAATATTCAAGTGAGTGTGCTGAGACTGAGAAGGAAAATGTCAATTAAAGGGTAACTTGTATAACAAAATAAAAATGAGAAAGCATTTACCAAGAATTTCATAATGGTGCTTTCAATGTTATACTCTAGGCTACACCTGAGTATGCCATAGACTCTAGTCTTCTCAAAAATCAGAAAGGTTTAATTTGTTCCAGAATTCAGTGTTTTAAGAATTCTAGTTTTAATTAAAGGACAGTAACACTACATTTCTGACTTTTGAAATTTTGAGAATTTATTCAAAACTGGACACTGCATACTGAAATTGTAGAGGTTGTTGAATGAGATAGTCAGAAAGCAAGGCCACTTTGTCCTACCAATGTTGAGCAAAAGCAGGGAAAATTCCAGAATAGGGAGAAAAATCCTCCTCAGTACATTATGCAAAATAAAAGAAATCTAAAAATGGTTTTGATTTCCATAAATTTATGCAGGTATCAATTTCACCTTTTCTAATTACAGAATGTTGGTCACCCTTGTGCAGAATTTAGTGCAGAAGACAGAAAATCCTAGAAAGTAGTCCTTGGCTTTGCTAGGGGAGATAAATCCTTAAAGGGTTTCATTCCTAAGAATCTTATCTATAAAAATCAGATGATTACTGCAATTGATCTAATGCTGCCTCTTGTCTTATTTAAAACCAGGATAGAGCTGCGTGCATTGAGTAAGATCTCTGTAGGAGACGAGCTGACTGTTTCCTATATAGACTTCCTCAGTGTCAGTGAAGACAGAAGAAAGCAGTTGAAAAAACAGTATTATTTTGACTGTACCTGTGAGCATTGCCAGAAAGGAATCAAAGATGACCTGATGCTGGCTTTAAAAGAGGGGAACGAAAAGGTACGACTTTGACAAAAAAGTTAAGGTCTTGGTTTCAGAATAACTTTGGGCTAATTACTGCGTCCCATCCCAACCTACTTCACAAGGTTTTTATTGTAAAGGTAAAGCTGGCAAAAAAAGCAGGATACAAATCTAACAAATGAATAAATGTAAGCAGTAGCACATATCTTGTTTCAGTCACGAACTTTACAAGGAAGTAGTAAGATGCAGTCTGTTTTTCTGTGTGTTTTCTGCAATTCTGGAAGTTCTGTAATTCTGAACTGCAGTCTCTGATGAAACACAATGTATCTACTCTCACTGAACTTTTTAACAGATTGATTTATTTATAGAGAAGTATTTGTGTGTTGCAGAAGATTAGCAGGGAGAGGATACTGTGGTGATACTACAGTGGTGTAGTATCACTTGATCCAGCAGGCCAGCTCAGGTCTGCTGGGTCACCTTACCTCTTGGGGCACCAAGGATACCTAGAGAAAGCAAGTATACAGGTAGTTGAACCTGTGGGAGAAAATCACTATAGTGAAGCAAGATGTTTTACAGTGAAGTATGTGTTCTGTTACCTATCTTTTTGTTAAGAAATCTCTAGTGTCCTTGGTCTTCTAAGAAAACAAGGGCTCTGTTCTCCTGTCCTATGGATGGGTGTAAGAAGCACCCAATATCTGTATCTTCACTGCTAATCTGCTGAATTCCTAATTTGTCCAGAAGTAAGCTGCCAAGTGTTTCTTAAACTGTTCTGGCTCTCACTATAACATGAAACATTATCACACTAGCTCTTTATCTGTTTATTTACTGTATTGCCAGACTCACTGTTAGCCAGCTTCATAAAAAATTTGCAAGTATTGGGCTCCATGTGAGAAATGGAGGAGGAATGGAGGAGGAGTGCAGTTTAGATGGAGAAGAGGCAACACAGACCAGATATGAGACCCATGAGAAGGAAATGTTTCAAAGAGACTCTGCCTTTACTCTTTCTCTGTGTGTGCATGTACCTTTGAGTCAGTCTTGACTCCTGGTGATTGCCTGAATAAGTCCCTGCAGTTTTCTTGCCAACAGTTTTGGAAGTGGTTTGCTGCTGCCTTCTTCCTAGGGCTGAGAGGGAATGACTGGCCCCAAGTCACCCAGCTGGCTTCATGCCTAAAGTAGGACTAGAATTCACTGTGTCCTGCTTTCTAGTCTTAAACCACTACACCAAATGAGCTCTCCTGTCTTTAATAACTCATTGTAAGTCTGGCTGGGAATGTACTCTTACAGTTTTCAAGATTCTGTTTCTACCCCAGACTAGCATTAAAGGTATTTTCTTGAAATTCACATGGTTTTGCTTACTTAGTTTGCTATCTGTGTGGGGCTTGACTTGACAAGTTGATTGGCATTGAACTGCAAATATGGAATTTCAAGGATTTTTTTCAAGTAGCATTTTGCATGTGATATTGTGTCTAGATTTATCACTAGATTTATCACTTATGGAACATTGCCATATAGTCTATAAGGCAAATTCATGTTGGACACTGAAAATATATTGTTGCTCTGACAACACACACAGAACCAGCCTGGAGAAAGCTGTGGTTGTTTTGGGGCCATATCTGTCTTTACAGATGATGGGAATAAGCATTGTTCCCACTAATGCTGGCTTTATTTTAGCTGCCTGACATTTCATAGTGTAGGAAGGACTATTTGACCACTGAGTTCAGCCCTCTGCTCAGGAGAGAAATCCATATTAAAACATCTGAGACATTATTGTCTAGTCTGCATTTCAGTGTACCCAGTGAAGGAAAGCCACCACCTCTCTAGGTAATTGATTGCACTGTCAAATTTCTCTTACTGTTCAGAAGTTTTTTCTAACATTCACTTGGAATTTGCCTTCCTGTAACTTTCATCCATTATTCTTTTCCTGTACTCTCTGGAAAAAGAGAGTAAGTCTTAGTCTTCTTCTATGTGATATTCTTTCATTTATTTGAAAAGTGCCATCAAAATCTGTCAGTTTGTCCTTCTCAAAACTCAACATGTCCTCCTCCTTCAATCTCTCTTCATAGGACTTAGTACTCTGTTCACCTTCATTACCATTCTCTGAATCTGTTCCAACAGAAAATGAGCTAAGATTAATCTGGCAAGATTTATTCCAAGTCGTTATTTTGATAATAAGAGGAAAATTGGGTTTGTTTTATGATGCTCTTTGGAGAACCTGACAAGAAAAATGAAGAAGCACAGACCAATAGTTTCTCCTTATTCCTTGCAGCCATCCCAGGAAATGGTGAAAGATGTCATTCAGTTCTCCAAGGAGACCATGAAAAAAGTTGATAAAGCTCGTTCTGATGGAGTATACCATGAAGTAAGTCATTGGACACTGGAATTTCTGCTGTGACTTCCTTCACAATAGCTTAAGTGGTACAGGGCAATCTTTTCCCATGTCCCTAGGATTCCATAGCAGTGTGGGCCACCTGAACCTCTTTTCTGTGAATCTCAACATTCATCAACAAACAGCCAAACAATGGCATTGCAACTGCCTATCATTTTTGAAATAAGGAAATAAAAGTGCCTAGAAAAGCGATCTTTCAAAATAGTTAATAAATGGGACAAAAAGCTCAGTCTTGGTCCTTCTAGGGACCATGCCCTGCTTATTGGCAATAAGAAGAGAAATTTTAAAAGTATATCCTCTCACTGCCAAAAATTTGCCTGCTCCTGATGCAGATGTTTCTTTTAATGTTCAAACTGAAGTATTTTCCCCACATTATCTTCTAGTGCTTCTGTCAGTATGTATCTGTCCATACGTTAGGATCTTGTGTGGGGGGGGGGGAGAGGGAGAGAGAGAGAGAGAGAAGCTCTTCACCCCATGTCTGAGAAAAATGCCATTATTATGGAGTATGGAAGAGGGCCTTTTCCACCCCCCATCCCTACCCAGGCTTAGAGGCCAGACTGATATGCCAACATTGTCTGTTTTTTGGTGCCAGTGAAGATCTGGCTCTTTACTGATGCATTTGGATCTTAGCAACTCACCATATCACTCTTCATGAATATCTGTTTCACTGTATTATTGTATTGTAGTTACTTCAATTTAAAAATAAATATATGCATGAAGTTCCCATTTTGCTCAATCTCAGCAGGAAAGGTGTATCCATCATTGGGGGAAGCAATCCAAAGGGCTTTTCTTCTTACATTAATTGGTACAGAGGGTCAGCTAAAGCTGGCTGTCTAAAGGTAGAGATTTTGACCAAAATGTGGAATAGACCATTTATACTGATTATTGTTTTTTCAACTATTAGATTTCAATTGTCTTCTCCAGGAGTTTAAAAAACTGGAGCTGTCTTTTACAGAAATGCTGGTTGAAAAGATGATGCTAATCTAGGCAAAATAAATGTGACTCGCTGATGGGATTAACTTCCAAATAATCTAAGATATAAAGCATGTGGTTTTGTTTTGAACCTTTCAGATTATTGACTTTATATCTATGCAGATTTGTACACATTTATACAAGTGTTTCAATTTCAATTTATTACAACAAAGATCAGCCAGAAATACTACAATTCAGTACAAAATACAAATAAAAGCATACATAACACCATTCATACAGATTAAAACCCTACCATCTTATTGCATTGCTGGCAAGCAAAATAGCAAAATTTTGCAAGCTGAAGTGTTATTTCATGGTTTGAAACTGAAAATGATAGTATAAGTAATGGATTGACTTAAGATTCACATGATTAGATTTATTTTATTGTCTGAGGAATCTTTCATTTACTAAGTCTTTACTTTACAAAATTTCTTTAAATAAGCCCTAAAAATAACTCTTATGGGCTTTTATTCAGAATTACCTTTCCAGTATAATCTAATTTCCTATCCACTCCAATATTGACTGCCAGCATTATGGTTGGTGAATTTCTGCTTGCAGAGTTTTACCTGTTTCAAGCCCACAGAAAAATAGGGCATATTCCAGAACTGACAAAATACAGAGAGAACATTTCAAGAAGGTAATGTAATTTAATTTAAGAATTAAAAAGGGTATTTAACTAGGAGTTCATGCCATCAGTGCATAAACAGGCCACTGGTGATGTGAAAGAACTTGACAATAGTGTCTTTCCCAGTCTCTCCAGTTTGATGCAGAATTGGAGGAGGCCAGTGGATGGAGCCCATGGTTTCAGAGGTGTCCAGGACCCACAGACAGTTGGGGTACCTACTTGTCCTTCAAAGTGTGGAGGGAAGGCGGATGAAGTAAAGAAAGAGACCATTATGATGTTCATGCCATCACCTCTTGAAGAGACTGAAATTCCTGGGACAAATGTGCTGTTTTATAGTTGCAGGAGACATTGACTTTGGTTTTATTTGGTGTCAGGTAATTAGCAAGAATAGCAATAGTTAAAAAGCAAACAAACCTCCAAGCTATACAAGTGGATACCTTAATAAAGTCCGTCCGTCCCTCCCTCCTGGGGACACACAACATTAAAAATAATGTCATAAGTAGGGACCCTACCCAAAGTGGCAACAAGTAATTTAACTATACTTTAATAGTTTAATTTAATTGTACATACACAAACAAAAGATAAAATCCCAATATCAGTGCAGAGTTACAAATCACCCTATGCCATGGCCTTCTGAAAGTGCCCCGTTTTAAAGATCTATTCTAAACAATAGTTTCGGGTCACACAGATTTCAACACTTAGAACATATATAAAAGAATAGAACTATACCCTGTGCTAGTGTATTATTCTTGTGCACTAACGTGGAACTATTTCTCTACATTTGCTCCAGATCAATTATAGAACATTCTGTTGAAAATGTGGGGGAACTGGTTACGGAAACAAATGGTGTCCATGCCCAAGGCTGACCCGTCATCAGAGCTATGCACTGTAGAGGCAGCCCTCTTCGTTCTCTTCAGTTGATTTCTCATCAGCCCTCTGATGATTTTGTTCTTTGTGGTTATGGCAGGTGGTAAAGCTGTGCCGAGAGTGCCTGGCGAAGCAGGAACCAGTGCTGGGAGAAACCAATATTTACCTGCTGCGGATTCTTAGCATCTTGTCCGAAGTTCTCTCTTACCTCCAGCTCTTCGATGAAGCTGCTGGCTATTCAAAACAGATGGTGGATGGTTACCTGTATGTGACCAAAGTCCCCTTCCTTCTCTCTTCTTCAGTACCTTACTTATAGAAATAATAAATTAAGCCAATCTGGTAACTCTGTTTTACTTAATCACAAAAATAGCCCTAATCGAAACAAATGAGTACAAGCATTTGTGATTCTTAGAAATTAATAGAATCTAGTTAGGGCCCTAACAGTATGAGGGCTAAATGTGTCAATTAAGTGCTTTCAAGTGGAAAGACCATATAAATATTTTAAATAAGTGAAGTGTAGAGTGTTTTCTCCCACTGTATGTAACCAAAACAGAAATCTAATTACTTAGTCCCAGATATGTAACCCAACTGTGGTGCAAATCTTTGATTATATTTCTGGCTGGCTGGAAGTGGGGTAATAGTATATTATTTTCCTCTTTGCATATTTGTGTTCTGTATATTAGTATATCCATCTATATTCCTTTAAAAACAGTGAAATTCAGTCAGCAGGGAACTCTGGAAGCCTCCATTTTTTCCATTTCCTAACTCTTTGACCTGCTCCCTGGAGATTCAGGCACACTTAAAACTTGCACATGTAGTAGATTAAATGAGGGGCTGCAGAGACTTGTATGATATCTAAGTGGGAGGAGGGACTATAAGATTGTAATTATCTGTTGAAAAGAAGTTCAGAAGTCGTATTTCTTAACTTTAGGTTTTTTTCTTCTCTTTTTTTGTTTCTTCTTTCTTTCCTTTTTTCCTTTTGTGTTTTAATCTATTTTTTTTAATAAATGTATTTTTTTTAAAAAAAACTTGCACATGTAGATTTTCAGGTTGCACAACTTGCTTCTTCTCTTTTGCCCTCAGAAAACTTTACCATCCCAAAAACGCCCAGCTTGGGATGGCCCTCATGAGAGCCGGGGTTACCCACTGGCACGCTGGGCTAATTGAAGCAGGCCACGGGATGCTTTGCAAAGCTTATGCTGTTCTTCTGGTGACCCACGGCCCCACACATCCAATTACCAAAGACCTGGAAGTAAGTGATTTTCATAGTGTGGTGAAGCATCTTCTGGGTTCAGAGATTATTCATGTGATTAATACATTTTTGTTGGTGATGCTTACTTTTTGTTGGTGATGGTGATGCTACTTCCAAACAGATGCTTCAAATCAGCTTGGAAGTAGATCTATGTAGCAACTTGTCCATATGCAGGATTAGCCATACTTCCTTGCTGTTGTACATGACTAACAGTTGCTGAAATAATATAAAGGCATAAATAATACAGATAGCAGAATGAGATTGATTATTGATTTTCACAGAGTACCACAACAAGATTAGCTGTCTGTGATAAAGACTGAACTTTGAAAGCGAGGATTTTCCTCCACAGACTACAATTAGGATGGTATACAAAAAATTGAATTTGCAGCATCTCTGTTTGCATTCATTTAGGCCATGCGTATTCAGTCTGAGATGGAGCTGCGCATGTTTCAGCAGAATGAATTTATGTATTACAAGATGAGAGAGGCAGCTCTGAAGAACCAAAAGATCCAGATCATGCCTGAACCCACCAGTGAGGTTCCAGTTGGCCTCTTCCAGAAGAAGCAATAACAAGCTCCTTTGCTGGTCTGAAGATGTATCCTCATGTCCCTGCAGCTGCTGCACCATCAGCATTTCTGGTGCTAAAAGGGAGAATGTGACAGATCAAGGGGAAAAGTGTTTGATCCTTAACGTTGGCTATCCAAAGGACAGCTCTAGTTGGAAAAATGTCAAATACTTATATTGATTTAGATATGTTTTACACAGTGCTGAAACTTATCTTCACAGTCATTAATAAAACTGTTGCAGTAATATGTATCTTTAACACTTATTTCTTTCAGTTAAGGCTGGTACATACATACAAAAATGCTTCATACATTTCTTTTGAAGGTAGGGTTGAAATGGTGTGGTGGAGAGAACAATTGCATACAGACAGTTAGGGGTATACTGCTCCCTCTACAAGTTATCTGAAAGCTTCCTGTGGACTGGGTTTTAGCTGTCAAAGTTTTATTATGAGATTTCCATACTGTTCTTAGTGATTCTTCTTTCCTAGATAAGACTAGTACTGCATTGTTTATGACTTGGGAGTGGAACTCCCAGAACTTCCAGTCAATATTGGGTTGAAAGTTGCAGTCTTAATACATTTTAAGGACATCAAGCTGCCATATATTATATTATTGCGGCCATACAGATTTTTAAACTGAGCAGTACTTAGTATGCTGAAGTACTTCTCTTAACTTGGTGAACACAAACTTGAAAGCTTTGCACCTTGCTCTGTGCAGACCTTACATAATGGCTTAAGGGAGTGTGCATGATAAATCTAGGTGGCATGGATTAAGGCTGTGCAAAGATTGGAAACTGATCCTCAGCCTAGGATACTGCCTCTTCTCAATCTGGAGGCAAAAAGTCAGAAGGAGCCTGATTTTTCTTTTCTCAGTCTGGGAGGTAAGTCATCACAACTTCTTTCCAATTTTGGAGCATGAATCAGGAAAAACAGAGCTCAGTACTCCATGATCTAGAATGGGAAGAATAAATACCTACCAGGCTATTACTATTTTTTTAAAATCAGTGGTATGGAAATTGAGGGAAAGGAAAGCAAAGCAAAGAGAAGGAATTAAGTACGCCAAGTTTCATCTAAATCAGTTCAGCAGGTTTAAATTTACACTTCCTTGCACTTTTGCTATGTTTCCAATCCTCCCAGTAAACTTTGGTTAATGCAATTTAACCAACATCTATCCCTAACTTAATAAGTAGGCTGCATAATCATCATCTCCAGCTGCCTAATATATATGTAATGATATCCTTGTCAGCAGGGCCAACTTGGGATGAGGGAGCAGATACTGCTTACACTGACAAAGTAAGGAATTAGACAGACATGAATCCTGTATTAAACGGAAAACAAAGAAACTGACCACTGAATGATTTGCAGAAAGGATAAATTAATGGGGGAGGAGGACTAAATAAAAATGACTACAGCTGGAAAATTATTGTTCTTTAAAAAAACAAGATTGGAAGATAACATAAAGGCTATGAAAGAATGGGAAGAAAGGAAGCCATGGGAAAGGAGATGAATGGACAGTTTAAAGAAACAAACTAATCAGGACAATCAAGAAAGAAGGGGAATAAAGAAGATGAATGGTGAAAATTCATGCAGGGGAAGATTTTGCATGGGGACAAAATGAGTTAGATATCTTCATCACAGCTCAAGGTGTTAACATTGTTCTGAACTGCCCATTCCACCTTGGCTTTGGTCTTCATGCAGAGTCAGAGCACAACTCTTGTATGCATGTGCATGTAATGGGTTTGTATTGTGTTTAACCATTTACTTTGCTTTTGAAACAAGTGCACTGCATTTTATACATAATTTTAAATTTTGTTTGAAAAATGTTCAAGTCAGGTCTGGGCAGCCCAGTTATCCTAAGATTGCACTACTGACATTTGGTAGCAAAATAACCCAATTTTGATTATTTGATCTTTCACAAAAATTCACAGTAGGAGTGGGAACAGAAGTCCCTTGGGGTCTTACTTATGCCCCACAAAATCTCTACAAAAGGGATGAAATTACTGTATGTGATCAAATTTGGCAGCAAAATAGCTAAAATCTGGCTGCATGATTTCTGTGTGTACATGTGGGAGGGAACATATGAGGATAAGGATGGAGAATGGGAGTCCTTTGGGAGGTGAAATGCTGCTATTTCTACCCACAAACCTTCCCCAAACTGCAATCCCACTTCCCAACCCCCAGCGACGTGCCTGCAGTTGCCAAGGCTTTTTGCTGGTTTGTCATGTATCCATACATTCCTCAGATACTCAGACTAATGCTTTGTGCTAGTACTAGCTTTTGCTGATAAGGAGAGAAGAGCTGGTCTAGTTCTCATAGGAGAAACAAGAGGGCCTGCAGATGGCCTCTCCTTAGAGGTGTAGTCTTAAAAAGTCATCAGTGGAGATGCTGGGAAAAATAAAGGAGGAGAATGGGAATGGAGGAAATGGCTTGCCACTAAGATGGACTTAGAGCTGTGGATGACAGCTCTGAATGTGGAAAACCTATTATTTTAGAGAGATTTTAAGAGAGAACAAATGGGCTGGTAAATCTGAATTAGAATGGACAGTCTTTATACTGCTGAAGACTTGTTAGCTCAAGGGAAAATCCAGAAATGTGTTGTGGGGCATGGACTGCCCTGAACAGATGAATCCCAGAGGTTGAAAGAGGATGCACAATCAAAGATTTTACCCACCCAAAGATAAGCCAGCTACCAGCCTGACTCCCAGAAGGAAAATGTACACCAAACTCTGTAAGCCTTCCCTTACCTCTAAATTAGGAAATAGATAGTGTTAGGAACAGAGGAGTGCACCTCTATATTAAGCTCATATTAAAATGTTCATACACACACATACACACACACTTAGAGTTGCTTTAGGCTGAAGTCCTGAGAATAGGGGAAGAAATATCCTCACTTTACAATTTAAGAGGCAAACAGTGTTATCAGGACTTGGGAGAAGGGGAATCTCACAATGGAATACAATGCAAATAGTTATGCTTGCCACTTGAGACCAGGAAAACAAAATTTATTTGCTGCCTATTTTAATACACAGTATTCTTAATAAAAGGTTAAAACAACTGAAGTAGAGTCTTGTACCAAATTGTCTATCAAATCCTGAGAACTGATAGCATAGGATGCCCCAATGATGCCTCCAGAATCAACCCTGCCCCTTTTGGTGATGGCACAACATCTCCAGATTGCCTCCGGCAGTTCAACTTTCTTACGTGGTTAAACAGCAGGATCAATTCGTGCATTAGGACTAACGTTGAGAATGAAAATGTTACATTAAAAATTCTTAAAAAGTAGAGTAAATTTAAGACAGCATTTATGTTTCACAATTTCTCTTGATTGTATAGATCAGTAAAGATCAAACAACTTATGTGAAAGAATCTATTCTTTTGACAGGAAGGCCAGAAAAATTATTATACTAGCTCTTGTCCTTGTTGAATTGGGTAAGACAAGTTGCTTTTCCACCACAAGTCACAGCCACTAGAAACTGAAGATGATGGCAACAAGGCAGGCTTTTACTTTATGTGATGCACAAGTTAGGGTTTTGGAGAAGGGGGTAGGTTTGTTACAGATAGAAACCTAACACTTGTACTCAATTGTCTTTTCCTAGATTCTGCTATTCTGTATTGATTCTGCTATTCTATTATGAAACACAAATCTCAAAAATAGATTTTTCCTTCACCATATGTCCATGCTAATGAAATGTTACCTACTGAAACTCAACTAATCATGTAACTGTCCCAGAAACAAACACAAGGTATGCCAGCTGTCTCCAGCTCAGTGATATCATCTTGCCTACAACTACCATCAAATCCAGGAAACAATTTTTCCTCTAAAGGGCAAGAGGAAAATCTTGTCCTTTAGAGAATCTTCCTCTGGTTGGGGAAGATTGGTATAGGGTTTTCTGGGCCAGCTCAGCTGCCTACTAGAATGTAAATTAGCAGGCTATAAATCTGCCACAGCCAGAAATAAGTGAGATTTGTGTTTCACACTTGGTAGAAAATACACAATATTTGAAAAAGTCCTTTTACAGTACCTTGAGGCAAGCCTGTGCTTGTAGTCAAACAGGTCAGGCACAGATCAAGACCAGTAAACAAACAATCAGGCAATGAATCCAGAGGATAGGCAAGAGACAAGGTGAGATGAAATCCATTGTTCAAGAGACAGCAAAACAACATACACGCAGGTCAGAACTGAATTTCGAACAGCTGTTCTCAGCACTCTTCACAGGGAAGGAGTACAATAGGCCACAATGAGCCTTCACCCAGTACGCGGCTGAGACACATCATGCAGGAGCTTCAGAAGCTGCTCTCCTGTTAGCATTCCCATGGCTCTCAGCTCCATGAAATTCAACTCTCTGCTCATGAATCTCCATCAGGCGCCTCTGCCTAAAGCTAAGGGCCTGGCCTTCTGAGTGGGCATGGGTTAGGGGTCTTGGGAACTTGATGTATTTAAAGTTGCTAGTAAGCAGAAGTCTGACTACCTATCATGGTTATCTGCAGGGGTGAAGTGACATCACATGCATCATAATGTCATTGTACAGATTATGCACATTGTGTCAGAATGTGTGTTGGAGCTGAGTGGCTATAACAAAGTTGAATAAATAAATACATTTGTATGACAACACAATATACATAATTGACTATTTATGTGACATCACTATGGCTTGTATTGGATGTCTTCCTTGGTCCTCGCTTTGCCCACATTCGGAAGAGAAGATCAGTAACAGGTTTACATTTCCCTTTCTTATGCAATACTGCTAATGGAATAATCCCTATTTCCTAGGATGGCAGTATTTGATTGGTTAACTTACTGCTTCAATCCAGCCTATTAAAAAAAAGTTTTCTCCAGGTTTGCCAACAAAAAAACACAAATCTTCACAAAATGCTTTTGGAGAAGAGATACAATTTCAACATGCACTCTATTTCTGCCAGTGGTTTTTTATTTCAGAAATAAAACTGAGTGACCAGTTTATTTCTTCTAAAATATTCACTGAAAATGAAATAAAACATAACCATACATGCACACACATGTGCACGACTGTGAGTACATATCTATATAAAAATGTACCCACACATACTTCAGAAAATGTGGGGTTCAGTAGTGCATTAATGGGGAGCAATAGCTGTTAAAATGTACTGCAATCATCTTCAGACAGATAGAGGAAAGGACTGTATTCATGTCAGCCATCATTTGAAAAGGGATTTGAATGGATCTAGTCTATGACAAAGGCAGGTTTCTTGACATCCATATTGGAAAAGTCAAGCTATCTTAACTGAAGAGTAGCATATGATTTCTATTTTGTTCCTCTGTTGCCCTCTAGAGCCCTGCCACTGAAATTGGGAGTTGAAACAAGAACAAAAGAGAAATTCAGAAGCCAAAACCAGTTGGTCATGCTGCCATGTTCAATAGTTTGCTTTCAGATAATTACATATGCGATTTTACTATATGGTTGAAATTCTACAATGCTTACAAGCAAGCACCCGCTTCAAAAAAAGCAATGTATAAAGTATGTATAACCTGAGACCCAGAGCAGCATGCAATGTTCTCCCAAAGCCTTTGTTACAGCCATGAGAGTACCTCCAACTTGGCACTGAAGAGGTTGATACAGGGGATCCTATTGAACTTTGTAGCATTTTGTTCTGATGTCTTGAAATTCTCCACCAGCGTGTTTTAAGACTGATATGTTTCTGAATCTGTCTAGTCTACTGATCTGAAAACTCTGATTTATTGTAATTATCACCTGCATTACATGCCAAGGAGCTGTATTGACTGAAGAATGCACTGAAGACAGCACTGAAGAGTCTTTTGTATAAACATCACTTTATTGTATCCCTCTTACACAGTAACAGAGAGATGTCCAAGTTACCTAGATTCTCTTACTGATCCTCTTGTAATGAATGTCACCCAGACTCATTACCTAGAAGAAGAAAACAAGAGCTTTACTTTTTCATGCTCATCTTCTGAAGATAACCAACAACTAAAATCCTTCTTATGCCCTGAAAGGAACTAAGATAAGCCAACAACATGGTTTATGTAAAATGCAAAGCAATACAGTTTTTGGGATGTAGATATCACTGTAGGCCATAGATGGAAATCTTTGTTAAGTGTGAAGTATCCTCTGTAGTTCTGGACACCTCATTGTTCCCATTCTACTGAAGAAAAGATTGTAAAGCTTTTGGGAAAATGCCATAGAACAAACTAAAGTACTGTAAAACAACGGGTAAACTGCCTTGAATGGCCATCAGATAGAAAGGATTATATCCTTCCCTTTTGCAGCTCTGCATCTCTACTTGGTCTCTTTTTGCCTCAACTTCTAGGTTGCAAGGCCTTGGGGAAGAAGCCTAACATACTGTGTAAAATGCAGCATAAATCAACTTGTTTGTGCTGCTGCTAATACATTATTATTATTAGTTATAAACATTAAATATATTTAACCTTTCATTGAGCCATGCTACTTTTGAACAGTTGATGGAGTTTCTTGTAAGTGCTCAAGGGGGCTATATATATTCCACTTTTCCTTGGCTGAATGTCAGGTGGTTTACAATAAAATTAAAGTGATGCTATAAATACAAACAAAAAGCTAACAAGCAAAAGAGAGGGGAAAAAAAGGAATGTAAAAGCAGAGACTAAAACATATGCAGTCTACAGTATGCATAGTGGATAGCCATGGATCCAGCACAGTGCAGCCTCCAGGTACTAATTATGAGATCTGAACCGGTATGTTCAGGCAATTATGAGATCTGAACAGGCATGCATTTCTATGTGCATATAGAACACATGGGGACGCGGTGGCGCAGCGGCTTAATGACGCTGAAAGTTGCTGACCAGAAATGGTCGACGCTTCAGCGGTTCGAGTCCAGCCTTCGCGTTAACAGGGTGAGCTCCTGTTTCCTCCCCAGTTCCTGTCAACCCAACAGTTCGAAAACTTACGTGAGTAGATAAATGGGGACTCTCACTCCGGTGGGAGGAAAAATGCTGGTGGCGCCTTGCAAAAAAGGAGTTGGGAGCAGTTGCCGGTAAGCGCGAAAAACCGCACCGCCCGAAAAGGGCGCGAAGCAACGGAAACCCCGCCTCCTGCGCTTGCCAGCTGGGCTCTGCCCTAGGAAGGAGGCTCTGGCAAACCACTTCCGAAAAACAGTTGCCTTGAAAACTGCAAAGGACTCGTCCAAGCAGTCACTGCAGGGTCAGCAATGACTGAGCGCAGATAAAAAAAAAAAAAAAAATAGAACACATACAATCTTTTACTACCACAGTGCTGGTAGTAAATGACATATGCAGTATATACAGATAGGCAACAGATAGTTATTCTGCTAATTTAGGGGATCTCTTAAGGTTGCACAGATTAGTAAACATATTGTGTGCAACACCCGACAGAGACAGTGTTAAATAAAACTGGAAAAGAACAAATTCTGTTAAGGCTTGCCTTCTAGTAATCTATCATTATTATTTTTTCAGGGTGATATCAAGCTATAAATTAGCGACCTGAAGCATGTGATAGGTAATTACATAATAATAATAGTAATGGTGGTAATAATAATAATAATAATAATAATAATAATAATAATAATAATAATTTCAAGGCCAATTTCCACTCAGCCATGCTTCTGAATTTTGTTTTACTAAAATATGTAAATTCCATCTGAATTTGAAAGCAAACCATCAATTCCACTTGAACTGGGGAAGAGTGCATATTATACAGCATTGGAAAAATGTTTGCCCGTAAATATTGTATTGTGACTATGGATGGTATACCAGCTCATTTTATGTACTAGTCTCATTGACTTCCAGACTCTAGTGGACAAGAGTGGTTGAGGTTACAAGGAGGATGCTAAAGTGGCTTATGTTTGTAGGTAGACTTACATTAGTTATGATGTCTCCATTGATTTCTGTAACAGACTTGATATTCTTCAAGTTTACAGTCAACTTATTGTCTCCTTCCATTTGAACGACTGCCTGTGTGAAAACAAAAGAAAATAAGTGATAATGAAGTAAATCATGATTTGGACTCCAGTTCTGAAATATCATTTCTGGTTTTGAGTAACTTGTTCACATATAATGAACTTAAAAGGTCTCCCAGCATTACATTTATTTCCAGCATTTGTGTGCCATTTACTCATATGACTCCAGGTGCTTTCCAATATAGGCAGACCCAACCATAGCAAAGGCATGTGTTACTCTCTTCAGCACTTCTGGGTTCAATGTGTCCAAAAACTCTAACATTTTATGTAAACTTTGGTTATCTCCCTCTATGTTTGCCTCTGTGTTTTTATGAAGTGAGGAATATGTATGCAAAGGGACAAGGAATAAGATTTCTCACTTACAATAAATCTCCCCACTGAGTATTTCCTTCCACCTGATTCAAACTTTTCTGTGGAAATACTATATAATGACTATTTGTGGGGTACTGTATATCTTGAGTTTTTTCAGGAGAAGCCAGCTTGTCAGGAAAGTAGTTAGGAGCTTTGTATCCTACCTTAATCTTTTCTCCTGTTGGAGTATCTAGCTCAGCTTCCTCTCCAATTGTAAATTCATTTGTGATAACTTTGCTTCCAGTTGTCACAGTGACTTTGAATTTCTTGCCATTTTGTACAATTTCTGAGATGCTTTTGATATCCTTGCCTTTTTCAATCAGCTCATCAGGAAGACCTGGGTAGGATCAAAACCACCATTATAATGGTACTGTCCATAAAAATGCACTGAAGATGACATCCAGAAAGGGGGCTCTCAAATCTACAATTGAAGCAAATTTTAAAAATGGCCCACAAAGAAGATTAAGACAAAACTGCACTGTATGGAATGAAGGAGGAGCTTTTTGAAGCTTGTTGCAGAGAAGAGACTTCCATATGAAGCTGTCTTTCCTTTGTGAAGTTTTCCCCTTTGATGGAGTAGAAATGCAGCTCCCTCCATAAATATCTCAAAAAAGATTAGTGCCTTTTCTGAAGGAAATGGAAGGAAAGGAAGGTAACTGATGGCTGTACAGATCATGGGAATAAAATCCCTTCCATAGGACAATGTTAATACCTATGCTGTTAGTGAGCCGGTTGTCCTCATGCCTGACAAATGAGCATAGGTCTACCAGGCTCTTCTCTAAAGAAAAGTGAATGTGGCATATGGGTTTTAGTGGCCTGGCTGGGTTGCTGTGGTGGTGGCATGAGTTATCAGAAGGAGAGAGAATAATGGGGAAAAGCAGCTCACGTATGGCTTTCGGGTGCAGCTGTCCTCTCACGATTGGAGATGGAGGCAGCATTCCCATTGGTCAAGCCTTGCATATAGGTGTTGGGGATTAAAGGTTTTGTGGGGGGGGAAGAACCCACCACCCCAGTGGCTGGGAGACATGCTGCCAGTCTGACCTGTGAAGGAGAGTGAGAGTGAAAGTAAGAGAGGAGAGAAAAGGAGAGATGCATTGCCATATTTTAGCAAATATTGTACAATGTACTGTTGAGTTAAACATTTTTGCTGAGAGAGACTTGTAGTAAGTGTGTGGGAGAGTTCATGTGTGTGTTTCCCAATTTCCTGACTCTGGGAGGGAGAAGAGGATGAAGAAGTCAATGGGAGGCCTCCCTTGGTAAAAGAGAAGTGAAACTACACCCAAAATCCAAGTCAGACGGGAAAGGAGGGAGACAACTGGGCACAGATGGATGCTTAGAGTCTTTGAGGAAGCCCCAGACCAGGAAGGGCTGGGCAGAAGACTGAGAGGGAGGTGCATCATTCAACATCTATGCAGAGGATTGGCTGAGGAGATCCAAGAAGGCAAGGCGTGTTGAGCATGCACCATAGTAATTTAACCAATTCCCTTCCTATCTCTTTGTGAGAAACTGAAGGTAAGGGAAGATGAGAAGGCAGGGGAACTAGTAGCTTAGCAACAGAGTGGGTGGTTATTCGTGAATAGCCCTGAGAAAGAGGCTGGCAGAAAGTGACAGCTTTGTAAACAGAAGTTCCTACTGGCTGTAACTAGTTGTAGATACAGGTAGTCCTTGACTTATGACCACAATTGGGACTGGAACTTCTGTTGCTAAGCGATGCGGTTGTTCAGTGAGTCACAACTTTTTTGCTGTGGTTGTTAAGCAAATTCAGCTTCCCCCATTGATTTTGATTTTTGGAAGCCCCCTGGGAAAGTTGCAAATGGCAATCATGTGATCCTGGGACACTGCAACCATTGTAAATACA
This sequence comes from Python bivittatus, assembly GCF_059951505.1. NCBI lineage: Eukaryota > Metazoa > Chordata > Lepidosauria > Squamata > Pythonidae > Python > Python bivittatus. The sequence goes on from NW_028277028.1 coordinate 4,576,627, forward strand.
TGTTGGTTGCCAAACGACCAAATTTCAATCACATGACCATGGGGACACTGTGACAGTTGTAAGGGTGAGGACTAGTCGTAATCACTTTTTTCAGCACCATTGTAACTTTGAACAGTTGTTAAATGAATGGTCATAAGTTGAGGACCACCAGTAGTAAAAATAACCATAAAACCCTCCACCATCTCAGTTGTTATGTTGCAATTGTCCTTCTTAATGTTAAAAGCATATCCAACTTCCAAAGGAACCACAGCCACGCTATGACAATGGCGCTATTTCCAAGAATGGGGAGAAGTTGATCAAAATGTTGCATGTCATTGGAAGGGTACTCACTACTTTTTTATATATATATCTGAGGGATTGCATTCTACTCCCAAATATTGTTGGAGGTCAGGAACTGTAGCTGGAAATTAGGAGGGCTATAGCAGGCAGGGCAACAATGCTATAGGGCAGTGTTTCTCAACCTGGCTGGGGAATTCTGGAAGTTGAAGTCCACACATCTTAAAGCTGCTGAAGTTGAGAAACACTGCTATAGGGAAAGAGGTGAATTTTTCCCATTTGGAAGGCGATTCTAAGTTTCCATCCTTTAGATGCAACTAAATTCTTTGAAAGCTTAATGTATCTTAGTTCTTTTGTACCCCACCAAAAAGCAGAAGAAAATCACATTATTAATATTTAAATTATTTGCTCCTGAAATTCAGAGAGATTATGTGGCCACATATATTTGCAGGTCATGGCTGTCTATCTTTAACATTAACATTAATTAAATATGAACATTGTTCATATATTTTGTGAACAATATATGAAGCGCAGAATTATCTGTGGCATACACAGGTCTGAATGGCAGCCACAACTAGAACGGTCCAATTTTATTTTAAAAGGCAATGTCAAATCCCCACCTCTGTATGGAGCCAGGGACAGTTCTGACTCACTTTAAACTCTCCATAACCTTTCTCATAGTAAAATCAACCTGCTTTCTTAATGTGCATGATGGCTTGGGGAAAAGTTCATTTTCATCATGCCCTCAGCACATTAGAGAAAGGCTTGAACAGTTTTCTGTCTTTCCGAAATGTATTTTTCAGTTTTTGGAAGAGAAATATGTATGATACTTTGATCAGAGAAATGTTGAGGTGGCTAAGGGTCAAGATTCCCTTGAGCTAAATTTGCTCTTGGTAATTTCATGGACATGTCCATAAAAACACAACTTGGCAACAATATGGAGGTGATTTCCTATTGCCTCCTTCTGGGATATTTTCTAATTTTCCAGTTCTACTTTGCAGCCCTGGGATTTCCTAGCAATCTCTTACTTGAGTGCTAACTAGGTCCAACTCTGCTTTAGCTTTTGAGATCAGCTAGCATGGATTAGACTGAACACCCAAGAGCTGAAAAATATTAGGTGATAAAATAGATCAATCTGAAATAATATGTATTTATGGTCTTTATGATATCATTTAATGTGTGGCTAAAAAATAAAATTAAGCTCTGGCAAAAATTAACACTTTATTTTGATGGGAAAATTAATTTATGCCATCAAAATTAATAGAACTTAAATGTATCTGGCTAAATTGCAGCATTATTCTGCTTTGAGGACTCTGTACAGTAGATTTTAGAAAACAGTAGCCTTAAATTCTTCAGATTTAGAACAGGAGATATGTATATCAGATTTTCCTGTTGTGCATTGAATATTGCAACAGATTTTAAGATGATGTGTTATTAGAATGTTCTAACAGAAAAAAATATATTAACAGTACCTTGGCTTTTAATATAACTAGGAAGTATAAACATCTGATAAAATCCAGGCTGTAAGAATGACATTTCAGAAAAATGTAACGTAACATGGCTTTGATCTTTACTATTCCATGAAATTCTGTTTTTAAACATATAAAATAGAAATAACAAGGCAAGTGTGGGGCTAAAACAAGCCGATTAATTATTATGTGCAAATGAAAAGCTTACCAACGGCTTTCATGAATCGCTCAAAATTTTCATGGGACTGAAGTTCATACTTTCCAGTGAAGCCCATTATGGTTTGGTTCTCTTTGTGCTCAACAGAAGAGAAGATAGTTTCTGGAGGCCAAATCTCCTTTTTAAGCAGAACTTTTACCTTGGAAGTTGGACAGAGGTCACATAATGCCACTCCTTTATGGTTTTGCTGAATCACTACCTTTGTGCCTAATTGATCAAGATTATCACTTAACCACTCCCATGTTTAAAAGCTACAGATTTCTTAAAAAAACCTTGTGTGAATTACAGACTGAAACTGAGAGTAAAGAAGCATTTTTAAAACTTGGGCAAAAAGACATTAACTGAAGCTGAGATCTAACTTGCATTCTCTTGAAAATACTAAATATTAAGAGGTTACATAGCAATTATTGCAATTAATACTATACCCCCTCCATCTGATTTCAAAGTAGTGGTCTGGGATGAAAGAAAGAACAGAATGATTAATTAATAGAAATAACAACAGCTATAATAATAACTTACTATTAACATTAATATCAGAATCTTAGTCACTTTTTTCAGGAACAGATTTTTAATAGGTATGTTGGCTTAAACTAAACCTTGCTGGGAAGAAGGCAGAATCAAACAGTATATCATGATTTGGAATGGTCTGCTTTAACTGAGATCAGCCAAAAGGGATCAGTGGAAAAATTCATCTTGAACCAAGTCAAGGTTTTACAAACCATGTTTGTAAAGCTAGTATCAAAGGGGTCTTCCCAGCATATGTTACAAACCCACCTGGTACCAAAAAGGTCTTCATCATGAATGAGACCAATGCTGGAAGGTATTATAACTACATATGGAAAACTAGCCAGATGGGTCTGTTTTAAACACATAATTAACATGTGTTAGTAGAGCTGTACCCAGGACCCATTGTCTGTGCCACAGAGCTATCAAAGGAGGTTGATACGTGGATCAAGTTCCAAGTTCATTTGGGATTTACTGAATTGCCTGGGTGAGTCTTTTGAGGAGTATGAACCATTTGTGTTTTAACCAGAGATGGAGTGGGTCACACTGGAGTAGTAACCCATTGTATGAGGCAGAATATGCTCCCATCAGTTATTGTATATTTAAAACCATATAACTCTGACATGGATTTGAGATCCAAATGTTATTTTATTATTAGGTTGTGTAATCAATAGATTGGTATATGTTCCTGCCTCAACCACTACTTCATGCTTTGTCAGAGTAATCTGAGATAGCTTGCTAAACCTATGGTCCCCTTTTGCTTGAGGGAAAGATAATTCTGAAGTTTTTGTCAAGTAACTAGGTCATTACTTGCTAAACACTGCCTTTGAATCTGGGGCTCAATAATTTCTGATTTGTTTTGACACAAATTCAATTATATTATCAAGAATCTTAGAGAAAGGATGTCTTGGCTCATCTTGTTGAGAATGAAGAAAGAAAGCTAGTTCTGTTATGTGGGATATTTTCTTTTAAATTGGAGATGCCAGGAACTGAAACTTGGATTTTATGTACAAACCAAAGACTTTTCTATCAAGTTTATGAACAGACAAATTGGGTAGATGATTTATTGGGGAGGGGGTGGGGGACAAAATCTCCAATTTTTAAAGAGCAGAAGAATCCTTTAGCAACTACTAAAAAATTGCTGAGGAGAGTTCCATTATGAGTTTTTCCCTTTGGGTTTATTTGAAGTGTCATAAACCAGGGAAGCTGCAGAGCAGTGATAAGACGATGAAAAGTAGGTTATTCACCAGATTCCCCCACCACCGGTTATCTCAGAAACAAATATAAAAAATAGAATATTCAAGCTATGAGAGCTTTTCTAAAATCCTCTTCTCCTTTGAAAGAATTCCTTTTAATTAACATTTTTTGATACAATAAAAGTGTAAAAAGAATTGTAGAAAGAAAAAATAGTAGAAAGAAAAAAGAAAATATAGAATTATGATTTCTGCTCTTCTTTCTGTTGAGTAGTTACCATCTTACTTTTCCCCCTCTCTCTTTTTTTCTTCTTCTTACTTTATAATTCACTTCTTCCTCCCTTTTGACCATTTTTAATCCCCAAATCCATAGATCATCAATTCATTTTTTTCTTCTTTCAACAAAAAATCCATATAAGATTTTTGGTCTTTCAAGAAGGTCTTTGTTGTTTTTTCCCTGACCACGCTGGTCAGCTTCACCATTTCTACAAGTTCCATCAGTTTTATAATCCAATCTTATACATTATTCTTCCATCTTTGTGCATATAATAATCTTGCCACAGTTACCATATATAATATTAATTTCCCATATTTCTTTTCTAATTCAATGTCCATAAAACCCAGTAGAAACAATTCTGGTTTCATCATAATATTAATCCATAATATCTTTTGCAGCATTATGTGAATTTGCACCTAAATGTTATTCATTTATTTTTAAATTCATTTATTTTTTGGTATACAATTGTTCATTCATACATGTCAGGTATTACATTTTGTAAGGCATGCCTTTCTTAAATCTGCAAAATAAATATCTGACCCCCATAAAGCATAATTATTCCACCTTACTTCATTAAAACTGATTAACTTGTTACAAAAAGCTGATCTAGAAGGGAAACTTCATGTCAATCTTCTCTAGCCTGATGTCTTCACACCCCTCACTGAGTCATGTTCATACTTTTCATTGTTGCACCACAGTCCTGGCTGGTTTGACCAGGGAGTTAATGGTGTCATGTTGGAATCACCTAAGGGCATGTTTTAAGTCAGACTTTGAAATTCAGTCTTATCTTTGCTGATTAAAAACGTCACAAGCGTTCCATTAGGGAAGCTTAGGACTGTGGGTGGAAGGGATGTTGGCCTTGAAACATGGGGCTTTTAAAAAGGGCATGGGGGTGGATCAATAGCTGTGTTCCGCCAGGATTTGCTTGAGAATGATTTGTTGAATAAGTTGGTTTCATCAGATATAGACCATGGTTTACAAACTACAATGGCTGGGATTCAACAACAAACAAGGTTTCATGCAATGTGTGAACCAACCAATACTAAGGGGTTCTATTTCTGTTTTTGCTAGTTCATGTTGCTTGATTTTAAAATCCGGTACCCACAAAACCCTTCCAGATGTCACTTTTCATCTTTGATTAGTAGGTACAAACAATTTCCCTTTGTTTTCTGCATTAAAATAATGTCTTTGTGTAGTAATCAAGAACAATATCATAGACTTTATTACAACATTAGGAAAATTTCTCTCATTAATAGTGTGCCAAATGATATAGTACTGAACTGCTAACAAATTTGGTGATGCTATGTTGTATTGTTAATTTTCTAGATGAGATCACTGTAGTAGGTGGTGGTTGATGGTCTTTATTCAAATGTTACCCAGGCCACCTGCTTGCAAATTGTATATTGTTTCTAGAAGCATATGTCTTTTTAGCTTTGCTCTAGCATTTTCACTTCAGTTCCCTGTTCTGACTGGAGAGTTTAGTAAAGTAGAAGACTTGGGTATAGCCAGGTCAAGTCAGTTTTGTTTATTGTAGGCAGAAGTTTCGCAGATCTGAATAACTACATGAGACTCCTGGATAGTACACATATCTTGAACCTACTCCAACTTCACTTAAGCCATGACAGACCAAAGTACATTTTGCCTTTGTTGAGTCTGGAGTCTTGCTGAGGGAAAACTTCAAGCCTGAATAGGTAGATATCGCTGCTTCCTTAAACCATAGATGTAAGAAAATTCAGATGCTAGCCAAATCCTGGACTAGATGCTATCAAGTCTAGTGTGCTGTTCCCAAGAATGACCAATTAAATGTTTCCAACTCCCACAATAAATGCAACAGCCAATGTTCATATGTGAAGGACAATCCAAGTTTGTTCTCTACAATATATAGGATATCTGATGGGTAATTATAATATCAAGGTTTCCCTATCTTTCTCTATATCACATCCTTTCTCTCCCATAACCTCTCTTTCTAAGATGGCTGCACTGCTAATGGCATTCTTTGTCTTCTAAGTTCTAACCCCTTTAGGGTTTGAATGGCTTTCTGGTGTTTAGAAAGGAAAAACTAGAAGTCTCCTGTCTCTGTATTTGGTATTAATTTTTTTCTGATTCCCTAATCTGGTCTTTCAGGTTTTCTGATGGTGCCCTAATTGAGTCCATCCACCTAGCTGCTGGTTGTCATCTTCTCCTCCTCTTTCCTTCCACCTTCCCAGCATTAAAGCCTTCTCCAAAGAGTTAGGTTTTCGCATAATGTGTCCAAAGTAGGGTAATTTGAGCCTGGTCATTTGTGCCTTGAGTGAGAACTCTGGATTGATTTGTTCGATGATCCATTTGTTTTCTTGGCTGTTCATGGTATTCTCAGGAGTCTTCTCCAACATTTAATTTCAAAAGTGTCAATACTCTCTCTATTCTGCTTCTTCAAAGTCCAACTTTCAATTCCATAGAGGGTCAGGAAGAATACCATTGCTTGCACTGTTCATATCTTTATAGGTGTAAACACATCACAATATCTGAATATCTTTTCCAAGGCCTTCATGGTTACTCTACCAAGTGCTAGCTTGCAATAACCTTTTGTCTGCTTGTTCCTTTACTGTTGATGGTTGATCCTAAAAGGCAGAAGCTATCCACCACTTTGCTATCTTCATTGCCAGTTCTAGGGCTGGTTGTTGTACCTGTTGTCATTCGTTTGATCTTCTTTATATTTCACCTTAGTCCCTTTTTTCATTGTGCTCCTTGACTTTCAGTACTAAAGTTTGCATTTTCAGCTATCATAGTAGTGTCATCACAATAGCACAGATTATTGATGTTTCTTCCTCCAGTTTTAAAACCACACTCATCTTCTTCCAATCCAAGTTCCCTTAGTATATATTCAGTAACCTGGCGCCAATCTGTTTTGCCATGTTTTGTCTGTACTGTGGCTTCCTGATTGACAATGAGATGTGTGTGTGTGCATGTGTTTCTGTCTGTCTGTCTAGGGGCAGGTAGCCTTTTTTGGGTAGCCAAGGGCAATACTTCATTTTTTAAATTTACATTATCAAAAAGGGGAGCAGGACCCTAATTATCCACTTGTTTATTCATCATTTTGAAGGAACTGTGGGAGGGGACTCAGTTTTTCCCATTCCTTTAGTTTCCTCTTGAAAAGTAACACCAAACTGCTAACCGAATACCTGCATTTTGTTGCTGATTTTGGCAATGTGACCTTGAAAGTCTCTGGGGATTGTGAAATAGAGCCGGGGACTACATGCAAGCTGTATTTTCTCCCCATCCTGCTCTGGTCCACTGCCTGATTGCTGATTCTCCATCACTTAAGGCCATTTCCTCATTAGTGACTTCTAAAATCATTTAGCATCACCTGGCCATCACTGAGACAATATAAAGCCTATCCTCATTACTATTATATTGGCACAAGGATGGTTAGATGACTCTAGAAAACAGTATAGGCCACCACTGGGGATCCTGTCTAAATGCAGCTTCCCTACAACATAAATTAACTTATTCTGCTAGTTATATGCTCTCAAACACCAATCCCTCTGATACACATGAATATACAGTAAGTTAACTGAATTTGGACTCATGGCAGCAATAGAGTTACATACTCAAATACTAGGGTGGCCCATTGATTTATCTTTAGTTCATGATAATGTTTGTATCTTTTAAGTGAACTGCAACTGAATTAATGTAAATTGATTTATTAACATTTTTAATTTATATTTTAAGCTCAGTTCATTTGGGGAAAATGCAGAATGCAAATACATTGACTCTGAATATTAAACATTATTCTGAAAGTTCTGAAAAACTGGTATGATGCACATACTCCGTGGTAGCTCAGACGGAATAGGCCATTGTTATTCAAAGGTGCAGGAAACCAAAATGTGCTAAATTATTTATAAATCACCCTGGTCAGTTGTTTTGGCGCAGAGCTATATAATAAGATGTTGCTTGAATGTAGGCTTTTTAATTGTTTTACTAGTTTTAATACTGTTTTAAATATATTTTATTCACGTTATTGTATGATTACTGCTTTAGCAGCTTTAACTGAGGCATGCCAAGAGGAGAGTGAAGAGCAAAAAAGGAGTGAGCAACTACTGGTTACAGTGATGTAGTATAAGATCAGGATCCACTTAGATCCTGCTTGGTCAATCAATTTCCCCCTGCTCTTGTCTGGAACATTCTTTGAAGCCCAGATCTAGTTGAGCTGCCCCAGCAACTTCTCAGAAATATCCCTGTATGAGCAGGATTGCCTAATTTGTCCATGAGCAGCCTTTGGCTCTGCAAATTGGTGTTGCCTTGTTGTCTTGCTTCTTGCCCTTCCGTCTCAGATCAAAAAAATGCTGTTGAGCTGTCTTTACAATACCTTTTACAAAACTCCAGTTATCTGTTGAAAGAACAGCACAAAGGCCTTTACGGTATTATTGCTCATGTTCTTTCTGAGTTTCTTCTAGTGATCTTCACAACTCTCAAAATGAATGGGGTCTTACAGATTCAAATATAAGAGTTCATTCTCAGTGAGAAGATGTCATTTATGAGAAACACTAGTTCCTCATAGATCCTGGCTCCTCATTTATTTGTGTGCATACTGTTATCCTAGTCAGATTACATTCATAGATGTGAGAAGGCAGGGAGAAGTGAGGGCCTCAAACGAACCATGTTTGCTAGGGGAGAGCGCTGTGCACCATGGGGCAGCCTTGGGGGGACGGCAGGAGGGAGGATGGGCAGAAGGCACACTCGCACCAGAGTGGAGAGGGACGGCAGGAGGGAGGAAAGACTGCAGGCAAGAGGCACGTTCGCACCAGAGTGGAGAGAAACGGCAGGGGGCGGCTGTCGGGTCAAGTGGGGATTGGAATGTGTATTGCGCTGATTGGATTCGGAAAGTGGAATGTCTGCGGTTTTGCGGTTAATTAGCGGCGCTCCGGGGCGGTAAAAAAGGTGAGATTGTGAGCCAAGCCCTCGTAGGAGGGGGAGGACAGATAGGGGGTATAAAAACCTGTCAGACCTTGCTTCGGGGTTCCTCCATTGCTGCGGGAGGGACCCACCTTTGCAAACGTGCCCAATAAAAACTTCTGTCTACTGGATAACCGAACCCGTGTCTGTCGTTTTCTGACAAAATTGGCGAGCCAGCCAGGAGTCCTCGACGTGGACCGGACTGTGGGGAACCGGTGAGTAATCGGCCGTAACACCCCGTTGAGGTGTCTCCCGTTTTCCCCGGAGTCGGGTCCAGGACGGGACTCCAATCGCCAGTCAGACAGAAGTAAAGAGGAAGTCGGCCGACGAGGGGACCTCCGGGAGGTCTGGTGAGTACAGCCTACCCATAATCTCGGGGAGATTAGCGTGGTTACGAGGCGTTGGACGCCGCAAGGGGACAGAAGAGTCCGGGACCTTCTGTAAGGTGGGAAACATAGTCAGGAAGGATGGGTAAGGCGCAGAGTAAGAGTGTAAGGCCAGGGGCCAGTGGGAAAAACGCAGTAGGGGGAATCCCCACGGATTCTCCATTAGGACAATTGTTGCAACAATGGGAGACACCCTGGTTGTGTCCATTCACCAGGGGTCTGGAAAAACCGACCATGATAACTTTGTGCACTAAAGAATGGCCAAAATATCCACTAGTGGACCCCGAATTCCCCTACCATTGGGATACTCTTGGAATCCCCAGTAATTACTGGGTGACCCAACTAAAAAAAAAAAAAAAACTACATTGTGGAGCATAAAATGTTAACACAGGAACCCTATGTGGAAGTCTGGTTCCATATTCATTGGGAGGGGCCTTGACCCAAGTTAGCCAAAATTTTTGTCCAAAAAGAACAGGAAGATGAGGAGGACCTCTGGCTGACTGGACCTCAATGGGGGCCGCCACCTCCTCCTCCTCCTCCTCTTCCTACCGCTCCCCTCCGGCGCCCCCACCCTATCCCGGGCTGCGGAAAGAGCTGGACCAGCTGAACCAAGACATTCAGAACTTGCCCTTTATTCTAAGGTCGGCCAGTGCCTTCCCCGTCCGGGAAGTCCCGAACGGAACGAACGCACAGGGGGTGACCGTCACCAGTTACGTAACGGTTCCCATCAAACCCAGTGAGTTGAGGGAATTAAAAAAAAAAAAAAGACCCTCCCTCGTATGCAAGAGAACGCCCATACCGCCGCCGAACAATTGGAACTTTTTCTCGGCCCGGTGGAATACTCCTGGGGGAACTGAATTACATTTTAGCCCACCTCTATACGCCAGAAGAGAGGGGCCAGATTTGGCGAGCTGCGCTCGGGGCTTGGGAGCAAAGGAATGCAAATGTCCCAAATGCCCCAGCCGCAGATACTAAATTCCTCTGGCAGACCCAAATTGGGATCCCAATAATGCTGAACATCGGGAGAACATGAGAGGAGTTTCCCCCTGTACGACTAGGGGGGTCATGGTTCCCCAACCGGGACCCACGGGGAACCCTTGGTAAACATCACGGTGGGTCCCACTGGCGAGGAACAGCAGTTCCTCGTGGACACCGGAGCCTCTCGAACATCGCTGTGCCAACCGATCCCAGGGATTGCGAAATCCCGGGGCACGTCGGTATCGGTGATGGGGGTGGGAGGCTCTCCGGTCAAGGCAGACGTACTGGAGGGAGTGAGACTGGAGTGGAATGGGAAGGAGGTAACTGCAGATGTGTTACTGATCCCACAGGCGAGAGTGAACTTGCTGGGAAGGGATCTAATGGGTAGTCTAGTAGTGGAGCTGTGGAATGTGGAACAGGCAGAAAGGATGTGTTTGTTGCGAGAGGCGGACGTGGAGGTTGTGAACCCTGAGGTATGGGCAGGGGAGGGGGGGGCGGGTCGGTTTCGCATCGCCCCAATTAGCATCCCCTTGAAACCAGGGGTGACGGGTTTGCGGCAAGCCCAATACCCGCTGTCCCGGGATGGGAGGCGTGGGCTGAAGCAACAACTGAGATGGATGGTGCTGCCCCAGAGGTACACCGAGAGCCCCCTCTTGTTTGGACAGGCATTGGAAGAGAAACTCCAGGGGTTCCGGGCCCCTGGGGGTTCTCGGGTGCTGCAGTATGTGGATGATTTGTTGGTGTCTGGAGAGAAGGAAGTAAAGGTGAGAGAAGACTCAGTGGCTTTATTGAACTGGTTGGCTGAGGAAGGATTGAAGGTGTCAAAAGGGAAGGTCCAATTTGTGGAAAGGGAGGTCAAGTATTTAGAACATGTACTCCGGAAGGGCGAGAAGTTGATTGATCCTTCTCGGATACAGGGGATAATGCAGTTGAAGCCCCTCATACTAAAACGGAGGTGCGGCGGTTTCTGGGTCTAGTAGGATATTGCCGGCTATGGATAGATGAGTACATGAGCAAGGCTCAGTTTCTGTATGAGAAGTTGAAAGGATCATCTGACAGGGTAGAATGGACAGACGGGGACACAGAGAAGTGGGGAGAATTACGAAGGAGCCTGGTGACGGCCCCGGCTCTGGCTCTACCGAACTTGGCCCCCCCTTTCACCTATACGTTACAGCCCATGGGGGAACTGCCATTGGAGTGCTGACTCAGAGACGGGCTGGGAAATATCAACCAGTGGCCTTCCTGAGCAAAGCCCTAGAACCAGTGGTGAGGGGATGGCCGACTTGTGTGCAGGCAGTGGCTGCCGCTGCTGTGCTAGTGACAGAAGGGAAACAACTCACTTTTGGGAGCCCCGTGATTGTCCATTCAACCCATCAGATCTTAAGTGTGCTTAGTCAGCAGGCGGCTGCTTGGATGACAGAAGGAAGGATGTTGAAATATGAGACAGTTCTCCGGATAAGTCCTGATGTGGTGGTAGGAACAGACAGGAATTTGAACCCAGCGGAGTTTCTTGCGGGGGAGCGGAAAGAATGGGAGCCGGCGGAGCACGAGTGCTCCACCCTGTTGCAGCTGCAAACAAAGACCCGGGAGGACCTGCAGGAGGTCCTGCTGGAGGAGGGTGAGGTCTGGTTTGTGGATGGGTCTAGCCGAGTAGAGCAGGGACAAAGGAAGTCAGGATATGCGATAGTGACGGCGGAGGGAGAGACAATAGAGAAGGGGGCACTACCAGCGGACTGGTCGGCTCAGCTGTGTGAAGTGCACGCTTTGAAACGGGCACTAGAGTTGGGAAAGGGAGTGTCCCTCACCGTCTACACAGACTCGCGATACGCCTGGGGAGTAGTGCACACTTTCGGGAAAATTTGGCTGGAACGGGGTTTACTCACAGCTGCTGGAAAGGGAAGGTTGCAGGGAGGAACCAGGTCATTGGGTTACAATTGAGGGGACCCCAGTAGTGAGCCGTGCTGACATGAGGGGGATGGTGGAGAAACTGCACGAAGGGTCTCACTGGGGGGTGCAGGCTTTGATAGACACTGTAAAGCCGTGGTACTGGAGCCTGGGGGTTCGATGGGAACTCCACACCCCTTGGCATCCTGACTCCAGTGGGAAAGTGGGAAGGGCCAACGGGGTGTTGAAGCAACATCTCACCAAACTGGGATTGGAAATAGGGCTATCTTGGACAAAGACACTTCCAGTTGCCCTGCTTCGAATGCGGACAGCCCCTCGCAAGGATGTGGGGGTCTCCCCATTCGAGCTGATGATGGGAAGACCTTTCCTGGCTCCAATGGGAGAGCCTATCCCCGAGCTAAAGGATGCCTTCCTGAGAAAGTATCTCTTGGTACTGTCACAATCTCTCTTGTCTCTAAGAAAACAGGGACTCCTCGCTCAACGGCCCCCTTGCTGAAAGACCAACACCCCCACAAGCCAGAGGATTGGGTCCTGATAAAGACGTGGAAGGATGAGAAGCTGAAGCCGTCTTGGGAGGGACCATACCAAGTTCTCCTGACAACTGAATCAGCGGTTCGGACCTGACAGGGGGGTTGGACCCACTACCATCGGGTTAAGCGAGCTCCCGACCCCTGACCATGGACTGCCCAACCGGGAGACGGACTCAAAGTAAAACTTAAAAGGAACTGAACTAAGGCAGGGGAGGAGATGACCAACATAAAGGCGTAGAATTGGCACAGACAGCTTTGATCACTGGGGATGATCCCCGTGGGGGGGGGATGTTCTATCATTTTGGGTCTTCTCCCATACCAAGACCCTGGACTAATCAAAGGCAAATGGCTCTAAATCTCTTGGGGATAACCAATGCAACTCAATGTGTATATTTCAACAATACCCAGAACCGTACCCCCGCATTGCCCTCAAAAGGTCCTGCTTTCACTTGTGGAGGGGTCTATAATATCCCTTATGCCTCAACCCCTCTATACCTACCTAAAGGTTTCTTTTTGTTATGTGGACATGAAGCTTACACCTATGTTCCAGCCTATAGTTCAGGGGGCCCTTGTGCCATAGGGCGCCTGACCTCTCTATATGCCCTGCCTCCAATGCAAGCGCACCCATCAAAAGAAAAAAAGAAAAAGGGAGCTGCCATCTGATTGTGAGAGTGATGTGACACTCTTGTCCAAAACAGAAGCCATGGCTCTGGCCCTCTCCTTAGTAGGGGTTCCTGCACTAAGCGGAAGAACTTATCTGGACCTAAGGAAGGTGGCCTGCCTCCTGGCTAAAAGTGTCAACCTTACATCCTCTCTCATTGCAGCCCTCACTGAAGAAGTCACTGAGATCAGGAGGGCGGTCATTCAAAATCGGATAGCTATAGACTATCTCCTATTAAGGGCAGGACAAGGCTGTGAATCTTTTCAAGGTCTTTGTTGCTTTAACCTAACCAACAATGAGAATTATATTGAAGCAAAACTAGCCAAGTTGAAGACCTTAGCCTCTCGCATATCCGAGGATCCAGAGGGATGGAATTGGTCGTGGCTCACTAGTTGGTTACCTAACTTTGCTTGGTTAAAACAACTTTCTGTACTAGCCATTGGCTTCATTGCCTTACTGGTCCTAGTATGTTGCTTAATGCAATGCCTCCCTGCTTGTGGGAATTACCTGTCCCAGTGTGTGAAGCCCCGGGTGCGGGACGAGGGAGCAATCCTGTTAGCCAGGTTTGAGGCCCAACAGAGGCGTGAAAAGAAAAAGGGGGGATTGTGAGAAGGCAGGGAGAAGTGAGGGCCTCAAACGAACCATGTTTGCTAGGGGAGAGCGCTGTGCACCATGGGGCAGCCTTGGGGGGACGGCAGGAGGGAGGATGGGCAGAAGGCACACTCGCACCAGAGTGGAGAGGGACGGCAGGAGGGAGGAAAGACTGCAGGCAAGAGGCACGTTCGCACCAGAGTGGAGAGAAACGGCAGGGGGCGGCTGTCGGGTCAAGTGGGGATTGGAATGTGTATTGCGCTGATTGGATTCGGAAAGTGGAATGTCTGCGGTTTTGCGGTTAATTAGCGGCGCTCCGGGGCGGTAAAAAAGGTGAGATTGTGAGCCAAGCCCTCGTAGGAGGGGGAGGACAGATAGGGGGTATAAAAACCTGTCAGACCTTGCTTCGGGGTTCCTCCATTGCTGCGGGAGGGACCCACCTTTGCAAACGTGCCCAATAAAAACTTCTGTCTACTGGATAACCGAACCCGTGTCTGTCGTTTTCTGACAAAATATATTTATTTATTTATTTATTAAATTGATTTATATAGCCGCCCATCTCATATTAGTGCCTGTTGTTTTAATTGCTTTGTGGCTTGATTGGAAACCATGAAGAAATAATGTCTCCAGCCTAGTTGCATGTCTGATCACCAGATTAAGTATTTTAGCTCCAGAAATACAGAAAAGACTGAACTGACCAATGCAATAAGCCATCCAAGCAAATGAATTAAGCACATAATTCCTGCTGGGGTGGGCAACAGAGGGACAAATGACAAAATATTCATGATATCTTCACACAAATGCTGTGACTTATATACTTGCATCTGATGTTGGGGTGCAACCAAATAAAGGTGGTATTGTGTGATAATGTCACATATATATGTCAACATTTTGGCATTGTCACCTTGTGTGAGATGGGTGGCTATATAAATATGATTAATGAATGAATAAATAAATAAATAGTGGCTTGCTTGCTGCAGTGCCATCAACTTTTGGAGTAGCATATATAAGCTGGGGCTCTGCACACTTTGAAAATAATTTGGAAAAAGTGTTTCAGATATTGCACAAGCACAGAAGCCTCTACTGCTCATGAAAGTGGCCCAACCTTTTTCAGGCTTCTGTATAAACCTGGAAAAAAAATGGCTGCTTTAAGAGCTGCCTTAACTTTAATGAGTTGATTAAAGAGAATATAGACGCTGCTTGGAATAGAGTAAAAAGAATTGTGTTACAGACTATCACTGAAGTGCGTGAAGTTACACTAATGGAAAGCATGAAAAAGGATGCCTGGTGGAATGAGGAAGTGAAAGAGGCTGTGGATTACAAAAAATGCAGATAAAAGAATAATCACAAATTGTGATGAATGACTGTATAATGACCATGCAGGAAAAAACAAGATAATTGCAAAGAATGTAGTCAAAGAGAACAAATAGTTAAGATTAAAATCAGAGAAAATGCAGAGGGATTTTGATGGAAATAAAAAAAAATGTTGGGGAAATGGGTGAATAGGGCTAAATAAGGAGCCTCCTACAAAGTGAATGAAAATAAAAATAAATGTGCTTTGGGATGAAACTGAAGTGATGGAATCCTGGAAGAAATATTTTTAAGGTTTGTGTAGGAATTGAAGAGTGGAAATGAAATAAATGCTATAAATGTTAGTGTCCAAGAAAAAAAAAAAAGGATGAAAAGGAAGTCATCAATGCTGTGACAATGTGGAAAAATGGTAAGGCTGCAGATAAGGCTGCTGCAATGTCCCAACTGATTGGATGCCCCCCCCCCCAAATGGCTGGTTGAGTTGGGTTCTGTTGGCGGTATGAGCAGCTTCGATTTAGAACCTGAAATGTAAGTACCTGAGAAGTGCCGATTTTCCCAGCCTCTAAGGTTCCTGAGTGCCGTTTCCCGCTGGCCAATGAGGAATCCCTAAATCTTCACCCGACTCTCTAGGCAGGAAGGAACTCTGGGAGGGGAAGGTTGAGAGACGCCCTCACCGGAGGCTTGGTGTTCCCAGTCCGCGGTGGAAAGGGTAGAGGGGGGTGTGCGGGTGCACTTGTGTAGGGCGGATACGTTGCAATGCCAGCACCTGGTTTAAAGCTGCTGCGAGGCCTGATATGAAGGGACGGATTTTAAAAACAAAAGGAAATGTATGTGTTTATTAAAGTTGCCTGGGTGGGGTCTAATTAGTGCGCCACCGAGGCTCACTTTTCGTATTTGGCGTGAAGAATCGGGTGAGAGTGCTCCTGAGCGACTGCAGAGGTTTTCCCCCTCGACCGATAAATGAGGAGGCTTTCAGATCAGAGGCATGGACTTTCTGTTGCGAATGAACAAGCACTGTTGATAGTTAGAAGTTCAGAACAGAATACAGATGCGTTACAAGCAGGCTCTCAACTCTGGCATGTATTTCATACTGCGCTTTAAACAAAAATTTGAAGCGAAAATCAAAATAAAAAGCAAGAAAACACTATAACTGGCATTTAAATTAATAAACAGCTGCCCATTCCTGGAGTAGGGATTTTATGTTCATTGCATTTCTTAATTTTCTATTATTACTATTATTATCACTTAAGTTAAATTAGATGGTGCATTTTAGCAATGAAGATTGGGAAATTTTAATCTAAAATTAATGCGTTTTTAAAGATGCCATAAATATTTGGCATAGTTGTGGCTTAAAACTGTGCAATAGTTATAATTTCAACTGGCTGTGGTCTTATATCATGATCTCAAATGTAAATTTTATGGGTAAAGTGGCTGCTATGGCTTTTAACCTGAGTGACGTCAGGCCAGGGCCCTTTGTAGATTGCTGCTGTGCAGAAAGACTACAGGATTCAGCATCTTTGTTTTTTTGTTTTTTTTAAACTATACATAATGTGGAAGCTTTCGTCTTTTGATTGCACAGAAGTGCTTGAAATTTGCAGATAATCCCTTACAAGTTTCCAGTAGCCAAAAGATAAGCTTGCTTCTGCATCTGGTACTGAATGTCTGATATCTCATTTTCCTCTACATGATTAGCAGAGGCAGAACAAATTCCATAAAATTTTTTTTAAAAAAAGTTAACATTTGCAAATTGCATAAGTGAATGATGATAATATCCTTTGTGTGTATTACACAGTTTATTATGCAGTACATACATTGCAGAATATTTTATTGCTTTATGTTGCTGCAATTTTGTAGTTTAGATTATTCTAACATTTGTATTGCAGAACAAATTGCAAAACAGTGATATTATTTAAATAGCAGAACATTATTCTGCAAATTTTTATTCCAGAACAATGGAGATTTCTTGTGTCTGTGAGATACAGGATTGATGCAGAATTGTTCTTAGCCTATTCAAGACTCTGTTGGAGGATCTGGCTATGTGACAGAGAAGAGAGTTTGTGATTTCACTGCATTTCACTGCACCAGTTTTACTGGGAATGAGGGCTGTTTGGCTTTGCTAGGTGCCTAGAAGCCAAGTGGCCTTCAGTCCTGGTGACTCTCCCACTTGCTCCTACTTAACAGTGTGGAAGAACTGGGACTTGAAAGTGCTTATTTTCTTCATCTGGCTCCATTACAATTTCAATTTATATCATATCTTACATTGTAATTGGTCATTTGAAGTAATTACCTTAAGTACTATGGCAAAAAGGAAGTAGATAATAACGTTGCAAAGAGTAGCTAGGTACAGTACTCTATACTAGCGGGTTTTTTTTTTAAATCCTCATTAGCAGGCCTATTACCAATTAAGAAGAATGTAGCTGTCAAAACCAAAGTTTCATCTAAATGCAGATGCATTGCTTGAAAAGCAGACATCTGCTACCACAATGATCACTTTGCTTTGTCTCCCTCCCTCCCTCCCTCCCTCCCTCCCTTCCTTCCTTCCTTCCTTCCTTCCTTCCTTCCTTCCTTCCTTCCTTCCTTCCTTCCTTCCTTCCTTCCTTCCTTCCTTCCCATGAAGCATTCTGAAGAAACAAAAAGCCTGCATGTGCGTCTTTAACTTACCCTAAATTAATACAGTATTCTTTTCATTGTCTTTACAGAGCCAGTGGTGTAGTTTTGTCACAGCAGGAGGCAGCCCCTAAGTAACCCTGGCTGATCTTAAGAAAAACTGAGTACGGCTGGACCTAGTTACTGTTTGGATGGTAAACCACAGGAAACCCTAGGGGTGTAGACTAGGTTGAAGTTGAAAAAAACATCATGGAAAAAGTCAATGGCAAGCCACTTCTACACTGTTCTGAGAAAAAAACAGCATAGTTGTATCCGTGTATAGACCAAGAGTCAAGGGGAACTAAAGGGAGACTTTACAGTGTTGCAAGGTACCCAGTGAAAATTATTTCCTGATGTTTGGAAGTTAGAGGAACCCTATGTAGTCTTAAGGCTATTGCTACTGGGAATTTTCATTCAACATAATGGAAATTCTTTCCTTGAGTTCCAATCAAGTCTTTCCAGTTTGGTAAAGAAGACTAGATCGTACCAAGTAAGTTTGGTTTTAATTCAGGATTCCCAAATATGTTTCCTCTCAAGTTGCTAGAGATTCTTGTCATTACAAGGCAAAGTTTCCTGTTTGTTATAAAATGTTTTTGGTTTCTCCTCCAGCCTGAAGTTAATTTGCTGGAAATGTTACGTGTGTTGTAGGAGCTGGAAAGATAAACATGAAGTATATCAGTAGCCGTGGAGGAGCAGGAAGCTTTGATTTTGAACATGCTCTCTTCTCTGGGTATGCAGTGGATGGGGGCCTTTTCATGCCTGAAAAAATCCCAGTCCTGGACCATCCCAGACTTCGGACATGGAGCACCTTTTCTTACTTGGAGCTGGTGAAGGAACTGTGTTCGGTTTTCATCTCACCTGAACTCATTCCAAAGGCAGAGCTGAACGGTAAATTAAAACCAGAGAGATATAAAATGAGAGAGCTTAAGCATTATTAGAGGTAGTCCTCAACTTATGATGGCAATTGGGACCAGAATTTTCATCACTAGGCGATGCGGTTATAAAGCGCAGCTGAATTGCTTAGTGACGGCAATCCCCGCAGTCCGGGTTGCCATTGTTAACCAAATCCCACGGTCATTAGGTGAGGCAACTTCTTGCTGGCTTCCCACAACCAAAGTCAGTAGGGAAGCCAGCAGGAAGTTACAAATCCCAGGCCCACGGGCCGGTAAGTGGCTGCTACCAGGTGGGGGAGGGAGCGAGGGGGTTTTCCAGCTGGTTTTAGGATGGGTCACAAGAAACATAAGGCTGATGTGCAAAAGAGCCCTTACATTATGCATAAAAAACCTTAAAATGTGGTTTCCATAGGTTGAGTTATTATCCAGCTCAGGACATTGTACATTATCTTGTTTATGTTCCCTGGCTAATGAAGTTTTTCCTCTTTCTCTAGACCTGATTGATAGAGCATTTATCAGGTTCAGACACAAAGATGTTGTTCATTTGTCAAGACTAAAAAATGGCTTGAATATTTTGGAGCTTTGGCATGGTGCAACATATGCATTTAAGGATCTGTCATTGTCCTGCATGGGGCAATTCTTACAATACTTTCTAAAGAAAAAGAAGAAACATGTCACAATTCTAGTGGGTAAGTTTGCGCCCAGAACCACCTTGACAGATTTGGGCTCATTTTTAATAATGCAGTATTTTTGTTCAGGATATGTTTGTTACTCTAATAAACACTACATGTAGGTTCACTTTCATATTTTCTAGAATCCTTTAATTTGACCTCACCCTAATCTGTGGTTTTGGGTCTTTGCCCTTCAGTTGTTGTTGTTGTTGTTCAGTCGTTAAGTTGTGTTCGGCTCTTCATGACCCCATGAACCATATCGTGCCAGGCCTTCCTGTCCTTCACTGGCTCCCTGAGTTTCTTGACATCAGTGTTTGCATCTAACCAGAATGAATAAGAATTTGCTGATTCAGAATGTAATGATGGCCACTGATACAGAGGATTAGAAAGATAATACCACATGGATCCTGTTGATATCTATGAGGAAATACGCTTGCCACAGAACACTGGCTACTAGAAGACCATAGGAATCTCAGGCTATTGCACTCATGCCTGTATCACATGTGAGCTTCCTAGGAGCATTTGGGAATGTCCCCTTCTTCAGAAGAGTCTTCAGCTGAAGATTGGGCTTACAGGTAGTCCTTGACTTACAACCACAATTGGGACTGGAACTTCCATCACTGAGCGATGTGGTTGTTAAGTGAGTCATGCCTGATTTTATGACCTTTTTTGCCATGGTTGTTAATCGAATCACATGGTCGTTAAGCAAATCCGACTTACCCCATTGACTTTGCTTGTTGGAAGCCCCCTGGGAGGGTTGCAAATGGCGATCACATGACCCCAGGATGCTACAACTGTCATAAATACATGCTAGTTGTACATGACCGTGGGGAGTGCTGTGATGATTGTAAGTGTGAGTACCGGTCGTAAGTCACTTTTTTCAGCACCGTCATAACTTCGGTCATTAAACAAGTGGTCATAAGTCAAGGACTACCTGTGTACCTTTTCCTAGGAACACCAGCTTTCAAATCAGTTGTAAAGGCAGCGCCAGGACCATCTTTAACTATCATGGATAATTCCAGTTGGGATTCATGAACCTATCGACTAAGCTCTTGTGAACACTGGCAACTCTGAGTCCTGAATCCAAAGACAGAAAGAAGGCATATATAGCTTCAGATGGCAGCATCTTGGAAGTGAGAGATCTCTAGGAAATCAGCTATTGCTTCCAAGTGATCCTTTTACAGGATGAACTCTAGGGAGCTGCTGCTGTCAGAATGGAAGCTGAGGCATAAAATTCTTAAGCAGAGAACAGACAGGAACTGGTACATCTAGCAAGATTGCAGACCCACTGTATATTCCAGGTTTCCTTGGGTACTGGCCTAGGTATGACCATACTCTGCTTGTTGTTGAACTTGTTCTTTAATACCGTCTGCTGTAGTAGTGACTATTGAACTATCCTCCCCTCTGCTTTCACATTCTTGACTGTTTTTGCTGTTTTTGGAACCTCAATCCCAGCTGTCTTTATTAGAATTTGCTTTTTCCTCATTTGTGGATGTTGTATCTTTGAGACACGATGTGGAAAGAAAATGTTGGGCTAGATAGCTCCTGGCCTCCTATAGAAGTCCCTTTTTTATGTCTGTGGCTAGATCCACAGGCAGTGGTGGAAGAAAGCTGCCTTCCACTCTGAGATTTCCTAATAATTGAGAGAGAGAAATAATCCTTGCCATGCTTTCTCAACATGAGGATTTTAACTCCTGTGAGTCATAGTGGGGAGGGAATTGCGCCTGGAGGAATGCTAGCTGCCATAGGCTGTACTATTTTTAAAATCAAAAGTTTTTTTTAACGAGTAGGGAAAAATAGCTAACGTGGACTATATCTCATATCACTTTAGTAGAGTAGGAAGGGATTAAACAGACAGGCAGCTCTATTTTATTTAACCTAAAGCTTTGTTCATTATTCTGCTGTATTGCTTTTTTTTATTATTTGAACTTCACATTCTTAAGAGTCTCAAAACAGCTTTGTCCACAGATCTAAAAATGGACCCATGGATGTTTAAATATTTGATGAAGTTTAAGTTTTGACAGCTACTGACCTAAAGATTACCATCTTACAGTAGTTCTGCTCTTTCAGGGTTTCAACATGTATAAATTGTCTTCAACTATTTTGGAACAGGGACTTCAGGAGATACCGGCAGCTCAGCTATTGAAAGTGTCCGGGGTGAAAAGAATGTAGATATATTTGTTCTGCTACCATACGGCCTTTGCAGCCAAGTGCAAGAACGACAGATGACAACAGTGATTGAGAAAAATGTCCATGTATTTCTTAGTGAGTAATTTGATAGCTGTTCTATTTTAGAATACTTGGTTTGTGTCAGTATAAATTGCAATGCCAGGCAAACTACAGAATAGATCCTTATCTTGCATTTTGAACTTTGTAGGCAGAGTTTTCTGGCCTACAGCCAGATTGAGAATTTTTTTTAATGATCTCAATTTCTAAATATCATTTTGGTATTTTCATTTTGCGCAATATGAAGTCTAATTAGGGAGGGGAGTTGGAGAGGTTCAAGAGAGTTAGATCATCTATATTTCTGATTTGAGGGAACATGAGCAAATACCCGCTTCCCAGATTAAATCATATTTTTGTAGAGGGAGGATATAAATTGAAAATCTTTCCATCTCATAAGAATGAATGCTTTCCAAAGATGTCTGCGTGTTCATAGTCCTAGAAGATCAGTGAAAATATTACTTTAGTTAGAAATAAAACCTTAGCACCTGGGAATAATTGCTGAAGAAGGGAAGCAGAGGCCAAACAGCTTGGGGAAAGAAACTCTGGAAGGGATAAAAGTGGGACTCTGAAAAAAACCTTAAGAATATTTTAGAAGTGTCTGTGTGCTTTGGACAAGGGAAACAAGAACACAAGAAGGACAGATCAAAAGGTCCTTCCAAGAGAAAGGTTAAAAAAAAAAAAAAGAACAGGTGGTGGGCTGAAAAACTAGGACCTAAAGAAACAATAGGTGGCAGGGCAATATGTAGCTGGAGAGGGAAAAGGTTAAAGAATATGAGCATTTGACAAAGAGAGAATATATTGTTGGAAGAAAGAAATGGAGAGACCATAGAGAAGTATAGGACTGGACACAGTGGACCAGGGAAGCCAAGTAGATGTTGGGTTGCAAGCCGTTTGTTAAGTCTAGAAGCAACAGGAATGGCACAAGTCCTGGCTGTGATCGTCACTGCAGTGTTGTTGTCTAACAAACTCTGGAGACAGGCCCAAGGAACCATGAATATAAGAGCAGCATTTTACATAGTTATTTGGATGACAGGCTTCCACTTCAGTATACTTTTCCTGCATTCCCTTTTTCTGGAATTAGGCACAGCAGAGAGAAGGTTCCTGTTTTATGTTGTCATGGTGCTGGGCAGCAGAGGAGGGCTGGGCTTTGCTTGAGACTTATGTGAAATGCATATCTAGATGGAGAGAATTAGCTCTTGCTTTTCTTGCTTTTCCTTGCTCTCCAGCGGAAGGAAATAGTGATGAAATCGATGAACCCATCAAAGAATTGTTTGCTGATGAAGATTTTTCAAGAAAACACAATCTCATAAGTTTGAATTCAATTAATTGGTGTAGGGTTCTGGTGCAGATCGCTCATTATTTCTATGCTTATTTCCAATGTGCACCAACCGTGGAGGCTGTTCCGCTGCCAACTGTGGAAATTGTTGTTCCAACTGGGGGAGCAGGAAATCTCACCGGTCAGTGAAATTTATCAGTATACTTTGTTGGCTTTCAATGAGTTTGTCCAGCTCAGATGCATTGGATTTAAACTCCCGTTACCTCTTATCATTGGCTGTGCTAACTGGAGTTGACAGGTGGTTTTGTTAATGCGGATTAACCTTAAGGCCTTTGAAGCTTTAGTCGGTTTGCTGAAAGTTGTATCAGTGAAGATAGGAAGAGTTGTATTTAACTTTAAAAAAAAAAAAAATCAGATTTTTTAAACTGAAAATACTTGCCAGTTCTTCACAGCTCTCCCAAGCTCAATAATTTAGTTGTGTTACCAGCTGTCATAGATGAGGGTCAGATGCTGGAATTGGGGAAGCTGAATGATGCATAATTCTACTAACAATCTGCAAAAAACATCCAGGGCACAAAGACCCATCACCTGTCTGCTAAAAGCTTTATTCAGCAGTGTTTTGGGATGGTGAAATTTAAGTGGGTGTTGTCTGCAGACTTTCAAGCTTATTAATTTTTTTTCCAAGAGAGGATTTAAATCCCATATTAAAAAATAAAACAGATACTGGGACTCTCTGGGGCTTTCTGCAACTTTCCTTTGTTATTTCACAGCTTTCTGGGCAGCACCCAGCGGCCCTAAGCATACTTCCATCCCTTTACAGCCCTCACTAGAGCAAATCAAACATGTTGCCTTCTGATCAGACACTCCTGCTAAGCCTTCTTGAGGGCAAGACAAACGGCTCCAGTGCTGAACACACTCAGTGTCTGTTTTCCTGCTGTTTAGAATAAGAAATTCAGAGATGCACCTTAGTGAGAAAGAGGATCTTCACAACCTAAGGATTCTGCCTTAGAATTCCTGGAAGCAGATGGCTTTTAAGTTTCTCGCTTAGAATACAGACCTGTAGTAAAGATGTATTGATTCAGCTCTGTTGTGCAAAAATACTGAAATTGCAGTTTTTGTCCAGCTGGGTGTATTGCACAGAAAATGGGATTGCCCATTGAACTGGCAGCTGTGGTAAACGACAACGATATTGTACACAGAACTATTCAGCAAGGTGATTTTTCTGTGTCCAGGAGTGTGAAAAAAACACTGGCGTCAGCAATGGATATTCAGGTACAGTAAGCATCTGCTTAATTGGAGATTTGTGCTCTCTTCCATTTAAAATGAACAAACTATCAGGGCCTCTAAGTCCCCTTAGAGTCACTCTGCTCTCTTGATGGGAGTCCATCAGTTTTCTTAAAGGACCAGCTGTATTTGGCATCTCCTCCCCCTCGGTCATCTTTCTGCTAAAACAGAAGGAGCAATAAGAGGCAGCTGCTTGACATTTCTTCTGGGACTGTTACATTTAGTCCATTGTTATAATAACTACTGCATATCTTGAAGGATTAAGGCCTGCATTTGCATGTTTTCCTCTTCATTTTTTTCATCCCCTTTGTGTTCCCTTTTTTTCTTTATGATTTTCTCTGCCGCCTTTCAACAGATACATCTCCTGAAACAATTTTCCCAGTATCAGAAAGCCATTTTTTACAAACAGTATTGAGAAGATTTAAACTGTGAACAGCAGCATAAAACAAATGTTAAGAAAGCTCAGACACTTAAAACAGTCAGTTAAATCAACCAGTAAAAAGCAAAAATTAAACAGCAGAACTAAGATTAATTCAGTGGCTACATTGCAGCCTAGAGTTAAACAGTTAGGAAAGAGGCCTTCACCTATTACCAAAAAGACAATATGGAAGGTGCCATATGTGTCTGGCCACGAAGGGTGTTCCAGAGCTGAGGGACTACCACAGAGAAGGCCCTCTTCTGAGCATCTACAGTGGGGCAAAAAAGTATTTAGTCAGCCACCAATTGTGCAAGTTCTCCCACTTAAAAAGATGAGAGAGGCCTGTAATTTTCATCATAGGTATACCTCAACTATGAGAGACAAAATGGGGAAAAAATCCAGAAAATCACATTGTCTGATTTTTAAAGAATTTATTTGCAGATCATGGTGGAAAATAAGTATTTGGTCAATATCAAAAGTTCATCTCAATACTTTGTTATATATCCTTTGTTGGCAATGACAGAGGTCAAACGTTTTCTGTAAGTCTTCACAAGGTTTTCACACACTGTTGCTGGTATTTTGGCCCATTCCTCCATGCAGATCTCCTCTAGAGCAGTGATGTTTTGGGGCTGTCGCTGGGCAACACGGACTTTCAACTCCCTCCAAAGGTTTTCCATGGGGTTGAGATCTGGAGACTGGCTAGGCCACTCCAGGACCTTGAAATGCTTCTTACGAAGCCACTCCTTCGTTGCCCGGGCGGTGTGTTTGGGATCATTGTCATGCTGAAAGACCCAGCCACGTTTCCTCTTCAATGCCCTTGCTGATGGAAGGAGGTGTTCACTCAAAATCTCACGATACATGGCCCCATTCATTCTTTCCTTTACACGGATCAGTCGTCCTGGTCCCTTTGCAGAAAAACAGCCCCAAAGCATGATGTTTCCACCTCCATGCTTCACAGTAGGTATGGTGTTCTTTGGATGCAACTCAGCATTCTCTCTCCTCCAAACACGACAAGTTGAGTTTAGGCCAAAACATTCTACTTTGGTTTCATCTGACCGTATGACATTCTCCCAATCCTCTTCTGGATCATCCAAATGCTCTCTAGCAAACTTCAGGCAGGCCCGGACATGTACTGGCTTAAGCAGGGGGACACGTCTGGCACTGTAGGATTTGAGTCCCTGGCGGCGTAGTGTGTTACTGATGGTAGCCTCTGTTACTTTGGTCCCAGATCTCTGCAGGTCATTCACTAGGTCCCCCCCATGTGGTTCTGGGATTTTTGCTCACCGTTCTTGTGATCATTTTGACTCCACGGGGTGAGATCTTGCGTGGAGACCCAGATCAAGGGAGATTATCAGTGGTCTTGTATGTCTTCCATTTTCTAATTATTGCTCTCACAGTTGATTTCTTCACACCAAGCTGCTTGCCTATTGCAGATTCAGTCTTCCCAGCCTGGTGCAGGTCTACAATTTTGTTTCTGGTGTCCTTCAACAGCTCTTTGGTCTTGGCCATAGTGGAGTTTGGAGTGTGACTGTTTGAGATTGTGGACAGGTGTCTTTTATACTGATAACAAGGTCAAACAGGTGCCATTACTACAGGTAACGAGTGAAGGACAGAGGAGCCTCTTAAAGAAGTAGTTACAGGTCTGTGAGAGCCAGACATCTTGCTTGTTTGTAGGTGACCAAATACTTATTTTCCACCATGATTTGCAAATAAATTCTTTAAAAATCAGACAATGTGATTTTCTAGATTTTTTTCCTCATTTTGTCTCTCATAGTTGAGGTATATCTATGATGAAAATTACAGACCTCTCCCATCTTTTTAAGTGGGAGAACTTGCACAATTGGTGGCTGACTAAATACTTTTTTGCCCCACTGTACCTACCACACCTTAGTATGGACAGAAACCCAGAGCAAGGCCTTCGGGCTCAGATGGGAAAATAAAGGAAACAATGTCCCAGGATTTGTTACAGGACCCCTTCTAGGAGTTTTTTCAAAGGGAGAGTGAGATAAAAATACTTTTGCCATTAGCCCATGGCAAGAAATACCCCCTTACTCACTGCTATTGGGTGAAATTAGTTATTTCCACTTGTTCCTGTAAAAACACTGTGAGAAGAAAATGACTATGTGCTACAAGAAAGAAATTGATTTAAGGTACTGAAGAAAGGCTCAATTTCTTTCGTTATAGCAGGCAGTCATATCAGTGAATGCTTTTAAAAGTCTTTGGTGAAAACAGCTTCCTTAGTGCTTGATAATGGTTGCAAATTGTTAAATAAAGTATAATAATTAGTCCCCTGCCTCTAGTTCCTTCACCCTTCCTCTGCATTTTTTGGGTCAAATTTTAAATTTCATTTTGAATTATATATAAATAAAATGATTTCCACACAGATTCACATAAATCTAACAGTTGGAATAAGAACTGTAACTTTGGAAAACTCATTCCTGGGATGCATTTAAGAATATGAAACACAAGTTGAAAGAAGATAGATATAGCAAAAATGTCTGACGTACAATCTTTTCTGTGCAAAGGTACCTTACAATATGGAGAGGATTTTTTGGCTATTTTCTGGATCAGATAGTAATTTGGTCAAAAGTCTGATGGAAGAATTTTATACTACTAAGAAAGTAAAACTCCCTTCAGAGTTGCAAAATAAGGTTAGTTTTGTTTTGATTCCTTATTCAAAAGTACTGATTCCTGCCCTTGTTCACTTGTGGAACCTCACTTCCTCTGTCAGGATCCAGTCTGTGTACTCTTCTCAAAGTTGATTTAATTAAACTAATAAAACTTTATCCATGTTATCAAAGTGGAGGAGTTACAGTTTTAAATTAGCTTCAGTGTAATTTGTTCTTCAGAAATTAGGAAAACTAGTTTTATGTTAGGCCTACTCTATTGCTACAACTTTGTGGGGAAAGTTGTTGAGAAGGTGATTGGGCAGCAGTTGCAGAATCTTGGTGGAAACGGATTATCTGGACCCATTCCAGCCAGGCTTCAGGCCAGGGTATTGTACAGAGACAGCATTGGTCACATTTGTTGACAGTCTGTGATGGAGCCAGGATGGAAGTGGTGCTCCTTGATCTCTCAGCAGCTTTCAGCGTTGCTGACCATAGTATCCTTCTGCATTTGCTGTGGGGGTTGGGGGTGGGGCACTGTGTTACAGTGGGATTGCCTCCTTCCTCTGTCAGTTCAGGGTTTGGTTCATCACTACGTTGATGACACCCAGTTGTACATCTCAACTGCAGGCTGGGCAAATGAAGTTGTCAGTGTACTGACCCAGTGTTGGAGGCTGACTGGGTCTGGATGGGGAGGAACAGACTTTGGCTTGATCCTGGAAAGACTTAGCGGCTGTAGCTGTTTGAGCCCCTGTGGTTGGGGACTTATTTACCTTTCGTCTTGGATGGAGTTGCACTTCCCCACTTGAGATTAGTGTGCAACTTGGGGGTCCTCCTGGACTTGCAGCTACTACACAATGAGCAGGTGGTAGCTGTGGCCAGGAGGACCTTTGCACAGGTCCATCCTGGGTACCAGTTGCACCCTTTCTTCGACCAGGAGTCCCTTCAGATGGTCACTCACACCCTAGTCACCTCACGAATGGCCTATTGCAGTGTGTTCTACACAGGTCTGCCCTTCCAGACCATCTGGAAGCTATATCTGGTTTAAAATGCAGTGGCACAAGCAGCATTGGGCACTTCTCATTATGCCCATGTGTCATTGCTGCTACGTGAGCTGCTACATGAGCTATCAGTTGCCTTTTGGGTGCAGTTCAAGGTTCTGGTCTTTACCTATAAAACCCTTCATGGCATAGGGCCTGGTTATTTGTGGGACAACCTGTCCAGTGCATTTAGGCAGAGTGGGTGTGCTCCAGGTCCCCTTAATTAAACATTGCTATCTAATGTCTTCTGTGTTTTGGTCCTTGCCCTCTGGAACAGCATTCCCCTGGAGTATGCTGAGCTCCCATTATCCTGAGGTTCCAGAAGTCTTTTAAGACCTGGCTTTGTTCCCAGGCCTGGGATTAGGGTGGCTGTGGAGCTCCTGTTAAGTCTTTCTTGTGTGTTGGGCGTGTTTTAGTCCAGGTTCTCATGTCGTTTTTAGTTGTGTTTTAGCATATGTATTGGACATACTGTAAGCCACCCAGAGTCTTCTTGGAGTTTGGCAGCCTTAACAAATCCAATCAATCAATCAATGCCCTAGGCTTAAAGTTTTAAGGTTTAAAAGTATGTCACCAGCAATGTCGATCTTGGCATATGTTGTTACTTTTGTCCCACTCATCCATATTAACAGATTTTGCTTTTTTTGAAATTTCAATGAGGGTGAACATGCGTGTCTGAGCAATTTCTTAGTGTCAACAATGAAACACTTCAAAATAATTTAAAACTGAATAGAATGGGGACAGTAGATAACCAGGGAGTATATAAATGATAAACATTTCAACTTGGCAACTTGGAATTTTGAGTTGGACTGGAATTGTAAACTTCACATCCCAGAATTTGGTAGAATTTGCCTAGTGACTCTACTTTAGAAGGGTGGCCAAATGATTGCATGAAAAAAAAAATCCTATGAACTTTGCCTCCAACTCCTTGGAGGAACAATAAGATTTAAAAACCAGTGGTATTGAAATGAGTGGTTAATTGTTATACTTTTTCACTGGCTGGTTGAAGTCTCAGTTTCTTTATGTGATTGCAGCTCTTTGAAGGTGTGAGATCTTGCAAAATTTCAGATGAAGAAATTATTCAAACCATGAAACACTGCTGGGAGGACAACCATTACCTTTTGTGTCCCCATACGGCTGTTGCTGTTTCCTACCATTACAAGTATGCCAGCTGCCGTCCAAATATGTAAGGAGAAAATTACACTCTGTATGAAAAAATATGTAATATGTCTCTAATATTGGCCACTTTCTATCCTCAGATAGGGAGGTTAATGTAATTACCAAGTTATGAAATGGATTCAGAGAATTTAAGGCCAATTAGCTTGATATCTGTTCCAAGTGAATTGATTGAAAGCAATGTATTTAAAAATTTGTTGAAGATGATCAGCATTATTTTTGCAAAGGTAAGCCATGTTTCATTAATCATTTAGATTTCTCAGAGGGTGATCCAGGAGGAACTGTGTACAAAATCCCTCAATGGTGTCTTAATAAATCTAGTATTTATAAGAGGACAGAATCTATTTATAGATTAATAACTTCATAAAGGAATAAATGAATGTAGGCAACCTGATATCCAGATGTGTTTGAACTTCAACTTTTATCAGTCCCAGTAGTATGGCCATTAGCAAGGGATTACGAGAGTTACAGTCCTACCACTAGAATAAATATACAGTTAATGGAGAAATATAAATAGTAAGGCCTTCACTGAGACCAGTCTTTTTAATTAATTCATACATTGGAATTGGAATAAATATAAACAATTAGGTGGTGAAAATTTTTGATGACACCAGATTATTTGGGGATTAAAAACAAAAAAAACTGATGAGTTCCAAAAGATGTCTTCAAACATCATTTGGAACATGGGACAACAGAATTGCACTTCAATGTAAATAAATATGAAGCAGTAGTGAAAAGGAAGTTGGAATCCTAATGTATACAGCAGGTAAGTGTCCAACTGCTGCGAAAAAGAGTGAATTACATATTAAGGAACATTAAGGAAAAATAGCTGCCAGTGGTGCTTTTATAGTAAATCCATCTATGTTGTGACCACAGTTGAAATTCTGTGTAGTCATTGCAATTCAAAAAAAGGGGTTGCAAGGTTGGACAAAGCGAAAAAAGAACCGCCAAAAGAGCACTTTGAGAAACTACCATGCACAGCACCATCCTGGTGCTTTTTCCATTTATCCAAGTGGGGCACAGAAATGTTCTGGAGCAAGCGGGTCCTCCTGAAGCAAGTGTGAGTCCTCCTATAGTCTCTGGTCCATTGCTTGGAAATGGTCTGATGTCTTTTTTAGTAGCAGAAAAAGCTTTATAGCAAAGTCCCATTTTGATTAGTCCCTGGTAAGCAGGTGAAGGAATGCAGCCTTGCAGTCTTGCTACATAGATGTGCCTGATGTCTTTCTTACCTTCACGACAGCTGGAGATGCTGCTTAGCTCCTGCCTCTCCTATCAAGTTTGAAGATGCGATTTGCAAAGCTAATCTCTCTCTGGAAGTCTCAGCTGAGATCAGCAAGCTGAAAGATATGGAGACCAGGTCTTGTACTCTGAAGAGAGGGGAAGACTGGGTTAAAATACTGCGGCGGCGTATAGAAGAAGGTACCAAGCAAAGATACAGCAACCAGAGTTGAACTTGCGGGAAGAATAACTGTATGCAGAAGCTCCACGATAGTGGTGGTGTTGCTGCTGCTTTTGCTGATTAATGAAAAATAGTTTTGTTACAATAAACCTATGCAAAATTGCTAACAGTGATATTAGACTTTAATCCTACAGAAGAAAAAAAGGAAAGTGAGCTGCGAGGTAGGCTTACACTAATAATATTGACATCCTTTACCAGAAAGATCTAACTTTTCTAAATTCTATTGACTTTGGAGACTTTCGCCTGCTCCATCTTGGCATCCAAGAGAGCATTTTGTGGGTGACCTGCAAATGTTTATATACATATAATTTACCCTTGCAGTATACCCTTTGAGGCTGAATATGCCCAGTTTTCACAATAACATACTGCACTAATTTTGTATTTATGGGACATGCTGGTGAGGTCCCCAATCTTTTCCTTTATATTATCGTTGAAACTTTGATGACTGTCATATTAGTCAGGTATCAACAATGCAGTGTTGACAGAGATCGTGACAAATGTGTACCAATCCCTAGGTTAAATAAAACCATATTTCTAATTTAGAATTATCAGTTGGTATTCAGGTGCGATCCAAATCACCTATCAAGCCCTTCATGGCATGGGGCCTGATTATTTGGGGGACTGCCTGTTTCTAGTTGTCTAATACAGTCAGGCAGAGTGGGCATGCTCTGGGTCTCATTGGACTTTCTTTGGTTTTATGTTGTTTCTGTGGCCATTCATGATAGTTGTGTTTTGTATTTTTTTAAAATTTGCAATTGTAAGCTGCCCTGATTTGTTGGGAGTCAAGCAGTCTATAAATTGGAGAGAGTATAGAGGATGACCTTGACAAACAGAGGGAAGATCGTTTGCCAAGGCACTGATCAGATGAATGTGGATTGAGCCCATAAAGTAGTTTATGAAAACATCTCAGACAGCTTCCCTCCCTCCAATTCACATGAAGATAAAAGAGGGAGGAGGGGAAGCACATACTTGCAAGATTCTGTTACTACTATATAGCTGTTCTTTTTATATAATTTTATTGAAAAATTTAAACACAAGAATAAGACTAATACAAACTAAAATAGAGTGAAAAAGAAAAGAAAAAAAGGAAAGAAATGAAAGAAAAAACTAAGTGCAAAAAGAAATAAAATAGCAAAAAATAGAGAAGAAAGAAGAAAGATATAAAGAACTGGCTTTCAACCTTTACAGCAGTTATAAGTACCATTATAAATTGACCTCTCTCTCTAACTACTGTATAGTTGTTCTACTGAAAGCTATAGGCACGCATGGTGTCTGTTCCTTTGCTGGTCAACCTTATAGAGCTGACAAAAATATACCTTCAGAGCATGTTCAGCACTTTATGCTGCTTTTTTTGACCTAGTATCCAGACCCATATCATGGGAGAAACTGAAGAACTCTTCTATAGATGTGTGGCTACCTTTACTAATCTAAAGCTCTGTGAAAACTCCTGGCTTGAAGGTATGATGTAATGTGCATGGATATTACACAATGGAAATTCCAGTCAGAAAAAATGAGAGACAAGGATGTATTTTGGGCCCTTTACTATTTATCTGTTAATTAACTCTTGCAGCCAATTGAATAATCCAGCCATTTATCCTCCAAAATTGGGCAATAGATATTTCAGTCCTCTATGTTGATGATGCCTTACCTTTCTCATAGATCCGGATTCACTTGAGGAGGTGCCCTCTACACTTATTGAGTACTGCTGTAAAGAAATTTTCAAAATCAATTGCTATAAAACTAAGATGATGGTGTTTGCCAAGTGTCATAAATCCATGTGTGGTACTCAAACAACCACCTGTAGAACAAGTTTGGGGCTTTAAGTACCTAGGCACTGTTCTACATGCCACTGGCAAGTGCAAAGATCAGATAGATAGATAGATAGATAGATAGATAGATAGATAGATAGATAGATAGATAGATAGATAGATAGATAGATAGATAGACAGGCTAAAATTTGAGCTCACCTTTTTGGATCCTATATAGGTAATTCATTCCATTAGAAAGAGTTCAGTCCCAATTTCTGAGGACTACTTTCCAGGCCCCCAATGTATCCCAAACATGGTTTTGCACCAAAAAGTTGGTCTGTTTTAGACAGAAAATTTGCCTGATCTTATATTCTCCTATTGGCTCAAGCTGCTTTTTTTTCTGGTTGGGCTGGCTCCATTAACTTTGACTGATCACTTCACTTCCTCTTGGATTTGGATGCTTCACAAGAAACTAAAAACTTTAGGTTTCTCATTTACTGTTAATCTTCCAATGGACTATGAGCACGCACAATGGAAATTCGCGTTTACTGCCCTCAAGCAATGCATTTTAGATTTGGAACTTAGCTGGATCAATCTGAATCCTGCCCAAAAGCATTTTTGGGGAGCAGTCTCTCTCATCCATTCTAACCAGCACGATATCTCAATCAAATAATGATTCCTAAGTTTAGGAGGGCTTTCTCTTTGGCCAGATTTAATGCCCTCCCAGCAGCCATCGCTGAGGGGAGATGCCAGGATATTCCATTTGAGCAAAGGCAATCCCCCTGTGGTACAGGAGTAATTGAAAGGCTGAGTCACATTGTACTATACTGTCCCTATTATGCTGTTTCATGCCAGGATCTGTTACCTCCATTTCTGGCTGTTCAGATTTATTTTATCTTCAGCTATTACTATCTGGCCAATCTGACTCTGTCTCACCAAATGTACCCAAATGCTGTTGGCTGCCTGTAATCTTCACTGTAACCTATCAATAAGTACCTTTAGATCTCCTCCTTGCTGATTACTTGTTTGTTCTAGTTTATTTCAATTAGATAATTACTCACATTTTGGTTTCATAGTTCTGTGTGCCTTTGTTTTTGTTTTTTCCCCCACTACCTACCATTTGGAGATTGGATATTTAATTACTTAGTTTACTTTGAGCTGGTCTGTGACTGCTGTACACTGAACTGAACTGAAATAAACTAACTGTATACAGTAAACAAACAAAAATCCATGCCCATCTTTTGAACTTTCCAGAAAATCTAAGTATGAGTCTGAATGGTGGGCTACGTGTCCTGTTTGGCCAGGCAATTCCACTGTTCTTGGAAGAAGCTCAGAGCAATTTATATAGTCTATCAACTCTATGTGTTTTCTCCACACTTCTTCCAGTGAGATAGATGATTTGAAGAGGTCACAACTATCCTACAGATCAACAAACTGCTTTTTTAATAAGCTGTGATAATTTCTCTCAAACCCAGTGCTATAATTTGAAATAAAATAAAAGAAGCAAATATACATATGGGATATGAAAGTTGTGTGACAAATGTCCACAAGGAGGCAGAGTAACTTTAGCTTTGATTTATTTTGCTGACAGAAACCAGGCTCAATTCTGTTGCTATTTCATGGCTTAAAGTAGCTGAGCCTAATTTTTGGACTTTCTTGCTTCTGTATCACCCTGATAAAGAGTGCAGAGAACTCAACAGCTTGCACACTCTTTGTATTAGTTGGTTGATCCTTACCTGGCTACAGATTTTTTTTTTTTTTCATTTTCCCACCATATATCAAATTTTCTGTGATTGCCTTTTACAAACTGAGTGTATGCGCACTGTTCTTTCTAATGATTGAATTTCACTAACATGTAAAAATACTGGATTAACTCTGTTATTGTCTCCCCTGCCCCATCCCCAAAAGTGTTTGATCAACACTGGAATGAAATTTCTCTTGTGTTGTTAATAGGGGCTATCACAGAAAAACATAGCTGAGAAAATTTCCCTCTGTACCTCCATCCTGCATACATTTTACTTGTTAAATATTGTTTATTTCAATCTGATTCTGAAGTAGGCCAAGAAAATTCTAACTGCTGCAAAGTGTTCTTGGGCAACACAACCGCATTCATATATGCTCCATGAAGAGACAAAAAATACAGTTGTCTATATGAAATGTATCTGGTAGGAATCACTGGTAGCGACTCCATTTCTTTATTTCTTCCCCTTCTGCAAATACATTGGACTACAGTTCCCATTATCCTGCTTTGAAATGCTGGCTGGAAATAATTGAAATTGAAATTCACTATATTTGCAGGGCACCAGATTACCAAAGGCTATGCTGGATCACTGAGACAAGTTGTGACTATTTGCTTTAGTTTAATTAATTAATTAATGTTTTAGAATTAATTCTTTTGCTGGAACACATCAGTACTCCAGTAGGATACTCTTCAGTTTAAAATGAAGAAATAAAGTAAAAAAGAAAATGGCTCAGCTTTTTCCAAAAACTTACCTTTACTCCTTAGAATGATACAAAAAGGAATGCAAAAAAAGCATTATAAAAGTGGACTTCCAGTGGAGGCATGGTGAGTTAAACACGTCTCCATGGAAAGCAGAGACAACCACCGTGGCAATGACTGCAGAATCAGTGAGTAGACCCGTTCTTTGGAACCTCCCCGGACAAGGAAAGGACAGGAGATCACGCGCATGTACTCGAGATGGCTGCTCCTCATGAGGAGACCACAAGACAGTGATTCCCCATGGGTTTGAGTGCTGGGAGACAAAGAGATCAATCATCAAGTTTACCACCACAGCGGAGCCTTTTAAAGGAAACTAGGTTCACTAACCTCGCTTCTAATCACTTTCAGAAATTGCCTATTTAACTATCTTAAGTCTATTAGGGATCTTCAGAATGACAAGTTTGAAAAGCCACCTGGTGAGTCTATCTTCATTTCTGAACAAAAGAAAAATTATAACTTTTTTATAGTGATTTTATTAAAGATGATAATTACAACAGTTAAAAACTAATAGAAACTAAAAGAATAAAAAGAAAGAGTAGAAGGTGCAGAAAAGAAAAAAAGGAAAAGACAGAGAAAAGAAAGAAAAGACTATAGTAAAGAAAAAGAAAAGAAATATATAAAGAAGTGACTTCCCAACTTGATCACAAGTATAAACAATTTTAATAACTCATTGCCTCCTCTTAAGATGCAACAGATGATCTCTTCTTCCCATATCCCATCTCTTATCTATAAACAAATCCACAAAGCATTGTCATTTCAGTCCTGGTGTTAGCAAAAGTCCATTAAGGATTACCAGAAATAACAACATATCTATTTTAACCTTATCCAATAAACCAACTTTATATTCCTTCCTTTTACTTCTAACAATCTTAATCTTTAGTCAATTCAAATGTCATAGAATTTCATTTCTTTTCATTTTTTCTTTGTCCCTTCTCATGAGTTTCCTTAAAAGTTTAACAAGTCTCTTTTGTAAAACCAATATAGGAAAATTATCCAGATCACTCTCTTGGTTTATTGTTTGTATATCCCTTTTAATTATTAAAACATCAGCTGGTTTCTTTTGTATGTCCAGTGTAAAATATTTTTCCATATCGTTCTTATAGCCTCTCATTTGTAAATCCACTTTCAACTCAGTCTTGAGCTTGTCAGGCAAACCTTGTTCCTCTTCCATAACTTCTTTTAGACACAGTCTCTCCATAGAGGCAGATGTCTCTGTTGACACTATTAATATTAACTTTGGAGTCCATTTTTCAAAAATATTCTTCAATATGTCCAATGTTAGAATATTTTGCTTCATTCTGTAATTATAAGTTGAGTTTATGTGTTCTTCTCCTTAAATATTACAATTAAATATTTAATTCCCTCTAGTTCCAATTTTTAAAATCTTATGTTTTTTTCAAAAAATTCAAAACAAAAGCATTTTCCCACAGGAAGGATTCTTTATAATTAATTCCAAAATCTTATTTCAAATTTATCTGGAACCTTAGTCTGTTTGTAACTTTCTAAAATCAAAGTTTTAATTACCCTTTTGCTGTTTATTCCCCCCCCAAAAGTTTTTAAGATCTTAAACTTGCAGTTCAAACATTCTTACACTAAGGATTAAAGGAAACTCACGCAGTGCTGTTAAACTTGTTGATCCAAAGGTTTCTAATAGTTGAAAAGTTGTTAACAAGCAATTTCCAACATTGATTAGAAAAGGAAGTATGTGAAGTTAGTGTCCTTTCAAAGGCACCAACTGCGGTTTGAAGAAGATGGCTATTCCCTCGTCTTTAGAAGTAATTAGAAGTAATTAGTAAAAAGTAGAAGTAAAAGGGTGATTAAAACTTTGATTTTAGAAAGTTACAAACAGACTAAGGTTCCAGATAAATTTGAAATAAGATTTTGGAATTAATTATAAAGAATCCTTCCCGTGGGAAAACTTTAGTAATTTAGTAAGTAAATAATTTAATAATCTGTGTTGGATGATCCTGAGCATTATTTTGCGAATGTGTGAAATTGAGG
The DNA here is from genome assembly GCF_059951505.1 of Python bivittatus. Classification (NCBI taxonomy): domain Eukaryota; kingdom Metazoa; phylum Chordata; class Lepidosauria; order Squamata; family Pythonidae; genus Python; species Python bivittatus. Next base: position 4,613,801 of record NW_028277028.1, read on the forward strand.
ATATTTTGCAATAGTTTGCATAATCAGTTAAGTCTTCCTTTCTTTGGTATTGGTATGTAGACTGACCTCTTCCAACTTTTTGACCACTGTTTTGATCTCTAGATTTGCTGGCATAGTTTGCTTAGAATGTTTACCAATTCCTCTTTGAATGCTTATTGTATTTCTGTAGATATTCCATCAGTTCCTGTAGCCTTCCAAACCAGAATGTTGATCTAACTTCATCTTTTAGTATCATCATCTTATTAGTATTTAAAAGTTCTTTTAAGTAAGGAATATCTTCTAAAGTGCCTTGGATGTTGACATCCGTACAGTGCAGAAATTCAGTATATTCCTTCTATCTCTGTTTGATCTTCTTTGAATCAGTTGTTGTCTATCCATTATGTATCCTTTATTATTCCAATTTGAAGTTGGGACCTCCTTCTAAATTCAGAGATCTTTTGGAAAACTTCTTTTGTTTTTCCATGTCTGTTGCCATTTGGTTCTGTTTCAATGAAGTTTAGGATTTCAAAGTGGCTCCTGGTGCTGTCCTTGAAAATGGTGGGTATAAGTTCATGTTATGGAAACTGTTTGGTTTTCTTCTTCTGTTTTAGCTTAACTTGGAGCTTGCACATTAGCAGTTTGTGATCTGTTGCCCAGTCAGCCCCTGGCCACATCTTTGTTGTTATAAGTGAGCTCTTCCACATTCTTGTACAAGTAGTCCTCACTTAACAACCATTCGTTCAATGACATTCGAAGTTACCATGGCACCAAATAAATGGTAGTTACAGTCGGTCCTTGAAGTTACGACCATTGCAGCACTCCCATGGTCACGTGATCAAAATTCAGTTGCTTGGCAACCCACCTGCATTTACAACTGCAGCGTGCACTTCAGCTTCCCCCACCCACCTATCTCCCCCCATCTCTGCCCTATTGGGCACCCTGCACTCCGCTGCCTACCTCTGCTGCCTCCCACCACCCCAACTGACCTTCGCCATCTTCTTCCTCCTGCTGCTGACGAGGTGCATCGGGTTGAGGCAGCTGCTGGCCCTTTGCAAGACCCTCGCATGGCCTCCCTGAAGCCTCATGAGGCTGTGCAGAGGCCTTACAAGGCTTTGGGAGGCCTCAGGGAAGCCTCATGTGGGCTTGGGAAGGGCTCACAAAGGGCCAGCAGCTGCCTTGTCCAGGCTCACCGCATCAGCGGGATGAAGAAGATGGCGAAGATCAGCTGGGGGCAGTGGGTATGGCAGGGGTAGGCAGCAGTGGAGTGCAGGGCAGCCAAAAGGGCAGAGATGGGAGTAGAGAAAGATGGGTGGGGGGAGTTGAACTAGAGGCAAGTATGGCAGGGCAGAATAAGCATGAGGTCCTTGCCTAATGACAGTGCAGTCCTCACCTAATGACCGCAACCAGGACTACTGAAACTGCCATCACTAAGCAGTGTGGTCATGTGATGTTTTGCCTAATGACTGCTTTGCTTAGTGATGGAAATTCTGGTCCCAGTTAGGGTTGTTAAGTGAGAACTACCTGTGTTAATAATATTGTCAATTTGATTTCTGTGTTCTCCATATATATAAGTGTTGTCCATGTATATAGGTGATGACCATGTATATAAGTGTTGTTTTGGTTGTTTAAAGAATGTATTAGCAATGAAGAAATCAGTGGATTGGCACACACTGATTAAGTTGTCCTCCTGCTTCATTTCTGTTTTCTCAGCTGTACAATCCAACTACCTCCAACTTTGGCATTCCAATCTCCAACTACAAGCAGCACATTTTGCTTGCACATTCTGTGGATTACCATAATATCTTTCTTTCTCATTATTCCATTTCCCTTGATATTCTATGATTTGTATTCATTAAATAGTCAAGCCTTTCACATTTCAAGAGGGTGACAATAATTGTGGAGTCCTTGGGGTTCTCTGAGCTTGGTTCTTTTCTTGCAAACGTTTCATTACCCAGCTACGTAACATCGTCAGTGCTAGAATGGGATGGAGTTTGCTCTCTGTTTATATACTGTGGCCTGCCTTGCCAGTGCTGGTGGGGATGGGGTTTTGTTTTGCTCCTCTGGTAGTTCCTTGATTAGCATATGTTTACTGCTTGATTGTGTGCAACACACCCGACCAAATACACCCAGATTGAAATACCCAGAATCATGGACCTCATCAACCTCTGCCTCACCACCTATTTTCAGTTTGATGGACAAATATACCAACAAATCAGAGGCACACCCATAGGATCACCACTGTCAGGACTCAGCAGAGATTGTAATGCAGTGCCTATAAGCTATAGCACTTCCTCACATACAACTTAAAGTATAGATCTGGTATGTAGATGACACATTTGTTATAATAAAAAAGGAACAACTAGAGAAGACACATGAAACCATCAACAACATCTTCAAAGGAATAAAATTCACCAGAGAGGAAGAAAACAACACGCTACCCTTCCTTGATATCCTCATCAGCAGAGGAAACAACAGTAAATTAGAAACCCAAGTTTATTGGAAGACAACCCACATCAAGTACTCCATTACCAAAGTAACCCAACCTCCCATGAGAGGAGCTGTGTAAGAACATTATTCAAGCAAGCACAAACGCATTGCAGCAACCCAGAACAGCAGAAAAAGGAAAACGACCGCCTATACAACATCTTCCAACAAAATGGATATCCACACAACTTTATCAAAAAGTGCCTGACCACTCAACCTACTACAACAGAATCTACACAAGCTATGAAAAGGATCACACTGCCATACATCAGAAACGTCTCAGAAACCACCAACAGACTATTACAACCACATGGCATCTCTGTAGCACACAAACCAACAAAATCACTCCAAAATATCTTAAGTAAACCAAAAGACCCAGTAGCACAAGAAGAAAAAACAGGAGTCATCTACAGCATAAAGTGTAAAGACTGCAACAAATGCTATGTAGGACAGACAGGCAAAAGACTAGCAGAGCGCATCCATGAGCACCAACTAGCAGTCAGAAGACATGATGAGAACTCCTTAATCTCACAACACATGGAGATAGTCAACCATAGTTTCAACTGGGAAACTGTCAGCATTTTAGACCAAGCTAAATCCAAAAATGCAAGAGAGTTCTTGGAAGCTTGGTATTCTGACAAGGCAACAATTAATAGACACATAGAGATAAACAGCATCTACATACTATTCAAGTATGAGACAAAAGACCAGAAGATCGCCTCACCAACAATCATCACCCAGATAAGCAAAGGTTACCACCAGGCACACAATCAAGTAGTAAACATGCTAATCAAGGAACTACCAGAGGAGCAAAACAAAACCCCCATCCCCACCAGCACTGGCAAGGCATCCCACAGTATATAAATAGAAAGCAAGCCCCATCCCATTTTAGCACTGAAGATGTTACCCAGCTGGGTAATGAAACGTTTGCAAGAAAAGAACCAAGCTCAGAGAACCCCAAGGACTCCGCAGTTCAACCCTGAGCTACACGTATTCGCCTCTATGGGTGACAATAATCTTTGAAAAGCTACTGAATTTTCAAGGTGAATATGGATGTGACTGACTTAATGAGTCTTCTGTCTTTGACCTAATGTGATTAATTAAAAAGGAAAAAAATGGTACTGTTGCCTTATTTATTAGTAAAATTGTTCAAAGCTGCTGCTCAATTGCCAGAGAATGGGTATCCTTCTAATCCTGTAGTATCAGGTTGTTCATACAAGCGAGCATACAGTATCCAGTAGGTGGCACCCACTGTTCATATTTTTATTAGACTGGTCCCATCAGTGAAGTTAAGATTTTTATACAATCTGCATCACTTTACATTTACATTTACTGTTCAGTTGCCTTTTGAAGCTTGTTGGAGCTTATTTAGTTACCTTTGATTCTAATTATGAATCAGCTAAAGAAAGCCCAAATTCTAATGCAGATCACTGAAAGCCCATACTGCCCATTGCCCAGCTCTGTGACTTTCTACTTTTCCTTCTTTAGCCAGTTACTTGACCGTAAGGAGGTTCATCCATTTAATCCAAGTTAGAAAAGTAAGACTTAGCTTTGCAGATGCCATTTTAATTCTTTACCTGCAGCATTTATTTTTCCATATAAATAATGTTTTCAACACAATCTTTTCCAGCAATAATCCCAGGAGAATGGTTACACGAACTGATTTATCATTTCTTGCTGCCTTTAAAAAAATCAGATGTTATATTTGGTTATTTTGACTATTTTTTATTTAATTTTATAAATTACATGTATGTTAAGAGATTAGAAGCTTCACATTTGACTGTTTTTCTTCAGAGTGTTAGATGTATCCCATCTGAATATTTAAGTCATCAATTAAATCTCAAACTTCACTTCCATTCTCCTCGATGCAATTACCAAAATATTCTTCTTGAAAGAAGCCATTCAGGCATAGGCTTGTGGTCAACATCTTGTGAAAGTGAACACACACAATGGATTCCTCTGCAAACTCCTGATCCTTCAGGAATCATTCATTTCTTTTATAATCAAATATTACAATCAGCTCCCTGACTATTTTTCAGCTTCAAATATATTTAAATCCTTCCTTCCTTCCTTCCTTCCTTCCTTCCTTCCTTCCTTCCTTCCTTCCTTCCTTCCTTCCTTCCTTCCTTCCTTCCTTCCTTCCTTCCTTCCTTCCTTCCTTCCTTCCCTCCTTCCTTCCTTCCTTCCCTCCTTCCTTCCTTCCTTCCCTCCTTCCTTCCCTCCTTCCTTCCTTCCTTCCTTCCTTCCTTCCTTCCTTCCTTCCTTCCTTCCTTCCTTCCTTCCTTCCTTCCTCAGGTGGAACTGTTTGGGGGGTTTATTTGATTTGTTCTTTTAACTGGGCAAAATATATGCTTTTTGTGACAGAATTCTTGACATTTTCTGTTTCTTGTGTTCTGTTTATTACTCAGCCATGTTAGAGTATCTTTACTGATACGTGGTTTGCATTCTGCCTAAGTCTCTGTCATTGTAGTTTTAAAGAACCTTAGCCATTGGGAAAAGATCTTCCCCTCTTAATTCTTTCTTTCAACTTCTAACAAACCCTTTAGGATTTTCTGGAAAACTTATTTCTCTATTTGTTACATTTGATATCATTGTGGACACAGTTATCAAGCTGTTCCTCAAGACTTGTGTCAAACATTATCCTTAGTTTGGCAATATTGTGTGGTTTTTTAGACCAAATATAGTGTTCCAGGGTTTCAAGTTCTCCAGAACTTTTCTGATGACTATATGGACAAATGTCCACTATCCCATCTAAACGCAATAATAACTATTTAGGAACAGTCTTAAAATAGAATGTGGGATAAGTCTTAGTTAATTACATTTGAATTCTAGTACTCTGCTAGGAGCTATGTAGGTTTAGATTCTGCACTTAAGACTGTCCCAAGTAGTCAAAGAAACACTGGTTGATCTCTGACTTTTGAAAATTAAAGTCCAGCTATTTCTCAGAGAAGTATCCATCTTTTCAGTTCTTTTCATTATCAAAACTGGAGATTGATTTTAGTTCAGGTACTGTTTTACTGTTTACTTACTACAAAAAAAAAAAAAAGATACTATGTTAACAAAAAAACAGTGAAAGCCAAATTTTGTAGATTTACAAATAGCCAGAGGGACTTATTTTCAAACTATGAAGTCCCTATTTCAGGAGTTGTAAACTCCTCTTCTTCCAGTTTAGGAATTTGTTTTTCAACAGTTGAATTCTTCACTATATACAAAAATGAAAAATAGTCATGTTGGCTGATGGGAAGAATGGTAGTAAGATGATATCCTTTATTATGCAAACCAAAATAATAATAATGATGAGCAAGCTTTCAAATTACTTAGAACTTTTAAACAGGCTAGATGCTTATATCTTTGATGCACTCAAGCTAAAGTCAAAGGTCATCTCACCCTAGTGATAGCCGTGGTCACCTCTTCCATGCTACAATCATTTATTGTATTTAGAAATTCATGCTTTTGTCAGATCCTTAACATGCATTTATCTAGTCAGTGTAAGATAGGTTGAATGAGGTTCTCTACCTCATTCATTTCTTTTTTCATCTCAGGGCCAGCCTTTGAGTTTTGACTAGGGAGGCAGAAGGCTGTTTCCAGAACTAAATTACTCCATCTATAATGCTGTGGAGCTTTTTTTGGAAATGTTCTATTGGATTCTAATATTCATAGCAATACCATTCCAGTACAGCCTTTCCTTTTTTTCTTCCCTCAGTAGTTTATATGATCTTTCCTCAGCCTTGAGTCATCTAATACCAGCTTGGGAAAGAGTAATTTAATGCAGAAAGAATCTTATCACAAGGTTTCTAATATGCTCATGTGCCTACTTCCATGTGTTTTTATTGTATCAGGCACTCCGGATTCCCCATGTTATTTGTGATTGTCTGCATTTTAGACCAGGATTAGGCACTATGTACGCCACATGATCTACTATCTCAAGCTTGTTTTTGTTTTTTGTTTTTTTTTTTACAAATAGCAGCCTGTAAGTAGGTTGGAGGGATGAGCTGAATCATGATCTCAAAATATGGAGTTACTCTTCCTCCTCATTTTCTTCTCTAAGTTAGAAAAGCTATTTCCTACACTAGATAAAGGGGAAGTAGAATTAAACATGACTCATAAAAATGTCAACATCCTCTCCTCTCTACACCAACTCTTTTGTATACTAATATTTGTATAGCGACTCTTTCCCTACTACTGTTTTTTAAAAGGAGAGAAAACCAGGACAAATGGGCAAAGTATTACTTAGTCCTGGATTAAGGTAAACATATATATACATTGGAGAGTACAGGATATTTTCATATGTACTTTTTCTACACTTGCCCAAACTTTTTTCTTCAAACTTAACATAAAACATTCAGAATATATTGTCATCAAAATACTGGAAAATATGAAAAAGCGCCATTTAACATTTTTTTAATACAAAGATATCAATTAAAAAAAATTGTATGAACTTAAGATTTATGGATGAACTTTATATTGTTAATTTTTAATGCTTTTCTCTGTATTTTGTTTATCCAATTAACAGTACAAAAAGACTTTCAAAATGACTTGATGCCATGTGGCAATGCCAGATGAAGCAGTAGGAGCTCCAGGAACTATACCAAAGTGTCGGCAAGATTCCACATGTGACTTAATACCACTCTTAGCTGTCTCCCTTTTTAATTCTAGAGTCTTATTTGTTCTGTAACATATTTGATATTATGGAGTGTGGAATTGTATGCATGTTTTCAAACTTTCTAGGGAACTCTGGAGGCCTCATTGAACTGAAATATGGAGAAGTCATACCTTCTGGACTTTTTTCAAACTGCATCATGTTCTTGTAGGATCACCGCTACGTTGTACTCTATTTCCATTACTACAGGAGTGTACAGGACACACGTTGAATGTATATGACACTGCCCAGCTATGCTCAGCTTCACTGCTGTCTGTAGTCCGTGAACATCAAGTATCTCCTGTCTCCTGGAGACATACACCAGAATTTATTTTGGATTACAGTATTATGCAAAACACAATTATGTGTATGAATTAGTTAACACAAAGCTCTTCCTCAGCTGAGGAAATTGAAGGAGGTTGAGTAAGAAGCAGAAGATGATTCCCAGGGAAGGGTGTTCTCCTTTACAAAAGAACCACCACTAAACAAAACGAACATGAAAGGGTGTTGTTGGGGTTGGGGTTTTTTTGGTCAGCTCCTGCATTCATTCCTTTGAAGGGAAACTCCCAATAAAATAGTGGAAATTTTCCCTGCCAAAGGATAGGACTTCCAGATTTTAGTAATCCTTGCCTGTATCTCATTGTATAGCAATACAAATTGTCAATAGATCTGGTGCCTCTACAAGTTGTACATCTGTAAAAGAACTCTCACACACTCATGTAAAAATGTAAGGAATAATTATATTTCTAAAAATCCCCTTCACATCAAAAGCATTCCATAATTGGGAGATTAATTGTAAGCTCTACTAGCATTTGGCAGGTTAGAAGAAAGTGCTATGAAGTAAATAACATGGGATTTTATAGGATAGAGAAGAAGAAGAAAGACATTCCCTTGAACTGAAGTGCTTTTTTCCCTGTATGTTCTGTAGCCTTTCTTCATATTTCCTCTAATAGGTGGGGGGAAGAGGGCAGGAATTTCCTGCTCCTCCTTTCCCTCTGATGAAGGCCCTGATTCTGAGCCATGTGGGAATCAGTTCGTCCCTTGGAACAGATCCAGAGCTGCCAAATTCTTGCAGTACTTTGGTGGATTCCACTCAGTGCCAAATTTAGACTTGGTGAGGCCCTAAACTATATAAAGCTTGGAGACCCCTTGTTAAAAAGTTATACCAGAAGGTCTCACTAAGTTGTCTGCTGAAACAGGACCTTGGGTCGCCACAAAAAAATTGAAAACATATATATGCCTTTTAATTATTTATTTATTTATTTATTTTAATCTGCGCTCAGTCGTTACCGACTCTGCAGTGACTGCTTGAACGAGCCCTTTGCAGTTTTCAAGGCAAGGTGTTTCGGAAGTGGTTTGCCAGTGCCTCCTTCCTAGGGCAGAGCCCAGCTGGCGAGCGCAGGAGGCGGGGTTTCCATTGCTTCACGCCCTTTTCGGGCACACACGGTTTTTCGCGCTTACCGGCAACTGCTCCCGACTCCTTTTTGCAAGGCGCCGCCAGCATTTTTCTTCCCAATGGAGGAAAACATTTATCTACTCACGTGAGTTTTTGAACTGTTGGGTTGACAGGAACTGGGGAGGAAACAGGAGCTCACCCTGCTAACGCGAAGGCTGGACTCGAACCGCTGAAGCGTCGACCATTTCTGGCCAGCAACTTTCAGCGTCATTAAGCCGCTGCGCCACCACTAGCAAGGTATTTAAAGTGAAAAATTATTTTCAAATGAATGCATTTACTGATTACATTTTTATCATTTGGCTGGCCTGATCTCTCTCATAGATTATAATATAGTATATCCTGGAAACAATACTTAAAGGTAATTTTAAAAATAATTTTAAGGCACATTAATAAAGAGTATATACAAAATGCTGACAAAATAGTAATAGGATCACTTTTATTAATATGAGTAATAATGAACTCATTTGTAAAATCAGAAAACTGATATTCTGAAATTTTCTGAGGCCCTGCAGATTGCTGCATAGTGTCATTGCACACGCATACATCTACACTTACAGAACAGATGGAGCTTGTGTTGCAACAGCATAACACTCATTTCACTGTTTTTCACGAAAGCATTGCATCCTGCAGACACCTCAATGCTACAATAGTTGGAGAGCTTTTAAGAGAGCTCTAAAGAGAGCTTTAAGTCACTAGTTTGGATCCTGCCTATGAAAGAAAGAGGGCATCTGCCAAATTTTTATGGGACAGATACCCTGTTCTGCCAGTCCTGGGACAGAAGGAAAATCCTAGAGCTCCTGGAATATTACAGAGACGCTCAAACATGAAGCTCTCTCCGGAGATTGTGTTTTCTGTTATTCTCACCCTGATCCGAGGAAATATAACTTGCTCTAAAAAGTAATTTGAAAAAAGAAAACTACTGCTTTTTACTTAGGAAGAGGCAGAACGGCTGAACCAGCCTTTAAAATGATAACCTTCAAATTATTTGGCATCTGTAGGAATGGAGTTGGGCTTTGCCAATGGGAGAAAAATACCACCCCCACCCCCATTAAATTCTCCCCCATCCCTCCTAGGCATGCACAGGCTGCCGCCCCACTCAGAGTATTCAGGGCAGGGCTTTCTAGCAAGTGGCTGCTCTTTTGAAGGGGAAGGATTTGGGCGGGCTGGCTGGCTATGGCCACACTGCATCCTGGGCTTAGCCAGCACCCTGGTGCCCCTCCAGCTCTCCTCTTCATGCCTTGGAGCCCTTTGGGGGTTCCTCCTCTCAGGCCCACGGTTCTTTTTTCTCTGCAGACAGGGAGGGCTGGGTGTCTGTACTTAATTACAGCCTGAAAGAGCACCAGTTAAAAGAGAAACTCAAGGCATTTCATTATCATTAACACATTTAGGAATGCCTCCCAGCAAATTGCAACTACAAAGCTCGGCCATTTGATTTATTCCCTTCCCCCCATTTTTTGTTTTAATGCAGGAGATGTTTGTCTTTTTTTTTTTTTTTTTTAATCAAGGAAGTAAAAAGTTTGTGCTTGGTTTACCCAAGTAATTCTCCACTGCAAAAAACCTGGAGCCCTGTTCTCCTGAGGGACAGATCTTTTCCATTAATTTACTTCTCCAGTGAATGATTTCTCTGCACTGCGTCCCTGCCAATCCCACGCTGTCTGGGCAAGTCACATTTGTCTACACGCTGACCTGGTTGAATTGCAAAACTCTGAGTTTTGGGCAAGTGATTCTCTTGTTCTGCCAGTTTATGGCCACAAATTTATATAAGTTCATAGATTACTTACTGTTGCCAAAATTGCCATCCTTTCTTTAATCCTGAAAAATAACACTATTTAACTATAGTCCTTGCCCTATGAGCACGTATTTCCCTGTAGGCCTCACAAAATTCAGTGACATTTTCTCTAAGGGGCTGGCCTTCCACAATCCGATAGACTCCAGAATATAAAACTATTATTGCCCTATATTCATGACTCATACAGGGTTCACATTTTTTATCTTTAGCAATGAGTAAGCCAAACATTGTTACACTGACCACATATCCAACCGATAGGGGCAACTTATCCTCATGCAACTCTTAGTAAATTCTTGGTGTTTAGGCAGGACCAGTCTAATTTGGATGGTGATTCTATTATAACTGGTGCCATTTTATCCAGGTAAAGCCATTCCCACTCATACCACAAACTAAATTCTTGCTTTCAGCCAAGAAACATCTTTTCTTGGCAGACAGGCTATGTTTCTTAGCCTTTGCTTCCAAAATCAGTACAATTAAATTAGTTTCCTGCACTATGTCCAGCTATTGCAAAAGAACAGATGCCAACTTCAGCAGCGTTATTGTATGATTAGTCATCTCTGTGCAACAGTGTGCAATGTATCATTGACCATGATATAATACTGTTCTATTAAGTATTCTAGCAGACCACAACATAGCTCTCACGGCTTCGATGGATATCTCCACAATTGACTATTCTAGAATTCTGATAAACCCGTTAGTTCTGTTATCTCCCTCTGACCTGCAAGATTCATTGTAGTTGAAATAATGCATGTAAGAGCCCATTCTATGTCCCAGGAAAGATACCTGGAATCTCAGAAAACCACTGGAGACATCAGTAATAACTTTATTATTACGGAATTTGCCAACTAACCAAACCAACCAACCAACCAACCCACCAGACCAGACTAGATCTTTATTAATTAATTACATATATAGGCCACCTGACTCCTAAATTACTCTGGGCAATTTACAGCTTAAAAAGCAACATATAAAAGGAATACAAATGACCAGAACCAAAATAAATCAGAAAAAATAAAGTAAAACAAAACAAAACAAAAGGGGGGCTTCACAATCACCCCATCCCTCAGGCCTGGGAGAACAACCAGGTCTTCAATGGTTTCCTAAATGGCATATGGGTGGGAACCACACAAAACTTGGGGGGGGGGGAGCAGATCATTCCAGAGGGTAGGAATTGCAACAGAATAGGCATACTTCCTGGATCCTGCAAGATAATTTTCTTTACTTGACAGGACCTGGAGTACTCATTGGACTGTTTATTTCATTTTTAATGACAATCACATTCACACATAATTCATTCCAGATTCTCCATGTCACTGCTGGACCAAGCCAGATGGGCAGAGACAACTGGAGACAAGTAGTCCTTCAGATAGTCAAGCCCAATGCCATGAAGAGCTCTAAAGCAGCTGAGAGTCCAAGAGGACCTCCAGGATTCTCCAAGTGACATGGAGAATCTGGAATGAATTATGTGTGAATGTGATTGTCATTAAAAATGAAATAAACAGTCCAATGAATTTACAAATATGAAAAATGCAAAGCATGGCAAGTGTAACTCCCCCCCCCTTTCATTAGGGCTAGGGAGAGACATCAGATGAGCACTGAAAAGCACTGAATTTTGCAGCCAACATTCAAGTGATGCCTATGTTCACCTTTCACTGATCAAATGTGGACACTTTCTGTCTACATGTCTTTAAGGGTGATCCAATCTCAACAAACTTAATGTTCCAGTGAAGACTATTCCTCCCCAACCCCTCATTTATTTTTAATAAAAGCATGGCTACCAAAAGCTGAATCTGTGAAGATTTTTTAAAGCAAGAGATATATACATGGGGAAACCTTTCTTAATTTCTTTGCAGTACTCTACATAGTGAGGAATAAAACCAGAAAAATACAGCAAACCTGAAGTCTTTGGTCTTTCATGTACCATCTTTGTTTCTTCACACTTTGAACTGTCACATCTCCATCTGCAAATCATTCTCTACATATTTTAGACACAACCTGTGTCTTCCCCACACTGTTTTGACTTGTAGATCAGAAATACATCTGGCAGGTTGCTGTCTAAATGCTTACAGTTCTGCAGCTGACAGAAGCCACCTTCAGCCAATCATTGCTCAGCCTGAGTAAGCCAATAAGAGATCATAAAGAATGCTTGCTGGTCATCACTGAGTCTCTTGCTTCAAACTCTTCATTCACTGAGTTTACTGCTTGCCTCCCTGAGAATGAACAGAGCACCACAAATTGATAATGAGCCCTGAAATGAAAGCAAAAGCAAATCCGTTGTTAGCCCTGCCCCCATAAGTAATCCATGCATTTGTCCACATGGATTTGTGTACGCTTTCCTGCTGGTTTATCCTAAGGATCTGACATGGGGTGGGAGTAGGGTTGTTCATATATGAGGAGACAGAGATACAGATGTTTATTCGGATCAGCTTTGAATCAACTCTAACCTGGAACAAAAAGGACTTAACATTAACAAAGAGCAATATTGCCCATTGCATAAGGAGGTTTAACTTTTGGTAAATACCAACCATGTAGTCTTCAAAAAACCAAAACAATGTCTCTATACATGGACATCACTGGATGAAATATATAGAAACCATGGAGAGAATCTTTCTATGTGGTCGCTAGGAGTCAGAAATGACTTGATGGTACATAATCAAATACCAGTGTTTTTTGGGTGGGGAGGTGGGGTACAATTTCAAAGGAAGATTAGTTTTTGAGACTATTAGCAAGTGAACTGAGAAGCCTAAAAAACCTCTCTATGGTGCCAGGGCAGTATTGCAGGTACAAAACCCAAATAAGCAGGAATACAAGTGAGAGCTTCATGTTGGCTGCATTTCATTTGAGGGTCTTCCCCTGAGCTGGGCTATGTGAAATGGAATAGGGAAGTCAGGAGGAGGGGGCAGGCACCCTGTCCAACCAGGAAGAAAATGTCCAATCCTGTCAGCTCTTCAAGGTAGACCAGACTAGGAAACCAAAGTGATGAATGCTAATACTGTACTATTTTTATTATAAGGTTACAATAACAGAATCATGCAGGTCTGAATACGCTTCCCCACTCCCTTTATCTTCTGGAGAATGCTTTCTCAAATTATATTTCTTGCCTGGACTCAGATTTCTTTTATCTGACTGCTGTCTTGGTTGTGGCTCTTCCTCCTGTTCCTCAAGGTTATTCCTTCTCTCCATTACAAATCCCCACAATTTCACTGGACTATGGGTTTCATTCCTAGCAGAAGTCTGGGATAGGGGATAGGGGATTGGTTTTGTGAGGAACCAGAGCTTTTAGGAGTTTGTGTTGGATTGGTGGTAGTTTGCCCTTCATTCTTGTAATCATCAGGAATCTGTGTGGTAACAGAAATGTGGTAATTCATCATATAGTACTGCTCTTTATGACAGGTAGAAATTCTAAAAATTAAGTAGGTGAAGTTTTATCTCCTAGATTTGGAATATTCTGCCAAGAAAAAAGGATAGCAGCCCTATTTTTAATTTTTTTTTTTAAGATAGCTGATAGCATTTATTCGACCCTATTAATTTTTAATTCTCAAAATAATGACATGGGTTTGATTTTCCTTAAGGAAAAAAAAATCCTACTTGTTCTGAGTTTCTTAAATGCCAGCTGCTAAATTTTTAATTAGTTTTCAGCTGTTCTGAAGAGAAAAAATTAGGGAAGGCTAGAGTACTAGTAATTACATGGGAATGTTGGCCACACATAGAGGGAGAAATTGATAAATGGTTCCATAACAAGCAAATGAAGACATTTGTACACTAAAAAAACAAAGACAACCTGGGATCAAAATCTCTCTGGTAGAAGAGAAGGTTACGGTTAAGTAACCTATTGTCATTCCTCTTCACCTATAAATTCTGCACGGCATCAAACAGCAGGGAAAGAGTAAATAAAGACACTTACAGTGCACAAAGTGTTCTACACTCTCACATTTACCCTGTGTAGTATAGTTCGTGTTGTTTTTCCCAGCCTTTTGCTTTACTGAATTCCTTTTTGTCCCTGCTGTTGAGTGAATTGATTGAGGGGGAGGCCTTCTAACTATTATAGGCGGAACCCCCAAATTCCCACATCCACTCCTAGAGTTGAGTCCTGCATACTAACTACATGGAGTGCCATTTCAAGGGGATGAAGGGATGTGTCAGGATCAGGCCCCGAAAATCCCTGTTGCATGCATCACCCTATGCACATCAAAAGCTAACTAAAACTATTGTTTCCCACTTCCTTTCTAGGATGTGTCTGGAACTGTGAAATCTCTTTTAATATCACCCATGGGGGGAAGGGAATGCTCCAGGTAATGACATTCTGTCTCCAAAGTTTTAAAAAAAAAAATCCTTTTGGAACGAAGTTATCTCAAAGTCACATTTCAGCCTCCGGAGATGCGTCCCTGAGCCCCCTCTGACACTTATCAGCCATCATCTCTTTAGTGGGGCAGCAGAAGCAACCCTCCCCTCTCATTCCTTCTTAATTGGTGTGAAATTGGAGCAAGTTCTCAGGTGATAATGTGTTTGCGTTTGCTGCTTCACTGAGCCACCCTAGACACCCTATCCCAGCCAGCTTCATTAAACCTTTGGATTTCCACCCCCGACCCCCACTCCTGTCATCCCTTTTGCCCCTAACTGTGAGCTTCATACTTTATTTCCTGAGTTCCAGATGCGCAGCATAAAGTAGGAGTGGGGAAGGTAGCAGGTCCATAACTGCTGCTGACCAGTTAGCTTCTAGCCAACTGCTTTTAAAAGGGGGGAAATAGATTTTATTTAAGATAAAGATAAATCTGTGCCTGGATACATTCAGTAAAGCTTCAAATGGTTTGCAGGATTCTGTAGCTTGCAAGGGAACATTTAATGCCCTTTAATTCTCTCTTCTCTCTTTCCCCCTCTCTTAATCTGTCTCACCTCTTATTAGTGTCTAATCATGCCCACTCTTTAAAGAATTGAAATTCAGACAGTTTGGAATAATAACATTCTTTGACATACCAAAGAGTTAAAATATTGAGGGAAAGTACTTCAGAAAACATTATAGTGGAAAATAATAACAAATGAATACCTTTTTTGAAGTAAAAATATGATGGATCCATATTTACATGTACAATGAATTTCCCAAAGACACTTCTTGATTACTAAGCTGTCCAAATAATTATAAATATCATTGCAGTCAGAGCACTTTCACTTATAAACACAGATATGTAAGGGAACTTGTATATTGAACTAATAATCTTTGCAAGATTTCACCTGTAAGGACATTATTTCAGTCCCTGGAAGGGCAAACTTCAAAGGTGAGTATTTTCTTAACCTCCTGGTGGGGCTGGGAATTATGGGAGCAGAAATGTAACACATCTGGAAAGTATCAAGTTAGGGCAGATTGGAGGAAAGAGACTTTTTCATTTCCCATGGCACCCTACTGCTTCCTATTCTACATTAAATAACCTGCACAAATAACTAAAGGGAGGCTTGACGTTGCTTCCAGAGCCCGGTGTAGCTTTTGGATAAACTAACTCTAATGAGAAAAATGGAGGGTGTTGAAAAGCGTACTGCATATTACCAGACCACTGCATAAGAACTCTCACATAACCCAGTTTAGCGGTTTCATAAATACAAAGCTAAGATATTTGCTGTTGTACTAGAAAACTAATTTTGGGGAAAGACGAATCTACTATAAAAAACAAACATCCATGTAGAAAATTAGAATCTCATTTTATTCCCAAGAAAGCAAGCTAGGTACCTTTAATGTTTCACAAATAAAACTAGAATAATCTTCTAATATAATCCATGAAAAGGATCACAGCCCCTATTGCTAAAAGTACTTGTTCTCTTACAGTACATTCTATAATATCTGCAAGCAGTCTGCATTACTTTAAAAGGGAATACTGTTTTTGGTCATTAAAAATACTTTGCACAATTGTATGCTGCTTTCAAGAGGACATAGGACTATGCTAAATAAGCAACTGAAAATATAATTTGATTTATTTAACGTATCTACAAATAAATAAATTAATTTAAAAATCCCCTTATTTTGTTTTTTTAAAAAATAGCTGTAAGCTAAAGAAGTTTGTAATAATTGTAAATGTATAAGATAAACACAAGATAAAATAGAATGGAGATCCATAAAAAGATCAATATTAGGGGGAATTAATGGGTGGGGAAGACTTTAAAGTCATTTAAAACACATCAGTTTGGGGGTCTGACATTCCACAATCTTAGTATGCTGCCTTAAGGCTTATCTGCACTGCCCAGTTGCTAGAATAGGCAGACAACTGTTTCTGAAGGGCAGAAATGGATTATGCCCTCTATTAATCCCTCACTCATTGTCAAAGCAACCTCAAGGCACATTTTTCTGCAAGGTTTCTGAAGTACATTTTTTTCCCTATTACGTCATTGTGAATGCTCCTGACCATTTGGGATAGTGAGTTCAGTTTGCTGCAGGCTACCTCCATCAGTTCCTTGGCTACTTTGCAGAGGATGGGCCACCCCTTCAACTGAGCTGGTACTTATCATGTACTGTAATAGTTTCTATACATTCCTTAATGACATTGCTGAAATAGCATAGTGGTTATGATCTTTGCTTAACATAGTTAAGGTTGTTGATTGAATCCCAGCAGGATGGATGGATGGATGGATGGATGGATGGAAATGTATGTAAGTATGTATATATGTATGTATTCCTAAGTAGCTAGTTTTCTTTCAGGCCTTTTTAAAAAATATACAGAATACGGAGAATACAGAATACAGAATACTTTAATGGCCAAGTATAAAATATATACAAGGAATTTGTCTTCGGTGACAAACAGCAAGATCAACAGTGCGTTTGGAGTCCAGAGTTGCACTATTTTACCATTTTACTAGTCTTCAATCTCATGTATGTTCTTTTTGATATAGTGTATATATGGAAACCATAAAAACTGACTTCTGCTCAGACACTGCATTTTTAGAGACTCTGGAGAGGTAGATGAAACATATATTTTAAGTAATATATGATGGAAATTATATTTAAGAGTAGACATTTGCATGTCCACAAACTCTACTAATAGAATATTTGGGCATTTCATTCCACAAATTTTAGGATTACCACTAATACTGGCATGATATAAATTCCAGCTAGTGTTTCCCTTTCTCTGATGAGAAAGAAAGAAAGAAAGAAAGAAAGAAAGAAAGAAAGAAAGAAAGAAAGAAAGAAAGAAAGAAAAAGAAAATTCACTACTAAATACTGCATACAAACAATAGTAAATTACATATTTTTAAAAAAATAAATTTACATGAGGGATGTTCTCTTTAAAACACTTGCGTCACAGAAATTACATGGTGTGAATCTTTTTTTTTTTTTTTTATCTGCGCTCAGTCGTTACTGACTCTGCAGTGACTGCTTGGACAAGTCCTTTGCAGTTTTCAAGGCAAGGTGTTTCGGAAGTGGTTTGCCAGAGCCTCCTTCCTAGAGCAGAGCCCAGCTGGCGAGCGCAGGAGGCGGGGTTTCCGTTGCTTTGCACCCTTTTTGGGCGCGCACGGTTTTTCATGCTTACCGACAACTGCTCCCAACTCCTTTTTGCAAGATGCCGCCAGCATTTTTCCTCCCACCGGAGTGAAAGTACCCATTTATCTACTCACGTGAGTTTTTGAACTGTTGGGTTGACAGGAACTGGGGAGGAAACAGGAGCTCACCTTGTTAACGCGAAGGCTGGACTTGAACCGCTGAAGCGTCGACCATTTCTGGCCGGCAACTTTCAGCGTCATTAAGCCGCTGCGCCACCGCGTCCCCTGGTGTGAATCTAAATGGTACCTAATTTTTCTACGGACTAAAAAAAGCTTGGAAAAAATTTACAAGATCAGAATATTTCCCAGCTAATGCAAACTATAAACATGATTTTATCCCTAGTGGATAGAAATCATGAGGATTATTGTCTCGCCAGTGCTGAATAAAATGCTAGAGATGTGACTATATTAAAACTGAAGGTGTAATCCCAGAGATGTATATCTAACATTTTGGCCATGTGCACGACCCATTAAGACAAAGAAAAGGATTATTAAGGATACACCCACCACCGTCTTATGATTTTCTTCAACATGCAGGCTTATTAATCAAAGGCTTATGTAGCACTTAGCATGCCATCTAACTCCAGAGGACCTGCTGCTCTGTATTTGTAGAACCTGAAATGTCAAACTTATAATAAACCTACTGCTTTGCTCTAGCATGGCTACCTCTAACCTCATTTGATTGACCAAAGATTTCTCAGCAGTTAGGATCAGGGGCATCCACAGAGACAGTTAAACACACACACACACACACACACACAGACAAAATGGTGGCCACGACTGCATGATCAAGACCTCACCTCTTTTTACATCTGCCGTGTTATATCAGTTTTCTCTGGCTGGGGCAGATTAAAAATCTGTATAACAGCAATTCTATAAGGTTGGATTAGAATCCTGGGAGTTCCTTTGCTGGGCCATCCCTGGTAAATAAAGGGGTCAAACAGAGTTTTTTGTTGGCACTTTTGTTGTTTAACCTTAATGATTTTTTTTCTTATTTGGCCTACCACCATATGTCCTTTGCTAATGCTTCTTTTCAGAGAATATTACTTAAAAGCCTTTTAGGTTATACTGATGAAAAATTCTAGATGAATTGTTGTAGATCCAGCCCTGTGATAGGACAGTAACAGGAAGCAGTACAGTTGGGGTTTGGATTGGCAAAAGCTTGAACATGCCCTGCTTATGGCTAGCAGAAAATTACAGTTCAGTAGAATGAAGTTAAAGGACTCTCCAAAAGTTATTCAAGTCCCAATCTAAGATAAGGTCTCCATGAGAGGCAGAACTAGAGTCATCAGAAGTTCAGACACAAAGAGCAGAAGATCACAGCTATTTTTAAAGCATTGCTTTGACACAAACTGCAGGTTTTTATGCTGCAGCCTACTGGTCTTAAGTATTTCAATGTCCACAAGAGCTGTCCAGAAATAAGGCTTTCCTAGCCCAGTTCTTGCCAAGCAGACCCTCTGATCACAGATCCTCTTGAACATCTGAATTAGGTTTGTTGGGATGCAAACAAACATCGTACACATCAGCAAGAGGAACTATGTTCTGTGGGGCCTGCTGGGGAGAGTCTGATGTTTCCTCTTCTGCCAACCTGGGCTATCAGGTTCTTGAGGCTTTGCTTCATCTTCAGGGCATGACTCATCTATCGGGCCCATGACACTGCAGTTATCTGGGACTATGTTTAAAAATCAGGGATGGGGAACAAGCATGTGCAAGCTGTGGCCTGATCCTCTGTTTAAAAAAAAAAAAATCAGTAGAGTCTTAAGCTTTTTCCACCATCCCAGATGATAAATTGATTAATTTTGGAATTATAGAAAGGAAGCCTTTCCTTTTTCTCTTGGATGATGCTGCAGATTGGGCCTTTGCTGACATAATTGTATGTTTTTGAGTAAAGCTTCGGTTCTTTCAAAGGCTAGTCTTTCCATGATATTAGAAACTGAAAGTGTGGTGCTTAAAATTAAAGCATTGATTTTAAATTCAATTTAAATATTGAATTTTAAAATAATACATTTAAAATGATTTTAAATTTAAATTTAAATAGAGAGCCATTTTGGTCTGGTGGTTAAGGCACCAGGCTAGAAACCAGGAGACGGTGAGTTCTAGTCCTGCCTTAGGCACGAAAGCTGGCTGGGCGACTTTGGGCCAGCCACTCTCTCTCAGCCCAGCCCACCTCACAGGGTTGTTGGGGTGGAGAAAATAGGAATTAGGCACGTTCGCTGCCTTGAGCTATTTATAAAAATAATAAAGGTGGGATAAAAAAATCTAAAAAAAAAATCTGCTGTTCTTTTTGGTTAAGAATAATTGTTCAAATAGTATTGAAGAACCTGAAGATTGACGGGGAGATGAACAGAAGAGCTTGCTGAGCATTTTGTATTACATTGGGGTTGGCTTTACATTTGTCGCCTGGAGGTTATGATGTGGCCCATCTGGGAACTATCAAAGTACTTACAAGATACCGATTTCAGACAAGGCTGGCAGCAGTTTCAAACTGTAAATCAAGTGTCCTTTATAAGAACTTACCCACCTAGTTTAATCAGATTCCAAGGTACTTTTATCTATCAAATCTATCAGTTGAGCACAGCTTTGACTAGATGCCAGCTAAATCTCCTTCCTTTGGGTGACTTGTTAGAATGTTATGCCAATCTGTCAAGGGATTTCAATTTCCCGGTCTAGCCTACAGACTGATATTTCCTGGTGCTCTCTCATCCAAGTACTAACCAGGTCTGGCTCTGTCTGGCTTTTCAAGATCAGCTAAGGTCATTACAGCCTAAAGCTGAGCCCATAATGACAGCAGCTGGCAGTTGCATCTTCTTCCCTGCTTATAGACTTACAGAGTTGAATGAGTTGAACCCTTCTTCCTTGAAGAAATTCAAATTAAAGCTCCCCTGACAAATATCTAAGCAGCCTCTATTGGAAGCCTCTAGGGAAGGGAACCCTGTCAGCTCTTCAGATCACTGGTTCTACTGTCAAAATGCTCTTACCATTCAGAAGTGTTCTCTAGGTGTATATTAGTCGTTTGCAAACAGATAAGCAAGAAAAAAGGATGAAATGTGTTTCACAATGGAAATCCCAGCCTTTTGTATTTGCATCCCAACATCAGATATACATATAAATAAGTCACATGGTTTGCATCATGATGTATGTTTTTGTCAGTTCCCCCACCTGCTCCCCCACAGATGCCGATAGTTGCAAGAACTCTGGAATTCAGAGTTCAAATATCCTATTTAATTCATCCTTGGCTAAGGGACTCAAGTAATATTAAATATATTTCTTATGATTTTAAGATGAGACTAACAGAAGAATATTTTTTTTCATGTTTATTGGACTGCCCAGAGAATTTTCAAAAAGATACGCTATCATTGCTATAACAGTCAGTTTGGCACAGTGGTTCAAGGCACCAGGCTAGAAATCAGGAAACTGTGTTCCTGTCACGAAACCAACTAGGTGACCTTGGGCCAGTCACTTTCTTTCAGTCCTAGGAAGCAGGCAATGGCAAACCACTTCCAAAAATCTTCAGGGATTTGTCCAGGCAGTTACAAGGAGTCAAGAATAACTTGGAGGCAATAATAATAATAATAATAATAATAATAATAATAATAATAATAATGTAAAATGTTTGTGGAAATACATACTCATATAATACAGGCTTATCCTGCTATTGCCCCACTTTGGTTTAGTATCCGTACATTTGTTAATGTACTGTTACCCCCCCCCCCAAAAAAAATACAGAATGTCCTTCTGAATTATATACAGAAAAACTGGAATGGATCACTGATTGAAGATTACAGATTTGCTGAGCACGGGGCACAGGAATAAAGATGCATCTTCAGTGTTGAAAAGATAGTGTGACCTACTCAGACTTACAAGCGTGGATCAGCAATGTGTGTTTGCTTTCTCTATGTTTAGCTCTATCAGTGTAATGGAAAGACTGGTCAATTTTAATAATATGCTTAAAAATTGGGCTGAATGATTTACATGCTTTTGTTTCCTTTTCTCTTTGCGATTTTGTGGGGGAGGTTTTTTTTCCCCCCTTTCTCTCTTTTTTTGGTTTTTAAAGCAAATTAAAAAGATTTTTAAAGGGAGTTTTCCCTGACTTTCCAATGGAAATTCCTGTCTTGTAACAAGATTATTCCATGTCCTACTTCTGGAGTCATAAAGAACTAGATAATAGAGAACAGTTCATTTTACTTTGGAACCAGCATTGTAGTATTCTTGAATTTTTTTATTCCAAGAAATCAACTATCTATATTTATATTAGTAGAGGCTAAAGCCCACTCCTCCTGATCATCCCTTTGGGAAAGAAAATGCCACCAGTGACATACCCAGATGGTGGATAATATTTATTCTTGTCAGTGGGCTCTGCATTCCAGAGATGGAATTATTCTGTGTTCAGAATATTGGATGCCTCGTGCTGTATTAAATTACCAATGGAGAGCTCGCTCTTTTGATCCTAGTCTCCTGAATATTTCTTTAACCCAAGATTCCTGCTGCATTAGGCAGTACTGAATGGCAACTCTCATAAATGGGGGTTTAAGACATGCATTAGAAACTGATTAGGCCGAATCAAGAGCCGTGGTTGCTTTAGATCTGTCACACTCATGGACATCAAAGGATAGACAAGAATATGCTAGGAGGGGAAACTAGGTGTTGAGTAGCAGGAAGGATTTAGACCTGCAAAGCCCCACCCATTCTTTAATGATACAGGGTATTGAGTATCTAATCTTCCTCTATTGGTCTTGGCTGATGCAGTGTTTTCCCACTGATGGGTTAAGAACATTGGGCACAGTTCTCTGGAAGGTTCTCTTAAGCAAGGGATCGGAAATGAATAGGTGCTGCTCAAGAGCAAGAAGACATTTCTCATTGATTGTGCCAACTAGGTAATGAGTTGGCAGCAGCAGATTTTTTTTTTATAATTGGAAACATGCTATTTAGATATTCACAATAAATATGATTCATTCACAGAGTTCTTACACTGCTTTCCTCTAAACCCATGAAGTTATTTTGCTCTGGCATCGTGTTAGAAGTATTTGGGCAAATGCTTTCAGATGGCACTGCCTTGCATTCACTTGTCAACCTAACACGTGGGTATTATTAAATCCTTCTTCAAAGAAGTTCAGTTAATACATTCACACTGACCTTATGAAATTGGTTAAACTGAGAAAATGTTACAAACTCATATTTATATCTTCAGCTTCATGACTGATAGGGAATTTCAAGTCACATTTCCCGCAAAAATTGTCCAAAAGCCTATAAGGAATCATTGCTGTATCTGCACTGTTATGTAAATCAAATGTGAAAATGAACTATTGTTTTTTACATAGAAGTATTGATTTTTCCATGTTAGATGTTTAATGTAGAGCCATCTTGTTTTTTCTCACTTCCTATAGGACATCCATGCCATGTTATCATTCATCCTATATTTTCCCAACATCTGTTCTTCCATCTTTTCTCAGAAAAATGGATTCCATCCACCATCACCAAAATGGAAAAGGATAGCAGTATGATTTAATAAGGAATAGAGTGTACTTTTTCACCTTTTAAAAAAATCCTATTTTTGAAGTGGACTACTACGCATTTGGAAAGTACAGATAGTCCTTACTTACTGACTGCCTCATTTAGCAACTGTTCAAAGTTACAATGGTGTAAAAAAAACCCAGGGTTTTTAAAATTTCCTTTAAGATTGAGGAGGTCAAACCAGTCAATCTTAAAGGAAATCAACCCTGATTGCTCATTGGAAGGATTGATAATGAAGCTCAAGCTCAGATACTTTGGTCACCTAATGTGAAGAGAGGACTTTTTGGAAAAGACCCTGATGCTGGGAAAGATTGAAGGCAAAAGGAGAAGAGAATGGCAGAGGATGAGATAGTTAGATAGCATCATTGAAGCAATGAGCATGAAACTGAGCAAACTCAGGGAGGCAGTGAAGGGCAGGAAGGCCTGGCATGATATGGTTCATGGGGTCACAAAGAGTCGGAGACGGCTTAATGACGGAACAACAACAACAACAACAAAAACCCAGCTATGTGACCAATCCTCACATTTATGACCGTTGCAGCATCTCACGGTCACATGATTGCCATTTGGACACTTGGCAACCAGCACACATTTACAACCATTGCAGTGTCCCACAGTCATGTGATCACCATTTGTGTGCTTCACAACCAGCTCCTGACAAACAGAGTTAATGGAGAATATGGAAGTAAAATCACAAGTCGCAGTCATATGATGTCTTGCTTAAGAACCACAGTGCTTGGCAGTGATCTGCTTAATGGCCAAATGGGAAGTGATGTTGTAAGCCTGTCATGGTCACATGATTTTCTGCTTAGCAATGGAATTGCTGGTCCCAACTGTGGCCACTAAGTGAGGACTACCTGTAAAGCTATCTCAAATCAGTACACATTCACTGTGATATTTGCAGGGAATATTATCCTGTTTTTACTATTATTTTAACTGAGGCTAACATCCTTCTATATATATTTCAAATGAAAAGATATGTATGCATATTATAAGGTTTATTACAGTCTTAGACCAACAAAAGATGTAGTGCTATGTGTCAGAATGCTATTGTGTTAATTGTTTTAGAATTATTAAAGAAAACTCTTTCTTATCATCACCATAAAACCTATTGCTGAGAGAGCAATGACTGAAAAGTGTTTTTCACTCTCAGTTTAAATGTAATGCAATAATGCTAATGCAAAAATTAGCACTGTGTCTCTCATTTAAAAAAGAGTTGAAAAAGTATTTTATCATTAAAGGTCACGGAAAAATGTTACCCACCCATCAGAAAGGTACAAAGGATATAGTGAAAATGTGCTGAGTATCCCATCCAGAGAAGCTACACCATGCCAAATTAATATGGGTGGGGCATAACTGGAAATACATGCAGGAAAACTGCATTACCTTTGCTTGGGTGAAAATTCAGTTATAATTCTGCTTGTAGTTTATAACCAAAGAACACTGACTGGATCTGGAAGCAGCTTGTGGCTGAGAGCTTGCTGCCAAGAGCCTTATTTTTGCAGTGCTGCTTTCTTGCCATTTATATTCGGTGTAGACAAAAGAAAAGAACAGTTATCCTTCATTAGCACACTACTTATGCACCCTGCCTGCCTGAGTTGAACAATAAAATGGGCTGGTTTGGTAGGTAAGAAGGCAATAGAACTAATTGCTTTGCTTTTAAAAACAGGTATGAGGAGGGTTTACTTGATGTGTGTCAGTTCTGATATAATTATCATGAAGGATGGAAAATATCTAGGTCTTAGTACTCCATAGGAGTCTAAAAGCAAGTGATGATGCAGGCAGACTAGGATAGTAAGGGTAGGTTGGGTGGAATGAGAGTAAGGGTGTATATCTGAATGGTGCAAGCACATTCTCAGTTCAGTGTGCATTGAAGTGGCAGCAACTGGTTGATCCTCTTTGGGCTTGGAGGCTAAACAATATTGGACTTGGTTAGTCTTTGGAGGGTAAACCACCAGGGAATACCAGGGAGATAGGCTAGCTAGACTGTGAAGTTGAAAAATATCCCCAAAGAAGGCAATGGCACACTACTTCCATATTGTTGCCAAGAATGGCATTGATGTACCTATGAGTCAGTAGCTCCACTTGAGGGAGACTTGACTTTATAACCCAGTCTGTACACATGTTTCTTGAATGGAAAGCCAATAAAATTAGCAGAATTCCCAGGCCATTCTTATATTCAGGCGATCTGAACAAGTGAGACACACACCCCATTGAAGAACTAATATGCACAGCATAGTCTCCCTCCCGGTCTATGATCTAGTGTGCACACCCTCCTCCATACTGGATGTTCCTGAAAGATATATCACATAGTAGTTTGGTTCTCTTTCCAAGAAAACATAAGGAAGATTAGGCTCCATGTAACATTGACTCCATGGATCATCTAAATTCTAGGGTAAGCTGGAGAGATATTGCCTGGGTTCACAGTGTTAAGTTTTATTAATATTGTATAAAGTCATATACAGTACTGTACTAAGTCAATCAGTTTTCCCCAACCTGGTGCCTTGCAGATGCAATGGGATTGCAGACACCATAGTTAATTCCAAGTGAGTGACCATGCAGGCTAAGAATTCTAAGAGTTGCAATCACAGCATATCTGAAGGTCACTAGGTGGCAAAACTCGTGGTTGAGTGCTGATATTGCACTAAGCTAAACCAAACAAATCACATTTGGCTTAGTACATTTCGTTCCCTCTTTCTTTTCTTTCAGACTGTGATTTCAAAATTACCTATTTTTTTCTAAATGGAAGAAAAAAAGTTTCTTGTGCTGGAAACTCCATGAATACAAAAGTTTGGAATTGGCTCAAGTCTCTTCAGTGACATAATTAGAAGGCTTTTGATATGCCAGATTGGCTGATCTCTGTTACTTCCCTCTGGTGCTGGGGAGTGTCAGCAAAAGGATTAGCCTGAAGCTACTTCCTGACACTCTGCTAAATCTCTCCTGCTTTGTTCTGTATCCAAGTGATGGGAAGGAGAAGGGAAGAAGGCAGTTAAAACAAGATATTGCAGCAAGTTTGGATCAGAGACTCTCCAACCTGTGTTTGGTTTACATGGCAGGATCCTCTGTCTGTCAAGACTCTTATAAAGCAATTATTGCCACTGAAACATATACTGTATATGTGAGCTAGAATGAAGCCCTGGAGAGAGAATTGAATTTTGGCCATGAAGACACAAGTTGAATTCACTGCTCATACTTGACACTTGCTGGGTTAACTTGGAGTCATTCTCCCTGAAACTACACATAGCTTATCTGTTGTGAAGCTAAAATGAAGGAGATAGGACACACAAAGGGTACCATGGAGGAATGGCATAATCATCCAAGTGAACTGACTAGTAGTTTTTTGTAATTTTTATTTCTAAAAAGTTTCCAATATCTATGAACAGGACAATAAAATCCAACACATCATATAATGGTTAAAAAAACAATTCATAAAAAAAATCTTAATAATTCTTGCACACATTAACATATTTGTCTGGCATAAAAATTATGGTTCCCCTTGTTAGAGTAAGAAATAAAATCAGACCATATATTTGAGAAGGCTTTAACTTTAGTTTGACCAGAACACAGGTAAAGAGGTCAATTTCTCACTATGGTGATATACCATTTTGACACCAGAACTCCAACATCACAGTTTTATCTTTCCAGTATTTATTGATGCACGTTCTAGTAGCAGTCAACAAAAATACAGGTAGTCCTCATCTAGAGACTGCCTTGTTTAGAGACCATTCACAGTTATAACAATGATGAAAAATAACTTTGCTACCAATCCTCACATTTATGACCTTTGCAGGTCTGTAAAGCAAAGGAAAGCTGAAGTAAGATCATAAGCACAGTTGCAGTTTCACTTAGCAACTGCTTCACTTAATGACCGAGTTGCTGGCCCCAATGGTGATCACTAAATGAGGACTACCTGTGCCACTAATTCTTTAGAGTAAATATTTGCATTAGACCCTAAAAATGTATTCAGCAAAATAAGTTGTAGACAAATATTAATTCATTGATTTATAACTTTACCAATCTCCAAAAACATGTCGAGTCAGAAGTTGAGTTGATTAACAGTTGACCAAAAAAAAAAAAAAAGGCTTCTTTGTGTATCACCTTTAGAATTTGTTGCTACAGGATGGGGACAAAGGTTATTGTGGCTAGGTATTCTGGGAATATTCTGGGAATTGCAGTCCAAACCATCTAGAAAGTGCCAGTGTGGGCACATACTGAAACAGTCTAATGCTTCTGAGTTAATACTAGGGAGAAACAATAGAAGGTTTGATGCTTTGTTAGGTGCCAAACAGAGGCTAGACAATCTCATTCTGAATCAACAAGACTATTTTAGATTCTGTAGTATATTTGTATTGTAGACTCTCAAGCCAAAAAGCATTTAAAATAGCTCCCAGTTACTTTAAAAAGCCTATGGGAGTATTTCCCAACTTTAAGATGTGTGGACTTCAGCTTTCAGGATTCCCTAGCCAGCATCCACACATCTGAAGGTGGCTTATGGCATTATTAGCTGCAAGGGCTTTCAAACAACGCTTCAAGGAAAATTTGGGATCCTTCTGACAGTATTTCAGAATTTCTCAATGGGAATATCTGTAATGGTGATTAATTTTCCCCAAAAGGATTGCTTTGATTCATAATTGCCACTTGATTAGTGACCTTGAAGGTCAGTTGAGCATTGCATGTCAGCTTCTAGTTCATGCACTTCTAGTTCAGTTGGTGCAGCTGATGGAGAAATCCAACAACTCATCACGTATCTCACATGGACTGAATGTGCAGTCCAGAATGTCCTTTTCACTTTTGGCATTGGGTAGGAGAGTTTTGCAAATCAAAGGTACTCCAGATGTCTTTGACTACAAGTCCCATAATTCCAAGCCAACACGTATCAGGTTGCTAAAGATGTATAAATGCTAGCCTTATATATTGTGCACCTTGCAATAACAAAAACAAGATTTAAAATATTATTCAATTTAGAGAAAGTACCAGTTATGGAATCCTTGGCAGTGCTGAAAATGTCTCCTGAAGATGGAAAACCTGTTAGCTTAGCATGAAAAGTTTGTGGATATAATGCAGCTTCATTCTCAAGAAAATAAAGAACATTCAATCATTACTTGTTCTTTGACTGAATTCCCTCAACTTTTGCACAGCCCCGGCTGTTATGTGAATACAACAGGCACCGAAATCATGAAACTCTACCAGTCCATTCACAACAACAACAAAAAAACCGTAAGAGCTTGGATTCCTTTTCTAACCCTCAGCAAAGGTGTGCAGGGTGACCTAAGGGCTGAGAATCAGTTTATGTACTGTATATTCGGCAGATTCAAATGGTAAAGGACGATCCATGCTCTGAGTTACTGATGGAAAACAAATAGCAAATATGTACAAAATTAGTTAATCAGAAAGAATATTACAAAGCAGGCTTCTGCCATGATGATGTATAATATTTCTATATCTAGGCAAGTTCATTTTTTAAGTGAGTGGGGGAGCAGGAAGTATTTCAGCATGCAATATTCAAGATGGGAAATTAAATGTACATATATATTAAATATACATATAGATACATATATTTTAATGTACTACTCTGGTTCTGCTGATTGCATAAACTGACCTTGGCATTTTTAATGTACAGGAAACTGAGTGTGTCATTTTCTGTTAGCCGACTAGCAAGCAGGAAATAGTTTACTTTTGAAAAATATACAGAATGCAATAGTAGAGGATATGCTTTGCATCCAAACAGTTCCAAATTTAATTCCTGGTTTTTCCGGTTAGCGGTCAAAAAGGCTTATGCCTGAACCTCTGACTAGTTATTGCCTTTTAATATAAATGAGGGGCACACACTGGATCCATCTGATCCTGAATTGAATACTGGAGGTGAATGTGAACCCTCCTGAAGCTTTGCTCCATGTTCCACTTCCAATGTTTATCCCTGTCTTTGTAACACTGGAGTCAATGGCACAGAAAACAAAAAAAAATTACTTTAAAAAAATCATTATAAATTCCTTAGTTTCTGTACCTCTCCCTCTGAAATTTTGTAGAAATTCTATAGTTTCACCTAGGGACATATCTATTTTCAGGCACAGCGAGAAACAGAGACGGGAAGGGAAAATGACTCACTTCACTCCTAAAAAGTCTGTTCTTCCACCAAAATCATGGCAACTGTTGTTTTAATATTTTGCACATTAAAATATACTATTTTGAATATCAAGTTAAGCAGACTGCCTGATACTGACACATTCTCAATACTTTCTGGTCATGATCCTGATCTCTTGGCCTCCACTTTTGAATCTAATCTCCAAAACAGAATGGAAATGTGTGAGGAATCCAATATTTATCTTTCTTTTTCTGTTTTTCAAAGAGAGCTGAGCCCACTCCATCTGCTGGATCATCCCTGCTGCATGCCTTCTCAGTTTCTGTGATGTTTGATGCTTTCCTGCTTGTGCTTAGCTGTCTTTTGTCAAGTGCATCAGCTGTAAATCACCCAGTTCCTGGCTAGAGTCCTGCCCATTGTTTACCGTTCCTTGATAATCCATATCTGAATGTCATGCTTTGCTGTGCACCTTTAATTTTCCAGGCCAAAACAAAGTAATAAAACTGTTCATAATCTCCTAGCTTTTCCAAAATCCAGAACTTGCATTAGCCATTCCATCCCTTTCTTTTTAAAGGATACTGCTTTGGAGGGATTCTTTGTAAAATGCAGCAAGCCTTTATTAGTGGACTCTCTTCCCACCTGTTTCAAAGGACTGTGTGTATTTTTTTTCCCCTTCAGCTTAGTACAGAAGATGAGTCAGGCTGAAATGGCAACAGAGAATTTCATGATTAACAAGAAGTTAATCAGGGAGGCTGGGCTTGGCAGATTTGTTTGAAACGAGCACTATGTCTGTCTCAATCAAGGCAGCTTGTACTCTTTCTTTTGCTTGCAGAATCTTTCTTTTTACATAAAAAGAAAGCAAAACACTTGGACTCTTGGTCTGGACCAGAGGCACATTCAGAGTCAAAGGGTAAAGTCTGGCAGTGGGCAAAGGCTGACAGAATTGGGAGTTTAGTGACTCTGGCCCCCAGTACTTAACTGCGAGATCATTCTTTCATTGCTTAGAGTTACATCACTTAAACACTGGAACCATATATCAGCTCATCCAAGTTGTCCTAAGGTGCCTCTTGTACAGGGAAATATTTTCCTACAGTGGCCAATTGCAAAAGAGGACTACATCTTTAATATCTGTAGAGATTAGCATGGAAAACAAAAGAATGCAAAAGAAGAGATTGCAGGCTTTTTTTCTGTTGTTGCTCAGGGAGCAAAAGGGAGGAAGAAGAGGAAAAAAAGAAGTTTACGTTTTTGCTGTAAGTCAGTTCCTTGCAATCAGTGGGATACAAATTTAGTAAATGAAGAAACAAAGAGACCAAGGGGGAAGACCCCACAAACCTTTGAACAAGGTCGTGCCTGGGATCCCTGTTGCTGGCCTTAACATGAAATCATATAGAAGCATCTTCCCCAGGATTCTTTTGCGGGGTGTAATGGCTTCAGAAAAAGAGGAAGCCTTATAATGAAACTCTCAGAACTGTTAAGAGAACAGCTATTAACATGTGAAAATATAGCAACTACAACTCGAATCTTTCGAAGCATTCATATCTGTGCAGTTGTCCCACCTCTTGGAGTAAATGCTGCAGTATTCTCATCTTTCAGCACTTTCAGCGCTAAGTGTGGATCCTTTCCCTCCCTCCCTCCCTTCTTTCTTTCTTTCTTTCTCTCTCTTTTCCTTCCTCTTCCCTTCCCTCTACACTTGGTGGAGAGCACTGCCAGCACCCTGGTCAGCAGCAACAGTAGGAACCACCACCTCCATGTGAGAGCATCAATGCTGTTAACCTTGTTCTAGAGGGAGATCTGCGAGGGCAGCAATTTGCAGATTGGCATATTTTCCTCCTATTTTGAAGATGGGGGGGAAGCATAGTCTCAGGGCTATGTGGATGAGGCCTGGGTTGAACCTAAATTTACTCAACTGCAAGGACTCAAAACAGGATATGCTAGAAGAGAATAGCTCAGAAAGGAACAGGCTGGTCCAAGACATTGTCATGGTTCAGATGGAAAATGCCAGTGGCATCCTTCCCCTAATTAACTAGGCACCAGGATGTTCTCTTCTTTAAGATTCACTCTCGAGCATGGCAAGAGCATTTAACCTCATACTGTATGTACATATATACCCATCACATTCTTCTCTTTTAAGGTAAGCAACATTATGCAGAGTGTAGAAAAAGAGTCAGAAATAGTAAATAAAACAAAACTGAAGGCGTGAGAGAACGAAAAGCAAAGCAAACATACTAAAAATGGTTTAGCCCTTTTATCCTTACTTACACCATGTCAGGGCATCACTTCATGCATATTGCCTTTTGCTTTTTAGATTTCTCAGTTCTGCCTTTTTCAGAACCTCATCAACTCTATCCAATGACTACTTCATTAGTCTTCCCCTTTCTCTCAAGACATTCAGTCTTTCATATATTTATTTTGCAATTTGATCCTCATTTATTCTCTGTACATGGCCACACTACTTCAGTGTACTTCCTTCATGCTGGCCACTCACTATTTATAGAACACTTGCAACTGTTCACTCAGTTTTCCCTACCAAATACAAAATGTTTGATATATTAATTTCCACATCATACACACTAAAAATGGACTGCCCATGCCCTGCCAGCATAAAGCCAGATACCCTACCTTACTGCAACCTCTGCTGTCCATCATGACTTTGGTCAATCAAGGGTTTCACATAATGCTTTTTAGTAAGATAAACTATATACTAGGTTATTGCTTTAGTTGTAGTCATTCTACATGCAGCATTCCCTGCTAATGATAACAACAGCATTGGCCAATTTTGCCACATTTTGGCCAGTATGTCACAAGCACCCTAAGGTCAGTTTTATCCCAAGCATGCTCACACTGTTATATGTAACATAAGATTTCTAAACTAGGGACTACCTTGCAAGCCAATATACTGTTGTCCTCATCCCACAACTAGGAAGTATTTGTAGTATATTAACACACACTCATTTAGCTGCCTCTTGATCTTGGTTCAGTCATACAACAACTCCTCAAAAATCAATCAGGAAAACTTACTGAGTGGTTTCGTGCAATAATATTTTGAGATGCTGCAAGAATGCTCAGTTAGCCTACATTTGCCAGTTTCTATAAAAGACACAGTCTTTATTGAATGGATGAAACTCACATAATAAATTGAAATCACTGGTTTGGGGACAGAGGCTTTTTGTGAGGAATAGAAACTTAGCTGTTGTCTTCATAAAATCTCAGAAATATTCCTCTGTACCTACCACAATCTATTACACTAGAAAGATCTTTGTGAAAACCTTGTTGCAATAGGTATGAAATGTATAAAAGCTATGCAGTGAATTGGGATCTATAAAGGAGAACTGATTGTGGGTTGTGTTTGATGGATCAAGTCTTTCCATACCATGATTTTCTTAACAGCTTCCCAAATTCACTGCCTGAGGTTGGGACTGAAAATTAGTCCCATGCATGTAGTGAAGCTTGAAGCTGATCTTAATTTATACTGCAAGGCCTTCTGGCCAGTTAATATTTCTTTAGTGCATGCCATCTTTGCAATACATAACCAGTGTATTGTGTCCTGGAGAGTATCTATGTACATATGTTTGCAGAAAATGAAGCCAATCCCCCATTCCACCCAGTGTTACTCAGAGCTGCTAAATAGCTTAAAAGGCAAAGATCAAAAGATAAAAGTGGTACTTTCTTCTATTAAGCTTATAGATTTATATTAAGGGAGCCAAAGAGACCACACAGATCTCCACTTTCAAGCAGAGAAATGTCCCAAGCCCACCTCCAGCCCTGGATTTTTTAAAATGCATGTGTGGTCTTGAACAGTTTTGCATGGCAAGTCTTTATTTGAAACTCTAAGTAAAGCTTAATTATCACTTTCTGCAACATAAAATAAAATAAAAAAGCCTAAAATTTTCTACTTAGGGCCAAACTATACATGATGCTGAGTCATGTGATTCTTTTTCCTGCTAAAGGAAAATGCCATGGTTAGTATGGAAAATGTAAGTATTTACCAACATGCAGAATTGTTACATAATCGTTTTAGGTGTTTATAAAAGTTGCACGGTTGCTTCAAAAATGGCAGTGTACAGCCATTTTGGGTAAATTGGTAGAGCTGAAAGTAAAAAACATTCATTAATCTAAGTTCTTGTCACTTCTCCTCAAGATATGAGGGACTTTTCCCAAAGTCCCAAATATAGTTTTCAAGAGCAAATATCAGTGGGAAGCAGAGGTTATTGTCCTTTTCCTCCTAGCCTGGCTTCTCACTTCATCCCAGCAACCCTCCTAAGCATTAGTGTTCAGGAGATAAATATGTAGAATGTGTGTGATGGTGTGTGCAATGCTTGTGCAAAGGTATAATTCCCAACCTATTGCTAGAAAACATGTCCAACCACTGACCAGTAAGGGTGTCAGGGAGTGGGATTAATGTTCTCTAGCTGTTTTCATGCCCCAAGTTATCCTTCTTTGTGCTTAGGTTGTAAAAATAAAGCACATTTCCCACTGATATCTATGGAAGGGTTTTCTTCTTTTTACTTTTCAGTTTAGACTCTTTGACTTGCAGATAAACTGAAATAGATATATTGAGTTAATGTATCAATAAAGTTTTGCTATATTAAACTTTTGGAGATTAATAAAGGAATGAAGGGAAAAAAAACAAAAAACAAACAGCTAGAGAAAGTATAGTAATTTCCCATCTTCCAGGGTGTCTGCAGGAAAGGGCTCAAAAGTCATGATGGTGGCCACAATCATGTGACTGAAGCCCCGCCCTTTTATACACGTGTCATGATGCACGTAACAAAAGAGGCAGGGCTTTGATTGTACAGCGCTGGCTACCATCTTGGCTTTTTTGATTCCTTTGCCGACACCTCTGCCAACTCCCACACAATAATCTCAAAAGCTCTCAACCAGTTGCTGCTACCTATCTAGGCTATTTTGTGACATAGGTTCTCATTTATTTGGGATTATGGTTCAGAATATTAGAAAAAAAAACTGAATTTAAACCCTAGGTTTTAAGGAAGCTATTGCCAGGATCAGCATGTGTATAGTTAAAATTTCCTCTTCCTCCTTACCCAGCTATCCCTAATGATATCAAGCAGACGTTGTAACAAAAAAGCAGGGCGCCAAACTGTGTAGCACAATCATCAAATAAACAAGGTTGCAAACCATTACTTTTACACTTTGTAAAAACACTAGGAATAACTAATGTGAGATGGGTGGCTATATCAATCAGTCAATCAATCAACCAATCAATTCTATCTCACAGATGCTTTTCTCACCATCAGTGGGTTGCCAAGGTCCACCAAAGAATGATATTGGAATTCAAAACCAAGAGATTTTCCTTACCAGTAAGAAAGTACCTACTGATTTGGTTTGAGCAGCATATTGTTCACAACAGAACTCTGTTAGAAGGATTATAGCTGACCATGGCAAACTTTTATGGATGAAAAAGGACAGGTTAGATATATGTTTGCATCTCAGACTGCAAGGACATTTTTGTTCATGCCAGTGGAAGGAACCCTTTGAACACCTCTCCTTTTGCATTTTTCCTATGCCTTCCACAAAGTATTGCTAAAGCACAAAAACATTTCAAAATACTTCAACAGTGGATCCAAGAAGTAATGAGAACTCATTCGCAACAATGGACAATTAGATGGGATAGCTATTATGGAATGGAATAGCTATTATTCTATTGGAATGAAATGGATAGCTATTATTATTATGGAATAGCTGTGTTGGGGAGCAGGGCAAGACTGTGGTAAGCATTTATTCCAAGTTTTACTTTTGTTTTTTTCTCTGTAAGTCTAAACATTTATCTAGATATTGTCTTTCTTTTTCTATGGTCAAGTAAAGCTTCCTTCAAGTCAGCCTTGACTCCTGGAGACTTCATGAATACAAAAGAGTAGCTTTTTTGGCTTGGCAACAAAACAGAAGTGGCTTGCCGTTGTTTTCTTCCACAATGCATTTTCATCTTCCTAGTCTTCTTTAGCCTATAGCTTTGTACTTTCTGAAGGAATCTCCTCCAAGTAGGAGTCACACCTGACTCTGCTTAGCCTTGGAAACCAGACAAAATCATCCAAGTACTGCCACCTACTGAGATAGGAACAGTTATTTTTAAAAGTGACAAAAGCAAAACAAACCTGAATGTTTTGCACTTTCTGCTTGGCAACTGACAGCTTGTGTTGCAGTTTGCTGAGATCCAGTTACATGAAATCTTATTCCTGAGAAAACTTTGTGGAGTCCACTGGAGCTAAAATGGTGAAAAATTAATCTCAGCAGCAGAATCATTTCTTAATACTCTAATCCAAAAATAAACATCCTTCCCCTTTAATCCAGTTTGCATTACACTTTCTTTGTTAAGGCTGTCAGATGTAAAGGCATCACTGAACAAGTGAGGCCATGCAGGACAGTCAAATTCCTTTAGATGATTGCCACCTCTAATTTGTATGGTTACTTGATTGTTTTCCTACTCTTTCCCTAACAGATATTGTTGCATCTGTACTAGCTTATTTCTTCAATTACTATCCTTTATTCATTCACCTTTTATAGGAATCCAAGGAGTTACAGTTCAGTGATTTCAGTTCTCCTAGGACTTGGTGAAACTATGCCTATTTCCCCGCTAATCACTTACAGCATCACTCAGCCCTTGTGGAAGAGATATAAAGCCTGTTCTCAGTGCTATTACTCAGGGCAACTCTAGAATATAGAGATACATATATATTCAGGGGAGTTATGACAAAAAAATCAAGATCAGGACTGCAAATGCACAAATATGCACCTCTTTTTAATGTGTGTTGCAAATAACACATGCTAAAAAGGTGTTGCTACTGATTTCCTACCCAGCCAGTTTTAAGGTTTGGTTGATTATGATTTTTTAAAATTATTATTATTATTATTATTATTATTATTATTATTATTATTATTTATGTACCATCAAGTTAGTGTTGACTCTTAGCAGCCACTAGATAGATTTTCTCCATGACAATCTGGCTTTCAGGTCTTTCAGGCCTTTCAGATCTTCTAATGGTGCGCCCATCCCCACTGTAACTGAAAGTCTATCCCCTTTGCTGCTGGTCATCCTCTTCTTCTCTTTCCTTCCATCTTTCCCAGCATTAGAGCCTTCTCCAGAAAGCTGGGTCTTCGCATGATGTGTCCGAAGTAGGATGATTTGAGCCTGGTCATTTGTGCCTCTTGGGGATGAATGGAAAATGCAAAACTGAGAGAAACCATAACTGTTGGATTCTCCTTGTACCTTTCTCCCTGCATGGAGCCATTTTCAGTGAAAGGAACATCAGAACACAAATGTGTTTTTCTACCTCACCATTCAGCCTTTCACTATTTTCAGCCCTCACAACTGCATTTGGTTTTTAAAAACCAGGAAAAGCTAACTACATATGTGAACATCATATGTGACTCTCTCCCTCTCTTTCTCTCTTTCTCTCTCTCTCTCTTTCACATGCACATTTGTGAACTTTTGCATGTGAAGTATTAACAGGGAGTGAAAGTTCCTTTCTGAACATTTCATTTAAATAGTACTAGCCCTCATCAAATTGCACATGGAATCATCTCAGCTCTACCATTTGTGACAGCTATGGAGAGAGAATTAACACGTGGTGCTGTATTTTACAAGGGTCTCTTTCAGTGATCTGGCAAAATGAACATCTGTCTCACAGACACCTGGGGGTCGGGTTCAAGCTTTGATCCTGGATTGGCAGTTTCTAGCTTCCAGGTGTCAGTGGTGGAGGTTGAACTTACTCTGGTATCTCTTCCCTGGATGAGGAGCACGAACTGAACAGCCAAGCAAAATTCTTGGGTGGCAAACAACTCACCATTAAAAATCCCCTGATAAATTGGGCAAATATAATTGTTTCTATGTAGCAGCATTAATTAGCCTTCCCTTTTTTAAATTAAAAATCCCCTTTTCTCTCTGCAGCAATGGGATTGGCTGTTCTGTGCTAATTCTGTGCTGTGTGGACCAGGCACCTGTTGCCCCGAGGGGGAAGTAAGTTGCCTCAAGATCCAAGGAGAGCATGTTCCAGAATGGAGCAAATTGAAAAGTCCCGAGAGAGAGAGAGAAAGAGAGAGAGAGAGAGAGAGAGAGAGAGAGAGAGAGAGAGAGAAATATGGCTGTTAAGCAGTATGAATATTAAAATGATTATAGTGCTTAATGAAATGCTTTAGAGGGAAAACAACAAAAAGTATTGTTGGCAGGCATGATGCTCTCCTTCTCCTGGTTCTTATGCCTTGATAACAATCACAGTATCTTTTTAATGATCATTAGCTGCACATCTCTCCCTGCTTTGGAGAGCCACACACATTCCAGACTGGCCTTTGATGTCTGTTTTAAAGCACAAACTTGCCAGTTTGAAGCAAGTTTCACAGAACTGGCTCCCCCCGTCCCCAGATTAATCTGCACTGAGGTGGGAAAGAAACAGCAGCCATTCCTTTGCTGCTAAACTTCCCTACAGTGTTCAGAATGCATTGGATCTGCACATTTCTGGAAACCTGCTAGCATTTGTTTCTAAGAGGGTTAGAAGGCTGCAGCGCTGCAAAGGACTGTAATGCCTTCACTGGCCATTTGGGCAAAGACGAAGGGGGAGAGGTGGAAGTGACTGTAGCTCGCTCAGAGGGGCACATAATCATTTTCACGTTAGATCCAGAACACACTGCCTTGCCCAGCTTGCAGCTGAGGAGGAATCTAGACCTTCCTCCAGTTAAGTCTAATGGTCTTGTCTACAACAGAGTATCAGTTCCTCACCTCCCCGCAAAAGAATGTTGTAGATGTAGAAACATAAACCTTCACATAATTTGGGGAAGGACTTACTCCCTTAAGTTTCTAAAAAAAATGTTTTAACTTCTGCTATTCCCCAGAGTTTTATTTTATTATGATGTAATAATATGTACATAATTATGATGTACATAATAAAATATGTATAGTATCCCATTTCCAGGATTTTGGTAATGGGATAATATATGCATATTATTATGCATATTATCCCCCAAAATAATAGAAATGTAAATGTAATGGGGGGAAAAAAACCCAGCCTAAGATTAATAAATAAGTCAGTCAATAACGTAAGCCCCACAGCCAGGTTTATGCGGAAGTCTTAAAATGCTTAAATTTTCCAACTTTTTAAAAAGTTCAGATATCTTTCAAAGCCTACAAATAGTCCATAAAACACTTCAGGGAAAGAATTCACCAGAAAGAGGATCACGAAGGTGCCAGGCAAGCCTCTTGTGGGAGTTGTTCCACAAGGGGGGTTCCCACAGGGGAGACCTAGCAGACAGCCTCCAAACCTTAAAAGAAGGGGCACCTCAAGTAATTAGTAATTACCTCTGTAATCAGAGAAGTTACCTACCTTAACTTGGTAAACGTCTGCAAAGTATCTATGAAACAAAGATCCCAAACTATTTGCAAAACTTATTTTCCCTTCAGAAATAAATTGGTTTTGAAAACATATTGGAGGAATTACAGGAATTGCAGATACCCTTTTATCCCAGCACTGTAATGTCTGGTTCATGGTGGTACGTACAACATATTTGCAAACAAGTCTTTCTAGCACTACTTCTAGCGTTTCATTTTTTTTTTCTCCAGATGGATTTTATGACTCTGCATGATTGCAGTTTCCATGTGCCATGGAGTATTTCAGTATTGTGTTGTGATGCTCTTCTTGCCAGGAATGGTCCCAAAGGGCACATTCAGGTAGAGGTACTAAAGTATTATCCTCCAGTCCATGAACTGTCTGCAGAGTATGCCAGCATAAGCTGTGCAGTAATCATTGCTGAGCCCTATTCTGCCCCAATAACAAAGCTGGGGAGTAGCACTGGCCTTACCTTTGTGGTTTCAATCAGCCTTTCAAAAGAATGCTAAATGTATAGAAATAAAAAGCCTACATAAGATCTGCTAAACAAGAAAGCACCCACCAACCATTATGCAAGCAGATACCTCCAGTCTCCCTGCAATCCAAGCCAAAATGGACATGGTGGGCTATGCCCAGCAGCCTCAAGGAAAAGTAATGTCCACAGCAGCCTAAAGTGGCCAACAGGAGGTGTGCAGATTCCAGCCTCTGATCATGGCATCAGCCACATCAGTGAAGCATGGTGATCATGTCTGTGGTAAAAAAAAACTCTGTTAGGAGAAGTGGGAAAGTACTACTTTGAAAGACAACTTGATGCTGTCTCAATTGTGGGCTGGTGGTGAGATGAAAGTAACATTATAGTACATGGCACAAAACATGGTTACTGGGGCACATTCATACTGGGAGTATGGGGATGAGAGGAAGAGCCCAAACCCCAGTCACATGGATGGGCATAGGAACAGAATCTCCCTACTTGGCTATGGAATATCCAGCTTTGAGAGCGCTCATGAAACAGCATGTAACAGACACGGAGCGCCAGTTGGATCTAGCCAGGTCCCTTCATTCTGCCAGTGGATGGACAGGTACTCTGCCTCCTCTAGGTATACTTAACTAAACTCGAAGTACCTAACCACCGGTGGGCCTTTACTCTGGCACGATGCCATGCCCTCCCCTCAGCTGTCCTTGAAGGCCAATACAAGAAGACCCCTTACCCAGAGAGACTAGGCCCCTGTGACTCTGGACACATGGAAACAACAGAGCATGTGCTTCTCCAGTGCCTGTACTACAGAGACATTCGTACTAGCTTCATCTCACCACTGTTGCACAAATACCCAGTGTGCACAGGACAATTCTACACCTCCCTGCTGCTCTCAGATACCAACCCTGTTACAACATATAATGTTGCCAGGTTGTTCTGCATAGCATCGATTCAAATTCGTCAGATGATGACCTGTGCCATAA
This sequence comes from Python bivittatus, assembly GCF_059951505.1. Classification (NCBI taxonomy): domain Eukaryota; kingdom Metazoa; phylum Chordata; class Lepidosauria; order Squamata; family Pythonidae; genus Python; species Python bivittatus. The sequence continues at coordinate 4,654,049 of NW_028277028.1, forward strand.
ACTAGACTTAATAAGCATATACAGTAGTTCATCATACTAGAGTGCTCTGTAATTTGATAGATGTAGTCTGCCTCATACTAACCTTTATGCTCCCCCTCACCCATCTAATGCCCCTACCCCCCCTTTTAGATCCTTTTAGATTCTTGTTTTTTATATATACATTCTGTTTTACATCTTTTAGCTTTTCAAAACTTTTTTTTATAAACTCCAATGTATCTTTTATGCTTTTTAATTGACTGTACCCCACCCCCCTTACGCTGGTCTATGACCGTAATAAATATTGGATTTGATTCCAGCTTTGAGAGCTATGGAGGAAATGACAACACAATGAGGATAAAATTTAAAGGGAAAAAAATAAGTGAGGCCTGTAGTTGTTGAAGGAGGAGGAGGAAGAGGAGGAAGAGGAGTAGGGGGAGGTCCTTCCACCTCTGCTAGTTCCTTCCTGTTAACATTCCAGAAAGCCATTAAGACTTGGCCCTTCCAAGGGACTTAGAGTGGAGAAATGCTGTGAAGAGAGATCCCTGCTACAGTATGTTGATACCTATTTATTCCTTTGGCACAAAGTTTATTGCCATTGCAGTTTTGGGTTGTTTTTTTTTTTGTCTTTTTTATTACAGTATTATGATGTACTGTTTTTAATCCTCTTACTGGGGAGAATTTTGTAAGCCTCTCTGATTTTCCATGGATTAGAGTGGCATCAGCAGGCATGCATCTGCAGGCACACTGGCACATGATATCTTTGGGACCCCAAATTTAATATTCTCAGATGTTCATATTCTTTTGAACTGTATTCCTATTGCATAGAAACTGACACCTGGACAAAGAAGGTGGATTCTCTATGCTCTACATAGTTAAAAGACTTATCCTTCAGTATTTGAAGGATAAACTCATGGTCCAAACTACACATGATATGAAACATGGCTACCATTTATTGAAATGCTGATGTAGAACTTTTGTATATGTGGAGTCCTTGGGGTTCTCTGAGCTTGGCTGTTTTCTTGCAAACGTTTCGTTACCTAGCTAGGTAACATCTTCAGTGCTAAAATGGAATGGGGTTTGCTCTCTGTATATATACAGTGGCATGTCCTGCCAGTGTTGGTGGGGGTGGGGGTTTTGTTTTCTTTTGTTTTTTCCTATGGTAGTTCCTTGATTAGGGTATCATTTACTGCTGATTGTATGTCTGGTGATAGTCTTGGTGTTAATCTCTGCTTATCTGGGTGATGATTGTTGGTGAGGAGATGTTCTGGTCTTTTGTTTTCCTTTCTATTGTCTCTTTTGAATAGTGTGTAGATGTTGTTTATCTCTATGTGCCTGTTGAAGGCTGTCTTGTCTGAATAGCAAGCTTCCAGGAATTCCCTCGCATTTTGGATTTAGCTTGGTCTAAGATGCTAACAGTTTCCTAGTTGAAACTATGGTTAAGTCTGTCCATGTGTTGTGAGATTAAGGAGTTTTCATCGTGTCTTTTGACTGCTCGTTGGTGTCCATGGATGCGCTCTGCAAGTCTTCTGCCTGCCTGTCTTACATAGTTCGGTTCTTATGGTACTTTTGTGTATGTATTCATGAATATATGTCTTGTATGCTTTTGGTTTTTAGTTTTCTTTTTTAACTTTGTGTATTTATTTTTGTTTGCTTTTTGTATTCAGTTAATAACAGGATAAATACATAAACAAATAAATTAACGTGTTACCTAAATAGCCACAATAAACAAGGCAAAAATGCATGAGATTTTGAGAGATAATACAGTAGGATTTTGTCTCTCTCTGTGTGAGTGTACGTGTGGAACTTGCACCACACTACCAGTTGTCCCCAGACCACAGATTGCAGATTATTGACCTAAACCTCTTGTGTGTAAGTTACTGCTGAAGTACACTGGTTGTGTTGAGTAGGTCACTTAAAGACATAATGGTAGCATTTGTACAACTCAGACAATCTGACTATTTAAACCTCAATTTTTTTAATGTATGTGTAGCTCAGTCTATAGTGCAAATCCACTCATTTGGTTAAGGTATGCTTCAAATTATTTCATGAATCCAGAAAACTAGGATAATTCAGAACTGAGTGAAGCATGTGGTGTACATGCAGTAGCTGACTATGGCTATACTTACTCACCCAGACTACCTTTGATCCATGTGTTCCCAGTCTCACTCCATCAAAAAGGCAAGGGACAAAAAGGGCAATAATATGGGATACTGTACGTGAAACATAGGATTGTATTGGAAGCCTGAACCAGCCTTTCCCGGATTAGGGCTCTTCAAAGGTGTTATTATATTCACTGGAAATTTTGGGAAGCTCTATTTCTGGGCAACTGCAGCATTCTGGGGAAGGCTATCTTAGACGTTTGCACTGCTCTGTATTGATGTGACACCTATACAAAAACATGGAGTGTCAAAGCTGTGTGCTAACAATTAAGATGGTGGCTATAACTGCAGGGACACCTCCCCCCCCCCCAAGAAAAGTTCAAGCTCAGATCAGTAGTTAATATTTATTGCTATCATTAACTGAACATCTATCACTACAAAAAGTCATGAACCTTTTCCTTGGACATTGTAATAGGAAACAGCTCATAGAATTTGAAATAGACAAAACACACTGGAAGGAAACAAGCCAAGTGAGTGCTAGGTTGAACTGAAAAAGAAAGGTAGAGAAAATAATTTTCCCCTCCCAACCAAATTCCAGACCCTGACCTGATATCCCCAAGCTGGAAAGACTTCATTATTCCGTTTACATTCCCTAAACATCATCCCAGCAGGGAATCTGTCTCGGTTAAGATCTTCTTGCCAGCTAAGCCTTGAGAAGTGCCAACATCAATCTGTGGATTGTCCCCAACACTACAGTGCTGTTCCACTGGGAACTATTCATTTTAAAAGAAAATACAGTCCCTTATTCACACACACACACACACACACACACACACACCCCTACCCAAATGCACGCAGAATAGCTCCTCCTATAGAGTGGAATGTTTGTCCTGACATCAAATTAATTTTATTCAGCTGAAATTCAGGCTGGTAGATTGTTCACTGAGACTCATTCAAATGGTGAGAAAGGGAAGTTTTAGGGCATAACAACAGTTTGGCTTATATTAAAAGAATTTAATGTGCTTTTCCTTTCCTTTCCTTTCCTTTCCTTTCCTTTCCTTTCCTTTCCTTTCCTTTCCTTTCCTTTCCTTTCCTTTCCTTTCCTTTCCTTTCCTTTCCTTTCCTTTCCCTTCCCCTCCCTTCCCCTCCCCTTTTGAAGGCTACATTTAGTCCCAACACCCTCTTTTTTGCAGGGCGTGGAGTTCCCCAAGATGGCCCTGGAAATTCAATAGCAAACATTGACATTTTAAATTTCAAAAATGAAAGAGCAAGCAAAATAGGTAGGTTAGGCTTCCCAATAGGTTTGATGTAGCTAACCAGTTTCAGGACAGGAAGAAATGTACATCTGGGAAATACTCTTAGGAAAAGAGTGCACAGCTAATCTAAAGTCAACTCTGTATAGTTGTTTTAAAAAGAAACTGTACAATCCTATGGTCTCTGGGACAGCCCTCAGAGGTCATAACAGGGCTGCCTATAGGGAGGCGGGGGTGTCAAAAAAATCAAGATGGCAGCTAGGAACAGAAGATTAAAGCCCTTCATTTTACAACAATGCCAGAAAAGCTTCTATATATACTTCTATAAATGTTTGCAAATACAGCATATTTGCATGATTCTTCATAATACAGGTCACGCCTGTGAACATCAAGGAGCGGCTATGCGAAACAGTCATCTTTCTCCAGTCTCTAATCTCCAGGACTCTTATCTGTCCACTGCTCTCATCTGAATTTTCAGCACATTCCTGTACATTTTGGAGCACATCTGCTCAGCTACTTTGCAGCTGCATTTTACATTCAATACCACATTCTCTTGTTCTCTTGCATTGCCATGCACTCTGCCTTTTTTCCCCTGCTGTACCAGCCTACAGGTACAAATCAAATATCAAAGAAAGGAGCTAAAGAGCAAAAATCTGGAAGCTAGGATCATGCGTTTGTAATGATCTGTCCATCATTAAAGCTTATGTCATCTCAGGGAGGATAAAACAACTAATCTTGGTAAGTTTGGATTGCTGGGTGAATTGTTTAAAAAAGTAAGAAAACTAGAAGAAGAGCAGGGGTTGATCAGGTCAAAGCCTTACTTGTACAGCTTCTGTTTCCCCAGCGGTAGCTCAGACTCAGCTGGGACTCGTACAGGCAGAACGTGAGTGCCGTGGCTGACACTTATTCTCAACTCCAGTAATCTGTGCCCTTCCCATTGGCCAAAATCTGCCCAAGAACAGCAGTAACGTTCAGAGCAGGAGCAGCAGAGTGGCTTGGCTTGAAGTTGCCTTCCTCTCTGGAGCCTTGGATAAGGAGATCCAGTATCTATAGAAAAAATTGAGGCAGGTTGGATAAACTACACTTCCCAAGATTCTTCATGCCAGGGATGTTGCTATAGGATTGGTAAGGTAATAGGTGTGGTCTTTGCCACCCTATCAAATAGATAGGAAAACAGGCAAGCCATGGAAATTAATACTATTTTTTAAAAAAACTGCCTTTATTATTTTTATAAATAACTCAAGGTGGCAAACATACATAATATTCCCTCCTCCTCCTATTTTTCCACAACAACCCTGTGAGGTGAGTTGGGCTGAGAGAGAGTGACTGGCCCAAAGTCACCCAGCTGGCTTTCATGCCTAAGGTGGGACTAGAACTCACAGTCTCCTAGTTTCTAGCCTGGTGCCTGAATCACTAGACCAAACTGGGTCTCAAGAATTAACCAAACCAGATCCTGCTTAGCTTTTCAAAACTAGTCAAGGTTGGCTAGACACCAACATAGGGCCTGCATTGTACTGTTGGTGCCATCACTGCTCCCAAAGAGTCTGTTTCTGGAAATTAGGGACTATAAGACTTCTAGGAGAGCCACTTTGGTGTAGTGGTCAAGGCATCAGGCTAGAAAGTGGGAGACAGTGAGTCCTAGTCTTGCCTTCAGCACAAAGCCAGCTGGGTGACCGTGGGCCAGTCCCTTTCTCTCAGCTCTGGGAAGGAGGCAAGGGCAAGCCACTTCTGAAAAACCTTGCCAAGAAAACTGCAGGGACTTGTCCAGGCAGTTGCCAGGAGTCAAAATTGACTCAAAGGCACCAAAAAAACCCCAACCTTTTAGGACAGGTGACTTTGATTCAGTTTGCTCTTAGCTGAATCACAGATGATGCATGCGAGGAAAAAAGGCATACAACACACGCACACGCACACACTCCTGCAAATAAAGAAATAAACTTTTATTATAAAATGGTGGGGTCACATAATTCCCTATGACATTTTCCAGTATGCAAATGGGGGTCAAACAAGGATTCCAGTGGAACTAGTGTGTCTTTCCAGTGGACTGTGCCTATTATCGTAGAAAAACAAGCAGCATTTGTCCAATTATTCAAAACTGAAATAAAAACAAATATGACCTGCCTACTACACATACTTATAATGTGACTGTAACGTGTGTCTTTGCTTGCAGTAAACATGACCCCTGCCTTCCTCAGCTGTCATGGAGCTGGCATGTTGGTGCTGATCTCAAAACACACTTGGGTTCTCCCTCTTTCTGCTGAAATCAATTGACATAAATCCAAGCAAGCAATGTGGCTGTGTTTATTGGTAAATATAGCTCACTGTACCTTTGTGAATGGAGGCAGGCATGGAGGTTTTTCCCCTATCATACTTTTAATACTACCAGCTTTGTGGGTGTTAGAACCTTATTTAACACCATTTATCATTGGCTAGTTGGCCTGGCTTTTTTTATTAATGTATACCAAAGAGAAATCATAACAACTCGCTTGATTTAGAATCAATGTTCAGAGGAATTCAAGGCCTTCTGAAAAAGGAACTGTCAGAGCCATTTTTGAATTACAAATTTCATGGCCTTCAATTTTCACTCTCTTACATATCCTGCAGCACGATCCAGTACATAACTCCTTAAAAGTATATCCCCCTGAGTTCATGTTGGCTTACTTCCCTGTAGCTGTATTCTGGCTCACCTAGTTTCATCATTAGCCCAATTCCAAGAGCACTGAGGTCCGGGGCAGCTCTGCAGCTCTTATGGCACAGGTGTTTCTCAAACCTTTTGAATTCATCTTCTTCTAACATTTTCAACCCTGAGCTACACATATTCACTTCCATTTTCAATCCACAATCCAGTACCTATCATTTATCTTACAGATGACTACACAGAGACCCTGGCATGCAGTCTTCTGCCCGGTGATAACCTGACATTGCAATGTGTCAGAGTTGTGGATAAAGGCATTCCAAGAAGAACTAATGACGTGCAGTGCTTTGGGATTCCAACCCCTCTGTCCCATTCCCCCTCTCCCAGATTGCTCAATATTTCAAGGTCATTAAGTACGGATAGACAACTTCATGACTTCCAGAAGTTTTTGACTACAACTCCCACAATCCTTTTTTCATTTACTGGTGGTGGCGCTGGTGCTGGCAGGAATTGATCCAAAACTTCTGGAAGACACTGAGTTGCATATGCTTGCTATTGAACATGTTCATCCTTCCATAGGCTGGTTCTAGATTCTACCAGCTTCTGCAAATCTTTAAAAGCCAGACAAGTAATCATAAATTAGTTAACATATTAACTATGCATTTATATAACTCTGGAATTTTCCTTGAGGTTAGTATATCTGATAAATGGAGTTCCACATAATAGCTTTAAGAATGTCTTCTAAGAAGTGTTTCTAGTGAGTAGTGGGACCAGAACATTTAAAGTATGGAGCCACTGCTCTGGTAAATTTGAAAAGGTACTCACTCTTCCGACTTGATTATATTCTGAAAGCAGAAAAATGATAGTATAACTTCTGTTTCATCTGGGAGCATCAGGTACTGAAGTAAAACAAATAGCTATGCTTTAAATATTATTAATCTCACTCTATAATAATAAAAATGGATTAATATTGGAAAGACCATATTTCTACTTCTTGAGATGATGCACCAAGTTTCATTTATATGTGATATCCAAAAAGGAACTCACAAAAAGATAGGATATATTGTACAGTGGCAAATTTGACAGAATGATAATTGAACTAAATCACATCTCTGAAGCTATTTGGTATCAGAACTCAGTTCTAACATGATTAAAGACATCATCCTCTACAGGCACCAACAGTCTGAGCAAACACAATCCAAACAGTCCAAGAACTTATATTTGTGCATTGAACTGCAAGCTTGCTGCACCAATCTTTGGCAACTCAAAAGAACCCATCTCTGATTACGCTTACATGGTGCATTCCCAGTTCTGTTCCTTATGCCTGTTTTTATCTTCCTAAGAATGATGTCAGAGTAGAAAAGAGGCTTTTATATGAAATACTGACATTCATGAATTTCCAATTGTTAACCACGGTCAAGATCATCTTGTGATGATATGAAGAAGTTGATATTTACCAGAAGTTGAACTTACCCATATTTGAGGAGTAATAGTATGCTCCTTGCAATATATTAAGTTTCTTTTTGTTCTGAGTCAGAGCTGAGTCAAAGATGATCTTTATCAAGATATCAGTTTACCTCTTATGGCATTGCTCCTCATAAATGAACAAACAATGCATTATTGAATATTAAAGATTAGTGACATTATTTATTTTAATCTGTCTCCTTAGTTGCTTTTGGACAGGAAGGTACATAAATTACATAAAATATAAGAACTGGAAGGTTTTTAGAAATGCTTTAACTACGTTTTAGGCAAAATTGTAGCCCAAACTTGTATTTGTCATGAGCTAGAATAGTCACAATTTTAAATTAAGGAACAATCATATTTGATCTTAGAGATGATGAACCTGTTGACCTGCAGATGTACACGTAAGTGGAAGCTAAGCTTGGGGACAGTAGAACCAAATAATGACTTCAGAGGAGAGGAAGGAAGGGAGGCAGTGAAAGAGACCCTGGAGCTTGCTACAGCTGGGGACTTTCTTCTTGCACTATGCTCCGGGCAAAGGGGTCATCCACCACCACAGGTCTATCACATGAGAAAGACAGGATGTAAAAAATGTTCTGCTCCTTTTCCTAACCATGAGGTTTGTTCTTTATGAATGGCTTGAGACTTCAGGATAGCAACAGTATCTGAGCTATTCAGAAAAATTAAGCAAACTGTGGTTGCTGCATTTGTTGGTGGAAAGGCTCCATCTCTACCTAACTCCTGCTTCTGTTCATTCTAAGTTTTTCCTTGACAGGTGAGGTATTGGATCCTCCTTCTTTCATTCACTGAGCGGGATCACATTTCACAAGTGCTCAGCTTACTCAGGAGCAGGGCATCCATAAGAAGGGTCCAAAAATCAAGATGGCAGCCATTGCCATATGATCAAAGCCCTGCCCCCTTTTTTATGGGCCTCGCTTATGCGATACAGGTAAAAAAAAGGAGTGGGGCTACAATTGCACGACCACCATCTTGACTTTTTGGAGCCTCCTCTGCAGATGCCCTGCTCAGAACAGGTAAACAGGCAAGAATAACAAGCAGTAGCAGAACCAGGAAACTCCAGGGATTGTGGGTAGCTCCCAAATTAATTAGTTTTCCTTAATACAGCCATCTATAATCACTTATATCACTTGTTGGCTGGCTGCATATGAAAGACTGAACCATAAAGTAGCTGCCCACGTTTTAGCCTAAGATGTTATTGTACATCTAGACTATGTGGTCAATTTATGGCTCAGTGCTCTTCTATGTCTAGCATTTATGGTGCCCCTGGATCTGTTGGTGTCTGTGTGTTCCATACAGTTAAATCTAATTCTTCCTCAGCAATGGCAATAGGAAGATTTGCCGCAAAGGCAGTTCTGCAGCTGAAACTATGGATTTTGGCAGGAAGTGGCTTTATATTGGCAAGAATTTCCACCTCAACCCTCCTAGTTTTTGGCCCTCTATCTTCCTGACTGGGTTTACAGAACCATGGCACTCTTTCTTCTATTGAAAGCATCTCATACATTTTGTCACATCTCCTCTTAACGCTGTCTCTGATGCCCATGTCAGCACATGAGCAGTTCACAATATTGCAAGAGCAGCAGCAATGAGGAGAATCATAGATGTTATGAACTGATTTGTGACAGCTTAGAGGTGAAACTGGTGGTTGAGTGCAGGTACTTTCTGTGTGTTGTGCAAAACCAGAAAATTGGATTGATTAAATCATGGTTATCATGAGCATAGTAATTGTGTTGTGCAAACACCTAATGCCTAATTTGCAGGATTGGGAAAGTTGGCTGATTCCCAGCTAACAAAAGCCATGAGCCAAACACACACATCCTAAATTACATTAAATGGGTCTTAATATCTGGATTTTATAGACTATGGTGCAAAATAATTGTGAGCTTGGGCACAAAGACCAGCTCCAAGGAGGAATGTTTTTGGCCAATCTGTTCCTCAGCAAGGGCAGGATTTCAGAAGGGCAGATTCAATATTTATAGGGGGCTGACAAGACTAGGGGCAGCTTGTCTATGCCTGTATGTAAAGAATATCAAACCTTGAATATTGAACTCTACTGTTCTAGCGTAATATGAATCTGGTGTCTTATTTCCAAGCATCCTAGTGGACTAACAACTCTCAAATATGCTTTTTAACAATAGGCTCTGGTTGATGGTTTTGGGGATCCTAATGAAAAAAAAGTAAGGTATAACTAGCAAACCTAAAGCTTGTCCATTCTTGTAGAATCTCTGGGATATACCTTACAACATTTGTAACTTTGCTGTCTTAAATTCTAAATTAAAACATGCACACTTAAGAAGAAATGATGGCTGAAATTTGAGTGTGAGACTAACTCCTACCACCACATAAATTTAAGCTAGTCTGGGAATTAATTGGTTAGTTAATTAATTACAGTAATTACCATACTTGGACTGCATAATCTATATGCCCACTAGAAGGTAGCAAAGCAGGTTTTCTGTACCTCTTTGCTACCTTCTGGTGGTTGTGCAGATTATTGCAGCCTAAATTAATTTATCTTCATCTCTGTTGCTCTTATCTGCCTAGAGCAAGGAAATGCTTGGAGGCAAGCAGAACGCAATTTACTGTAAAGACAGGCAATGTCAACTCTCCCTCCCCACAAATTAATTAACCTAATCTAGTTAAAATTTGGAGGAGAGTACAGGGAAATTCCGTACACTGAGTATTTCCCTTTTAAACTAGGATTATATGATCAAAAATGGGAAACCACAAGACATCTGATGTCTCCTACCATCAAATGATATAGGCACATTTCACTGATGTCATGGCCTTGGAATGCTATTTCATCCATCCTCTTCCCCTTAAAAGCTTCCATGGTTTCAGAAAATACTAGCAAGCACATTGGAGCTCCCTTGCAGTTTCTGTGTCCTGTGGAAATACTGCTGATGTGGGAAACAAGATGGGCAATAACATTACAATGGCATTCAGAGGCAGCCATATTTGTGGTTCTCCCAGTAAACCCCACAACTGCCCAGACCAGTTCTTCCTTCCAACAGTCCACCAAGCTGTTTTCTGATCAAATGAACTTCATTTGCAATTACAATATTCAATAAGGCTAGCAGCTTTAGCTCAGATGTTCTTAGAACTATGTCCCAAGTGATAGCAGAATTCAAGGGAAATCAAGGAGTGCTTATTTATTTATTTATTTATTTATTTATTTATTTATTTATTTTGCAGTTGCACCATGCTATGTTCACCTTGTGATCTACCAAGGCATCAAGATTCTTTGTGCATGTATGGTTTCCTCCTATTCTGTATTGGTGTTTTTGATTTTTCCAATGAAAATGTAGGATGTTGCATTTGTGCCTGTTGAAATTCATCTTCCTGGTTTCAGCCTTTCGTTCCAGCTTGTTATACTCCACCTGAATTTTGTTACTGTCCTCTAAGCTGGTTGCTATCCTCCCTGTGTAAGGGAAGCTCTTTTAATTGCATTTTCAGAATTCAGACAATTTTCAAATATAGTAAGAGATTTGTCAGTTTCTATATTTCCAACTGAAACTACAGTGAATATGTGGACCTACCTTTTATAGAAGCATAGAATCAAACAGTTGAAGAGACTCCAGAAGTCATCCAGTCCAACCCCCTGCCTAGTACAGGATCCCCCAGACAGATGATCATCTAGCCTTCTTGAAGACTTCCAGCAAAGGAGAAGTCACTACTTCATGTGGCAGCCTATCCCACTGGATGAGAGCTCATGCATTCAGGAAATTAGTACTCACCTCTAGCATGAATAAGTAATACACTAGATTTCAATTGATGTAGAATTTTTTATTAGTTTTAGATGTAGAGCTTAACTCTTAGAGATAGTTTGTTAAGTTTTATTCCTATTGTTACTAAGCACTTTATATAATTGTATTATATGGATTGTATTTTATCATTTAGATAAAATAAGTTAGTTAATACTAATGATACACTTTTACTTATACCTCTAGTTTTGTGTCATTTTATGTTGATCTTGGACGAGCTCTTGACGAAATGAGCTTGTCCAAAATAAGGCTTATCATTTTATCATTTGATTTTGCTGCTTCTAGGCCAGGCTTTCAGAAACACTTGATCAACAATATATCAAGTAATGGTGGTGACATAGCTTACAGACTACTGAAGGCTTGTAAAGAGAGAACATACATACACATACATACATACATACAGATTTCTCATAAATGTAATTCATCATTTTTAAGCACTTAAGGAGACTTACAGCGGCTGAGACGATGAATTCAACTCTCTCTTTACATGCTGTAACAAGTTTCCCTTTTGAACAGTGCCACTGACAATCTGAGCCTGGATTTTAAAAGCTCTTAACTGCAAAGATAAATTATACCCTGATCTTTGCCTAAAATTTGGCTCTTTGCCAAAAAGTGCCTCAGCCTCCCAGTGAGTCACATAAATCATAGCCCAAGAAGCCTCAGGTGGTTGGATTAATACAGGATCAATGCAAATGTGCTACAAAGTTATTTGATCACTACAATGCTGGTATTGACTGTTATACACCTGTTATATCATTACGGATTAGACCTATTGTAAACAAGCCGTTTGATGTTGCAGACTGTGCTAACCGCATGCTCCATAATCATGGCTTGTAGCTGCTGTGGAGGCCCCAACATGCCTGGATCATATTCATTTTCGTGTTGTGTGGGGTGGCCAAACAATAGAGATTTGTTCATCATTATTTCAGGCAGAACCTAGTCTAGGCCAGGCATGGCTGACTGGGGACTTGAAGCTGAACATTACAACCTCATCTGGCCTTTGGGGTCCCTGATCAATTTTAATCATAGGGTAGCGATTAAAAATGAGCCACCAGCTCTACTTGTTAGCAGAATAGCAGCCAGGGTCTACCAATTTTCATAGAAATGGGACATCACTGCAATCAGGGAAGCATCAGCTTCCTGGCTTCAAAGACAACTGCCTTTCAAAAAACACCACTTGTCCCACCAACTAACAGTCCATTGTTCTCGGATGGTGCCATTTTGAATAATAGAGTTAGTCTGACATTTTTTGAGGAGCTGTACACCTCTGGCCCATAAAGGGGTACCCTAGAATGTAACAGCAGGCCACTTGGGGTAAAAACCCAAATTATTTGACCCAACCAAAACCTTTTCCTGTGACAAAATATTGAAATGCAGGGGAGCAGTGCAGTGGCACAGCAGTGCATGTTGCAATGGCTGACTGTGGAAATAGCTTTTCTGCCTCTCTAGAGTTTGGGTATCTATTCCCCCCATTGCACAAAATCCCACAGCAGCATAGGCGGTCAGGGTGGAATGGTTCTCACATTGCAAATGTGTCAAAGAAAATGTATGCCTATGATAGGTAAATTAATCCTACCATGTTTATTACTGCATGGATAACTCTATACACCTAACATGTTTGTTGGGGACTTCAGTAACACATTGTTTTCTTTCTTCAAGCCTTCACAAAGCAATTTAAAGTTGAGTGACCTGCAACTTCTCAAAACTCTGAAATGCTGGGAATATACAAAGAACACCAGGAGTCAGTCGATGTTCGCCTTTCAAATGACCACTGCAGCAACATAAACCAATCAGGAACTCAACCTCTGAGTTACCACAGATTCCGGAACAAAACAGACTAAAATCTCATCACCCCATACTTTACTCCAGCATTTCTCAACCTTGGCAACTTTAAGATGGGTGGACTTCAACTCCCAGAATTCCCCAGCCAGCATGGGTTGAAGTCCATCCATCTTAAAGTTGCCAAGGTTGAGAAACACTGTTCTACTCAAATAAAGTAAAGGGCTTGTGGCTGCCTCTATATTTTCAGTGCATGTTGTCTATGTTTGTCTAATTGCTTGCAGGGTTTTTTTCTTACACTTGTCCTACTTAATTGCAAAATCCACTTGTTTCACAGTGTACTTGCTAGTTCCTACAGTGAAGTTTACCAATTCATGATGCAATGATGGTTTTGTTTTTCAACCAGCTTGTCCCAGAGCCTGACACTGATTGGGGCTGAGAAGGACTGACTTGCCCAAGGTCACCCAGCTGGCTTTCATGCCGAAGGGAGGACTAGAACCTGGGTGTCCCCACTCTTAGTTCAGCACTTTAACCGCTATACCATGGTGGCTGTCTTGCAAAATAATGAAGAAGCAAACAAAAAAATAAAAACTGAGCAGTTATTGTAAAGGAAACTTTCCTGGGTGTAAAAGCACTATTCTTTTATTGGATTTAAAAGTCTCTTGCAAGTTGTGAAGATGAAAAGCCAGCATTATTTCAACTTGACCCGTTCTCTAAAAACTGCAACCATGGTTGTGTGCATGAAAATTCACAGAGGGCAGCAAGGTAGGGTAAATGATTGTATCATGTGTATCATGATGCCATGATGCCAACTTTGCCCCTTTTGTACTTTCACAATGATATCATACCAAGTTCCTAAAGGATAGTTTGTGTTGTGACATCGAGAATCACACTTCATCATTTTGGCTGCTGCAAATGCCCATAGTTGCATGTTTCTGCAAAGGCTAGAAATGAAGAAACATGCTAAGCAATACCTACAAACAGGCCCTACTAACTGGAGTAATGGTTGCCCTGAGTCCAGAAGCCAGGAGATAGAAAGAGGCAAGAATGCCTACCTAGGGGGAAAGGCCCACTCAGAAACTCTGCTGAGCTACAGTGCTGCAAAAGGAAAACCCAGTTTTGCTTCAATTTCTAACACATTGATGCAGAGCCGGGAATACATTGTCTCAGCTCTCCAAACCAGTCAATCTGTGTTTGGAAAGATCAGGAGATGCTGGAAGCCTTCATGTAAAGATGTCCTTAGTTCAGCGGTATCCCTAACAAGCTGCAAAAACATTAAAGGATGAAGCACGTGCAATGATGCCATCACGCAAGTGCCACCCTTATGTATTTGTGTCACTGATGCCTTAGTTAAATCTGATAGTGACTACAGTACCTCTTTTTTTGATTGGTGTTTATTAGATTTACTACAATCAAAGGAAAAACAAGGAAGAAATAAAAAGGAAAAAAGGAAATAGAAAGGAGATTTACAAGTATTGTAAAATCAACTTTAAAAAATTCAGAATGACATTGATATAAACCTATATATTAGAATATTTATTTATTTATTTATAAGATTTATATGGTCACCTATCTTAAGCAACTCTTGGTGGCTCACAATAACAATAAAACCAATAAATAAAACAGACATAAAACAGTAAAAACAATGAAACAATGAAACAAAAACCCTGCGCCGTAATCATCCCCTTGGGATGCCACAGGGCAGGCTCAGCTGCTCTTCTTCCATACTGTCTACCAATACAACCCTATCTCGGCGCCTCAGTAAAAAGCCAGGTCTTAGCGGCATTTACCAGCAACAGTTCAATACCAGGCCACCAGCAGTCTGGCCATCCGAGCACTGGGTTGAGAGAGCTGGGCCAGAAGAGAAAATGGGCACTAAATTGTCCATATCCTTTGCCCTGTAATGGCCTGCCCTGTCCCTCCTTCCATATCCTTCCCCACCAATCACTACCCTAGTCTGTTGGCCTTCTGAAGTACCAGCTCCCAGTCCTATGCCTGCCTTGCCTTCCCAGTCTCAGTGGGCCTCAGCACCCCTCACAGAGTCTGTACTTCTCCTCCCTTCTAACATCCCACTGTCCACACCATCCATTCTCCTGCTCGGGGCAGTATCTGACCCAGCCACTCACGTTGTCGTATGCAGTCCCAATCGCCTCTTTTATCTCTCATTCCCATATATATAAACACGTGGTGTCTCCCTCTCCCATCTGCTCTCCATGTTTGTAAAAAATATTATCTAAAGGTATTTGGCAGTTTCCAAGGCAGTGATAGAAGTTAAGAGTTTCTTGGTCAAAGTAGGTTTAAACCTTTGACATGTTATGATGTTAGCTGTATTATAGAAAAGTACAATAAGTCATATTCACATTAGTTTGCTGGCTTGTTTTATTGAGATTTTAGTATTTTGTTTTGTTTGATTTGTATTAACAAGTTTTGGTATTTTACCTTCATTTGTAATTGTAATAAAATTAATAAAATGTTTATAAAAAAGACTGTTACAGTGATAGACAGGCAGACAGACAGATAGATAGATATAAATAAATGCACACACACACATTATGCACATATCACACACATATATTTGAAGCCAGAGATGTTTCTTTTGGGACTGATTGACAAAGAGTTGGAAAAAAATCCTGGAACTATGTTTTTATATACGATAACAACAGTGAGATTTCTATGTGCACAATTGTGGAAAGATTGGACATTACCCACAATGGAAGGGTGGATCATGAACATGATGGAGCTTGCTGAGATGACTAAATTGACAGCTCTGATTAGAGAAAAGACACTGATTAAGTTTAATGCTGATTGGAAACTCCTTTTGGACTTTTTGCACAAAACAGAAAAAAATGAAATTATGATATATGGGTTAGATGATTAGAAAAAATATTAGATGACAGAAAAAATGAAAGTGATGTTGTAACCCTAGAGTAAGAATTCAATTTAAATTTATAGCTATAACTGTTGTAAAAGAAAATTGGAAGTCATTTCTTTATATTTCTCTTTTTTCTTTCTTTTCTTTCTACCCTTTTGGCTTTGTTCTCTCTTTCCTTTCTTTCTTTTAACTTAAATAGTAGTTCTTGTTAGTTTTTATCTTTCTTGTTTAAAAATTTAATAAAGTTATTACAAAAAACACATACATTCTTAAGCTGATAACTTTGGGCCAGTCCCTCTCAGCCCAACTCACCTCACAATTTTGTTGTTGTAGGGAAGAATAAGAAGCAGGAGTAATATGTATACCACCTTGAGTTGTACAAGACATAGGCAGGAGATGATGATGATGATGATGATGATGATGATGATGATGGTTGGCCGCACAATCAGCCAGATGTTTAGACTGGATTTGGCATTTTTGTTCACCTATCAAGTCCTTCCCAAGGAGCTGGGATAGGCAGATACTGTTGTTTACTAATATTAAAGGTATCATTGCAAGATGTAAGCTGTTCCAAGCAAAGCTGCCTTTTGCAATTGACTGATGGTGATTTTGTCAATGCCGATAGTTTTCAAGTGGTACTCCAGATGTTTTGGGATTGCACCTAGTTGCTTGTCTGAATTCTAAAGTCTCAGAACACTTTAGTTTCTTCATTTTCTATTACTTTGTCTGTTTTGTGGTCCCACCAGTTCTTGCTTGTTATTATTGTTTGTCGCACAGTCAGCCAGATGATTAGACTGGATTTGGCATTTTTATCTACTTATAGAGGCCTTCCCAAGGACCTGGGATAGGCAGATGTTGTTGTCTGATAATGTTAAAGGTATCATTGCTGAAAGCTGTCTTTTGCGATTGCCTGATGGTGATTTTGTCAATGCCAATGGTCTTCAAGTGGTACTCCAGATGTTTTGGGATTGCACCCAAGGCACCTATTACTATTGGTACTATCTTTGCTTTCTTTTGCCACAGTTGTTCTATTTCTATTTGCAGGTCTTGATGTTGTTGTTGTTATTGTTGTTATTGACTCTGAGCAGACCTGAGGCTCAGAAGCAGAATATTAATTTAAGCCTTCCATTCATACATCCAGTGTAAAGATAATTTCTTTCTCTGATATTTTTTTCTCCATTACTATGTTTCAGTAAATAGGGGTGTGTAGAAAAATACTACTACTAATAATAAAATCAACTCATGTGATTTTATTTCAACAGATTTCTTTTATCTGCACAAATGAAAAATATAGACTTATCTGATAGTTTCAAATACTAAATCATGCTTTGAATGATTGCTCCCATTGTGCCCCATTGGATCCTAATGGGATCCAAACCTCTATGTACTCTTCTCACATTTCTCACTACTTGGAAAAATATACTACATTTTTGGATTATTAGTAATTTAGTTTATATTTTATCTTAGCAAAGCTACCATGGATCACAAATGTTAATATTTATGAGTTCATGTGGTAGCACCAGGGCAGATGCAAGTGAGACTTAGAATAAAAGAAAAATAAATAGTGAAGAGCATGAATTAACAAATGAAACAAAAGAAAGCAAAATAGGTATATCTGTGAAACTAAGAGAAAGGGGAAGGAAGTAATAGAAGTGAGTGAAGGTAGAGTTCTACTTGTGAAATAGAGTTGAAGAATATATGCAGGGAAACAGAGTCAAGGTTTAATTATGAAGGAAAAACCTAAAATGTACATCAGAAATAGAAATTGGTGTCATCATAAAGTAGGGGTGCATAGGTTTGTGACCACTGCATGTTATTAGTGCAGTGAAAAGTGATAATAGAAGAAGAAAGGATAACTATGGGAAAAACTGGATGAATGCAATCCAGATGAAAAATGGTTCCCTTGGGCGACATGAAAACATGAGTGGGAATGAGATGAAAGGCTATAAAAAAGTGGGCCATTTAGAAAGCTAAGACTGGTGAGAATCTGCTTTGAAAAGATCTATTTTTTTCAACTATATGGTTTAAGCCGCCCCAGCTCAGGGTATACGGCACCCCTAGGCCACATTAACTGATGGCACCATCTCCCGCTGATGCAAAGACTTGCATTCTTAGAAGGAGTGGCATTGGGGCCCCCTAAGTTTGGGCGCCCTTGGCCAGGGCCTCCTCAGCCTTAGCCTAAAGCCGGCCCTGGGTTTCAGCATATATCTATGTATATGTATATATAGCAAAGGAATGAACATAAATCTAAAAACATGATTAACTTGAACAACTAAAAGAAATCATGAAGATATAAGTGTGATGAGTGGTTTTGAATGTGGGGCAGATCGTTCCTTGGTAGTGTCAAGAATGGATTTTGCTAAATAAACAAGTAAAGGATATGAAATGAGTGCTATGTGGAAAAGGATTAGAAGACATATTAATTCTTTAACAGAATGAATGGAAACTAGATAAAAGGCACGAGGATGTGGAAGCTGCTTGACAGAGTGAGAAGAACTATAAGCACCACAGAAGTCTGTGTCAAGCTATGCTAGCAGGAAGCATAAAGGAGATGCTTGGTGTAATGATGGAATGAAGCAGGGTGTAGATTTACAAAATTCAAAAAAATGAGGATGAGGGAAAGAGAATGTATAATGATTATACAGAGAAAAAGGTAACTGCAATGAATATAATCAAAGAGAGCAAGTTTAAAAGAGTCAGAGAAAATGGAGTACAATTTGGAAGGAAATACAGAATTCTTTGGAATACATTAAACACAGAATCTCCCACAGAGTGAATGGAATTAAAAATAAAAGTGCTGCAATGATTTGGAATGAATCTGAAGTGAGGGAATGATGGATGGAGTATTTTAGAGATTTGTGTGGGAATGGTAGTGATATGTCAAACAGTGGAATTGAAATTCATTTTAAAAATGGATGAAAAGGAATTGCCAATGATGTACGAATGCTGAAAAATAGTAAGGCTGCAAGTACTGTATGGTGCAACTGGAGAAATGTGAAAATGTATGTGTGGTTTGTTCCTGGAGTGGCTGGGCAACTTGTTGACCAAGTTTGTGAAGACTGCCTCTATGCCTGGTGATTGTAGGAATGCAGTTACTGTTCTATAGAAAGGGAAAGTTACCAAGGAAAACACCGTTTGCTGGGTTTCCCTTCAAAGGTATTTGGTAGAACTCTGACTGAAGATGTGTTACTGGTGACAATGAATGAAATTTAAGAAGTGCAGGGAGTCTATGGCAGTCAGCAGGTATACAGACCAGAATTTTGCTCTTCAGCTGTCATTGATAAAGGTTTGACTTGAGAAAGTTTATTGTATATTTGTTGATTTAGAGAAAGCATATGATAAAGTGAGTAAGTTTGAACTATGGTATGTTTATACAAATACAGAGATAAAAGTTGGTTGCTGAATGCAGTAAGAGAGTTATATGATGAAATAAAGCATCTATGCTTAGCAAATGATTCACTGAAGAAGGATTAAGACAAGGATGTGTGATGTTCTTTTGTTGCTTTATGTGTTTATGGATAAATAAATAAGGAATGCTATGGTAATATTAGAGGTATGCTGTTGGGGACATGGATGTATGTGTAGTTTTGTATGTAAATGATATCACTGTTGGCAGAGAACCTGAATGATTTGCAGTGAAGGTTAGATTGATTGTATGATGCAATGAGGAGTACGGAACTGAAAATTAATCTATCAAAAATAAGCCAATTGTACTTGACAGGGAAAATGGAATGAACAATTGCAGGGTGTACATAAATAGTGAAGAATTAGAACAAGATATGAATTTATGGACTGTGGTACAAAGCTTATTAAAGACAGGGAAATAGATGGAGAAATTTTAAAATGTGCAAATATTGATAGAAGATATTTGGTGGTGTATGATTTGCCATGAAGCATGAATATTTGACAAAAGAAACAAAAATGACTGCATATAAGAGTGTGCTTCTGTTGATTGGTTATGTGGAAATGATTGTTGAGAATGTCAGGAGAAACATAAAAATCAGTTGAATGGTATGGGAATGGGATACTTAAGTAGTGTGTGTCTGAATGACCAGTATGAAAGAAATACAGTCAATTCTCATTATTCCCAATTCCGTATTTGTGAATTACCTACTCACTAAAATTTATTTGTAACTCCAAAATCAATACTTGTGGCGCTTTCATGGTCATTTACAGACATGCGCAGTGAAAAATTTGAGTCACCCGATGTGCACATTCCCAGCTGAGGTCAGTATGTGCTAATTTAGTGTTTGCAGCAATTTTACAGAACGTAACTACTGCGAATAACAAGAATTGACTATATATTAAGACAAAGTGGTCATATGGAGAGAATGAATGGAAGAGTGAAAGGATCAAGAGGAAGAGGAAAGCAGAAATTTGTGATCTGATGAAGTCAGTGAGATCCTCAAAGAGAGAAAAGTGAGAAGTTTAAAGAAGAAAAAGCAATGTATGAAGCAATGCATGAACATAGTGAAATCAAGTATGGTTTCCAAGAATAGAAAGGTATTTCCTTTCCTTTTTTCTTATATCTTTGATTTATTACTAGTTCATACTCCTTTTCTGTACTTTGCATAATGTTGAATGGTGTAATGGGAACATATGTATATATGAATGAGAAATTAAATTTAGCATATAAATAGATGCAGTTAGACTACTTGTTTCATTCTACTGAGTCATTTTGAAGTATGTGAAATCATACCTCCTTTCTTACTCCTTTAACCCTTCTCTTTCCACTAATTTTTCTTTTAGATCTTTAACTAAAGGTATAATAACTTCACTAAAGTTTGCTTTTCCTAATGATATGAAATACTTCCCATACTATCATCTTTCCTAGACATTTGAACTTCAAACTCACTATAACTGGCCTTTTGGTTGTTTTTTTTTAATGAGCCATTCTTTTATTCTGTCACTATAGTCCACAAAACACCCTCCCACCCATGGTCTCCCTCCATTCTGATTTATCAGAAGAAACTCATAATTGAGCCTTTGACAATAGCAAGACTGTGCACTTTTGGTCGATAACAATGAAATGCCCAAGTTCATTACAAGAGATTGTTTAAAAATTGATTCACAGGGCAATAGTAGTTATCACTGGGCTTTGCATTTGCAAAATGCAAAGCTTATTATATAGCATAAGTGACAGTGAAATCTGGATAGAGGTCAAACACATTGTTCAACAGTCATGTTTAATTAGAACAAATGTCACCCACATTCCTGGTGGAGCCACATTAATGAATTAGTCCTACTACAAACTGACAGAGGCTCACTACAGCCTAATACCTTTTGTTCCTAAGAATAATTCAGCATATTTATAGAAAGAAGAGTGCAATAAAAAAATAGCATTCAATCTATTATAAAAGATAGGGCCTTTTTTTTTTAACTTAAAACAACTGCTAAGATCAAGTAATTGCACATGTTAATTTATGAACCAAGCACATAAACGTATTTGTGTTGGCACATATTTTGTTACCAAGAAGTAGCTACTCTCTGAATTGGTTTCCATGACATTTTGGATGCTAATTTAATTTGCTTTTGTAATCTTGCTCAGCTCCATCCTTTGCAAGGATTCCCAGTTTACAATGGAGTGACCCTAGCTGAACTTTTCCTTTCAGTGTTTAATTGGACTGTATGCTTGTGGTCTGGATTCTCTAAAATAATCCAAGATGGTGTAGGTCTGATAGATCATTGATCCTGCTTGGTAGACATACTGTAGGGTAAATAAATAATCCTTGGTTTGTCATTGAAAGTAGGGAACATCTGTTGGGGAACAGTCATGGTTTCCTCGGAGTATAACTTGCATCGTAATTCTCCCAGAAAAATGATCTTGTATTGAAAATTTGTACCATGCATTTCAAAGCTGCAGAAATTTAAGGTTATTTTCAAACATTTACTTGTGATCAACAAAACACCAAAAATGTTAAAAAGTCAGAAAATAAAACAGAGGACCTACTGCACAAAAGCAAGAAAAATAACTCCACAAATATTGAGAGTATACTGTATATAAATACATTTGTCATCTTAAGGACAGGTATCCATTGAATATCCATATTAAATATTTCTATCTCAAAAGACATTTGTACACATGAACATAATTTCTTAGGAATGATATTGATATGATTAGAAATAGAGATCGAATGTGAATATAACAATCTTTAAAGGATTCTTCGAGATTCACTGTTGGCTGCATTGATTCTTTAGTTTAAAAAGATATACTTTAATCTGTTGGTGTTTGGCTATAGTAAACCTGGCTATACAGTATATTGAATTTCTTGGGCGGCACCATTTTATATGATCTGGGGAAAAATGGTCAGTAAAGCTACAGTAGCTTTAATATTAATGATGGATGATTATTATATAATTATTCCAGTTTCCTCAAAAAGAGACAACAAACTGAATGGGCATTGCCATCAGAGATGGTAATATATAAAGTAGACTAAACTGCTCCAACATAGTCTAAAAAGACTATTATAATACAATATTAAGGAACTGTAATAAAGTATTTTTTAAGCCAATTGCTGATGCTTTGGTAAAATATATTTAAAGATAATTATATTATGTCCTAAAAAGATCTAAGCTGACTCATCAAGTTCAAATCCAAAGTCCAATATTTTTTTAAAACTTTTAAGAGTGCCCTTTGTATAATATAGTGATTTCTTTGATTTTAAATTATACAGATATGCACCATTCTTTAATTATAGTTAATGATCTTGATTGGGTAGATATCATGAACATAAGAAGAAATGATTATACTTCTTTGATTTGAAACCAAGTTGCCACATGTGGCCAATTATTCTGCAGAATATATTTAGCAGACATAGATTTCCCATCAATAAACAAATCTGTGATTCTATAAACTCTTCTATAATTCTATTCCTTGAACTCATATTTATCCGAACCTGGATGATCAAGGAATTGGAGGAAAGGAAAAATCAGGTCCAAGACCTTTAACCATTTCTATATTTCCCCAAATTTCTAATCTAAATTTTAAATATTGATATATGGTAATAGATATTAATTTCCTAGTAGATGGAAGGAATGGTTATTGCCCCCAAAGACTGATTGTATGCCATCTAGTGCTGATTCTTAGTGAGCTGATAGATTTTTCTGCAGGATACTCCCAACCTGGGACATCAAATCTTCCAATAGCGCACACACTGCTGCTGTAACTGAGTCCATCTACCTTGCTGTTAGTTATCCTATTTTCTCTTTCTTTCCACCTTTTCCAGCATTGCAGACTTTTCTAGAAAGTTAGGGCTTTGCATAATGTGTCCAAAATAGATAATTTGGGCCTGGTCATTTCTGCCTCAAGTGAGGACTCTGAATTGATTTGTCCTAGGATCCATTTTCGTGGCTACCTCATGGTATTCTCAAGAGTCTTTCCCAATGCTGAAGTTCAAAAGCTTCAACATTCTTGCTATCCTGCATCTTCATCTTTTGCTTCCATAGAGTGTTACAGGAAATGTTACAGGGAAAATCACTGCCTGCACAATTCTGATCTTTGTAAATACATACACATCACAGCACCTGAATATCTTTTCCAAGGCCTTCATTGCTACTCTATCAAGTGCTAGTCTGCAGCTTATTTCTTGACTGCTGGTTCCTATATTATTGATAGTCAATCCTGAAAGGCAGAAGCTGTTCACCACTTCAATATCATTGCCTGTTCTATGACTGGTTGTTGTACCTGTGGTCATTAGTTTGGTCTTCTTTATATTTAGTAAGTCTTAGTCCCATCATTTCACTGTGCTCCTTGATTTTTATTCCTTGAGTTTCCAGATCATTTGCATTTTCAGCTATCAAAATAATGTCAGCATATTGATGTTTATTAATGTTTCTTCCTCCAGTTTTTAAATCACACTCATTTTCTTCTAATCCATCTTCCCTCAATATATATTCAATATATATGAATAAATAAGGGGAGAGTGTGTAGCCTTGTTTCACTCCTTTGCTGATCTGCAGCAGGTCTGTTTCACCATGTTCCATCTATACTATGGCTTCCTGAACTGCATACAGATTTTTTGAGAGCAATGAGGTGTTCTGGGATTCCCATTTTCTACAGTTTGATATTCTACAACATTCTACAGCATTCTACAATACTAACATTCTACAATTTGATATGATCAACACAATTGAAAGACTTTCTATAAATTAATGAAGGACAACCTTACTTATTTTGGGGATTCTTTGGCTTTCTCAATTATCCATTTGCATCAGCAATAATTTCTCATGTTCCTTGGCCTTTTCCAAAGCCAGCTTGAACATCTGCCATCTCCTTTCCAGGTAGGGCTCTAATCTGCATTGGATGATCCTAAGCACTATTTTGCTAGCATATGAAATTAAGGATATTGTATGATAATTTGCACACTCTGTTAAGTTTCCTTTCTTTGGGATAGCTATGTAGATTGACCTCTTCCAATCTGTTGCCACTGTGTCATTCTCCAAATTTGCTGGCACAGTTTGGCTAGAACCTTTACAGATTCTTATTCTGTTGCTTCTATTCTTCTTCTGTTTGCCATATTTCTGTAGATATTCCATCAATTCCTGTAGTCTTCTGACTTGATAATGACCAAAGTGCTTATCTAATTTAATTTTCTAGTAGTAGAGGTTCCCGTTAGTAGGAAATATCTTCTAATGTTGACATGTCTACTGTCAACTGGATGTTGATATCTCTACTGTCTTTATATAGATATAATTTCATAAATATACAGTATTTCAGTATACTCCTTCCATTTTTCTTTGATCTTCTTTGAGTCACTTTATCATCCAACTATTGGCATCCTTAAGCATACCAGTTCCAGGTTGGAACCTCCTTTTGATTTCAGAGATATTTTGGAAGACTTTCCTTCTCTGTTTCCTTCATCAATGTCTTTACAGACATCATAACACTGCTTCTTGTCTCTTCTAACAACTATCTGAAATTCTTTGTTAAGTTTCTTCTTGAGATCATTGTCTTTCTTGGGTCTGGCTTCTCTTCACTTCTTGGTAATTTCTACTATTTGTTCTGACACCAAGTTTGCTTTCTTGCTTTACCATTTTTGGCAGTCTTTTTTCTCATTCATCCTTCACAACTTGTTTAAGTTCACAATTAACCACAGTTCCTCTGGTTCCCTATCTATAAGGAACAGGACTTCAGAGTGATTTCCTGATGTTCTCCTTGAAAATGGTGAGTGTATGCTCAAGGTCATATCATGAAAACTGTCTGAGTTTCTTCTTCCACTTTAGCTTGCTTTGGAACTTGTATATGAACAGTTCATAATCTGCTCCACAGACCAGTCCCCCAAAGGCTGAGAGTCTAATGCAAATTCACTTTGTAGCTATTCAATTTCTTTTTAACTTCTGAACAGTGCTGGTTTATTTGCTTTATCAAATAATGTTTCAGGTCTCATATAGCTAAACCACTATCATATTTTATATTACATGGTTTGTCTGATTTCATTTTTTTTATATACTTGTGTATAGGTAAATGTTTCTTTGCCAGGTGTGTAACCAAATAACAGATAAGTGAATCATTAGAATATCAACGTATGCACTAGGCAGGAATCTGAGGATATAATAAGAGTGAAAAAGTACATGTGCTTCACTGCATTCATCACCATTGTATAGGCCTTTTTTTTAAATATAATTTTTATTAAGAATTTTAATTACAATAGTAAAAACAAATACAAACTAACTTAGAGAAAGAGAAGAGAAAAAAGAATAAAAGGTACAGGAAAAAAGAAAAAGAAAGAAGAAAGAAGAAAAGAATATAATAAAGAAAAAAAACCAAATATATAAAGAAGTGACTTCCAACCTTCATCATAACAAGTATAAACAAATTTAATAACTCTTCACCTCCTGTAGGGTTACAAACAAATATCTCTTCATCCCATATCCCATCCCTTATCTATAAGCAAATCCATAAAACATCAACTCTTCAATTTTGGTGTCAGCAAAAAGTCCATAAAGGGTTGTTGGAATTCTGCAAACAAATGGATTATTTTAACCTTCATCAAATAAACCAACGTTATATTCCTTCCTTTTACTTCTAATAGTCTTAATCTGTAATTCAGTCAAATGTTATAGTAGGATTTGATTTCTCTTCAATTCTTTATTCCATTGCACAGATTTATTCAAGGCTTTAACAAGCCTCTTTTGTAAATCCAATAAGAAAACATTTTTCCAGGTCATTCTCTTGGTTTATCATTTGTATTTTCCTTTAATTTTTAAAACTTCAGCTGGTTTCTTTTGTATATCCAGTAAAGTGTTCTTTTCCAAATCATTCTCTTGGCCTGTCATTTGTAGTTCCACTTTTGGTACTTTCTCTGTCTTGTCAGATAAAAGTTGTTCCACATCTGTCATTACTTCATTAACATCTTTTAGACATAGTCTATCCATAGAAGCAGACATCATTATGGACAGAGTTGATAAAGTAGTTACTAATTTCTGATTCCATTCTTCAGAGATCTCTTTTAATATTTCAGATGTTATAATGTTTTGTGTCACTTTGTAAGTTCCAGTATAAACTGACATCAAGAACAGGCTTGTATCTTTTTTTTCTTCTGCTTAGAATCTTTAATTTCCTCTAGTGTTCAGTTTCTAAAATCATCGCTTATAATAGTCAGGATAGCCAAAATAGTCAGGATAGCCTCTGTTTCCCATGAGAAGCCATTTATTTTTTATAGTTAATTCCAAAATCTTATAGTAAAAGTCAATATTCCAAATTTACCTTAACCCTTAACCCATTTACAACTTTCTTAGATCAAAATCTTATTTAGCTTTTTGCTGTTTATTTCAAATTCTTTAAGTTCTTAAGCTTATAATTAATTATTATTTTGTTCAGAGTCGAAGATAAACTTACCTGATGAAGACTTTTCAGACTTGCCATCCAAAGATCTCTAATAGCTTTAAGATAGTTAATAGGAAATTTCCAAAAATGATAAGAGAGTGAGGTTTGCACACTTAGTGTCCTTTAAAAGGTTCCACCATGGCTGCAAGTAAGATGGCTGATCCTGTTGTCTCCTGGCACTCAAATCTGTGGAAAACCACTGTCCTGCGTTCTCCTTGCAAGGAGCAACCATCCAGAGCACATGTGAGTGATCTCCTGTCCTCTCCTTATCTGGAGAGTTTTTGAAGAATCAGTCTACTCACGGGTTCCTTGGTCTTCATCACAGTGTCAGCTCCGTTTTCGTGGAGACGTCTTCAGTTTGCCATTCCTCCCCTGGAAGTCCCACCATTGTATAGGCCTGAACTTAACTTCATACCAGCGCGTGGTCATATTTACTTCTACCCTAATACCACCATGAAGAAAAAGTGAGAAAAATCCTTTTTTGTATGCAATACAGAAGCACTGAATCTTCAGTAAAAGAGGATAAAGTCTCTTTCACGTCTAGCTGGATTACTGATGACTTTGTGGACATTTTCTTGCAGTTTTCTTGGCAACAATATGGAAACAGTTTGCTAATCTCTTCTTCCAGGAATATTTTTCAAATTTCCAATCTAATTTACAGGGCTGGTTATCTCCCATACAAGTACTAATCAGGTCTGACCCTGCTTAGCTTTAATAGGCAATAGTTTTTTGGGGGGTGGGGTTTATAGTTTCACAGCTCCTTAACTATGTTATATCCTAAAATAATTTTGGGTAGCTTTAAATCAATATTTCACTTTTGTTTTCATTTGTCATTGTTTTATATTTTTATATAAACCACTAAAATACAGTATCTAATTGAAAGTGGATAATATAATAGAAGATCCAAAAGGATTATCCAGATTACATTTAGCATGTTTATCTCCTATGAATTATAGTGGTAAAGTATATGCTTACTTGTGCCCCACTAAAATCAGCAAGGCTTCAAAGTGCTAAACATTTGCTACTTTAGCAATAATTTAGAATGGTTTCCAGTTATGACTGCAACTGTTTTTGATAATGTTGATGTCACCTTTCTGCATTTTAAGTTGTTAGAATATTCAAGACAGATGGGAAAGCATCATGAGTAATATTGTTGTAATGTTTATGCCATACGGGTGAGTGAGTTACATGCCACTGCATTGCCTTGAGAGCTGGTGAGTACATAGACAAATGCTGACCATCTCAATCTGATTCTAGTAATAAACTGTAGTTGTTCTGAGAACAGTCCTATATTTTCTTCCTTGAGGTAGTGGGAGAGTTCAGTGGGTTCAGTGACCCTGAGAGCAACACCAATGGGAATGTGAGGACCTGCTAGAGTCACATCAAAAGGGAACAAGAAGCAAACAATCATCCACAGCAGAAGTAGAATGTTGTAGGTATGTGGGAAGTAACTCCTCAAGGAGAAGGAACTCCAAAATGGAACAAGAAGATGGCAGTGGCAAACCATTCCTAACTGTTACCAGGACAACTGTATGGATGTGGCTGTAACCTTACAGTGCATCCTTCCATTTTTGACATCTGTAAAGCAAGCTTCCATGTTGTGCATAACCTAGAAAAGAGAGGGACTTATTAAGGTTTGGTGCATTTTTAAGATAAAAAAATAAGCAGAGTTCTACTGGATCAGAACAAAGCAATAGACACATCTTGCTGTTATTCTTCAGTGACGGATATACAGAGGCATGCTACCCTGGAGATAGCATATAGCTTTCATATTTGGGAGCTATTGATTAGCTTATACTCCATCAATTGCCTAAGCTTTTTCTAAAGCTATCCTGATTGGTACGGTCATCACAGCGTCTTGCTTATTGCTTGAGATTTGCTGGACTCCCCACTCCCACTGGGCAATGCTAGGAGATGCTCTGAAGATGCTCCTTCATTGCCAGCTCCGGAAATACATGTGTGTGCCCACCCTGGTCTGTCTGAACTCTGGCATGTAATTAAAGCTCCCCCTGGCAGATGGAGCATCAGGACAGGAAAGAGACCTTGGCAGTTCTCTTGGATACCACCTCTTAGTGAAGAGATTTTCTACTCTGTTATTTGTAAATGCTGAAGAAGGCAACAGAATCTCTCCAGCAAGCTAATTGGAGGGGGAAACAAGCAGTTCCTGAACAGATAGTGATCGCCAGTAGTCATTAGGCTTCCACAATAATGGGCATTTATCCTGCTTAATTGTTACCTGCCTCCTAACACTCTTCCATACTCAGTGTTTACAGTCATTGTCTCACACATGTATAGCCCTTACTGGATCATTAAGAAGAATCGGTGGGATAACAATGGGAAGAATTACCCTTTGAAGCTCTGTGCCAATTTGTGTATGAAGTAATATCTGCAAAAATGACTTCAGCTGTAGACAAAGTTGTCTTTACTTCTACTGCACCACTGCTTTGCTTTTTAAGATATTATTAGCGTTTTCTCTCTTTCTCTTTCCTCCCCACTTTTGAAACTTCTTACAGAACTGAAATGCTATTTATAAGTATTCAATGTTTGCTGAGTCACCCAATTTAAAAAAAAAAACTCAGTGAGGTTTTTATGCTGAAATATTAATTCAGACTTCAACATCTGAATGTTGAAAAATGTCCAGTTTTTTGTAGCATGAATTATGAGGTTTCATTCCGTCGATTGCTCAGCAATATTAGAAGCCATTTATTAAGGCTACAAACCAAATTTGTTCTCAACAGGGAGGCTCAACCCTTGAAGTATCTTCTGTGTGCTTCTTAATTTTAAGACTTTTAGCTATGTCTACGAACAAATTAAATCTGAGAATTACTCATCTTAATGTTGTTTAGCTTGTGTGTTGCAACAACTATGTGTGTCCTAGTTCAATTCAGAACAGATAATCAAAATGCCCTCTCTGTGAGCTATCTTTAAAACGCTCTGGATATTTCAAATGGTGCAAGTTACCATAGCCCAGTTGCTCACAGAGGCCGTGTAAGAGGAATACCATAAAATGCCTATTTTATGTCAGATGCATTGGTTGCCAATTTGTTTCCAGGTACAATTTAATGTATTTGTTGTTACTTTAAAGCCCACTGTAATCCAAATTATTTGATTGGCTGTTTCTACCTACCTCCATCCCTGCCCCAAAAATGCTGTCAGGTCCTTTTCTTACTGTTAGAAATTAATATCAATTATTTGTTGCTTTCCTTTTCATTAACTTTGATTTTAGTGGACTAAAGCTAAAATGCTATTGAACAGTCCTTGAGTCAGCAAAAAAAGTGTGCGAACATAAATTATGCTGCCCTCAGCATTGACCCCTACAGTATTTTGTCACAGTAGTAAGGCCAGAAAATGGCACTTCATTTTTCCTCCCACCAAGTGTTGCCTATTGATGGAAAAACAACAACAGCAACCCTGAGTAAAGACAGATACTTAGAATAGCAGGCTTACCCAACAGATCCCAGGTGTGGGGGCTAAAGGTAGTGAAATGGGAGGAACTGCTCCTGAGGCTCCTCACAACCCCTTGTCAGTTGGGCTACTTCCAACACAGGGATAGCGCTATTCTGAAAGAATGCTAGATCTGTGCTAATTTCCCTTGCTGGGAGATAACAAGTATGGAGAGAGTGCAAGGTGAAGCCAGAGGAAGCAATTGATTGTTAATGCGTACTGTTAGGGTGGTGCTAGCAACACGTGACCAAGTGTAGATAGTAAGAAAGATGACCTTGACAGAAATATGCAAGAACCATTATCTAGACAAAGGGGTGTGTGTGTGTGAAACACTTTTTAAGCCCTGAAGGGGGGAAAGATAACATTCAGAAGCAGCTCAGACAGACACCCCCCTGACTCACTGGAGTATAAGAAGAGGGAGGAGGTATAGCATAATCAAAGTTGCAAGATTCTGTTATCATAGCCAATCTCAGTAAAAGTAGTTTTAATCTTCCTGTGTAGTCCATTTCCTGGCCTGGTTTACCTAGTGGGGCTGACATCAAGAAGTTCAGCAGCACCTGAAAGCAGCCAGGGGAGAGCCACAGAAAAGAGGCATGCTACAGCAAACTTCCAGAATCCACTACTGTGAGTAGCCTGCCCATAATGAAAAGAATAATCTCCACAGTGCCTTGTGCCACCAAAAGCCAGAACAGAATGGCTAAAATGGCACCCATACACCCCTCTCCCCAAGCCCACCAAGGAACATAAGTAACTATGATGCATTGCACAAACACCCAGAGAAACTGCAGCTGATGCAGACCAATTCTCAGAGCATTGGCCAATCAGGGCAATTGTTGTAGCGTGCTTACAGTCCAAGTCTCTTGTCAGCAGAAGTATCAGAAATCCAGGAATGCAAGCAATGATGATAACTAGCAACACACAACTGGCAGAACCTGACTCTCTTTTCTGTCTTAAATCAACCTTCTGCATAGCACAAGACTAGAGCTTTTTTGAATAAGTGTGAACTCCTTGTTTATGAGGAACATGTTAAAGACTTGACAAGTGCTATGGGAAGTACCAATCAGGCATTACCAAGAAAAATCCTTTTTCAGAAGCCAGATGTCCAGTTTCTCTTGCAGCCCCAGCTAAATGGTCATGGAGGATCATACCCAATGAAGGGAGATGCCTACAGCACCCTAAAGTATCCAATGGAAGCTAATTAGATTCCAACCCTTGACCAGCTCAGCAACCAAATGGCCAGTACAGTGGGCGGGATCACATCCATGATAAAAATTGAGTCAGGAGAAGAGGAAAACACTGGAACAGTTAAGAGGGACTTTAAACTCTAGGGCTTAAGTTAGCATTAAGATCTATTGACCCTAATCTGTTAGTACTTGTTATATTCAATTTTAATTTTAATTTAATTTTTTCTTGGAGGAATGAAACCAGATTCTTCTCCTTTCCTCTCTGTATAGAGAAGAACAGGCCTGAGACTACATTTGCCTCCTCAAAGCATTGAGTGTGGAACTTAAATCTGGCAAAAAAAATGCTGTTCAATCTACTAATATGACTGAACAGAATTATGGGGAGTAAATGTGTTAATTGAATTTAATTAACAAAATTTAGTTTAAATCTACATGTCATTGAAATAAAATCAAATTTACTTTTGTCCTGGTCTAGCCACATTTTTCTTCAGTTCAAAAAAGGTTGTGCACTTTCTGTTGTAGAAAGAGCAAGCGGTCACTTTTATGTGAGATAGGTGGCTATTAAATACGATTAAATAACAACAACAACTTTGCAGCTTTTTGAAACAAAGGCATTTGGAGAGATCGACAAAAGTTTAAACCAGCTTAAAGTCAGTTTTTAAATATATATATTTTGTGTTAACCAACATGATTTCAGTGCATTTCTGCAACCTGCCTACACTTTCTGTTTTGCTCTTGTGCCTGCAGAGAAAGACTTCTTGATAACCCTTTCTTCATTCAGTGTGTTTTAGGGGTATGCAAGAAATGGGAGAAGTATTTAGTTTTGAACCCCAAACCAGCACATTTTGGAATGTCTCCTGAACAATTCTACGTGGCCTGTGGTTCAGCAGAACCCAAACCCAGAATTTTTGGTCTGTTTCAAGTTTTGGCAGAAACACAGTAAATTGGGTCTTATGGGGTAAGTATGGCAAGATCTCCTCTCTTCTCTCTTTTTCTGCTTAGCCTATGTACTGACCTGTCCACTGATCTTCCTGAACCCTTCCTTTCCCTGCTTCCCCATATCCACAGCTGCCTATGTCCATCCTTGGCTTTTCCCCTCAAATCTTCCTGCCCAGAAGATCTGTGTTTTGCTCTGTGCCCAGAAACAAACCCACATGTTTTGTCCAGATTGTGTCCCTCCTGAAGCTGGTGGTTTCATGCATGGAACAGTTTGTACACAGAATGTTTTGTGCATATCTAGTATGAGTCCCCAGTGCATTTCTCCAAGTATCTCTGCTTGCTTCCCTATCAACATTTTCAGGTCCACCAATATTAACAGTCCATGCTGCATTTGTGCTAGTTTTTTCCTCCTGACTTCCTGATTTTGAGGAAGAATCAAACATGTTGTTCATAAGAGAATCAAGCAGACTTCAGGAGCAATGCTTGTAATATTTATGGTGGAGAAGGGGACAGGATTCTTTTCTCTGTACTTCCATCAACTTATGATCACAATCCATTTTAAATCAAATAAATAAAGAATTAGGCCTGTAGGAGGCAGCTTACCTTGATGAAAAGGTGCATGATTTTCCTTGACAAGGCAAAGAGGTGACACAATTGGGCTCAGTGAAACACTTCACGTCATCTCAAAGCCTCCCTGTTGTCTCTTGCCGCCTCCTCTTCTTAACCTCCTCTGTGATAGGAGCTCATTCAGAGCAATGGCAGTAATACACTTGCTGCTAAAATTAGGGAATCACTGATATGTGGGGTCTTTAACCCCAGCTGTCAAACTGTACAAAATAAAGCTAGGGCCATGGTCTTATAAGTGGTTGAAGTATTGGGTTTAAAACATATATTAGAACAAAAATGATCATATCATCTGTGGAGTATATTGTGTGTGGACAAAAGAACTCCAGCCGCTGCATTTAGAACTGTGTTTGGAATATATACGCTATGTTACCACTCAAAACCTAGGGTACGTAATTATTGGCAGAGACATATTTCTCTGAAAACTGATAGACTTCCCAAATTTTGCTTGATAGAACAGCTAAGCTTCAATTAGACTCTTCCTGGATAGTACAATTTACAAATTAGATTAGGAATTGCGGACTTCCTGCCACTTGATAAGCAGCACCAGGACAGCAAGTTAAGAAAATTGTTGCACAAAGAATCCTTGTTATAAAATATATACAGTAGCTACTCTCTGTAAGCTGGTATGCTGAAATGGATTAGTTACTTCACATTGAAACATATCTACTTATTAAAATGCCCAAGTACCTTGTGAGATTTAAGCAACTAGACCAAATGATAAAACAGGGAAAGTTTAAGGGAGTCCCTCTTCATGTATCTGTGGTGCACCAGAGACTGAGAATAGAGCACATATGTTATCTGAATGCCAGTTGTGTAGCACAAACATAGATCATTATCTTGAACCATATATAAGACAAGCAGCCCACTGAGATCCATACCTCAGAATAACATATTTTACTTGTGATCAGAACTCAAATATCACCTATAAAATGGCCTCCTTTCTGAATAAAACAGTGTAACTGAGAGCTGCATGTGTTGATCTAATTGGGCTAAATGGTAAGGCTCATAAGGATATATAAGCTGAGATTTTGTTTTTGGTTATACTGTTATGGATGATCTTATTTAATCTTTTGTGCTTTGATAAGGCCATATGGCTAATCAATAAAGTGGCACTGCTACCACTTTCCTCTGTCTCTTGGAAAAGCCAAAATGTGCTTCTCTGCAAGTTCTACACATGTGCAGAGGCTCCTTGTGGCTTTTGCGAGTGCTAGGGGACTGCAGAACATGGATTCCTCTTAGCATCCTTTGGTACTTGGAACATCTGGAAAAGGCTGAAAGGAGCTTCTTCTCATTACTCTAAGACTCAGGGACCATGTTGCTTTACAGAGTAATGGGAGGGGAGGGGTTGCTTGAACATCAATCAAAGCGAAGCACCCCATAGAGCTTTGTACAACCCTATAAACAAACGTAAAATAAACATAAAAATAATGACTTTTCAGGGTTCTTAGAGACCCAGCCAAGACTTCAGAAAAAAAAAAAAGATAAAGAATAGCAGATAATACCGAGGACAAATATTTTTAAAGAACATTTAATTCATCTATCTACTTGCTATTTCTTGTATTTATTTATTTATTTATTAATCAAATTTATATGGCCGCCTATCTCACAAAAAGTGACTCTGGGTGGCATACAACAAGCCAAGTATTGTTATAAGACATACATTTAGGCTTTAATTATATGGTCATTTATCTAAGAATAAGCCCAGCTACACTTATGGAATTTACTTCCAAGTAGACATGTACAGGATTGTATTAAACATTTTGAGTTTTATATATAATTCACATTGCCTTGAGAGAGCTTTGATGTGAAAGAGCAACATACATCTATTTGCATATTTCAAATTTGATTATTAATTTCTTTTTAGAAAGAGACATATGCTTATGTAGATTTTTTTTTTTTTTGCTACAAATAAATCATTTTGTTACTCAGAATTATTTTCATGATGGCATTTTAAAAATATTTTTTGAAATAGGGTTTGTAGTTTCTGCACTTAAAGAGCTTACCTGCACTGTCCAATTGCCCTATGGCCGGAAGAGGCAAGCAATTGTTTCTGCAGAGAAACCATGAGCAATTCCCTACCTATCTTCAAAGCAACCTTAACGTGTGTTTCTGTCCTCTGCTTCTGGGCATATCCACACTTATGGTTTGAGCTGCTCCTGCCCTGTGCTCCTGCCAGCTTGACTCTAAGTCAAAGAAAATCTTTTCTAGGCTGTTTCAGGTAGTCCTTGCTACCCGACCACAATAGGGACTGGAATTTAGGTTGCTAAGCGATTTGGTCATTAAGCGAATCAGACCTAATTTTACAACCTTTTTTATGATGGTTGTTAAGCTATTCACATGGTCATTAAGTGAATCATGTGGTTGTTAAGAGAATCCAACTTCCCCAATGGATGTTTTTTGCTGGAAGTTTCTTAACAATCACATGATTCGCTTAATGACCATCGTAAAAAGATTACAAATCGCAATTATGTGACTGTGGGGGTCATAAAGCACATTTCCCAAGGCCGTTGTAACTCCGGACCATTGTTAAACAAATGGTCGTTGTGAGGACTACCTGTAGTGTTTTACAAGTAATAATGTGTCACATCACATCATCACATCACATCTCATCACATCACATCATATCACATCACAGGAAACTTACCAAGAAATATCTGGAAACCATTGAGAAGACACTAGGATTGTAGAAGATTATAGAACAGTTGCTGGAAAAGGAGGTGCTTGCAGGTGCCAATGATTCTGCAAAGGATTTGCAGATTCATTGAAGGATCCACCCAAATATAATTATTTAATTTTTTAAAAAATGTCAAAAGTATCAGTAGATAGCCAAAACGCATGAGATTCCTACATGTGATCTCATGAGATTTCTAGAGAGACCACCGCAACCTTGCAAGATTTTAGCATTCTTTTGTCAGGTGCACAAACTTGAGGAATCGTAGAGTTGGAAGGGAACTTGGAGGTCCTGTAGTCCAACCCGTGCCCAGACCAGGAATCCTCAGACCATTCCAGATAAAGGGCTCTCCAAGCTTTGCTTGAAAACCTGCCCACAACTCCAGCAAGCAGGCTATTCCACTGCTTAATACAATATTTCTCAACCTTGGCAACTTTAAGATGTGTGGACTTCAACTCCCAGAATTCCCCAGCCAGCATGCTGGGTTGAAGTCCACACATCTTAAAGTTGCCAAGGTTGAGAAACACTGGCTTAATAACTCTAATGGTCAGGAAATTACTTCTTGTTTTGAGTTTGGATGTCTCTGTGTAAAGCTTCTCTTCATTGATACTTGTTCTGCCCTTAAGCACACCCTCTTTCCTGTGACAGCCCTTAAAGTATTATGACTATTGTGACTCCCCTTCGCCTTCTCTTCTTTGGGCTAAACATGCTCAATTCTTTTAACTTTTCTTCATAGGATTTAGCCTCCAAGCCCCTCACTATCTTTGTTGCTCTTCTCTTTCCAGTTCCTTTGCATCCTTCTTGTATCGTGATGACCCAAACAAGACATAGTATTCCAGTTGAGCAGTGCAGCATATCACTTCCTGCAAGTTAGACATTATTCCAGTGTTGATGTGGCCCAAGATTTCATTGGCTCTTTTGACAGCCGCAGCACAATGCTGGCTTGTGCTTAATCTGTGGACTACCAGATATTGTGATTCTGCCCACCTTGGAGAACAGCTAGAGGTATCAGTACTGACCTTCCAGGCAACCCAAAACTATGTCCGTGCCATGGAAGGAGGCCTCCACCTGTCACACAAGTCTCCTTCATCTGACATGATGACAGCAATTTTCTGTGGGCATGTGGATCCTGAGAGGCAAACAGAGCTACCTTTCCAAAAGGTTTGTCAGCTAGCTTCAGGGCAAGGAGCCATTCATATACACATAGGGAACCTTCACTCGTTCTTCACTGCAATGAAAGGACAGCCAGCTGAACCAGGAGCCTTGCATAAGCACATTATGGCTCATATGAATTTCTGGTATAGGGTTATGTTGTTATGCTTGGTGGCATTAACGCATATATTTCTGAGGAGTGCAATATCTTCCGGTGGAGGTAACATTAGACAGTTAAACTGATGTTGCCTATATCCAGTATCTGTATTTTCTGGCATGAGATCTGAAATAAAGATTGTATCTGCAGTACCAAAGGAGCTGTATTCATGGCCAACTGCCAAGCCCATGACTATATTTTATCCAAGTTAATTTGGCAGTCAAATAACTCATATCTCAGAAAATGACAGAAAATTATGGTGATATTTTTTATTACAGACACGTCTGCTAATGAGTGGTATACATGCCTATATCTTTGAGCTGTGTGTGTGTGTATGCGTAGAAGAGTTACATGAAGAATAAAATGATTTTTTTCCAGTGATGCATACTGTGGGGAATGGAAATGTTTGAATGGCAGCTGGAAATCTGACTCCAATTGTGAATCCTAGATAAGCTTGATTTTGAAGAAAAGCAACATTTTAAAAACTCTTTGGGATATGACATAAGCCCTGCATGCTGTTGCAGGTGTTCAAGGAAAAGAGTAAAAAGTTAGGTGAGATTGAACATTTCTGCTGAATATATGGAGATAACCATGCGGTTTTCCTAGCAACAGAGCAAATTATCTTCTTCTTCTTCTTCCAAGATTTTTTTGTGGGTGGACGGGAGGAGGCAATATTTGCATTCTAGCTCTGGTATTCCTTGCTGGTTTCTTTTTCAGATTTAGCAGAAGCCTACCTGTATGGATGAAGAGACAGAAGCAAAATTTCCAATCATTTATATTCAGGAAACATTAATATAAACTTTATATCTGCCATTCCCAGTCCCAAATTACAGGGCAAAGCACTGTTGAGCTTTTATTCTGGCCAAGTGAAATTTCTTATTATCCATGTGGCTGAAAGGCAGATAATCAGAGCATCATGTCTAAGCCATATTTTTTCCTGTGTGGGACATGACAGATAGAAACAATGCCAGTTTGACAGAGACAGCCATGCACCATTGATTCTGCCTTTTCAAAGGAATCTTTCAGGAAGGAAAAAATAATTTTACACATTTTATCTTCTATCCAACCAAAAATAGAATTTTCCCAGCAGCTGAGGCAAATTTTGTACAATTGCTTGTTTCAGCCATAGATGACTCTTTACAAAACAGTAAATATTAATAAATAATGTGCATAGTTTTGCTAAGATAGTAAGGTTATCAAGATTTTGTTATGTTGCATTAATTTTCTTTATTGGTCTCTGCTCAAAGCAAAATATTCTATTCTGTTTGGATCCTAGTAGACATTCTCAGTCTGTAAAGTTCAATTTCTTTATTTTGCTCAGTAGGTCCCAACCAATGGTTCCACATCTTAGGGCATAACAGAACTACTCTTAAAAATCCATAGAAATGTTCATCAGAAGCAGAGGATAGCTGGACTTAATCTGCAACTGTATGAAGTGCCCAAGATGTTTTGAACTGTAGAAGAAACACATCATTCTGTACTCACAGCAGCCTGGGGATGTTTGTACAGGGGCTTCTGTTTCTGCCATTTTATCTGCAATGATAGGTGAATGAACAGCCTCATATAGTCACAAAGTCAGCCCTGGAAAAAAAGGAGAAAGGCTCTCTACAGAATCCTACAGTTTTGTGAGACTATGGAGCACTTTTGCAGGTTAAAAACAGAAAAAGAAAACTGATCATCTTGTACATTTGAAAAATAAGCCCAATCCCCTTCATTTCCTTTTACAGCTGGATTTTGTTCCTGATGACATTTTCCTGCTATGGATCTGCCTGGATAGCAACATTCAAATCTATTTCCCTAAAGCTCCATGGGTAGAATTCTTCTTAACTCCCAGTAGGCTTTGAAGCACCTTGGAAATAAAAATGGTGCTGGAAGCTTGTGACGTACCTGACACCATGTTATTTTCCCATTTAAGTTTGTTTTAAAAAATGGTCTAAAATATAAATGTCAAATGTTGCATGGAGCCTGTTGGTCTCCCAGATCCATGGGCACACTGCTGTCCACAAGCACTATACCTTATATACTGTAAGGCTGTGCAATGTTTCTAAGAGGTGTTTCACTTCAATGAAACTTTGAATAAAGCATATCCTCATAGTTGTGTCCTGAGGCCATGTGATATCCTTGTTTCTAAGAGTAAAATGGCCTTATAGTTTCATATTGTCCCAGTTTGGAACTCCTTTCAGCCTTTTCCCAAAGACCTTTCACTAGTGTAAAAGGCTGGGAAATGCCATCTTCCACTGGCCAAGGTTTTCTAGGTTGGTGTGTACTGAGGTCAATGATGCTGTAAGGCAGGTGGTAGGTGCCCTCTTGGTGCTCAGGGAAGGCCATCTAGGCCAGGCAATTTCAGCCTATACTATGAGCTATTCCCACAGACAGGGAGCCTGAAGCACGCCTGGTCTCTTTGCTGAGGGGTCATGAGAAAGCCAGGAGGACATTGCTAGGGCTCACCAAAAGCTTATTTGGCAAATACTATGGGTACATGCTTTTGGCAAGTGCTACTTCTGGTGAGAACCATAGACTGAAAGAAGGCACAGCAGAACAGGATTCAAGGAGCTGCAGCTTCTGATAAGAAAGGTGTGTAGTGTTAAATTTTTTTAAAAACCCTAATTATGCCTTTACTAAAGAGTTTCAGTCACTGCTAGCTAATAAATGCAACCCTATCTATAGTAAAATCAAGATGTAACACCTTGAACTTTTTTCTCCCACCCCAATGGTGCAATTGTCTTGAAGCCATTCTCTTTTGGATGGGAGGGATGGTTACTGTTTGGTCATGGACTAGTTTGGCTTTCAAGCTGTTTGGTTTTGTCCTTGTTTTCTAGGTTAGATAGCTGTAGCGCACGCTGTGTGCAATCCACAGGACAGGCTGAAGACAGCCAATCTTGATCTTCCTGGCTGGGTGGCTCCAGTGTGTGCTTCAGGCAATCCCAAAGCTATCCAGTCTGAAGCACTTTGCCCAGTGTTGGGGGAGAAAGTGAAGATAAGCTTTTTCCTAGAACATTGACCCCAACTGGTAGGCCCCTCAAATAGCTTTGTTGGGTAAATCAGGCAGCCTCTTTGTTTTAATAAAGTGAGTCATGTTGCTTCACTTATATGCATGATATACAACCATTCTGTTTCAAGATGAATTGCTCTGTTAAATAATATTCATTTTTTTAAAGTTGACTGTGTTGTAGTGATTCATAAGTCAGTATAGGCTGAAATTGCCTGGCCTAGATGACCTTCCCTGAGCACCAAGAGGGCACCTACCACCTGCCTTACAGCATCATTGACCTCAGTACACACCAACCTAGAAAACCTTGGCCAGTGGAAGATGGCATTTCCCAGCCTTTTACACTAGTGAAAGGTCTTTGGGAAAAGGCTGAAAGGAGTTCCAAACTGGGACAATATGAAACTATAAGGCCATTTTACTCTTAGAAACAAGGATATCACATGGCCTCAGGACACAACTATGAGGATATGCTTTATTCAAAGTTTCATTGAAGTGAAACACCTCTTAGAAACATTGCACAGCCTTACAGTATATAAGGTATAGTGCTTGTGGACAGCAGTGTGCCCATGGATCTGGGAGACCAACAGGCTCCATGCAACATTTGACATTTATATTTTAGACCATTTTTTAAAACAAACTTAAATGGGAAAATAGCATAATGTCAGGTACGTCACAAGCTTCCAGCACCATTTTTATTTCCAAGGTGCTTGGAACAGGCTATAACAGAATCAATGGATGAAGTCAGCAGAGTTTCAGGTGTGCATGTGTGTGAATCTCGATCAAAGTAAAAGCATTAAGTCTATCGGAGGTGACTTGACAAAAAGCTTTGCACCATGGAAGATGAAGTGATTCTCTGGCTTGAGGCAGAGCCTCAGTGTGATTTACCTTGATGGAGGAGGAATTGAGGATTCGCACAGCCCTATGTGAACTAGTTTCCTCATTTCCTGTCACAAAATATTGCAGTATATGATGACCACATGCAGCCAACTGGCTTATCTCCTTTGAGAAGAAGAACTTACTGCTCCAAAAGGATTACTATAATCTCTTTCTTCCTCTAGTAACCATCTTCATAGCTGACTAGCTCACATGCTGGAAAATGAGTGCAGGTGTGGGACATGCTTTGTTGATCACAATCCCTTTTGCAGAGGAAGCTTTGAATATGTTTGACATAATCAGTGCACAGACTTTGCCCGTTCGCTTTCATAAACAGGCTGTTTTCACATCCTTTTCATAGGATCCGACAAGCGGAAAAATAATTAATGTTACCTCAGCCTAAGAGTGACCTAGCTGGGATCCAAAAAGGCAGCCTGTTGCATAAATGAACTATTTAACTGAGTGACAGAGGAAGATGACATGTATCATTTCTGCCACTGTGCATTTAAAGAAACTACAGGTTGGATGATTAGATGCTCTTGGAGCCAAGAGGAAATTTTTATGGATGGAAAGCTATGCATGACCTTCATCTTTCATTATGGGGGGTGGGGGGGTGGAGCAGGTTTGTGTGATAAATACATAAAAGGCGAGGAATCTATTGCCCCCAAGATGTTATTGGACTTCATATTCCTGACAATTGGCCATTCTGGTTGCAGATCATAAGAGCTAGATAGGTTGCAGGACTTCTGCTGGAGAAGAGCTGGAAATAAAGTGATAATTCTGTTTCAAGTATAGCTTTATCACCATTCTAGATCATCCAGTGACGATGTGCAGAACAACAGTTACCATGTGCAGTACTAGAACAGAACAGGGAGAGGCCAGTCTGATCCTTGGGAGGTTCTCCTGTGCACCTTGTATTAAAAAGAATAGGAAGGGGAAGAGTGTCAAGCTGCTGTTCTTTGCAGGATGAAAGGGGAAAAACTGTAACAACAACCTTAAACAAGACATAAATGATTTAATCAAGAGTGGAGGTGCATTGTGCTCACCTGAGTTCTTCCAGATTATTTTCAAAGCATGCATTACTCCCATACAAATATTGGTTTCATGTGGTTACAACTGTAACGGAATGCAATGAAGTATCTCAGGTTATCTCTGAAGATGAGAGCAATCAGCATTTGCAGTTAGATATTCCTCACAAGACAATGATTCCCAAGGATGGGCGGTAGGGGGACAATGCATGGAAAAGATATTTCAATCAGTACTATATAGCTAAATAAACTGTGGGGAGGGGCATTTTCTGAAGCTTTAAAAATATTGTAAGACAATATGAGAATTTTTAAAGGAAAAGAAATATAGAAACCTCTAACTCTTTGCTGCCCTCTAGTGGGTGTTTCAACTTTTGCAATGCAGTTCTAGTAACCCTAATTGTAATGAACTACAGGTAGTCCCCAGTTTAAGAATGAGTTCCGTTCCCAAGCTCTGTCCTTAAGTTGAATTTGTATATCAGCTGGAACAGTATTATTGTATAATACTGTATAAGTAGTATTGTGTAATGAACTCAAACCATTGTGTATTTAACTCGAATCACTGTGTATTCAACTCAAATTTTACTACAGTAGGCTCCGTTCTTAACTATGGGACGTCTGTAACCCAGGCATTTTTAACCCAGGGACTTATGGAGAAGAGCAGCTGAAGAAGGTACCATCCTGGCCACATTCTCACATTCATCCAATAACTGAACTTACAGTATATATACCCAACATGGACTGCTGATGGGTTTATAGAGAAAAGAAAACATGAGGTTAACTATTTCCCATCAGAGCCAGCTCTTCCACCAAGCTAGGTAAGATTGCTACTGCAGTGATTTAAACTTGTATTTTGCTGCCAAGAATGGAAAGAGGTGCTTGTTTGATTCTTGACCTCATGAGTCAGTCTTACTTTTTTTTAATTTGAATTTTTCGCTGTAGTAAAAATATACAAAACAAAGACAAAGATAGAAAATAAAAAAGAAAGAAGAAAAAGAAAAAACATACAATTATGCCTTTCACCCTTCTTTCTATTGCGTAATTATCATCTTAAACTTTTTCCCAACCTCTTTGTCTTTTTTAATCCCCAAAGCATTAATGTGATTTTTAATTCTTTCAACAAAAGGTCCATATAAGCTTTCCAGTCTTTCAGAAAAGTTGGTATTGCTTTCTCTCTGACCAAACTGGTCAGTTTTGCCATTTCTGCAAGTTCAGTTAAGTTTATGATCCAATCTTCCACTATAGGTATCGACCTCATGAGTCAGAATTAATTGGCTTAAGAAGGAAAATATTTTGGTCCTCCATGTTCACACTGATATCAGTGGGACTTACAGAGCTTAACTGTGTGCTGCATTAGATTTGAAAAGTTTAATCAATACATTCACCAGAAAGCTGAAGTCTTACTATGAGCATCCTTGAAATGAGACATGGAGGACACCTGAAAAGGAAGAGAGAGAAGTCAAGTGTTGGGTTTGCTTGGAAAAAGTAGACTTGGGTACCAGTTTGCTTCCTTCTCGTTAAGAGTACATACGTATAAATAACATCTTGCAAAAAAAAAAAAGCACAAACTTTTTTTAAGCACCCTCTGACAATCAATTTAGTTAGACAATTAGTAGGGAAGGAAGAAAACCATATAGCTGTTGCAAATCAGCAGCAGCAGCTATTTTTCTCTTGGTCCTAACTAGATTTATGGACTCAGCTCACAAATATTTGATGCATTCATTATCAGAAGCAGAAAAGAATTTCAGATGAACACATAGCTAAACACTGTAGTATAATATATTATAAGGGAA
Source organism: Python bivittatus (assembly GCF_059951505.1). Taxonomy (NCBI): domain Eukaryota; kingdom Metazoa; phylum Chordata; class Lepidosauria; order Squamata; family Pythonidae; genus Python; species Python bivittatus. The sequence goes on from NW_028277028.1 coordinate 4,697,588, forward strand.
GCTTTCTGAAAATCTACAAAAACCTAAAGCAGTGTTTTTCAAACTTGGCAACTTTAAGATGTGTGGACTTCAACTCCCAGAATTCTGGCTGGGGAATTCTGGGAGTTGAAGTCCACACATCTTAAAGTTGCCAAGTTTGAAAAACACTGATCTAAAGGGAATTGAAGGCTGTTACAATTTGGGGGAGGCCATCAACCATGCAATCTAGTTTTTAGGTTATCAGCCTATAGCCCAAATACAATAGGGATCAAGCAGTCACATCATCCTTTCTTCATTTCATTCCACTCTCCCAAGTATTTCAGGGTGGTTCAGAGAATATCTGAGCTGGCAACTGGGAGCAGCGCCATCTGCATGGGGTGCTTTGCCCCTTAATTCTGCTTGAAAGATTTTGTCTGAACCATGTTCCTTTATAAATCCTGTCAGGGTTTTATGTGTTAGGAAGTTTGCAGCTGAGGTTGCTTGTTGGTGATGAAGGAAACTGCATTCTTCACATTCACTGAGGCACTTACTATGGGTTGGATATAGGCTTAGTCATGCTTAGAGCAAGCACATTGAAATCAATGGGAGTTAGGCAGTCATGGCTAATTTGTCTGAGTGATTTCAGAGGTTCTGTTTTACAAACAACTACAGGCATTTTCTCCCTTGCCTGTAGCCACAGCACAAATATGAATGGACAACATCTTTTCTTTCTGGTGTGTCCCTGTGTCTTTATTTTGTCTCCAGTTCATGGGGCAAGCAAATGACTCACAGGAGAAGGTCATCCTTCACAATGCTTATGCTAAAATAATATTTCCCCCCCTATTCCAACCCAGTCCAAGGGCATCCTCGAGGTATATAAAAGATTTATTAAGTATGTCATATATTACATTGATGGGAAGTCAAGGAAATGGACTTAAAACAGAGGCAGGATAGAGATCAACAGTGGGAACAACAAAATTAATGGTGATCTTTTTCTGCTAGTGGCAAATGTGAGTGAGATGGCACTTCAGCTTAGCAGTGAAGAAAGGCCCTAAGTCTGACTCCAGCCCTCTATTCCAGAACAGTTCCCTGATTAAACCAGATGCTACCAGTCATGTGATGTTTGCATTTTAACATGGACATCATTTTCTGTGCTGTTTTATTAAAACAAAATACTTTTTCAGCTTTGCTGATGCATATGCTGAACTTCTCATATTTGTTTATTTACTACATGTGTAAATTTTTTTTGTCTAACCAAACCTATCCCACTGTTTAAAAAGCTAATCTATTATGACCTTGCCTCTTGGGAAACCTCAGCCAGTAATAAGCGCAAGGAAGCAATGTAATAGGTATTATTTAATGCTTATTGCAGACTTTTTCAGATTGAGCTCTATGGATTCTAAGTGGCTTGAAAGCTCCAGTTGGGTGGTCCACAAAAGGACGGACCACATTCAAGAATATCTGTCTACCTGACTCCCCCACCCCCCACTCTCTTTTTCCTAGTGCAAAGAATCATTGCCCTTTTTAAATAAGTTGTTCCTAAAATCCTTGACAGAACCCATACATTTTTAATAGTAGATTTATGCTCCTGCCCTAGACCCAATTTCCCTTAGGGACTTTTAGTTTCTAGTAGGAATGTAATCCCCCTTCATTCCCCTGAACAGAAGACCTGGAAGCATCAGGGATGAGAACCAGGGCCATCACTGGGTGGAGAAGAAGGTTGTCGCTCCTTTGTTCTTCCACCTCCCTCTGTCATTGCTTTGCCCTTCTTGAAAGGTGAAAAGGGAGCAAGCACAATCTTGGAATCTGTGACAGACAGAGATTTTCAACACTTCTTTTGAGGAGAAAGAAGATTGACCACCGGATTTTTAAAATGTTGTTTGTGACAGTTGGAAAAATGCACAAATAAATTGAATGACTGCCTCAAGGGTTAAAAAATACATCAAAAAGGAAACCATCACTCAACTCCAATGACCTGCTGAACTAATGCCCAGCATCTAACCTCCACTCTTGAGGCAGGCCTGAACGCAGCCAGAAAATAGGCCCCACTGCCATTTTTCAGCTGCCATTGTTTGAGATCCAAGAGGTCAGCATCAGCATCTGCAACATCAGCAATGTCCATCATTATGGCCCAGGGCCAGGAATATTAAAGATTAGTAAAAATAGTAAAAAAAAACATTGGATCACAAGGAGATCAACAAATAAACCATTTTCTAACTATGGGAGACCTTGCATTACTTGGTGTGTCATTTTTACTGCTGCTGTATAGTATTTTGTCATTATCTGGGTAACAGAGGATTTGAAATTTGAGAAAAGTAAACTCACATAGAAGTTATCTGTTCTTCCAGGGTACAAATGAAGCAGGGCTAATATTGTATTGTAAGTGTCCCCATAGATGCCACAGTAAAATAAAACATGTTCAGCTGTTTCAGTATCTCTGTTTCCACATAGGCAAACATATATCTCATTCATTCATTCATTCATTCATTCATTCATTCATTCATTCATTTATATGATTTGTACAGACACCCATCTCACACAAGTGACTCTGGCTGCTGTACAAGGACTAAAACACACCAAAAAACCCACAACATATGACCCCACTCACAGAAACACACACACACACATTGACAACAGCAGAGCTCATCAAACCACCTGACCCAAATGTCTGGGAAACAGCCAGGTCTTCTGAGCTTTTTGAAAGGCTAACAGGATTGGGGCCATCTGAATCTCTAAAGGGATGCTGTTCCACAGGGCAGGTACTGCCACTGAGAAGACACAACTCCAGGGTCCAACAAGATGGCATTGTTAATAGAAGGGACTCAGAACATGCCCCTTTTACTAGATCTGGTGGAGTGAGCAGAAACATATGAGATCTTAGAATATGTTCATTTCAATAGTGCCGAAGGTAAAATATTATACCTAGCCCAGAAAAAAAGCTTTCCTTAACTTGGAAATGTAAATGAGGAGAGATAATTGGCCACTTCCCAGAAGCCTTTTGCCACCCAGATCCTCCTTCCCTGTGCCAAGTCGTTGATTTCCATCTGAAATTCAATATTGTTTAATCTTTGAAGAAGTATATGTGTGGCATGATCATACCCCAGGGATCATATAAACCCTGCTGATAACCCCCTGGTCATTAATTTTTGTTCTATGACATTGTTCCAGCTTGATGGAATGTCATCAGCCAGTATTAATGGGAGTAAACCTGAGTGGAAGAATTGGAGCTTTAATCAACAATTGAAGATCAGCCTCCTCAATTTTAGGTATCTCTGTTTCTAACCTAGAAAGGGCATTAGCTACAGTTTGGGTGCAGCAAACATAAGCCTCAGAAATTTGGTTTGAATGGCCTCAGAGCATTCTTCCCAACATAAAGACCCATAAAACTACTTGGGCAAAAGTTTTAGCTTAGAAGAGTTATAAAGCAGCTGGTACTAGTTTGCCTCTCTTAGTAAAAAGCATTGAATGGCTGTTGCAGTTCTTGATACTTTAGCCCTTTCAGCAAATACTGTGAGTTTGGATTTTTGGAAGTACCAACCTATTCCATCTACAGCAGTGTTTCTCAATCTTGGCAACTTGAAGATGTGTGGACTTCAACTCCCAGAATTCCCCAGCCAACATGCTGGCTGGGGAATTCTGGAAGTTGAAGTCCACACATGTTCAAGTTGTCAAAGTTGAGAAACACTGGTCTACAGTACTGGACTGTAGAATTCATTGCCTTTCTGAGCCCTGTAGGCTTAGGAGAGTAGGAAATAAGGACTGCATCTTCAGCATATAGCAGTATCAAGGTCTTACGACCTGTTAATTTGGGAATGTGCCCCAAAAGGAAAGGCAGGTGCTATCTTAGGCATGGTGTTTTCTAGACCTGATCATACCAACATGTTCTGAAGGTTTTTATACTGTGGGAAGATTATAAAATCTATCTGATACATGTCCCTGATTATTTTATTACAGGGGCTATTGAAACATTTATGTATTAGCCATCCCTACTCTGGTTAATGAACTATACAAGATGGAGAGTAAGATGCTGGCATAGCCATTAGCCATCTGCAATTGGCTTGGCCTGTTTTGTGAACTAGGTCTTAAGATCACAGCCCATGAAGAATCTGAGGAAGAATCGTTATACTCAAGTGATTTCATATCCTGGTTCTGGAACATTCATGGAACATTCAAAGCACATCACATGCATTATCTGATAAGCCTTACAATATTCTTGTAAATTAGCACTACAGTTCCATTTCCATATTAAAAATGAGATCACAGGCTGAAGGAAGAGAAGCTGGTATAAGGCCACATAAGGCCAACTTAGATAACATCATGGAGGAGCAAAAAACAGCTGGGGAATCATTTTTATCAGAAAAATGGGATGGAAACAAAGGTGTAATCACATTCCCCCATTCGTGCAGCTTCTTTTTGGAGGGAAAAAATGACATACAAAAATTCGAGTACAGTACAATATCAACTCTCAGGTCACTTCTGAGAAAGACATGAGATGTCTTTGAAAAACTGGAGATTTTCCAGATATATATACACACATACATACACACACACACACATACACATACACACATGCACACACACATATACACACACACACACACATACATACACACACAATGAACAACAATTACAGTGATTGAGGTTTTGTTTTGTTTTTAAGGAAATGATACAGTACACAATAATTTGATTTAAATTAATATAACTGAGACACCTGACAAAGTTATGATTCAGGCTTATCGTTTGTACCTACTAGTAAGACACCAAACCTCAATTAATTTTATCAGGAATAAGTGATCCAGGTCACAGTCCTTCACGTGGGCAAAATCATACCTCATTTAATGTTTAACAATTCATACACTGATTCATGATATACATGGTCTAATCAACCAATATTTTTAATATGTGGACTAGTGACTATGCCTGTCCTTTTGTAATGAAAGTACAGGGTGAATTTTACTGAGAACCCAGCACATGGGGAAGTCTGATCCTTCCCTTCCCTTTACAATTTTGGCAAAACTGTCCCTCCTGTGTGGCAATTAACCTTAGGAAACTGGGAGGGGGTGTGTGTCTGATGGTTAATTGCCACATGGGCAGAGGGGGATTTTCATCAAGATTGCAGGCAGGGAAGGAGAGGTCAGGCCTCCCTATGTGCTACTAGTCCTACTAAAATTCATTTTCCCCCATGCTTGGTTTTGTTCTCTTTTTTAAACTGATGGTTGTTAATTGAAGCATTAAAAGTGTTTGGCCCTAGACTTCACTGGGACAGCCTGTCAGGAATAACTTCTGTACAAGCAGATCCCACCACTTTGCAGCATGAAATACACAAGCATTTCAAGAAAAATTGGAGTAGAGGCAACTGTAATTGCAGTCGCTACACAGAGACTGCCATGACTACAGTAACAACTGTTGGATCCTACTTGTTCAGCCTCATTCACACTGAAAACATTTTTCCTGTGATTGTGTATTAGGTAGTCATGGAAATTTGCTGTAAATAAATGGCTTTCTTTGCTGTACTGTGAAAGAATGGAGAAGCATTTATAAGGATACATTAGGGGTTTTCTTTACATGATTTTCATATGGGTTATTTCTTCTTTGGCAACAAGTCTTACCAACATTGTCTCTGTATTTTATCTAGATCAAAGGCTGGTCACCTCATATCCAGATGTCACAGACTAACATGTCCACAACTGCATGGTGTTGACCTGCTGGAAAAAGTTGGTCCAAAATATTGGGAGGGAATTAAATGATTTATTTGTTGCTCAGACTCTTCCAATTTTGCCTTTAAACAACATTGGATTTGTGCAGATATCTTTTCCAACTTTATTTAAGTTCTGTTAAGTAGGGTTATAGACTGGACCAGCCACTGTCAATCTGGTGTCCTTCAGATATGTTGCCCTGGCTGCAGATGATTTGAAGACAACCAGATTTGGGGATGCTAAGTTAGATACTTTTCCAAATTGTAATACCAGGATATCGTCCTGATGACAGCTGCTTCCAGCTCAGATGTATATAGAACAATGGCCAGAAGAGACTTATTCCATCTTTAGGCAGTGGCTTTACTGGGCCTGAGGCAGCTCCTGTTCCTTCTGCTGTCCTCTATCTTCAGTTCACCGGGTGCTAAAGGGAACCCTGGCTCCTTTTTAACTGTTTAGCCTAGCAGGCTGCTCCATAAAATGGGGGAACTCTAGAGTGGTTCTAGAGTTCACGGGGAGAACTGCTGCTGGGATGGCTGCTTGGGGTTCTGGACCTCTGCCCTAATGGAACCATTCTCTGTAGATTTATTACTGGAGCTTCTTTGACCTCTCCTATAAACACCCAGTTAGAATTACATGCTGCTACATCCAAAGGGGCTGTTCTTATGCAACCATCAGCTACAGTAAGGCTGCAATCCTCTATATGCTTTTTCTTGGGTGTAAATTCTATGGTCATCATCTGGGTAGATACGTAAGACTGCATCAATGTTTGTGCTCAAAGAGCAACATGGAACATACAGTGTAGCATTTCTGAATTTAAATAATATGTCCATCAACTGAATGTTTAAATGCCCATAATTTAAGAAGTAGCTTCCCTTGCATGGGCTACTTTTTGAGTTGCAATCCAATGTCCTTCAAGCACAAATGTTTTTACATACATATTTGAGCAGACTGGTTTTTCACTAAAAGGGTGGGAGTGGCAAGAACAGTTTAAATGTAACTCCAATAATCAGTTAACAACATCCTCATCATATCAAGAACTAATTGCCCTAATTCCTTATCTGTACTTACCTATCTGGCTAGGGTAGTGACAGCTGTAGTTCAGCACGCCTTTAGGAGTCCCCAGTCTAGCTCGTACCCATCTCAAATACATCAGTTCCTTAGATTAGGCTGAGATGACAGAAAAAACTATCACTGGAGGTAACACTATTCACAATTTTTGTCCTTGGCCAAGAATTTAAGGCCAAACTATAGTTTAAAAAAAAACCCTAATCCTACTGTGCTTTACTGAAAATAGCATCTTTGTGTGCAAATAGGATATTTGGTATGTCTTTTAGCAAGGAAGGAAGGAAGAATATCTTCAAAATAAAAATGTTTCTGTAAATTAATTAATTGAAGAAGTAATTTGACCCTTAATTCCCACACTGAAAAGGTAAATTGCTGCAGCCCAGAATTCATTTTTCCTAAAATTCTGACTGACACTAATTCAGACAAATGTAAGCTACTTTTGATACGATGCAGAGATTTGTGTGTTTGGAGATCTCAGGTTTCCATCAATTCAAGGAGAAAAAAATCCATGCACACAAAATGCCCAATCAGAATGAAAAAGGCTAACAGTGATATTTTGAGACATATATCTAGGGCAGATCGCTAAAATGCAGTGGTTGATAAAAAGATGGGGGCAGTGCAATTGTAATTTTCATTCATTTCAATGAAATGTCCATAAGAGAAAGTCTGTATTCTATAACTATCTGCGTGCCTGCCTGCCTGCCTGCCTATCTCTCTATCTACACAAGCAGTTTCTCCAAATCCTATTTGCAAAAACAAAAACACACAACAGGGAAAGTTGAAAAATGTTTAAAAATGTAACAACTTGAAACATTTATTAATATACTACCAAAGAAAAATACAAACTTTCCAAAACACATTATAAATAAGTATTATTTCATAATTTACAAATAAAGATATATAAGAATAAATTTACAGTATGGTCTATTACAAAGTAGCACATATATAAAAAAATACTCAAGATATTTGTTCTGCTAAAAATGGAAGGTTAAAAGTGTATGTCTTTGGCAGAAAGCCCTATCAAACTGATGTTTTCACAAAAATTAGTTCTTAATCCTAGCAACCAGGCAGTCACATGTAACATGGAAATGAGTGCTCACAGGAAGATATTCCACACTCATATAATATAGCTGACCAGTTCAGAATGTGGTTCTTTTCAGAAGCCATGCTTGCTGAAAAAACATAGGCCTTCACATAGGAAAAAAAAAAAAAAACACCACAACACAAAAGACTTATTGGGGTAAAGAAGTTTTCTCTATGCTGAAAGTTTCTGAGATAGCAGAGGTTCAAATATTTGATTTCCCCCACCCACATTTGAAATAATACGGTACCAAGCCAACTGTACTGAATGGCTTTACAGTCAATTCTGAGTGCACCAATTTCCATAGAATTTATTTCCATGAAAATGTATTTAGTAATCCTGACTTCAGCATATGACAAGTGGTTTACACTGCTCTCTTGCACAAAAGTGCACAGTACTTCTGTCTGATAAACTATGACAGCAATATAGTTTTTAATCTAAGACCTGTGACTTACAGATTGAACTCAGACCATGTTTATCAGCAACTGGGACTCAATAAATTTAAGTTTGATGCCTGGCTGAGGACTGGCCAACAGGATTTTAGTGGGTTGTCAACTGGCAGGTACGCTGTAGGATCTACTACAAGCTTCAAATAAGTTATTATCGTCAAAAAACATTCAGGGTTTTTTTTTACACTGATAAAGGGACTTCATAAAATCTCCTCCTTTTACACCACCGTGCCTGTAAACAAAGGCTCAAAAACTAACAAAAAATATGGCCAGCAAGCAATGTACTATTATTATACATTTAGTTTCAACCCTGATCCTTCTAAATCATCCCTTCCAGAGAACCCTCAATTGTCAAACTTGTGGCATGCTCGCAATATGCAGAAACAGCTGGAAGTTGTACTATACAATGATTTTCAAACAGCAAGTTTCCAAAACTTTTTCCACTCCTGGGCCTTCCAGGTGTCCGATGTAGACTTCGTTTCAAAATGAGAAAAAGGCAGAAGAAGCCCTCCAGGCTGTCTTGCTAGGCCAGGGCCACAGGCCTTATACTTCAGTGCCTTCCCGGGTGTAGATGAGGCTATTGACCGTGAAGTTGTACAAATGGTTGTACTGTCCTGACTGGCCTCCGCTGCTAGGATGAAAAGGGCTATAGTAGGTGCCAGCTGGCCCCGAGGCTCGATGCAGCTGCTCAGCCGAAGGAGCTTCCTGGCTGAAACTGCTGCCCCTAAGCGGGCCCGTGGGGTGGCTTCGAGGCTGCCGTTCGGCAAGGCGAGTGCCACTGCTCAGTGAGTTCATGCCACTGAAGAAGGCACTGAGGCAGCTTGGGGTCGATGAGGCAATCCCAGGCGGAGAGCTACTCTTTGCGGTGTCCCTCAGGGAGGCCGTCGGCTCCAGGGCTGAGGAAGGACTGTCACTGCAGGGTTTCACAGGGTCTAAAGCAACGGGGGGGCCTTCCTGAGTCTTCAGAGTCCCCAAGGTGGAAATGCTGGATGCCACTCCGGAGACACTGGGATCGGAGCGTCTCTTGCGCTTGCGGCGGAAATTCCCATTGTCAAACATTTTCTCACAGTTTGGGTCTAAGGTCCAGTAATTTCCCTTTCCTGAAGGACAAGAGAAAAGGGGTTGAAAAAAGGAATCCATGCCCGACACAAGCAGAAACCCACACTCCTAATGCCCCTTTTGTGTGGTTGGATCAAAGTACTGCCCCCCCCAAAACAAGAAAAACCATAATCTAGAACTAGAAAAAGAGGAGACCAATGAAGAATATGGCTAGCAAGCAGGTCTTTTGACTATTTACTGAGCAGAATTTTTAAAATAATGCATACTACTGAACCTTAAAAACAGATGCTTTGTATTGCAGGGAGAAATTTGGGGGAAATATACAAAATGACCATTACAACTCAATCCCTATTACAATAGCTGCAATTTTTTTAAAAGTGAAAACGTAAATGTGTATGTTTTACAACTGGCTCCATACTGTGTATCTACAATATATAAAACTAAAGCCCCCTCTTATGTGAACATCGGTTAAAACCAGAAGGAACCATTTTTAGAACAAGTCCCAATGATGCCATTCTAAAGATTGGCAAAGGACAGACAGGGTGCTCCCAGGAAATGAACAATAGCTGGTTCATTTGCTGCTCTGCATACTGGTTCCCAAGAGATTAAAGAATTTCCAACTATAGAAATTATTACATTGCCTGTATGGCCACACCTCAAATGACTTAATGATGTAACCTCCAAATATGGACCTGTGGCTTCCGTATATGGGAAGGTGTATGAGTCATAGCAATGCATAATTTGCAACTGTGCATTGCTAAATTCAGAACTGTGTATGTTCTTGGTGAATACAGGGGAGTTAAACTGGGGAAGAACCCAAGCCATGTACACAGCCAGGCAGGAGTGGATGGGCTACAATTCAAGTTATTTCATTTATTTATATTAGTTTGTTGTTGTTGTTGTTCAGTCGTTAAGTCGTAGCCCAGTATATGTTGAACATATCCAAACTAGTGCAGGAAAGATATTGCATGGTTATATTCATGAAGTCACCAAGAGTTGAGACTGATGTGAAGGTAGCTGTGTGTTTTTTTTATTTCACACATTACACATTCTAGATCTGGGTAACAAAAAAGAGCTTGAACTTTTTCAAGGAAAAGAGATGAGAGGCCACAATATTACTGAGGAGATGTGAAATCCTGTCATAGTGTGGGCCCACCATTCACTGAGGGTGATCTGAGTATTTTCTCCCCTCGCCATCAAGGATGTGCTTCTCCTAGCGATCGTACCCAATTCGGTAAGAAGAAGCTTCTTTAATGTTAAATAATTAACTTAAGATAAAAATCTTTATCATATAACAAATACTTTGATGACAGTTGCAGCAGTTCTTTTCTCAACGTTATATTCAACTTTGGATGAAAAAGCTAAATAATGTTATGCTTGTAATACTGATATCTTAAATTGTAGTTAATATTGATACAGTATTTTTTCTTCTCCATTTTCAGTACCCTGAGCTATCTAAATAATGTTAATAATCTTTAATTATATTATATAAACATCACTGTATTGAAATAAGTGAGATGGGCAATGACAAATTTGAAATATAAATAAATAAATAAATAAATAAATAAATAAAATAATACAATGTATCAAGGTTTATAATAATATAATAAAAAGGGAGGGAAAAGAAGATGCTTCATAATTTAGGCATACCTCAACATTTAATGAGGAATTAATCCAAGTAACAGCCAGGATAATTAATCAAAGCCATGTTTATGCCGTTCAACAGTCCTTCACATGGGTACATATGTATGCATGTACACACGCATGGATCCTCATGCTCATTGTTGATTGCAATCTCTTATACACCATGGATGCCACACTAGAGTTTTGGCCCATGCTTTTAGAAGTGTTTTGTTTTGTTTTCTGGCCAAAAAGTTTGGTACACATGCAGAAATCCATTTAAATCCACCTGAAATATACAACCTTTTCTGCATAACACACTTGACATTCTCCCGAATCAAATACTTTAATGCAGATTAAACCAACCAATTGCTTAATTAATGCATTTGCCTTAGGATTCTGGAACTCATCTACTGCAGCCTCTGGTTAGAGCATGTAATTTCCACACTCAGATGTTGGCCTGAAGTTGCACAAGATCAAGAGTAGGCAACCCATGGCTAGTAGGCCACAGGTGACACCAAAACCTGTCTTATTACTTTAAAAATTGCATGGAATTCCTACCCCAGATCAGTGGAAAAACAAAGAAATAAAGTTTATTTTTGGTTTAGGGAAACTTATATGACTCCCCCCTCCCCACTTCCATAAAAATGGGGGGGAAACAACATAAAAAAGGCTCTGCCCACTTCCATGATGTGATTACATCTTCCATTTGCCTTCCAACCCATTCAAAATAAGAGGAAAAAGTATAGGCCCTGGTTATTAGAAAACCTGCCTGCCGCTGGGCAAATAGCAGCTTTGCCCTCCATATGCAAAGTACTGAAGAAGCAATCAATTCCTTAACTCTTCCCTCACTTCCCACTTTTCTTCTGCTTAAACCTCAGGTTTACTGATCCTATGTGGGAAACTATTGCCGGGGGGGGGGGGGGGGAGTTCAATGCCGCCATAAACATTCGCACGTGTGAAAGTTAGATAGTTTTGTTGTCATTGGTTTGTGGCCTGACAGGAAAAACTACATTGCAAAGCTCCTTTGCATTACAAATGCTTCTCCTCAGCTTTCTCTCCTGTTTTAACAATGGCCTGACATTCAGAGAAGTATCCAAGTAACCTGAGCCTGACATATAAAGGTTTCATGCTCTCTACTTAAAGAGAACATAGTGGATTGGATTTTGTCAAACAGATTGTTTGCCAAACAGTTATGACATTACTCAACTTCGTGTATGGCATTTTATGGGAAGATTAAACGACAGCATCTTCTATGTACTTCCCGCTCCTTTCCTTTTCTTGCAGATACAATATTCAGAAAGCAAAGAGAGAAGAGTCATATCACTTGCAATAGGCAGCAACCCCAAGTACCCCAAACATCTATATACTACATGAAGCTAGGGGGCAAGATCTGTAGAGGTAAAACAAATCCTCTGCCTTAAGTTTGAAAACAACCCCCAGTGGTAAATGCAGCATTAATTCAGGTAATAGCTTTGATTATGCAAGCATTCAAATCTCCCCATAACTCAGGGTAATACTATGGAATTAGCAAATTCTCCTTTGTTTCCAACTTCTCTGATCAATCACTATCCAACAAAAAGGTCCACTATGTGTCAGGACATTAAATTCATAAGTAAATTTCAAAACAACTGCTGCTTAGGGAGATAAATTTAGTCTATATTCAAGATACTTTCTCCCTCAATGAACCATTTGATAAATATGCTTAGTTTCTCAAAATTAAATGTGAGATTTTAACAACTACTACAGCCCTTTGGAAAGGCACCTAATAAGTTTCTTTTCCCACAAACTGCCTCATTCATATCCACACCCATACCCACACCGAAAAATATGGATTGCGGAATTTCTCTGCATCAGATTCCCATTTGTAATGCTTGTTAAGCCATCTGGATGAATTCTAGTAACCACATGCTTTGTTCCAGAAGCAGGGGAAGCCCTATTTTTTTTTTTTTTATCATACCAGATAATATTGAATTGGTGCTTCAAGTCTTCTTAAGGTTTGAAGCAGACATCACTTACAGATGAAGCAGAAAGTGTCACTGGTTCTCTGAGTTCCTTAGCTTCCCTCCTTTCATGAGCTATGGAGCACAGGGGTTGAGTTCACATAGCCTGCTAAATCATGGTTGTGGTTTTGTATAGTTTTGGCTTAGTGTGTGGTATGGAACCTTTTCAAACTGTATACCCCATCCAAATATCCAGCATGTATTTCAAATACTCTTGGATACCATGAGTCTGTGCTGCCTCTAGTTTTAGTGCCTTTACTGAACAGGATACAAGAACTTTAATGATCTAACAATTTCTGAAAGAGGCTTTCGGTTTTACTCCAGACAAATGTGAATATAAGCAAAATTTCAAGCAACATAATGTAATTAGTTTTCAGTCTTACAAGGAGGACGTTTAGCCAACAACTCAGTAAATTTCTTTTCCTTCCTATCTTTTCATCCAGACCAACTCCCAACTGAATTTGTGAGAGCCACGTCTCTCAGAACAGATCCCTAACCCCACCCCAAATATTATGGCTTCTTAAAAAGTTTTACAGGCATATTTGTCCTTTCTCTATAGGCATTCTGATTCTCCCTGCTCTGTCAGTAGCACTAGATTAGTTGTAGAATATAGGTTTTCAAATTTTCTATCCTGACTTCATCGCCTGGAACCCCTGAACAATGTGTGCTGGAAGATTCTGCCTAGGATCCAAAATTCACACACAGGGTACAGGACAGACCTGCCAGGCCTCAATGCTACTCAAGATTATGATGGTTTATTATTTCTATATAAAAGCAGTTTACTATTAAAAGATAATTAAAAGAGTACAAACGGAGGGTCAAACCTAGGCATGAGGGAGAAGCCAACCACCACTCTGCCCCTCCACATCAAAAAAGATGTGTCTGTCTTATTTTTGATCAAAAGGAGCACACAGGTAGTTAACTCTTTCCCCACTTTCTGAGGTTCTAATGATCTCTTAGCCTGGTACATTTCTCCTAGCTCGTTCCAATACTAACAGTGAGCCTAAAGAAGTAGAAGTTAATTACTGTGTCTAAAGAAATAGAAGGTAGAGAAGATGTCAAGCACGAAGCCTCTGACTAAAAAAGAAAAAGGTAATTTCTTCATCTGATGCAGAAATAAGACAGAAACATGGATAAGTGCAGCTGTTCCAATCACATATAATTTAGCTGCGAGACTATGAAGTGGAATGTACACAGCAGGTCTTTCCAGACACGTATCACATGGGAATATTGGTCATGGAAAACAACATCTTTCAAAGAAACTTGTATACTACTGCTGAACTTCTGAAAAAGCTCCAATAAGCTTCAGAAGATCTTCAGAACCCAAAGATTCAGGGCCAAATAAGGTGTGGCAGTATTGATCCGCTCAGCAATTGCACAAGTATATTTTGCAAATAACAATAATGGAACATATGGGCAAGAGCAAAAGGTTAAAACCTTCTCCCCTACTCTCCATTGTCTGTAATTGACCTTACAAACTCCCATCTAAATACAAGAATAGTGTCATATCGTTTGGCCCAAATTGACTCTCACTAATAATCTAGAAGCAACAGGTTAATGAGTAGAAGCCTGGGGTGGAGGAAATGCAAAGAGAAAGGGAGAGAGAGAGAGACTGTGCAAGATAAGATAGCTGTGAGAATAAAGTGGCTCTTTGAGACTCATCTTCTGTGGATGCAGCCTCAGTGAAGGGAAACTGAGTAGCAACTTTTAAAAGTCTATAGACAAAGGTAGATACAACTTTGTTCTGTGGAATCGTGGGGTTTTTTTTAGGGAACATCCATGGAAAAACCGGGGGAGAAATCCACTTTTATGCTGTTCCATACTCTGGGTGGGTTGGACACAAATGATTGGAAGTGTTAAGAAAGTTGCTAATTTATACCTAATGGCAAGCTTCTTATTTTACAGTTAAAGGACAATCAACAGAATGAAGGTTGCATGTCTAGGGTGCTCCGCAAACTTTATCCCAGTAATCCTCCCTAGAAAAATTGTGACATAGGTCATACTGACGCACGGTATAGACTGTTTTTCTATCAGTCCTAAAGCTTTCACAATTAATTCCTGAGTGTCCATGCATCGATTATATTTTTCAATAGGTATTTTTTTCCATTGTGAATCTAAAATTTAAAAATGAAAACAGGCAAAAAGTAATGTTATATTCCCATAGGGATGCAGAGATGGTTCATAGGAGTTATTTCATTAATGAGAAAGAAAACATTCAAGTTTGCATTTGATTATACATCCTTATAACTCAGTTCACCCCTTTAGCGTCACTTAACAAACATTGCTTTCCTCCAAACACATCCAGTGCGGGTGTGTGTGAATGGGAAAATTCATGTCTGTTAGTGACATGGAGAAGAACGAGAGTGACTTTAAATATCTGGAATCAGCTTATTTGAGCTGAAAGGAAGTCCCCTTCCAAGAATGAAGTAATCTCAATTTCAGTAAACTAGAACATAACTCTAAGGCATGTATGATCAGAGAGCTGGATACATACCACACACATATCTTGCTTCCCTACCCTTTTGATTAATACAGAATAATTCTGGATCACTTCAGCGGGCTCGAACCCTCACTTCATGGCTCCATATTGTCCCTTAGCAATCTCATACAAAGTATGCCAGGGCAACTAGGAATGTTTTAAGGATGGTGATGCTGGCACTATTTAGCATGAGGTCATCTGAGAAGCTGTAAAAATCCAAGAAGCTTAGTCCTATGCATACCTATTCAGAAACGTCGCCCACTAAGTTCAACTGGATTTACAGCAGAGTCTACCTCGGAACAAGAATACTGACCGATTTGATGATCCTAAGCCAACTTAACTCAGATCAAGCAGATCTAAGGGGGCCGGTGTAAAACAGATAGGAGCGTAGCCTGAGCCGGAACCTGGTACACCTGAACGATGTTTATTTCCGACTACCTGCACCTGGGCCTGTCTTTCAGGTTCATCTTTCTAGCGTTGGGAGCTGCAGTGGCCCGGGTACTCTCGGGCGCAGATGCCCAGCCCAGCCCAGCCGGCACCGCGGCCGCTCGGAAGAAAGTGGAACAACTCCGCGTCCCCACGGGGCCGGGAATCTGCCTTACGTCGCCGTCCGCACGCACGCACGCACGCACCCCGGCCCAAGAGAGAGGAGACACGCACCGGGATCGTCCTCGTCGCGCGGCACCTTGCGGAAGCAGTCGTTGAGGCTGAGGTTGTGGCGGATGGAGTTCTGCCAGCCGGCCTTGCTGCGCTTGTAGAAGGGGAAGTTCTCGGCCACGTACTGGTAGATGTGGCTGAGCGTCAGCTTGCGCTCGGGAGCGCTCTGGATGGCCATGGCGATGAGTGCCGAGTACGAGTACGGCGGCCGCACCAGGCGTAGCAGCTCCTCTTGGCTAGCCAGGCTCAGCCAGCCCAGCTCCGACGTTGCGCCCGAGCCAGACGCAGGTCCGGGCGAAGCCAAGAGCTGCGTCCCCCCGACGGCCCTCGGAGGGCAGCCGTAGGGCAAGAAGGGCGCGCCCGAGCCCCCGCTGCCGCCGCCGCCGCCACCGCCGCCACTTTGCACGTAGGGTCCAGCGCTGCTCACGCCCCACAGGTAGCCGGCGGCTCCCGGCGGTGCCCCATAGTCGCCCAGCGCATAGGTCGTGGTGGAAGGCCTCTGCCCCGAGGGGCCCGCGGCGGCGGTGGCCGTCTGCGGGTAGACGCTGAAGGCTTCGCTGCAGTAGACGGCCATGGCGGGCTCCTCGCGGACGCCGCTGCTGCGCGACCACGGAGCCAAAGGGCTGCCGGCAGCCGTCGGGGGCGAGCGGGGAGCGGACTGCGCTGGTGGCGGCGGAGCGCTGGCGCTCATCGCCCAGTCGGCGAGGAACCTGGAGAATAGAAAGGTGCGCTCAGGTGTCCAGTCCCCGCCCAGAATTTTGCTTTCCCGAGGAGCCCCTCTCCCGCCCCTTCCCCCCCTCTCTCGCCGTGGAGCAACGAACAGCGCTGCCCAGCCTCCCTGCCCGGGCCCGGGGCTGGCTCAACCGAGGAAGAGGAAGAGGAGTGGCTCTCCGACTAGCCAGTCGGGGGTCGGCTGGAGGGGTTGGCAGCGCAGCGCCCGATCCAAGTAACCCCCCCCCTCCCCAGGCGTCCTTGTCCTCCCCTCCTTTTCTCTCATTGCCTGGAAGTCGAGGGGACCGGGCCCAAAGAAGCGCACGCAAGACAGAAGTTCTCCGTTCCTTTCTTTGGGTTGCCTTTCTGAAGTGGGAATTGGGGGAATCCCAGCTCAGGGACTTCTTTGAAATGTTAGGCTGTGTATTTCCTCGAGGACTCCGACTGAGTTAGGACTTCCAAGGAGTAGCAGGATTGCGTCATTAACGACGGGCTTTACGGTTTAGACGCTTGCTTGATCAATTGCAAAACCTCTGGAAGAGGAGGAAAAAATGCGTACTCTTTATTTTACTCTTATTTATTTATTTAGGAGAAAAGATCCTGATCTCTCTACTTTATATCAATGAAGGAGTGAATAAAGAGGCACTGGTGAGCCATTCAGTTTGGCAAAAGTACTTTAATGAATGTATATATTAAGTTTCACATTGGAGTGATTCAAAAATGTACCTCTTTCTAGTCCCTTTTGGAAGAATGAGCTCGGAATATGATATGAAATGTGAATTGCTTTGGCAAAAGATAAAGCAAACTTATCATTTCTCCCTATCCCCCTCCTGTTATTCTTCATGTTCTGTTTTAAAAGTGCATTCCTATTCTCCCATTTTTTAAAAAATGAGAAATCTTCAAAATCAACTACAGCAGTTTTTGAGAGGGATTCTACAATTTGAAGTTCATGCACTGATTGTAAACAATTCCTTTAACAACAACTGGTACTACTACTATTATATTATTGTGTTCTCCTCCTCCTCCTCCTCCT
This sequence comes from Python bivittatus, assembly GCF_059951505.1. NCBI lineage: Eukaryota > Metazoa > Chordata > Lepidosauria > Squamata > Pythonidae > Python > Python bivittatus. The sequence goes on from NW_028277028.1 coordinate 4,715,399, forward strand.
CCTCCTCCTCCTCCTCCTCCTCCTCCTCCTTATTATTATTATTATTATTATTATTATTATTATTATTGGCACATCTACTTTCTCGCCCTTGATTGCCAGGACTCACCCTCCAGTAATGAACTTTCTTCAACTTTCTTTCATTAACATATGAAATGAACTATGAGGTGCAGTCCTGGGCATATTTACACAGAAGGACACAGTTCTGCTGACTGCAGTAAGATTTCTTCTAAAGTAACGAAGTATTCCACTTTTCACAAAATGGAAAACAATATAACAAAATCTTATAAAGGAATAAACACATGAACAATACAGTTTTATATCACTTTTAGATGATGATGATAATGATATTCCCTTGGCTGAATCACCAAGATATGCACACCTGTATGTATTAAATTGGTCCTCCCTGTCTTTAGTTACTGGAGGTGACAGATTGTAGTCAGAAGATGTGCAAAAGGAAGCATCTGAAAATAAAACCAAAATCTCTGTGATTAGATTGTGCTGAATCAGAAACAAAAAAGGTTTATTTTAAATTTAATTTAAAATGTAAGCAATCATTTTAATGTTCCTTGTTTGCTAAATGTTTAGGAGCCATTCAGAACATAGTTCATTCTGGAATCTCTGTTAAAATGTTTATTGTATAATAAATATCTTAGTTTTCGGCATCTCAACATTACACTGTTGCTTTTGCTGCACAGATTAACATTGCTGCTGGATATTATTAGAAGCCTTTTCTTACCTCATTACATGTCAGTAAATTGTCGTGGGACTTATTTGGAAAAAGTGATGATGAACAGCTTATGCGTCAATTTGGAAGCACACTTTATCATTAAGGTGAAATAAATTTCTACTTCTATGATTTTTGGCACAAATTCTCAACACATGATCCAGTCAAAATTATGCCATTACACTGGTTTTAAATTGTGATGACTCAAAAGCTTTTGGGCTAACACTATTGTAACATGGCCACTGTCTCCCCTGACTGTTGGGGAACGGATCACTTTGGAGGAAGTTAGATTTTTTGCAACTGAAATGACTTTTCTTTCTTGCCCACCCCCCTCCCCCTTGTGTGTGTGTGTGTATTCCAGCACTGAAATGCAGGCAAAACTGGCAGAATAAGATTTTTCAAAGTTGCCTGGGAAATCTTGTGAATATCGATTTGGAAGCTACTTCTTTAGAGATCCGAAAAAAGAAATCGCAGCGTGAGGGAACGGCACGAATACTTCATTCCTGCAGTTCTAAGATGGTTATTTTTAGAGAATATTACTCTGTCATAAAAGGACTTTCATTTGAACAGCTGACTTTAACGTCTACAATCAAGTTTGTGAACAGTCTCTTTATAAACATGGCTTGCTTACGCGGAAAGCAATTTCTATTTAACCGGCTGGTTTCCAGTTAAAAACGGGAACTCCGTGCGTGTTATACTGGTGAATGGAATTGTGAGCATCTTCCGAGCAGGAGAAGGAAGGAAAGCGCGGCCACGGGTCGGGGCCAGCGGAGCCCACGCGCGAGAGACCCACGTGTCACACGCTCCCTCGCTACTTTTATTCGTTTCCGTGACAAGCATTACCACTTCCAAATCGCCGTCATCCTCGTTTGAATTTCAAGTATTATCTCCTGGAACATCTTCCTTCGATGTCCCTTTAGAGTCGGTAAATTTAAAAAAAAAAAATCTTCGCATATACTAAATATTTGTCCTAAGAAGCAGCAGACGGGTAGATCCCGAAATAAATAAAGGGCGCTTTAGAGCGCGGTCCCAAAGCAAGGAGCCGCTTTCTGCGCACCGGCAGCGTCCGAGAACGTCGCTGGCGGGAATCGTCCGAGGCAGCCGGAGCGCTCGGGCAGGACCTTTGCCAGCCGGGCGGAAAGCAGGGACAGAAAGCCCCTGGCCGCGCTGCCTTCCATCGCTCTGTTTCGGCAAAGGGGCTCCGCGCCGGTTCCCGTTTCGGCATTCGTGTTGAGCCGCCTGGAGGCATTCTTCGAGCATTGCAGGGAGGGCAGAATGAGACCAGGGGCAGAAAAGACCGAAATGAGCGGTGCCATTCGAAGTTCGAAATCTCTATTGTGTGTGCACGCGCGCATCTGCAGAGCAAACGGGGATAAACACACTCTGTTCACATACGACATGCTTGCCAACCAAAACTGCTCCAGGGAACACCAGAGGCTGGGCTACCTGGTGCACCCTGGCCTTGTGCAGCCTTCCATAAACTTATGTGATCAGCTCAACCCTGAGTTTATTGGTGGTGGTGATGGGCCTCTAATGGCCTATTCCTAAACATTTATAATGACAAAATTGGAGCTGAGATGCATATGTAAATGAGCCCTTATTGATACTGATTACATATTTGTAAGTCCAAGTTTTCTCTGCAGTTTCTTTTATGTTTTATATTTTGTGGTGTGTTTTTAAAACATCTTAGTTGTATGTATCGTAAAACATAGGGATGTTCATCAGCTGAACATGAAATGTATGCAGGCTGATTCAGATTTATGAAATTGGTTGCTTGTTTTCTTGACAAGAACTAATAAGGACTAGAGAAAGACTAATTGCACAATTTTGGAGTCCTTGGGGTTCTCTGAGCTTGGCTGTTTTCTTGCAAACATTTCATTACCCAGCTAGGTAACATCTTCAGTGCTAGAATGGAGTGGAGTTTGCTCTCTATTTATATACAGTGGCTTGCCTTGCCTGTGCTGATGGGGGTTTTTTTTTCTCCCCCTAGTAGTTCCTTGATTAGGGTATTTTTTACTGCTTGACTATACATATGTCTGGTGATCTTGGTGTTAATCTCTGCTTGTCTGGGTGATGATTGCTGGCGAGGAGATGTTCTGATGTTTTTCCTTTCTATTGTCTCTTTTGAATAATGTGTAGATGTTGTTTATCTCTATGTGCCTGTTGATGGCTGCCTTGTCAGAATAACAAGCTTCCAGGAATTCCCTCGCATTTTTGGATTTAGCTTGGCCTAAAATGCTGCCAGTTTCCCAGTTGAAACTATGGTTATGTCTGTCCATGTGTTGTGAGATTAAGGAGTTTTTATTGTGTCTTCTGACTGCTAGCTGGTGTTCATGGATGCATTCTGCAAGCCTTCTGCCTGTCTGTCCTACATAGTGGTTGTTACAGTCCTTACACTGTATGTTGTAGATGACTCCTGTTTTTTCTTCTTGGGCTACTGGGTCTTCTGGTTTGTTTAAGATGTTTTGGAGAGCTTTAGTTGGTTTGTGTGCTACAGGCATGCCATGTGGTTGTAATAGTCTGTTGGTAGTTTCTGAGATGTTTCTGATGTATGGCAGTATTATCCTTTTCATAGCTTGTGTTGGTTGTGTTATAGTAGGTTGAGTGGTCGGGCACTTTTTGATCAAGTTATGTGGATATCCATTTTGTTGGAAGATGTTGTATAGGTGGTCTGTTTCTGCTGTTCAGGGTTGCTGCAGGGTGTTTGCGCTCATTTGAATAATCTTCTTTCACAGCTTCTCTTGTGGGTTGTTACTTTGGTAATGGAGTACTTGGTTAGTGTGGGTTGTTTTCCGATAGACTTGGGTTTCTAATTTGCTGTTGTTTCCTCTGCTGATGAGGATATCCAGGAAGGGTAGCGTGTTGTTTTCTTCTTCTCTGATGAATTTTATTCCTTTGAAGATGTTGTTGATAGTTTCATGCGTCTTCTCAAGTTGTTCCTTTTTTATTATAACAAAGGTGTCATCTACATACTGGATCCATACTTTTGGTTGTATGCATGGAAGTGCTGTAGTTTCTTGGTGTTGCATTACAATCTCTGCTATGAGTCCTGAGCGTGGTGATCCCATGGGTGTGCCTCTGATTTGTTGGTATATTTGTCCATCAAACTGAAAATAGGTAGTGAGGCAGAGGTTGATGAGGTCCATGATTCTGGGTATTTCAATCTTGGTGTATTTGTTTAGGTCGGGTGTGTTGTGTAGTACTGCTGATATGGATTCTTTTGCTAGTTCTGGGTTTATGGACATAAAGAGTGCTGTGACATCAAATGAGACCATAATTTCATCTACAATGGGGCAAAGAAGTATTTAGTCAACCACCAATTGTGCAAGTTCTCCCACTTAAAAAGATGAGAGAGGCCTGTAATTTTCGTCATAGGTATACCTCAACTATGAGAGACAAAATGGGGAAAAAAATCCAGAAAATCACATTGTCTGATTTTTAAATAATTTATTTGCAAATCATGGTGGAAAATAAGTATTTGGTCAATATCAAAAGTTCATCTCAATACTTTGTTATATATCCTTTGTTGGCAATGACAGAGGTCAAACATTTTCTGTAAGTCTTCACAAGGTTTTCACACACTGTTGCTGGTATTTTGGCCCATTCCTCCATGCAGATCTCCTCTAGAGCAGTGATGTTTTGGGGCTGTCGCTGGGCAACACGGACTTTCAACTCCCTCCAAAGGTTTTCCATGGGGTTGAGATCTGGAGACTGGCTAGGCCACTCCAGGACCTTGAAATGCTTCTTACGAAGCCACTCTTTCGTTGCCCGGGCGGTGTGTTTGGGATCATTGTCATGCTGAAAGACCCAGCCACTTTTCCTCTTCAGTGCCCTTGCTGATGGGAGGTGTTCACTCAAAATCTCACGATAGATGGCCCCATTCATTCTTTCCTTTACACGGATCAGTCGTCCTGGTCCCTTTGCAGAAAAACAGCCCCAAAGCATGATGTTTCCACCCCCATGCTTCACAGTAGGTATGGTGTTCTTTGGATGCAACTCAGCATTCTCTCTCCTCCAAACACAACGAGTTGAGTTTAGACCAAAACGTTCTACTTTGGTTTCATCTGACCATATGACATTCTCCCAGTCCTCTTCTGGATCATCCAAATGCTCTCTAGCAAACTTCATATGGGCCCAGACATGTACTGGCTTAAGCAGGGGGACATGTCTGGCACTGCAGGATTTGAGTCCCTGGCGGCATAGTGTGTTACTGATGGTAGCCTCTGTTACTTTGGTCCCAGCTCTCTGCAGGTCATTCACTAGGTCCCCCCATGTGGTTCTGGGATTTTTGCTCACCGTTCTTGTGATCATTTTGACCCCACAGGGTGAGATCTTGCATGGAGCCCCAGATCGAGGGAGATTATCAGTGGTTGTATGTCTTCCATTTTCTAATTATTGCTCCCATAGTTGATTTCTTCACACCAAGCTGCTTGCCTGTTGCAGATTCAGTCTTCCCAGCCTGGTGCAGGTCTACAATTTTGTTTCTGGTGTCCTTCAACAGCTCTTTGGTCGTGGCCATAGTGGAGTTTGGAGTGTGACTGTTTGAGGTTGTGGACAGGTGTCTTTTATACTGATAACAAGGTCAAACAGGTGCCATTCCTACAAGTAACGAGTGGAGGACAGAGGAGCCTCTTAAAGAAGTAGTTACAGGTCTGTGAGAGCCAGACATCTTGCTTGTTTGTAGGTGACCAAATACTTATTTTCCACCATGATTTGCAAATAAATTCTTTAAAAATCAGACAATGTGATTTTCTAGATTTTTTTCCTCATTTTGTCTCTCATAGTTGAGGTATATCTATGATGAAAATTACAGGCCTCTCCCATCTTTTTAAGTGGGAGAACTTGCACAATTGGTGGCTGACTAAATACTTTTTTGCCCCACTGTATGTGTACATCTTTGATTTTCTGGAGGCACTGTACTGAGGAGTTGATAGAATATTCACTTCTCTCTGTGAGATGTCCAAGCTTTTTTGTCAGTTCTTTCACTATGTTGTATGTTGGAATCCCTGGTAAAGATATAATTGGTCAGAGAGGTATGTCGGGCTTGTGTATTTTTGGTCATCCATAGAAACGTGGGAGGATGGGTCCACTGCTTTTCATCTGCCACTGTTCTTCTTTTGTGATCTGGCCTTTCTTGGTTAGGTTGTTAAGGGTTCTCTTGATTAGGTTGTCTAGTTTCTGTATTGGGTTGGTGTTAACTGCACAGGTTTCTTTGTCCTCTAATAATTTTTTGGCTTTTTGCAAGTATTGTGATTTATCCATGATAACTGTGGCTCAGTCTTTGTCTGCTGGGAGGATGATGATGGTTTGGTCCTTCCTTAGGCTTTTGAGGGCTGCTCTGTCCTCTGCTTTGAGTTGGTGCTGATACTGTGTTCTTCTGATCTGTGGTATGATTGTCTGCCTTATATATTCTTGGGTCTCTGTGTTAAGTCCTTTGGTTTAAATGCTGCTTCTAAGGCTGCACAGAATTCTAGCTGATTAGCATTGTCCATGTTATAGTTGAGGCCTTTCTGGAGGATACTGTGTTCTGCAGTGGATAGTGGTCGGCTGGACATGTTGATTACCCATTCTGGTTCAGGTACCTCTTTGTTTCTGGGGTTTAGTTTGAGCAGCTTAGTTTGAAGTTTTGTTTTTCTTTTCTCAGCTTGTCTTAGGGATGTGGTCTTGATGGTGGTTGCCAGTATATTTGTGTGCTCTGAAGTCATGGTTTGTTCCAGTTGCTCCTTGAGGTTGTCTATGGTATGCTGGTATTGTCTTATCTTAGTAATCTTTAGAGCAACCTGAAAGGAGGGACTGAAAGACCACACATTCTCTAAGGAGGTTTGTGCATTTGGAGCAGTGGTATGATTTGAAACTGAATTACTTACATCATATGGAGGCTAAATAGATAGCCAGTGACCACAAATTATGATTTAATCACTATCCATTTTTCTTCCACCTTAACATACACAGACCCTGCAATGCAGGCTTGGAAATGAGCCTTTAACAGTACAGGTGGTCCTCCTTTAGTGACCACAATTAGGACCAGCAACTCAGTAGTTAAGCAAAGTGGTCACTAAGTGAAACCATGACTGTGCTTATAATCTTACTTCAGCTTTCCTTTGCTTTACAGACTTGAGAAGATCATAAATGCAAGGATTGGTTGCAAAGTTATTTTTTCATCACTGTCATAACTGCAAACTGTCACTAAATAAGGCAGTTGCTAAATGAGGACTACCTATAACTTTTTTCTAGGCTGCCATTCTTTCATAGCATTTGGGGACTCTTGGTTCCTAAAATGTGGCCAATGTTTTTACTGTGTCTATAACTTTACAGACTAGGGGTGATAGGGATTGTATTCCAACAAATTCAGAGGTTTAGTTCAGAGACTGATACAAAGCCATCTTAAACAACTGTTAATACAACTCTGCATTGACTAAGGGTTCCAGTCTTTGAGCAAGCAGAAAAGTATGTCACCATAATTTGCCCTGTTCCAATGGCTGAGACTGTGCTCTAGCCGCTGGTGCCTGGTGCTGTCTTTATAGTTTATTGCAGGACAAGAAGTTAAGAGTAGTAACTCCCCATCTTTCCAGCATTACTTGCCTTGGTAAGAAAAGCAGCCACCAGTAACTGTGCTTAGTATGTGGTAGGGTGAGCTAAAGTGACAGTGGGTAGGTGTCTGGGATGGAGGCATTAGCTATCTCTTGCCCAACTATCAGGGTGCCAGTGCCAGGGATTTGCTATTAGGGCTATTTTTGGACATGGGTTTCATGATCTTCTTGAAGACCACCATTTGTATCCAAAGATGCCCAGCTTACAGGTTGATAGAGCAGATGAAGGGTTATGAGGAGCATCAGGTGATCTCCCTCCCACTGCAATCAGTGCCCCTCTACTACATCTGAGACCTGTTATTTAGGCTAAAAGGGTGAATAGACAGAACTTTTGCAAAATTTCACCCTATCTCCCAAATCCATAGGTACACAAGGAAATGTCAATGCTGGCAATGAGTGGCTATAGCTAGTAGCACCGAGAAGCAACCCATGGAGTAAGCACAGTAGTGCTGGAGTAAGCAAACAGAGCCTTTTCCAAAGTAATAAAAAGAGTAAAAAATATGGCCCCATGAAACCTTTTGTTGGCAGAAACAACAGAAACAAGTAATACACTTAATTATGACAGTATCAGCACAACACACAGCTGGCAGAAGTGAGCTCTGTTTCCTGGTTTAAATCAACTAGAGCACAAATCCATTTTTGTAACTCTAGTGCTCTTTCAAAAGACTATTAAACAAAAATACTTCCAGAAGACCACTAAACCTGTGCATATAAGAAGTCCATGTGGGGATCCAGGTGTCCAACTGAGCTTACAGCCCAAGCCAAAATGCCCATGGAGAGCAGTGCCCCACAACTGGACAGGATATAGCAGCCTAAAATGGCAAATGGGAGCTGAGCAGATCCTATCCCATGGCTGTGAGGTTTCATGGATCTTTGTACAACAAGCCCTATCTTGAAGGATGGGGAAATTCTACTTTAAAACTGGACCAACTAAAGACAAAATTGGGCTGCCGTCATGGTGGGCTGGGGATGAGCAAAGGTCATATCATGAGGACATGTCCTTTAAAAATGGTTAGTGAGGCATCCTTGTGCCAAAGTTAGCATGACACTTAGAAGAACCCTAAGTGGCCATGGTTTCCAAGAAACAAGCCATTGGTGACTGGTGGAGATAGCACAGAACAGAGAAGTTATACTTACAGCTTCTGATGCTAAAGATTGGGAGTGATTCTTTAATATTAAAGGTTGAAAGCTAACATTAAATAAAAAGTAAATGGTATAAAAGACGGCATGAGATAAAACAATTAAGTAATATATTTTTAAAAACCCTTCCCATATGAATTTCCCAGAAATGAAGTCAGTGCTTCATTTGTTTCTCTCTTTTCCTTCTTTTTAATTAGATGCTGAAATATCCTACTACTATCCCTTAAGAGAAGACCACAACCCAGTATCTCTAGGTTGGGTGAAATAGAAGCAAATCCCTTAATCTGTTAAAATTGATATTTTCTGGAAGATCAAACAGTGGGCTTCCCAGCTAAACCAGAATTTAGCCCATTCTATAATTGAAAACTTTGCAACTGTCTCTTCACCTCAAGCACTCAAATAGTTCATATCAGCTGATCATGATCAGTGATATCCTAATTGGTTCTTTTCTGAGGAGTGAGCATCTCCAAAAGAGAAGATTAGTTGGAGAGATTGTCTTGACAAAGATGGTACGCCCAAAGAGCTGTTCCTCTCCAGTTTCACCCGGAGCTTGTTATCCTTAATGAAACTGAGCACTTACAGAATATGCTGCTTGTCCCCTTAGGATGACCACTTCCATTGCCAAAGGGTGGGCATGTGGAATGCATGTCTCTATGCATGAGTGTGTCCGAGAGAATTCTCTGCAAGAATTGTTTTTACTTAATTAGCTCTTTTTCCACTGCCCCCACCCCCAATCCGTGAAGCATAAATTAAGTAGGTGACTCTGTCTCCCTCTCCAGTTACAGTTCTGAGTCAATGCATTCATATAATCTTGGATAGGAGTTAAGCACTGGAACCCACCTTGCAGGAAGGATGAATGCTCTCACTCCCAAGTAATTTGCAAATGAAGTTTGTGTGACATCTTGCATCTACAGTAGTAGAACTTGGCAGTAAGGTATTTGCAGTAGGGAAAGGGAGGATAGGAGACATGGCCCACCGTCTGGCCCACTCTTCTTCTAAAGTGATTTCAGAATAAAATTAATTGTTTGTCAAGGATTTGGTTCTCTCTCTCTCTCTCTCTCTCTCCCCATATATATATGAGTGATACAATTAGATTGATAGGTAGCGTTTCATAGTGGGATTCTAGTGATGCCTACTTGTTCCTATCCTTCTCTTCTTAGGGTTAGATATTCCGATGTGATTTTGCAGCTAAATTTCTAGACTTCAACAGGTCCCAGAATAAAGAATCAAATCAGAAATTGATGCCAAAAACAGTTGGATGTTAGGCTTTCTTAGAGAAGAACTTTTGGAGGGTCCTTGCTGCTTTGAAGTTCTGGCAGCAAATGAAAGGCACAAAGTGAGGAGGGTGTGTGTTTTAGAAGGAATAAATGGAACTATGGAATTAATTTAATTCTTCAGTAGCTACATTAGAGCCTAGAAGGACAATTGAAAACATTTGTCTACCTTGCTTTAAGCTTTTCCAATCTAGTTGTAACATAAAGGAGAATTTTCAATATTTTATATGTTAGTATTGCCTACATTTTTTTTTAATCCTGCCTTTATTATTTTTATAAAAGACTCAAGGTGGCGAATATGCCTAACACTCCTTCCTCCTCCTATTTTCCCCACAACAACAAACCTCTGAGGTGGGCTGGGCTGAGAGAGAGTGATCGGCCCAAAGTCACCCAGCCGGGTTTCATGCCTAAGGTGGGACTAGAACTCACATTCTCTTGCTTTCTAGCCTGGTGCCTTAACCACATTCATCAAGATTTGCTACAGATAGTAATATTGTTTCAGCCAATATCCATGCATCTCCAAGAGGAACGACCACCATGTAGGTCTGTCTCACCAAACAAGTTGTACCAAACAAATTACTTGCATGGAAATAGCCACTGTGATCTCTGGTAGCCATCACAGTATTTATTGTTCTGATATATAGCTGTTATTGTTACTATAGAGCAGGAAATGAAGTCTCTAACTCTCAAGCTCAGAAATATCCCATAGTTTAGCCAGCATGCTGGCTGGGGAATTCTGGAAGTTGAAGTCCACACATCTTCAAGTTGCCAAGGTTGGGAAACACTGATTAGATAGTCAGTACAGTCCATCACCTAATCTGAAACTGTAGTAGAATTTTTATTCCCTTGGTGGCGGCAGTGGTTCAGGAAACAAGACTGGGCCTTGGCTTATGGAGTTTGCAGTCCAAGCCTGTTTTAAAAGTAACAGGAATGTCCTATGTGGCTGGAGTAATTTAAAGTGGCTTTGTGTTGCCTACAGTAACAAACAACCATTACCAAGCCAAATAAAAACCACTTGGCCTCATCTTTAATTTGGGCATAACTTGAAGGCAGTGAAGAAAATAGGGAAAGCTTAACCTAAAAGCGAGAGCTTGCTGGATGGGCATCCACATCCAGGTTTTGAATGCTCACAGTCTGCTAATCCTACTCATATACCTGATAAGTGAGGAATACTTCTTAATGTCGACTTGGTAAGGACCATCTTCTCTGTTAAGGTGCTGTTGCTTGATGGCTCTAAGGGCCCTTTTTCATTCACAAAAAGGCACCCCCAGTTCCTTGTCTTTCTGCCTGTCAGCCAGCGTGTCCAATTCTTCTCCTTCTAAATGTTTCCACAACTATCCCACCAAAAAGCTAAAGCAACCAGTGAGGTTAGGTTTCTTTTTTTGCCCGAACCTTTCAGCTGTAATAACTTTGAATCTAATCCTGATGCATAACTCCTTACTTGGCCTGCTCCTTTCCTCACCTGTTGACAGGTATTTTTTGGCAAGTTACCTTTGATTTAGCTGTAACAACATCCCAGTACTTAAAAAGGTTCTTGGCCTATAATCCTTTCAGAAGCCCCTATCAGTTTGTAGGGTAACTAGAGAAGGGTTTTTTCCTTCCCCCATGATGTCTTTTCTTGCTCACACAACAAATAAAGCTCAGATTAGCAATCACAGCATCTCTCCTCTCTGAAAACCTGGTAATTTCTTTGAACCAAATTTCCTGCAAGGATAGCCTGACATGCCGCTTCTTTATCTGACAGCTTGCTAGGCCTTTTATTTGAAAAGATGATGGCAAAAATGTGCTACTCTGAAATAAATTTGCATTTGCTTTACACAATATTAACTGATTTAAAAAGTGACAGATTTCTAGAGATTAAGCTCTAGAATTGACAAACACTGAGAAAGGCAAATAGAATTTCAGGCTCTGGCATAGGAAACCCTAGCAAATTTGTTCAAACAATTCAAGGTAATTGTGTTATATTTACCTCAACATCAATGCCACTAGTCTTGCCATTCAGTCAAGGGACATATTCAGAAGACCACCTAGTCTTGTTTTAGAAGGTGAAGCTCATTGATGGAAGCCCAAAATATCAGAAAGAATGTGGTCTATTGTTGTTGTTGTTATTGTTTTATTATTATTGTTATTATTTTATTTAAATTTATTGGCCGTCCAATTCCAATGGATTCTGGACTACTTTATGAACAGTATGTATATATATATGTATGATTAGTTGCTTTATAAAACATAGTTCTCTATCAGTTCTGCTTGTTCAACTCTTGATTCTTTGTGATGTTTTAGCATCTATCCAGACAATAATGAATGCCTCATTACAGTAAGGGCCATTCCATACAGTCTTGAAGAAGTGGTTATGAAGATTTCTAGGATCCACAGAATTTCACCAACTTGGTCACAGAAATTGAGAAGGTGCTGCATAAAAACACAAAGCACCCTATGATGAGACCAATTATACAGATCCTATTTTAGTCTGCACTTGGATCTAGTTTAGCAGAAAACAAATGTTGATATTTAACATCTAGATACTTTCAGGAATACAATAATATGATAGAATTGGACTAAGGTACAGGTTCACAAATCCCAACTCCATAATTAAATTAACTGAGTAACTTTGGGGCAGTTATTATTTCTGAGGCTAACTTAACTTTATGTGATGACAAAATGGGAGGGGAATGTGACATACATCAGCTTGAGCTCCTAGAGGAAACATGGGATACAAATGCAATAAATAAAAGTGGCCTTGGGTTGTCTGGTTCAGAATGAAAGCTCTGTGATTTGGTGGTTTTGTTGCTAACTGGAAGGTGGCATTAAGGGAGTTCTGTTCAGGAGCTGTCATTTATGCTATAAAGTTCCACAAGATTTCATCCTGGCCCCATATTTTAAATTTTTACATGAAACCACTTAGTAAGGTCATCCAGGGACTTGATATCTTTATAGTTTAAAAAGATTCCCAAATTGCACACCAGTCCCAGCTTGGAAGTGCAGAGTCTAGCACAATGGGGGCACTGGAAGTCCATTGTTGTAGTAACTGTGGGTGTTATTCTGTGAGTGGCAGCTATCAGTTTTTGGTGGTGCCTGTCTTCAAAGGTGGTGGAGGCTTCATAGCACAGGGCTCACCAGCAGGTTCTGTCAGCAACCGCAGCTTCTAGTTCTCTTGGCTGGATGTCACAGTAGTGTAGGGTTTCTTTCATAGCACCTTTGTAGTGCTTGCGTGGTCGACCTTGAGGTCTCTTCCCAGATTCCGGTACATTATAGAGCAACTGGCGAGGCATACAGTGGTCATCCATTCTGATGACGTGTCCCACCCACTGCATCTGGGCTGTGATAATCAGGAACATAATGCTGGTGGACTTCGCATGATCCAAGACCTCCAGGTTGGAGATACAGTCTTGCCAATGAATGCCGAGGATGGAGCAAAGAGCACACACATGAAATTTCTCCAATTGTTTGATGTGCCTTTGGTGCAGAGTCCAGGACTCACATCCATATAGGAGAGAAAGGATAACCACAGCTCTGTAGACTTTCAGCTTTATGGAGATATGGATGTTGTGTTGATTGAGCACTCTAGTACGCAGCTGCCCAAGTGCCTGGCTGGCCTTGCTGATCCTGGAGTCAATTTCTTTTGTCCAAAGACCCATCACTTGAGATGATGCTTCCCAAGTATTTGAAGCTGTTTACATTTGTCAGCTGGGAGTCATCAGCAGTGATTTTTGGTTCTATGGGGTTGGTGTTTAGCATGAGTTGGTAAAGTACTTCAGTCTTGTTCAGGCTGATAGTCAGGCCAAAGAGCATAGCAGTGTCTGAGAATTTGTTTAGCATCAACTGTAGATCACTGTCTTCGTGAGCCAGGAACACACAGTCATCAGCAAAGAGGGTTTCTTGGATGACTGTATGGAGGCACTTCGCCCATGCATTCAAGCAGTGAAGCTCAAAGAGAGAACCGTCCAATTAGTACCAGATGTACACTTTCTCCTTCAGACCCTGGACAGCACATGACAACATGCAAGTGAAGAACAGATTGAACAGGACTGGGGCTAGCAAACAACCTTATTTTACCCCATTGGAAATGGCAAATGCAGCTGATGTATCACCATTGTAAAGAACCTGTTCTGTCATTCCATCGTGGAGTAGCCGAATCAACTTCACAAATTTCCTCAGGCATCCATAATGTCTCTGGATGATCCAGAGAGCCTCCTTGTTTGTAAATGCCTTTGCCAGGCCAATGAAGACAGAGCAAAGAGGTTTGTTCTGCTTGATGCACTTCTCCTGGACTTGCCTCATGGCAAATATCATGTCTGCTGTACTCCATTCTGGCCAAAAGCAACACTGCGCCTCTGGGAGGTTCCTTTCCAAGACAGTGAGAAGTCTCTTCAGGAGAATGCAGGCAAAGATCTTGCCTGCAATGGACAGCAGTGAGATACCCTTATAGTTTTCATAGTCTGATTTGCTTCCTTATTTTTGTAGAGAGCCACAATGAAGGCATCATGGAAGTCATCAGGCATCAGTTAAATCAGTTAAGTATTGATAGCTGTTAAGAGCCTGTGAAATATTTTTAAAATTAAAAGAGACCTTTAAGAAATTATCCGCTTTCTGGACCTCTCAAACAAAAGACAAAAATCCCACAACATTACACATTTGGTAAATTAAAACAAATCAAGAAATTTAGAAGATATAAATAGAGCACCATTGTAATGGTTCAGATGTTGGACTGAGAACAAGAAGACGTAGTTTTACTTCCCTATTCTACCATGGTGCTCTGTAGATGACTTTGAGGCAGTCTCTATTTCAAATGAGAGGACATATTTATGTGCGCCATCTTGAATTGACAACAAAGGCACTGGGATAATTGACAAATGCTTAGGTGTATTTGTCAACATTTGTTAAACATCCATTATTGTGCTTGGGGTGTTCTTTTATAATGACTTCACTGTAACTTCCTCTCCCACTGTATGCCTCTTGTCATGAATCTCATATTGTGGGACCAGAAACCTAATTTGGATAATTCTGGGATAAACCAGCACAAAGCATTTAGTGCACAGTCAGTTGGCAAGCAGATGGTCAGGGTCATTTCCATAGTTAAGGCAAAGGGTCCTGATATCCATAGTGAGGTTCAAAGAATGAGGCAGGACAATACTGTAAATTTTTGGCAAAGCTCAAGTGATTTCAGTAGCCACAACAAAGATTAGATCTAAAACACAGAAAAGTCTAGATCAAGCTGTCACAGATACTTTTTTCAGCTTCTAGTGGAAGCTCCCTGCTTCCACTCAGTCACAAATGGTGCTGTCAAACCAAATAGCTGCTCAGGTAGCCTAGCATTTCTCTGCTCCCCCTCCTTTTGGCTCTCAATGTAGTGACCGCCTCGTGGACTCAAAAGCTGTATTACTGTGTCATCTTCAGAGTGGTCATCTTCAGAACTGCAGAATCGGGGTCCAAGAAACCCTTTCTGTTAAGCTAAGCTTTGGCTCCTCAGGCTCCTTATCCAGCTCTTGCTCCTCCTCTCCTACCCCTTCAGATGAGGACCTGCCTTAGGGAGCCATGAAATCTCTGGACCCATTCGCCAAAGTCTTTTAGGCTTTGAGCCTGTAAGTCTAATATGGTGAGGTGGTATTTTCTAATACATATATAATGAGCAGATTCCGGAAGTACCACAAAGAATAAATTCAGGGACTCAGGTTTGTAAGATTCACTGTTGAGTTTATTCTTAAGTATGTGGACTGAAATCCATATGATTTGAGCCTTGGTTAAAATCTTGTTGGTAGTCTAGACCCGCTAGTGAATGGGGATACCTGGCATGATTAACAGTATGTACAAAATTGTCTTGCAATTATATTTGATCACAAACTACTTTTGAATCATCAGTGTAACATGGCTATCAAAAGGGCAAATGCAATGTTAGGCTGCATCAATACAGCTACTGTTTCCAATCATGGCAAGTCATACTTCGATTCTTTTTTGTGTTAGTAATATTATGTCAAGTTCTGTATCATACTTTAAGAAGGATTCAGACAAGCTGAACCATGATCATTGAATGGCTATGAAGAAAAAGAATGGACTGTAAACTAAGCCTTCTGAGAGAGATTGAGGGAACTGAATATGTTTAGTCTTGGGGGGGGAAATGGTAAACAAGGTATTACAATGCTCTTTAAATAACTGAAGAGGTATCACACAGAAAAAGATCATGATTTGTTTTCTACCATCCCAGAGGACAGGACAAGGAATAATGACCTTCAGTTACAGGAAGACAAAAGTTCAGCTGACTGTTAGGAATAGGTTCTAAGGGTAAGCACCATTTCTGAGGAGATATTGGATTCCCATCCTCTTCATCACTTGGTCACTGATGGTGTACAAGCAGAGGCTGGACATCTATCTGTTGGGAATGCTTCACAGGTCTTAAAAACTGGGGTTGTTCCAGTTAGGGGACCACTTCTTTAAAAGGACTAGCCAGTGTCCTTTTCATGGAGAACTTGGGAAGGCAAAATTATATGGCTGAATAAGCTGGGCAACAGAGGAACAAAAGCCACAGGGACTCAGAGTCATTGATTCAGAACATATACATTGTATGTGCTTTATTCACCTGTACCTGAATCCGAGGGAAGTAAATATAATAGCAGAAAATAGAGATTCTACCAAAACACATATAAGCATTTTTAAAACAAACCACTAAGAGTCTCTGCTGTCTCATTCTTTTGGTATTTCATTTGAGAAGCTGCAAGCTCTTCTGTTTTGTTTTCTTTGTGCTAGTTGACAAAAGCACTTAAGCCTCCAGCCACATAACACCGATATCCATTTCTTCTCTCCACCTATCCTTTGACCCCCCCTTTGTGTTTTGTCTATTAAGCCATTCTAGAAATGACTGCCTAATATACAGGTGAAGTTTGTTCCTTAGAATTTTGGAATTCTCAGATTTTTTTTAAACTGATCTCTCTTAATGTTTGAGCTCACTTTTGTTAGCCAAAGCAGCTAACAAAATTAAAATTGACATCTCAAGGTGCTCCAGGGATAAAACAAAGGGAGAAAAACAAAGGGAAACTAAAGATATAATGTAAAAGACAATCTGACTTTGTGTTTTATTTCAAAAGCTTTCTAGAGTTGACAGGAGATCACATCTCTGAACCTTCCTCACCCCAAAAGTTAACCGTGCCAGAATGGATGTATCAAGTCTTCTGAAAGTTAAAGCCATGGATACTTGATACAAAGATGCATTGCTTCACAGAGGTATGTTTACTTTAGGCTGAGTGACAGGAAACCTTTTAAAAGACAGTCTTCTTCCTCTGACCAAATGATGAGGAAAGAGATGCTATTAATAGCAGTCCTGGATGTATATCTGGTTTAAGTATATATTTATATTAGCTTTGCAAGCAATCATAAATAGCACATTTAATGAAAGCCACAAACATTAAGCATACTGTAACAAAATACACACACACACACGAACACACATATATACACATACACGTATATATAAGCAATAAAGAGCATATGCCTCCGATTAATATATTAGGCCACCCAGTGAAATGATTTGTCATTTATTGACATTTGATTAATGATTCTGTTCTGCTCTGTATGCATATTTGTTATTCAGCCTGAACCCTCATGATGAAATGGAGATAAATAAACAAATAACTTCCACATAATAATATGAAATGGAAAGCTGCAAACATAATTCACTTTTATTCATAAAAAAGTAATACATTTGCCTACATTATCCTTTCCACGGCATCATTCTTTGCATGCCTTGTTCATCAAACAATTCCTTTCCATTCCCAATTTATACATGGGGAATGTGGCTTTGCTTGGACCGGTGGCCACTGACCAGCCAGTATCTCATTACAAAGCACAGCTTAGGAACTGATACCATCAATAAAATGCAAAGTCACTGAATGTCTTGGAGCCAAATGAAGTATCTTATGGCATGGAATACTATCTATCTATATGACCCAGGAGGGAGGGAGGGAGGGAGGGAGGGAGGGAGGAAGGAAGGAAGGAAGGAAGGAAGGAAGGAAGGAAGGAAGGAAGGAAGGAAGGAAGGAAGGAAGGAAGGAAGGAAATTCCTCCAGAGTTTCATTAGGATCAGAGCTTATGAAAAAGCTAGGAATAATCCTAATTAAGGAACTTAATTTGTTTCTTATTGGCCCCAAATCAGCATAAGGGGCAGTCTCTCTCTGAAATCCTATTTCCTGTGAGAAACAATCTGAGAGTTATCTTGGTTATTCTCCTCTCTGGTCAAATTGAACCACTCCTCAGGGCCTGGAGAAAGGGGCCACCAGATGAGGTTGCCTCTCAAGCCAAATTTGCCCTTGGTTCAAGCATTTCTTTCCCATGATGGCAATTAGCATTAGGAAAAGACAGAAGTTCCTATTGTCACATTGATTTTTGTCAAGAACATGACTGAGAAAAGGTAAACTTCTCTTCCCATAAATAGTGGTTAGAAAGATAACTCAGGAACTGTATGCTAAGACTTTAAACACTGAGATATGACTGTTAACTGTGGAAAAAAAGTAAACATTTGTTTACAGTTTTGATTGTATATACTATAGATTATGATTTTGCATGTTACTTTTCACATATTTGATAGCAATGGCAATCCACTTCACTTCCTTTCTGTTATAAAAAAAGCCTACACAGATGTGTCCATGAAGTCACCAGGACTTGAAGGAAACTTTATTCATTTTTGAAACCTCATGGAAAAGACCAAAAGCTTGAAGCATTCAAAAATGATTACTTTCAATTGAGTTTGGTTGAGTATTTGAAGCCTTGAATGCATTGAAATGCATTTGAATGCATATGAAGCTTCAAAGGAGAAACACCACCATCATTGATCTATTAATCTTAGTGCCAGTATTTATAAGTGAACTATGGCTATTTTATTCCATTCTCTTCTTTCTCTGGTTTTTAATTTTGTTGTTGTTGTTGTTGTTGTTTTAATGTAACTGTTGTATTGTCTTTCCTGTATTTGGCTATTGTTTCTGAGGTTTCTTTTTTTACTTTGCTGGTCATTGACTGAAATTAAATACATTTGATCTGATACAGTAGGAACTATGGATATAAAGAGTTGGTGTTAAAAAGTCTCCTCATTCTCACAACATGATGAAGCTCTCAAAGACAAGGCTCTTGAAAATGACCTTAAACAAAAATTTAAATCTCAAGCTATCTGCTGGATAATTCAAACAATATTTCCCAGAAGTTTTGGCTGGAAAGCCATTTGGAAGCTTGTGAGAATTAATATTTGCCAGAGAATCTACAAGAACAAATTTTGGAACTCAAATTTCTTTCTGTTGCTAAAGATAACTTCTAGCAAATTTGGAAAATGTTTGGTTAAAACAGATGTGGCCAGCTGTTTATGGCTGATGGTTGGAGACACATTATGGCACCAAATCAGAGAAGGGCCTTCAGTCTTGCCCAGTGCAATGCCCTCCCTTCAGCACTGTAGATACAAGAAAATGCCACAGCCATTATGAGTATGTCCCTGCTAGTTAGGACAATTAGAATCTATTGAACATGTCCCTCTCTATTATCAGTTTTAAAGGGAACCCTATAGAGCCCAAATCACCCCACATGAATAATAGTGTAAGGCAGTGTTATGCAACCTTGGCAATTTTAAGATGTGTAGACTTCAACTCCCAGAATTTCTTAAAGTTGCCAAGGTTGAGAAACACTGGTATAAGGTTTTCCACCCAACAACAGGGATAGCTTCTGATATTTGACAACAATTCTGAGACGACACATAACTTAGGTAGGTGCTGCCCAGCTGCCTGCAAAATAAGGCACAAAGTAACTAAAAGCATGTGAACCTGTTGGATTATGGATATGGTTTAGTCTTAGCCAGGAGCTTAGAAGTAACTTATCTTTTTATTAGCCAAAACTTCTAGCAATTTAAATGAAGCTTTTTATCTTTCACATGTCTTTTAGTTAAAATTACTGTTCTATACTTACCCTCTGATATTTTAATCCTTTTAGTTTCATCTTTAGGCCTACAGTACTGTTAGATTGCTTTGTGCTGATTAAGGACTACAGTAAAGATTGATGTGATTTGATTTGATTAAAATATCTCCTTTTATCCCTAAATTAATACAATCTTCCTATTTGCATTGACAAGTCTTTGGGAAGTTGGTTTTTCTACAAAAACAAAACAGCACAGCAGGCTAGACACTGAAAGTGATTTACGCTGTCCTCCATCTTCCATACTGCATAGAATATAAAAGCTTGTGACAAGCAAGTAGCCTTAATACTCAAATTGATAACAACTGAAGCGAATAATTTCTGCTTGATGTAAAAGAAATGAAAGATCAAAATACATATTTTTTTTCAATTTATAAACACTTTGATCTGTCTTTAGTTGTGATATATAATTCATTTGAAATTGTTGAAGAAAACATGTGAAGGGAAGTCATGAGATTTTTATTTCTGTCAAAAGGAAAATGGGTTTCAAAAAGTTGAGAAACACTGTAAACATAGGTTAGGGAAGGCTGCTTTGGACCCTGTCATTTATCCATACTATGATAAGGGGTTTGCTTCACTATCAGTCCACAAAGATTGGTGCAACCTTGCTTTATTAGCAGCCATGCTGAGGAAGAGGAGCAATAGCATTCATCTCCTTCAAGATGATCTGTCACTTGAAACCTTTCAACAGTTGGTAGGAAACTGTTGAAAAGCCTAAAACAGTATAACATCCAAAAGTACCAAACTATTTGTAACATCCCAAGATAGCATCTTGAGAAGGCCAACATTAACTTTAAAACGGAAGCTCTTTAATGGCCAAAATCTTGCACAAATCTTGTAAGAATTAGTAATGTTCTTCTATAAGATCTTGTGAAATTGTTGGGTTATTTTTATTATATTCCAGACATTTCTTAATTTTAATTTATTTACTTTTTCACCCACAGCATTGCTCAAGATGGCTCAGTGGCTCACTGAAAAGAACCTTGCTGTAGAACAAGGTTTCTCAGCCTTAGGAATTTTAAGGTCTCTGGAGTTCACCCCCCAGCATGAAGTGAAGTCCACACATGTAGTTAGGAGACAAATAGAGATCATTCTGTAGATTACACACATTGTATGGTCTCATAGCTCAGAATAAGGATGTTGCTTCCTTTTTTTCTTCTTTCGACATGTAAAATTACCTTTTGGAAAATCTGTCATCTGGAAAAACACTTATTAAAAATGTGATAGTAAGATTTTTAAAACCCGTCTAATGAATTGAATTGTCTTCACTCAATGAGTGAAACATCAACAGAACTTTGTAAATAATGAACACAGAAAAAGCAAATATTGTCTTCATTTTCACCAATGCAATGACAGAAACAATGTTATAATAAAAAGAACAAAAGACTAGATCTTCATCTGTGCAAAGAAATACTCAGGGTACATTTAAATGTAAAGTCAGCACGCTTATTGAAATGAGTAACTTCACTGATTTATTTTCAAGGTTATATCCATTTTCTTGGCAAAGTTTCTCCTAACATGGATTCCTACTAGTTGAGGGAAGTGACAGAGACAGAGAATAGGAAAGCTGATGTTAAACAATCATTTGTGCCCAAATACAACACATTTCTGTTCACTGTCACCACACATTTACCTCTGATTGCCTCCAAACAGCTCCTCTTTTGAAGACTGCTGTTTCAGTACCCAAACCCAATCATGGTCTTAATTTTAGCATGAGCTCAATTCATTGCTGCTTTTGACTTCAGAATGATCTGGTGCTACGCAAAGGATTTTAGAAACAAAAAAGAAATCTGTTTTGTTAGCATAGGAATTTAGGGAGTACTCTTGAAGACAGGAAGAGAAGAAAAAGGAAATCAGCTTCCTTACTGGGTGTTTTTGGTTTAAGTCAGGGGTTTGTTCTTAATTAATTGAGTGGATGCTTAAATCCCAGGCCTGAGGGTTTCCCCCATGAGCATTAGCTGGATTAAGGAGGAAGTAGATTGTAATCGCTTTAGTGTCAGCAGAGTTTTATATTTAGGGAAGAAAAAAACTCAGCTGTTGATTTGGCCTTCCTCTACTATGCTAAAAAGGATTTTACATTTAATTTATATTAGTGTGTGAGAGAGAGATTGACTTTTGCATTTTTTGGTTGTGTATGGGATTTCATATATCTAATTATATATGTTTCTTGACTTTTTCTTTTTAGATATATTTGGAGGGTTTTATGTTGTACTTGTTATCTGCCAAGAGTCTTCAGGAATGGGTGGCATACAAATACAGTAAATAAACAAAGAAGTAAATAGAAATAAATAGAAAGATCCTACATTACTGTTGAAATAGTCATAAAGTGCAAAATAAAATGTCAATTCTACAATGAAATTAACTTCCCAAGTAAACTATGTTTATAGTCTTTCCCCAGACTGAATAAACAGTCTGAAATATATGGATGATGGTGAAGCTTAAGGAAGTGTGCAAAAGGATTTATTACCCAAAGAATATTTATTTGATACCAGAATTGACTGATTTGGGGAACATGTAATTTCACTAGACTACATGCCAGATATATTCTGGTAGAGTAACTCATGCCCTTCCCAGTTTGTGCTTAGATAATTGAAATTCATTCTACATTTGGCTGCCCTTAAAGATAATTTGGAGGCTACAACTGGTCTGGAATACAGCTGTCCACCTGCTCTCCAGTCCAGGACCTGAGAGTACAGTAAAATAATATGAAACTTTTATAAGCTGCATAGGTTCCTATAAGGCTCTCAAGTATACCTGAAGGTATGGTTATGATCTCTCAGGCCCTGTATGGCTTGGTTCCTTGATATCTTTGAGGTTGTCTGACCCAGGTAGAGTCTGTCTATCCACTTCGTGCAGGCTATGAAGACAAGAGGAAGGGAGACAGGAAGCAGATCTGCTTGGTGGTGTCCTCTTCACTGTTGAATAGCCTGCTCTTGAGATGAGGATGGCCCCTTCCCTGCTGTCCTTTAAGAAAGTAGTCATGACCACACTTTTCTAACAGGTCTTCAAGGTTAAAGGCGCAACTTAGTTGGAAGCAGACGGTCCAGGGAGGAAATCTGATGTAATTTAGGGGTTACATGATGGGTTTTATCTTATTGTGGTTGTTTATGGTTTTTACTTTATTGTGAACTGCCTAAAATCCTAGGAGGAGGCTATATATATGAACTATTGTATAAATGAATAATTTTTGAAATAAAATCCAGAATGAAGAAAATCATATACTATTCCTTAGTGTAGTGCTATTTTTCACTTCTGTGACTCAGAATCTTAGACTGCATTTGATAAGAAATGTTAAAAGTGATTATCTGAGTAGTATAATGATTTGTCTCAAATTCTGCATTTAGCTAGGAGCAGCTCAATTTCAACATTTTAAAACATATACATAAATATATTCAAAGGGATTCTGTCTAATCCTAGACAGTTTCTGACTCAGGCCAATTGATCCATTTGCCAACCAGTCACTTCATAAAGTTCTGCATTTTTTCTGCACAGAGTCAGTGTCTTTTGATGATGGTTTCTGATGTTGAGGAAGCCTCCGTTTCATCCAGCTGTTCAGAACTAACCAGCCCACCATTCCCTTCTGTTTCTTCCATGGACAGAAGATTGACTGGTTGGAAATGTTAGGCCAATAACAGAAGGAGAGAGAGGAGGGTTGTGGTTGATTTTTCCACCTTTTAATCAGAATGATTTGGCTCAGTTCTTTTATCTCCATTGTCAGTGTTTTGGGGGAGGGACACTACACTAGACACTCCAAATATGTACTGCAGCTTTTCTCCCAAAGAAGGAACAACAGCACACAGTGACAGCTTAGCACACAGTGATATTGGAGCCAGTATGAGAGCAATGGGCTGACATTGGAAGCTTAATGAACCTTTCTCCCTGTTGCTCCTTTTACAGGTAAAATAAGGTACTTCTGCTGTTCACTGTCCCAAACAACAGCTATCCTCTGAACAGGGAGTTCATAAATAAATGTCCACATCATTGCTTGCACTGGGTGAAATTGATGCTTGCCCAAGAAGAAACTCTTATTCCTGGCATGCTGATCAAAGGATTTGTCCTAAGTTTTGAAGAAAATAGTAGGCACTCTGCATGTTTCCCTTGAGGAGGAAAACACAGAGTTTGGAATGCATGGAAGTTCCAATGTGTCATAAAGGATGGAAAGTTCTGCTACCTTGGAAACAGTCCTGCTTCACCCTTGGGGCCTAGTAAAGCCCATTCAAGCAATACTGCAACAATGCCAGAACAGCCAGTGTCACAACCTCTGCTCAAAGGTATCCTAGTGGCTCTTTATCTAGGGCGGCATAAATAGGTAACCATGAGATGGTGCAATACAATTCTAATTCTGCTGATTTCAGTTCCACTTGATGTTGTGAGAGGTATCCACTAGCATGAGGAATTCTTAAATTGCTTTCTCTAAGAATTTTACATTCCATCTTAGCTATTTTAAAGTGTTACAGTTCATCTGGTCACAGAAGATCTGCAGAACTTCATCCTATCACCCTTATAGATTGTTCAGAAGGCTGGTAAGAAAACAGGAGTTGATCTCTAATTTATAATGCAAAAAGAAAAGGGATGGTCTGAAAATAATGGGAGAGAAATTGCTTTATTTAGTGTTATGAGAAGGCACAGAAGCTGTGATGCAAAAATCAGTACATGTATAGGCCAGCCTTCCCCAGCTTAGTGCTCTCCAAATATTTCAGCTCCTTTCTCCCCATTCATTGACATCAGTGATGTTCCAGCTTCAGATTCACAGCCTTGGAGAAATCCATCAGGTTGAAGTGGGATGTTCAGTGTCTGGCAGCCTGAAGACTGCACTGAACTTATGCTGAGGGTGGTATTTCAAATGTCGGTGGGACCAGTACTCTATTTTTGGGGTGGAAGTTTCAGGGTTCTTAATAGGTAAAATCTATTTAGAAACCTATTCAGGAGCACATATTTTGCTCCTTAAAATCTTCCAAACTTACCAAATTTAAAAAGTGCCAGCTTGGGGCTCTGCTGACTCCTGGGATAACAAGAGGTACTATGGGATGCACGCCTTGCATCCTTAGTTTAAAGGATCTCAAGCACTCCTGCCCTGGTAAATGAGACAAAAATTGCACAGCACTTTATGTAGTTCTTCCACTACATGTGGGACTTGGATACCTTTGGACCTGATTTATATAATTTATCTGCCCCTATCACTTGGTGTTGAAGGGGCTAGGAGGTAATGCATATATCCAATTTCCAGAAAAAGAAGTCTATGTATGCAGTAATAGATGTGCTAGAAAGAAACACCAGTAACATTTGCCCAACATACATGGAGCCTTTAGAGTCTATGTGAATGGCCTAAGATAAAAAAATAGTCTAACAGACAAGCATCTCTACCCTTACTTCTGCCATTCCCAAATACATCACAGTGCCCTTGAAATTAATGTTATTTAGATCAGTTTGGATGCCACATGATGGAACTTGTCTAGGTCAGAAGGGATTTCTCTAGTTCATGGGGGAAAATACTAAACTTAAAGAAGTAGATCTGGAGATGGTGATCTGACAAGATTAAATCTGTAAGAAGGCCAGGTAGTAGATAGTACCTTTATTGAAAGAGAATGACTTATTTTTCATTAGGAACATGGAATGTGAGTAACATGAACCAAGGAAAACTTGGTTATTAAAGAGGAAATTTCGCATATTGAATTGGATGTTTTAGGGATAATTGAATATAAGTGGTTGTGAATTGACTACATTAAAACACAATTATATGAGATGTGATTATTCAGGACATGAAACCATACAAAGGAATGGAGTGGCTACAGTACTCAAAAATTACCCAGCAAGGTATGTGCTCAAGTATAACCCAATAAATGAAAGGAATGCATCTATTAGAATGAGTGGATATCAATTTTATACAAGTATATACAAGTTATGCCCTGCTTAAGACATAATGGTGGAAAGCATTAAGAATTCTGTGGAAAGCTGCAAGAAGTAGTAGATGCAACATCTAGAAATGCATACGAATGGGTGGTTGCAATACAAAAAACCAGAGACAAGGAGGAACCTGGAAAAACAGTGAGGTTGGGAAAATGCAATAATGCAGGAGATGGGTTAGTAGAAATTTACAAAAAGGGTTTTTGTTGTCGATACCTGCTTCAAGCAATTTAAACATATCTTCTACAGCTGTATATTACCCAGAGGTCAACATCAGAATCAAACAGAGTGCATAACGGGAAACATAAGGAGGGCAGTTGCTATCTGGTCAGCCAAACAATTTTGGCTGGAGATTGTGAAGGAGACCATGAGGTAATGATATCAAATATATAAGTTAAAGTTATAAAAGTAAAGAGTGCACATATGCAAGATTTGACCAGGAGGATCAAGGTCAGAATATAAGATTGAATACAAGATGAAACACATTCAGTGTTGGTAACTTACGTGAAAGGTAATCCAAAGAAACATAAGATGTTGTGAAAACATAATTTTTTAAAAACTGCAAAAACATCCAAGTGGTATCATGATATCAAGCAAGGGAAAGACAGAAGATGAAAATCTTAGGCCAACTGAATGGGATATGACAACTGAAAGCAAACTTTCAATTTTAAGCAAGAAAAGACACGGAAATATACCTCAGTCAAGAATATCAACAAATAGAAGAAAATAACATAAAATGAAGATGAAAGAATTTTTTAGAAGATCAGATTATCCCAAGAACATGTACAAGTAAGATAGGACTATTTAGAAGTAATAGAGAGCAGGTCTTCTTTGACATAAATTAGTACTTAGTGGGGGTGTAGGGAGCCACGATGCAACAGTGTCTCGTCTCTCATCACTACTAGATTTGACTATTCCATGGCACTGCCTTTGAAGATAGTTTGTGGCATGCATGAACATGTTACATTGGTGCTTTGAGCCCTACATTGATTTCATATGAGCTTCCTGGTGTAATTAAAGGTGCTGGATTTGATGTATAAAGCTCTATATGGCTTGGCACCAAGATACTTTCAGGACCGTCTTCTCCAACCAGATTCAACATACCCAATCCATGTCTCCTCAGAGAAACCACTATCAGTCGCCCATTTTTGTGAGATAGAGGCTCCCGTTGCACATTGCATGCATGTGCAAGAGGGCTGGAACTTATGTCACAATAGTGTGATACTGCTTTCATCATTTTGAGAAAGCCTCCAATGTTGCAGACACCTTTGCTGGTTTTTTCACCCAATTTCTAAGGTCACCATCTTCTAAAAGTACTCCATAGCCCATCTGTCAATGGAGGTGGCAATGAAAGTGTCTCTTCAAGAGTAGCCCTTCCCTGCCTTGGAATGCCTTCCCTAAACAATTTTCCAACCAGCAGAGATTCTTTTTTTTTTTTCAGGTCATTTAAACCATATTGTACATTCTTTTCATTTCATGGATCTCATCTGCTTTGAATTAAGTTAATGCCCTGTTTTTATTTCTCTGCTTTGTTTTTAAGTGGTGCAAAGTGATGTTTTCATTGTTGCCTTGTTTCTTTTTATAGAAGTTTATCTGTCCATGAGTCTACCTGCAATTGCAGATAGTGCTTGACTTGATGCTAGGAAAGCTTATGCCAAAATACATCTATAAATATTTAAGATGTTATTTTCATAACCATGCCTTTGATGTTTAAAAATGTATACCACATCAAAATAACCATGATTTTTTTTATATAAAAAGGAAGCAAGAAGGACTCTGCCTATAGTACAGAGAGAAGTATTATAGAGATGAAAACATGGCCAAAACTTCTTGTCATGATCAAAGAAAACATGTCTTCAAATATATCAGTTCTGCAAAGTTTGTAAGGTAGTTTGGAACCATAGAGTTTTATCATGGAGACAGTCTGTTGATTTAGTTGATATTTTTCTTTGCCAGACAATCGGTGCAACATGACAGATATCATGCAGCGAATTTCTCTTTCCAAGGTGAGGCATGAATTTGTGGGGAGTTTTCCCCACAGACCTTTTTCTTTTTCTTTTTTTCTTTTCTTTCTCCCTCCTCCTCCCACTCCTCCCCTTCTTCCTCCCTCTCTTCCCCCCCTCTTTCTCCTCTTCCTCCTCCTCCTCCTCCTCCTCCTTTGAATGACCAGATTTTCTATTCAGCAAATGCCTAGGAGGTTCATTTAATTTTTTTATCCCACCTCAAATTCAGTTCCCCTTTTGTCACAATAATACACTGTTCTTGCCTCGCATCCCATTGCTAGCTTGACAATGTCTCAATTTTATATGGAATCTAGATGTCATCCAATGGGACATGCTGGGGACCCTGCTGTTTGATGTCTGTAATTTCATATCTAAAACAATGTTAGCACCTATTTTTGTTTATTATATACGTCTCTCTTCTCTGCTGGTGCTCCTCAGATATATTGGATCAACCTTGATCATCCCCAATCAGCTTGTTTAAAACTATGTTGGCTGTGGATTATGGGAGTTTAAATCCAATATCTGTAGGGTGCTCTGTCAGGAAAAAAAGGTATAGATAGTTGACAAAAAGCTGAGCAAAATAAAAGTAATTAATGCAACATATTAAAAGAAGAATCACTTATTTCTAGAGTATTTGCCAGAAACAATAATAACTTCCTTTGTTTTAATATTTAAGGAAAGTAGGTTATTTGGAATATTACCCTGTATATACACTTCAAATGATCGCTGACCTTAACTCCATTAATCTGGATTTTACACTGATCTTGCACATAAACACTGTAATCCAGGTGGCTTGTTTTCTTTGCATGTATACATAATTGTGAACGGCATATCACTTCATATCACTTGCAAAAGGAAAGGATAAGAGGGGAAGCATTTAGATGTACCTGAACTAATGCAGAACTTAGTTTTTCTCTTTCAAGTAGGAGAAGGCTATGGGATGGTGGCTCACATAATACATTTTTCAATAACATCCTAATTTCTAGTTTGCTTTCTCACTGTTATTTCAACTTGATACTAGGGTTTTTTTCCAGATAATAAGGATATAACTTACAATTCTGACCACCAGAGGTATAAAGAAGTTATATTAAGCAATTTAAATTGCCCCATCAAGTCTGCATTTATCTTATGTAAATGGATTCAAATAATCCAAAGCTACAGAAAGCAGTTTCAGATCTATAAAGTAACATTCACATAGTGATTAAATAATTGCTGAGTTGGAATCAAAATGCACAAAGCTTTAAAACTTTTAGAGAAAAATGATGAAAATGAGTAAGTATAAATAGACTACCACCATGACTGATATTAGTTTGTTGCTATGTAACTTTCAACCCAACCCTCCCTATTTACATCTTGCCTTACTGCTGGAATGCTGAAACTACCTGTCCCCTTGAGGTGAATGTAGGACCCAACCTGAAAAGCAGAACTGAAGTATCCTTGAAAGCTGTTGGAGCTGTGGTGCAGAAATTATTAGAAAGGAGAAAATATTTAGCCACAAGATATTACTAAGGAAATACTATGTTTAAATATCAGGATCTGTAGCACATCATACATCATAGACCACAAGAGAGCTACCCAAACTAGGGAGGAGATCTACAGTTTTGAATTATTCGTGGTAGAGCATTGCCTATTCCATGAACATAAGGGGCCAACCGGGACATCCTGTACCATCAGGTTACAAATACGCTGAGAAAGGAGTGATCTACTGAACACATATTTTTCAGAATGATCCTTGACATGTATCCCTCTTTTGCAAAGTCTTTAGGAATACAATATTGTGTGTTAACTGTATTTCTCCATTCTATTGCTTTATTAGGCAATCTGATTACAAAAGCCTTGGTAATTTGAATATTACCCTTTTCC
Organism: Python bivittatus; assembly: GCF_059951505.1. Taxonomy (NCBI): domain Eukaryota; kingdom Metazoa; phylum Chordata; class Lepidosauria; order Squamata; family Pythonidae; genus Python; species Python bivittatus. The sequence continues at coordinate 4,744,836 of NW_028277028.1, forward strand.
ATCTCTTCCCCACTATTCAGCCACCCGTGAAACAGAGCATGTACGAGACTTTGTATATGATGGACTATACACCATATGCTGAGTGCCAGGACCAGCTATCCATGATGGATCTTTCAAAGGTATGCAATATTTTTATCAATTTTTCTTTAGTGTTCTTTGCCCTTAATTAATTTTTTTTCAGAGTTAACATTAGGTGTATAATTACTGATTATCTACATGGTTTAGTGAGGCCTGGTTTTGATGTTCAGACTTCAAAATATGACATAAATATAAATTTCTTATTTCACAGTTGCCCAGTTTTCTTCATCAGTTCCCCTCCCCCTGCTCTCAAAGTTTATGTCAGTTTTGAGAAGACTTCCATCAATCTGGAAAAAGAGAAACACATTTCCCAAAGTACATGAGCTTCTACTTGCTAATCATCAGCTAAAGACATGGGTGATGAGGGTGGGGGGCAAGAGGGGGACATATTATGAAACACGTATTGTGACATCATGGTACAAACTCCACCCCTTTTGTAATGGTGTTTTGATGTCACATGAACCACTTAACGGATGGAGCTTGCATTATGATATCATAACACATGTTCCATCATTTTGACAACACTCTGTGTGCTGCAGAGATGTCTGGCTCAGATTCTTTTGGTCCAATACTGATTAATTGGTTCTTTTTCAGGTCCATGGTACTATTAGTAACCAAATCCCTTATTTGAAGGCATCTTTGTTCTTTCATTCTTTCTCAACACCCAGCTTTTACAGCCATACATTATCCCTGGAAAAACCATTGTGATGATGATGATAATAAAAGAAAGGACATTTTTCAGTGTCTTTGCCCACACCCCAGCTGGGTATTGTTTTGCAAATCTTAATTGCCCCCACATAAAATTTAGCTACATTATATGTGATGAATGGTTTCAAGTCAGACAAGAGAAAATCCACAAACAGGCTTTTCTTTTGACCTATATGATGTGGTAGCAGGGAGGAAATGAGAGTCTGGTGACTGTGCTGACAGTAGTGATTGTAGAGCAGCATGTGTGTGGTAGTTTCAATGGCTCCAGTGCAGCAGGGGCAAACTCTCTGACGCGTGGGGATTTTAGCAAATCTCCATTAAGGGGAGCACATCAAGCCTCGCTCTGAAAAAGGTTCTTTGCTGGGCAGGAGAAATTAGGGCTGTTAGATATCTGCCTGATTCCCATGTAGAGTCCATGGTATGATGGGCTGTGTGTGCACTGAAATATGGCTGAGCTTGTGTTTGACATCTACACCCCTTTCTTGAATGGTTCTTTTAGCTTGGGCATCATCCAAATGGAGTTGTTGAAGTGAGCAGGTGAGTTTCCCTACTGTTGCCGGATGCCAAGAAGATTGAAAATGATCTGCTATAGCCAAGGCTGGCGATAAACTTCTTGGTGACATACCTCCGGGTTTAAAAGCAAGTCTTCTCCCTGGTTTAGCACTGCCAGATAGTTGTTCCTCACCTGTACTTTTCTTTTTTTTCCCCTCCTCCCTCCATCCAAACTGTCATTTCCTTGTTCATATGCTTGTTCCCTTTCTGCTTTGTCTTGTCTCTTTCTCTTCTCTGCCTTGTGTTTCTCTACTGGAACATCTCTAGTAGCAGCACTGCATGAAACTGACTTACATGCAAAGCCTGCCAAAGCCCTGCCTTTGCAGTTAACTCTTTACCATGCTGGTCACTTTGACTCCAGGGCAGACCTAGCTAAGCCAGGAGAGCAATGTGTTGTACCCTCAGAGGTGCAATTCTGGCAGGGGCTGAGGCCACCCAATGGGATGCAGCTAGGAAGTACCCAAAGCCACTGGGAGGGGAGGTGGGAGACGAGCAGAACAGTGGCAGACCAGAGACTGGAGGAAAGCTTGCAGACCACAGCAGCCTTAAATGGTCAGCAAGTGTCTAGCTCAGTGTTTCTCAACCTTGGCAGCTTGAAGATGTGTGGACTTCAACTCCCAGAATTCCCCAGCCAGTCTTGCTGGCTGGGGAATTCTGGGAGTTGAAGTCCACATATCTTCAGGCTGCCAAGGTTGAGAAACACTGGTCTAGCTGATCCTACTTGCTACGTGTTACCTGACACTCTGGAATGGGCACTGAAGCACATCAGATGTTACACACTTTGAAATGCTATTCGATAATGTCAGCTTAAGGAGAAAACATTACTCTGATACCATTACAGTCAAGGATAATTTAAGGCTGTCTCACCCATGAGTAGTAAAGGAGATGAAGGAAAGATCAAGAAAGGGGGAAAAAAGCCAGTGCCAGGGAAATGTGTACTGTGGGTATGTGCAAGACTCTCACTCCCTTCCCAATTTTGAACTACTCTGCTTTTCCGGACTCAGTTTCTTGTTCATGTCAAGATTAATCCGAGGCATAATGAGCTGTTCTGGCACGTTCATTAATCCTAATATAGTCCACATTCTGGCATTAGCCCCATGGCTAAAGGTTATAAAGCAAAAGTAAATCTCCTTCCCTGGGCATCAACAAGGGCGGGGAGTGGGGAGGGGAAATTATGAAGCATGCATTGCAGTGGAAACTCTGCTGCCTTGTGCTTGCATCTAATAGCTATGTTCCTATTGTTTATTTGATTACACATGAGCACATAATGTTCTTTTTGTGTATCGGGGCCACTTTATTTCCTTCTATGCCCTGAACAATAGTGCCATGTACTCATTTTAGTAGCCCACTCTAGCTCCCTCCCCAGTAACTAGAATATGTCATCTGACTGGAAAGTTCTCATTAATACAGAAGTGGCTTTGCTGTTGCCTTCTTCTAAGGTGATGTTGGAATTCCTCCTCCTAATTGGGGTTGTTTCCCTCATGCCTGTAGACTCCCACCTGCCCGTGCCTGCTGTGGATATCCTCAGGTTCACCTGGCAAGAGTGACCACCCTATCAGGAGCTCACAGTCCTGTCGGCATTACTCCCAGGAGCTCCTGAGCCTTCCTGCCATTTCAAAGTTATAATTTGGCAGGGAAAGGAAATGTGGTAAAGAAAAATGGAAAGATATAATTATCTAATTAACGCCTTCAGGTTTCCAGAATTTACAAGCTTGCACTGTTTTGCGCCATTTGGTTAGATTTTTATCATACTGTGGACATTGGATTTTTTTTTTCTCATGGGCCTACATAGTTATAATTCTTTCTCAATCATTATGATATACTTTTAAAATAAACATTTTAAAGCAGTAAATATAGAAGTATATGCCATATAGTCTGTAATCTTAGAGGAATTACATCACCAGATTGAAATATATCCAATGACTTTTTAATGGCTTAATGAAAGTATTACATTTTTAAAATAATCACATCTGTTTTCTCCTCTGCTGCAATCTTTTTAGTATGTGCTAGCTGCAGATATTTTTTAAGAAATCTCTGATTAATTTGATTGTTTTTGTCTCCATCTCAATAGCTGTGGAATATTGATGCTCTGTAAAGTTTTCTCTAACTCAGTGCCCTTCAGAAATGTTCATTTATTTCTTTCATTAAATTTGTTATGACCACCCACTTTGGTAGACTCTGGGCATCTTACAAAATCTAATCCATGGGTAAAACAGTTAAAAACATAAAACAAGAGAGCCCAAAATAAAATCCACCACAATAATAAAACACAACAGCCCCCCACTCCCAACACATTAACCCAAGGCCTGGGGACAAAGCGAGATTTTCCAGAACCCCATGAGAGGTGGTGCCATCCATATCTCTGGAGGGATGCTGTTCCAGACATTGGGAACTGCATAGAGAAGACACACTTCCTTGATCCCACAAGATGGCAGCATTTAATAGAAGGGGCTTGGAACTTTCTGAATATACCAGGGGGACAGAAACAGTTGGAGAGAGGTGGTCCCTCATGTTAGCATATAACTCTTATCTACTGTAAGATGTTCAGTTAAGTTCAAAGTTTATTTCCATCAAAGACCAAAGAAAAATGGTGTGAAAAAATGCTATAAAGTAAGAATGCTTTCAAAAATATATATTGTAATTGTTTATGTTTATCAGTTTACAAAATGCAGAGTGAGCAAACAGAAGAGAAATCCAAATCAAATCAATATTTGGTGTGATTACCCTTTGCCTTCAAACCAGCATCAATTCTTCAAGGAACACTTGCACACAGTTTTTGAAGGAACTCGGCAGGTAGGTATTCCAAACATCTTGGAGAACTAACCACAGATCTCCGGTGGATGTAGGCTGCCTCAGATCCTTCTGTCTCTTCATATAATCCCAGACAGACTTGATGATGTTGAGATCAGGGCTTTGTGGGGGCCAAACCATCACTTCCAGGACTCCTTGTTCTTCTTTACGCTGAAGATAGTTCTTAATGACATTGGCTGTATGTTTGGGGTCGTTGTCCTGCTGCAGAATAAATTTGGGGCCAATCACACGCCTCCCTGATGGTATGGCACAATGGATAAGTATCTGCCTGTATTTCTCAGCATTGAGGACACCATTGATCCTGACCAAATCTCCAACTCCATTTGCAGAAATGCAGCCCCAAACTTGCAAGGAACCTCCACCAAGCTTCACTGTAGCCTGCAGACACTCATTATTGTACCGCTCTCCAGCCTTTCGGTGAACAAACTGCCTCCTGCTACAGCCAAATATTTCCAATTTTGACTCATCAGTCCAGAGAACCTGCTGCCATTTTTCTGCACCCCAGTTCCTATGTTTTTGTGTATAGTTGAGTCGCTTAGCCTTGTTTCCACATCGGAGGTATGACTTTTTGGGCGCAATTCTTCCATGAAGACCACTTCTGGCCAGACTTCTCCGGATAGGAGATGGGTGTACCTGGGTCCCACTGGTTTCTCCCAGTTCTGTGCTGATGGCACTGCTGGACATCTTCTGATGTCAAAGGGAAGTAAGCATGATGTGTCTTTCATCTGCTGCAGTAAGTTTCCTTGGCCGACCACTGCATCTACGGTCCTCAACATTGCCCGTTTCTTTGTGCTTCTTCAAAAGAGCTTGAACAGCACATCTTGAAACCCCAGTCTGCTTTGAAAATTTTGCCTGGGAGAGACCTTGCTGATGCAGTAGAACTACCTTGTATCTTGTTGTTGCTTGCCATGGCATATGACCTGTGACATGAAACTGTCTTCCACAACCTCACCTTAGTAGCAGAGTTTGGCTGTTCCTTACCCATTTTTAAGCCTCCTACACAGCTGTTTCTGTTTCAGTTAATGACTGTATTTCAACCTACATATGAAATTGATGATCATTAGCACCTGCTTGGTATAATTGGTTCATCATACACCTGACTCTAATCCTACAAGATCCCTGACTTTGTGCAAGTGTACAAAGTGTTGCAAGTGTAAGAATTGATGCTGGTTTGAAGCCAAAGGGTAGTCACACCAAATATTGATGTAGAGGTTCACTCACTCTACATTTTGTAAACTGATAAACATATACAATTACAATATATATTTTTGAAAGCATTCTTACTTTACAGCATTTTTTCATACCTGCCTAAAACTTTTGCACAGTATTATACATACTAATTCAGTGTTATTCAAGGGTTAGCCATTGTTATGTTAAGGAAAATGGACGTTAGTCAACTTGGATCTTATCTTCCTGGCAGCATAACAGAATTTCAACATCTAGGTAGGTAGAATCTATTTGATCTGGGAGAAGAATTTGTATTATAGAAGGTATCAGGATGACCTACATAAATTGAGCAGATAAGGGGAAATAAAATGGATTCTAACATTCCTATAAAAACAGCAATACAACTGTATACATCTGAGATGGTCTCATCTGAAAGGTGGCAGATTAGGGAAGGCTGCCCTATCAGGTTGTTACAAGTACCACATTTCAGTTTTATACATATTCCTTATTCCACAGGACTTCATGGTTGCAACATACAGAATTAAAAACAAAAAACCAAAATCTTCACCTGCATACATTGCTTGTGAAACTTGATTTTGCAGAAACTGCAACTGGAAGCTCAGCTGAAAAAGAAGGAATTTGAAAGGCTTGTTGAGAAGAAACCTATGAAATACACTGAGGAGCCCATCTGTCAAGAGGTGGAACCACCTTACCCTATAAGAATAAATGAGAGTTTGTCAAACAGCCAAGAAGCTCCACTAGCATTCCAGCAAGTACAGGAAGGTCAAGAAAAGTATTTTCTTCCTTTGGAGCCAATTGCAGTCCAGAAAAAGGAAGCAGAGAGCACAACTCCACAGACAGATGCATTTGCCATGCCAGGTAAAAAGGGCCATCCTGTAATTCTTCACCACAAGGATGAAACTACTAAGTTTTTATTTTAAAAAAAGGGCATTCATATGTGGTTAAAGTCAACATTATGTGGCATTAGGAATGCAAAATTAGATGATGTGATTTTGATCCACTTAAACTCAAGTAAAATTGAGTAATTAAGTACTTCCTTGATTGCTCTACTTTAGGCTGCAGGCAGTATGCATGTGAATATTTTAAAAAGTCATTCAGTAAAAACTACATGCAGAGAGAATACCAACATTTTAGGATGACAGCCTTCCACATAATTGTTCATCTGGTATACTGTTTTTCAGTGAAGTGGAAAGTATTTTGTGAGACCATCATTACCTCTGGAGGGTGAGGCAACCTCCGTCCCCCATAAAAATATGTGAATCGGGATTTTGTTGAATGTTACTGATTTCTTTAAATATAATATAAATATATTTGGGCCTCTTGACTTGCAGTTCCTTCATCTCTTTGAAGGCAGGGTGCCTTTCCCTAATTCTGCCTCCAAGAAAAAGGGTTTTGGAACATATTGGACATTCTCTGTTTTTCTTAGAATGGTTTCTCTGACTGCTATAGCCATTAGATACTGTAAGTATCTTTGGGAATGCTGCCAGACTCTATAGGCTTGATTGATTAGCTTCAGGATATTCATGTTTATCATTAGCTTCCAGCCAGGGAATTTCAAAAACGGTAGCCCTTCTGTGCTATCTCTTAAGTTCCATTAAATTTGAGCAATGGTTTTCTTAAGCTTATTGTGCAAGTTAATGGTTTAACTCAGCTACTAGTGCTCCATCTTCAGAAAATCTCCAACAGTTATTCCTTTTATTAAATGCAAGTCTGTATTGTAGAAAAAGCAAAGCACTGTAGAGATAAAACCAAAACAATTATCACTAAGGATTTTCATTGGGAAGAAACCCAAAATGTGGGGGTCTTCACAAATACTTAAGGCTATAATAATGGATGGATGTATTTCTCCATGTTATTTTCATATCTGTTCTTATCTTTAACTGTTACAATGATTTTGTACTAGTAGCTTTTCCCATAGAAATATAACTACTGCTTTTACTAAAATGTATTTTGCTAAATTTGTTATTTTTCTAAGTTAACTCTGATAGCTGGATTTTCATTCCACATGCTGATGTCATTCAGTACAATGAATAGGCTGGATCAAAGGAAGTTACCAAGAATTAAGTGCTGCTCTGCTGAAGGCAGCTGGGAAATAAAGAAGCTCATCTAAGGCAGGAGCAGGGACTCCAGTGTATTGCCAATTGTCAAGGCAGTGATCAGGTGCCCAGGCAATTGGTTCTTTTAGTTCTTTTAGATCCAGAGACAATGAACATACCAGCAGGTGAGATTTGAAGCTTTATTGTTAACTCTAGCAGACAGATTTGCAAAAGCATAGTATAAAAGCATGACATACCAAGCAAGATGATAAAACCTATTCTCCCACTGTCAGGAACTACCATAAGGTGACAGCGGAAAGACCCCAAGATGGCTTAGATAACACAGCTCCTGGTACCAAGGCCTGTGTCCACACTCCAAGCTCCAGAGGCAATACCAGGGTCTTTTATCCCTATCTTGCAGTGAAACCTCATGACCCTGTTTCCATGGTACCAAAAAGACTTGACCTTGACTAGATGTTGCACCTGCTCATTGTGTGAATCAAGATCCTGGGAACCTGACTGCTTGAGGTCCTCCCCTACTCCCCCACTCCCAAGCAAGAGTGAAAAACAAGCTAGCTAAATATTATTATGACTCAGAGTGAACTTTCTTAACATGTGCAGGAGAAATCAAAATATGTCACCTAAACTCCTTGAAATAACAATGGTTTTCTGCATTGTCACTACATCCAGATGTGGCTTAAGTTGGCCTGTTTGTTTTGCTTCTTATTCTCAAATGGCAGTGTATAGGTTGTTCCATCATCCTACTCCAAAAAGCACAGGACAATGATGAATTAAATACGAGACACTTCACAAGCAAGCAACAAACAAAAGGAAGGAACTCTCTTAAGTTATGGGAACAGGGTAAAGTGGAAAAGGCCCTCTGCACTGGCTTTGGGGACTGCACATTATGCCCTCTTAGGATGGGAACCAAGGGAAAAAGAAGTCATCCTTCACACCAAATCTATACCCGCACTTGTTTGTGAATAAATCTGCACACCATCTAAACCATGATGCTCTGTTCTAAAATTCAGGGGCCCAACCTCAAAAGAAATCCACTGTTTGGAGACCATCACATCAGGGAAAAAATAGCTCATAATTAGCTATTCTGAAATGCATCCTGACCATGCTTATGGCATTCTTATAATACTTTGCTACAGTGTTGGTAAATATACTTTGTTCCATCCATATCTTTATACGATATTGTACACATTGTTTGAAACACTGTTATTATTAAAAATAAGAATAATTATTAAGCCATTCTTGAATGTAATTGACCCCCAGTGATCTTTTGGATATGGTGGAAAAAAAGTAATATTACAATGTGGGATTTTCCTTTTCCTGGAAGCATAGGTACTCCTTGCATCAAGCAAGAATTGGGGCAGAACTGGAACAACTATCAACAATTTATGTTAGAAATGCGGCGAGCTAATGAAACACAACTTAAAGAAATTAAGAAATTGCATTTGGGATCTTCTGTTTTTCAGGCAGGTTAGTTGAATTAAGTAAAATACAGAGTTGCTAAGATCTCAATACTTATGGAAATATCATCCACCCCTTTCTCAAAGAAACACAGAAACAACCCTAAAAACATGATAACCGAAAACCTTTGCTCCATATTTGCTCTTTTAATAGATTTTGTCACCACCACTGATGCAAGTACTTACCAAAGAGATTATAAAAATTGGCCCAGGGTCCGTAGCGGCTTGTATCGAGCAAATCGGAATTTCTCCAACTTTGTTTTCCATGACGGCTACTACGATGAGTGAGCATTATTGCATGGATTTTGATGGTAGGAAGAGTCTAAAGGTAAAAGGGCGATGCCACGGATTGGTGAAGTTTAAAATCCTGGCCAAAGGATTTGTCTAATTCAAGGAATCTTCAGCCACATTTATGATGTGAATCTTCTAAACAATGAGCAAAATTATCACTATTGACCACGTACAGAGGTCACACCAAGCCCCATGAATGTTCTGGATGTATAATACCAAAAACCCTTTGTTTCTTTTCATGTACTAGATTCCTCTCTTTTTGTGATAGCATCCCTGAGAGACAGCAGAGCAACAATATCTTAAAATAGCTGAAATAAGATAATTGAGCCATTGTTAAAACTACTCCTCGTCACCAAAAGACAGCACAAAGGATGCAAATCAGTTCTGGCAATCTTTATGAATCGGGTCTTTGGCAGGTTTTCGGGGGAGGGAATTCACCACCACTGAAAAGAAGTACTAACAGTTCTTTGATGTGCCTATATAACTAGAAAAACAAGACAGTATCCGAAAAGTTGTTCTTTAATAATTCCAGCTTGTCATTACCCATCCATCCTCTTCCTTGCAGGAACCCTTGGATGTCAGAATACATGGATAACTACAACATCTTCTTGAGGAAGCTAAACTGGAAAACTCAGAATCCTGTGTCAGCTTTCTGCTCCGCAGTCAGACCCATCTCCCGTCTTTCCCCTGAAATATCCACACAGACTCCAATAGCAGTGAATTCTGTACTTTAGAAAGGTGCTTAGGGTTTATCCGGCAGCTGCAATAATTATGGTATGAATTAAATTTGACCATACAGCATTTGAGCATGTAAAATAATTCATCAATTCTTTCTTCAATTTAATTATGACTCATACTCATAATGAAAGAGACTGTTTTGGAGCTGTTACATCCTGGGCTGTGGAATCCATAAGTAAATTACATAATGAAAAACTTTTCTTTCCTATGTAGAACACGGCTTTTATTCTTTTCATGCAAACTATTATTTCAGAATCTGAATGTACTGAAATACCTCTTACATATTTCTTTTTGATTGCAGTTCCACAAGTAACATAGAACACCTGCTACAGAAATTTTGGCATGGGATCAGGGCAACTTGAAGAACATTTGTAAACCAAAAACAACTGTTTATATTTCAGTTATTTATACATTTATATACTTGTTATAGCTTGTTTTTGATAATATATGTACTTACCAAAACAAAACCAGGGCACTGATTTGAACTGTATATGGAAATTGACGGTGCTACTGTGCAGTAGACTTTTAGAATCAATAATCTACAGATAATTTTTCAGGTTACGCCTTTTAAATAAACAGTAGACAAAACACAAATAAGCTGTGTTGTGCTTATTTAGCATAAGAGTGCTGATCCCTCATGGCTAGTTTTGTTGTTTTGTTTTGTTTGTGTAATCATGACGTTGTTACAAACAAGAACACAATTGGCTAGATCTTCTGAAATCTCTACTCTCCTACCCTTACACCTGAGTTGCAGGATGTCTGAATACAGCTGTTCCCCCAGATGAAAGAGCTCCAGGAAGCTAAGCTGGCACCACCTATTCTTTAATAGGGAGATTCCTTTGGAATCTGGATGGGGAAGAATAGTTTTCCCCTTCTATTAAACATAGCAGCGTTTCTCAATCTTAGCAACTTTGAGATATGTGGACTTTAACTCCCAGAATTCCCCAGCCAGCTCGAGTTTTTTCTTCTATTCATAGTTTCCAGACTCAAACAGCTTTTGGCTGTGTGGTGTTAGGAAAAATCCAGTGCTAGGATAACAAAGGATACTCTTTATTTTAAAATGTGCAGAAAAGAAAGGACGTTGGGAATAAGGCAGCTGCAGCAAGTCATGGGGGGCTTAGATCTATGTGCCAAAGTTAGCATTCATTAATCAGCAGAGACAGAGGCAGAAACTACATTACTAAGCAAAACAATCCTGAAAATAAATGACACACCCCTGATGTTTCTGCCTATGCTCTTTCCCTGTCAACCTTACCTTGCTGGTCCAGTTTTCCCATAGCAAAGGGTCATCTTTAACTGCTCAATATTCCCAGTGATTAAAATAAATGTTTCTCAGCATGTTGCCATTATCAATAAAGACTGCTGGGTTGAGAGTGTTAATCCCCCTAGGGCCTATGGGGTTATGTTGGGAGAAATTGAAAAGCTGTATGTTCAGTGTTTGTAATAATGAAAACAGTTTTCAAACATTCCTGAAGGCTACTTTTTAAGATCAAGAATACCACAGAGTAAATAGGACCACACAGTATTTCTTATAAACCTTTTCCCTTTTAAGTCCAGAAGGCAGGGAGGGAAAGATACAGGCACTTGGGATGAACTAATTACAGGTTCTCCTGTAAGTTTTTGGTTTTCATCTTCAGGCCACGAAAACTGAAAATCCCCCAGAACTGAGTAAAATTATGTATTGGTCACTTCATTTGGAGTTGTAAAAATGTAAGGATTAACAGCATTTTTGGTCTCCAACTGTCCTGCAAATAAGTTGCTGCAGGATGTTGAAGATGGTTAGACATGGATAGATGACAATAATCTTCCACCGTCTGAAAAGAAATCTCATTTTGAGATTGTAAGTGGGAAAGTAAGGCCTCCTTTTCTTCAAGCCATGTAGTAGATTTGATAATGCAATCTAAAACATGATTGGCCAATTTCACATTAATTTGATATCACAAAAAAACAGCAACCAATATAACTGTACAAAAGAGATGTTTGTATGCTCAGATTTTTGGATCTCCAGCAGCATCTAGTGGTCATAGATGCTGTGGAACTCCAACTGGCATTCTCAAGCTAGTGCCATGAGCAGACTAAGAGAAAGCACATTGCAGTAATTTACAAGTAAATAGATAAATACAATATGTTCTAGCAAACGTTTTTCCTTAACCTAGAAATAGCAAATATTTGGAGCCGAGATCCCCATGCCCATTTTCAGTGAAAAACACCCACATATATACATCCCAAGTTATTAGTTCCAGAGATAAAAATATACAGGTACTTGTAGTTATATATTTTCCTCTCTGTAGTTAGTATCAGCAATGTTACACAAGAGAGTTAAATTAAGGAAGTTATCCCAAGGAAGAGGCTCCAAAACAATTTCTGCAGTCTGGAAGAATGGTCATTAAAATGGGAAATGTGGTTCAGTGTAAACAAAGTTAAAATGAAGCACCTTGGGACAGGAAAAAAACCCACATATACATCACATATACATAAATGAGGTCTCAGCTAACAGAGACTAAATAGGAATATTCTGGGATTGGATAAAAGGATCAAGGAAACAACTTGTTGAGGAACTACTCTGAAAAGCACAAATTGCATATTGAAAATCATTATGAAATTGATGAATAACAAAATCATAATTTTTATTTAAACCTGTGTTTCAAATACATTTGCAAGATCATTGGTATACAATTCTGGTCTTTGTACCTTATACAAAGGTATTATAAAGTGGGAAGATGCCAAAAATGTCAAAGATTTGGAACTTCTTGCTTGGAAAAAAATAAATAAAAGGAATGTACACAATTATGCAAAGTGTGGGGAAAGTGAGGTGTTTTTTTTTAACCTTCTAATACTCAGACCTCAGGTCATCCAATGAAACAAGATGGAAATTGATTTAGGAGATGAAAACTTGACTCAGCATAAAGCAACACTATGCAAATATAGAGCAGTTACAAGATGTAGTTTTGCCCAGTAATTTGAATGAATTTCAGGAGAGTAAGATTATCAATGGCTTAGAGCAGGGGTCCTCAAACTTTTTAAACAGGGGGCCAGTTCATGGTCCCTCAGAATGTTGGGGGGTTGGACTATAGTTTGAAAAAAACATGAGAGGAGGAGAGCCGCCGGACCCAGCATACCTGCCATGTAGAATAGTCCGGGTCTGCGATCTCCCTCCTCGTGCATCACCTGCAGCTCCCGACACAGCCTCAACACTTCTGCTTCTGGCAGACAGCAGCGGCGGCCAATCAGGCAGGCGGGCCGGATAAATGACCCTGGCGGGCCATATCCGGCCCGTGGGCCGTAGTTTGAGAACCCCTGGCTTAGGGGCATGATGGCTGTATTTTATCTAACGCCAGGGACAATATGCTTCTAAATATCAAATGTCTGGAAACAATATATGTGTATGCACTGATAGATGGTGATGAGACGTACTAATGTACTATTAGCATCTGATAGGCCAGTGAACATTTGTAGTGAATCTCTATGATCCTTTACACCAGACAAAATTGTTTTGTGCTAGAGCCCCCTTACATAAATGCTCCCATATCCCACTGAATTACTTGGCAGTAGACTCTATGCACTCCCAGTCACTGCCAGAGACCTCAATCTTGCCATTTTTATTTTTCAGAGCACAGAGAAACATCCCTCAAAACAGGGACCAAAAGTATGTTTTGGCAAAAGAGCCACCTTTGGTATAGAGGCTGCAGCAGCTGTCTCCAGATGCTGAAGTTAGATGTGTATTCTAGTTGGCTCGTTTTGTGGCAGGGGCCTAACTTTCACACAGCATCCATATATTGGTTAGCCCCTCTTTATTCTTATCTTCAGTAGGAGATGAGGGTTTTAACTGAAATTTATCATTAATGGAATAACCTCAGTTGTTTCTTTCTAGACATATCATCTCCTCAAATTTTGTGACTTTCAGTACACCCACTTAACTTTTTCTGAGCTTTTTTTTATACCTTAGTTTTGCACTATTATCAGTTCTGAGAATATAAGAACTTGTAAAAGTGAAGACAAAGCTGTTTATAGGCAGGTATAATAGAATCTAACTTTTCCATGTTTACTTAGATGGATGTTCAAAAGGGCCTTCTCCTGTTTGACCCCTTTAACTTAGGTTGTCTATCAGAAATATTTTCTGGTTTAAAATGCCATAACAACTATAAAATGATTTGGACAGTTAAGATTCCTTCTATTCCAATCATTCTGTGTTTTATTTACTACGCTGCCTGCTTTTCCTCCATTTCTGATTGCATCTCTCAGGAAATTCCTTTCAAGTATGCAGTATGCTGCTCTACAGACAAGGCATACCATGCTTATACTGCAAAAATTGGTCTACTAAATGGCAGCAAAAAGTTACAGAAATCTCTTTGCTGCCATCTTGTCATTGTCTGAATTTTGGCAGCCCAGATATAGTGTCTACTTCAGACATGCTAGCATTTTTGCTGTTTTACACTTTTATTCAGAATGTCCTTAATTATGAAGTGGTGATTAAGGCCTTGGCATTTTTGGGGTAAAAGGGAAAAACAGGGAGGAATTTAGAGTTACATCCCAAACCCTTGAGTACCCCTATATCACATTGGCAGAAGATAATCTTGGAAAAAGGAGAAAATGCAAGTATTGTGGACACAGCTTTCTCTTTAACACACAAATATGCAAACAGTTTGGAAACAAAGACAAGCAATACATATCAATACACACACACACACACACACAATGAATACTTGGATTTTTTTTTCCAGAGATATTTTCTTGAATTTTAAAGAGATGCAAAACATGGTTTGAACTTGGCATCTGCACTTGAAGGGGAAACAAGTATTAATCCATTTCTTACATGACCTGTTAAAGATTTAGCTAGCTCACTGGAGAGCTTCTGTACCAAATTTCAGAACATTGGAAAATATTTATAATTTATAATGACAAAAATACAATGATTTATTCCCTGAGGATGAAGCCTGGAAAAGAAGTTGCAAGCATATTTGTACATGGAACCTTTCTCTTGTGTGTTTATTTTAAAAATGCCCTTTTTCCTCTTGGAGTTTTCCATCTGCTATGAATGACATGGAGAGGAGACTAGTTTCGGTGGGGGTGAAGGTAATGTATGGAAAGGGGGGCTGAGAGATACCAGCATGTCTGGTAGCAGCTTGTGTGCAGCAGGGGAGACAGTTAGGAAAGCTAGCAGGGTGTTGGAAAAGCTACCATATGGAGATGGGGATGAAATTGCCAAATTAAGATATTTTCATTCAGGCTTGAAAGACAACACAATCACATCTAAATAAAAAAGATTTTATTAAATCAGACTTGAAAGAAGTCACAGTAGTTTAATGCACTTAATAATTACTTCAAGTGCATGCTGTACACCACCAACCCATATGGATTGATCCTGCAATTTTATAAATAAAAATTAACATATTTACACTGAGAAAAAGGTGTTATTAAATAATAACATCTTAGCTGAGAAATGTGTAAGACTTGATTACTACAAAATTGCAAGATTATATTAGGCATATGTTTCTGGAATTACAAAAAGAGAAATTAAATGCTTCATTTGGTTCTGTTGCGATTCAAAACTGTATCCAAGGCAGCTTTTTTTTTTTAATCAACACATCTTTCATCCAATCTAAACATTTTTTCAATTTCTCTGCAAAGAAGTCTATCACAATATTGTTCTAAACATGGCTATTGACAGTAAAACAATTCTCACTTTGTGTGTTACCCACCAGGGACAAAATGAGATTTACCTATTTTAGCTTCCTTTCAGATCATCTTCATTTTTTAATTTAAAGGAATTAAGACCTATGTATTTGTATTAGAAGCCATTGTTTCTATAAAAATACAGAATTTTATTTTATTTACATAATAAGCATTATTTAAACTTTCCTATAAAATATGTACAATATTCAAATGCAAAATAGTGTATCACAATTAAAACAGGCTAGGTTTTGAAGTGAAAATCACTCACTTGAAAAAGACAGAAAGCATTCAATTCTTAGCTTCATTTGGTAATAATGCTGTGCGTGAACCAGACATGAAAAAAAATGAAGCTTAGAATATGAATTATTGCAGGAATGTTTTAAACGGCCATTTAAACTCTGTTCAAGGTGCCTGTAATTGTGCCAAATTATTTACTCAGCTATCTTGAGTGCTTGACTCCAGACGAACTCATTGTCCGCGATCGCTGCCTGAGCACTGGTTTTGCAAGGAATTCCAAATCTTCAAAGAGAGGATTTTCAATGATGTCTGCAGCCTCTGGTCTTTCTGTGGGACTTGGGGAGAGCATGTGCTTTACCATCATATGCTAAAGCAACAAAAAGAAACCCACAGTATTATTTCAGATGGTGAAATCTTTTCAATTGCTATCATTATCTAAGTGCTGTCCCCTTATTACAAAGCAACTGCAAAGACCCTTTCCAGACAATGACAAAATAATTTTCTGCACAAGAGTTGTGAATAGATTTTGTCTCACTTTGACCCGTTTTATCCCATCTCTTAGGATAAATAACAAGAGTGTGGCTACAGTTAATAATATTGCTTTCAGTAACTGGGTAATTGTCTGTTTATAAACTCTATATAAAAAGTAGTAAAGTTTAAAGAGGGATGTAGATATAATCAATTCAAAGTATCACAGAGAAATTATTAAATTTCAAGAACTTGTGCTTTCCATGTAACATGTTCATGGCAATTAGAAATAAAATAATAGAGTATGGAGAAAAATTCATATCAAATCAAAAGAGCAGATAACAGTAGGGCCTCACAGTTTAAATTACATTTGGAGCTAAAAGAAAAATATTCTCTGGCACTGAAAATATATTAGAATGCTAACATTAGACAGCACACCGGCAAAGGCACTCCCCGTATCAGTTTAGATGGCAGGAAAGCCAGAGAAGGGCCTCCAAATATGATATTTCAGGTATTTCTGTCCTAATGAACTATCAGTGCAGCTGTTTTAATGGCAATGACATACAAGGGTGGGGGGAGTGGCTTTATTCTAGAGTGGTCACAGCTGGGTAATCAGCCTCAGCTAGCAAAGTGTGCTCCATACCATGAAGACCATTTGGGCTATGTTAAAGCTAAGCTTAGGAGCAATTATAATTTTTTTTTAGCACTGACTGAATTCCCCTTTCCCCAGATTGATAAAGTCCCATCTACTGTGCCTAGAAAAGGAGTATTTTGAGGGGAAAAAGTTTCAAGAGAAGTCTTGCAAGGACTACTCCTGCAAGGATGCATTCATTATCTCTTGGATCCAGTAACTCACGTTTTCTTTCCCCAGTTAATGATGTTAAGTCATGAGGGACAAGATCAAGCACAGGAGAGTAATATTACAATTCACCCAGTGTGTTTATGATTTTCAACAATAAAATAAATGCAGCTTGGCCTAATAAAATCCCAAAACTAAAGCACAGCTCTAAACTGGGAATATAAATTCCTACATACCTCCTGTGCATATTCCTGAATGAACAGTGGTGGAAAAGTCAAGTTCCTTACTTCACTTAATATCTGTAACAGGTTTTTAAAAGAAAAAAGTTATTTGCATTGAAATATACATTACATGTGTTTTAGCTATAAGTCCTAAATTATTCAAGTTTGGATACAAAGATAGAATTTTCCCTTTCTGAAAGCACAGAATATACTGCAACTTCATAATAAGTAATGAATTTTCTTTTAGTCATAACATCATAAAACTATGCAAGTTGTCCTTCCTCTGAAATTTATTCCATCATATCTGCTTTTTTTAGATTGCAGAAACACTTGAATATAACTGTTTTGTTCTTGTGCAAGTGTCTACCCTGCTACTGTACTGAGTCCAATTCATTATTTCCATTCACTAAGTAGTTATAATATTTATACAAGTTTTCAGAAGTCTTGGTCTTGACATAAGAAAAACAAAAAACATACTTAAAAAGAGTAAGAAAATCACCCCCAATTTATGATAAAATTTTAACAGTTAAGAATATTAGTAATTTGGAATAGTATGTATTTGACACAGCAGTATTATTTTACAAATATACTCATGGACTATTTGTAGAGGGGCATACGTACCCTGACTCTCTCCATTTCAGTGCTGAAAGGGTAAAGAAGCTCAAACAAGATCAATCCTAAGGAAAATATATCGACTTTGTGTGAATAAGCATGTCCATAGATCTGTAAAATATAAGATAAAAAAATAGCCATCAAAAACAGAACCATCAGAATTCAAGCTATATTTTTCTTTCCCACTACTATTTCTGTCCAAATCCTTAACATTTAACACAAGTAAGACAACAGAGTACTCTGCATCAAATAAAGTCAAACAAATCAATTCATTTTAATAAATGCTCCTGCACTGTAACATACATAGTTATATATTTGGAACATGGATATCAAAACCAATGAAATCTCATAAACAAGCTAACAGACAGTCCCAAATAATCAAAAGACTAAACACTATGTGCATTCATAAAATGATGCATTTAACTCATAATAACAAACATGCATGTTTCATTCAAATGCTCTGGAGGGATGTGGGATACTCATTTCACGTATGCATATTCCTCTAAGACTGAGAACAGTGAGTGAATGTATTTCCTGTTAAAGGCTTATTCATAAAAGTAATTGCTCCTTCTGGTGATGAGCGCTAACAGGAATGTTAGCTAAATTCTGGTGATGAGCACTAACAGGAATATAAACAATATGAGGCTGCTGAAAAAACAATAGGGAACTATTAATATGCTTGGAAGAACCTCAATTTGGAAGCTTAGAAAAATCTTTAGAAAAAAACAAATCTAAGACAAAAATTAAAAGAGCCGTATGCTTGCTGGGTACAAAATAGGGTAGAAATTTGGGATGCAAAGATGAAATTGGGTATCTCGAAAGAAGATGTAGCTAGCTGGCAGAATGAACAGGAATGCCCATACTGCAACACTGATTTTTGTAGGTTGCATGTTATACTTGTTCTTTATGCATTCATGTACAGTGAAACACTCTTCAGTCTAAATATCAAAATATTTATGTTATTTCTTTAATGTGCTGGATTAAAAAAAACCCTCCAAAACTATAATAAATACCACTTAAATCCTAACTGGGGAAATAACAAACATACTGCAAACTAAAACAATTTAACACATTAAAAACACATTATATAGTTCCTATGAGTATTCATTATTACCACTTTCTAATAAGGCAGAAAGTATTATTCCCATTCTGTAGATGGGGCAAAATTCAGAACAGGGAACTTTCTGACTCATGCTTGACATGTACTCAAAACCTGAACCAACATTTGTGCTTTAACTTTTAGAATATCATTATGAGAATCCTGTAAGTAAGACTGAGATAAAGAGCATACCTGTTCTGGACTCATATAGAGTTTGGTCCCAACTTGCCCTGTGTGCCTGTCATAAGCCGGCATTGGTGTTAGAACAAATTGTTCCTCCTCATCGTGGTCCATTGCAGTCACTAGGCCAAAATCTCCAACTTTTACTATGTTATCCATTGTAAAAAAAATGTTGGAAGGCTATATACAAACAAGTGAACACAAAGAAAATTAAAATAAAGGGATTGACAACATACTTCATATCATATAAAACTGTATCATTACATTACATTATATCTGTCAGTTTTTACAATACTGGTGGAAGAAATCTTTGCCTCCTTCCAAAGTATAGAATATACACATGCACATTTGAAAACTATCTTGAGGAACCAATTATACTATGCTGTAAGATGTTTCTCCAAAATAAAAGAACATAGCACATTTACAAAAGTAATAAACAGGCTACCAACTAACAGTTAGTAGCAGCAAGCAGTGTCTACAAAAAATTACGCCCCCCCAATCCTCCTATATGGGCTTTGCCTGAAATTTTAAAATGTTTATTTCAATAGTGAAATACAGGTAGGTCTTGATTAGTGCAGTTAATGAATCCCACAAAATGGTTGCATTATATGAATTCACATTATTCAAAGTGATATTTCTATGGAAAATATGCTTGATGGAAATAAGTAATGAAAAATTTCAAACATAAATTTTTATGTGTATTAGTGAAATATTACAGTAAAGGATAAAAAGTATATACTTATAATTTAAATTTATGGTTATCAAAGTCACAGAGTAGTTATAGAAAACAAAATAAAAACAAAAAAAAATCTACCGTAGATTCAGGCATTTCAATATCTCATTGGATGACTGGCAGCGTCTAAACTCCAACTGTAAGTGCACATGCACTAGCCTGAATTGCGCACGTTAGCTGGACATTAACTATATTTTGGGTTGCATTAAACACGACTTGGTATCAATTTACAATTCGCAATAAATCGAGTATCACATTACTCAAATGTGCACTAATCGCCACCTACCTATACAACATACAAATATAGCCACCAACAAATAATATATGCAATTGTTATATAATTTTAAAAATTCACATATATTATAGAAATTAAAATAAGCTAAATCTAACAAAAAGGGAAAAACTAATTAAAAATATCAATTTACCATCAATATGGGATTAATTAAGTCCTTAAACTTGTCATTAAATCATAGCCATATAGAAACAAATTGCTTCATCTTCTCATTTTTAGAACATACAGACATTTCAAAAATAGATATCATATACCCTGAATCCATTCCTTAGTATCAGGAGGAAAAGTTTCTTTCCACTTATGTAAGATTATCCTCTTTGTTGAACCCCATGCTTGGTAGAATCAAAGCTCTTGATAAAATTACGAATTCCATATTTCAGGAAAACAATTTAACATCATATTTACATATTTATTATAATTCTTTCCAAAACCATATTAACATATGGTATGACTTCAAACCACAATGAAGCTATGGATGGACATGACCAAAAAAGCTGATGGCCAACCTTTTTTAAACATTCTTTGAAGGGTCCAATAAAATAGTATTTTCAGATTAATTAACTTCATTCTTAAATCATAAGAAGGATCTTTTTCCCATTGCTTAAAATCTGGACCACTGGGTTTCCAAGAATGGATATTCCAATTCTTTTGTTCCACAGTTCAGGTATGTAACTAATGCTAATGTTCAATTTTTGAATTTTATATAAAACTGAATTGTTGGTTTCACTTCAAGTGCTGCATCTCTTACATTGCACAATGTAAATTTCTTGTATGATTCTGGACCAAAATGAATCACTTACCTATTAATAACCAAATATGTATAACAGCTTTAAGCTTGTGAGCTTGTTCAAAACTGGAAACAAAGATCCTTTAGACTCTAAAATTTATTTCTCTCTAAACGGGCCCAAAGAGGGCAATAAGGGCAATATTCAGAAACTTCCCATTCCCCAAGATTACAGGGGTTAAAATAAAAGCCCAATACTAAAGTTGAAGTCTTTGTCCTTTTTTCTAGATTCTATCTGCTTGTATCTGCTCTGAAGCTCATAAAAGCAGAACCAAGCCTTTTAATCTATTTCCACATTTTGAAAAAAGTATCACCTTCAAACTGGATTTCCAAGACAGTTCATAGTGATAAGAACCTGCTATTGCATATGGGACAATAAGGAAAGAGAAAAACTGTGACAAAATTCCCAGGAGTCCAAGCCACTCCTGATTGCTTTGAAATTGCCTGAAATATCATCCTCTGGTAAAAGTTTTGTCATCTTATCTGAGGGTGGTTAGCATGAAGGAGATGAAAAGTAGTTTCAAAACACTAAAGGCAACTTGACACTGAATAAACTAGACACATTTTGAATACTTCCTCAGTGGCCTCAAATCTTAACTCGTCACCAAAATCTAAAACAACATTGTTAATGTAACTGAAATCACAATTCAATACAGACATTACTAAATGTACTGGACGTATTAACTGGCAATGTGGTGAATACTGGAATTATTCATATTTCAATAGTTTCTATTGACCTGTGATTTCAGTTATATCTATATTCATGTCCATTAACTACTGTCTTAGCAACTCCCCAGCGTATAGTGGGTAGAAAGAGGGCAACTGACAGCCCATGCAGTTAAAATATTTCAAGGCAAGGTGATTACCTAGATGTTGTATGGGACTGAGATCTGGGGGTAGGACAAGAAGGTTATTACTCAATTGGAAGTAGTCCAACAACTTCATTAGGAAGATGTTGGGCCTCCCCCAGGGTACTCCTGCTGTCTATTTAAGGACCGAGGTAGGGCTACCTTCCATTACTTTTAGGATACATCTTGCATTGTTGGGGCACTTTAAGAAACTAGAAAGCCTTCAAGAATCCCATCTGGCCAAACTCCGTTTTCTCCATTACACAGTTGGGAACCAATGGACCAAACTTTTGTCACTCATCCTACAAATGTATTCTCTACCACCTTTGGGAGAACTTAGTTCTTGGTAAAGAGTAAATATTAGAGATAGGCTTTTTGAAAGGGATGCCAATAAAGATGTCATTGCAGTACAATCATCCAAATTTTCATCTTGGTACCATCATTATAAAAACATAGAAGCCTCTCCCAGTACCTGGTTAACATAACCAGTGCTTCACCAAGGACTTCAACATCCCTTCGCCTGCAAACCATGCCCTCCACTGATCTCAAAGGGAGATTTTGTAATCTCCCTGTCGAACGTCTCTCTTATGGCATTGCTCAAATGAAGGACATTATCCACTATGTCCTCCACTGCTCCATGTACAATGAGATTAGGGCCAACTACTGATGGTAGATGAACTCAAGCTCCAATCTTGAAAAGGTGAACTATCTTCTTGCAGATGTTTCCAACTGTCAGCAACTGAGTTGCTACTTTTGCTCTGCTGTCATTTAAACTTAGAAATACGTAAGTTCTTAACTGTAACTTGGGCTTTATTTTGCTGTAAGCTTTTTACATCTAATACTCCTTTTATTACTTTTACAATTTTTCTATATCACTGTTATTTTATTGTATTTTATGGCACGCTATATGTTATGACCTTTGGTTACAACAATAAACTTACTTACTCACTTACTGTGTCCATGAATATATATGCTACAGGCAATTTAACTTTCCAGATTGGGGAGATTATATTTCATCTGGACAATTTATATTTTGTAACAGTATTTATTTATAAGTAATTTCTTTACAGTATATTTAGTATATACATTTTTTTATTTTTTATGCTTTACTGAAATTCTTTTTTAAGAGCCACCCAGAGTTGTTGAGAGTCGGGCAACATACAAGTTTAATAAATTATTATTTTATAATCTGCTTTATGTTCACATTGCAGCTAATAAAGATTACCAATAAATAAATAAATAAATAAATAAATAAATAAATAAATAAATGGATAAATGGATAAATAATAAAGATTATCAATCAATCAATCAATCAATCATCAATCTAGTTTTCCCCTGATATCGTTCTTAACATAGAGCAATGAAGAAATAATCCTGCTGAACATAAAGGGCTTCTCAAATATGCACATATAATTAAATAATTTGCTTTAGGGAGTTGAAGCATTATACTGTGTTCTCAGTACAAACCTTGAGGTCCCGATGCATTAATCCTTTACTGTGCAGGAACTGGACAGCTTCAGCTATCTGCAGGAATATCACAAGGCACTCAGTCCTTTCTCTCTCCTCTATTGTACATCTTCGGTTCATCCAATCTTTAAGATTTTCTTTCCTACAAAGTTGCATCTGAATATAAAGATATACTTTTGGAGTGGTAGGTAAAAGCTTTTGTACAGAATTGCTAGAGCAGTCCAGACTTAAAGTTGTTGGTCTCAGTGGAGAAATGGATAAAGAGCTTGCTGAAGATGAGTTTCTATTATTGGACTCTCTTGTGCTTGTTGCTTTATCTTCATAGTGGCTATCGTGAAGTGAATCATTAATATTATCTTCCTTATTAGAGGAATTGTCACAACCAGAGTCTTCAAAGACAATAGAAGAAGACGTTCGCTCCCTCACCCTTACTACTGATTTAGTAGGAAGATAAACTTCAAAGGAATGTACAGGATCATTATCATCAACAAGACTACCTTCTATATCACAGCCATTAATAAAATTATCTTGCATGTTTGACATGGGATTTGCCAATTGGATCAAGTCTCTGTTATCAGTGGCAGAAAACTCCAAATGAGAAAACTGGTTCTCTGATGAATCTGACTGGCCACAAGGTATTCCTACAGAAAGCAAAGTCTTCTTTTCTCCAGATGTAGCAATGACTTCAATGTGTTCCTTAGTAGAGAACGGCTCTGTTCTAATTTTAAATGATGGCACCTCCATTGGACTGGGAGAACTGAGTGGCCAATCAATACTTTAAATACATAAAAAAAAAAGATAATATTACAAAGTTGAATTAATCTTAACATATGTTGCCCACATAGTAGTAATACAAAGCTTTTTCCATTTCTAAGTATTAGGGTATGCATAGTTCAACAATGATTTGGAATGCTTTGAGCACAGAACCCCTCTGCTATTCATTATAGCAGTCATGTCTTTTTGCAGCCTGCCTTCCTGAGTTTGAAAAAATATGTCATTGTTTTAAGAGTTATTTTAACAAGATGACTCCTTAAAACACCAGCATCTTTTTTAGGCTTATGTGGAAGTCTAAACAAGGGCATGGCTGTTTAATTAGCAATAGAGATGAGCTGTGTTTGCAAAAAGTCTGGCAGCTTTCTTCCATATTATTTTCAAAGTGTGCATACCCCTACAAAATAGTTTAAATTCATTAGACTGATCATCAAGTTACTTTTTACAACATTCAGAGTATAAAGAACCTTACAAAAGAATGTTCTTCTGAACATTTTAACATTTCAAGATTTTTTCTGACATAGCACATCTATTTTCAAATCTTCCAGAAATCCTACTTACCTAACTGAGCAGAAGGGTGCAGCAGGTCTGGATTCCTTCCCCCTTTTATGGCTTCTAGCATCTTTTTATTAATGGGCCTATAGTAGGAAGTGCTATTTAAAACTCTAACAATCTCATAAATAATTTCTAAAATTAATTTGACTTATTTCATGACTGCCAATGAAAGGAGGAGCATTCTGTGGATCAATCCTCTTTCTGATGCCTCCAAGCAACCTTCCTTCTGCCTCTACCATCATGAGAGTGTTACTGTTGATAATAACTGGAGCGTTTTTTGAGTTTAAATATATTTCTACAATCATAGGTATTTCTCTCCACCTTTGGAGCTCCAACAGATCCTATGGGTCCCCAGGAAGTCCTAGAAATCATACAACTACAGTCTTACTTACTTTTGAATCATTTTTAAAATATGAAAATTCATTTTCTTTCCCAAACCATTCAGAATTACAGGAAACAGGGGCATGGTAGTTGGGAAATGTCTTACGTTCTTCTGCCATTGCAATAGTAAGATTTGTGACAGCACCAAACTGTTTATTCGAAGCTTCTATGGAAGATTTTTAAAAAGATGGGTTCTAATATGCATCTCTTCCCCTTGAGGGAAAGTCCACTACTCGTCCCATGAGGAAGTGAATGTGTTTTTTATTTTCTGTTTCTAATTGCTAATGCCCAAGTCCAGAATTGAATGACTTTATAAGGCAGAAGAAATAGAAACAGCCTTACTAAAGTGTTGAGCAAGTAAAGAGTCTCTTTTGCAGAACTGTCAAGTACTGTAAAAAAGAGGAGTTGATGGGTGAGGATCACAATGAACAGGATGTACCAAAAAGGCGATCCTGTCACGCAAAAAGCAAAAGTCCAAATAATGTGTGAAATGTCCAATAGACATCTCTGTTACAGTCAGGGAATAACACAAGAAGCAAATCCTGATTTGAATTATGCTCAAAACAGCATCAAAGAGAAAAGTGATGCTTAATTTAGGGATGGATGAGAAATTTGTTCCGTTTAAATTCTTATAAATTTACCATATTTGCACCTTTGAACAAAAGGCACCTGCCAAAATCTGCATTCTATGAATTTTGTGATACAGCTTGCAATTCAAAAACCTGTGCCAAAAATCTATGCAATAGAAGTGCCTCTGAAAATACATGTGAATTTTAAGCATTTTTTTAAAGTCTGCAACATTGAGAAACTAAGCAAAACTGAATATGAGAGGTTTATATATCCCAATCTCAACTGCAAAACCATATTAGACCTATAAAGGCACAAATATGGCAGACTTAAACAAAAGACCTGAAGTTCACTGACATATTGTCACAAACCGACAGTGACCAGAAACCCAATTTTTTAAAGCAGCAGCAACAGATCATAATTGATCAAGAGATTGCAAAGTAGTTACTGGAAGCACCAGACTAATAAATAAAAATAGATTAGTAATTGAACTCAATAAGCCCCATGCTCATAATAATGTTCTCTATAATGCTATTCTGGAGGTATTAAATTGTACAGCACAAAGACTACTGAGGGAAGAGTTTACACTGTCTCTGATCTCTTTACAGCTTCTGAGTTATTCAGTACATGTATATCCTGACTTTAATCCCTTACTAAACCCAAGATGCAACAATAGAATAATGAAGTTGAGATTCCCAATCCAGACATTACACCAGAACCAGATTTCTCAGCTTTATCAAAGTGGCTACATTATATATACAGAGGCCTTGATTCCTCTGCAGATACTATTCTGCAGAATTTTGGTTTAACATGATTTGCTAACACAACTAGTATTTCCAGAGTCTTTTAATGAACTTGTACATTTTCTAAAAACTGCAATAAATACCTTTCATCTTTCAACCACAGCTCATCCATTCTTTCTTGCCAACTCTCAGGTGGTGCTTCTAACCAAGCATTGAAATATCGAACAATAGAAGGGTGTTCAAGTTTTGCTAATGCTTTAACTTCACGCATAACTTTTTCACGTGCCAGCTCTCTAGAATTTGAGAGAAAGTAACAAAATAAAAGACAAAAAGTCAGTTTTATGCAGGATAAATTGGACAAATATTACCTGCCATGGTCTTTTCAGGTGGCAAAAGAGATTTTAAGTTCTTTGTCTGGAAATTATAACTTCCTACTCAGTAATTAATTGGAATAGCCTATTACAAGAGAGATTTTCCCGGAAGAAACTTATTCAATCCAAGATTTTATTACAAGAACTCCTCCTATGTATAAAATTATAGTGGCAGGACTGAGCCCTTTGAATGAATGGTTGGAGATCTCAAAGTTCCTCTCCCAGTAGTCCTCAGGGTCTACATACTCTGCACCCTTCCTTCCTGCTTTGGTGCCCCCATCTGCTTTAATAATTTTAAGGAAAAGAGAAAGTTCAAATGATTTACGAATATCACTATACCGAAAAGAAATTATTGTGAATTGCATGGGGGTAGTGTGTCCCTTCTGGATCTCTCAGCAGCTTCTGAGACCATCAACTATGGTATCTTGTTGAACTGGCCCTGGGGATTGGGAGCAGGAGGCACTGTTTAGCAGTGGCTCTCCTCCTTTCTCTGTGGCCAGTACCAGTCAATGCTAATAGGGGAGGGGGGGTCCAGCCTTACGCACCTGTTATGAAGGGTCCCTCAGGGTTCAGGGCTCTCTCCCCTCCTATTTAACATCTATATGAAGCTACTGGAAGAGGTTATTTGGCAGCACGGGGTTTGGTATCATCACTATGATTGGTCATCATCATCATCATCAGGGTATCATGATGCTGATGATACCCAATTATACATCTCTACCCTATGTCGGGCAAGTGATGTTGTTCAGGTGCTTGCTCAGTGCCTGGAGGCTGTAACAACTTGGATGGGGAAAAACCAGCTGTGCCTCAATCTTAGCAAGACGGAGTGATTGTGGGTCTTTGGCCCCCAAGAGTCAGGAGAGTTGACATCTCTGACTCTGGATGGAGTAACACTCCCTTGGACAGATTTGATGTGCAACTTTGGGTCCTTCTGGACTTGTAGCTCTTGCAGGAAGAGAAGGTGGCACCCATGGCCAGAGGAGCCTTTGCACAAATTCATCTTGTGTATCAATTGCACACATTCCTGGACTGGGAGACCTTGCTTGTGGTCATTAATGTCTTAATCACCTCCTGAGTAGATTACTGCAATATACCTGGAGCTGCCCTTGAAGACCATCAGAAGCTGCAACTGGTCCAGAATGCAGCAGCATGCAGTTATGGGTGTCTTGCAGTTCACCTGAGTTATACCACTGCTATGTGAGTTGCACTCGCTCTCAGCTGCTTTCTGGGTGCAATTCAAGGTGCTGGTTATCATTTTGAAGCTCTACAATCGCACAAGGCCAGGTTATTTGCTTCTCCCTGAGGGCATCTGCCCATCCCAATTGGTCAGATAGGGCTGCCCTGCTCCAGGTCCCCTCCCTTAAATGCTATCATCTGATGAGACCTTGGAAGCACACCTTCTCAGTAGCCATCCCAGCCCTTTGGAATAGCCTCCCACCTGAGATTCAAGGAGTCCCTGCCCTTTTAGCCTTCCGCAACACAAGAAGACTTAGCTCTTCCCACAAGCAGTGGGCTAGAATGGGGTTTGAGTCAGGAGGCTAATTAGTCTGGTGCCTGGTAGAAAGGGTGGGTTTTTAAAAAGATTCTTGTTTTTACTGGTTGTTGTGAGCTGCCTAGGATCATTATATGAGATAGGTGGTCACATAAATGCTTTAAAAATAAATACAGTGGTACCTCTAGTTACGAACTTAATCCGTTCCGTGACTCTGGTTGCAACTTGAGTTGGTCTCAAGTCGAGGTAAAGTTTCCCATAAGGTTCAATGTAAATCCGGTTAATCCGTTCTGCCCTCCGAATTTGGTCGCACCACGAGGCAAATTTCCCCATAAGGTTCAATGTAAATGCGGCTAATCCGCCCTCCGAATTTGGTCGCACCCCGAGGTAAATTTCCCCCATAAGGTTCAATGTAAATACGGCTAAACAGTTCTGAAACATATGCATTTTATTTTTAAACCTCAAAAACCTTCCAAACGCCACAAAACACACCACAAGCCTCACCGAACGTCTCCTTGCTACCGCGATCTCGCCCACAGGAAGCCGCGACCATGTGGCAGCAGGGAAAATGGCCGTGGATCCGGTTCGTAAGTAGAGGCGAGTTCGTAAGTAGAGGTAAATTTCTGGGGCCAGAGCTGGTCATATCTCGAAAAATTCGTAAGTAGGGGCGTTTGTAAGTAGAGGTACCACTGTACATTTTTTCCCTGAGCACCTTACTAAAAATAAGCAGAAGGGGGAGGGGGGATTTTTTTTTTTTTTAAGGAGCAGATAATGAACTGAGATACTGAACTGGAACACAGGACAAACAAAACCTCTACCTCCCCTTATGTAAAATGTTTCAGAGTGTAACAAAAATACTTTGACCACGGTCCACTTTGGAATTTTTTAAAAAATGTAACTTAAGACCTTACATTTTACAGAAGGCTCCAGAAGAATGTTCAGAGATTTACTAAAAATGTATTATTTATACTACAATGGTTACTGAAAGTAACAATATTAATTTCTTATAACGTCTTATAATTATTTTTTAATTTTTGAAAACCTTCTCATCCATTGAATAAAATAGTTCTAAAACAAACAATGCCAACCAATAAGTGAATCTCAGTGCCACCTAGAGGAGAATATGGAGGCAGCCAGAAAGGTATGTATTTACCTATTTGGAAGACGAATTCTTTTAATGGCATAGTTACAATCATCAACTTTGTTTCTGGCTTCAAATACTACTCCAAAACCTCCACGACCTAGACATTGAACTGGTTCAAAATCTGTTAGATACCTGCAAGAAAACACAGAAGTAAATTTAATTTTGGCACAACACTGCCAAACACAGGCTTGTATCTGTTGATTTCCATATTTGAGTTGTTCGTTGTTTGGTTCACATAGATGTGAACCGACATTCAACATAATGACCTGCTAACAGTTGGGGGACTGCTTGATTTCTATGCTTGCTACAGAAGAAAGAAAGCCACTTCTTTTATGGCCAATATGGCAGATCAAAGGAGCATGAACTGTATTGTTCCTTCCACTTTCACTTCAGTAGAGTATCTTTAAACTGGTCCATTAAGAGACCAGTGATCTGATCTCTTGATGTATGCTAGACATGAAGTTTGTATAGTGGACTGACAGATGAGTCACCATGGCTACTAGTAATGGTAAGCATGAGTCACTCTGGCTACTAGTAATGGAAAGCACAAGACTTTTAAAAAGCAGGAAATGGTTTTTTTATTGTTGTTACTTAGTAATCTTTATAAGTTTATTTTTAGAACTGGTTTCGCATTTTATTTGAAATTTTCTTTAAAAAATTAAGGAAACAGAAAAGTAATCCCTTTGCATGTAAAGCACTGGGCTACAATTTTCCCAATATTATCTTAATATAATACTTCCTGCATTTAAATGGTTTTTTTGGAGGGTAAGAAAACGCATCACAGAAATCCATAGACTAACCATATTAATAATGCATTATTAGAAATAGCACCTTTTAACTAAGGCAATTACCCCTACAGCTTTTACAATCCCACACTCAACAGCTTATCTGACAGTAACAAGCATACCAAAGCTTTTCTTTTTATTTCTTCTCCTTGCAACAGCTCCTCCTATTATTATTAATTTCTATATTTCTCTTCTTAAAAAGTAGCATTTAAGGGACAGCTTGGTGAAAGGAGATGGGGTTAC
This sequence comes from Python bivittatus, assembly GCF_059951505.1. Classification (NCBI taxonomy): domain Eukaryota; kingdom Metazoa; phylum Chordata; class Lepidosauria; order Squamata; family Pythonidae; genus Python; species Python bivittatus. Next base: position 4,775,181 of record NW_028277028.1, read on the forward strand.
ATTTCAGAAAGATGGATTCAGAAATAATGCAAATCCTCCTCCAATATAAAATGCACCCACTATGTTTAATTCAAACTAAAGCAGATTAGCTATCTGTGTTTAGTTTTCAAAGGCTATTGCAATGAATGCATTTTGTCAAAATCTAATGACTACTTTTACCTTGACACATATCCAGAGTTCTTAAGGTCATCCCAGCTGTTATCTTTAGTTTGTTCATTTTTATTATCTGTCTGACACTGAGTTTCAGACTCCTTCCGCTGCTGATAAACAAAACAAATAAAACTCAACCAGATTGAAATGTTAATAGTGAAAATTGTACGATTTCAGATGTGTATTCTAGATCTCCAAAGGTTGCAGCTAAATCACGTATCACAAAAATCACTATCTCAAGCAGATTCTACCCACCCAATCCTAGCAAACAGAGAATGGCTGCTGAAGATCTCCACCCACAGAAGGGGAGGGGTTCTAAAAATGGGCATTTTCTGTGGGGGTTTCCTTCATTAGAAAACTTGCCGCCAAACTGACAGCACCTCTGTCTTCTGATAGTTTGCAAAAATCTGGCTGTTTCAGAAGTCCTTTTGGATCTGTTTGTGGGGGGAGTTTCCAGTGCCAGATGAATAACTGTTAATATAATGTATGTTTTTAGGTATTATAATATTTTGTATCTATTTTTAATGTTTGCACTGACTTTGTTATTCTTATACACTTGTTAGAGTTCTTCAAGACTGAAGCAGTTTATACATTTCATAAACAAATAAATAAATATCCTCAGCTACTCTGATATGAACAAAGTGACAGTCACAGAACTTTTTAGGATAGAATTTTTCAGCGTCTGGCATCTGTTGTGGAGGACTGGTATCAGATATTATCCTGATACCACTCCTCCACAACACACACGCCATGTGGTGTGTAAGTATGAAAACATGGTATAAAGATATTATTTTCAAAGTTGAGGCCATATGATTTCAAGGTATTAATTCAAAATCTAGAAGCCTTGTTTACAATTCTAAATGTCACCTTTATTGCACTAAAAAACAGATACAATCTAAAATGCCTTTTAATTAGTTATTCTAATATTGATGTAGAACTGATTGTAAAGTTCTCCAAAAAAGAAATATATGTTATTTCACTTCCAGAATCAAATCCTATACCTACCCGGTTACGAGCATCAGGATGGAAAAGTCTGCGCACAATGAAAGTTGTGGCTATAATACAAAATAAGATGGTACTAGCAATTTCTTTCCACCAGTGCAGAAGTAGAACTGGATCTTTTTTTCGGATGATCTTAGAATTCATGTTGTCAGAAAATCTCACGGTTATCTGTGTGCTTCGTCTATTCCTGTCTCGTGTGTAGTATGGTAAAAAATAGCCATTATCTATAATAAAAATAATGAATATTACTAAATAGTTTTCTTAAACCAAGTTCTTAAGGTCTTTATTTGCCACATTCTGAGGTACCCCCAGCACAATACTCAGGTTTGAGTTTGGGATGCCCAAAACTGAACACAGGGCATGGAGATACCAGTGACATACTAAAGTTAAGATTTTTTTCCCTACAGGGTTGCTACTGCTAGTCTTACATAATGACAATTACCTTCCATTATGGACAAAGTGGCAGAGCAGAAATTAAGAACATCTGGGATGCCTGTAGATTCCTTTTTAACTGTGGACTATATCCAGGCCAAAAGAAATTGGTGCTACAAAGACTGAACAACATCAAATAATAGTATGAACTCAATTTACTCTCTCAGACCTCTAGAAGTATGCTAGAAATAGGTTCCTGAGAACCTGCAAGATATCTGTACACCCTTTCTCTAAACTAAGGAAAGGGTTTTTCAAATCCAAGCACACCCTCCTCCCATCCACATTATTATTTGGCAGGCATGCCAACATTCTTCTATCTCAGTACATTCGTGTCTTGTGACTTTGTGTCTTGTCTTGTCCTTCTCTACTGTAACTTTTATAAGGATCTTTGAAAGGATAGCATAACCCATTTTTTATTAAGTGCACCTGGAAGAATGGATTATTTTACATCCACCTTTTACTCTCAGCTTCACATGGAATATTTTTTTGTGGCAGAAGTTGAAATGAGGCAACAGTTTACATCAAATATAACCTGACAGCCTTTTCTCTCTCCTTGTCATTTAACTGTTTGATTTTGGTTGGTTGTACTGCTGATCCTTGATCGCAAATAAAGAAAAAATAGTTTTTTTACATTTATATCTGTAAAATTCTTCTCATTCAGAGATAAATCAGATTTTGGACTCTTTCCTACTTGCAGTATCTGGCTACCCTCTATGTCATACAAAAAGTAGAGTCTGAGAACTCAGATGGGGAAGGTCCTCTTTGATAAAATAATCTGTTGTAAACAATGAGCACAGATGCAAATGTTTCAAACATCATCGCTACAAAGCTGGATCTTTTGAAGATTACCACAGAAAGAGCTGTTCCCCTAGTGAATTAAACTCTTTGTACAGTAATGTTTCACTCTTTTTTTCCTCTGTGCCCATGATTTCTTCCTCTTGCTTCATCTCCAACTAGTTTTCTTCACTCCTTTTTCTTTCCTTCTCAGTAAAACGACTCATTTCCCTTGCTCCATCACAATCTTATTTTCCCCTTTTTACTACTTCTCTTGGAAGGTGGGTGGGGAGCATTTATGCATGTGCATAAAACAATAAAATAAAATAAAATAAAATAAAATAAAATAAAATAAAATAAAATAAAATACACCTGCCCATTTCTGCATGAGTGTGGTTTGTGTGAGAGGTGACTGATATATATAGATGGGGATCAATTAATTCTGTAAATGGGTTACCTTATTTTATATAATTAGTTATTAATTTCATTAATAAACTTTTTTTGCTTTGCCTTTTTTTAGTGGTTTCTGAAAAGTATATACAACCAAGTATATATACATGCAGGTATTCAATTTAATCATGTGGATACTCAGGCAGGGGGATGGGGGTAAGTCCCAGGAAATCTCCAGGAATGGTTTCAGCTGGAGTTGGCAACCCTATGTAGACAAGATAGTAAAGCTCCACATCACACAAGATTTTTGCCTTATTTTTAAAAAACATCTTGGCCTACTCTTCCTTTTTTAAAGTATCACACTAAATTCATGCTGTCCTCCTTTTGGAACAAGTCTCCCTGTTCTAAGTTATTTAGTATCCTTAATTTACCTAAAAACTTAATTTACCTAGAAGTTAATAATAGTTTTACAGCAATAACCGTATTGTGATTTTTCTTTAATTAGTGAAAGCCATAGCTCCTAATGGACATGCAATAATCTTTTGAAGCAACAGCTGAAAACAAAGCACAATTCACACACACCATAGGGATACTGCAGGACTGACAGAGCACCATTACTATATTCTTCATGAGAAAACTTGTCATTGCTGAGGCATTTATCAAATTCATCAGATCCTACCAGCACAGGTGTTCTTGAAGGAGAATCTAAAAAGAAAACAATCTTTTAATAAGAATATTAAACTACTCTTAGCACATTTTTAGTTTTATCAGTATTGATTCAATAATGACCAAGTTTAAAACCACCTAATTTATGATGTTCTTACCTTTTCTGCCCTTTTTAAGAGCATTATAGGTATGGAATTAAATTGCTTGCAAAAAGAGACCACCCAAGTTTAGTTAATGATTATTATAATTTCACGAAAATATTGAGTGTACACAGCTGTGCCACGGTATCTTTTCTTCATGTGTCATAAAACCCATAGCTTATAAAGGTCTCTGAAACTTAACTATTTCCCTCAGTTTATACTGCATTTGTATGAGAATGCTAACAAATATTCTAGATGTATGCACAACTTTTTAAAGAGAAATTCTAACTAATGTCTTCTTGGTTTCTTCCTGGCATCCAAAATGTATATTATCATGTAAAGAACTGGGTACTATCATTTTTTTAAAAGTACATGTTCTTTTATCTCTGTACATAATATAAAATCTATGTTCCCCTTAATATTAAATGAACTTTTTCCAGGATGCTCAATGGGCTGAGGTATACTCGTATGGAATTCTTCCATTTTTTGATGGCAATATCATATCTCATGTTAATGTACAGACTTCCACATGCAAATTCCAGTATGTTTTTTCAGTTCAGAATGTTTCAGAAAATCCAACTATATGCTTATTCTAATTACCGCCAGACTATAAACATTTCTTATTGTAGTTTTCATCAACAGTAAACAGCATTACTTTTTTCCCTGATAGCACTATCATACCTAATAGCAAAGGAATGTCCAAATATTACTTTTGCAAAGTTAATAAATTATGAAATACATCAAAAGTTTTAGTATACAACTTGATAGCTTAGAGAACTTATAGAACATTTTCCAATAGCTAAAAATCTGTCATAACTTTTCTATCAAAAGTTATACTCATCTTCAGTTTTGAAAAACTGATAAGTCCAATAATTTACTTACGAATCAAAGGCTTCCACTTAATCATGGGCAAAGGAATAACCGCATTATCATTTCTGGACTCCAAAGCTTTAGGATTAGTTGGAAACTTATCAGAAATTCTGACTGATGACTGAAGATACAGCTGACCTCTATACATTCCTGCACAGTAAATCAGAAGTCATATTTTTCATACAACTGATAAGTTTCAACCTTTAAATTTCATAACAGTATCTCAAGACTTTTAGTATTGCCCAAAGAAACAGTCTTCAGATAATTTTTTTTTTAAAAATCCAATAGTGTACCAATTACAATAATTATTGTATATTCTCAAGAGCTGAGGAAAGAGATAGCATCCTTATACCACCTAATTAGGAACTAATGCAAGTACGGATGCTGCCGAACATACTGGTACCCCTCAACTTTTCCCCAAAGAATCCCAATTTGCTGTGAAATAAGTTAAAACTGACATAAGTAAATTGCATCCATCATGATTGATTCCATAGGCCATACAACAGACACTTTGCTTTCAATGTATGACTTAACATAAAATGAAAACAGCATGGACATAATTATTGGTACCCCTAACTTAATATTTCATAGCATGCCCTTTTTGAGGCAATAACTGCAATCAAGCACTTTATGTAGTTCTGAATAAGTTCTACATTTCTCAACTGGCAAAACTCTTCTTGAGTCAACTGTCCCAGTTTTCTTAGGTTTGATGGGTTCCTTCTCCCAATTGTGAGTTTCAGATCTTTCCTTTGATATTCTATTTGATTCAGATCAGGACTCACAGCAGGCTGCTTCAGAACAGTCCAATGGTTGCTTTTCAACCACTCTTGGATACTCTTAGATGTACTGTATGTTGTGGGTCATTATCCATGACTTATGATTGAGACAGAGCTTTCTAACACTGGCCATTATATTTCATTCCAGAATGCCTTCATAATCTTCTGATTTCATTGTGCCCTGCATAGATTTAAGGCATCTGGTACCGGAGGCAACAAAGCAACACCATAACATTATGAAGTCTCCTCCAGGTTTCATAGTACAGATGGTGTTTTTTTCTTTAAAAGCACCAGTTTTTTCTCTGTGAACATAGAGCTGCTGTGACTTATCCAAAAGCTGTAATTTTGTTTCATCTGTCCAAGGTATACTCTCCCAGAAGTATTGTGGCTTATCAACATGCATTTTAGCAAACTCCAGTTTGGGTTTTTGTTGTGTCTATCTGAAAGAGTGGGGTTTTCCTGGGTCTTTCAGGCCACTTTCAGCCAGGCAGTGACAGATGGTGCGACTTGGTATTGTTGTACCTTGATCCTGCAGGTCAGCCAGAACCTGTTTTGAAGCTTTCCATGGTTCTTTCTCCATCATTCAAACTATCCTTCTGATCAGTCTGGGATCAATATTCCTCTTGCAGCTATGTCCAGGAAGGCTGGCTATGGTCCCATGGACCTTAAACTTCTTTATAATATTAGCAACGGTGGTCATAAAAACATGAAGCTCTTTGGAGATGGTTTTGTAGCCTTTACCTTCACCATGCTTGGCTATTACCTTCTTTGTTTTCTCCTCAGACAACTCTCTGCTTTTCTTTTTCTTGTCCATGTTCACTGTGCTGCACACAATGACACAAAACGCCTGAGTACTTTTCTCCAAATAGGTTGAATGATTATGAGATTGAAGACACCTGTAATGAGAGATCACTAAAATCCAGCAACGTCTTTTAACTCTAAGGGGTATCAACAATTATGTCCATGCCATTTTCATTTGCTTTATTATTTACAAGAATGCGTTAATTCATACAATTCATAAAAAGCAAAGTGTCTGCTCTATGCACTATGGAATAAAGCATGGTGGATGCCATTTACTTGTGTCAGTTTCAACTTATAATACTTCATGGAAAATTGGGGGTCTTTGGGAAAATGTGAAGGGGTACCAATACTTTTGGCCACGTCTGTATGTCAAGCATCTGTCTATACGGTAAAATTTAGATCTTCCATCTAAGCTTTCCACAAAAGGATAATCTCCACTCAGCATTTAATTATGCAAATAGGTATATACAAACATATTTGCCACAGTAGCATATAGGTCACTCTATCCCATTTCACACCTGCCACAATAAATCCCAATTTTTCAGCAACTCAATTTTCTATTTAGGAACTTGCTTACAGCAGATGCTTCACAGACTTCATAGAGCTACAGAAGCTCCATAGACTTCATATATCTAGAGAAGTTGCTTTACTGCAACTTCTAGCTTCTGAATAACTAGTATGTCACATACTAGGCAAATTATTTTGGGAATAAAGAACAGGAAATGACTAAAGCTAAACACTTTTCAGAGGTAAAATGGATTTTGCATATAGATGTTCTGAAGGGTGACTTCTCAGTGATTAAACTTGGACTGTGTTTACATGTTGTACCAAGCCATGATTTCCTTAACCATAGTTTGTTGACTAAATCACAACTGACTGGTTTCACACCATATGCCGAGCCATATTTTATGGACCATAATTGCTAGATTCATACAGCAACTAAGCGAAACCCAAACAAATCACATTAGGGATTGGTGCGATGTCTGAACCCAGTCCATCAGTGAAAAACCATTTTTACTGTATAGTCAAATAGTAAAACATTTATGGAAATCCTGGAGAGCAGAAAGCACAACAAAATAATAATTTATACATAAGGAGAAACTCTTTATGTATAAATAATAATTTATACATAAAGAGTTTCTCCTTATGTATAAATTATTATTTTGTTGTATAATAATTTATACATAAGGAGAAACTGTCTTCCCACCTCCAAGCAGTCAGATGAATCACTTAAGGAAGAAAAGGTAATTTTACACAAGCAGAGTACAAACACTGGGAGCACAATCAGATCAGAGAATTAGGGCGTGTTTCAACGATTACTACTGTGTTTATATCCCAAGTTTTTTAATTATTAAACATGATGTAGTTAACAGGACTGTGGTTCAGAAAATATGTCAGTGCATTTAAAGCAATTTTAAACAGTTAAAGCAACTGCTTCTCTTGGAAGGCTTATATGACTGCTTCAAAGGGTGTTCCTGAGGACATGACTGCTTTAAAAGTTTAAGGGGTGGGCCATAAAATGGGGGCTGCTAGACTGCATGTGTTACATATTGCTCAATAACTACAAACTATGGTTATAATTTAAATTTTTCAGCCTGCTTCCTCATCCCAATTAAAAGAAATGTAACCTCACTGTAGGCAAAGGAATTTACTTCTGGATAAATATGCACAGAATAAGCTTCAAAATTTATCAATCTTATCAACACACAAAGTACTGGTCATATCATATACATGAAACAGCAAGTGCCAAAGCAAAATACATTAAAAGCATAGCTCAGATTCGAATCACCTCTTTTTCCCTCTTAAAAGAAAACACCAATATCCTCTTTAAAAAGAATAAACAAAATACAGAATTTGCTTATAAAGATTGGGACAAAAAAAAAAAAATGAAGTAGGCAGCTTACCTAAATAGACACTGGATTCGGTAGCTCCTCGAGCAGCTTCCACAAGATCTTCTTCATCCTCTAAGATATCATTATCAGAGGTGTAGCTTGTATCATCAAAGAGGCTGATTGGAATTACTTTGCCATCTTTCACCAACCAAGCAGAAGCAACTGGAGTGCAAAACTGCAAATAAAATAAATAATTGTTTAAAAAATACATCCAATAAATGTGACACTCAAAAGTTTTTAGTGCACAGGTTTTTATAAATACAAAGGATAATTTATACAGAAGATAACTGTTTAAAAAAGCTTAAATTCCACAATACTATCTAAAAGAAAAAGAAAATTGTTTTGGTAACATTATGGCACTTCTAAAGAGCATTAACATATTTCCCATCTTTCGTACCTGGTATTCCCATTCCAGATGTCCTTCCTTCTTATTAAATGCCATAACCTTCCAGTCAGCTACCGAAACCTTTATCACTGTGTCCTTCATTATAGCCTCCTGTTCCTCTACTTCCGAAATGATTTTAGAATCTTCTTTGTTAATATGTGATTTCGTACTCCCTTCAAGAAATCCTACTCTCGTTTCAGTCTCTGGGAGATAACGTAGTTCAAAGTGCCCAACGCTAAAATTCCACCTTTAAAAAAAGATCAAGATTGTGACTACAAATCAGTTCTATCTTTATAATGTATAATAGAAGACATGCCATTTCTGAAATAATGCACCCTAGTATTCTGAAATGTAGTAAAACAGAGGGTTAAGTTATAATACTAATTTGGACCAACTAATTTCCACTGTAATATTATCAATTGGAAGCTTGATTAAGGGAGAAAACCTATAAGCCTGATGAAAGAGAAAAGTGCCTCAATGTCTGGCTTATCTTGACATAATTTTTTTTACAGGAGGAAGAAATTACTTACTGAATTATGTCACCTGTTAATTATAAAACAAGGATGCTAAATGTTGATATAGAAGATAATATTCATTTCCAACATTTTATCTTTAATTTCCAACTTTTTGCCCTTCTATATTTACAGAATGCATCTGGGTACATTCTAGTATCTTTCTACTATTAAATGCTGTTGCTGTGATGGAAAACTGAAGGGAAAGGTGCTTATGCTTCCTGCTAAATAGTTTTCTATAGCCCTAGAAGATTCCAATACTGTCCTTGTGCAGGTACATCATGTGCAGAAACCATGGAGAAGAATTATTAATACACTAAGACATAATAGTACTCTACATACTTTTCATTGCCGCTGCGGGGCCCAACAGCGCGAACCGTTTTCTGAGTTCTATGCAGGAGAAGAATATCTTCCTGCTCTATCTCATCATCATCCCAGCGACGACAGCCCACTGCTGAACATATGTATTTAACCTGGGGCCAGAAGGAAAGATTTAATTCAACAGGCTCTTCCTTAGTTGCCAATATCCTTATATACGTTAATTAAGTGGAAACTGTGCCATTTCATGTTATATCCCATTTGTATATTTGTATTCAAAAAGTAAAAATGGATTGCTTGAGTCATACACAAAATGGTGTTTCATTTTGGGCAAGCTCTAAAGTTAAAGCATTCGTATCTCCCCCCCAAGGTACTTTCGACAGTAAATATGTTTTTATTACAAATCATGCTGGTAGTTGCTGAATTAAAAGACTACACAGAAATGAAATAAACTAAAAATGCAACTTGCAATATGACTGAAACCGACAACAGGCAAGCCAGCTTTTGCAAGTTTTATAAAATTTTACAAGATAGGTTGGTAGTGTTATTCTGTGTGAGAGGGGGAAAGGCCTTGCCTAAGTTCATTTGGTAAGCTTGTGGGCTGAGATGAAATTTGGAAACAATCATGACTTAAAAATATTATTTAATTTGATATATAAATGTAATAAACAAATACAAAAAGTGAAACAAAACTATCCCTCAATATGTTCAATCAAACCTTTACTGGCATTAAAAGGACGAAAAAGGAAATATAAAAACACACAGTTACACATCGAAAATTAATCAGAGGGGTAGCCATACTCATTGTGGAAATTGTTTGCATTTACTTTTGAGTACTTCCTCCAAGAATTTAGCAACAATTCTGGTAATTGCAGGCACAGCGTCTCTCAATCTTTTGGCAGGATGAGACAGTGTTTAGCGGATATATGCCCTGCAAAGGTTTTAAAAGCAGTTCGTAGTGGAGAGTCTCAACTAAAGGGGCAGTCAAAAATTATATGGTGGATTGTATCGGGAGTGCCACAAGAACAGAGCCTCTCATGATTGGGGGATGTGTTTATATCTTCCGAAAAGAACCTTGGAAGGAAAAGAGTTTACTCTGGCCAAAAAGAAGGCCCTGAGATGGAACCTCAAGATCATACAAATAATGTGCCATCTTACCCAAGTAAGTTTCAATACCAAGCATGGCAGGGGAACAAACATGGGGTTGAGCAGGTCTGAGTTTGTGGTACTCTAGATCTAAGAATCTCTGTTTAATAATTCTAAATACATAGGTTTCATCTGATAAATATGTCATCAATCACAATCTCAATTTGCTTGAGCTTAGACATAATAAGCTGAGACCAGAGTGAAATATATTTGTCCATATTAAGATGTAATAACAGACTTCGAGGAGCAGCTCTAAATAAAATCCTAAGCCAATATTTGATTGTTATTAACCAGGCTTTGGTTTCTATCAGGTGTTGACTGGTTTCTGAGCAAATTGTGAGATAAGAGACACAACTGGGAGCCCCCAGAAGCTGCCTCAAGAAAGTTGCTTGAATGCTCTCTACTTTACAATTAAAAGCTCCCAGCCAAATGGGTATACCATATAAAATTTGGGAAAGAGGTTTGGCATTAAATATTCTAATCGCTGCAGATACATATTGATTTCCTCTTGTAAAGTAAAATTTAATCTGAGCAGCCGAACAATTAGCCAAGTGGATTGTCCTACTGCGATGAGTGACCTAAGAAAGATTATAACAAAACTATCCTAATTATTAGCTACCTTACTATAGGTAGTCCTCGACTTATGACCACAGTTGGGACCGGAACCTCCATTGCTAAGTGATATGGTCGTTAAATGAATCATGCCTGATTTTATAACCTTTTTTGCTGTGGTTGCTAAGTGAATCACACAGTCATTAAGCGAATGTGACTTCCTCCATTGACTTTGCTTGTCAGAAGCCCCCTGGAAAGGTCGCAAATGACGATCACATGACCCTGGGATACTGCAACTATAGTAAATACATGCTGGTTGCTAAGCACTCAATTTTTGATCACATGAATGTGGAGATGCTGCGATGGTCGTAAGTACAAGGACTGTCATAAGTCACCTTTTTCAGCTCCATTGTAACTTTGAACAGTCGTTAAACAAATGGTCACAAATCGAGGACTGCTTATATTGTCTAGCAGTAAACCCCAGCCCTTCTCAACTGGGGTTTCATGGAAGCCCAGGGGTCTGCGAGAGATCATGATTGAAAAAAAAAAAACAGGTTTTTTTAACTTCATGTGTTGCGCAATGCTAGTGCTCTCAGTGGTAGGAATTTTTACACGGTATGACTCAGCTGCTAGCCTGCCACTTTACTGTTGTTGTAAAGGTTCTAAAACATGGATTGTATTGTGAAGTTTTCAAATTTCTTGCCATTTTTATGCAGTGATTCCCTATAACCTGAAAATTATTTCAAGGGTTCCACCAGGATAAACGGATATTTTAATTTACTTCCTAACTAGTCAATCAATGTAAATGTTAATCCTGGAACCTTGTATATATGCATCCTCTTTCTACTTTCTAGTGCCTCTTTATCCTTTTGATGTCTGTTCTTTCCAAATATACGTGTGCTATTTCAAAGCAATTAAAAAACCCCAAAACACTAAAAGTCAAAAGTCTGTTACCAATGATTTTACCTTTCCTGAATATGAACTTAGCCCATATGTTGTTCGGGACTTTCCTCCAACCAGAACTACATCATCTCCAAATCTATAGGATGATTCAAGAAGTGACTCAATAGTGAAAGGAACAGCTTCAATACTCTCTCTGTCACGATCCCACTGGAAAAGGTCTCCATCCAAGGAGGGAATTATCATCTTATTCCCAAATACCTACAAAGTATTCAAACAGAAATATATATTTTAATAAGGAAAAAAAGGATACAATACTCATCAGAATCCAGAAATATTTAAAATCAAATGTGACCCAGATGAATAGAAAATTGCCATAATAATGACCCCTAAAGATGGTTTGTGTCATAGAAGTAGTCAGTCTGAAAACCAACATGGATCAGGGCACTATTCTGACAGAATAGTGCCCTGATCCATGTTGGTTTTCAGACTGACTACTTCTATGACACAAACCATCTTTTCCTTCAACCATAGAGTCAAACCATCTATAAATGAAAAAAAGTTGAACTGACTTCTAAGCTAGCTTGTTTATCTGTGCCTACACATCTAAGTTAGATAATGTTCACTATTTATACCTGCTCTTTTCCCAGTAAACCCATCCAAGGATTGAAAACTCATTTTTGATGTAAATCAATGTTTTAGGGCTAGGTTTATAATAACAGACTAATATAAATGTGCCTCATCACTTCTTTAGAAAGAGGCTTAAATAACCTCTGGTTTTGGTGCAAAATCATAATCAGTAATTTCCTGAGAATGGAAGGTAGTGTGAAGTCTAATGATATACAGGTAGTCCTCACTTAATGACAATAGGGACCGGAACATTGTTCGTTAAGCAGGGCTGTCATTAAGCAAGTCACCACATGACTGGACCTGATTTTATGACCATTTTTACAATGGCCGTTAAGTGAATCACCATGGTTAAGCAAATCACGAGGACATTAAGCAAATCCAGCTTCCTCAATGGACGCTTTTTGCCGGAATTCGCTTAATGACCACATGATTTGCTTAACGACTGTGGTGAGTCACTTAACTGTCATAAAAAGGTAGCAAATCGTGATCATGTGGCCGCGAGGGGGAAGGTTTGTGATGGTTATAAGTGCTAATACAGGTTGTAAAGCACTTTTTCTAAGGCCATCGTAACTTCAAAGCATCGTTAAACAAATAGTTGTTAAGTGAGAACTACCTGTACATATGAATTAGGCCATGAGAGAAAGAATGGAACTGGAAGAGTTTTTTCTATAAAACTGAAATGTGTGTATACTGTGGAATTTTCTTGTTGCACTTTCAAATAGCAAAGCCCGGTGTCTTTCTACAAATTGCTTTCAAAGCTAAAATATGTAATTTGTTATGGGGCACAGTGGGTCTGTTATTCAAAAATAAAATTTATAAGCCCCTTTAGCACACAGAAGAGTTTGTCAGGATCGTTGGATCCTAGCCATTGTCTTTTCCAGAAAGAAGAAAAAGAACTGATTTTCTCCTTTTAGATACGAGATCCGCTGTATTTCAGATCAAAGACAAAGAAACATCTTGCTCTGAGATATAAAGTCCATGTGTAATTTCAGCAATACGTGGAATAAGATCTGGCAGAAATATAAGCTGGAACCATAAGAGGCAGAGAAACTGGAGGATATATTATTAACATGCAATGAATGATAGACACTAAATTTGATCTTAGCCAAGATTAAGAATAATGGAAAAATCAACAGAATTCCAAGGATAGATAGATAATTACTCATTATATAAAGGCTTTTGACTGACCATAACAAATTGTGGTTAAAAATGTGTTTATTGGGCCACCGCATCTGCTTACTGAAAAATATCTAAGATGGCCTAGATTTGAATGGAATATGAAACAATTAATTTGAACTTGGGAAAGGAGTATGTCAAGTTCTATACTGTAACCTTAATTATTTAACTTAAATGTAGACTATGTCAAGAGAAATGCTGGCCTAGAAGAAATAACAACGCCACAGATATGCTATGGATACCATTTTGATGGCTGAAAGCAATTGAATGAACTTAAGAAATACCTTGTTGAAATTTAAAGAGTACAAAAGATAGCCTTCTGCTATATTAACCCCATCCCCCAAAGAGTATGTCAAAACTTCATCTTCCTAGCCTCAAAAATTCACAGGGGTGGTGATTGTAACATGAAATGAAAAGATCTGCTACTTGGGAGAAAGCAGAGTGGAATCTGATTAATATTGGATGGGAGACCATAAGGAAATCCTATGGCTGTAGGCTAGATCAAAGTCAGGAACAAAACAAAGAAACAGAAGAAGGTAATGACAAACCACTTCCATAACGTTGCCATGAAAATTACATGGATATATTCTTGTTTATTTCCAGGAACTGAGCTTGACTTGAAAGGGGCACTGCCCATCTAATGGCTGTCCATCTGTACCAATCAATGACTACAATTTAGGAGGTAACAATTAGTATCATTCCAGCCATAACATATATATCAGAAAGTTCTAGTGTAGCACAATAGCAAAAAAATGACAACAAAAATCCATCATGTAGAAATTGATATACAGTCAGGTCCAGAAATATTGGGACATTGACACAATTCTAACATCTTTGGCTCTATCCACCACCACAATGGATTTGGAATGAAACAAACACAATGTGCGTTAACTGCAGACTGTCAGCTTTAATTTGAGGGTATGTACATCCAACTCAAGTGAACGGTGTAGGAATTACAACAGTTTGCGTATGTGCCTCCTACTTGTTAAGGGACCAAAAGTAATGGGACAATTGGCTTCTCAGCTGTTCCATGGCCAGGTGTGTGATATCCCCTCAGTACCCCAATTACAATGTGCAGATAAAAGGCCCAGAGTTCATTTCAAGTGTGCTATTTGCATTTGGAATCTGTTGCTGTCAACTCTCAAGATGAGATCCAAAGAGTTGTCACTATCAGTGAAGCAAGCCATCATTAGGCTGAAGAAACAAAACAAACCCATCAGAGAGATAGCAAGAACATTAGGTGTGGCCAAAACAACTGTTTGGAACATTCTCAAAAAGAAGGAACGCACCAGTGAGCTCAGCAACACCAAAAGACCCGGGAGACAATGGAAAACAACTGTGGTGGATGACCGAAGAATCCTTTCCCTGGTGAAGAAAACACCCTTCACAACAGTTGGCCAGATCAAGAACACTCTCCAGGAGGTAGGTGTATGTGTGTCAAAGTCAACAATCAAAAGAAGACTTCACCAGAGTGAATACAGAGGGTTCACCACAAGATGTAAACCATTGGTGAGCCTCAAAAACAGGAAGGCCAGATTAGAGTTTGCCAAACGACATCTAAAAAAGCCTTCACAGTTCTGGAACATCATCCTATGGACAGATGAGACCAAGATCAACTTGTACCAGAGTGATGGGAAGAGAAGAGTATGGAGAAGGAAAGGAACTGCTCATGATCCTAAGCATACCACCTCATCAGTGAAGCATGGTGGTGGTAGTGTCATGGCGTGGGCATGTATGGCTGCCAATGGAACTGGTTCTCTTGTATTTATTGATGATGTGACTGCTGACAAAAGCACCAGGATGAATTCTGCAGTGTTTCGGGCAATATTATCTGCTCACATTCAACCAAATGCTGCAGAACTCATTGGACGGCGCTTCACAGTACAGATGGACAATGACCCAAAGCATACTGCAAAAGCAACCAAAGAGTTTTTGAAGGGACAGAAGTGGAATGTTAGGCAATGGCCAAGTCAATCACCTGACCTGAATCCCATTGAACATGCATTTCACTTGCTGAAGACAAAACTGAAGGGAAAATGCCCCAAGAACAAGCAGGAACTGAAGATAGTTGCAGTAGAGGCCTGGCAGAGCATCACCAGGGATGAAACCCAGCGTCTGGTGATGTCTATGCGTTCCAGGCTTCAGGCTGTGATTGACTGCAACGGATTTGCAACCAAGTATTAAAAAGGGAAAAATTATTATTCTGTCCCATTACTTTTGGTCCCTTAACAAGTGGGAGGCACATATGCAAACTTGTAATTCCTACACCGTTCACCTGAGTTGGATGTACATACCCTCAAATTAAAGCTGACAGTCTGTAGTTAACGCACATTGTGTTTGTTTCATTCCAAATCCATTGTGGTGGTGTATAGAGCCAAAGATGTTAGAATTGTGTCGATGTCCCAATATTTCTGGACCTGACTGTAAATAAGTTTGTAATACAAAGCAATATATTACAGCAAAGAGCAACTGATGAAAAAAAATGCTCAGTTTGTTTATGCAACAAATTCTCCTTTCCTACGGTTAAGTGTACAAAATACACTTGGTCTTTACAGTTTAGTCATTTTGACCAGGATATATCCCATCCAATACAGCAGAGAAATTGTTAGATGTAGCATGTAAATAAGAAAGTGAGAAGTGTGCAAATAATATAGTCCAGAAAGTAACTATCCATCTTGATACATGCAGCAATATCCACAATTCAATCATATGTGCTTATGTCTCCTCACTGAAATTATTGAAATCTTAGGAAATGCATGTTAATTTATTTCTACATCACACTTATACAGCTGCCCATCTCACAAAGCAACTCTGGGTGGCGTACAACAATTAAAATAACAAGTGAATAAAAACATGTATTATAAAAAGATAAAAAGTTATTAGAATAAAAACATTATCACAAATTTTTAAAAAGATTTTTAAAAAGATTTTAAAATATACAAACCCCATAGAAAGTTACAAAATATTTGTTTGTTTGTTTGCTTGTATTTTGGGCACTGTTCCTGGAGGTACTGCAATACCAGGTTGATGTATGGAGTGGATGGAGCAAGCTTCTGTTCCAACTCCCACTTCCAAATATCTGCTTAATACGTAGTTCTCAGAGAACACTTATTTATTTATTTATTTATTTAATTTGTCCCCGCCCATCTCCCCACAATGGGGGACTCTGGGCGGCTTACAACACACTAAAAAACATAAATACCATTAAAAGTTATAAAACCAAACATTAGAAAAATAAACAACTAAAAAATCCAGGAGGCTACTGGGGGCACAGCATACCCCACTTCTGATATCCTCCCTCCCTGCCCCAGGCCAGATGGCAGAGCCAGGTCTTCAAGTCCCTCCAAAAGGCCTGGAGTGAGGGGGCCTGTCTCACCTCCGGGGGCAAGATGTTCCAAAGGGCGGGGGCCACAGCAGAGAAGGCCCGCCTTCTGGACCCCACTAATCGAAGTTCTTTTACCGCGGGGATCCGAAGCATGCCCTCTCTGTGAGATCAGGTGGGATGGGAACATATCAGATATTAAACTGATAAGGACAGATAGTATACTTGATCTTATCCAAAAGGCCAAGAAGGGATGTTACAAAATACTTATAACAACACTAAAGCTTCTAAGTTATATCTATATAGATAGTCTTCGAGTTATGATCACTCGTTCAGTGACCGTTCAAGGGTAGGACTGTGCTGAATGAGGGGGACTTATGACTGGTCCACAAAGTTGCGGCTACTGCAGCATCCACACAGTCACTTGATCATGATCCGGGCGTTCAGTACCTGGCTTGCAATTATGGTGTCACAATGAGGTATAGTCACATGGATGCACTTTCCAACATTCCCCGCTGGCTTCCCACAAGCAAAGTCAATGGGGAAGCTGGCACGAAATCAGAACTCACTCACACTTCTGCCACTTTTTCCTCTGCCCAGTCTGCCCCCGCACACTCTGGAGAGCCTCCCCGCGGCACCTGCTGGCCAGCTTGCCTGGGACTCCCGCCTCTTCCCGCTTAATGACCTGTGCAGTCCTGGGGTTACAATGGCAACTGGGACTGTGGGATCGCATTACTAAGCGATGTGGTCACGTGACGTTGCACTTTATGAATGTGCTGCTTAGTGATGGAAATTCCAGTCCCAATTGCCATTGTAACTCAAGGACTACTTGTAACAGAACTGTATCTGAACACTAACGAGCCAGGTCAACCTACCAATATTAAAAAAAAAAAAAAAAAAGCAAAAGTAAGAGCCACTGAGGAAGCAAAATGGTAGAAGTCAAGAAAGAAATCTGGAGAGTTTCAGTTCAAAACAAGATAACCTTATATAAATTTTAGAGCTAATTTCTGAAACCAACTATAGATTATATACATCTCACATTAGGCTGTCTATGCACATCCTACTTATAAGGTTTTTAAATTCTCTCATATATTTCTTAACAGAAATGAGCAGATTAGGTATTTTGGCATATACCTTGGTAGCAGATAAAGACATACCCACCCACAGAGTAACGTTACGTTTTCCAAAACCAGTCAAGGAAATTGTTTTGAAAGAACTCAAAATGGCAATATAAATGGCTTCTGAGAATGTTTGTTGGAAAATAATTGGATACAATTGGTCACACTCTGAAAGTGAACTGATATCAGCAAAAGTGGAGCTAATTAATAAAAACTGAAATTAAACTGAGGACATAAATGGTTAGACCTACACTCCTCACTTTGACATGCAGACTTGCATTCTACAACAAAATGGGTCATTAATCTCTGTTTTAAGTCTGCTAATTGACCAGAAGGGGAAGATGTTGATTAGATAGGTAAATAGCCGTAAAAAGCTGTCAAGCCCAGGGGGAATTCGGAGGAAAGACAGAAGAGAGAAAGGAGATGTAAAAGATTCATGGACGTGGGCACCTATAGCTTGGAAAGGTGCAATGGTATTTTGGGGATAAGTGTACATGCTCAACTGTGTGACCAATCATGTACTCTCTGGTGGTGATGATGTCTTTGAAAGGTATAAAAGATACATGTTTCCTTTGTTCGGGGCTCTCTTCTTGGGAAGGAGTCCTCAATTATTAAGGTGCCTTAATAAATGAGTAAATGAGTTTCTCGAGTCCAGTCTTTCATTGGGTTAAAGGACTGGGCTGAAATCATGGTGTTGTGGACAACAAACTACGAATTCTTGAAAACCCAGATTAAGAATTAAAGGGATTATACTGTTGCTCCTGGTTAATATAAATTAGTGTCACAGAACTAATTTATAGTTCTGAAAGAAAAAATTCCAGACTTGATTATTTAGTAAGATCACAAGAATTTATCTGAGTGAGCGTTTGTGATTTTTCCCCTTATTCATGGTAGAAAGAAGTATGTATCAGGCGGTGAAATCACCACAATTCCAAAAAGACTAGGAATATGGGCTCCCACTGAAATTATAAGGAGATTCAAATGTCTACTATACTAACGAGTCAGCAAGGGCATGTGATTTAGTTACAGAAATGACATCATCCCCTTTCCGTTTGTGCTTTAGCATTACCTCACCTCCTAATGCAAGAATGAGTCATCTGCAATTATCCTGATCCATGGAATTTAGGTTATCTTGAAGTGCTTACACATATTTCATGTTAATTTGTTCAACTTCAGTGAAAAGAAAATAATTATAATTAATACTAATACCAAGCTTGGAAAAGTGAGTACCTGAGTTTGCCTGAAGTAAGACCCACACAAAAATAAGACATACTTAGATTTCATATGTAGATAAAAATGGATATTTGTGAATTTAAAAGTTTGTTTAAACATATACCTACCCAATAAGCATTTGTAAACTCTCAAGAAAGGTGGAGGCAGATTAGAGAGATTTACAGCAGTTAGAGCTTGTTTAAGTAGTCCAATTCTCTCAGTTTTTCTAATTTTCACTTTGTTTCTTTTATACATGATTCTGCTTAGCCTGAGGATGGGGACTCAACAAAGTTTGTATGGGGAAACTTTAGTCTACTTAGAGAAAATCGGAGGAGGGCAGAAAATGCGGAAGAGGTTTCAGCAATTCAGATACTTAATAATTTATAATGAGCATGCTAGAAAAAAGCATTAGATCTTTTTGTGGTGAGAGTGCATTACAGGTAGTCCTCGCTTACCAACCACTCTTTCAGCAACCATTTGAAGTTACAATGGTGCTGAAAAAATAACTTTACAGCCAATTTATGACCATTTACAACCTTCACAGTATCCCTCAGTCATGTGACTGCCATTACAGTCAATATGCATTGTCCTGTGCCTGACCTGTGTTTTTTTCTTTTTTTTCCCCTTGCAGAGAGATTGGAGGAAGGAATTGTAAGACAGTAAGCTGTTTGCTGTTTCACACATCAAAAGTAATGTGACTGCCTTGGCTGGGAGCCACAGGCACACTATGCAAACAGCTTATAGTACTCTCTTGAAATCTCTTCCCTTCCAATTTCTCTGCTTTGTGGGCAGGGGGAGGGTCAGGCAAAGGAGAGATTGCCTACAGAAATTGCTTGCTCTCCCTCCCCTTGCACAACAGAGAGATTGGAGCGGAAGAGATTTCAAGAGAGTACTATAAACTATTTGCATGGGACACCCGTGGTTCCCAGCCCTGGGCTGCCAGCATGATCGCACTGCTTTCGATGCATAGAAAGCACAGTCGGGGTCACGTGATTTCCCACTTAGCGACTGCTTCACTTAGCAGCAGAGTTGCCAGTCCCAATTATGGTTAAGTGAGGACTACTTGGTATGAATTTAACAGTCCACACTACAAGTGAAGGATTAAGAGAAAATTAAATAATGCATTTCTTTTTGCTTTCCAAAACCCTTTTATACTAATATATAATAATAAAAAGTCCAAATTTGGGCTGAAAGCATGGGAAGGAAAACGTTTCCACAGGATGGGAACACAACAAAGCCTTCCTAAAGCTCTAAAATAGGAAAAGAACTATTAGAGACCAACAATAACTGCACTATTTTGCAAAATAGTATTGCAAAATCCAATTTTTATGGCAATTACTTATTAGCAAGCACACCTTTGAAAAATAACTTTTGAGTACAGTGGTACCTCGGGATACGAACTTAATCCGTTCCGTGACTCTGGGCGTATCCCGAGTTGGTCGTAACCTGAAGGAAATTTTCCCATAAGGTTCAATGTAATTACCGTTAATCCGTTCTGGCGTCCGCGGACCACACGTCAGGGGCGGGAAAACGGCCAGGCGTGGCGCGGCGGGAAAATGGCTGGGCGCCGCATGGTGCGGTGCAAAAATGGCCAGGTGCCGTGCTGCGTGAAAATGGCCGGGCGCTGCGCGGCGGAAAAATGGCCGCGGACCACATGTCAGGGGTGCAAAAATGGCCACGGACCACGTGTCAGGGGAGGAAAAATGGCCGCGGACCACGTGTCAGGGCGGAAAAATGACCGTATCCCGAGGCGGGGTTCGCACATCGAGGTAAATTTTTGCGGCCGGAGCTGGTCGTAACCCGAAAAGTTCGTTAGTAGAGGCGTTCGTATCCCGAGGTACCACTGTATTAATTTAAAAAAGGGTTGGCAATCTGTTCAACCCGGAGGTTCCCCTCTGTTGTTGTCCTCACTGGGGAACAAAGGAAAATGGTCAGTAACATATGAACCAATTGGAGGGGCTTTTTTTTTCCTGGTGTGTGTGTGTTAAGGGGCAACAACTTTTAAAAAATCTTAAAATATTCATTTTGTCCCTTAACTCATTTTCCCCTTATCCAAAATAGAAAAAACTGGACTGAAGTTTGGGAGAGGGGGATTTAAATTAGGACACTCATTTCATCCCAGAAACCACTCCTAAAAATACAAAAAACAAAAAAAAGTTCCAAAATGTGAGCTTCCTTACTCTGGTCCATGGGCTACCCACTCCAATTTAGAAGACTCTGCAAAACTACTATCCAGTAAAACATAGACTGTAGTAGTTTGACAGCAAAAATCTAAAAAGTATGTTCTCACAGAATCTGCGGTCTAGCTCTTGTTTGGAAAGATACTTACGGCAGTATTTCTACAGGGACACATATTAAAGTGACAACAGCAACTATCCATCCTACTCTACTACCTGATGCAGCGAATGAAGCAGCAAATTAAGACTCAGACATGGGCATTTGCACATTTGGGAAGAAAGGCACACACATTCACAGAAATTTAGTATTCGAACTGAGCTACTACCTCTAGGAGAGCCAGCTTGTTGTAGAGGTTACAGGCACTGTGCGATAAACCAAGAGACTGTGAATTCTTAAGCATGAAGTCAGCTGGGTGACTGGGCCAGTCATTCTCTCTCATCCGTCGAAAGAAGGCAATGGCAAACCATTTCCAAAAATCTTTCCAAGAAAACCACAGGGACTAGTCCAAGCAGTCTCCAGGAGTCAAAACTGACTCAAGGAACACACACAAAAACTACCACTACACCAGAAGTTGCGGAATCCACATACACATTTTAATCAATGATTGTTATTTCTTGGTCACTTGCCATATTTTATTTTATATAATTTAATTATGTTGAAATTGCAGCAATCAAAATGATCTACCAAAAAATTCTTATAATGAGTTTAGGAATAGAAAATTGGAATAGGCAACTTCAGTTGCTATCCCATGATCACTAATAAAGTGCTTCAGAATTTTCTGATTTTTCCACTGGAGTATAGAAAAAAAGATCCAATCTTTATATTCTATATCCAGCTTCAGCAGAATCTATGTTCCTTAGTCTCTTCTCTCTCCCATATCACATCAGAACTCCATCAACAGCAGAGGCAAAAAAAGATAAATCTTATCAAAGGGACAGGACCCTCTTGCTGCACCAAGGGAAGCTGTGAATCTACAGACTTCCTTATTCTCAGAAATTAGTGCTATTCCATACCAGTCCCGGAATTGGTTCAATTAATTCCTTCCTAATGATTTCAAAAGGACGAAATTTACTCTAAAACAATCTCCATCTGCTTATTCAAAGAAACTAAGCAGGTTTTTGGAAGCACTTCATATTTTTAAGCATTTTCTCAATATTTTGAGATTTTACCAGGAAACATCACAAATATTCAATATGGGAGTTTCAAGAATTAGAAAATAAAACCTGAATGTGAAGGCTTGCCAGTTAGACCTACCTTAAAATATTAATTTTTAAGTATATTTTATTGAAAGTGATACCAGATTTCCAGTCAAGAATCTTTAGATTTAAGTTCCCAGCATTCCTGATACTTCAACTTGCATAGAGGCAAAGAAATATCACAATGTAATAAAAAAAAATCTAAAAATTCTAGAAACCAATGATTAAACATAGTAATCTTACCTCTGGTTTACTGAGACTAGATGAAACAAGAGAACCTGATCCCACATCCAGATCCCACTGTTTTCTACCACTGTTTTCTGGGTCTAAAGCAGCAATCCGTCCATCCAAAGTACTTATAATTATTAATGACCTGCAAATAAAAATATGTTCATAAGAACTAAAAATCCAAGACTTACCTAACATCAGTCTGTAACCAACTTTTCAATTTATTAAGCTATATAATTGCTTTCCCCCCCCAGCTTTATTGCCATCTTTTCCCTATTAACTTTTTCTTTCCCTTAAAAAATAATCAAAAGGAAGTAATGGTATCAGTGATATAGCCCAGCTAAAACACAGTGGTCCCTAAAAGTTGACAATTATCTAAATTAATTTGAGATCATTTTGTAACACTAAATGTCTACATACAATTATATGAAGCCACAAACTGGATACATGCCAAATTTCTTTTTTCTTAGTGGACATTTTATTTTCTTCCTAGTACTTTATAGCACTTTAACTCAGTTAAACATCATTATTCTAAAATTTTGCATTCTATTCTTATACCTCATTAGATTTGCACTACTCAAGGTTTGAAAGCTTATTTCCTGGAAAGCAACTCCCAATGGTTTAGTATTAATGTTAAACTTTATTTATTTAGCATTTCATAAACCAAATAATTTGAACAATCACAAAACAATTCTAGCCATATTGTTTCCAGGGATAAAGAATTCAGAGCAAGAATCAGAGTAGTTAAATAGTACAGATCTGCATCTATTCATAAAATACACTATAGTTTATGGTGCTGTGGAACATTAATAGTTTAACTACAAATAAATCTGCTACAATTTATGAATGAACTTCAACTGGTGGGGTATGCACAATATGCTAAATCAGACCAAGCAAATATTTTATGCCTTGGTAAATTTAAACTAGGGCTAAAAATTGGCACCAGATCCATTCACTGCTTCAGATTCAATTGGGAAGAATGTTTTGGAATGGGAGTGACGCCTGTCTGGGATCATTATACTGGTAGTCCTTGTTTAACAACCATTTGTTCAGTCACCAAAGTTACAACAGCAGTGAAAAAAATGGACTTACGACTGGTCCCTGCATTTACAACCACTGCAGCATCCCCGCAGTCACATGATCAAAATTCGGGCACTTGGTGACCAGCCTTATTTACGACAGTTTCAGTGTCCCACAGTCATGTTCTCCTGCCCTAAGCAAATTGCCCCCACTTCAACTCCCCCCACTTGCCTATCTCCCCTCCCCATCTCTGCACAGCATGGCCGAGATGAAGATGCCTCTGTATTCCACCACCACCTACCCACAGTGGACCTTCCTCCCTGTCCTCCTCCTCAGAGCTGTCGTCTTCGTCCTCCTCTTCAGCATCTACCTTGCCTTCTTTCTGCTTGGCTTGCTGCCACCAGTTGGCCTCAAGCCTCATGGCACAGGGGCATTGTCAGTGCTGGGCTCACCCCCATTCTATTGTCCACCTCCCCAGCTGCTGGGCTCCTGATTGGCCTGCCCTGCTTCAGCAGTCTCAGCCTGCCCCTGCCGCTGGCTGGGGATCATGTAGAACCCTCCCTGGAGGGGCAGATGCCAAGAAGGCACTGAGGGGCAGTGGCAAGCCCAGTAGAGAGGAGAAGAGGTGGATGATCACCATATGCAACCTTCCCAGATGGCTTCCGACAAGCAAAATCAATGGGGAAGCTGGCAGGAGGTCGCAAGTCATAGTCACACGAGGTCCTTGCCTAATGACCACGTAGTCCTCGCTTAACAACCACAACCAGGACTGCTGTTGCCAAGTGGTGTGGTGACATGATGTTTCACTTAACCACTGCTTCACTTAGCAATGGAAATTCCAGTCCCAATTAGGGTTGTTAAGCAAGGACTAACAGTAGCAGTTTCTTCCAGGATCACACAACTGCTGTAGAGAAGTTTCCACTACAGCTGTGCAATCCTGGAAACTGACATGGCTGCTTTAATGAGTAATATAACAGTGCTGCATTCATGTCTGCACCCATGTATTCCAAAGCATCTCTTCCCAATAAAATCTGAAGCACTGCACAGTCCTAGTTGGCAATTTAAGGCCTGAGACAAACAAAAAGAGTAGGGATCAGCTTCTAGAACAGGGCAGACCAGGACAAAGAGATACATTTATAACCCACCTTGTCCATAAGTCAGCAAACATGTTATTTAAGATAAGTCAATGGTTAGATTCTATAGTGGGGGCAAGAAGAGAAGACTCTATAGCATAATGGATCTGTTCACCTGCTTCTCTCAATGACAAGCAATTCCAACAGAGATGATTTCAATGTTAGGGGTTCATAGAACCTGACTTGTAGTAGCAGTTGACAACATCCAAATCAGTAACAAAATCCAAAATGTGCCTTTTGGCCATAACTTTATCTGTGGAGTCCCTGGGGTTCTCTGAGCTTCTCTGAGCACCCCAAGGACTCCACAGTTCAACCCTGAGCTCCACATATTCACCTCTATTGATAACTTTATCTGCCCAATATGAGTTCACCATAGATTTGGAAGAAAGGGAGATATGACATTGATGACATGATCCTAATACGAAGCATATATTCCTAACAGCCGCATCTAATTATTATTGAATTCATTTTCCGAATTTCACAATAGCCATCTTACAAAATTGCCTACTGTATATATAAAACGTTTAAACCTAAGAATGAAACATCACTAATCAATATGACACAATTTACTAAAAGAGCAAATAAACGTTATAATGGAACTGTTTTTTCTTTTGATTATGTATCAAGTTGTTGTTTACTCTTAGTGACCACATAGATAGATTTTCTCTGTGTTGATCTGTCCCTAACTCTTTTAAGCTATAAAAAAGATAATGCTTTCCAGAAAAATCTGTTGTGAATTGGCAAATAATTTCCTAAAAGGCAACACATGGTGAAATATGCCAGTCAGAATCCCATACAATGCATGAACAGATGATAAACCAACTGCTAAGGCAGGCATTTTGAACACTACACGGAGAAAATGAGTTTTGAGAATTTGAAAAAAGAGATGGCCTGGCCTCTGAGTCATTCTGATTGTTGTGAGCTGCCCAGTCATTGAGAGTTGGGCAGTATACATGTTTAATAAAATTATTATTATTGTTGTTGTTATGGACCACAGTATATGTCAAAAGGTGAAGTTAATGGAAGAAGAAAACTAAGGGTAGTGGAGCTGGATCAAAAGAAAAACAAAACAAAACAGGAAAGAGTTTGAAAATACAGATGGGAACTTAGTGCAAGACCTGGGATGGAGAAGAAACAGTGTAAGGATTTATATAAATCATTTTATAAAGGTGATGAATGCACACATGTTGGCAAAATGTTCTGAATATACTGTGAACATCAAGGTGAGGCAGAAGATCAAGACCAGAGGAAAATATAGTAGTCAAGAAGAATAATGTATAGTTTTCTGTAACTCTGGCAGAGTGAATTTTTCTAATAGTGTAAAAAGAAAGAGGGAACCCTACTATTGAAATCTATGAGGTATGTTGTTCTACATGCAAACTGTAAATACATGAAAAACCCTAAACAGCAAAATGTAACTGAGCTGACAAATTATCAATCTCTACTAAGTTCTGCAATCAACATAATAGTAGTATAAGAACTGAAGCTTAAAAGCATTTCACATAGCAAGAACATGAAGTATTTTTACGTTATTAGTTCACATAAAAGTTATTTTAAATATCTTAACTTCTTTTTCTCCAAAGAAGACAGCTTTTAAAAACACGTAAATCAACTAAAAGGGGCAATTTATCTCTAATCAGAAAATATCAGGAGGTGATATCTTTAATTCAATGATATCAAAATATTTCTCAGCTTGTGACTTTGGTTATGCATTTGTTTAGGAAAACCATTTAACAAAACTCTTTCTTCATGGAATTATATTTTTAAAAGTTTCCATAAATAAGTTTTTGGCAACTTGGAAACTTCTACATTTCAGTTCTATCAGTCCCAGCCAGCATAGCAAAAGATAATGGATTTTGGAGCTTGCAGGCAGAGCCTTGAATTAAAAAATACAAATGTAATTTCTAACATGTCCGGGAGATTTGGAACAACTCTGCTGAATAAAAATAAAGAACCACTAGCAGTTGACTACTCTCAGCTAAGTAGAACAATACTCATAAGGCTATTTCCTAAAAACTGTTTCAATTCTTGCAGACAGCATAAATAAGCATGAGACCCAATTTTCAATAGAATATGCTGCTCAGAGACAAACTGCCCTCCATTTAATGGTTCTTGTTCCAAAATAAATTTTCACAGGATGGCAACTTTAAGGATTTCTGTTTGGATCCTTAACATCTGCAATTCATTACAACTAAATTGGCACTTGGGTGATCAAATGCATTAAGTTTATCAAAATGCCCCTCCCCCAAAGATTCCTAAGAATCTACCAGAAAAAGAAAGCATAATTACTCTACAAAATCTCAGGAAACAGGAAATTTCATACACTGCAAAACACATCCTTGCAAGAAGTAACCATAGCACATTTCTACCTCCTAGCCTGCATATCCAAAAAGTTGAACTACAGTAAGAAAAATATTATATCAGACTAAGTTAGTCTGACTTATATATGAAAGCAGTTCTTGAGTGAAAAAGTGAACAAAGAGTAAAAGAGTGAATAAAAATGTATTCCATCCCAATTTTCTCTATGTATAGGCAACATACTGCTCACATAATTTGTACCATGTCAAAGAAAATAGGAAGAAATAGACTACATGAGTGTTAAATGACCTAAGCAGGAGCTCAAATGGCAATTTACTTAAAGAGTACACTGAGGGAGGGGGAGGAGTGGTAGAAAAGGAAGACTTAAGTATAGCCCAAACGACTCTGTCCTGTAGTGGGATGCTCGCTTTCGCCATCATGCAAAGCATCTGTGTCTCTGGAGAGACACCCTCATTCTCCGAAGATACTGATCAACTCTTTACTGGAAGCCGAAAAGAATGGCAAGGAACTACACCGTGTTTGGCAACACCTCTCAGCCAACATGACCGAGAGCCTCCTGACTTGGGATTTGAGGAATTATAGTTCCCGCATTAGAAAGCAGCAGGTTGGGAAAGACGGACTAGAGGAAGGCCCAGAACGGGATACAGCGACCTATAAAAGACACCCCGATCCCTTCCCGCCTCACCTGCAACTGCCGCTTCGGGTGGGAGCTTCCACTGCTTCTTCCTCCTGCTCCCCGGAGGACGCGGCCTGTGCCACGCCGCTGGCCTCATCGTCCTCCACGATCACGTCGGCTACCACCGGAAGCGCCGCAGCTGCAGCACCACCGAGCCCTAGTCCGGGCCGGCCATCGCCCTCCGAAAACGCCACCGCCTCCCTCAGGGGGACGCAGAGCGGCAAGAAGAACCAGAGGAGCACCAGGGCGGCGACGTTAGAGAGAGTGGCGGCGGAAGGAGCAGGCCGAACGCTAGGGCCTCGCGGCCCTGGCATGGAGGGGCCCTCCCTCCACTCGCCCCAAAGACGTCGTTATGGCATAAGCTCCCGTTTGGCTCCGTGCAGCCCCTGCTAACGGCCACCGAAGAGGATTCAATCACTTCTCCTGAGCAGACCGAGATTTCCAGTACGCACGCGCACACTGCAACCTAACTTGCTTTTGGTTTACCAATCCCACCCCCTGTGGGCCACGTACCGGCGCACTTGTTCACAAGCTAGATTGCTTGACTTTAGTCACATCTTTTGTTATTTTTATCAATCTATCCAATCGCTGGATCAGACTTTCCGGGGGTTCCCGCCTCTATGGAAGAAAAGGGACGAACGCGTGATAGTTGTCAACATGTACCCAGAGCCAATGATAATGACGCTTCTGGCTTTCGCCCGCCAATAAAAAGGTTCGTGTCTCCAAGGTTTCCATGATTGGTTTAAGCAGCAATTCTACTTCTGAGATTCACTTTCGCTCTTTGATTGGAGAATTTGGAGATAGTTGGTGGAGTGCAGTGATTGGCTGCTGCTCTTTTCCTCCCCCTCTTGATTGGGCAAGGCCGATGCTTCCTACGTGGCCGATTCTGAGTGTTGACGGTATTCTCCAGAGCGGAGGGCTGGGGGAGGGAACGTCCTAAAGAAGCCGCAGCTGTTAAACCTCATGGGGTTACGGAAGGTAAAAATGCCCTCGACGTAACGTTTAACAATTCTTTCATATCTGGACGGAACCGAATAAGGAATGTTCATATATATGTGTGTATAGAAATTCTAGTTCAACATAGGAAAGAGGAGCCAAGCTCAACCAGACTTGATCTGGACGCACAACAGAACGAGTTGGGAAATTCCCAGCGTGATAAAATGAATGGTACACTTCGGACAAGGAAGGGTTGTATTTGAATGCAGCATCGATTGTTTCCTGCAATTAAAACATTGTTAACTGAGGAAGAAGTGGAGAGATCTAGAAGCTTTTTGAACAGATGTTTTAGTTTTATTTGCTTTTTTGTTTTATTTGCAAGTTCGTATGGGGAAGCATTCAAAACCCAGACCCTTCAGTTGCTGCCTGAAGTGGTTCAACCCAGTGTTACGACGCTCTGACGCTCTTCCAGATGCCGAGTCTAACGTTTTCTTTTTAGAGATGACTGTGGTTTGAGTGTCTACCTGCGCAGGACCGGAAAACCTCACGGGGATTAAAAGCAACCTTGCTGCCTACGGTTTGAATTATAGTAACAGTGATATGGCCTCTATGCCTGGAGGTGCAATTCCGTTCTCATGGTTGAAAACTTTCTAGACGCCGTATCTTTGATGAATAAACGTGAGAGAATCGTGCCGCCCTCAAAAAAGGATCAAGAAATGACAAGAGCCCAATAACTTGGCAACGTGAAATATACAGTCGTTTGCAAAAAAAGTTACGTGCTAGAGTGGATAGATTAGTCCAGAAATAATTTGAGAATGGAATACAAGATCGATTATGTACCATCAAGTCATTGTCGACTCCTAGAGAACCACATTACTTTATATTCTTGTGTATTTAAAGGACCTTTTATTTCATTCCAAAGATGATGGTTTTTCTCACTGGGAATTTAGCCTCCCCCTCCAATTTGAAAGAAAATTCTGTCCATGTAAATTACATATGTGCAGCAGTTTTTCTCTGATACTAATTTATGATCACGGAAGTTGCAACCGAAGAGAGAAGGGCTTAAGAGGCCAGAGATGCAGAGCTCTGCTTGAATCCTAATTACTGAGGCTATTTAACTGTAGGTGTGTCAGACACGAGGTGTTCAACATTTGATATTGAAGTCTGGCAAAAATATTTAAAAAGTACGTAAGATACATTATTGTGTGGTTAAACGATTAACCCTGTAGCGGCGGATACTCATGGTGGCTAGAATACATCCGCTCCTGCCAACGGGAAGGAAAAACCATCCTTGCGTTCAAAACAGCTGAATGCCGGGATGCAGTCTCTTGGTGGCCTGGTGCAATTTGCACTGCGCGCGCTCAATTCGGTCAGCGGTACTCAAAATCGCATGTGTGCCTAGCAGAAGTCGGCGTTTGCGAGGGGAGACGCGGCTTTATTCATGAACGGAGTCTCCGAGCGGCGGTTCGGAGTAATCGCAGGCGCCAGGGGGAAGCCCAAGGGGCGAGAGGCGGCGAGCGGGCGGGGTCACCGTCATGCGGCACAGGACGGAGCCTCTCACTTTTCTCTGCAGGACGCTGGTAGCGGAAGGGAGCGTCGAGTCGAAGGCTCTGCAGAGAGGGCGCGTGCGAAAGATCATGACAGAAGCAGCCAAAAAGCTGGCCGCCTGTGCTGCGGTAGACAATCACGTGCAGGTAGGGACGTATTTTGACAAGGAAGTGCGTTTCTTCGCTGCTGGTTTTGGAACCTGGGTCTTTATCAGACGTGTTTAGGCGTTATGAAACGTGTAGTCTGACGTTTGTGGACGGCTGCCCTTCGTTTTCGCCAGACGAGGTGTGATGTGTGTAGATTTTATGTGGGTCGAAACGGCCGCTGTTCTGAAGTTGGTTGAACGATTTCTGAACAGATGAAGGGCGGAGGACTTGTCTGACTCAAAATGCAAAGCGCTACGATTCGCAGCCATACCTCCACCGTTGGAATTGGATTTGCTGGGAGTTGTAGTTTATACTCATTTGGAGGACTTTGCCCGATACTATGAGTTCGATCAGTGTCCCTCAACCTTGTCAGCTTGGAGATGTGTGGACTTCAACTCCCAGAATTCTCCAGCCAGCATAGCTGGAGAAGTCCACACATCTTCAAGCTGACAAGGTTGAGGGACACTGAGTTGGATGGTCCCATTTTTCTAAAAAATTACTTATTGATCTGTCTGGAGTTTTAATTTGGGTTACCTTGCTTGCAAATTAAATATTTTACTGTATTCTTAGTTCAGTCTGTGCATACTTACTGAGAAGTAAATTCCCTGATCAGACTTTCACATCTTGGTTTTTCAGATGCCATGCGGTATTTTTAATGCATAAAATGTGATTATGAAAAGCAGTTGTTTGAAAATGCATATCATATACCCAGTCAAGCTACTACATATATTAGGTCAACTAGTAGCCAATTATATTATTTAACTGTACAGATTGAAATTATTTCTTTTACTTTATAGAAATTGGAGTTTAATGTTTTCTTTTGTTTTTTTTGATATCCTGAATGTTCACAGAAGAAGAATTAGGTTTTTATACTGAGCCATGCTTGTTTTACTTGTCTATATGAGACATCTTTCCACCTCCTTTAGAAGCCAGGATTATCACTGCTTGAAAGAAGGAAGTACCACAAAATATTTAGTAATCATGCATTACAATTTCTGTGTTGATCTACCAAAGGAAAATGTTTATGCTCCTTTATAGACTAATCATGTCCTTGGAATTGGAAGTGGATCTACAATTGTTCATGCTGTACATAAATTGGGTATGTATTACTATTACTCATTTCCCCCCCAAAAGTATTTATTGTTCTAGTGAAACAGTTGGACAACCTGCTTTTGAAGGAATTCTGGTTCTGCCTTTCCTGGTAGATGAGCCCAGGGCAGGTAAACCTTCCTGTGCAGAGCTTATGTATTATTTATTAAATTTATTTCTATCTTGTCTTTCATTTAGGAGCTCAAGGCAATGTACCTAGTGCTCCCTCCTCCTGCTTTCTGCACAGCAACAACCTTGTGAAGCTGTTGTGCTGAGATTGAGTGACCCAAAGTTACTTAAGCGAACTTCTGTGGTGGAGGGTGGATGCGTCCAACCCCTTCCTTAACCACTGCACTGCACTGGCTGTCTAAATCATACTTAAAGTATTTAGATCTGTCATACATGAGTACATATGAGAAGTGAACATATGCTGTCCTCAACTGCTGTTACTCCTTGGATTTTTATTGGATTATTACTATATATCATAGATTTTGCTCTAGTAGTGAGCATAAGCCAAATTGGATTCTCGAAAAATTTCAGTTTAAAAATCCTTTTAAGTTATATCAACTAATTCTTACACATGATGCAAACTGAAATGAAAAATTCTGGGCTTCTCTTGCCATTAATTCTTTATAATTGGTCTGTATACAAAAATAAGCCCCCAACTTGTTATAGATTTCAGAGTGATTGTTAACTACTGTATAATTGTATAGTATTGTACTTTAAACTTTTACATTTGGGTAAACCTTGAGAAAGTATAATGTAATGGTTGTCACTGCACTGACATGCAGGACTGTTGGAGAGTTTTTCATTTCAAAAATTTTAACTAGCGTCAATTGAATGATTATTATGACACAGTCGTTTCTTGAGTAATTCAAAATAGTCTGTTGGAAAGCCTTTGGACCTATTATTGGCTAATACAGGATAAGGCCCTGTTTCTACAAAATCAGTCACAGGTGACATTTGCTCTTTTGTACCATGCTAGGCAGTGGGGATGATCAAAAGCTGTGTGAACGTTTGAGAAGAACAGTGAAATGTAACCTAACTTCCCCTTGAATGTGGCTCTGTCCAATATGGGAGAAGCTGCTAAGAAGGTTCAGGCATAGCTATCACACTATTCCCTTTCCGGGTAAGAACATTATACAGAGCACAAAAAGGTAGTAAGAAATATTAGGTCAAATAAATTAAAAGCCCAAAAGGAGGTGAAGGGAAGAAAGTGTATCTGAAATTAGTTTATACCAACACAATTCACTATACCTTTACATATTTTCTATCCTTTCAAACCATCCTTGTTTCTACCACATCCATATATCACTTCATACATTGCTTTTTCTTCTTTAAACTTCTCACCTCTCTTTCAGGATCTCATCAGCTCCATCCACTTTCTTGGTCTTGATTCTCATCCATTCTTTCTATAATGACCAAATCACTTTAATTTGCTTTTTTTATACAAGTCACTCACTTTTGTATCTCCATTCATTCAATACCCATTCATTCTTGATCCTATTGCTTGTGGAGTCCTTGGGGTTCTCTGAGCTTGGCTGTTTTCTTGCAAATGTTTCATGACCCAGCTAGGTAACATCTTCAGTGCTAGAATGGAATGGGGTTTGCTCTCTGTTTATATATAGTAGCTTGCCCTGTCAGTGTTGGTGGGGGTGTGGGTTTTTTTTCCCCCTTGGTAGTTCCTTAATTAGGGTATTGTTTATTGCTTGATTGTATGTCTGGTGGTAATCTTGGTGTTAATCTCTGCTTATCTGGGTGATGATTGCTGGTGAGGAGATGTTCTGGTCTTTTGTTTTCCTTTCTATTGTCTCCAGCAATCATTGGATGTATATGGCTGCCCATATACATCCAATAAATCCAATAAACATCACAAAAATGCAACTCTGGCCAGCATACATCAATGAAAACAGAATTACAGTAAAGCAAAAATCAACAGCCAGATCTTCAAAGCCTTCCTGAAAGCTAACAGCGTTCATCCCATTACAGGTAGTCCTCAACTTATGTCCATTCGTTCAGCAACCATTCAAAGTTACAGAGGTGAAAAAATAAACGTATAATCGGTCCTCTAATTTCCAGCCATTGCAGCATCCCCACAGTCATATGATTGCCACCTGGGTGCTCGGGTGCCCAGCTTGTGATTACAATGTTGCAAGGAGCCATGGCCACATGATTGCCATTTGCGACCCTCCCTGCCTGTTTCCTGCAAGCAAAGTCAATGGGGAAGCTGGTAGGGAAGGTCTCAAATCGCTCCGGTAAGTTGCTTCCGCTTGCAGCACCCCCCCCCCCCTCTGCCTGTGTGCAGCCTGCACTGGCCCTCCCAGGCCCTCCCCCAGCCTCCCGTGAGATTTGTCTAAAAGATCCCTTTGGGGGGATAGATAAAAAGGAAACAAGTCCTTAAGGAGTCAAAGGAGAAATGTCACCTGAAGCAGGAAAAGGAGGCTAGGCCTGAGCCCACAGAAAACCCCCAATTCTATCAACAGCTACCAGACATGGTGGCTTCTATCCCTCTAGCTAGTGCCTGCAGCTTAGTTGAGAAGGGCATGGTTAAGTGGGGATGAGTGTGTGTGTGTGTGTGTGAGAGAGAGAGAGAGAGCGAGAGAGCAAATGAACATTGAAACCAGTACGGTAAAGTCTTGCTGGTACTTTAAATTCACTGGGTCTTCGTGTATTCCAAAGAATTTGATGTTGTTTCAGT
Source organism: Python bivittatus (assembly GCF_059951505.1). NCBI lineage: Eukaryota > Metazoa > Chordata > Lepidosauria > Squamata > Pythonidae > Python > Python bivittatus. The sequence goes on from NW_028277028.1 coordinate 4,809,512, forward strand.
GTTCGGTTGAAAGTGATTTGTGTGTGCTTCTCATTATTCCTGACTGTTGACAAGGGCTGTGAGTCTCGTCTGTCCTAGCTGCAGCTATCTAGGAAACCCAGGTAGAAAGCAAGAGGAGCTTACAAGATCTGCCTGCCTTTACAGGCTGAGAGTACATGAGTAAATGACTATAAGCCACATGTAACAACAACTCCTGGGGGGGAGATCTTCCCTGATATCGAGGTCACTGCCAAGAAAACATGTCTCCTTGGACATGATGTCCTGAAACAGACTGTCCCTCGATCTCAGGGAATCTTTTCTGAATACTTCAATACAGTATAAGACAATTCTTTTTTAGAATTAATTCTAGGGAGGCACTTTAAAAAAGAATATATTTAATAATTTTTACAGAATGGGTGTTGGACAGCTGTGTATTTTCTTTGCTTCTTGTTGCCTCATAATGATACAAGTAATTAGCATTTTCACCAGAGATTGAGACATAGGAATTGTTTTTGCTGAATAGAAAGTAAACTACAAAGCATCAGTATTGTGATTTGTTTAGTTAATGTTGCCCTCTTTTGCAAGTCTGGTGACAAGCATTTTTTAAATGGAGACATTTGAGCAGAGGTCTGTCAATATGGATTGTTCTTATTGATTTACATCTATAGTAAATCCAGTAATTTTTCTCCTACAGCTGAGAGAGTGAAAAAAGAGAATCTCAACATAGTTTGCATACCTACATCTTTCCAGGTAAATTCTTCTTTTTAAAAATTTATGACCATTACTGGGTGAATTGCAGTTCTCATCTTGGAATCTACAGTTCAGATTTCTAAATTCCATTTAATTCATGGGGACTGATTTCTGAGCAGACCTAAGTCTCTTCTAGCCATCCCATCCACCGTCTTTCTTTGTCTAGCTCTCTCTGTGTCACTTACACACTCATATAGTACATTCCCTTTCTCCTTAACCTTAATGAGTCTGCAATGGGGCAGGAAGGAAAATCTAGAACTGAAGAAAGGGGGAAATCCCATAGTTGGAGGTCCCGTAGTCAAACCTAACAGAGTATTACAAGAGGTTGTTGGGCTCTTGAATCAGCATTTGCCACTTCTGTCTCCCAGTCTCAAAGCTCAGGTAGATCACACATGGATGAGTCTGTGTGTGGACGAGTCTTTGAGGCTCAGGACTTAAAGCTTAGGAGAAGTCAGTGACAAGAACAAACCATAAGTTGCCTGTAACGTATCTGCCCCAGCCATCTGTTTCTTCATGGAAAATGGTGCATCTGTGTACACATGCACATACATATACAGTTTTTATTGGCTTTGATTTTATAATGTGAGTGAATCACTTTATTTGCCAAAGACTATGACAAGATACATACAAATAAAACAGTTTTAAAATAGGAATAACAATAAAATAATACTTCCAATCAAATTATTGAAATATTTTTATAAATACAGATAGTCCACGGGTTAAGACAACCCAGGTTACAGACAACCCATAATTAAGAATGGAGCCTATTGTAGCAAAATTCAAGTTAAAAACACAATGATTCGAGTTAAATACACAATGGTTCGAGTTCCTCACACAATACTACTTATACGGTATTATACAATAATACCATTCTGGCTTACATATGAATTCGACTTAAGGACAGACCTTGGGAACAGAACTCGTTCTTAAACTGGGGACTACCTGTACTGAGAAATAATCTTACCTTTTAATTTCTCTATAGGCACGTCAGTTGATTCTGCAGAATGGGTTAACCTTAAGTGACTTAGACAGACATCCTGAGGTAAGATGATTGAATTGTTCTTAAATTCTTTGTCCCACCGTACAGTTCTCAGTTAATGCTTTTTGGTGATTTTAGTATGGATCTAATCATCAACGGGAAAGAAAATAATAGAATATTTAAAATCTTGACTCTGTGTCCAAACAAAACTAAGTCGAAGGCGACTTGTTTCCTCCCCCCCAAAAAAATCACTGCACCAGCATTCACAACTTTGTACATAAATATCTTTCTAGGAATACATTATCACCATTGGCAGTAATCCAACCACAATTCATCCAAAGCCTTTCATAAACGGATAATGCCAAATATTCAGAATATAATTTAATAACACATTGAGATATTTAAACCTTAATTTTCTTCCAGAGAATCTGGTTCACCATAATATTCATATCCAGCCAATAAGGAACTGCCAATAAATAGAATTGATAATTAGTATTGTGCATGCACATTCTCTCTCTATATATTAGCCTTGATACATTGTTCATTTTCATCACATTTATTCTACCTCACAAATTTAGGGATATTTTTGTCTATCTCTTAATGTCTCCTTTGATCTAGTTAATACAGTTTTAAATATTTATCTCCACTAAATGGATACTTTCATAGAGATTGTAATTCCCAGGTATTTGGTAGATTCTGAACAATAGACAAATCCTAAATCTTTACTAACAGAAACTTCACTTCCAATAGATGACTTGATATAAGAATGTAGTAGAAACAAGGATGGTTTGCAAGGATAGAAAGTTATAGTGAATGTCGTTGGCGTAAACTAAATTTAGGTGGTTTTTTAAAAAACTCTAATGTTTGCTTTATTTTGTATATTACTACTTACTCTTTTTCTGTGCTTTGGCAATGTTACTTACTCCAAAAGGGAATAGCATGATGGTATATCTGTGTCTATGTTGATGGCTTAGAGCACTCAGAGGACAGTCTTTCCCCAGTATGTCAATATGTGTAGTGGGGTGGTCATCTTAAATTCCCAGAATTGCTCTTTGGTCATGTTGGCTGGATATTCTAGGAGTTGTAGTCACAGGATATCTGAAGGACAATAGAATGGATAAGGCTACATTAAGATAATCATTGGAAGCCTTTCCATGGATGTCAGCTCTTTCCGACTAGAGATGTGAATCCTCACAGGGTATTAACGTAGTGATGGTGGTCTCTTTTGTAGAAAACTTCCCAGGGAGGCTCCCTGGAACCTACTTGTTTCATTTTAGAACCAGATAAAGAAGTCTTCCTACCTACCTGCCCTTTAAATATCAACTTTGTTAATCTAGCTAATTTATCATATTGTTGCCTGTCATAATACTTCCACTGCTTTTACCATTCCTCTTAGATGTTACTGTTGCCTGGTTCTCGATAGATGTAGCTACCACCCCAGAAACACTTTCTACTAGGCCTGGGCAGGTCATTCAGCAAGATTATGCTGGCTGCTCTGTGGTTCTATTTTTATTTGTTTTAATATTATGCATTGTGTATTTTGTGTGTGTGTGTGTGTGTGTGTTTTTATCGTAAGCCACCTAGAGTCACGTAAAAGTGAGATGGGTGGCTATATAAATCAAACGAACGAATGAACAAATGAATGAATGAATGAATAAGAAAGACACAAGAACCTCTTGTGCCCAGAAGACTGTTAAAGCAGCCACTTGACTTTTCACCTTTGACAAGCAGATCCACAGGGCTGCCTTACTGAAAGATCTGCATAGGCCTACTTTCCTCACACTAGAAGTGTTTTGTGTATGTATTATAAATTGTTCTTTTTTATGTAGTTGAATGTTGCTATTGATGGGGCTGATGAAGTTGACTCAGACCTTAGTCTTATCAAAGGAGGAGGGTAAGAAATAATTTCTAATTCTGCGTTCATAGATAAAGTACAAAATGGATAAGTAGATATTATCAACTAGATAAAATATCTGAGGTGATCTCCAGTAGTATATACAGGTTTTGATCTGAAAGATATAATTCGTAGGTTTGTAAGTTAAATGTCTCATTATTAAATTGCTGAAAGTAAATTGTAATTGTTGCTGTGGTTAAAAGATAATCTATTTTCTGTTGAATTCTTGTAACAAGGAATTAAAAAGAGTACCTGGAATATGGATTTTCCTTCTAACAATATTTGCTTGAATATATACATAAATGCATTGAAGCTCTGGGGAATATACAGAAGAATATACAATTAGAATGATGAAGTGGGAAGATGTTGCTGTTGGGGCCTCATTGTAAAGGCTAAATGTTCTACTGCTGGCTCTTTCTGCATTGTTGAAAGAATTAGCAAGATGACCCAAGGAAACTGTCTTACCTCAAGATACACCTCTGGTCTATGTGGCCAAATCTTTTCTGAAATAAGGCGTACATCAAAACCCAACAGATTCCAGTGTGTGTTGATATTGTGTGTATAGAATCCTTTCCTGCAGATTTAGAAACAAGAGAAATAGTTGGAAAATGCAACCTAGTTTTGCCCCTTCAAATAAAACTTTTGAAAATTCCTCTATTTTTGCTCTGTTTATGAAAATAAAGTTCTAAAATGACATCTGTAAAATAGCAAGAGTATGAATAATTTTTTTGAGCTGCTAGGAAATGGAAACTAGCATTGAATATTATTTTGCTTTAAAAATGAGAGAGAATTTACAGAAATATTTGTGTGGATTTTTTTTACAAAAATAACTGTACCCCAAGCAGTTTTCAATGTCCATCCTTAAAAACAGCTTTAGGAATTAGTGTAAGCTTAAGAAAAGTGTCACATCTTGTAGCTTCAGAGATACTGTCTGCCAGCCTGTGCATAGTTCAGTAACTTTTACTGCCTTCGTTGGAATTCAAGTGCTCTGTCAGGGCAGAAGTGCAGAAACATGTTCAGTAAATATTACCTTTTCTGTTGCTGGGGTCAACTATTTGGATGGCGTGTGTGTACTGACCCTGTTATATGTGTAACCTATCATTATTTTGTTTTGGAGATGATGAATGATCTCATTTTTGTTTTTTTGTGAAGACTTGAGTACAGTGATGAATTAATATGATTTGTGGGTAAAGGAAAATAAAATATGCTTGGATTTAAATTTGGCATTCAACCTGCGGATTTCTTTGTGTAAGTAAGCTTGCAAGTTGTTCTCTTTTCCTTCAGGGGTTGCTTGACACAGGAGAAGATAGTGGCTGGTTGTGCAAAAAGCTTCATAGTTATTGCAGATTACAGGTAAAATGATCTACCACTCCTTGTTGCTGTTTCCCTTTTCAGGAGCTGAAGAAAGGGCTATATTTATTCATAGTGGGTTTTCACCTGAATTTGTATCAGAATGATATATCCAGTCCAGTTTTACTTGTTCTCAGAGATGTTACATTATGTCATGTCCCCATGTGTGAGGTGTTACATGACCTCCGTGTAACATTCTCTGTTTTTACACAGTGTATATCCTGTGTGGTGTTTTTACTTTCTATAAACCACCAGGAGGGAATACATGGCCGGTTTCGTTCTCTGCTGGGCCAGGTCAGATTTGTCTGGCTACGTACATCTGATGCATCCCCGTATAGGATGAAGCCAGTCACATTCTGCTTCCTGGTGGTCTCTATAAAGTAAAAACACCTGAGCTTGTATGCAGCTTCACAAATATGTAGACTATATGCCTCATTCATTATGTATTATGTAATAGTACCAATATTAAGCAGTACGTATTTATTATGTATGTAAAATGTTCTCACACTGATGTATTGTTGCCTTGCTTACTCTGCTGCGTCTCCCCTAACACTCTGTTGTATAATGAATGGCTCATCCTCTCAAAACAGCTCAGATGTTTGTTAGATCATCAGCACTGTCCTGTGTAGTCACGCACACAAATCTGAAATCCTGTATCATCTGGTGAGCAGTTGCGTGGTGTTGTTTAAAGGCAAAGTCTTCTGGCTTTCAGGAGTAGAGTCAGGATGTCCTGGCAAGTTGAAGCTTGTTTACAGCTTCCTGATGTTATTGCTATCATCTTCAAAAGAATAACATTTGCTGTGATATTAATGCACATCTTGTTTTAACCCATGTTCTTGTAGAAAAAAGTCTAAAAACCTTGGAGAACAATGGAAGAAGGGGATTCCTATTGAAGTCATCCCAATGGCCTATGTCCCAATCACCAGGCTTCTGACCAACAGGTTTGGAGGTGTTACAGAGCTGAGGATGGCTGTCAATAAAGCTGTACGTATAAATTAAGAAGGTTGATAATTTGGATGATGTTGGTGTATGGAAACAATTACTGTTTCTTCTTGCCTTTTTAGGGTGGGTGGGCAGGTAAACTTTTGCTATTAATAAATTATTAGCACAATTCAAAGAGCTGAGACCAAGCTATATTTTCTCATCTCCTTTCCATTTGCAGGGAGGGATATATTGGCATCTTGACAATTTTGCAAATGGAGACAGAGAACCTGTAGTGTTCCTAATGACATGCACAGGAGCACCACTGCTGTTGAACAGCAAATCTTCTTGAGAGATCAGAAGTCTATCACAGCCTCCCCAAGTTCAAGCCAAATGCTTATTTACAATGGAATTTTAGCTTGAGAATAATTTTAACCAGCCTTTGCCAGCTCTGTGCCCTCCAGATATTTTATTTTATTTTTGAAATTTTTAACCTGTCCAATGGCCAAAGCTCTCTGGAAAGGTTACAGTAAAACACACTAAAATACAATTTGAATAAAAACATATATAATAAGCATTTTTTAAAATACAAAATAAAAACACCATGTGAATAGGCAGCAGCATAGCAGTCATTCAAAAACTAAGAATTAAAAGCCAATTAAAAAGCCTGAACAAATAGAAAGATCTTCATCTAGTGCTGAAATTATGCTAATGTGGGTGCCATTTGAGCCTCTCTGGGGAGGGAATTCCATAAGAGGGGTGCCACCACAGAAAAATCTCTCTGCCTTGGAAAGATCCACCTCGCCTCCTTTGGTGAGAGGACTTATAGGAGGGCCTCATTAGATGATCTTAAAGTCTTGGTAGGTACATATGGGAGACTGTGCTCCTTCAGGAGATTTCAGGTCCATAATTTCAAGTCAATTTGATTTAGAATTATGAGGATTGAGACCCAACAAATCTGGAGGCCACAGGTTTGAGAAAAACTGGTTTTAAATTTTAATTTTTAACTTTCCAGAGTAGTAATTCCATTAGTTGGTAGAAGTTGGAGCTGAGAACTTTTGGGATTTTGAGGATTAACTACCTTACCATGCATAAGCTTTTGAACTGCAGCCTGTGGCAATAAATAGTTTAGAATGGCCGAGATAATTTAGCATCATTGTTTGATAAGCAAAGAGGATAGGTATTCTTGATCTGTATGTTTGCTTTTTGTTCTGTTGTTTTTTGGCAAAGAGTTACAGAAAACTAACAAACCTGGGTATGACTTTTTTCCCCTGCAGGTTAGTTTTAGATAAATTAATGTTCACATGCAAGTCTCTGTGTATCTAATATGATTTATGGCTTAAAATAAAAGGTCTTGCACACAATATGTTTACTTTTGCTTTTTAGGGTCCTGTGGTGACAGACAATGGGAATTTTTTATTGGACTGGAAATTTGATAAAGTCCATAACTGGAATGAAGTGAATATGGCAATCAAGATGATACCAGGTAGTCTTCATATACTATTTGGTTTTAATAGTGCAAAGGATTAATTTGTAGGTCTTTGAATTATTACTGTCAGAAGCAAGTCAGGTATATTGTCTTTCTAAGGACACATGTGTTCAGTGTCTTAAGATTGGAGCAAAATTGAGACTTTCAAAGATTAAATTTATCCTTTTGATTTAGTTCTATAAAGTCTGTAGCAAAATAAGAGATAAAAATGTGAATTCTTCAAATTATAACCAAAGGCTGGAGGAGAGTTAATGATGGATTTGAGAACATTGGTGCATTCAGCAGGTGGCAGTATTGTTTCACCAAAGAAAGCCATGTCAGAGCAATGCAAAATTCAGTGTTTTCCCTCATTTTCTCATTTTACTTATGTCTGGAGTCTTAATTGGTACTGGGCGTAGTTTCTGACTTTTTACAATATGAGCTAGATAATTATCTGTAAAATAATCCCTTATTTTATGCGTGGGTGCTCTGAGTATTATGGGTGGTAAGGGAACGTGCTTGTTGATAGAAGCGCTCAGTCTAGTCTCTGGATCAGTATTTCTCAACCTCGGCAGCTTGGACTTCAACTCATGGCTGGGGAATTCTGGGAGTTGCAGTCCATGCCTCTTCAAGCTGCCGAGGTTGAGAAACCCTGCTCTGAATAGCGCCATGGCATAAAAGCTCAGCCTGCTTCTTCTGTATAACCAGCATGGAGCGATTTTCAAATGGGCATCAGAAAGCTTCCCTTGTGCCTTGTCTGGCTTTAGTCGTTCATATTCTGAGGCAGCAGCTCTTCTCATTTCTTTTGCTTCTCTTTTCCTATGAGAAAACTAGTGAGATACATGCGGGGAAAAAAGGATGATAGCAAATGTCAGCTTTGCCAGGAAAAAGGATGCTTTTGCTTCTAAATGATCCCAAGATGAACTATGTTGAAACAGAGAGAGGGAGAGAAAATGTATCAGTATGTCTCTTGACTCCTCTTCCCCTTCTTACCCAAGGCCATAGAAAAGAGGGGCCCCTGGCGCAGTGCTTCTCAACCTCAGCAACTTGAAGACATGTGGACTTCAACTCCTAGAATTCCCCAGCTTGCTGGCTGGGGAATTCTGGGAGTTGAAGTCCACACACAGTTGTTGAGGTTGAGAAATACTGCCCTGATATATGTAGTGTTTTAATACAGGGCTTTTGTTTTTGAAGCTTTCAATATACTTCATCTCAGTTGAATTTGTATTGTTGTAAGGGGTGGTGAATATTTTTTAAGGTGCAATACTTTAGTAATAATTAAAAGTAATTGAGCTTTTCTGGTCTAGGAGTGGTGGAAACAGGTCTCTTCATCAATATGGCAGAGCGAGTTTACTTTGGCATGGAAGATGGCTCTGTCAGTGTGCATGAGAAGCCAGTCCACTGATTTCTCTCAGCTCCTCAGATCCACTCTGCTGTCTTACAGTTCTGTCGAATTATCATTCTGATGCCAGCCTGGCAACTTGCCTTAAAGCATTCAGTCTGGATCTCAGTGAATGGAATAAACGGTCCAGGGAATGTCATCTTAAAATCTATTTTTTTTCATGTAATTTTTTTAAAGAGGTCATAATTTTGAATGTTTCAAACTTTTTACTTTTTATATAAATAATTTACCAAAAAAGTTACTTTGTGCAGTACAATATTTGAATACTTTGACTGCAGTGCAGTGTGAGGGGAAGAAAGTAAATGACATGTGCAATGTGCTTAAATCCAAAAAGCAAGAAGTATTTATGTAAAAGGGCTGTATCCTGCTAGAAACCTTTTTTGTTCTATATTTTATGCCTTTAAAATGATTTTTTTAAATCACAACTTTTAATTAGAGAATGTCTTGTTATATTCTTTACAATCCAACTAATGTTTCAGCAATTGACTTTTGTAACCTGAATTGAATGTTAAGTTCTGCTTAGAACTGATTAATCATATTTTGCATCTCCTTAGTTATTCACATGTTGCCATGATAATTAATGTGTGAAAAACAGACTATGTGCCTGGACTGGCAAATTGTTTTAAGTCCTAGCCAGTGTCATTGACACCAGTAAATAGTGGCTTGAATTTATCTATGATATCAACACTGTGTGGGTGAGCCACATTTTTAAATGTTTCTGGAATAGCATGGAAAAAGTCTTGCCACAAAGTTTGCCAGGCCATGAATAATGTATGGATTAGTCAAAATTTTGATGTGTAAGTTCAGTACTCCGTTATTTGTTCCTAGTAGCAAAAGATTCTAGTCTATTTTAACAGTCATTTATGGACATAATTTGGAGTTCAGTTCTTACTAAGAATTGTTAATCCTTGTATGGTGATATTAAACAAGATGCTGTAACTAAATGCAGGCAAAAAATGGATCTTCTTGGATGAACTAAATGTAGCAAGAATAAGGCACTTAATTGTGTCATATTTCATTTCTAAATGCTTTGCATGGTCAGAAATATGACTCTGTACTTCATCTGTTGCAGCACTTAAATAAAGTGCTGCAGTGCCAACCATGTGTTTGTATCTTTGAATGCCTTCCTGGTTGATTTTATAAAAACTGCCTTGCAGGATAAGTCAAGTGGATTTCCTTTCTCCATCCTCCGGCTTTAACGACAGCCAGCTTGATATTGTTAGAAAACCACAAATAGGACATAGAAGTGATAGGTCATCCTTAGTTGTTCTTTATTCCTTTAATGCATCCAATGCAAAAAGTCATTCTCCTGTCTTTTTAGTGTATTTTAATCCTACAATTGTTTTTCATTTAATTATTTTAATAAAACAGATAAAAGATAAAATAGCTGAAATAATAAAAAGAGTTTGGGCCTATAATTCCCAAGTAAGTGGGCAGAATCCTCAGGACTGCTAATCTGACCACTTCTTTATTAGATCCATGCCCTTCCCAGGAGGTGATGTATAGCTAGGTCTAGCTGTAGTGTCAGCTTCTTTAAGGGAGGGGACGATCCTCCCTTAAAGAAGCTTATGACCGGTTACAGCATCCCATGGTCACGTGATCACCATTTGAAACCTCCCCTGCTGGTTTCCCACAAGCAAGTCAATGAGGAAGCTGGCAGGGAGGGGTCGCAAGTCGTTCGGGTGTCTCCCCCATCCACCCTGGCCTTTCTTCGTATGGACACACTGCACCCTCCTTCCCCTCTTCGCTTGCTCCACACACCCACCAGGTTTTGGGTAATAAAGGAAAACGTTTGGGAAGCACTGCTCTAAAGGAACAGAAAAAGTCATGCTTACGTTTCATCTCTACCCTGGTCCGTAAAACATGTGGACTTCAACTCCTAGAATTCCCCCAGCCAGTATGCTGGCTGGGGAATTCTGGGAGTTGAAGTCCATACATCTTAAAGTCACCAAGGTTGAGAAACACTGCTCTTGGTATTGGAGTGTATCACTGTAGAGAGGAGTTCGGTCGCTTTGCTGATAGTAATAATCGCCAGCGTCCTCAGCTTTGATTCTGCTAATGGTTAAGGTGAAATCTGTCCCGTACCTGCTACTACTAAAATAATCTGAAACTCCTGTGGCAAGATTATGCCCTTCATATGTGAGGAGTTTGGGAATTGGTTGGGTTTCTGCAGATACCAGTTAATATCATTGTCTATGTCAGTGTTCGCCTTGCAGTTAATTGCCACTGTATCTCCAATGGATACAGAGAACAATCCTAGAGATTGAATCAGCTGGCCTTGCCCAGTGGTGTCTAGATGAAGGGTGGCAGGAGAAACAAGATGGGTCACCATGTTGTAGTTTTAAAGAAAAATCACTATGATTTTTTTTTCAAATATTAAAATTAATCATAGCTTGATGTTGTTATTCCCCTTACCTTGAAGCCACAGCAAGAAGCTGATGTAAAGGAGCTTGGAGAAGTACATGGTGCTGGTTCCCTAGCAAAGGTAGTCTGTGCCTGTCCCAGTAGGCACCAGCTGATTTATAGTCACTTATGTCCCCATTTACTGCGTGGACCTAAAGAGGAAAGTATTGCTGTTTTCTAGAAATATTGCATGGAGCAATATTTATCACAAATATGCAGTGGACATCCACATCAGATGGTTCAAATGACGACATATAAATGTCCAGCTTTTTTTTTTTAATGTCTGTGAGAGAGAGCTGCAGTATCATTGTTCTACTCCTTAAGTCAGACTGCTTCCTATCATACTGTTTCTTATACAGTCCCTGGTTCCATTCTATTTTTCATTTTGTTCTCCGTTGACGTGCTATTTTTCAGAATAACATGCAAGTAAAAACACTCATAATGAGTGCCACAGTTCTGTTAGGTAAGTTCTGCCCTGTTTTCAAACTTTTCTGATTCTTATATGACAAGCAATAAATTTTTAAATCAAACTTTTCTTCCAAGTTCATTCATGTGAAACTTAATTGGAATTCCACTTGTTCAGCACATCTAAAGGGATTTGGATATCTTATCATATGATAGGATATATTATATGGGATTACTATCCCTCGCTTTTACAGAACCTTCTCTTCTGAACACCCCTTAAAAGTAAAGCATAAATGTGTACTTTGCATTATAAAGTAATAAAGTAAAATAAGTAAAAATTGAAAACTGTCCATTGGCCCTAAAAGAGGGAGTGTGACTGAGCCACTTTGCTTAGTAGTAAAGAAAGGCACTTTTAAGATATTAATTTGTTTAGGCTTTTCTTTATTCTGCATTAGCCTTGGGCCTTTTTCATAGGTTTACTGGAGCCAGTGAAACGATGCTTATTAAGATCATATAAAAGAAAACAAAAATCATGTGGCTGCTCTTGCATAAATTCATTTGCTCAAGTCTCAAAAAATTGCTCAGCATGAACCCTGGGAAAGTAATAGAATGAGTGATAATTTCCTCGAACAGTTATAGCTAGTTGCAAGTTATGAGCCCCAAAGCCAAAAAGATAACTTCCTTTTTTTTCTGTTTAATGCAAAATGAAGAGAATGGTTACTGTTTGATGAACATGTCTTTTCCTTAAAATTTAAGAAAGAAATCTATCTCATATGATTAGAAACGTGCCATCACCATTGACATTATGAAAGTTCCATTAGATTCTTTTAGATAAAAGAAATTAAGACTGGTATATCTGTAGTTAAAAGTGCTGCTTACAAAACCGCAGAACCAGTACTTTTCATAAGTGGAGACACAGGGCAGTTGTCACAGGTCATTTATTGTTATTGCTAGAAAACAATGAAGTTGCTCAAGAAAGGAAAATTGTTTTCCTTAAACTTAGATGATCATCCCTCATCTAAAGACTTCCCCAACTTTCAGCTGTTCTAATTGCATCTTTATAGCTCATTGGCTATAGTATTTCAATAAAAGTTTTTTTTAAACACTTAATATCATCACACAAATGATGTAAATCACCATAGGTGTCACAAAACTAAAATAAAATTAATATATATTTAACCACCTCAACTAGATTAATGTGAGTGCAAAGGACTTATCATTTTCTGGAGGATGTCTGGATAGAAATTTGGTCAATTGCATCTGAAATCCTCTAAATGGAAGCTCCTTAAATTGAGGTGTCCTTGTAGCTTTATCCTGTTTCCTTCCATCCCTACAGTTCTTTTCTGTTTGGCAATCAGATGTCTGCGTATGTGAGTGTGTGAGCCAGCACCTGACGGGGGTTAGGAAAGGATACTGAGAAGAAAGAATATGTTTTTTTCTGCCTCCTAGGTCACTCTTAAATGTCTGAAAACCAATTTATGATTTTATGAACTTGTTATATGGATACTGAAAAATAAGCTTGTATTTTAAGCTGCCAAAATGATTAAGAAAAAAGACATTAATGCATAACATGAAGACAAGCATGGGACCTAGAAGGACAAGAAATGATTTTTCAGAAAAAGCTACAAGATTTCAGAAATTCCATATAACCCAAAAACATGCATTGAATTGGAAGCTAGTATTTTTCAAGGTTCTTGCCTCCTCCTCACTGACAAAATAATTATCTGAAGGGGACGCAAAGTTTCCCCACTCTACCAAAGTTAGTGTAAGGCTTCCAAATACATCTTCATATTGTAAAAAAATATTAATCACATGGGTCAATAACAGAGATATATTTCATTTAAAGAAATATTTCATGTACAAAGCAGCGACAATGTCTTTGTATGGAGTATCTGAATCAGACTTGGTCCGAGGTAGGTGGCATAATTTACGGAAAGCAGGAGAGCGCAGCAGAAGGTTGTGCAAAAGGCCTATGAAACTGGAGGATACCCAGTAGAAAGCTAGTATCTGGAAAAAAAGAAAAAGAAAGAAAAAGGAAATTTAAAAAGACATACTAATTTTAACAAAGTGAAAGTAGAATAAAAGTAGTGCAATCCCCAAGTGAACAATAACCTTAACATCCCTCATTATGAATGTCCACAAGTGAAAACCAGGATTTAATAACATTTTATCCCATCTTCCTCCAAGGAATTCAGAGTGCTATACAAGGCTTTATATTCCTCTAATTTTATATTTATAATGTGTTATATATTAGGATGAGGAATAGTGAATAACCCATGGTTCCATGACATCTTACTCAGAATATTTGACTGCAACACTGTGTCCGGCTCTCTCCACACAGGAAGCCATCTTAAAAACTGAGCTTTAGAAAACCATGGTTTACACAGAGCACTTGGAATTAATGATTTTAATACGTCAGAGTTTTTTTCTTCACGGTTAGCATAGTAATTCACAACTGTTTATCACCAGTTTTTCAAAAACCTTAGATCCTGTCCTGACTCAAAAAGACATTCTTTCAAGTAGGTTATTTACATGGCAAGAGAATATGTATAATAATCTGCAGCAAGATTTAATGACTTATTTTATGTCCTCCTAGATGATTTCCAAATTTCACCTGTGGCACACATATCACTAGTTGGGCACCATGGATTTAGTAGATAGAAAATTGGATTTGGTGAAAGGAAGGTTTGAATTCAAAACTCTACTAAGCTATCACACAATGTAGGAAATGCATTTTATAACACCATTATAAGTATTAATAAGTAACAATACCAATGCAGAATGCATATTTTTGCAAAGAAAAAACAAAACATTACTTGTGATTTCCTCTTATTAGAACTTCCAGATCAAGTTGTTCAATGTTGGAAGCAAAGAGCATTTGCAGCTAATATAACACACTGTACTAATGAACTTACTGAAGGGACACTTGAAGCAACGGGGACCATTAGCACAGCCACTGCTCGAAAAAAGTTGGTAGCATACTTCCAAAACGGGGATGGTTCAGTTTTTCTCAAAGCAAAAATCTAGAAAGACAAATTTTATTCTTAGGAACAGCAAGAAAAAATATCAGCTCATATTTACTCAAATATGAGATTCAGATATTCTGGACAAACAAGTTGCTTATCCTCATATTCACATATATCATCTGATACACTTTAGAGTCATGGTATGCCGTACTATGATCAAGGGCTTTTCTTAATGGCAGGGAATTATAAGACAAGATTTAGAGATTTTGATAATTAAATACAATTATAAAAATACAGATATACCACTTATGTAAAACTTCTGTTAACCCACGCAAGATTAGGGCAGGAGGTACTGATGCCAAATAAATAAAGTACAATTGCCAAAACCTATTGCTACTATAATTTTTGTCTGTATTTTTCATGTCCATTTCTTTTCATTAAACAAAAACTGTTAACAGCATAAAATTTGTTTAACCAGTCTTTTGAAATTCACTTACAAAATTAACATTTTAGAATTCCCAATATGATCAATAATCTTTATATCAAACTACTCACCACATTTAAAACTAATGCTCTGTACACACTGCCAACTTAAAGAATTTCCTTTCTTTGGGTGAAATTACTCTACACTCTAGTACTGTGAATGGATTTTGTGGTCACTTGTCTTGAAGTCTCACAATAGGCTCTCATGTTTATGCCAATTATTATTATGACCCAGGATGTCTAAGCTATTTTCAGACTGAGGACTTTAGGTTAACCTCTACAGTATGGAGTAATACAGATCTAACCTCTGACAATGATATCCACACATACTAAACCAGTCAGTTCCTAATGTGGCCACATAAACAATTACAGAGAAATGGACTGCACGTCTGCAAATCAAACCTATGTAGGTAGCCATCTGACAATTTAGTTGGATTATCTACATACAATCTGCTCTGATATATTTTATAATGATAATGATGGAAATTAGGATAAATACTGTCCAGGAGATCTGGAACTAGACAACTTGTTTACAATAACCCTTTCCCTACTGAGGTAACTGAGAAGGACAAGTGAACATGGATCCCCCTTAGACACAGGTAAGCTATTACCTCATACTGGAAGAAGAAGAAAAAAAGAAATGAGTCTTGCATTAAAGATTGCTCCCATAGGTGTTTTTGACAAGAACTGTAGAAATGCTTTCATGAGGTACAGAAAAAAGAGTTGTGTGCCTTAGTTTTTAATAATACAATGGATTAAATCTCAGTGAGCAGAGAATGTCTGCTGAAGGTCCCTATCTATGATGAGGTGCAATAGGAGAGGCATGAAAGTGGACATCGCACAGGGACAATCATTCTTCTCCTTTTGAACAGCTTGCTCCTTAAGCAAGGGGGGCTCCCATTCTCATGGTCTTCCAAAAGCTTGTTACACGAGATTGAGTGGCTATGATTTTGGGAGCAGTTATGGATAATTGTTTTATTATTTTATTATTTGCTGCATCTGTTTGAATACTGTTGCTCTTGTATACCAGTTAGAGTCTTTTTAGATCAAGTTGGTGTATAGATTTTATTCATACCTCATTTTAAAAAAGGAACCTGAGATTTTGGGGAGAAATGAAATCAGTATTCTGAACACAAGGAAAAACTGGATTCCTCAGATAATGCAAGGATATTGCTTTGAACCAGCACTTCAGAGGAAAAGAAAGAAAGGGACACAGATGAGTTCTTAATAACAACTTCTTTGAATGGTTTGAGTCAGCTGCTTATTTAAAATATTTATATCCAGCTAGACAAAACTTCTGAACCTTCCTCTTATATGCAGGACACTCTTGTGACCACACCTGTATAAAGACATGTCAAGGCTTGGCCAAATTACAGGTATCTGTGTTTAAACACAATAAACAATACTGTTTCTATACTTAATAATGAAATGATTTTACAGTATGCTTATTTGTAACAATACAGGCAACATCACAAATCTAAAGCCAGAATCTTTTCCAATCCTGATATTGTGTACTATACTTGCACTTTTGAAAAAGTTACATTACATTTGCTGGGTGGTCAAAGCTATTTATGCTTTCTTTCCAGTTCATGCTGTCAGAAGGAAAGAGATGATGTTAGGAACTTGGAAAATGTAAACAAATAATGGTAAAAAAGCATAGCATGAACTGTTCTTGTTCTGGCAAAACCTGACTATCAGATGTTTCCTAGCGAGTTCTTCTGAACTGATCTTGATGGCTGCCAAGAGAGCAATGCCAAAGGGGAACCCAGAGCAACCACAGAAAGACTGGAATTAATTAGAGCCTGGGAAGGAGGGATCTCCAGAAAACAGCCTAGATTTCTGAGGAAATAAAAATGCTGAAAACCTGCCAGCAAAGACTCCTGACACGTGCATTGCCTTTCAGACTACAATTTTCTCCTTGACCACAGACTCGATAATTTCCAAAATCTTCTACCAACTCTTATCTTCATGGGTGGGGAACCTGACTCACCATCTGCTCTTCTTACATTTGCATCTAAGATAAATTATTTCATAGACTCCACTCCTTTCATCATTCTTGAGTAGGAATAACCAGGTAAAGAATTTAAGATTAAAAGGATGTTTCTTTATTTGGGAAGCCTGTAACTAGCCAATTGCTTAGAGAGGGAGTTGTGTCTGGCTGGTGTAAGTGATGTGAGTAAGAGCTGGAAAAGGAGGCAAAATTCACAATCCTCCTTAAGGATGCATGACCCAGAGATACACATAGGTTCCAGATGTTAGGATTTCAGCACAGATTGGCCACCATAAACCAGACTGAGCAGCAGTAAGGACACACTTTGTGTCACAGGATCTGTTGTAGTTCTGCTCAGGTATCATGGGTGGCTTGCTTTCCCTGGTTCAACTGTAATGATCCAAAGAGAGTAGTCTGGCTATTAGTCCCTCCAGTGATAAATTACTTTCACCCACCCAAGCACCACAGGAGTAGGATAGCTGGGTGGAGGAAGGGAACAAATGGGTGAATATTGGTGAGAGATGTTAAATAATTTCCTCCTAGACATCATTCTCAATTGGCCTTTTCTGCACTAAGCTGATCAGCAACCTCCTTGGAACAAGAGGGAAAAAAGACACTTTCCCAGTAGTCCCTATTAGGACATAGATGCCTCTCTGTTTACCATTGAGGATGCAATGTGATCAACTGTGGATACCTCTGGGAAGTTAGTGCTGGAATTGAGGAGTCTGCAAAAGAGGCAGATGTAATTGTAACTTGAAACAATTATCTGTGGAATCATTGCTGACCATTTCTTATTGACCTCTGAGGCCATTTGCTCACTGAAGACATGGATCCTAATATGGACCAAGATTTGACATGAACAAGAGATGCAAGCATCATGTTTAAGGTGAATGAGAAGGAACAGCAATTCTCTTGTCTGTTTCTAAGCTACCTGGAACAAGGGTGCATACTGAATATCCTTGAGTTGGCCCCCAGGGCCCCTCTAAAACTTGCCATTAAATTATAATTTTTAATGTGACCGAAGGAGAAAAGTATTAATTACATAGGAAATAATCATAATTAATTGTTGGTGATTACTTTTAATTAAATGTTAGTTTTGTTCTAAGACTGGTCATTTTTGGAGAGTGACTACCAGCCTGCCAAAAGACCAAATGAGGCTATAGGCTCAAAAAAGGGTGCATACCCCTGATGAAATTATTAATATAGAATTGAACTACAGTCTAAAGGGATGAAAACCATTATTAGATTATCTATAGGGAAGCAGTTAAGTGACATAGAAGGAAGAACTATTGGAATGTCTATTTTAGAATACTTTCTAAATACTCTTCAAAAATTATCAACCTGGAAAGAGGAGAAACTAGGATAGCAGTATTTACCATGCATAATCATTATATTTATATATTTAATTGAGCATATTTATTCCTATGAAGCTGGCAGAATAAACAAAAATGCTTTAGTCTATTTTTTGTAAAAATAGCATCTGGGTTTATTTATTTATTTTCCTGTGATAAACTTTCTAGAAGTTCAAACCCTGGTAAAAAGAAAGGATTGATGTGGTTGAGGTCGTCTCAATAACTAACTATGGATGTCATCTAAAATACACTTTTTGAAGTAGCCTCATCTTCTATAAAGACAGAAATTGGCTTTCCATTCAAAGAACAGTGAAGAAGCTTCATAAACTGCATTGTTTTGCATAAACTGTCAGACTCTTGCCCTTGAAAAAAACCTCTTGGTTTATGAGAATCAGCTTTCTAAAAAGAAGCTGCTTCTTCTACTCCTAATACGGTAGCATTATGTATCTGAAAGAAGAGCAGAAAAGACAAACTAGCATAGTAGGATATGGGTTCTAGAACTCTTCAGTCTCTTCATTACAGTTCACTCTGTTTCAGTTTTAGGTGGGTCTGAATCCTTTGCTATTAAAAAATTAATCACTATCTTTTGCTGGTTTGTTTGTTTTCCTACCTGTATTTATTCTCCTACTTGTTTTTATTCTGTGAGAGCCAGCCTGTCTGTTATGTTAAATATGTTAAATAAATTTTAAAAATGCTCTGCATTCTATCAGACCAAATTATCTTGTGTGTACATTTGAAAGAAATTCCCTGCCATTCTCTCATATATTTGTGGGAATTACAGAAAGCTGGACAGTTGTTTGAACCCCAATTATCCATCTCTTCTACTAACTTTGCAGTATTTATGAGCTATTCTTCCCCAAACTAAATCACCCACATTCTTAAATCTTATCAAGTATTATTCCTGCCTAAATTGTTACAATTCAGTTTCAAAATGAATGACTATCACATCTTTAATCCAGTCAACAAATGCAAAATGAGGGGACACCATCAACCATTACATGGAAAAATAAGAACACAAGAACATGCCCTGACCCTCCCATGATTATTATTATTAAGACTCCCTCCCCCTTCTTCAATGGGTAGAGCTGTTTGCTTTGAGCAAACTGTTACTTTGGATTGGTTAGGACATACAGAACAAGTATGAAGTCATGTTGTATAATGCTGTAGCATTCATCTTATCAGAAAATACTGGAAGCAAGCAAATGCATACAATTTCCAAATGAAAATTAAATATAAGGGTGCTGTTGGAATGGCATCTTGACATTTCACCAAGGTCTGAAAGGCAGGAGTGCAAATGAAGGCAATTGCATATCTTGCCTCAACTTTATTTTATTTACTATTATCATCCTCTCTGTACTTTGTAACTTGATTAATAATTGGCTGTTTCCAATTGTATATATACTTATTGTGGACATTGTACCTATTCCTAAATATTTTCTGTTTATTGTTTTGTAAACTGCCATGAGTCTGTATTAACTTGGCAGTATATAAACAGAATAAATAAATTACAAGCTGTTGTGTTATTTGCAGTAGAACATGTTTATAATCCACCTAATGATTTTATAATAGACCTCATACCTCTACTATCAGTAGATTGAGGAGTCCAAGAGTGACTGGCAAAATCCAAGTCGGGTCAGGTAGAGTGAGATCCTTAAACCAGAGTATACCCCCTGTGGAAAACTGCTGCTGAATTAAAAGCCCTGTTGAAAACACACAAACAATTGGCATATTATTATTACTGTGAATCTGGCAAATACTTTAGAGCATTGGTGTTGAACAGATACAGTAAATCTAAACTAGGAATGATTGCTAGCAGATTATGCAAAAAGGTCTAGCAATAGCAACTTCTGGATGTTGGCTCTCTCCTACTGAATCAGATCTGCAACCACTGGAGCTAGATCTACCAATGGGCTACACTGAAGCAATAGCTGAAAAGTCATTGCAATTTTTCTCTTAAATTCAGAGCTTAAGTTACATAACTTCAGTGAACATTATGATTACATGTTAAATATTACTCAGCAGCTTCAAAGGCAACTAGATCACCTGACATTCAGATACTACTATTACTATTACTATTCTATCTATCTATCTGTCTGTCTATCACACATCTTAATACTCCTGCTTCCTACTTCCCCAGAACAACAACCCTGTAAGGTGGGTTGGGCTGAGAGAATGTCACTCAGCTGGCTTTCATGCCTATATAGATACTGCCTTTGAATCAGTGTTGACTCTTTGGAACTGCCTGGACAAGTCCCTGCAGTTTTCTTGGCAAGATTTCAGAAGTGATTTCCCATTGCCTACTTCCTAGGGCTGAGAGTGAGTGACTGGCCTAAGGTCACCCAGCTGGCTTTGTGCCCATGGTGGGACTAGAACTCACAGTCTCCCTATTTCTAACTTGATGCCTTCCTTAACCACTACACCAAACAGGCTCTCTGTGGAAAGCTCATTGCTGCACCAGATAAAGAACTATCAATAATATTCAATGAATAGCATTTGCTGATTAACTGATGAATTATCTCATTGTTCTACCACAAGCATCAATGCACTTCAACTGGAATAATTATGTTAGATATTATTTATGCTCCTCTCCTCCTCATGCACTGGCTTCAATAAAAGATATTACTTTTTTTTCATATCTCAGCTATACTGTGTTTGATCAGAAGCTCTGCTTTACCCCTAACATTTTATTTAGTTGTATATTTATATATCACATTTATCTCCCTCTGCAATTATAATCAAACTCTTGGTGGCACACAACATGAAAACACAGTAAATAACAATAAAAATTAAGATTACAAAAACCTACAATCAAAAATACCAAAACATACAAGTTAGTTGGCATCTGGTACCAGCTCCCAAACATCCTCGGGAAAAGCTCTGGTTTTAGAAAACTCTGGAAGGTGACTAAAATGCACAAGGACCATTCCAGAGGGCCAGCCTTGAAGATGGAAAAACAGCACCTCCAGGCCTTGGCCAGCCATTCTGTCCTCCCAAAAATGCAGGACATCAGCTGCTTCTTCCAGCATGATCAAAGGGGTTGGGCTGATTTTCAAACAGTTAAATCTGATTTTTTTAAAATGTATCTGTTACAGTCTGAATTTAGCATTTTTGTTACTATACACACTTATATTTAATTTGCTAATATTATTGTACTCAGCAATCTGTACAAATATGAAAAATAATGATTATGCAATTTAAATAAAAGGTGGCCGCTATAGTTAGGAAGGCCTTTGCCCAACTTCATCTGGTGCTCGTTATGCCCCTTCCTAGATTTGGGACCCTTCAGTCAGTCACTCATGCTCAAGTCAACTCATGGCTCAATGACTGGAATGCACTTCACATGGGGCTGCCCTTGAAGACCACCCAGAAGCTTCAACTGGTCCAGAATGCAGCAGTGCAAGCAGTGATGAGCATGCTTCAGTATGCTCGTGTAACACCTCTGCTTTGCAAGCTGCACTGGTTGCCAGTTTGCTTCTGAGTGCAATTCAAGGTGCTGGTTATTATGTATAAAGTCCTACATGGCATTGGGCCTGGTTGCTGTCTTCCATAGTATCTGCTTGACCACTTCAATCTTGCAGGGTTGCTGCACTCCAGGTTCCATCTAAAAGGACCTCGGAAGCCCGCTTTCTCTGTAGCAGAGTCTGCCCTCTGGAATGTGGTTCCCCCCCCCTCCAAGATTTGGATGGCCCCCATTCTGTTGTTGTTCAGAAGAGTGGTAAAGACCTGGCTCTTCACCAGGCCTTTGGTGAGTGAGAGTGAGGCCTCTTGCTTCATTCCATCTGGTCTGTCGCACTTACCATCTTTTATCGATCTAATTTCTTTGACTGTTGTGAGCTACCCAGAGTCACTGGGAATTGGATAGTATATGTTTAATTAATTAATTAATATTACTCCATCAACCAGGGTAAATTCTGCCTTTACTGAATACATATCTGTATATGTAATTATAGTTATCTTGCTGTAATCATTCCCAGAATAAAAATAATTTAATGGTAAAGCTAACAAAATATCTTAAAAGAAACAGTTTTATTAAGAAAGAGACTAACTGAGAAAAGGATTTTAGAAATCACAATATATTTAAAGCAGTTCTATAAAACTATTACCTTCAGAATCTGCTCTGCCAGTGCTTAAGTTACGCAAAGCTACGGAAACGAAAACCCATACTGGAATCTGTACCCATATGAGCAGCGTTGCCTTGAAAGGGTGACAATTATCTCGAATATACAACTCTGAAACTATTCTTTTTATATTCCTCCTGTAGCATAACCTGGATGGAAAGACAAATAAAAGACAATTCTATAGATTAACAGCACAGTCCTTTGTATGCCTACTGTGGCTACTTCTACTGAGTTCAGCAGAACTTTAGTATATATCAAATTAAGTCTACCTTGACTTTAAACGTTGTGCTAGGAAGATTAGACATGTTTAGAATTAGAGTATATCTCAATATTTGTAAGGTAAAAAAGAATAGCACATTACATTAAAGCTACTCCTTGTGGAACTACAACCATTAATTTTGCACTATTTTTTTCTTTTTTTATTTATTTCTGTGGAAAACATTTGACTGATCAATGGCAACTACTTAGCTGTAGAAGGTCATTCAATAACATGACTGCTTTTTAAAATTTTATTTTAAGACTAAGGATGGCAGCAGAAAGCCTCCAAGATATAAATTATTCCTAGAGAAGTAATGGCTAATGACACACTATTTTTATTCTTGATAGTCACAATAAGTACAGGAACTGTAAGAACCGGTGTCTGAACTTATTTTATTCTTCCTCACTTCCCATCCCCTTCTTCTTAAAAGAGGTGTCTTTTATACTGCACACCTGAAAGCAGAGATTGCCTTGTTTAATTTTAATTGACTTGACAGTGACTCTGAAAATCTTTTGGCAGAAAAGCTGGGCAAATAAATGCTTCAGACAAATGTGTAAGTACAAACAATCTATATAGTCATATCTGGGAAAAGTTAATGTGAGTGTAAGAAAAATATTCTGAAGAGAAAAGATCAGAAAAAAATAGTTTACTTTGATCTTTATAAAATGATACAGTAATCAGAAAATGTACAAATGACTGAAAGAAAGTATAGAAAAGAAAGATGAAATCTCAGAGTGGGACCCACTGGCAACACATAACAGTAGGATTACAAATAATACAGGCATGTTGCAGATAATAAGTTCACATCTCAAAGTACCAATGACCAATCTGAAAATGAAGTACTGAAGAAATATGTTGGTATTTTACTGTGATTATTAGAGATACAATTCAAATGGTCTTACCTAGCCTCCTTTTCAGACCAATTGTACTGCTTTGCAGAAACAGAAACTTCATAGCGGAGCTGGTTGGCTAAGTGTTTGATTTCAGGCTGCAACTTTTCTAACTAGCTGAAAAGACACAGAAGTCTTAGATAAAGTACATTTTTCTTCTAAAGATTCATACTTTAATGTATAGGCTGATTTATACCTGGATACTTTGAGCAACAAGAATGTGGTATTGTAGAAACAAAGGTGGTAAAGTTGCCATGTATGAATCTTAAAAGTACAATGAAGGACCAATTTAACAGACATCCATTTCATGGACTTTGGATGCAATGGACCAAATTTATTTACTTAGTTACGAGTCTTACATGCTGCTTGAATCATAACTGACTCCCAGTGCTGTGTATATCTAAACCTACTACTACAATTAAAACAATACACAGAAATACACAACAAAGTACTTCAAGGACTGCTAAACAACCACATTTGTGTTTGCACTTCACCACCAAAGTAATGCACAAGCTGGCTGTTTCCAGAGACTATCTGGATAACTGGCGCAATTTATTTACTAATGTAAGTTATAGTTTTCACATGATTTGTGTTAATGGATATCTTCTGTTCAAATGGTTCACTAAATTGAGGTTTTAGTGTATGTAAAAAAGTACAGGCAATGTACAGGCAAAATGAGGATGTGTTTGAAGGGATATGCACAATGGCCTTCTGGAAGATGACAAACAGAGTAAATATACTAAGAAAAAGTGTTGCGCACAATAAAAAAAGGAAGATGGAAAAAAAGGGAGGGAAGGGGAGGGAAGGGAGAAGTACAGACATTTATCCAGACTAGGAGTCATTGCTAGTAGCTTACATGATTCAGTGAAACTAAATATCTTCCATGAATCTCAATGCATCCATATATGCAGATCACTTCATATATTTGATACTGCTATTTCTAGGTGAGGCAAACTGAATGTTACTCACCAGATGTTCAGGAGCTCAAGCTGTACTCACATGACTTGCAAATCCAAAAAGTCTGATAAATGAACATGCAGGTACCATGTTTCTCACAAGTACTTAAGAGTCTTAGCAGAATTTGGACTGCTCATACAAATTTTACTGTTTGTATACTATCACAACCTAAATCACTCAATTTTTTAAAAAGTGCATCCCACTTTCCTCGGAAGCATCACCTGTTCCTTTAATTCCACATTTCGTAGATACTGCACATTTTACCAGGACAAGAACCCTCTGCAAATGCTCAGTGGCACCCTCTCCTTTTAGAACTCACGCTGGCGAGGACGCGCTTCTGGAGGACGCTGAGAGGAAGGGTAAGGCCAGTGCGCAGGATGGTGGTAGCTGCCAACACGGTGGACCACCAGGGCAGCCCGGACGCGGCCTGCAGAGCTACCAAACCCGATTCCATCGTCGCGACTGGGACCGACGTAGACAATGTGTCATACCAGGTCCAAACCAAGGAAGGGTCTTTGAGGCTTTCCTCGACACCGCCGGCGGGTGTAGGCGTACTAAGGGATCGGGCTCCCCCACAACGCCAAAGGACGTCGAGCCAGGAGCGGGAGCGCAGCCCGTAGGCGACCCTAGAAGCCATCCTAGCGCCAGCAAAGGAGAAGGATGCCATCTTCCTCGTCAGAACGCGCATGCGCCCAGATGAAAGGCGGCTCTGTCGCCAAGGCGTAGGCCAGAGTTTAACTGGGGAATTCTGGGAATTGAAGTCTACGCATCTCAAAGTCGCTAAGGTTGAAAAACATTGGCGTTGGCTTTTGAAACTTCCGGTTCCGGTTCTCGAACGCGCCTTTGCTTGGGCGGAAGTGCAGGACCATACGATTGACTGTTAGGTTTGTGCGCATGTGCGCGTCTGTGTATTCCTTCCTTTTCGTTTTTTATACCTGGAATCGCTTTGGATGAAGAATGAGGTGTTTTATTTTATTTGGCTGAAGGATGAGATTTAAAAAAATAAGAGAGACTGGATTGCTGTAACAAAGGCGAGAATAAGGTATTATATATTTTTTCAACGGGGAACGGGAAGTGGTGCCTTTGGTCTCAGGCATCAGTGGTGCTTACCCTGAGCCTTGATTTGAGAAAGCGAGGCTTCTTACAGCAAGGCCAAATGAGGCTGATACTGCGGGGAGGGCCACCCAAGAGAGATACATTTTTACTTTCTCTCTGCGATATATTGTTCAGTAATCCCCCTCCCTCCACCAGCCCCAAACTGGGGAAACTATTCTCAAGCATGGAATGAGCGGGAAGGGAGAATTGAACACCACCTGAGCAAGTCACGTTTGATAATTACTGTTTATCTCTACCATGGAACCTGCCTTATTTTCTATGCTGATGTGCAGTTTTGGTTGCAAAAACAAGCAGAAAGGAAAAAGATTATATGCATCTTCTCCCAATACCAGTTCAATCATAATAATTTCCAGAGGGATAGCCATGTTAGTCAGGGCTGTCTTAAAAGCTTTGTAAGCCCCAAGCCATTTTTTTTTTTGTAAGCCTTTGTTGCATTGATAATCTGGATGCTTGAGGTTATAAAGGTATTCCCTGGACCTCTTTTCTTCAAGTAAGTTGCAGGGAATTTTCTTTTGTCCAAGAGCAATAGTAATGTTTTCAATTCAAGCATTCACTTAAATTTATTTACAAAAGTGATTGCAAGGTGGAAGTTTACTTCATTGATTCCCTAACTTCCCATTAGGTGTCGGTGCACTGATATTGAGCCTATTCCATGACACCTGTTTGGTTCTTGCATTTGAGACTTGAAAGCAGAATAAGTATCCGACTTATTTATTTCTAATGCAGAATATTGAATTCAAGTCCAAAATCAAATTCAGTTTTGCTATTTACACAAGTTCAGTTAGTACTGAACTAAGGCAGTAATTTCAGTGTCATGTCAAACAGTCAGTGAAAAACATGCAGTCATCTGTAGAGCTGAGCGTATGTAAACATTTTACAGTTTTTTGCAGTATTGTGGATTTGCTTTGATAATTAACTCTGATCTGTTGTATAGGTGTCAGATTTCTATGATTATTTAAAAATAAAATCAAGTACGTTATTTTTAGTAATTGATTTCTTTACCTTCCAACAGTTTTTATTGTACTGTCATTATAGGATTTTCTAAACCATTTAAAATGAAAGTATAAAATAGTTAATTCAGTAATAATTTTAAAATATTATTTTTATCCTTAGTTTAAAAATTCCTGACTGTTATAAGAAAACTCATGAATCTGGCTGTGGAAAAAAAATGGAGGAATTTTTTTAAAATATGAAGGGTTTATTACTCAAATTTGTCACCATAAATAAAGAAAATAGTTCCATGCCTTTTGCAAATCTTGTCTGCGCCAAATTAATATGAATTGGTGCAGATATTGAAGAAAATGATGTTGATGAACAACAAAAGGAAAAACAAGTTGTAGCATCATAGATTAGTTCAGAATACAAGAAGATGATGATCACTCCAGTAGAGCAGGTAATGAAAAATTAATTTTATCTAAGGATCTTCTTAGTGCTCTATTAAACATTGAAAATATATAAGAAGTGATGCAGAATTACAAAAGGAAAATGAAAGATTATGGACAATTGTTGCAGGACAGTTTTTGGCTGAAGGAGAATTAGTTTTCTGTGGCTGTTTCATTTACATATTGTTCTAATACTGGTAATCATCTTGGATGTATTGATCTTTTGTCTGAATTTGATCCATTTCTTAAAGATTATATTTGAAGGCACAGAAATCCTGGAAGAGGAAGTGATTCATATTTTTCTGCAACTACATGTGATGAATTTATAGATTAGGATCTAAAGTAACAACACAGTATCAAAATAGAGATGATAAATATTATGGAATCAGCTTAGATTCAAAACAGCGCATAGATTTTAGATATCACTTACTTAGTGATTTTGTTACGTACTCAGAAATGGAAAGGTGGCTGAGAGATTTAAATTTATCCCTATTGAACAATGTGATGGGAAAAATTTTATATTTTATGTTGCACTCTCAAGCAATATGATACAGACATAAAAAACAGCAGATCCTGATCATATGATAATGCAAGCAATATGAGTGGCATGTATTCTGGAATGCAAGCAAGATTTTGTTCAGCCAAATGGATTACTTATGCTCCACATAGTTTAAACTTGGTTGGAATAAATGCAGCAGAGTTCGAAAAACTATATCTTATCACAGACAAAATTATCTTCCCTGTCTCTGCTTTCTGTGGAAAGTAATGCATTAAAACAAATGCCCATTGACAATGCCCTTCTTGAATTTGCCAGTAGGAAATGCTGCAGAGTCAACATTTGGTAA
Source organism: Python bivittatus (assembly GCF_059951505.1). NCBI lineage: Eukaryota > Metazoa > Chordata > Lepidosauria > Squamata > Pythonidae > Python > Python bivittatus. The sequence continues at coordinate 4,837,421 of NW_028277028.1, forward strand.
ATGTACAATTTTAACTCTTGAACAACCATTCTTTTTTAATGTTCTTTAATAACTTGTTTGCTGATGTCTGCTATTTATTTATAATGTTAAACAAAATGTTACACAAAATGTTAAATGTTAATGAACATTATTTATAATATTGAATAATATAATTATTGGATTTTTGAATTATTCATTAATTCAGAAAAAGTAGAAAATTGTTTTTATAGCCCTCAAAAATGGGCACCATAATTGATTTATATTCCTCCATATTCTTGCCAATATTTTAGCCTCACTCTTTAAAAATAAAAATTTTAAATGGTGTTGCAAAATCAAATCAAGTACTGTATAATAGAGAAGTACTATCTTAAATATCTTTAATTTTAGGATATACAAAATTTGATTTTACTGTTACTTTTTAAATGTAACTTCAAAACATTTTTGTAGACCCCTTAAGTTTTGTAGGTACTACGCCTATTTTGCCTAAGGGATAATATGAACATAGTTAGTCTTTTACAGTATAACAATGAAGAATCCTGAAGAACCTTAACATTTATTCAATATATTATATCATTTAATGCATTATATTGTTATCTGAATTGCACTCCGCTTCATCAAATACATGTTTTGTCTTGAGGAATAGTATTTGTGTGCACACAAACCTGCTATTGGGAGGGAAAGGAATAGAGGGAGAGGTGAGAGATAAACTAACAATTAAGAAAACAGTTATGTGTAAGAGACATTCCAGGGATGAAATTAGCACATGTAAAGTGATAAGGGATTTTGATTTTTGATATACGAAAAATTATATCTTCTGTTGAACCTTAGATCAGCTACTTGATGATGAAATTGCTTTTATTTAGTGATTGAGTTCAAAAAGCTAAGCAGTGTCTAACCCGTACAGATCATCCTTGACTTATGACAATTGGGACTGGAACTTCTGTTGCTAAGCAATGCAGTTGTTAAGGGAATTGTGCCCGATTTTATGACCTTTTTTGTCGCTGTCATTAAGTGAATCATTGCGGTCATTAAATGAATTTCGCTTCCCCCATTGATTTTGCTTGTTGGAAGCTTCCTGGGAAAGTCACAAATAACGATCACGTGACTCCAGGACACTGCAACTGTCATAAGTGCGAGAACCAGTTGTAAGTCACTTTTCAGTGCCGTCATAGGTTCAAACGGTGGTTAAATTAATGGTTGTAAGTAGAGAACTACCTGTATTTGGATGTGAGACCACCAGGAAATATCATAGCTGCAAGCTACACTAAGTCAAAACAAAATCCAGGAAGATGCCCATGGATTTTTGTAATCTGCATTACTGCCAAGAAAATTACATGGTCATTATCAAATCTCTATGAGCTGTGGTGACTTTTAGACTGAGTGCATGGAATTGGGGTAAATAGACTTTGCTTTTTCATTAGAGATTGTTAAGTGAATGTGTATATGTGGGAGCAGCCCCATTTTAGAGAAGTGTGGTTCTTGGAGTAGCTAAAGCAAGAAGGTGGAGGAAGGTATAATTTCCAGACTGAGAAATACTTCAGGGTGATTGTGGAGGATGCAGACTTCCTTGAAAAAAACTTAATAAGTGATTATTATCACATACAATGTACTTTTCACAGGTAATAGTGGTGATTCACAACCATGTGAGAGTTGGATGCCAGGGTAGCTGGAAAATAAAAACCCATAATTAAAAAAAAATTTTTTTTTTAATGTTAACTAGAGTTTTTGTTTTTTAGATTAGCAAATGAGGCATAGACTACCAGCTGTTGTTGAACAGCTTCTGTATTTTCAGCCAACGTGATGATTAAGGCTGGTCTGTGGTTCAACATTTGGAGAGGCAAACATCTTAAGAGGGGATGGTTGGTTTCCTTCAGTTGGGAGATGAAAGGGATAGGGGTCAGAAATTATGCTTGCTATCCTGACTTTCTGGGATATGATCTTGTCTCCCTAAAATCCAGCTAGTCCCTGCTTAGTCAACTTTGAAATGCAGTAGAAACATAGCTTTTCTGACAGAACTTTGGAGACTAAGATCTATGCTTTGCTCCCTATACAATTGGAAGTGGGTTATTTTAAATTTTATTGAACTGCCTAGAGATGAGTAATGGTGCCGGTATATTCATGTGAGAAATAGTGTATAATCCTTAAAATCCTGAAACTTTATCTATTCAGCCTAAACATTTTTCATGCTGTCAGAAGTACAGGATAGGCAGGAGCCATTTAGATCATTAAATCCAGTCCCTCTTTAGTCCAGAAATCTTAAACTAAAGCATGTCTTGACCTCATCCATCCCTAGTTATGTCCCTTCTAATATACGTATGTATAGTCTGTGGTAGCATTTCATAAATTATAGTATTTTTTTAATATGTTGGACAATTTGATGCAAAATTAAGGGGGTCTCAGTATGGCTTGCCTTATATCTAAATCATGCTATCAGGATGAGCAGAATGCCCTCTTCCAGCAGCCCATGGTGATGTCGACATGGGGAGATATGGCTGGAATCAGAGATTTAAGAACTTTGAAGTTCACCTAGTTCAATCTTGGGCAGTACAGGAATTCATCACTACAGCATCCCCAACAGGTGGCGTGTCTTTGCAAACATGAGTTGGACATGCATACCATGACATAGATATGTATGGAAAGCACATAGGAAAACCAGTAGTGTTGTACATGAGGCCTCAAGCAGAGAGAAAGATAGGAGGCTAGGAGTTTAATTTGGGATTAGACAGCCTACAGTATTTTGGCTAATGCAGGATACCACTCACCCTTACTACAAGCATTATTTTTCTTTTCAGGTTTCAGTAGAGAATACCTTGCTTTTTTGCAAACTCAATTCAATCTTGGTAGCACCACTGTGTGTGTGTGTGTGTGTGTGTATTCAGCCTAGTTGGCATTGTGGAGTAGATCAGCCCTCAAATATATGTTCTGCACAATGCCCTCCCCTCAGCTGTCCTTGAAGGCCAATACAGGAAGATTCCTTACCCAGAGAGACAAGGCCCCTGTGACTCTGGACACACGGAAACAGCAGCATGTGCTTCTCCAGTTCCTGTATTACAGAGATATTCATACTAGCCTCATCTCACCATTGTGGCACAAATACCCAGCGTGCACAGGACAATTCTATACCTCCCTGCTGCTTTCAGATACCAAGCCTGGTACAACTTATAATGTTGCCAGGTTCTGCGCAGCAGCAATTAAAATTCATCAGATGATGGATGACCTGTGCCATAAACTAGACTTAATGACCATCTAGTTCGTCATACTAGAGTGCTCTGTAATTTGATATAGTCTGCCATATGCTAACCTTTATGTTCCCCTACACCCATCTAATGCTCCTACCTCTCCTTTTAGATAGATACTATTTTATATCTTTTAGATTATTTAGACTCTGATGTATTTTCTATGCTTTTTAATTGACTGTACCCCATTCTCCTTATGCTGGTCTTTGACTGTAATAAAGATTTGATTTGATTTGTTCTGCATAAAACTGCACAAATTCAAGAGCTGAGGAACAGAAGTGGTTGACAAATCATTCTTGTTGAGAAAAATACTGGTTATTTAAAAGTTGAGCTGCTTCTGTATAGTATGGAAGCTTTTCAGTACTATATGAAAGGAAAGTTCTGGAAAAGGGACATATTCAAAGGTTGCAGGGTGGGGGGAACCCAGTAAGAGACATGTTCACGCAATTTGTATTAAGAATGTTATAGGTGGTTTGTGATTATGATATGAGGTTCTGCAGTTCAGAAAGAAGAAAAATATCAGGTTTTGCTTCTGTATGCAACTATGGCTAATCTACTTTAGATTACACCCATGCTTTGGGTTTTATTTATGTATAAAATAATTTTTGAGGACCAGGACTGTACATCAGGTAAGACTAGCATTCAGATTTATGTGAAGAATGGAGTAAGAAAGCTTTTCCATATTTAAAATCCTGGGAATTAAATACCGAGCTATCCAAGGATCATTTGTTCCGTGAATCATTTTATTACCTAAATCAAATAAATGTGTACCTACCTATATACATTGCAAGTAGTTTGCGTGTGTGTTTTAAAATAAAGACCTAGAAGGTCTCAAAAAAAAGAACATGTTCCTTGTCTTTATTGGTCAAGTATGCATTACATTTGAAATATAAAAAGTGTTTCCAAAAATGTTCCTAATACAGACTTCTAGCATCCACCCTCCCCGTATTTTAATTTGACAAGCCTTATTTCATAAACAAGACATGGAGTGTTTCAATCTGTTCTATCAACATTTTTGCTTTCAAGTCAACAAAATACAGATTGCTTTAATAAGAAACCACATCCTAGGAAATTTAGCTGAACCTGACAATATATTTTATTGTAATAAATACTAAGCAGCAACTACTCTGCTGAAGGATTATTTTAAGGAAGCAAAAATAATCCTAATTAGCTGTAGGAAGCATAAACTAAAGATAGTTGCAAATGTTATATAAAATACTTAAATAGCATTATTCCCCCACCCATTAAAGTGCTGAAAATTAGGTTTGTTTTTCTCCTTTCCATCAACAGCTATTTGGTTAGACATTCCTTTTGCTACAACCAATTTCAAATATTTCAATAGGAATAGTAAATGATAATGGAAAGGTTATTTTAAGAGCACCAATAGAGGGCATGTACACAGGCAAACTTATTTATTCAGGAGCCTTTCAACATTTCTAAATTTGCATTTACAAGGCTGCAGGGTTCTTTGGGAAAGTCATTTTTCTTGCTGGCTTTACACATGAAACAGCATTTTAGAACTCCTGTTTTGTCACTGAAAAACTGAGCTGGTCTAGGTCATCCTACTTTCACTTGTCTAAGCCTTGGGTTGAGCCACTAAGGCTATTACTTCTGCCAGAGTAAGCCCCACTAAATTCAGTGGCACTTACTTCTGAAAAGATACGTAGAGGCTTGCAGTGCAATTCCATATGAGAAACAAGTGCTACTGTGACATTAAACAGATTCAGTTCATTTTCTTCCAACTAGCAAAGGAAAGAGACATTGGGCTGTTTGTATTCTAACATGCAATACTAGCCATGAGTAATAGATCAGCTTATAAAATTTGAAAATACATACCACACATTCACAGACATATCGGTTATTTAGTAAAGATAGTTAGTTGTCACCACCTGCCACAGGCACTTCTAAAATCTGCTCTAGATTGGAACAGATTCTTTCCTAATTAGTATTCTAATATTTTCTTTCCAGCCATCTTTTAGGCAGTGAAAGTAATCCAGGATGTCACATTATACATTTTGATCGGAAATCCTGCAAATAAATCTAACCAAAATTAATTTCAGAATAGATTATTCCTTGGCATGACACTTCAGTGTCTTCTGAATCTTTCTGAGACATTTCTATCACTAAAGTTCTTAGCATATGACAATGTTCAATTCATTCTGGATGACGGGGGGTGGGGGGGGGGGCTTACCAGTAACTGTGATAGAGAACTGAAAGCTAAGGAGGACTATACTCAAGCTTGTTGCAGACAGTCATTTTATTAACCCATCTTTGTGGAAATCTGGTTAGACTCTGTAGAATTGCCACATATCTTAACATTGAAATGTATTAATAATATTGAAGGGGGGGGGAGCTTTGAAAGTGCCTAAATGTGAAGATTAAAGATTTGTGTTTGTGTTTTTGTCTTGTTCAACAATTATAAAGTAGTTGGGGAAGAATTTTGCATAAACTTCATATTTCGTTTATAAAATTAAATTTATAATGAATAAATACCAAATTCCATGGTATAAACATACTATAAGGCTATGGAAGAAACCCACAAATAATGCCCATTTTATGCATACTTAAAATTACACAACTAGAAAAGTTATGCTTATTAATATTTTAATGTATGAAGAAAACATCCAGACTGCTGTATATGAAGATACATCTGTCACATTAAAGTTGAGCCTCTATACTGACATACTGAAAAGATTTACTTTCTGCTTAGCCATTTCTGTTATGTAAACAATTGTACATTTATCTGCCATTCTAAAACGTCAGGATCAAGTTTACATAATTTTGCTAAATTTCTGTGTATGCCCAGAAGCAGCTTACAGTACTAAAACCAACCAGCCAAAGAACAGCTTCAACAGAAAGTTATGTCCAAAATTAATAATAATCAAGGGTGAAAGAAAATGAAACTAAGAGAGGCTAAGATGAACCATATGGTGGAAGGGAATGGGCAGTCACAATGTTCACAGAAAAGTGTCAGTATGTTCTTCTGCAAAAGCCTACACACTTCAGTCCAATACAACCGAAGAATGATCTGAGAGCTGAGGAGAACTGCTTCTGCCATCTGTAGTCTCCTCTAAGCCAAAAAGAAATCTTCAGGCTATCAAAAGTGATCCCCACTCAACCAAGCTGGTTCATATGCACACTGCTCATATGTGGTGCCCATGTTCCAGTCCAAACCTGAGGAGGAGAGCAAAGGTTTTAAGCTATGTAGAGCTTTCATTGTCAGATATATACGAAGAACTGTTCAATTCCCACTTAAGTATGAAAACTATTATCTCAATTGGTTACTCTTTTAAGAAAGATAATAAACATATGGAATGTTCTTAGCCCCTCCGATCCATTTTCAGAATGATATGCATGCTGCTTGTGCACCATTGTATGAAATATGACTACCACTTTATTCTGTTCAAGAAAAATACAGTAAAACACATCACCAATAAGAAATTAACACTTGGGCTAAAATTGGTGCTTATTAAATGTTTCTAAAATCAAAGAGTATCAAGTATTAAGAATAAAATGACAGGGTTTTTATGCCCTCAGAACCCCGTATTCCCTTCTCACCTGAATCCCCTTCTTCATTCTTCCCTAGCTATTTTATCTACTTGCACAAAACCATCCATTAGTAGCTCAAACAAAATTACCTCAATTTTTCAGATTTTGGTACAATTATATAAATATTGTCTGGGCAATATACGTGCTACTTACAAATGTCACCTACAATCTGTCCTTGGAGTTATTATTAACTACAGTGGTTTAGGAACTAGGTAAACTAAAAATAAGGCTGAGACACTGTTAGAGATAAAGAGAATAATTAAACTTTCCTTTTTTCCAGTACTGAAGGGAACAGTCATCCGTACATACTTATCTCAAAGGTCTTTGATACTTACTGTCTGGGGGCCGCTATTCTCTGCAGAATTTGAAACCATCTTTATCAGTGAATTCCAAGATGGGTCAGCAGCATGAGGTCCATTGAATATGGGCCCTCCAGTACCATCTGCAATGGGTGCAACAGGAGGAATCATTGCATTCCCATACACTGAAAAAGGCATGCCCTGTCAAGAACAGAATAATGACTTATTCAATGTATTTTATTTATATACATAGAGCAATAAAAGCAATTTTATTCCTGAAGTTTTAAATATATGCATATTTCAAGATAAATTTATATTATAAATTATCTGCAACCTGATGTTCTTAAGTTAACATCTCCCAGTTTTGCAATTGGGGTGGTATACAAAAAGTGTAAAAATACATATATCCATACGTGGGAATGTTTTACAAAATTACTCCTTGATAATATGTAAGATGACCAAAATAAAGCTCCAGAAAGGTCTAAGAAAGATTTAAATATTACCAAAGTAATTGGTATATGTTCAATTTGTAGCTGCTTAGGATTTTTTTCTAGACACGTTGGGAGCAACAAAAATAAGGACATACCAGTCATAGCAAAACCAATTGAAACTTAAAATCTGTTTAAGTTTAAAAAAAAAAGTTTAAACAGGAAATACACTTAAAACAAAAATCTTGCTGATCATCTAAATGTTAGAAGATTACCCCAACTTTAGGGAAGTCCATGTATCCTGCAGGAACGTGCTGATGGAATGTACCAGAAGGAGTTACAATTCCTGTGCTGTCTCTCTCCATTGCTTGATGTTGTGAGAATACTCCTGGATCAGACATTGGCCTGTGAATCATATGGTTTCCCATTCCACTGTGACACCAATCTACTTTATCTAGGAAGAAAAAAGTGCTATAACTATTAGCAGCACAATCTTATCTATGTTATCAATGAGTTTCCAATACTTGGTACCATGATCTAAAAACTAAAAAAGACACTTTTCTTATTTAGCTGCAATTAACATGTCAAGGTAAGATTTAAAAATTAAGCTGTTAAAGCAGGACTTTATTTAATAACTAGTAAACTTGAAATAGCATTAATCAGCTATTTAATAGAGGGATACAGAAAGTCAACACTAGGATTTTGGGGAGAGACGTCTCTTTTGACATTTATGTTGTTCCATTTCTACACTTTGTTCTGATAATACATTACTGGAAGATGAATGGTTAAGTGTGTGCAAGGCAATACATACCACCTTGATTTCCTCCTATTCCTTCAAAAGACCATATACCACTATGACCGACCGGAGCGGCTAAGTTACTCCCTATAACAGCAGGTGTAGATGTTCCTGTTTGCCTGATACGTGCAGAACGCTCAGTTCCAATCGGAACAGGAACCTTTCTGTCTTGAGACACACTGCTGGGCTTTTCTGACCCGAGGGAAACAGCTGAAGGGGTTGGAGATGGTGCTCTCACTCCAGCAGTCACTGGCTGAGCAGATGGCTCTAAAAGCAAATAGATACGAAGATGTGAATTTGCTGTGAATATTTCCAGACAACAACCTTTCTTTCCAATACATGCTTTTACCCCAGACTCAATAAAATGAGTAACACGAACTGCTGAAATGTCATGAATTAAACATTAAATAACAGTTACAAACTGGGATAAATTCTGATATCAGAGACTTGATATAGCTTAAAGCAACAGCTTAGAACTTTTAGTACAGGTTATACAATAGAAATAACCGCTGGAGAGACTTTTCTGCCAGAGTGCATTTTTGCAAATTCTGCAATCATGATTCCAGAACTCAGTTTATCTGACTTCTCAGAAAAGAAAACTAGAATAAAGTAACTGCAGAAATATGCCATAGGTTGATAACAGTTGCAAGAAAAAGTATGTGAACCTTTTGGAATTTCATGGTGTTCTGCATTAATTTGTCATAAAATGTGATCTGACCATCATCTAAGTCAAGAGTATTGACAAATATAATGTGCCTAAATAATAACACAAAAACAATTCTGATCCTTCATGTCCTTATTGAACACACTCATTCAACATTCAAAATGCTAGTGGAAAAAGTAAGTGAACCCTTGGGATCAATAACTGGTTGACCCCCCCCCCCCCTTGGCAGCAATAACCTCAATCAGGCACTTCCTGTAGCTGTGGATCAGACCTGCACATCGTTCAGGAGGGATTTTAGCCCATTCTTCCTGGCAGAACTACTTTAGCTCTGTCATATTCTTTGGACATCTCATATGTATGTCTCTCTTCAAGTCATTCCATAGCATCTCTATTGGATTGAGGTCCGGGCTCTGACTTGGCCACTCCAAAAGGCGGATTTTGTTTTTCTGAAGCCATTCTGTTGTGGACTTGCTCCAGTGTTTTGGGTCATTGTCCTGTTGCATCACCCAACTTCTACAGAGTTTCAGCTGACATACAGACATTCTCACATTATCCTGAAGAATTTTTTGATACACTTGGGAATTCATCTTCCCCTCAATGACTGCAAGCTGGCAAGGCCCTGATGCAGCAAAGCAGGCCCAAATCATGATGTTTCCTCCACCATACTTTACGGTTGGGATGATGTTTTCATGATGATATACAGTGCCCTTTTTACGCCAGATGTAGTGCTGCGTGTTCTTTTCAAATAGTTCAATCTTTGTTTCATCAGTCCACAAAACATTTTGCCAATACCGCTGTGGAGTGTCAATGTGCTCTTTTGCAAACTTCAGGCATGCAACAATATTCTTTGTAGTAAGCAGCGGCTTCCTTCATGGTGTCCTGCCATAGACACCCTGCTTGTTCAATGTTTTACGTACTGTAGACTCATGAACACAGATGTTAGCCAATTCCAATGATGCCTTCAAATCTTTGGCTGTCACTTGGGGTTGTTTCTTTATCTCACTGATGAGTCTTCGTTGTGCTCTTGGGGTCATTTTGACTGGGCGCCCACTTCTTGGTAGAGTAGCCACAGTCCCAAAGTGTCTCCATTTGTAGATCGTTTGTCTAACTGTAGACTGGTGAATTTCTAAGGTCTTTGAAATCACTTTGTAACCCTTTCCAGCTTTATGTAAATCAACAATTCTTGATCATAGATCCTCTGAAAGCTCTTTTTGGCAAGGCAGGGCTCACATAAGCATATTCTTCTTGTGCAGAGCAAACTCAAAAGGTTTGAGTGGTTTTTATCAGTCAACGTGGCTCTAGTCCACACCTCCAAACTCATTTTCTTAACAAGACTCCAGGTATGCTAACACCTGACTCCAATTAGCTTTTTTGAGGTCAACTCAAGGGTTCACATACTTTTTCCACTAGCACTATGAGGTTTTTATGGTTGTTCTCAATGAAGACATGAAGGATCAGAATTGTTTTTGTGTTATTATTTTAGGCACATTATATTTGTCAATACTCTTGACTTAGATGACAGTCAGATCACATTTTATGACAAATTAATGCAGAACACCATGAAATTCCAAAAGGTTCACATACTTTTCCTTGCAACTGTATTAAAACTTAACTGCAGTTATTAGAATAGAAATCAACTGGCTTTATTCTACTCTTTTCTATGACAAGGAATCTGCCAAGTACTGTAACGTATTTGAATACAGGTAGTCCCCAGGTTAAGAATGCCTGGGTTACAGACAACCCATAGTTAAGAATGGAGCCTACTGTAACAAAATTTGAGTTAAATACACAATGATTCAAGTTAAATACACAATGGTTTGAGTTCATTACACAATACTACTTATACAGTATTACACAATAATGCAAATACAAATTCGACTTAAGGACAGACCTTGGGAACAGAACTTTTTCTTAAACTGAGGACTACCTGTACAGTATTATATTAATGCAACAAAACCCTCACCGTTTGATGCAGAGGAACACGGAGGCAGTAAGTTGAGTGGGGAAAAATGCTGTCTATTAAAATTAGCAGCTGTTGGTGCTCCTCCAAGAGCAGTTCCTGATGCATATACTTGGCCACTTGAAAGGTTTGAGGCAAAGTTACCCAAATGTGTAGAAGGAGGTGTAACAGAACCATAAGGTGAATCCAAACCGACAATACCTATAAAATTATGTGCAAAACATCAGTTTCCAAGTACAACAATGGTCATGAATGCTGGTATCGGCATAAAACACAATTTGCTTATTCAATAATGTTAATATTACTAATATAATGCTCTATGAATTTCTTTTACTTTGAACTTTATACATACAGTGGTACCTCGGGATACGAATGCCTAACGAACTTTTCGGGTTACGACCAGCTCCGGCCACAAAAATTTACCTCGATGTGCGAACTCCGCCTCAGGGTATGGTCATTTTTCTGCCCTGACACGTGGTCCGCGGCCATTTTTCCGCCCCTGACACATGGTCCGCGGCCGTTCTCCTGCCGCGCTGCGCCACACCGCGCGGCGCCCGGCCGTTCTCCCGCCGCGCCTGGCCGTTCTCCCGCTGGGCCATGCCGCGCCACGCGGCGCCCGGCCGTTCTCCCGCTGCACCGCGCCCGGCCGTTCTCCTGCCACGCCGCACCCGGCCATTCTCGCACACCCGGCCATTCTCCCGCTGCACCACGCCACGTGGCGCCCAGCCGTTCTCCTGCCGCACCGCGCCGCGCTGCGCCTGGCCTTTTTCCTGCCACGCAGCGCCGCGCCCGGCCGTTCTCCCGCCCCGACGCGTGGTCTGCGGACGCCAGAACGGATTAACGGTAATTACATTGAACCTTATGGGAAAATTTGCTTCGGGGTGCGACCAAATTCGGAGGGCGGAACGGAGTAACCCGATTTACATTGAACCCTATGGGGAAATTTGCGTCGGGTTACGATCAACTCGGGATACGCCCAGAGTCACGGAACGCATTAAGTTCATATCCCGAGGTATCACTGTACCAACAGATCAATTTATTCACTTGTATCAAGAGGATGATCACATATTCTCACTACTTACAAATCAAAATATATCAGTAATCATTAACAAATCAACCGCATTTCCACTTCCTGAAATATCTAAGCAAATATATCCTTGTATTTTTAAAAAGAATTTTGCAAACAGATGCATCATAGAACAGAACTGTATTAATTTTAGCTTGTTAAATTGTGGCTAGGAATGGAATAATGTTTGTTTCACTTTCTAGAAAATTTACTGGTTTACCATCAGCAAGAAACTGAAATTTCTCAAACTTCCTGAAACATTACTGGAGTGAGTTTTATTATAATGTTCATGTCCTAGATGTTGCCTGACCATGCTGTTGAATATTTAGGGTTGTTTTGTTTTTGCTGCTACCAAAAAAATTTAGTTGCATTTTTTCTAATGTCCATGCCATTTTCATTTGTTTTATTGTTTACAAGAATACATTAAGTCATACATCAAAAACTAAGGGTCTGCCTATGGATGTTAGCCCTTTGAGGTAGTCCAGACAAGAAGCAAAACTATCTTTATTGTAAGGTTACATTAACCAGAATCTTGCAAGACTGAAAGTATTTCTCCCCTCCTCTCTTTTTAATCCCCGGAAAACTAGGGAGGGTCTCTTCTGAAACACTTCCCATGCTTTTCCCCCACCTGCAGACTGAGATGCCTCTTATCAGACTGTTGCCTAGGCTGTGGGCCTTCCTCTTGCCTCCCAAGGTCATTCCCACATACCATCACAATGGAATAAAGAATGGTGGATGCAATTTACTTGTGTCAGTTTCAACTTATTTCCTGGCAAATTGAGATTCTTTGGGAAAAAGTAGATGGGTACCAATAATTTTAGCCATGTCTGTACCAATATCCCCCCAAAACATGGAATTCAAGCCATCAAGAACATAATCACTGACATCAACACAGCACACTTTGCTACCAGACATGACTTTGTACTTGCTTATAACAACTTTATCCATGCCAGTAATATATATCTGCAAATCAGCGGTGCCAACATCTTCATGGCTGACCTTAATGTTTTCTCGATTCTTACCCCTTGAAACCCTTCCTTTACTTGAGATTCATTGATGACAATTTCATCATCTGGACCCATGGAAATGAATAATCAAATTCCATCCTGATCTCAACAACTTCCATCCCACCATCAACCTCAGCATTGACCTAACTACAGAACAAGTCCGCTTCCTTGATAGAGTTCCTTTTGGCAGATGGGCAGCTATATACATTAGCCAGATAAATAAACATATAAACAAATAAGGTTATGTTAAAATTACACAATGGACAAATAAACACATTATACAGGAAACCTACAGATCATAATGAATACCTACATGCTTCCAACTTCCATCCAGAGCAGACCATTACATCTATCATATATGGCCAGGCTTTACAACATAATCATGTATCTTCTGACCCATTTGACAGAGATAAACTGATGGAATTAAACCAGACATTCAGATGACAGAACTACCCACCCTACTAGATCAATGGACTAATTAATACAGCCAGATCAATTCTTAGGGAGGATCTACTAAAAGACAGACTACCAAGACAGAACAACAGAATACCACTGATTGACACCTATAGCTCACAGTTATATTCATTTAAATGCATTATTAATAAACTACAATCCACACTGGACAATGACACTGCATCTTCTCGGGTATTGTCAGCCTTGCGAGGTAGCTCAGATAAGAAGCACACTCAGAAGTACTAGCTCTAACTTTATTGTAAGGTTACATTCACAGAATCTTGCAAGTCTGAAAGTACATCTCTTCTCCCTTGCCTTTACAGTCCAAGAAACTAGAGAGGGTCCCTTCTGAGATTTTTGCTATGCCCCCATTCCTTCTATGGACTCAGCTGCCTCTTGTCTGACTGCTGTCTAGTCTGTGGCTCTTCTTCCAGTCTCCCAAGGTCATTCCCACATACCATTACAGGAACTGAGTGGCAGGCCCATCTCATACAGTGGGGCAAAAAAGTATTTAGTCAGCTACCAATTGTGCAAGTTCTCCCACTTAAAAAGATGAGAGAGGCCTGTAATTTTCATCATAGGTATACCTCAACTATGAGAGACAAAATGGGGGGAAAAATCCAGAAAATCACATTGTCTGATTTTTAAAGAATTTATTTGCAAATCATGGTGGAAAATAAGTATTTGGTCACCTACAAACAAGCAAGATGTCTGGCTCTCACAGACCTGTAACTACTTCTTTAAGAGGCTCCTCTGTCCTCCACTCGTTACCTGTAGTAATGGCACCTGTTTGACCTTGGTATCAGTATAAAAGACACCTGTCCACAACCTCAAACAGTCACACTCCAAACTCCACTATGGCCAAGACCAAAGAGCTGTCGAAGGACACCAGAAACAAAATTGTAGACCTGCACCAGGCTGGGAAGACTGAATCTGCAATAGGCAAGCAGCTTGGTGTGAAGAAATCAACTGTGGGAGCAATAATTAGAAAATGGAAGGTATACAAGGCCACTGATAATCTCCCTCGATCTGGGGCTCCATGCAAGATCTCACCCCGTGGGGTCAAAATGATCACAAGAACGGTGAGCAAAAATCCCAGAACCACACAGGGGGACCTAGTGAATGACCTGCAAAGAGCTGGGACCAAAGTAACAAAGGCTACCATCAGTAACACACTACCCCGCCAGGGACTCAAATCCTGCAGTGCCAGAGGTGTCCCCCTGCTTAAGCCAGTACATGTCCGGGCCTGTCTGAAGTTTGCTAGAGAGCATTTGGATAATCCAGGAGAGGATTGGGAGAATGTCATATGGTCAGATGAAACCAAAGTAGAACGTTTTGGTCTAAACTCAACTCGTTGTGTTTGGAGGAGAGAGAATGCTGAGTTGCATCCAAAGAACACCATACCTACTGTGAAGCATGGGGGTGGAAACATCATGCTTTGGGGCTGTTATTCTGCAAAGGGACCAGGACAACTGATCCGTGTAAAGGAAAGAATGAATGGGGCCATGTATCGTGAGATTTTGAGTGAACACCTCCTTCCATCAGCAAGGGCATTGAAGAGGAAACGTGGCTGGGTCTTTCAGCATGACAATGATCCCAAACACACTGCCCGGGCAACGAAGGAGTGGCTTCGTAAGAAGCATTTCAAGGTCCTGGAGCGGCCTAGCCAGTCTCCAGATCTCAACCCCATGGAAAACTTTTGGAGGGAGTTGAAAGTCCGTGTTGCCCAGCGAGAGCCCCAAAACATCACTGCTCTAGAGGAGATCTGCATGGAGGAATGGGCCCAAATACCAGCAACAGTGTGTGAAAACCTTGTGAAGACTTACAGAAAACCTTTGACCTCTGTCATTGCCAACAAAGGATATATAACAAAGTATTGAGATGAACTTTTGATATTGACCAAATACTTATTTTCCACCATGATCTGCAAATAAATTCTTTAAAAATCAGACAATGTGATTTTCTGGATTTTTTCCCCCATTTTGTCTCTCATAGTTGAGGTATACCTATGATGAAAATTACAGGCCTCTCTCATCTTTTTAAGTGGGAGAACTTGCACAATTGGTGGCTGACTAAATACTTTTTTGCCCCACTGTATACAGACAACCATCCAAGTTGAACTGAAACCATAGCAGATTTTCACAAGTAGCAAGAAACAACAAGGACAATGGTGCTAACATGGGAACTAGACTCAGCCCCAAACCCAGATATCTACTTTGCCCCCAAATGTATACCAACGGCACCATCACAGGTCCAACGACTACACACACAAGATTAAAGGCACCTAATTAAAAATGGAGTTACCTTTAAGTCCCTAGCAGCAGCGGAACCATGAACCCTTAGCTGCTCAGTTTTGTCAACCAGGGGTCAAGATATAAACTGAGCATCATTCACATAATGATGACATCTGTTCTTGTAATGGAAGATGACCTCACCCAGTGGCTTCATGTAGATGTTAAACAGAAGGGATGGCAACATGTAAATCAGGCACTTCAGGCTCGACCCCTTCTCTCCTGACATGAAGAAAAAAGAACTACCGCAACACCGTGCCTATCACTTCCAGTCCCCATAGTTGGTTGAGAAGGATATGACAATTGATGATATCAAAAGCTGCTGAGAGATCAAGGAGAACCAGGATGGTTGTACCACCCCTAACCTCACTCTGCCACAGGTAATCAAGAAGTGTGATCAATGCCATCAGTGTACTATCCCCTGGCCTGAAACTGGCTAAAATGGGTCCAGATCATCTGCTTCTTCCAGGGTCCTATGAAGCTGCAACTTTACCACCTTCTCAATAACTTTTCCTGAAAACGGAAGGTTGGAGACTAGGTGTAAATTGTCCAGAACTGTTGGGACCAGCAATGGCTTCTTGAGGAGACAGTGCACCACTGCCTCCTTCAAGGCAAATGGAACCACCTACTCCCTCAAGGAAGATTTCACTGCATGCACCAAACTACATGTCACCTCCTGGTTGGCCTTAACCAACCAGGAAGGATATGGATCTAACGAACAGGTAGCTAGGTTAACAGTCCCATGGATCCTGTCAACTTCCTCAGGAGTCACAGGATCAAACATTTTCCAGATAACAGGATAGGACAAGCCTGTGCCTCAGTCAACTTAACTGCACCTGCCCAGTCGAAGTCTAACTCAGAACATATCCAAATGACTTTATCTGCCAGATGCCTAGTTATTCATCACAGCAGCCTTACAGATGTTCACATGGGACTTGCCTCCCCAGTGATGGTCACTTTAAAGAGAGCCACTGGCCAGCTATCTGGGGATGTGATAAGAGTGGAAAAGTAGTTACTTCTACCAATCTTATCACCACAATGTAATCTTTTATGTTGGCTGTTAAATGGACTTAGTCAGAAACTCTCTTCATCTTTTTTCAACAGCTCTCTAGGCATCCCTTCTGTCATTTCATTTCCCTGACTTCCTTGGAAAACCAGGGAGACCCTCCCTTGGGATCAACAAATAGGAGAAGCTGCAAAGAATCAATCCCATCCAAGGCCCTTGTCAAATAACTGTTCCAGGTGGCTTCAGTCAAACTGCCCACCAAATCTCCAGGAAAAATCTCAAGCTCCCTCTGAATTCATCAGGGTCATTATTCCCTTGGGGTGAACTGATCTAATAGGTCCAAACAATTGAGACTGATCTGTATTATCTATAATACTTTGCCAATATCACTAGTTTTTTTTTTTAATTCCCTGTATAGCTGTAAGAGATCTCACAATGTTTCAAACTGTATTTTTCATAAATCTGATTACAATTACTGTATCTTATTTTCTGCTGATTTTTCTCTGTATCTATTTTCAAGTAACAGCACAATATCCACTTACAGATTGAAGTTTATTAAACAAATAGGCCTTCAGCTAAAGAGATTAACGGTATTGTTCACATACTTTGGCTGTTAAAAACATAGCATGATTGTTAGCTGAAAGCTTTCTGGGAAAGTAAGCATACCCTAGAAATATAACTCAGTGCTCAATAATAATTCATACCTTTAAGATTAGGAGATTAAGTAATTAATCTGAGATGAGTTAAAGGATAAAATCCTTTTGCAGTTATATTTATCTCATGCTCCATTTTATAACTAAGTCTTCTAGAAAATGAGCCTGCTTATTTGCATGCACAGCTAGAACGTCATGTTCAACAACGAATAGAAGCCGCAGAGAATCAATCCCATCTAAGTCCCTGTCAAATATCCGTTCCAGGTGGAGCTAAGGCCTCAGTCAAACTGCCCACCAAATCCCCAGGAAAAATCTCAGCTAGAATGTCAATGTTCAGAATGGCAATAAGAAAGATTTTACACCAGACTGCAGTCCTTGGCATCTACTAATGAAAACACTAGAGACTAATACATGTTGTGTGGTTGATAATGCTGCATAGTGTGAAACAAGGAAAGAAGTGGAACTGATATTTACCTGAGGGACTTGGAGCTGGTCTCTGCAGTGGGGGTCTGAACCCTGGGGCTTTGGAAGTATCTAACTGATGTAATGGATCTGAGCTTGACAAAAATGAAGACTTTCCAGACAAAACAGATTCCGGCGTTGTCTGAGATGACAAGACAGATCCACCCCAGAATGCATGAGCTGAGGGAGGGTTATTCTCAAATAGTGTGCTAAATGGCCCAAATGGTAAAGCAGCACTGAAATTGGTGGCCATGGATTTATTTGTGGGATGGACTGAATTTTGAGAAGCACTCTGAGTACTTAAGGTAGAAGGAAGTTGCACTGAAGAAGGAACACTGTGGGGTCTTTTTATGTGGCTGATATTAAGGACAGCAACTGTAGAATTCTGAAGAGGAGCTGAATTCTTGTGCACAGGATTAGTTCCATGGGAAGGTAGCCTGACAGAGGCATTTTCCATTTTAGCTGGGGCAGAAGGTTGAGTAGATCCTACTGATGCCTGAGGCAAAAGGTAGTTTGCTGGAGAGTTCGCTGAAGCATTAGCAGGAGTAACTATTGGGGCAGAAGAACTCACAGTTGCTAAATTTGGAGGTACAACCATACGAGGATCTTGTGTCGGAACCTGAGGCTGTAAAGGTGGCCTTGCTTCTTGGGAAAGAGGCCCAAGAGACTGTGGCTGGCCAAGATGTTCTGAAGGAATGCCAACAGAACCACTATTTGATTGCCTGTTGTTGGCCAAATTTGTGGTTTCCACAACTGGTGGACTACCTACTTCCTGGTCAGAAGATGACACCCCTTTGCTTGGAGAATTTGTTGCACATTCTGAAGGACTATTTCTAGAAATCTTTGCTGGCTGGGCTGGTGGTGAAGGGGAGGAAGTGGATGAAACTGGATAGTGCTCTTTGGCTGTAGGAAAAGGATATGTGGCATTTGTTGGTGTTGTGCTATTGTTGCTTGCTGTGGTTGAAATTGTTGTGGTGGTAGTGCTGGATGTTTTCACCACAGTGACAAATAGTTGCCTTCTTACTGAGGGAGAATTAGGACTGCCATTTGCAGAAGAAACAGGCACAGTAGACACGGCTGAGCTTGTGGTAGCTGTTGGACTGGAAGTCAAAGAGCCCACAGAATTCACCTGAGAACCACTGCTGTTTTGATTGTTATGGCGAGGCACGGTGTGAGACTTAGGTGAGTTAGTTGCTCTTGCAGGGCTCAGAGGTCTAACAGGGAAAGGACCCCAAGTGGATTGAGCTGGTGGGAAAGTTCCTCCAAAATGGGTCATGGGCAACCTTGGTGGACGAATTTGTTGGAAAGTCTGAGCAGCAAGCAATGCATGTGCAAATTGGGGAGGAGGATATGCTAATGGTAAAGAAACTGGAAATCCAGGCCTAACATTATTCACCGGGTTCTTCACTGTTTTGTGGGTACATGCTGATGAAATTGCAGGCACAGAGAGTGCTGTAGCAATCTGAGATGATGACGATATTGCTACAGTGGTGACTTTGTTCCCAGCTACAGAATTGTGAACAGTTGTAGCGGTGGCATGTGGTGATGTTCCTGTTTTGGGATAGGCTGCAGAATTTTTCAAACGATTCTTTGGAATGAGCTCATCAATTTCCTTATCTGGATCTTTAATCAGAGCATTTATAAGCTGTGTTGCTTGTCGTGTTGATTCTGTGCCTCCCCTATAACAGATGCATGAGGACAGTTTTTAAAAAAATCAGATACACTTACAAGGAAATTTAATTACTTTATAAATGGCCACATTTAAGCTACAATTCCCTCTAATAGTAACTGAGATGGTTGAATGCCAACAGGTTGAACCAAAATAAAGTCAGTTAGAAATAAGATTATGCTCAGATGAACCCTAGGTACACTGAAGTGCAATACAGAAAAAGATGATCAGTGTTTCAGGAAAACACAAGGAAAAATGAAAAGCCAAAATTAAAGGAAAACTGAAAGGGGGAAATGAAATGTGCTCCCTGAATCTCTCACAAATAAGCCAAACAAATTATTAGAAGTGAAAAAAGTAGTGCCTGGGTATTTACCTTATTGTTATGATCCTGTCTCCTGTTTTATCTTTCTGTTTATCAATGTCTATGTGTGCTCCAGTAAATTCTCTGATAGCATTGATGTTACAACCACCTCTTCCAATTACTCTGGAAATAACAGTTGATGGAACAGAAACTTTCTTTGATCTAAAAACAAATGAACAGGAAAATTAAATAGAACAGTAAACTCAAGATAGTGTAAAGCAGGACTGTGTTATGTTTTTCCAAAAACTGTACCCTCTGACATGAAAGCCATGTCATAAAATTACTGATGTTTTAAGGTCAAAGATGATTATTTAGAAAGTTGGAAAGGCATTTTTATACACTAAGGAATTGTTCTTTCCAGCCAGCTCCTAAGTACAAAGATATGCCATGCTATTCCCTTAATATTGGAGATAGCAAACATAGCAAAAAGTAATTTATACTAACACCATTCTCTTATCTCTCCATAACATTTTAACCTGGCAAATCCTCCTCACTTATAACACATCCATCTGCGATTCACCATAATTTTAGTTAATCAAAGCTTATACATAGTATTTTTAGTTAGAGAAGGTATAGACTAGGTTACCAGCCTTAATCATACTCATGGCACATGTAGCATATCCTGCTAATGGTAAGAACAATACCAGTATGCCACAAGTGTAAGTAAAGCCCAATTTTATTTCAGGCATGCTCAGGTTATTTTATGCAAGCTAGGATTCTTCATTAAGAGACTACCCTGCAAGCCAACATACTGTTGCCAGCATCTCACCAACCAGGAAATATATGCAGTGTATTATACACATTCAGGAAGCCTTTGTTTATTATGTATTGATAACATGTATAGTACTGTGCAAAGGTTTTAGGCAGATGTGAAAAAATGCTGTAAAGCCTTCAAACCAGCATCAATTCTTACACTTGCACACTTTGTACACTTGCACAAAGTCAGGGAGCTTGTAGGATTAGAGTCAGGTATATGATTAACCAATTATACCAAGCAGGTGCTAATGATCATCAATTTCATATGTAGGTTGAAACACAGTCATTAACTGAAACAGCTGTGTAGGAGGCTTAAAAATGGGTAAGGAACAGCCAAATTGCTACTAAGGTGAGGTTGTGGAAGACAGTTTCATGTCACAGGTCATATGCCATGGCAAGCAACAACAAGATACAAGGTAGTTCTACTGCATCAGTAAGGTCTCTCCCAGGCAAAAATTTCAAAGCAGACTGGGGTTTCAAGATGTGCTGTTCAAGCTCTTTTGAAGAAGCACAAAGAAACGGGCAATGTTGAGGACCATAGATGCAGTGGTCGGCCAAGGAAACTTACTGCAGCAGATGAAAGAGACATCATGCTTACTTCCCTTTGACATCAGAAGATGTCCAGCAGTGCCATCAGCACAGAACTGGGAGAAACCAGTGGGACCCAGGTACACCCATCTACTATCCGGAGAAGTCTGGCCAGAAGTGGTCTTCATGGAAGAATTGCGGCTACAAAACCCTACCTCCGATGTGGAAACAAGGCTAAGCGACTCAACTATGCACAAAAACATAGGAACTGGGGTGCAGAAAAATGGCAGCAGGTGCTCTGGACTGATGAGTCAAAATTGGAAATATCTGGCTGTAGCAGGAGGCAGTTTGTTCACTGAAGGGCTGGAGAGCGGTACAATAATGAGTGTCTGCAGGCTACAGTGAAGCTTGGTGGAGGTTCCTTGCAAGTTTGGGGCTGCATTTCTGCAAATGGAGTTGGAGATTTGGTCAGGATCAATGGTGTCCTCAATGCTGAGAAATACAGGCAGATACTTATCCATCATGCCATACCATCAGGGAAGCGTGTGATTGGCCCCAAATTTATTCTGCAGCAGGACAACGACCCCAAACATACAGCCAATGTCATTAAGAACTATCTTCAGTGTAAAGAAGAACAAGGAGTCCTGGAAGTGATGGTTTGGCCCCCACAGAGCCCTAATCTCAACACCATCGAGTCTGGGATTACAAGAAGAAACAGAAGGATTTGAGGCAGCCTACATCCACAGGAGATCTGTGGTTAGTTCTCCAAGATGCTTGGAACAACCTACCTGCCAAGCTCCTTCAAAAACTGTATGCAAATGTACCTAGAAGAATTGATGCTGTTTTGAAGGCAAAGGGTGGTCACACCAAATATTGATTTGATTTGGATTTCTCTTCTGTTTGCTCACTCTGCATTTTGTAAATTGATAAACATAAACAATTACAATATGTATTTTTGAAAGCATTCTTACTTTACAGTATTTTTTCACACCTGCCTAAAACTTTTGCACAGTACTGTATATGCCATCTTTCACCATTAAAAACAATACAAAAGTGTTAAGCTTCAGATGAAACCAAGTAGTATTAGGTTTTAGCTATGAAAGTTATCTAGTCTGACAAAGAAGGCATCATCATAGAAAGTTAATTTGTATGCCATTTCTCGGACTGTGAACATCTTTTACAGCAATCCTTATGAGAAAGTGTTAAAATTAGGTACATGGACATTAGATAAAGAATGCATTTACTATATAATCACTAATTTGGTCAGCAGGATTAAGCAAGGTTAAAACACATATTCTAAAGCAGACAGCCTTAAGAAAAATAGAGATTTACTATAATATAAAATTTAGCTTGCCTTCTTACAACTTCTTTCCATCCTTCTTCTCTCTTCTGACCACGTTTAGGACTAGCTAAACTGATTTTTCCATTAGGAGAAGACAGAGGTGACGGACAAGACTTTGTGCAAGTAGATAAGGAATTAGCAGATACTTCACCAATAACCTCTGATAACCTTTCAAGTAAAATGAGAGAAAGAGGTAGGAGAGGGAGAGGAAGAAAAAACAGCTGTGTGTTAACATAATCTCTATCAGATAAATATTAAAAACAAATAATAAAAGACAATGAAATTAAATTCATATCCTACTGATACCCAGATGTCTGATTAATTAAGTTGGGATCCAAACCCACTAAATCTATGACATATTAAATTGTCTGGTTTTCAGTTACAAAGCACACATTTATTTAACAGCATTTAAAACATCTGTATGGAACAAATGAGTTTTGATACTTAAATGTAATGCATGTTTCCATACTTCAGGTACACAGAAAAATATAGCAAATGATTATTACAGCTATGCCAAAGCAAACTGCACAGCAAGATGTAAACAAACTTTAATTTTTCTGTTTTCTGTTTCCTGCAAATTGTATATGCAAACTGAAATATGCCTTGCACCTGAGAGTCAAAACCAATCCAATAGTTCCCATTTAATGAGACACAACTTTTAATCACAATCTACGTTTAAAATTAAGTTATCATTTATTAGGAAATATGCTTCTTCAAGATAGAAGGCCCCTATCAGAAATCCTGAAATGGATAGATTTTAAGCACTGAAATAAAATCCAGAATCCAAACACAGCTTAGGGCTATTTGAAACCTGGCCTCTGATTATCAGGATAATTTTTGTTTATTTGAGGGCAAAGGGAAGCCCATGAAAGTGTTCTGGAAGTGAAGTATCAACCAGTGGAGTACTTTTCAGTGTTTTTTTAATCCTCAATTATGTTTCTTCTGCATTTACTGGCCAGCTGTTGTTTTCTTCATCTGAACATTTCAAGAACAGCAATAAAGAAAACTCTTATCTGTTTTTTTTAATAATAGGTTCTATTGTTTTAAAACAATAGGTTTTATAAGCTTAGCTAGATGGTGTTTCCAACAATTTTTTGAAGTTACTATCAAACCCCTAACAGCATCATACAATCAAGGAAGCTGGATTCACACAGAGTCTCACTAATCAGGTTTAATGCCAGAAAAGAGGGTTTAGGATACAGAATCATGGAAAACAGATAATTATATCTATCCCTCCTTTGTTAATGAAACACACCAAGAGAGGGTCTTTGTGAGCTGTTTGATCCTCTTTCCCACAAATTCCCTAATGGCTGAACTGATACCTCACTGAAGGCTGAAATGTCATCTGGTCCTGGTTTGCTAAGTTTTGAAAACCCCTTTTTCTTTCTCAGATTCTGAGAATGCACTTACAGTGTCCTTAAATAGCTTATTTGGTAGAAAGGCAGTATAAACATTTTTAATAAACACTGCATAGTCCTGATCAATAAAGTAACACAAGGGAAAGAAAACACAAGCCAACGAAACATTCAGAGAGGTTAGAACAGATTAGGATTCATCAGTCATTTTGGCAATAAAACCCACAGCAGCTTACTTGAGTGAAGATTTGCTAGACATTGGTTTTCGCTCTTCTTTTGGGAAAGTAACAAGCACTGCTGGCTGCTTCTTGTTGTTCTGAGCATTACTGACTGCTGTGGATGAATTGCTGTCACTTTTATGGCTGTTATTACTATTGCTGCTTTCATCACTACAGCTGGAAATCCTCATGTTGTCACTGTCACCACTTTCACTTGTACTGCTGCTTTTTGATTCACCATTTATTTTCTCTGGTTGAGAGTAGGAGATTGGAAGCTGATCATCAAAAATTATCTGGACCGTATCTTGGTTGATTTTATTTTTCCTGCTTTTTCTCTTAGAGCTGTTTGTAGTGACATTATTATTTCTTTTCCCATGGGAACCTGCCAAAGTTGTCCACGTTGCAGATATACCTATAGTGGTTGTTGTGGTAGCACTGGGGGGTTCTGTTAGGACGCCCGGCTCTTCTAAACAAAAGGAACAAAAGAAGAATGATTGAAGCCCAAGCATTCCTAAAGTATTTATCATAGTACTGGTCCACATATTTCTATGCAAATAATTTATGGAGAACTGAGATCCTATAATAGTATCTTGCTTCCTAATACCAATTTACTAATAAATAGGTTCATGTGTGAACATATAAATGTAACTTGTATTTGAACATAAACATAATTTGCAAATATCCAGAGAAAGAACAACTGAATTTGGAGAGCTGATGGACAAGCTTCCTTTATAGGACTTTACAAAAAAAATCCTAATTAAACAAACAAACAAGCAAGCAAGCAAACAAAAACTCTTCAAAAAGTGCATGAGGATTTAAGAAATGCGCTTGAATTAACCAAGTGGTTTTTTTTAGACCCCATTAATGTTAATTTCAAGAACAATTCTGAAAAGCTATTTTTTTCATTTTGAACATCAGTTCTTTGCAGAAATCATTTTAATCTTTACAATGATTAAAAAGGGAAATGCATACAGCAGGTTTATGATTTATAAATCTACAACGTTAAAAGTCACAGGGTAAGAATATATAATTCCATCAAATCTCTATTAATTTATAGTATGGAATTTGCTTTAATTGAATAGCTTTATTAGATTGATTTAATTTAGTGAAGATCATAGGATTTAATTATTACTTAAAAATAAGTAATTTGTTACTTAAGTGATGCTTAAGAGTAGATGACAAATGTTTTGAAAGACACAATAAAGGGCTTTGAGTCAAATGACATGGTAACTCTAATACTGCAGTTACCAACTTTTTCCTTTACACAGACCACTAAATCCTCTTCTTCCGTCTCTAAAGCTTTTAATCCTCAACAGGTAGGGATTGGCAATAAAGTGCCTGTAAGTGCTGTGGGCTGTGAAGACTCCTGCAGATGGCATCCACTGAACTATGGCAAAGATCATGTGAGATTGGCAAATCTCATGAGATTTTGATGTTTCTGCCTAAAAGCTTATAAGATTTGGGATGGAAAAGTCAAAAACTTGTGAAATGTGGTGATCTCCTGAGATTTTGGCTATTTAAAACTAATTTTATTTGGCATCCATGCCAAGAAACATCTACAGCACTCTTATAATTACCCCATGACCAGTGCTGTAATATATACCTTCAGCTTTTAGTTTTTCCTTTTCTTGAGCAGCTTGTAGTTCAAAATTTTCTTTGTTTTTTGCCTCAATTTCTTCTAGCTTTCTCCTTTGCTCTTCTTTTTTCTTTCTTCTTTTCTCCTTTCTTTTCTCTCTTTTAGCAGCTAGTGCCAGCCGTCTACTCTCTTCCCTTAACTGCAAATTAGATCAATAGAAAGGTGATCAGAGGAAGAACTGTTAAAAAAAGAACTGTTATCTGGAACAGATAAGACTGGTTCAGAGTTAGAAAGGGTGATAGTAAGGAACATATACATATATACCACTTTCAATAAATTTCAATTATTATAAATTTGGATTAATTGTGTAGTCCCTTACGTTCATACTAGGTATGTGTGTGTTGGGAAAGACAGGCAGATAAGCTGAAAAAATAGGAGCTTCCCTACAGCTATCTGATATATTTATGGTGCAGGTTGACTCACTTGTTTAACTGGGTTCCCTTTGTCTAGTTTTAGGACTTGTGTGGAGAACAGATCACATTTTAGGTCATATTTATGCAGAAATATTGAAAATTCAAAAAGGTTTACAAACTTTTAACACCACTGTATAGGCACTGAGGAACAAACACAATTTTTGTTCGTACATGAACCAACTTGAGCAACTACAGAAAGGCAGGATGCAAGTGTTTTAAAAGAGGAATTTCAAATTGTAATCCCAGGATCAGTGACTCCACTGTGGGTCAGGACTTCCTATTGGTCATCAACAAGTTCCTCTTTCAAATAATGCCAAGAGAAAGTACATTCAATAGCTTGGGTTTACATCTAGAATTTAAAAGTGCAGCATTCTGACACAAATACAGCTATCACATTACAGTGGTACCTCGGGTTACGAATTTAATCCGTTCCGTGACTCTGGTCGCAACCCGATTTGTTCGCAACCCGAAGCAAATTTTCCCATAAGGTTCAATGTAATTACCGTTAATCCGTTCCGGCGTCCGTGGACCACGCGTCAAAGGTGGAAAAATGGCCGTGGACCATGCAGCAGGGTGGAAAAACGTCCACGAACCGCGCGGCAGGGCGGAAAAATGGCCGCGGACCGCGTGGCATGGGCGGAAAAACGTCCGCGGACCGCCTGGCACGGGTGGAAAAATGGCCGCGGACCACGTGTCACAGACGGAAAATGGCCGCAGACCACGTGTCACGGCGGAAAAAGGCCGCGGATCCGGTTCGTACCCCGAGGCGGAGTTCGCAAACCAAGGTAAATTTTTGCGGCCAGAGCTGGTCGTAACCCGAAAAGTTCGTAAGCAGAGGCGTTCGTAACCCAAGGTACCACTGTATTTAAATAAAACTTGCAATTTTTAGATTGACTGTATAGATGGAAGGCTTACTTGGAGAAGGTGCTATTACACCTTGACAGTATTGTTCCCTAAGAATACTCATGCTTTATAAAAATCCATACTAATTATGCAGCGAGTGTCTCCAGAAGACCGAACTGAAATGGAAAGTACTTAATTACAATTAGACTGGATGGCAGCACCCTGCTGTTTGCTGATCAGACAGAGCTGATGGGAATTCGCTCTTTTTTGATAACATTTTTAAGAGGGCTTGTCAGTTGAACTTAAGTCTACCACTGTTTGTTCTTCCAAATCTAAATATAACTTTTCAGAAAAGGGCTGGCTTACCTTTTCCAGATCCAACTCTTCCAAAAGGATGCTTGCGTTTTTGTTTGCTTCTGCAGCCTGCCTGTCTTTGGCTTGAACAATTGATTCTATACATAGATGGCACTTTTTTAACATTTCCTAAAGTGGCATTAAAAAAAAGAAGAAAAGAAAGAATGAGCACCAATACAAATAGTTGGACCAATACAGCATAGAATGACATGGTGTGGATTGAGCTCATGGTGCAAACTATCCAAAGATTTGGAAAAATTAAGATATTCAACTAGCTAATGAAAAGAAGTTAACTGAGTAACTGATCATATGACTTTCAGGTAATCTTTATAAAACAAAGAATATCTGCAGATATTTCACTAGCCATGCTACTGCTAGTTTTTTCAGAGCAAATCTGAAACAGAACTTGGCAACAGATGTCACATCCTTATATACTGCTGTGCATTCAAGATATATCAATGAACAATTATTTAGTGTTATTTATTTTTACTTATTTATTATTTACATTCTTCATACAACTATAACTGAATTAAGATTAAGACCACAGAAAGTCTAAGCAAATGACAGGACTGAGTTTAGCATGATTTTCAGAAACCATGGTGAAATATTGTCTTGTCTAATATTCTGAAGAATGTGACAATTCTTACCTTGTCAGTAACTGTTGCTATGTATCTCATACATTCTGAATCTGATGGGAATTGGTTCACTTCTTTTACTAAATAGCGTACAACTTTCACGTGACCCTAAGAAATAAATTTTCAACATCAGCCTCTTTCAAGTGAAAATAAATTGAATATTTAAAGATATGAAAAATAAATTCCAAAATTATATGACAGTTCACTAAAACATCCTCCTAATCTCTGCTACAAACTGAGTTACCCAATGTAATGATGGATACATATGCATGCAAATCTATTTAACCAAGGGAGGATCTCTTTTCCTGGATCATTCTCATTGAATTAGAACTGGAGAAAGAATAAAGACTTTGGGATTTAGCTTCAGTGGAAACACAGATGGTACTTACCTTAATTTCCAGACATATGGAACAGGAAAAGATGAAACAGATTTGCATTAACACCTAAAATTACAGGTAGTCCCCAGGTTAAGAACACCCAGGTACAGATGACCCATAGTTAAGAACAGAGCCTAGTGTAGCAAAATTTGAGTTAAATATACAATGGTTTGAGTTCATTAGGCAATACTACTTATACAGTATTACACAATAATGCTGTTCTGGTTTACATACACATTAGACTTAAGGACAGACCTTGGGAATGGAACTCGTTCTTGAACTGGGGACTATCTGTATTGGTATTTGTAAACAAAGCAAACTTCCTGGAATGAAACACTAGCATAACTCAGAGACTGCCTGTTTGGGAATACTGATGGAGAAAACTACAGAAATCTTTGTCAGTGGAATTTGGAACAAGGAGTTCGTCTGCTGAAATACATTGTCATGTGCTTCCTTAAGGCTGTAAAGCTATACCAACTTTGAACTGTATCCATCCAACTAAAATATATCTTACATTTTGAATATTATTATTTCAAAATTATAAACCAGGCTTTAGATATGAATAAGGATAATGACAAATCAAACTAACATATCTTTCCAAAATGGGATGAAAATTACAATTACATTTAATCTATATTGTTGATTTTGTTCACCTAGCATTATTTGGATATTATTTTCTTTTGATTAAATAGATAAAAATACACACAAAGGATGTTTTTTGCATATTTTGCCAACCTGGTTTTTTATATGCTTTTATTTGGAAACATAATAAGCAGTTTATAAAATCTGTGCAGCGTAACTCAAGCAGAAGTGGGATGGTAGCATTGCGTTGGCAATGCTTCTGTTTTTCTAAATTCATACCTCAACAAACTTTCTCCTGTTCAGTATGTCTGGGGTTCAAGCAAACTTGCCAATAGACTGTAATAGATGATATCACTGTACTGAAATCATTGTATTTTCAGACAGTTAAATAAAGATAAAGAATGTTTACCTTTCGAAAGGCTGCCATTAGAGGAGTTATTTTCCTGTTATCAGCAGCATCTACATCTGCTCCTGCTTGGACTAACAACTGGACAACATCTAAATGACCACCATTTGCAGCAAGCCATAATGGAGTATTTCCTTTCTTGTTACGAACATCAATGTGAGCTCCCCTACAAAAAAGAAAAAAAGCTTGCTAATGAACAAGGAATACATAATCTCTCTCCCTCCAACATCTCCTCCAATGGCCTGATTGCTGCTATTCATTATTTATTGATTGATTGATCATATTTATATGGCTGCCTATCTCACGTAGTGTGACTCTGGGTGGCATACAAACAACCATAAAAAACAATTTTAAAAATGTTCAAAAAGTAGAAAAAATTAATATTATTATAAAAGGCTAAGAGAGAGCATTAGATTATAAACAATAGACCCAACTAATCAAATTACCATTCCCTTGCAACCCCCAGGCCTGCTGACACAACCAGGTATTGCTACTGCTTTAAGAGGGATAAATAAGCTAGGAGTTATACTAATAGATCTTTCCTCTATAGAAAGCATTACTTTTTCTTTTATATTACAAAATCCAAAATCTGGTTTGGGACTGTTTTGAATTATGAAAAAATGGGAAATGTACAAGTAAAATAATGTACATAACAGTGAAACAGGCCTGTTTCAAAACAGGAACTCTTGGCAAAAAAGATACATATCTGACAAATTTCCATAAATAATAGTCACTGTAAGTTGATGGTTGAACAGGTGAGACACTGTATTCAGTTCCACATTCAAAATACATACTTGTTATTCTGAATGAATATAATAGCAAAGTAATTGACAATCATCTAATGGTTAGTGTTAATTTGCACAAATCTGTCAAATATTCACTATTCTCTTACGAATGTTGACAATGTTCTGATTTTGACAAACATTCACTATATATGCATACCCTGTATGTATGTCTTGATCTCAAATCCTCAGCTTACATTCAGTCAAGGTTTTATCAAGACAAAGGTAAGTATTTTTAGGACTGAAAGACCACAGTGCAGGAGGTCCTGTCTGATTTGACTCCTCAGAGATAAGTTGTACCAATCCAACATGGTAAGGTGGATAAGGCAGGATCCCATAGGGTTTGCTTTAGCCAGAATTTGAGGCAGCATAGCTTCAGGCGATCCCCTAAAGAGATGTAGCCAGGGTCTACTACAGCGCCATTATTCTTCCTTGTACAACCCCCAGATATGTTTATAATATTTTGTATGCCCCACACAGGATACTTTTCACACTGGCACAAATTAATATACTACTTAGCAGGATGACACTGGGCAGCTATTTCAAACTCTTGTATGAATGCTGTTTATGTTTAGATTCGGAATGTTTATGTTTAGACTTAGAAACTGAATGTCTTGCATGTGCTAATTCACTATCCACTATATATTCAATGTTTAATGGAATTAATAGCCCCCCACCTTTAGAACTTTTACCTGGTTGTGGGACCAAGAGGTCATGGCTGTACTACTTAGAGATCAATCTGCTAATATTTCTAAGACAATGGCAACATATCTGTCCTTAATCATGGCTTTTAGAAGCCACCTAGTTCCCACTTCATGTAAATTATTGTTCAGTTTATTTGTACAGTACAGTGTATATTTTTTGAACTTCTAAAGACAATACATTCAAGCAACTATACACACACATTTTGAGAATTGCCAAAGAAAACAGAAATTTATATGTAATGGTGGCTGATTAAAGAGATACAGTGTGAAGCAGTGTTCCTATTAGGGAATTAAAAATTCACAAACAAGTGTGCAAGCTGCTAGACACAGTTAATACTCAAAATGGTGTGTTTTCAGATAAAATATTTTCCTCCATCATCTACAATAATATTTATGTAGGAAATATTATATTAAAACAGAAAATTTATATATTTTTTCAAATGTAATTGTTTCTTGGAAAACTCACTTCCCAAAGAATTCTTAAAGCAAAGTTTTTAATCAAAATTGGCAGTTTTTTAGTATTTCCATTCTGCCCTGTTTCTACAAGGAGATGAAATGAAATTGTTAAGTAGAAGATAAACTACAGTACCTGCTAATAAGCAGCTCACAGAACTTGTAGTGTCCTTTGTCAGCTGCAATGGTTAAAGCTGTATCTCTTGAAGAAGGGACTGGCGGTGCATTTACATCAGCCCCTTTGTCGAGAAGAACTCTGCCTACTTCAGCATAGCCACCAGAAGCAGCTTCCATTAATGGTGTCAGGCCAGTCTAGACAGACAATAACAACATTAAATATGTTTTCCGAGGTGAAATGTGCAAAAAATTAAAGCAACGGTAAAACAACCAACAATTTCTAGTTTTTAGAGTATGAATAAGCATTATTAACTTATCTGGTAGGTCTCTGTAAAAGAAATAAAAAGGAAGAAGGCTCTCTGACTCCTGATTGGTTTGATTATTAACATTTGGAATAATTCATAGGGGTGATTGTGGGGGTGGGGGGTGGGAAGGCTCTGCATCAGGAATATATGGTAGGACACCTACTACAGAATGACACCAAAGCTGAATAACATCAACAAGAAAAATATCAAGGAAAAAAAAAGATTTTGCATGGATTGTTAAATAGTTTTAAAATCTTTTTTTTTTTTATTTGGTGAAAAGTAGAACGAGGACAAAATGATTAACTCTTATTAGATCTTTCTTTACACAAAAGATCACAGATGGAACATTTTATACAATATGTACAAGAGAAAGAAATTTGGACCTGAAGTGGGCAAAGGTCTTTTGGATCCAGCATGGCCACCCTCACTGTTCTGATGGCAGGTCCCTAAAAGACCCTTACCTGTTCCTGGGCTTGCATGGCAGATACATGGGCTCAAATGCAACTCCTTTATGGAGCTGCTGTTAGGACAAGGTGTGTGCCCATGCCACATCTAAAGTATATTTGCTTCTTCAGATCCAAATACTGTACACCTTTAGAATGTACATATTATGTAACATTCAAATTTTATGCATATATGTTCAGATGTCCTACTGAGTTCAATGAGACTTCCATCCAAAAGAATACTTAAGACTGCCAATGTAGCCTTTTCAAAATAGAATGGAGACTAACTCCCCAGGAAAGAAAATGCACTGAAAAGCCCAAAATCTTAAACTATTTGGGGCTGTAAAGGAAATAAATTGGAAAAGAAATCTGATTAGATTCTTTTTCAGACAGTAAATATACTTTCGTGATGATTCTAGATAATTTCAAAGGGGAGAAGGGAAGAGAGACATACATGAAAAAGTAACCTAGACCATTTGGGGCTTTAAAAATTAAACCAGTGATTGAACTAGCTGCTATAATTTGAACCAGATGCACTTTCTCTCAAGTTTCAGCCTATAAGTGATCCTAGAACCTGTCCTTCATTAGAGCACAAGGAAAAGGAAACATATATCTAAGTGTTATCTGCATATTCAGGACCACTAAACCACAATCTTTAGATGGCTGAGATTAAATTATTAATCAAAGGGGATCCTGGTGGAAGACAACTTTACTATATCGATCAATGCAATCTTGTTTTGGCTGAAAAGGTTCTGCTTTTCAATACTCTAATCTGTAAGTTGATGAATTAATAATACTGTCTGACGGATCAGAGTCTTTGAGGAATATAATCCTAAAGCACTTAAATCAATACAGTAAGTAAAACTGTCTTGAAGGTGAATGTCTTCAAGAAATATAATTGTAAGGATTCAAAAAGAAGACTACCTCTTCAGCAGAGAATGTAGTTAAGCATCCAAACAGAATGTAATCAATTACTGCTGGACTGAACACTAAGGGAATTTATGAACCTCTAGGTGTCTGAATAAAGAGCCCAGACAGATGGGAGCAAAATCACACAATAAACATTTTTGTTGAGATGTGCAGGTGGTGCAGCTCAAAATCAAGGGAGAGACCATCTTATAAAACTCCACCATAGTTGGCACAAATGGTATCTTTATATTGCTATACCACATTAAGGAGCTTTTTCAGGGGGTGTTACAGATGTTCACAGAGTACCTAGAAAGTAGGCATGTCTTTTATCCTTTTGAAGTTGACCATATGGTTCAAATATATCCAAATAGTGAGCTTCAGCATCTTAAAATGTGAACTTACTGTAAAGATCCAGGTATTGGTGAAGACATAAGCTCTTGAACTAAGTCCCAAATCAGGGATGATTATTGTTAATTTCTGCTTTCTATTTTTCTGCAGCATTGGTGGGTGAAAGAAGAGACAACTATTATGGTATATGCTACCTTTGTTCTGTCTCTAGAATTTTATTCCAAGCTCTTTTGCAAGTTTATATTCTCTGGAGTAATGAAGATGCCCAGAATGGGAGTTTCAAACTTAGTCTTGAGTTTTCAGAACAGTTTTCAGTTTAGAGACCACTCCACTAAGCCTTCAATGATTTGGGCCAATCTGTTAATGCAGAAAATATCTTTCAGTTGTTCTGCCTTGACTGACGGCAGGTACAACATTACCCAGGAGAAGAAGAAATTTCTTGAAAGAAAGAGTGTTGATCTGGAATTCCTTTTTCAGCTGATATACATCTTGTTGGTACACTATCTGTTCTAATCAAAACATGGATTCACTGAATCTGCTGTTCAAAAGTGGGTTGATGTTAGTTTGATCTCTCTGAGAGCTAGAAGGCTTATATTCATTGCTTTGAACAAAAATAAACAAAAATTCTTGACCCGTAAGCCTTTATGGCAGGCATCTAGTTCAAGAGGATTTGCTCTTAATTCATTATTGGTGCTTTGTAACCTGAAACTAAACACAAATGATCTGAAAGGAAAACTTGCCCACTGGAGAATGTCTATCCAGGAGAAAATGCCTGGGCAAGAACTGGAGGAAAGCTCTGGGGTGCATGCAAAGCTAATAAGATAGTAGTCTGATCACTACAAATATCCTGAAAGAGGATGTAAACCTGAAGGGGAAGGTCTAAACTGGGATTTATTCATTGGATTTCTATACCATATTTCTTCAAAAGTTCAAGGCAGTATACATATCGTTGCTTCCCATTAGCAGAAACAGGGAAAAAAACTATGGTGGCATTTCCATTTCAGGAGATAGATTGTGGTGAACTTTACTGAAGTTACATTCTCTCCTGCTTTAAGATAGGTCAGGACTGACAATCTCTTATCTGGAATTTACAAATAGTTATAAACAAATTGGCACGTTTGTGTCCACTGTTGTCCTGATCTCTCCCTTCTTTGGGACTACAAAGTCCACTAAGTAATCATCCTGATCATCTGGCTATTTGATGATAGTATCTTCTGATAGGGATGCATAGTTGGGAGTAAGAGCTGGAAAAAATGTTATCCACTTGATTTCTATTGTATAATTCTTGTTGATTGTTTCTAAAACCTACTAAACATTTTGGTACTGCAGTATATGAGGCATTCACTTTATATGACGCCTGAAAATTTCTGAAGATAACCATGAGGATGCTGTTGCTTATCTATGACTGAATTTTTGAAGACTGCTTGAAAAAGTAAGAGGAATGAAAAGCCCTGGACTGTTTGGAAAATTTCTTTTCTTCTCATTCTGGAAGGTTGGAGAAAACTTTTGTCTCCCTCATTGCTTCTACTGCATTGTCAAAAAGAAAAAAGAAAAAAAAAGTCTTTTTCAAAGAGATCTCTACTGAATTACATCTATAGCTTTCTTCCATAGCCTGAGGCTTCTTTTGATGATCATATGCAATCCATTAATTTGGTTGTTAAGGAATCCAGTGTCAACCAGCAATCCATTAATTTGTTGTAAAGAATCCAGTGTCAACCAGGACAGCCACGGAAAAGTTTTCTTCAGCAAATTTCTAATATCCTTGTCCAACTTATCACTGTCAATTAGTTTGCTGAACAATTAATGAAGAGGCTCTGAGCACCGAAAGTGAGGCATTAAAACCCCAGTGAAGTGCAGCTTTTACCTTCCAGCCATGTTGGCTCTACTGGCAGGCTCAAGTTCAGAAGGTAGGAGTGCTCTAGATGCTCCAATTGCCACTCTATATGGGGTATGAGAAGATCTTGCACCATATCAGCTCAGGAACAGAGATAAAGTTTGGCTTTGAAGAGCTTCAATTTCCTCCACAGATAATGGCTAAAGTAAGCTAGGAAAAGGACAGAAGGAGCAGGTGAGGGAACCAAGGTGAAGGACGATGTAATCCCAGATATTTATTGTAGGGAGTACGGGAGGACACTTCAAACTGAAGAGACTGCATAGCTCTGGACAACTGCTGACAGAAAAAAAGACTACCTTGGGAAGACATGCCCTAATATTCTCCTTCTCTGAGAGTATTCAATCCATTTGAGAGGATCTAGGTTTTTTTCCTCTTTGAAGAAATTTGGTCAAAACTGTAAGCTACAGAGCATGCTTACAGAACCTCAAATTATGAGCTGAATCCAGCTCATGTGGATTCCAAACTGACAAATCTAGGTGAAGAGAAAGGTGTTTTCCTTCTCCCAAATCCACTCCCCTACTTGCTAAATATAGTTCACCCAAGAGTGGCATATGGTCTGGCACTCAATCAATTACGTGGAACTAATGAGGAAGGTTGAGATCAGGTTGTAGCAGAATTGAAGGATTTCAGCAAAATGTTGCTTTTGTCATTTGCTTCCTCCTTGCCACTCATCCTCACAGAGGCTTCTGTGCTTTGCTTATTTGTGATAAATGGTATGCAGAAGGTAACACCAAATATGGAAGGAGCATATATGCCCTCAAGCAAATCTAAAGGTGCAAGTTCAAATGCTAATGAAATAGCCTCCATGATTCAGAATGCTTTGCTTTGTGAAACAGCAAGTAAAATATAAGTAAGCATGAAATAGAAAATATGTATTGTTTTGAACCCAGAGCAAACCATCATGTTCTGGAAGTTCTACCAAATGGTTTCAGTTTGTCTTTGGTTTAGCAAAAACAAAACCTGGGATATTGCTTACTATTCAGGGTTTTAGAAAAAACAAAATGCAGAGGACCCCAGAGTAATTTTATGGGGTATTTAGGACAAGGCTGATGCATGTCACCCCCTCCTCCTCTCAGGAGCTCCATGGGACAGCATATCTTACCATGTGGCCAGCTTCTGTGATCTTCCTAGCACTTTCTTTTCCTTCCTTCCCTCCCTCTTAGCCACTGCAGTGTCCCAGAATAGCATATTCCACTGGGCCACCCACTCCCTTGACTTCTGCACCTTCTCTTCCTGCCTCCCTTCAGCTGCTACCACCACCAATGCACTAGTCTGTGCAACTGTTCCTTACTGTTATAGTCTCACTAATAAGGAATAAACTCCCAGTATGGAATGTTAACTTTTTTTCTCCTCTTCTAACCTCCAACCATTTCTGCCCAGGAAAACTGTGTTTCAACCTAAATCTGGAACAAAACATCCACATCCAGTCCATGGATGGAGCAAAATATCTGAAACATGTATTTCAGTTTGAGCATGGACCATATGAATCCAGCTGTTCCACGCAGACGCCACTTTGCACATTCCTATGAGTAAGCCTTTTTGTTGTTGTTATTGTTCAGTGAACCACACAGATAGCTATGTTCTGCCTTTTATAAGATTCTGCAGTACAGAACACTGGCACCAACAAAACAGCCACCAAAGAAACAGAACATTCCTTTCATAATGTTATAGAAACAAGAGCAAGTGTCTACTACATTAAAAAAAATCTTAGTCTGTCTATCAGAAA
This sequence comes from Python bivittatus, assembly GCF_059951505.1. Taxonomy (NCBI): domain Eukaryota; kingdom Metazoa; phylum Chordata; class Lepidosauria; order Squamata; family Pythonidae; genus Python; species Python bivittatus. Next base: position 4,874,426 of record NW_028277028.1, read on the forward strand.
GGGAAAATTTACTGCTGCACTACATGCATTCCAAAAGGGAGTCTTCAGAACCCTTGGTCACTAGAAGACGGTGGACATTCTACCCTTCTTTAAAGGAAGGAATAAAACTTGTGCCAAAAAAGAAAACTCAGTACGAGAGAGAGAAAGAGAGAGAAAGAGAGAGAAAGAGAAGAGAATGTGACTCAGAAAAAAAATACTCCTATAAATGCTACTGCTAAAGCAGACAAAAGTAATCTGAAGTAAAGAGCAGGAGCCTGTTCCTTTGAGATAGTGTGGCATCTTGCCAAATGTTTAGTTATTGAGTATTTTGAATGATATTTTGTAGACCTGTAGAAACCTATAAATGTGGTACATAGATTATGAACAAGAAATCTATTCCTGCTATATATTTAAGGATAGGTGAAATCAATAGAAAAGCAAAATGCTTACTGTATACTTTAGATATTCCCAAAGTGTACTGACTGCTAACAAAAGCTGGCAAAACAAAACAAAACCAAAAACCAAGAGTTACTCCTTACCTTAGCTCTATGCTCAACATTAGCTTTTCTATCAAGGAGAAGACTAACCACTTCCGTTCTTCCTTGGAAACAGGCTAGTGTCAAGGCAGTATTCCTATTGGTCTCTATCTGTGCATTAATATCAGAACCCATGTCTAAGAGCAACTTAACAGCTGCAGTATGACCATTCATGGCTGCCAACATTAGTGGAGAGATGCCCAGTTTGCTTCCAGTTCTAAAAATAAATCAAGATATGTCACATTTTAGTGTTGCAATATGGTGACTTTTTAATAATATTCATCTATTTCTGTAATGCAGAAAGTGCATAAAACATGCATGGGGCCTCCTCCAATGCAGAGCTTTCAGTAGGGAGCTCAGAGGCTATGCACCTATTCATGTTATCATACAGAAATACTACTGGAAAGACCTACTAGGTGAAAGGACCTGGCCAGCCTTGGCTGATTTTGAAATGTTAAGCAGGGTTAGGTCTGGTTAATACTCAGATGGGTGACCACTAAGAAATACCAGGGCTGTAATCTTAGACTGGAAGTTGAAAACACATCCTGGAAGAAGATAATGGCAAAACATTTCCATATAGTTGCCAAAAAAAACTACATAGACATGTCTGTGAAATCATCAGGAGTCCAGTTTAACTTGAAGAATACATTACCTTTAATACTGGAAAAGGCACCTTACCTTACCTTACCTTACCTTTACCCTACCTTACCTTACCTTACCTATTTATCTATTTCAGTTACCAAGTTTTAAAATAGGACTTTAAATATTTTTATAACCAGAGGTTATACTTCATATTTTGGGGATAGTGACCAAGACAGAGTGAGTAGCCTAAGTCAGTTTGTGAGTTTCAGGATTAAGTGGAGACTTCAACTGAGTCTCCCTAGCTCAAGCCCAAAACTTTAAACAACACATTCTAGTGGCTCTCCTTGACTACACTGCCCCTTCCTACAATGAAAAAATAGTTTTCCTGGAGATTAATCATACAAGTATGAAATCAAAAGGTAAAAAGAGAACTTACCTTGAATTGATCTCTGCACCAGCATTCAATAGTATTTTGATGATGTTCACATACCCACCAGAAGCAGCTAAACTTAGAGGTGTATAATCAGAAACATTTCTGTGCTCTTTGTTTGCACCTCGCGCTAACAGAAGCTCCACCACCTGAAGTATCATATACAAAGTTACTTTAAGAAGTGATTACTGCTCCAATCCTGAACATACAACTTATAGAAAAGTTTTTTCCTGACTAGCAGCATTGAACAGTTTTTCATATATCACTCAAAATATTTTTATTCATGTGATTCTATTTTTGCACCAATTAACAATATCAATCTTATAACAGATGTGATGTACACAACCATTTGTTGTAGTTTAATAATGCGACAGACATTTCAAGCAAGGTATAAATTGGGACAGGCATGTCTATTTAAGTTTCACTGATAGTGAGACTCAGCAAAAAGAGAGAGAGAGAGAGACCAGAATCTAAAAGATAATTTAAAAAAGATTTAATAATGAAATAGGACTTGGATATGTTTTTCCCCTGAATGAAATCTCACTCCCACACACATACCAAAGGGAGGAGGAGGAGGAAGGAGTATTAGATTTGTTCGCCGACTTGTAATATAAATATATATTAAAAAATAAGAAATAAACAGACTAGTTTATCATCTATCATACTTGAACAAATAACCTTCCTTAATACACTTTAATTTTATGATTGGTTTATTGATATTTACTGACAGGTTTATTCATTTTAATGTAGTTTTATTGTTGTTCAATGTTATAAACCACTGCAAGCTGGCTTTGCCATTTGTATCTGAGGGTACAAATCTGAAAAACAAACAAAGCACATAAATAAACCTGTCTGCAGATGTGTGGTCACTGCTGAGATATCTGGAGGGTGAAAGCTCATGCATTTGCAGAATCCCTTGTTTGGGGAAGGCAGCTCTGGATTGTAGCCTCCACTATATTTCAAACTATTACTGAAAATCAGAGTAAATAGACCGAATCTAGTAAGCTGGACTCCAACTTATCCAAGATCGGATTTTGAAAAGCAGATACTAAAACAAGACTAGATTCAGAGAGGAAAAGGTTTCTGACTATGCTGGTTTTATAATACTGTTATAAACATTATTCGAAGAGGTTTCTGGGGAATACAAGTAGGTGAGTGCCATTATAACCCAGCCCAAAATTCTTCTGGTTGACTATTCTAGGACAGAATACCAGAGTAGATAGGTACTGGCCTTGTTCAGCATGTCTCTTATTTATAGTCTTCAGTTAGTGTTTAACCAAAGTTAAGAAAAATAAAGTATGATTAAATGTTACAAGTTCAATGCTGTTATAATATTAATATAACATGGCATGCATGCAACATTACATTCAATATTAACATGCATAAGCTTAGATTTCCCCACTCTTCCTCTGGCTTAATCAGAAGAAGACTATTAGAAGTATCAACTTTGAAGCTAATCAAAGTACTCTGTCACTTGCAAGCTTGGACTAGAGAACTGTGGTTATGATATATACCAGGATTATAGACAAGGATTTGAACCTTGTTTGAGCAGACTATGAGTTAGCACCATATGCAAAATAAAAGCACATGCAAGTATTATATTTAATACTGCAATAAAAATATGATTATTAGAAAACATCCTAATATTTCAAAGGAAATATTCTATTACTTCAATGGAACTTACTTCTTAAGCACGCATAAACTTTACTAACACCAACGTCTACAGTACATCCGAGTTCCCTTGAATTTGGCTAAAAAAGGCTTCTGACGAATGTGGTTAGGTTTAGGGATCTGAACAGTAACTTCATCTTTACAAGAAAGGCTTTCAGTTAACTTACAACAATTGATAGTATTTTACCTCCTGTCTTCCTCCAGAGCAAGCTAAAGATAATGGTGTGTCCTTGGTCCTTTCAGACTGAGCTTCGATATCTGCACCATTATCCAACAAAATCTCCACAACACCAACATGACCAGCGGTAGCAGCCAAAATAAGTGGAGTAAACCCTGAAAAAAATGAGTACCACTTAAGATGTTTCATTTTAAAATGCATATCAATGTTTAAACTGGTACATAGGTACTTACTGTAATGATTTATTTTCAAACAGTGGATGATGGGTAGTTTTTGGTGAGTTGCTCTTCCCCTTTGCTCTTGTTGGCAAAAAGAAGGTCGTCCAATATATCTATGGGAGGAAGCAACCCCCTCCCTTTATTTATAGACTTCAAAAAATAGGAACTTTATATTCACAGTTAAGTACCACCGTATCATTTTTTCATAGTGGCAAAAGGGACCCTTCACTGGGATGTACCACTGTGATAGCCTGAGGGAGGAAATGCATACTCCAACCACTTAGGACAAAGACACCACCTACTGGCAAGACTGCTTACCAAGGACATTTTGGCTGATGAGTACATATCCACTGAGTAATAATACAGAGAAGTGAGAACTGAAGATCACACTGGTGCTGTATAAATATTCCCTAAAGGTTCATTAGTAGTGAATGCCACAGAAGTAGCAGTGCTCTTAATGGAATGAGCCATCACTCCCCTAGAACAATAGTCACCTGAGACTCATACACTAAGTGAGGCTCCCTTTCAGGCTGTTTGGATATGAAGAAGAGGCCCTTGCCAAAAAAAGAAATGCAGAGATGTTCTGAACTCTGGGATTCCTCAGCTGTAATCAAGTTCTTGCATGCTTAATATTCAGCTTATGCCATTCTTTTTCCAAATGTTTGGACAGAACAAACATAGATAGGATCAAATCTTGATTTTAGTGAGAGTATAAAGATAATGATGGTAAATTCTTGACTAAAAGAACTGCCAACAGACAGAGACCTATCTATGTAATATGTTTGCTCAAGAATATTTATTCAGATTTTATTGATAAAATACCAGAACCTTTTTGTAGGCTACAATTTTTTCACTGATACCTTGAACAAAATGCTTTCCAAGTCACTTCATGAACCATCTGCAAGAATCTGAAATAGCTGAAATAACATCTTCATGAAGTTGTCACCACCCTGGATTCAAATGCAAGGACTGGGAGATGATGTTCCAAAACACTGGCAAGGATGGATTTATTGACATCTGAGAATCAGGGTCTTCTGGTCCAGTAAAAGGAAGCACTTGAATCGGCTTCACTTTTTTCAAAACAGCCTTGTGCAATGCCCAATCAACTGAGACCAGATGAACGCCATAAAGAAAGTCTCTGGGTGAGCAGAATATGTAGACTTTCAGCTCCTTAAGTGGGAAATTCAGAAATAAATCTCTGACTTTACTGGTGACTGGAAGGGCAAACACTTTCAATATTTGCATTTGAACTACCTGGCAGCTAGACAGAAAGCCCTCTAACAGAAGCACCACTCTCTCTGATTCAGGTCTACCCAACTCAGCCACTCAGTGGTATAGATCTTTGATGACTTCTGCAAATAAGCAAGATGGGATTCTGTTCACAAAAGACGTTTGAGGCATTATATGGGTTTAATGGGAAATACCAAAAACTATCTTCATTTTGGCAAAGCATTTGACAAAATACCCCATGGTGTTCACAGTAACATGTAGTTTAGATGGCAATGATAATTAAATGAAAATACAGCTGACTCAGAAATCATACTCAGAGTGATTAGCAATGGTGTCTCATTACATTAGAGAAAGGTATTAAGTGGGATGCTGCATGGTTTGGTTCCGGGCCTTGTATTCTTCAGAATCATTATTAATGGCCTGAATGAGGAAGTCAAGGGTGTGCTTAGCAAAATTGGATGGGATAATTAATACCCTAGAAGACTGAATAAAATTCAGAATGATCTTGGCCAGCTAGATAAACAGACTGAAAGGTAACAAAATGAAATTTAAGAGACAAATGCAAGTCTTCATTTAGGAAACAGATGCCAAGTATAGAACAGATACATGTCTTGGCAACAATACTTGTGAAAAAGTTTTAGGAACTGAAGTTGATTATAAACTGAGTATGAGTTGGCTATGGGATGCGTCTGTAAAAAGCAAATGCAATTTCAGATGCATCAGCAGAAATACAATTTCCAAATCACAGGCAGTAGAAGTTCTATTGTACAGTATTCTGCTTAGGTCAGACCTATTCTGAATATTGTATTCAGATCAGGGAACCAGCCTTTAAAGGTTTCAGACAAATGGAATAGGTCCAGAGAAGGGCAATGAGAATGATCAGAAGACTAGAAACAAAGCTATGAAGAGAGACAGAAAAAAATGGGGAGATTTAGTATAATCAATCTTCTCAAGGCTATGTCACACGAAAGATCAAGACCTGTTCTCCATTGCTTCAGAGTACAAGACATGGAATAACAGATTTACTTGTTCATGTTCTGTCATGCAGCTGCTTACAAATCTCTGTGACCTGATAGACTTTATTTTGCCAGAACAATCTGTAATTGCTTTGAGTTTCTGTAAAGTCATGCTTCTGTCATCAAGATCTAGCTACCTTGTCTTCTGTTGGCCTCTTTTTCAATTACTTGGTTTTTCTATGCATCAGAGTTTTCTCCAATAACTCTTGCCCTCACATTACATATCTGAAATATTTAGCTTCATTATTAGTGCTTTTCATCAGTCGCCTGTTTTGTTTTTTCATCTAATATTGAATGATTTTGCTTCTGATCCAAAAATTCTAAATAATTTTCTCCAGTATCAAAATTCAAAGGCATCCATTATTCTTCATTTAGCCTTTCTGGATCCTCCAGCTTTCACAGCCAGGTATTATAACTGTGACCAACTCAACAAATGTTTTTGCAATCAGTCTGCCATAATCCTTCTTACTCCAATTGTCTCTGCCCATCCGGTAAGATCTGACAGGACTGGCATGCTCCAAATCCCATTGGTGAAGTAAAACCATATTTCAAGACACTGGAGATGTGCCTTTTCTGTGGCAAGAGAAATTCCATGAATTTGAGCCATTTTAGACAGGGTTACCTGTCTGATCTAGTGACAAAGTTCATGTTGACAGTCACAGGCACAGCCAGACACTGTCTGCCCAAGCTTAACTCCCACCCCCTCAAATGTCCCTCAAAAATTGGAGGGATGACCACCAGGAGAAACCATCTGAATTCCTGTCACCATAGACTGGTATGAGGAAATGGGAAGGCACCCAAATGAGTGATAATTTCTCATGGGACCTGAGCTGCCTAAACAGAAGAAACTTGGTTCTGTGATCCTATGCTTCATATATTGTCCCAGGTCTAAAGCTGGGCTATTTGTCTTTAAGTCTGCCACCACAGCCTAAATGAGAAAAGATGCAGTGATGTGCTCCTAGATCTAGGCAATGCTAGGCGTTGACTGAGTAGAACTGCAGTGGAGACTGCTTCTTCCTATGGATATACTGGACAAATTTGTTCCTGCTTACCAGAGCAAACAGGAGAAGCAACCAAATGAAGGATACTCTTCTCTACTGTGGGAAAAAATGACTTTAACAAGAGAGACAAAAATTATAATGTAAACCATTTCATACAGAATTAACTTTACATCTGAATAAAAATATTGCAGAATACAGATTTGTATCTTACTTAGGGTTGTGATTTTTTTTTGTTTTTTTTTGTTTTTTACCCCAATGGCAAAGTCTGTTCTGAATCTACTTCTGTTGGAATACATAACCACACATGCACGTGCATATGGACTCTGCAAGTTGACTGATACTTTATCAGCAGATACTCACCCTTTTTGTCCCTGTGTTCAATATTAGCCCCCCTCTCTAAAAGGGTTTGTACCAGTTCTTCATGTCCGCCAGCACAAGCAAGAGTCAGTGCTGTGTCATGGTTACTTTCAGTCTTAAAAAAAAAACAAAGTCATTAATATGCTTGTATTTGTTCTAGCATTTAATTAACAAGCCAATATATGAAACCATAGCTTAATCCTGGATTACCTGTTATAAAAAATAATTAAGTTCAAACTAGTGCCCATGTTCAACATAGCAAAAAGAATCATAAGCATTTAATGCCACAGCTCATCCCTGTTCATCCCTAGAGTACTAAGTCATAATTAATTAGGTCTGAGAGTTCTTAACAGCACCAAAATAAAAATTTCTCTTGGGTTTAGTTTTGTGAAAACAAAAGTGAAGGCACTTGGCTTCTTTTCAACACAAGGTCTGAAAAAACCCTCTGAACTGAATAAAACAAATGATCCACATTCAATTACCACTGTTCCGTAATCATTCTTTTCACACATTTATTAAATATTATGCTTATTTGAAGTTCAAAGAATGGCTTACAGAAAGTATCTCAATCTTTCAAAGCATACTAATGCTTTGCAAAAGAAATTCTTCCTCAAATGTACCTTGCCAACAAACAGAATTTTCTATTTTTCCTTCATTTTTAAATTTGTACTTTGTCTCATGGTAGAAGAAATATTATTTTAGACTTACCTGTGCATCAATATCAATGGCAGGATAAACTGGTAGCATGGTTGAAGGAGAAATGATAGGACTAGGAGCAGGTGTCTGAGGTTGGGAAACAGATGTTGCAATGCTGTGGGTAGGGGTATTTGACACTGCAGATGCTCTTCCACTCACTGCTATTAAAGAGAATAACTAGGCTTATTAACATTACAACTAACTGTCCTCTTGGATGTCCCAGAATTTCTTTAAATGAAAACATGCACTGAGAAATCACAACATATTAAACAGTTAGAAATGGGTCTTCTTTGAGGATAACCTATAGTCAAGAACAAATGGTTGCAACATTTTTCCGGTCCTTCTGGGGAGAAAATATAGCTGAGAAGGAACCACCATGATTTGACCTAATGAGAACTATCCTAAAAGCAATTTATACCAATTATTATTTGGAATTTTCCATTATCGCTAATAAGAGCTGCTGATAAATAGAACCTTTAACAGAAAACAGAAGCATGACAATAAAATGACTATTTGGTACTTTTGAAATGAGGGAATATGGTTCATCACTAGTAGAACAAAGTGAGCTTAACTGTCTGAAACCAACAAATATTCTATTTTTCCTGTATATTACCTTTACCCAACAGTATGACCAAAGAAAATCATCGTTGCAATTAAGTGTGAGTTAGAATATTAGTGAATTCCTTAATATAGGTAAAATATTTGATCCAGGACAGGAGATATTAATTTAACTTAGTTTAGTTAAATGTTTAAAGGACCTAATATATTTTTATCCCAAAAATACTAACTGGAGGGAATGAAATCATAATCTGAGAACAATGCTTAGAAGAAACAAAAATTCAAAGATAGAACTCTCATATTCTCTTTATTTTACCTTTTAGAATTACACCAGTTTGCAGTGGAACAAATCATACTGTCTAGAGAATATGGAAATCTTTGAGCTCTAAAATTACTCCCTTTAGCAATCTTAACAAAAAAGCTAAAGCATCTTGCAATTCCTTATGCCTTTAATACTACAATGAGGTCATGACGATGAAGACAGTACTGGACAATAACCAGTAATTACTCAAAACCTTATTTGGCACAGTAACAAGAAGGAAGTTTTCTACACATTAAAAAATTAGCAAGGGTGAATCAGATACACCACACATTTCTGAATAGCTGCTAAATTTCTTTGTTTAAATCTAATTCCAATTAATTTGTTTATTTCATCAAATATTCTTAGAGTTGTGTTTCAGAATTCTCTGATGAGTATTTGTCCACTGACTTAGACAACAACCATGTTAAATGCAAGCTGACTTGGAACTATGGTAATGGTATATTCAAGAAGCAAGGGAGAGTCTGACTTGCTTTAAATCTAGACCAAAACAACACAGGTTGCAGAATGTATCATCCAGTCATGGAGATGATAGAATTGGAAAAAAACATTACATCTCTGCTTGTAAGAATATGGGGAAAGTATTCACTGGAAGTAGTTTCCTAGTTGGCCAAATAAATCCTGATTGGCATCACCTACGGGAGAGGAAATGATCCATAGTATGAACACTATGATCAGTCTGCATTTATTTTGTCAAACAAAAGAAAACTTCCTTGACTTTGGACAAGTTTAGAAATGCCATTTAAAACTCTTATTGATTTGCACTGCAAGAGCCTTCCCCATTCAGTTTTCTAAGCAATAAGGACAGAAGGGAAGGGAAGGACTAGCAGCAACACAAAGCTCTGCAGATGTGCCCTGGAATTTACTGGATCAGGGTTATACAGTCAGGTCCAGAAATATTGGGACATCGACACAATTCTAACATCTTTGGCTCTATACACCACCACAATGGATTTGGAATGAAACAAACACAATGTGCCTTAACTGCAGACTGTCAGCTTTAATTTGAGGGTATGTACATCCAACTCAGGTGAACGGTGTAGGAATTACAACAGTTTGCATATGTGCCTCCCACTTGTTAAGGGACCAAAAGTAATGGGACAATTGGCTTCTCAGCTGTTCCATGGCCAGGTGTGTGATATTCCCTCAGTACCCCAATTACAATGTGCAGATAAAAGGCCCAGAGTTCATTTCAAGTGTGCTATTTGCATTTGGAATCTGTTGCTGTCAGCTCTCAAGATGAGATCGAAAGAGCTGTCACTATCAGTGAAGCAAGCCATCATTAGGCTGAAGAAATGAAACAAACCCATCAGAGAGATAGCAAGAACATTAGGCGTGGCCAAAACAACTGTTTGGACATTCTCAAAAAGAAGGAACGCACCGGTGAGCTCAGCAACACCAAAAGACCCGGGAGACAACGGAAAACAACTGTGGTGGATGACCGAAGAATTCGTTCCCTGGTGAAGAAAACACCCTTCACAACAGTTGGCCAGATCAAGAACACTCTCCAGGAGGTAGGTGTATGTGTGTCAAAGTCAACAATCAAAAGAAGACTTCACCAGAGTGAATACAGAGGGTTCACCACAAGATGTAAACCATTGGTGAGCCTCAAACACAGGAAGGCCAGATTAGAATTTGCCAAACGACATCTAAAAAAGCCTTCACAGTTCTGGAACAACATCTTGTGGACAGATGAGACCAAGATCAACTTGTACCAGAGTGATGGGAAGAGAAGAGTATGGAGAAGGAAAGGAACTGCTCATGATCCTAAGCATACCACCTCATCAGTGAAGCATGGTGGTGGTAGTGTCATGGCGTGGGCATGTATGGCTGCCAATGGAACTGGTTCTCTTGTATTTATTGATGATGTGACTGCTGACAAAAGCAGCAGGATGAATTCTGCAGTGTTTCGGGCAATATTATCTGCTCACATTCAGCCAAATGCTGCAGAACTCATTGGACGGCGCTTCACAGTACAGATGGACAATGACCCAAAGCATACTGCAAAAGCAACCAAAGAGTTTTTGAAGGGACAGAAGTGGAATGTTATGCAATGGCCAAGTCAATCACCTGACCTGAATCCCATTAAGCATGCATTTCACTTGCTGAAGACAAAACTGAAGGGAAAATGCCCCAAGAACAAGCAGGAACTGAAGACAGTTGCAGTAGAGGCCTGGCAGAGCATCACCAGGGATGAAACCCAGCGTCTGGTGATGTCTATGCGTTCCAGGCTTCAGGCTGGTGATTGACTGCAACAGATTTGCAACCAAGTATTAAAAAGGGAAAGTTTGATTTATGTTTATTATTCTGTCCTATTACTTTTGGTCCCTTAACAAGTGGGAGGCACATATGCAAACTGTTGTAATTCCTACACCGTTCACCTGAGTTGGATATACATACCCTCAAATTAAAGCTGACAGTCTGCAGTTAAAGCACATTGTGTTTGTTTCATTCCAAATCCATTGTGGTGGTATATAGAGCCAAAGATGTTAGAATTGTGTCGATGTCCCAATATTTCTGGACCTGACTGTATTTCAGACTGTTTCAGTTGAGTTAAAAAAGGAAGCAATGTTTCCTGTCTGATTCCATGTTTCTTTTTGTATAATTCACAGGAAAACTGGATAAACATGCTTTTTCACATGTATTTTTAAAAAGCTGTAAGTGCTGGAATGAAAAAGGCTAACAGAAAAGTGAAATTCATTCATGAATGCTCTTAGAAAAGCAAGGAACCAAGAACATTATCAAGGCATAAACATCCAGTCTAGGGCCTGGACAAAAGGGACAATATACTTGACAGCAAAAAATGCTTTTCTACTCACTTCACTTGACTACCAATCACTTCTGCTGGAGACACGGAACATGGCTAGAAACACTAGTGTCATTCCTGTACTATTTAAAAGCTGTTCATTTATGCTATAAATTGCTATTTCCCAAATAACACTGATCTATTTTAATAAGCTAGGTAGACAACACTGGAAATGTAAATGGAAACATCAGCTTTAGATTGTAGCTATTAAGAACAAGCCAAAATAATCCAATCTTTGTGGCACTGAAACAAAATAAAGATTCTGACATACTCAAAACTGCTTTTCGGCACTGACATTTTATCTGCATGTAACAATTCATACAAACCTGCCATGATGTCATCCAGTGTGTCATTGAGGGTCTGGGCAGGGCTGGCAACCATTAACCCTTGCTGTGCATCTGTCAGAATTCCTTGCCCCAGCCCTGTAAGCTGTGCTTGGCCCAGTACTGGTTGTCCAACTATGACACTTTGGAGTTCTGAAAGATTTGCCATAGAACCTGGTGGTAAGGAACCTGCAGACAGAGGCAAAGCTTGTGGCATTGCCAGAGGCTGTATTGGAGCAAAACCCATCTGGGTAGCAGTTTGCTGAGGATCATCTTTGAGTAAGTATGGGTCCACCTGCTGCAGGCGTGCATAATCTCCTTCAGTAAGTTGTTCTCCTACCCCAACGGGAGTTAATAGTCCCAAATGCTGACAAGACTGTTGCTGCTGCTGCTGCTGTTGCTGCAATTGAATTCTCTGCGCTTTAACTTCCAGATACTGTTTTTTCAGTTGCTGTTGTGTTTTCAGTTGCAGTTCCCGCTCTACTTTCTGCAGCTCTTCTAAGATCTTTTGCTTCTTCTGAATTTGTTCTTCTCTAGTTTTGTTCAACTCCTCAATCTTCTCTTTAGTGAGCTGGTCAGCATGTGCCAATTCCAAAGACTGTAGCTGCGCATTCTTTTCTATGGCTTCCTTTATTCTTTGCTCTAATTCCGTCAACTTGCCCTGAGCCTCCTCAACAATGCTTTCTGGAGACTGATTAGCGATGTAACCTTGTACCTCTGGGTTGGATGGCTGCAAATGGCTGCTGGACTTTTGTTTGGAAGTGGCTGTATGAAAGAGACACCCCCTCAGAACCAAATGGAAGTCCACATGAACAGCATTCTTATTACAGACTTACTGATCAATCAAGCACAAAGATGACACCTACCAGAGATGAAAGGCTAAGGGAAAAAGATGTGCCTATTATCTTTGCTTTATTGAGAAATTAATTACAATTCTAAATTGCTTGGTTGCTGGAGAATACAGTTATTTACTACTAACAAAAGCATACATTGGAACAAGGTCTTTTACAAGCTACTTATTTTCCTCAGTAATAATGCAATCTTATGCATATTTAGTCAAAAGGTTAAGCCTGCATAGGATTGCAGCCTAAACACCCTTAACTGAAAAAGCAGCTGCAAGATTCAAGGCATATAGATATCAATATATAAACAATGTTCACAAGATTTGTAGAGAGAAGAAAAAGATCAAACTCATTGTCCTAAAATGATAGTTTAGTGTTAATGAAATGAAATATAAAATCAGAATGAGTTCTACAAAGATATTTCAATGCAAGTTATTTCTCCAAGCTTTAAACCCTATCCGGAGTTTATGAGTTAGTATCAAATATTTTGTATTGGAAATGCAAAAGTAACATTCAATACTCAATGTTCAAAACTACACTAAAATATTTGTACAGTATTTAGGGAGATACTGGATCAGGATGTGGGAGACTTAGGTTCAAGGCTTCTAAAGCCATGGAAGCTCACTGAGTGACTATGGGACAGTTATCATCTCTTAATTCAAGTTATTCTTGCCATGGTTCTTATGAGAAAAAGTCAATGAGGAAGCACTATGTATGCCACCTTGAGTTCTTTGAGAAAAGGTGGGATGTATATCTATCAAATGTTATACAAAAGATATTGCTTTATACTATTAATCTGAGTTACTTGGTCAGATAGGCAAATATTTCAGTCCTCTTGCATTAAAAATATGCTTGATTAAAATAATCAAAATTATAAACAGGACTATGGAATCCAGCTACAGATGTTTTAGGGGCTTTATGTGCTGTTTGGGACAAAGATTTAGTGTAAATCTTATAAAAACAATAAACAAACAAAAAGTAACATTATTAAAACTGATGATAATGTCCTATTTCTAATCATGGAAATATTTTATCCTCTAAACAGATTTTAAAATATTTTTTCCACAAACAGCAAGCAATTCTTAATAATATTTTACCTAAAAGAAGTACTAAAATTTACATGTTTCAAAAGTCAAATCTGAATGTAGAAATTAAGTGTTAATTGTATTCTGGGCACAAAACTGATTCCAAAAAGATACAGCATAGTACTGGAAAGAAATAATACAATTATTTCCCAGTGTTTCCACTGTAGGGTATCCCCTGATTTATAAAAAACACAATTGGAAACACAATTAGCTCAATATACAAAGGGAGGTTTCTTTCTTTCTTTTTTAAAGTGAAAATAGCCCTTAGTATTTAAAAAAAATGCTACCCTGAAAAACAATTTTTCCAATAATTTATGCTCTTCAGTAATGTACAGATCAAGTGATATTGAAGAAATCCAACATTCCACTAACAAATATGTTGTAGCAATAATATACAGAGGCACAACTAACCTTTGTTTCTGATGGGAAGGGTGGTGGTAACATTGGCAGGAGGCTTGTCAGGCTCTTGAGGTGGAACTACCATGGGAAGTGCCTGTACTGGTACACGAGGAGCCTAAAACACAGGACATTAAAATTACTTTCTTTCTTCTGCATGATCAAAACACAGTATCAGAAGAGAGAAGCATGCACAAATATTTTATAGTTCAATTAAGTATTAATTATTACAGGTTTAAATGTCCTATCAGTTCATAGAATTTACACTCCTGGCACTAACAGAAGTATTTTAACAAAGTATCCAACTATAAGAAGGCTGTGTGCCAAAGAATTGATGCCTTTGAACTGTGGTGCTGGAGAAGACTCTTAAGAGTCCCCTGGACTGCTAGGAGGTCAAACCAGTCAATCTTAAAGGAAATCAACCCTGACTGCTCATTGGAAGGATTGATAATGAAGCTCAAGCTCAGATACTTTGGTCACCTAATGAGAAGAGAGGACTCTTTGGAAAAGACCCTGATGCTGGGAAAGATTGAAGGCAAAAGGGGAAGGGGACGGCAGAGGGTGAGATGGTTAGATAGCATCACTGAAGCAATGAGCATGAAACTGAGCAAACTCAGAGAAGCAGTGAAGGACAGGAAGGTCTGGCACAATATGGTTCATGGGGTCACTAAGAGTCGGACATGGCTTAATGACTGAACAACAACAAATGTATGATGACAGATACGATTAAGACACTCCCAAGATTAAAAAAACATCTTTCCTCACCAAAATTTCCCTCCAATAGTTTTTCTTCCTTTGAATAGTATTAGTTGCTCATGAGAGTTTACCAAGTCATCTACAATATTTACTGAATATGTCTATTTCCAAATGGTGGACATTATTTTAGCATATTAATTAAGAAATGAAGCATAATCAAAGCCAGAAGAATAAACATAAACAATCATACCCTATTTAAATCATGAGATGGAGGAGTCAACTGCGTAGATTCAGGTGGAGGAGCAGAAAGTAGGTTGTTAGGATAATCCAACAGGTAACAAACTACACTTGTATGGCCACCCTTAGCAGCTTCTATTAGCATGGTTGAACCATCCTATAAAGAAATAATGGAATAAATAAAGTATTAAACTGAGAAGTGTCCTTTGCCTCTCTATTCTGACAAAAACTTAACCAATGCTATATAAAGCAGATAAATGTTATTCAGATTACTTCTCAATAGTTGAAGAGTTGTTTAAACTGGCAATTTATTTTAATTTCTTCCTGTCTTTTCACCTGGAGATTGAGCTAAATGCACACAAATTTAAAAAGACATTTCATGTAAGAACTCCTTGTGAATGTAAAACCACATTTACAGCTGAAAAATGCTTAAATGATATGTCATTATGTTATGGCTCCTAATGATAAACTGATCCAAAATCTGTCCTCCACAATATTCAAACAGTATGTAATTAAATGAAGAAAAAGAAACCACCACTTACTTTTAGTCTGTGTGTAGGATCAGCTCCATGAGCTAACAACAATTCCACAACAGCCAGGTGGCCTCCAGCACAGGCAAGCGACAATACTGTATGATCGTTGTTAGCAGTGGTCCTATTCACGTTTGCTCCTGTTATTAATGTATTGGGGAAAACAAAAACCATTCAAGGTTCTCTGCCTGTAACTCTTCTTTTTCTCATACATAAAATAGCAGAGAAATTCCTTCATAAGACAGGATAGTACAAAACAACAGATCCTTGTTTCAGAATTGATTGCAGGAGTCATTTGTTCCCAGATGACTTCCACCTTTCCAATTAAAGGGTTTTCTTTAAGTCTTCAATGTATTTCAGTTATTCTTACACAATAAAAACAGTTACTATTTTTATCCTCTACTATTTGAGGCTACAATCCTGTACCCAGCCATAAATGTGATATTTAACTCTACTTAATATTTTTTTTCTCAAAAATCTGAGCAAAATATAAAAAGTTTACTTACTTAAAGGTGATTCTGGCAGTTTTCATATATACAATGAGATATTTTACTTTGAAAAATGGAAACATTTCTATCCCTTTTACTCAATTGCCATATCATAAAATGAGCTCTTCAATTCCAAGAGCACTTTGGCTATTGGGATTGGAGGGAACTCTTAGAACTCACTAGTTTTCTAGAAATTAATTACTTATATTATAGTTTGCTGAACTAGGGTACCAGTGGATTGTTCAGTCGCTCATTAATATCTTTGCCAGCTGAAGTTATATCATACAGCCTATAACTGCTCACTTTTCAGATACTCAAGGTTAACAGACATCTGTCAAGCAATGAAAAACCTCAAGCAGTTGAAATGTTCTTAAATCAAAACATGAAAGATTAACAGAACTAACAAATCAGAGAAGCCCATTAAAGCACTTCTGGGGAAGAAATGGTAGACTGAAGACCATGGTGGTATGAAGAGCTGACAAGTAGACTGGCTGTTTGATAATTCATCTCCGGACAAGGAGAGGACTTGAGATTGCCCACAAGTGCTCCAGATAGTTGCTCTTCACAAGGAGACTGCAAGACAGCAGACTCCAACGGGTTAGAGCTCTGGGAGACGAGGGAATAGCCATCTTATTCAAACTGCGGTCGGCATTTTTGAACGGACACTAACTTTGCATACTTCCTTTTCTAATTACTTTAGGAAATTGCTTGTTAACTGGTTTTCAGCTATTAGGAACTTTTGGACTGACATGTTTTACAGCACCATATGAGTTTCCTTCAATCCTTAGCGAAAGAAGTTTTAACTACAAGTTTAAGAACTTTTAAAAGGGGGGGGAGGTTTGGCATAAAGAGCAAAAGGGTAATTAGAACTTTGATTTTAGAAAGTTACAAACAGACTAAGGGTCTAGATAAATTTGAAATAAGGTTTTGGAATTAATTATAAAGAATCCTTCCCGTGGGAAAATGCTTTTGTTTTGATTTTTTTTTTAATAAGACTTTAAAAATTGGACACTAGAGGAAGCTAAAGATTATAATTAAAGGAAAAGAACACTTAATATTTTAACATTGGACATACTGAAGGTTATTTTTGACCAATGGACCTAGAACTTAATTTTAATAGTGCTGCCTCCATAGATAGACTGTGTTTAAAAAATGTTATGGAAGAGGAACAAGTTCTACCTGACAAGATCAAGACTGATTTGAAAGTGGATTTAAAAATGACAGGCTACAAGAATAACATGGAAAAAGATGTTACACTGGACGTATAAAAAAAACTGGTTGATGTCTTAATAATTAAAAGGGATATACAAATAACAAACCAAGAGATTGACCTGGATAATTTTCCTATATTGGATTTACAAAAGAGCCTTGTTAGTTTTGAAGAATTTTGTGAGAAGGTACAAAAAATGAAAAGTAATCAAGTTCTAGGACATTATTTGAAGGGATTAAAGATCAAGATTGTTAGAGAAAAAGGAAATAATACAAAGTTGGTTTATTTGATCAAGGTTGAAATAGACATTGTTATCTCTGGTAACCCTTAATGGACTTTTGCTGACATCAGGACTGAAATGACCGGGCTTTATGGACTTGTTTATAGATAAGAGATGTGATATGGGAAGAAGAGATCATTTGTTGTATTTTAAGAGAAGGTGATAAGTTACTAAAATTGTTTATACCTGTTGTGATGAAGTCACTTCTTTATATATTTTATATATTTATATATTTCTTTTCTTTTTCTTTACTATATTCTTATTTTTTCTTTCTTTTCTATTTCTCTTTCTATTTTTCTCCTTTTTTTCTTTCTTTTCTGGACCTTCCATTTTTCTTTTTATTCTTTTTTTTTTTAGTTTGTATTAGTTTTTACTGTTGTAATTATAATCTTTAATAAAATTACTATTAAAAAAAGAAAAGCCCATTAAATCATGAAAAGAAATGACTAACTGTTCATAAACCCTACCTTTGCTAATTAAGAACTGGACAGTACAGACATGGCCGGCTCTTGCAGCTTTCATCAATGGAGTTCTTCCCCCTTCAGATTCATGTTCCTACAAAAACAGAAATATTCAGAAAACATCTTAGAAAATAGAAGTTTCCGGTGGTTTCAAATTCTTTTTTAAATTCATCCTGAATTTTTAATTTTTTTGCTAAGTTTACCTAAAGATGCATAATACTGTAATCTGTTACTGATCTCATCCTTATGTAATTATGATGGATTATTTCCAGACTTTGAAAAATAAATTCATATTATAAGAACAAAAAACTATCAAACGCAGCATACTGTGCAAACTAAAATGTATCATAGGGATAAACCATGGGATTTATGGGATAAAATGGGATAAAATAATAGGCCTAAAAAGGAACTTAATAATGAAGCTATAGACTTCTGACCACAATTTTGAAGAGGATCTTGTTTGAGATTCAGAAAGGTGATGAAACTAGAAAGTGCTGCGGCAATGGGGGACCAAATAAACTCACGGCAGCTGGGTTATGAGAGGGAAAATGCAATACCAGGGCACTTACAGCTGTTCTTTGGTCAAAGTGCCTGAAATGACTCTTTAGTTATACAACAGTCAACCAAGAGAGAAACCACAACCTATGTGTCTCCCCAAAGCAATGGGTAGCAACAAAGAAAGTTCAAGATCTATTTTTTCTTAATTAGTAAATATCAACAAAATTGTCCTATCACTGCATGCAAATAGAGCAACATTATTATCCTCACATTACAGAAGGCAAGGCTGTGACTGAGAAGTGGCTTTTTCCAGCTGAACAATTAAGCCTAATTTTGCCAAGGGAAGGCTGTAGTGGTATAGAGCAACTATGCAGTAAAGATCATAGTATTATCTAGTCTCCTGATCTAGATGTGTGAATTTAAGGAAATAAAGAGATGTTCGAGAGAAATCATCCACAACAGCAATGCAATTCATTATTACTGTAAACATATGTAAGCATGTATGCAGTTTTTAAGTGAGAACTTGAGTCCCATGGGAGTGCCAATATGGACTCCCACAGGGCTGGTTTCTCTCCTCCATGTTGTTTAACATCTATGTGAAACTACTGGGAGAAGTCATTCATTGGTTTGGGCTAAGTGTCATCACTATGCTCAGCTATACACCTCCATCTCTGGCCAAAGCTGGGGATGCTATGGATCTCTTGAACTGGTGTCTAGAGGCTGTGAGGATTTGGACACAGCAAAACAAGCTCAGATGAAATCTTACTGAGATGGAGTTGCTAGTTGTCAGTAAATATTGGGGCATTTTAATAGCTGTAGTCCCAGTAGTCACTCTGGATATGGTCCCCCAAAGGTGGTGATTAATGAGCTGGGGCTCCTCTTGGGCTCTCAATTGTTGCTCAAGCAGCAGTTGGAACCTGTGACCAGGTTACAGGGCTACCTGCCCTGTAACTCATGACTTGATGGACTACTGCAATTAGTTTGGGGCTGCCTTTAGAGATGACCCAGAAGCTACCATTTAAACAAAATGTGGCAGCCAGACTCTTGGTAGGAAAACTTCACTTTGTGATTACGGTACCTATCTTGGATTGTATCCATTGCTTAAGTTTATTGGGTTGCTGTGTTTATTTTTTATTTTTGGTCATGGTTAGTATTTATTATTGTATACTGCCCAGAGTCTTTCATGTTGTGGCAAGGAATAAGTAAATAAGGTTATAGCATAATACCTAGCCCCCTCCCCCCCACCCCAAGTTCTACAGATTGGCCAGGCACAAGATAGAATTGCTCTCCAGACTGCTGGGAAAACTCTCCAAGTCCCATCTGGAAGATTTTTTAGATTTTTTTTTTAGATTTTTAAAATCCTGCCTTTATTATTTTTATAAATAACTCAAAGCAGCGAACATACCTAATACTCCTTCCTCCTCCTATTTTCTCCACAACAATAACCCTGTGAGGTGAGTTGAGCTGAGAGAGAGTAAGCGGCCCAAAGTCATCCAGCTGGCTTTCTTGTCTAAGGTAGGACCAGAACTCACAGTCTCCTGGTTTCTAGCCTGGTGCCTTAACCATTAGATCAAACTGGCTCTTAAAACAGATTAAAATTAATTAAATTAATTATTAATTAAAGTAAATTAATTAATTAAAATTAAGATTAAAACAGATCTTTCCAGATCTGTTAAGTGCCTGGGGCGGACCATTCTAATTGGTCCTCTGCCTTGCAGAGGTCCAGGTCCCATGGAGTACAGCTTGATAAAGAAGATGCCATCACTGTAAAAGAATAATGTTAATATTCTCCATATTCAGATCACATCTTATTTGAAATAAAGACCAGGTCACGCATGTGCCCACTAAAGTCTGTTCGTGTCAGTTACTTGTGACAAGACCATGATTGCCACGGAGGTCATTAAGTCACAAGCCACACTAGACCTAAGGCATGGAGGTTGAAATCATCCAGGATTAAAAGCCTCAGAATTCCAACACTTTCCAGGAGCTTATGGTACTTTGTATACCAGTTTAAACTTGTCAGCTCAGATCAACTGCAAAAAACAGGCTTTGAGAACCAGTCACCTCTGGGACAGAGCTTGCCTGATGAAAAAACATTCACAGCCACCCACTTTACATTAGATGTGGACAATTACTTCATAATTTAAACTGCATTCTTTCTCTGCCCCTTTAACCATGTAACTGCCACTGAGTATGGTTAACTTAAATGGGATGTGCTGTACAGTTTATACTTACCGTACACTCTCCAGACAATACATTCACATTCATACTAGAATTCTTTATGTTTTCTTTATTTATTACTACAATTTATATACTCCATTTCTGGAACCTGACTGGCTAAAGTATATGAAAAAAATGTGAACTTATGGAAGTACGGTACTCAATTCCAAAACCTGCACTAAAAGAAAAAGGGGAGGGCCTGACACAAACCTTCAGAAGGAAGAAGGGATGCCACTTTAGAAAATGAAACTCTTTCCTAATGAAACTGTGAAAGTTTAAGGGCAGTGCTACTAGAAAGTATCTAACACATTTAAATCACTCCATGTTTGTATAATGAAAGCCAGTTTGGTGTACAGACAGCCCTCTACTTACAAACTTTCAAGTTACAAACTTTTGCCAATATGAACAAACCTGTTCAGAACTCCAGCTCCAACTCCAAAAAGTGGAGGAGGCAGGAGGAAGGGCAGCGGCTTGGGCAGAGGAGCCCTGTCTTCTGCTGCCAACGTGAGAAGCAATAGCCCACAGACTGTGGGGAGTGCAGTGCAACAAGCCAGTGGGGTGTGGTGTGCTCTGTCACTGGGCGAGGCAGAAGAGGCGGTGGTGGCTCCCAGGGCGAAGGTGGCGGCTGCGTGGGAGGCACTGTTCAGGGTGGCAGCAGAACTGGAGGAAGCAGAGGAATGAGGGCTTCCTGGAGGCAGTGTGTGCTCTGCAGCTCGCATTGGAAACTACTGGCCTTTCACAAGGCCTTGTAGGAGGAAGGCTGAAGATCGCAGCCTCCCAATGTGCGACGGGTGCAGAGCACACACTGTGCCTCCAGGAAGCCCTCATCTCTCTGCTTTCTCCAGTTCCGCCACCTGAACAGTGCCTCCCGAACAGCCGCCCCTTCGCCCAGGGAGCCACCACCGCCTCTCCTGCCTCACCCAGTGACGGAGTGCACTGTGCTCCACTGGCTCATCCCACTGCACTTTCCACAGTCTGTGGGCTATCACTCCTTGCATTGGCAGAAGACAGGGCTCCTCTGCCCACACCGCTGCCCTACTTCCTCCTCTTTTACTTTTTACTTGGTTGGACTTACGAACAAAACGGACTTACAAACAGCCTCTTGGGACATAACCTGTTCGTAAGTAGAGGACTGTCTGTAGTAGCTAAGACTCCTGACTAGAAACCAGAAGACTGTGAATTCTAGTCCTGCCCTAGGTACGAAACTAACTAGGTGACTTTGGGGCAGTCATTCTTTCTTAGCCCTAGGAAGAAAGCAACTGCAAAACACTTCCAAAAATCTTGCCAAGAAAACTGCAGGGACTAGTCCAGGCAGTCTCCAGGAGTCAATTCTAACACAAAAAGACCCCCCTGCCCCCCCAAAAAAGGTTGTATAGTTGGTTTTCTCTCATTTTGGTTTCATTTTCTTCCCCTCAAAGTTTTACAGTTTAGAATGCTTTTTGTGTGAAACCTGAAGTGACGTTCTTCTATATTTCTGCTTTCTTTTCTTTATAAAATCTTTAAAGAGAATATGACATTAAGACACAAGGAAAAGGTACATGTAGGTTGTAGCAGCCTGTTATATGTGTAAATTACTTGCATCTCACTGCACAGCTTTATCTCCCAGAAAAAAAAATCCTCTGAATGCCAATGTTCAACATCTTATTGCTGGTTTGGTCAAGTAGAAATAAAACCAATATCAAATATAGTAAGAAACTATATAATATAAACTCAAAATTTCATTAGCCCGCTTACCAAATCAGCATCTGCTTGAAGCAACACATCTGCAACATCTGTATGGCCATTTTCACAGGCATATGTCAGCGCCGTGTCTCCTGTTGCTGTTGTTGCATGCACATTAGCTCCTGAAATAACACAAATAACATTAATCTTAGAAAATACCAATGAATCTCAATGTTCTCTACTATGACACCTTATATCGACCTTATTGCAAATATTCAAATAATGCAATGCCTATTATTTTTGAAAAAAATGTTATTTCATACATATTAGCAAAAAAAAAATAAACAAGCACACAAACTAAAACTATACTCAGGTTAAGTGGCATGAAAGGAAAAGGTATACCCAATAGTAAAAAATAATCATGAAATACCATCCTAGATAGTAAGGCTTCACTAGAATACTCTGAATTTTAATTCTAAACAACAAATGCCCAGAGATTAATGCCATACCTGCAGCTAATAAATATTTAACTAGCTCCAAGTGACCCTCTTGAGCAGCTTCCATTAAAGGTGTTGAACACCCAAGTTCTATATCAGCTCCTGCTTTAATTAGGAAGTCAGCCACTTCCAGAAAGCCACCACAGCATGCTAAAGTTAAGGCAGTTTCTTGGGTCTCTTCTGTCTGAGCATTGATGTTGGCTCCTGGAAAGCAGAAATTTATGAGCATAAATTAAGATTTCAAAACTGTTCTTAAAATTAGTGTGGATATACTAACAAAGAATGTTAAGCCATTTTTTTTTTCAAATCATTTATAATAATTAGGTCTAACATTGCTTACAAGTAGCATTAGTAACAACTTTCATTAAAATCAATAGGCACAATTTCTTATCCCTATAGAGGATTAGAAGTCAGTCAAGCGTACCCATGAGAATATAAATTAACCTTTCTGACTGGTGACTTTCTATATTTGTTGTTATTGTTATATTATTTACAATAATCAGAATACCCATTGAAGTCAGTATGTTTCATGTAAAAAATGTTTTTAATAATATTAGGTATCACATATTATATAACAATGAATGAATAAGCCACTTATTTCTGAATTTCTTGAAATGTATTTTGTAATAACTATATTTTCATAATCATAAGAAACATTTCAAGAAATTCAGAAATATTTAGCTCTGCAACTAATGCAGTTATTATACTTTTACCTTGACCAAGAAGCAATGCTACCATTTCTTCATGACCCTCTCGGGCTGCTTCCATCAATGGTGTATATCCTTCATCATTTACTTCCTCTAAGTTTGCTCCTCTCTCAATTAATAAGGCAGCAAGCTCTACATGCCCACCACAGGCTGCCAAAGTCAACGGAGATTCAAAGGAATCAGCAGGCATGTTTACTTGAGCACCACTATCAAGGAGTAAACGAGCAACTTCTACATGCCCATCCTACAAAGCAAAAATAAAAGTACATAAGAACATAAGAAGTGCCTTACTGGATCAGATCTTGGCCTATCTAGTCCAGCAGTCTGTTCTCACAGTGGCCAACTAAGGAAGCCCACTAATCTTCCAGCAGATGGCCTTCAGAAGCAGTCATGCTGCCATCAAGGCTACTAGTCATTGATCCCAAGTAAAACAAGCATATAAAAGCTGGATAAAAATGTTCCCCCAGCAAATAATTTTTGGGCCACTTCTAATATCATGTAATTATACTTTCACTTGCTCAAAGGGACTTCTCTTCATTCTTTTCCACCTCAGATTTGCTCCAGACAAATCAAATCAAATCAAATCAAATCAAAGTTTATTGATTAGCCTTAAGGCCTTATCAAAATAACAGTTAAACACTAAATATTAATAAAACTCTTTACAAAAGTAATATAACAAACAGATTGAATAAAACGTGAATAAAAATAGAGTAAATAAGTATAAGTAGATATAGCTCCAGACAATAATTCAACTCTTCAGCATATTTAAGGGGCACACAGGAGGAAAGGAAGAATTTGTTTCTCTAGTATAGAGCTGGGGAATTTTCTTATGACCTGATACTCAGGGTTGTTTGGAGAAAAACTGAAAAATTGGCCAAATTTGTTTATGCTTTTTAAAAAACGAACTAAGTGTCTTAGATCTCTGCAAAGATACTCATTTTATGCCTTAAATCCCCAACCCCAATGGAAAAAAGTGAGTTTTTGTAGAGGAATAGTTTTTAAACTTTTAAGTGGGAAAAAATGTCTGCCTTAGGATTTAATGCACTCATTTTACTCCTTTAAGCACCACTCTGTTTAAAAGAAGGGTACATTTTCTTCCCAAAGTAGCTCTGGCGGCTACATGCAATTTGTTTCTAGTAAATGCCTTTTCACCAAAGGAAATATATATAAATTGTTGTACTATTTTTTAAATTGTAAAACTGCCAAGTAAATTAAACCAAATTTGACATATTTACTTTACTTTTGGTGACTCTTACCATGCACGCCTCCATTAACGCAGTGTGCATTTCATCTGTTTTATGTTCCTGATCTGCACCAGCTTCCAGCAAAAACCTCACCATTTCTAAATGGCCTAAAAGATAAAAAATAATGCTGAATATCAGAATTCCATCAAAATTTCAACTCATAATCACATATGTTTATTCACCAAAGATGCCTAAGATATAATCTAAATAACTAAACAAGCAAGAATTCCCAAAACCTGTATGGGGGATCTATTCTAGTCATTTTATTAGCACCAACAATTAAAACTGTTCTATTCTGAAAACAATATAATAAAACAAAAAGTTTCAATCTATCTCAGTGAGTGAGAAAAACAGGGTTCTGGAAAAGGCACAGCTGCTTTATGGATACTCTGAAACACCTTTTGGAGATCAAACTGCTACCGAGCTCTAGAAAACAGATAATCCACAAACATTTCCTCAAGACAAGAAGGCACAGAGATATTGACTTTCAATTTCATGTATGAAAACTGGGGAAGAAAACCCCCCCAAAGTAAAAAATCCTCAAGACAATAATAAAAGTGGTTCAAGAATCCAAAAGGATTCTTTGTGTTTCACAGTTATTTTTTTTCTTTAAAGAACAGAATGCCGGAGAGAAAATGTTTAAGGAAAAAAATCTTAAACTTTTTCCAGTGTGCTGTTTTATAGCTTAGAATGGTAAACCTGATCAATTAATCATAATACAAGTAACTGGTTTTGTAAGACTTTTATTGTTTCAATGTATTTCTAGTTCTGGGAAACACAACATTCCATTCGCTAATAAAAAGCAATGCATGCCATCTCTAACAAGTAAAATACATACAATAAAAGTTTTCTTGTGTTTTATTTAGTAACATATTCCAGTATTGAAAGTTTGGAATTTAAGTGTTTTTTTCTGTAAGTACTGGAATAATACAATCCTGACAAAGGTAAAATGTATAGAGCTAGATACTAATCACATTTAATATGATTTAAATTAAAAATTAAAACCACAGTATTTCTTACTTTATTAATTGGAAGAAAAATAGAGTAAATAATCAAATTCAATCCTAATAAGCTATTAATAAATACCCTTCAGCAGGATTTGCATTATCTATTGAAAGGTATGGTTAATTATATCTGATAGATTACAATACTCTACCTTTATAGCAAGCCAGCGTAAGCGCACTCTCCTTAAATTCATTGGAATGCGTATTGATTCCAGCTCCATTTTCTAACAGGACTCTGGCAACTTCTACATGTCCAGCACTCCCTGCCTCCATAAGAGGAGTGTGGCCATTTTCATTATGGTCCTCGATACTAGCACCTGATTCCAACAGGGCCTTCACAACATCTACATAGCCTCCAGCACAAGCATAAGTGAGTGCTGTATTGCCTATTAAAAAAAAAATAAAGAGTTTTATTCAGATCATTTCCATTTATACTTCAAACATTAATATATATGAGAGGTAATGTGGTGATGTTGCTAATCAGTACAGAATAATAAATCTTAAATTCAATCTTTGCCTCTGCCAGAGCTTTCAGTAATTGGTCTAAGAATCTCATGACACTTAGCTTGCACTTATAGCACAGAAATACTATTACTTTCCTTTAACTGTATTTATTTGTTAGGTGTATATCCTGTGTATTTCCTCCAGAAGCTCAAATCTATGCATAGCACTTTCTCCCCTTTCTTACAATAACATCTGTGAGATTGGCTGAGTTACGACCAACTCAAAGCCCCTTGAATCTATGTCTCCCAGTACTAGTCCAACAGCTTCGCCATTATACCACATTGGATCACTGAATGGATCACAAAAGAGATGAAGTATGAGAAGCATTTTGAACATTTCAACTGCTTTTTTAAGTACTGAAAATGTTCTGATTCAAAGGCTGCTCTAGAAACAAAACAGAAAAGGAGGCAATTTTTGACAGTCCATGTTTCTGCAGCTCCCTCCTGCCAGCAGTCCTCCAAACATCTGCTCCAAAGGTTTGGGAGCAGTTCTTTTGACAGGAAAGACAAGAAAAAGTCCCAGCACTGCAGATGCCATGTGCATCAACCCAACTTCTAATAATGGTCTGATCTGCAAATAAAGCTCAGATTGATCTTGATATTTTATTTAAAAGTGAAACTATTCTGAATGAATATCCTTTTAACAGTTATAATAGAGAAAAATATGGGCCATTGCTTCAATTGCCCCTGAGCCACATGGTCACAGCTTCTCTGAATATGGAAGCTTTATGTACCCACCTCAGGAAACTGCCAAATGGAGTCCATTAAATTAGCTAATGACATCATCCAGAGAGATTTTAGCAAGTGAGCTGATCTAAAAAATTACTGTAAATATGTGTACCCAAACAAGTTCTGATTTGTTTAGACAAAAGAGCCCTGATATAGATTGTCAATCTCTAATTTTGCATTATCATTAATCACTGTGTTTAATGAAAAGCCTTACTGGAGCATATTTTTCTCCAGAGTACATTTCTAGAATGAAAGAAAAAATACTTTTCAAACCCAAGGGTCCTAAAGCTTGTAGTTGGAAATTTAATTTTAGCCAGATTAATGTCTACCCACTGACTGGACTCAACCCTACCCTAATGCAGAGAACTGCATTTGAGATGAAGCAAGGGGGCTAGCTGAAAGATCTTTAAAAAATTGATTGGATAGATTCCAGATGAGTAACTTATTTACATGGGTCCAACTGTGCTCCATTTAACAATTGGCCATGAATTTTGCTTTAAAAGGCTTGACTATGGCAGACACTGACTTGGTACCTCCATATCCAAAAAAACACTGAATGGCAGCTGCAGGCTTTTGAGCATTTTGTACAATATGCCAAATGTGTACTGCAAGATCGTGACTAGACAATCACATTAAAGTACTGGAAGTGCTATTCCAGCATTTGACCATCTAAGTTCCATTTTAAATCCTTAGGTTTCTTGGCAAAAACTAATATTTTAGTCTTGAGAATTAGTTTATTAAAAACAGGCGCTGTTTATAATATAATGAAAAAAGCATAAGACTGTTCTTGGACCTATTGGAGTTTGTGAAAGGATCTGAAGTTGCTGAGCATAAAAAGAGGCCGCACAATCCTGGGAAGAGAAAACCAAAGGAAAGCACAGCACCTGCAAACAATTAACAAGGGATTTTGCTGAGAGTAAGTGTGGAAGGTAGAGATAAAGGGAATTGAGAACACAGATATAAGAATACTAGAAAATAAGAACCAGCAGAAGTTAAAACAGTGTGTAGAACTGTAAGAATTAAGAGAAGAATT
Organism: Python bivittatus; assembly: GCF_059951505.1. Classification (NCBI taxonomy): domain Eukaryota; kingdom Metazoa; phylum Chordata; class Lepidosauria; order Squamata; family Pythonidae; genus Python; species Python bivittatus. Next base: position 4,902,648 of record NW_028277028.1, read on the forward strand.
AGTATGGTGAGAAAATAAAAAACCTAAGCAACAGAATTAAAGTTGCACAGTTAAAGATACATAAATAAAATGTCACGAAGATGAAAGTAAAGAATTCTATTAAACCTCTTGAATAAAAATCAGCATGAGCTTATACTGTGATTCCAGTTTCTAAGAAAATGTTTTTATCGTTTCTTACAAGTAAATCACACCCAGTTTGGGGGTTAAAACCCTATCCTGTGTACATGTGCTTTGTCATCCCCCAAAGAAGCTGTGGCAATTTGATTTGAAATAAAGCTCAGTCATCAACCATTTTTATCCACCACAGACTGGATCTGGACAAAACCAACTTGCCTTTGTGCGCTGCTCTTATCATATATCATTATGGAGGAAAAAATACTCAGAACTATAGCCGAAAGCAAATAGCAATTTCACATAGCTGATTACCCTAAGTAATCTTGTCATAATTTAAAAAAAAATCAGGGATTGGTATTTAGAGGAAAACTTTTTTTCTTTTTAATCAAAACAAACTGGAGCAAGGCAACTATGTAGAACTTACCTGAGAGGCCAAAATGTTGATACTGGCTCTTCAACAAACTTGAGGAACAAACTGAAGGAACTAAAAGTTCTGTATATGCTTTGCCTAAATAACCATTTTACATTTCACTACGTCCTTTTTTAATTGTTATTTTAATAACACTATTACTTGTCTACACTATTTTTAAAATGTTAATTCTTTTAGAATTATCATCACCATCAACCCTGTAATTAAAATGGCAATAATAGAAAAGGTTTACAAAAAGTTTTAAAGATTAGAATCATGGTGCAATATTGCTAATGAAAACATTAGCATTGTTGTACTATACTCTCAGAACACTGTACAGGTGAAACTCGAAAAATTAGAATATCGTGCAAATGTTCATTTATGTCAGTAAGGCAACTCAAAAGGTGAAACCAATATATGAGATAGATGCATTACATGCAAAGCGAGATATGTCAAGCCTTACTTTGGTATAATTGTGATGATTATGGCGTACAGCTTATGAAAACCCCAAATTCACAATCTCAGAAAATTAGAATATTGCATGACATCAATAACACAAGGATTGGAAATAGAACAATATCGGACCTCTGCAAAGTATAAGCATGCATATGTACTCAGTACTTGGTTTGGGCCCCTTTTGCAGCAATGACTGCCGCAATGCGGCGTGGCATGGATGCTATCAGCCTGTGGCACTGCTGAGGTGTTATGGACAACCAGGATGCTTCAATAGCGGCCTTCAGCTCCGCTGCATTGTTCGGTCTCATGTCCCTCATCTTTCTCTTGGCAATGCCCCATAGATTCTCTACGGGGTTCAGGTCAGGCGAGTTTGCTGGCCAATCAAGCACAGTAATCCCATGGTCATTGAACCAGGTTTTCGTACTTTTGGCAGTGTGGGCAGGTGCCATGTCCTGCTGGAAAATGAAGTCAGCATCCCCATAAAGCTCATCTGCGGAAGGAAGCATGAAATCTCCTGGTAGACGGCTGCGTTGACCCTGGACTTAATGAAGCACAGTGGACCAACACCACCAGATGACATGGCTCTCCAAATCAACACAGACTGTGGAAACTTCACACTGGACTTCAAGCATCGTGCATTGTGTGCCTCTCCATTCTTCCTCCAGACTCTGGGTCCTTGGTTCCCAAATGAGATGCAAAAGTTGCTCTCATAAGAAAAGAGGACTTTGGACCACTGGGCAACAGACCAGCTCTTTTTTTCTGTAGCCCAGGTAAGACGCTTCTGACGTTGTTTGTTGTTCAGGAGCGGCTTGACAAGAGGAATACGACATTTGAAGCCCATGTCCAGGATCCGTCTGTGTGTGGTGGCTCTTGATGCACTAACTCCAGCCTCCATCCACTCCTTGTGAAAGTCCCCAACACTTTTGAATGGCCTTTTCCTGACAATCCTCTCCAGGCTGCAGTCATCCCTGCTGCTTGTGCACCTTTTTCTACCACACTTTTCCCTTCCACATAACCTTCTATTGATGTGCTTTGATACAGCACTTTGGGAACATCCAACTTCTTTTGCAATTACCTTTTGGGGCTTTCCCTCCTTATGGAGGGTGTCAATGATGGTTTTCTGCACAACTGCCAGGTCAGCAGTCTTTCCCATGCTTGTGATTCCTACTGAACCAGCCTGAGAGACCATTTAAAGGCTCAGGAACCCTTTGCAGGTGTTATGGATTCATTAGCTGATTAGAGTGGGACACTTTGAGCCTAGAATATTGAACCTTTTCACACTATTCTAATTTTCTGAGATTGTGAATTTGGGGTTTTCATAAGCTGTACTCCATAATCATCACAATTATACCAAAGTAAGGCTTGACATATCTCGCTTTGCATGTAATGCGTCTATCTCATATATTGGTTTCACCTTTTGAGTTGCCTTACTGACATAAATGAACATTTGCACGATATTCTAATTTTTCAAGTTTCACCTGTATTTCTCATTTTTGAAAAATCCAGAAAAACATTTTATCATTAAAGTCCAAGTAAAAACGATGGTATCGTAAAATGGCACCCATCACAAAGGGTATAGTGAGATTTACTGAGCTTTTTAAGGCCCCACCCAGAGAAGCTACGTCAAGCCCACTGGTGCAGATGGGACATAACTGGATATACACATAGAAAAAATACAATACCCACGGCAGTGTGATCTGAAGCAGGTGGCAGCATCTAACTGAACTGGGGTGATCTTAAATCCTAATCAGAATTAGATTTGCTAGCACCTGGGTGGGAGGCCACCACAAAATCCTAAAACTATAGATTAGATTGGAAAGTCAAAAAACTTTGAGGAAGAAGACAATGGCAAATCATTTCTGTACTGTTGCCAAGAAAACTACATAGATGTGCTCATGATGTCATACATTTTTTTAATTGACTCGGCTGTAAGCCTTTGAGTATGGTCAAAAAAAAACCTGCATTAAGTTCTACCTGGACAGAGATTTCCTTGAAAAGTCACCTAACTGCTGTAGAAAAACTCTGCCAATAGAGATTAGCTTGAAATATTAAGAACGTGTTTTAACCTTGTTATTTTTAAGCAGGCCCGTTGCACTAATCTTGTGATGAGGATTTTTTTTTTTTTACTGCATATTTATATCTCTATTGGTGATTTCATTTACTGGAAGATACTCTGAGCTCCCATAGAAATAAAAAGTTGTAAACGTTTCAATAATTACAATAATCTGGTTGTGGCTCTGTAATTGTTTCTTCTGAGATTAAAATAGTGAGTCAAGAGTGGCAAACCTTGCCAAATACTGAAGACTGAACTCCTTTCAACTTCTAATTCAACCATTATGTGCATAAACAAGTCAGTGGCTAAAGTTGAGCTTGTTATCCTAGGTTAAATGGACTTGTAGATCGGTCCATACCACAAATAGAGACAGGTGGTAGAAAAACTGGTGGAAATTTGCAATAGTAACAAAGGAGGATGGTGATCACAGCTGATATAAAAAGAAGCATAATGAAAAATACTAAGATAAATTCAGAAGGCTGTAGTGCGTGCACCCGTAGCTTTTCTAAGGAAGGCTAGCACTAGTGTTGAGGTCAAAGCCAGTGCCTGAGTACTCCTAGCCCTCTTCCTCTTTGCTGTTGCTGCCTGTTGCCCTTGAGAATTGGCAAAGAAAAAAGCAAAGAGTACAAGCAGTAACCTCTTAAAAATAAGTACAGGTAGTCCCAGGTTAAGAACGCCCAGGTTACAGACGACCCATAGTTAAGAACGGAGCCTAGTGTAGCAAAATTTGAATTAAATACACAATGATTTGTGTTAAATACACAATGGGTTGAGTCAATTACATAGTACTTTTACAATATTATACAATAATACTGTTCCGGCTTACATACAAATTTGACTTAAGGACAGACCTTGGGAACGGAATTCATTCTTAAACTGGGGACCACCTGTATTACTCTTTCTTGAAGATGATGCAATTTAGATCAGGGGAATAAGATTGCAATGGCCTTCCCCCAAAATCTGGAATAATTGCTTAATTACATAACTAGTCATTATACATTCATTGAAGAGGGGCATGTTAGCTTGGTGCCCTCCACCCGTAAGAGTTGGAGACTGAGTCATCTAGAAAGCACCAGGTTTCCTGGTCCTGAATAACTATTCTCCAGGTAACTAGAGAATAATCAGGTACCCTATTATAAGAAAAAAAACCTCTTCTATTTTCTATCTGGGAAAACATTAAATCTCAGCTTAACTATGTTCTTTTCTATTTATAGGCCTGTGTGAAGTGACTTAGATTCATTTTGATGAAAAGCTTTATGCTGTGGAAGTGACACAGTTCTCTTCATCAAGGCAGAGAGACAACGTGACTTGCCTTGATGAAGCACTTCAGAGTAACTTGAAGTCTCCTCACTGCTTCATGTCATACAGCTACTGTTTATAAGCAAGAGCCTATTCTAGCATTTGTGAGTGCTAGAAAACACTAATAAGAGAGTGCTGCCTCACAGCCTCCTCTTAGCTTTTCCCAGCACTTGCAAAAGCCGGAAAACATTTCTGTGCAGGCACTGTGCATTAGCAGAAGCCTCTTCCAGCTTCTGCATCTGTTAGAGGATGGTGAAGAAGGTTTGCAAAGCACAGCAAAGTGAAGCAATATGGCTGCTTCACTCTGCTCTCAGAAGTGAGAGAGCAACATTTCACAAAGTTACTTTGAGGAGATGCTTCACTCAAACTTTCATCAAATTGAAGCACCTCTTTAAGATCTGTACAGCACTGCTATTTAATATATAAAATATCACGCTTATAACTCATAGATTATCATCATGACCTAGTTCAAGAAGACATCCTCACAAGAAAACTTGAGAAATGGAAAGCAGAAGGAACAGTAAGGGGTGAAAGGGCTGAAATATTAAGAGGCAGTAAGTTAATAAAATTAAATCAGAAAAAAAGGGATCCATTAACATTCTACAGGTAGTCCTCACTTAACAACCTTTTGTCTAACAACAGTTTGAAATTATGATGGCCTCAGAAAGGGTGCTTTATGGCCCGTAAAGCACTTCCAGCCATTGTAAAACGTTGCACCCCCACCCGCAGTCACATGGCTGCATTTTTACCACTTGGCAGCCAGCTCACATTTACAACTGGTAGCCAACTGCCCCAGGATCATGCGTTCGCCCTCTGCAATCTTCTCTGCCAGCTTCCCCATTGGAAGCCAGCAGGGAAGGTTGTAAGTAGAGGGAACGTGGTGGTGTGGAGGAACAGACCTCAGATCTTCAGGATTTGAGCTTTGAGAGGGTTTCCCCTCTCCTTTCAGTGGTGGGCAGTTATGGAGCTCAAAGCCTGAAGATCTGAAGTCCCTAACTGCCCACCACTGAAGTGGGAGGGGCAGTTACGGAGCTCAAATCCTAAAGGTTTGAGGTTTGTAACTGCCCAGGGCTGGGAGGTTTCCCCTCCCTTTTCAGCAGTGGGCAGTTACAGAGCTCAAATCTTCAGGTACTCCATTCACTGCTGAGAGAGGGGAGGGGAAAGAGGATGGAGGGAAAGAGTGACAGCTCTTTCGCTCCATCCTCTTTCCCCTCCCCACTCTCAGTAGTGTGCTCTGTTCACTGCAGAGAGAGGGGAAGGGAAAGAGGATGGAGCGAAAGAGCTTGCCTGCTGAAGAATTTCAGCCCCTTGCCAGGCTAAAATCCTTCAGCAGACAGCAATTTCCCTCCGTCAGCTTAACAACCCAGGAGATCACTTAACGACCAAACTGGGAGTGCTCGGATTGCAGTAGTTGAGTGACGTGGTCACATTGGTGTCTCTCTTAACAACTGCTTCACTCAACAACCAAGATTCCAGTCCCAATTGTGGTTGTTAGGCAAGGACTACCTGTACTTCAGTCATTATTTCACAGAATTATGACAGTTAAGAAGCCATGATACTTGAATGAAACCATGTACTTTCAAATTCAAGAATCCAATACTTTGAATCCAATTCCAAAAAGGTGCTTTGAAGTGTACATGAGCATGCACGCAGCACCTGTCTGCAACTCCTAAAGATAGCTGTCTTTTCCCAGGATGGTCCAGCAGCTGCAGCTGCACCCCCCTCAACCCCCCCACAGCTGTTCTTAGGAGTTTCAGACAGCTGCTCCATCTGCATCCCAACATCTCCATAACAATGTTTGGACTGAATCCAAAGCACTGCACAGAATGCATATTCTTTGTCAGATCATACAAATGTTAGCAAATTTTGACAGCTTTCCTAAAGAAAATGTGAAATCCTTGACAACTTTTCAGAGGAACAGCCAAGATCTTTATAGAATGTTCACACAAAAACTTCACTTATTTAACTGAATTATACAATGTCCTTGCTTAACGATACCAATATTTCAATTGCTTTCACTGCCCTATACATTAACCTCTGCTAAAATTAATCATTTTTCCAAAGTGGTATAAGATAAATCTGCATACAAATTCTTGAATATATTTATATTAACAAATGTTAAGAGTTCCAAGCTCTCTATGTTCCCTTTATGTCTTTATAATGTATTTACCTGTTGAAGATTGTGCATTGACATCAGCACCATGAGCTAGCAGCAATTTTACAATTTTTACATGGCCTCCATTAGCAGCAGCCATTAAAGGTGTTATGTCTCCCTTGATACCTCTGTCTTCAACATTTGCATGCATTGCTAGGAGGACCTGTTGACACAGAAAACAAAAACTGATAATTAATATGAAAAGTGAGTAAATCTGTTGTGTAACTATGTAATCCTTGTTGCTTGCTGTGTCTTGTAAACCAGCCACTTAAAACACTTATACACATAATGTAGCAACATTACCATATGGATTATTATGATTGCACTTTAATTATGTATTATTTAGCCAACATTACATAATCCAGATCAGGTCCTAAGACAGAAGAAACTGCAGTTTCAGGTTTTACTTCTTAGGCATGACAATGCAAAACAAATAGGAACATGAAGTCTTATTGTTTATTGTTTAACTAACCTTTAACTGGCTTGTTTCTCTCTGATTTCTGCAGGCAAAAATTCAAATTCTATTCAGTAGAGGTCTTTGCTAACTCTGCCTCTTTTATGTACCCATATGGTGGGTCATTACAAGGGCAGAGAAAGAGAATTTCTACATTTACTTGAAATGAAAAAGTTTATTTTGCCCCCAAATACCTGTTAATGGGGAGAGGAGGGTGACTTACATTTGCTAAGAATAGAACAACCGAGGAGGATGCAACTGAAAGCAAGCACATAGGCAAGAAGTGCAAATCAAGAAAACAAACAGCTGAAAGAAGACAGGAATAAGATATAAGCTTCTGATGTCCCTTCAGGGAGGTTGGGAAAAGCATGCTAACCCTGTCTTTCTTTTATCATCCTCCACTGTAGATGGTCAGTCTCTGAAATGCAGTCTCCTTTACCCATGGAGGCTTTCTCTTCTCTGGAAAATCAGGATCCTCCATGGATAAAAAGGCTGTCCACTGCACAAACTCACTCTCTATACATGGAGGAGACCAAGAAGAAATTGAAATTACCATGCTGACTGAACAGGACTAGGATTCCTAAACCTACTTACCTAGTAATCTCAGTGGGTCATACTACATAGTTTAGTTAGGCTTGCAGCCCAGCTCCAATGTCACTCATCAACCCATTCCCTTTCTACAAAGAGAAGGAAGTAAACTAGCTTAAATAGATACATCTCCAGCACAGCAAGAGCACTTTTATCTGAGAGTAAGAATTACTGAATTAAATGTGGTTTACTATAGAAAAAACATGCATACATTTATGCTTGCTGTGCCCAGATTTCCAAAGTCTCTTTTCCTCTGTGTATATGTCTGCATGCATGCATGTTCAACTGGGACACTTTATTTTACAGATAACTTCCATCAGTAATCATGAATTTAATTAATCTGTAGTAGATAAAGAGTAGGCCTTGAAGGACAGAAGCTTGGATCTGCACAGCCTCTGTTTCTTAGCCTACTCTATCAGACAGGGCTGACAATAGCAATTGAATTAATATTTTTGCCTTTTTACAAAATCTGCCCTCTGGTCAGCTCATATATAAACATACATATAAACACATGTATACAAGCCTGCCACATGCTTGCATTTGTTGGTGAAAACATCTCCAGGACTAGGTTTCATTTAGAGATGTAAAGCCTGGTTGATGAGATACAAAAGCTGGGAAGTGCATAGGATTTTTAAAAATTATTATTTAGAAACTTTTTTTTTCTGTCTGATCATTTGGGTCTTCTTCTTTTTGAGCAAATATGATAGGAAACTTCCATTATATATATAAGCTATATCAGATGTTTGTTGTAGATATTACTTCTGAGGAAAGGAGATAGAAATATCCCCTCTCCCCACAAAGTGCATTTTTTCCCCGTTCACAGTGCCATTTTTTTCCCCGTTAAAGTTGATATCACAAACAGAATCTGAAACTACATGTTTCTTGGACTATATGGATTAAAAAGGCAGTTCTTGCTGATGAATTATCATGTAGCAAGCTAAGAACTTACTGAAAGTCAAAGAAATCCAAAATGCTTTTGTTATCCTTTGTAGCTATTCCCTCCTCAAATTGTACAATAAGGTTTTTCAACTGAAGAAAGTGTTATTTAAACTATAATTTCTATTCGTCTTAAGATAAAATGATGGCCAGCACTGGGATAAATTCACTATTAGAAAAAGCAGGACCCTTCAGTTTTCTATATCTAGGGGAAATGGCTTCTCAACTCCACTACCATATGCAGCCATAAACAGTTAAAGTACAGGTAGTCCTCGTTTAGTGACCACTATTGGGACCAGCAACTTGGTCGTTAAAAAAGCAGTTGCTAAGTGAAACCGTGACTGTGCTTATGATCTTACTTCAGCTTTCCTTTGCTTTACAGACCTGCAAAGGTCGTAAATGCGAGGACTGATTGTAAAGTTACTTTTTCATCATTGTCGTAACTGCGAATGGTTGTTAAACAAGGTAGTCGCTAAACAAGGACTACCCACATATCAAAAACATGTTCTACATAGGGAGAACAGTAAGGAAGAGCCTAAAGTAGCAGAACATATTAAAGACTGAGTCAAGGTTATCTGAATTATGGATATTTTGGAAATAAGTAAACAGACTGTGGGGGAAGCACTGAAAACTGAGAGTGGAAGAATATATCTCCTCAACTTAAAAGCACCCCCCAAAAAAACCTCTGGTAATTATGCAGCATAGATACCTTCACTTTCTCACATGAAACAACTCAAAATTAAATCCAGAGTTTACATTTTTCTTTTATCTTCTGCAAGTGTGGACCCATTGGAAGCTGCAGTATCCATCCTATACTTTTTAAACATGAATTTTATACATCTAAAACAAGGCTCTGTTCTATACCTATACAGCCATTTACAGAAGAAGGAAATGTACCCAATAGTGGATAACTTATAGAATATGTAACGGTACCTTCTATCCTCTGGAATCATAAACTAGATCAGTATACTCCTTAGGCCAATAAATCAGTACAATAAATCAGGCAATCTGTAACGAGCTGCCACCTGTTGATCCCAAATCCAGTAACTTTCCTTGCAACCAATATTGATTCAAAAGAAAGTTCATTTATTGAGAATAAGTGTACAGATCCAAAGCATTGCTAAGACTGATCAAAAGCGCGCCAAAAACTGTTTTTCTTACTTTCCCCCCCCACATTGCCCTTAGTTCTTGGTCCTCTGATTCTCTTGCTGGTATGACCTTGAGCATGCCAGAGCTTGTGATAAGGAGCCATCTGCTTTAAACGGTTTCTCATTCCTACTTCCCCCCTGCTTTTACAATGGCAGAACCGCAGCATGTAAAAAACCATTTTTTTTTCTTTAAACTAGCCATCTAATAATATAAAATCTTGCGAGGATTCTGACACAATCTTTCTAACTCTTATATGAAACAATGATCTGTTTGATCAATAGAGAAATTGATTCAGTCTTTAAAGAGCTGAATAACTGACAGTGGGTGCAGTATATATCATTCTCTTTCATAGGAAGAAGTCTGTTAAGAACAAAGTTATGAAGCTCCTGAAAACTGAGTAAACAACTAATATGGGGAATGAATTATGAATATGATTAGAGCATCACCTTGCTGTGGTAAAAGATATCTCCTTTTTAAAAGAAAGACATTTTACATAAAATTATGAGTCAAAGTAACTTTCACCAGAAATTCTGTCTTCCACATTAGTATCATGAGGGAAGAAGCTCAAAGAACAATTCAGTTAGAGGTCTTAATATCATATTGAACTTCTGTGCAAGAGGCCAGTCCCAGTTTGTGAACTCAGGAGTCAAATATGTTATTTATTTAATTAGTCAAGTTATACCTCACCTTTTTATTTATGTAAGCATTCAAGGCAACTAATGAATTATTTTTTAAAAATTCAGAAAGACAAAAACATAAATTTTAATTGATGTAAAATAATAAAAAACCCTAACTTTCTAAAGCCTACAGACTTTCTAAATGCAAAATGAGCTATGCTCATGAAAGATTATCCCCTAATGAAGTTGGTTAGTCTGGTAGGTGCTACCAGACTCCAATGCAAAGTGAGTGGGGGACAAATGCTGCTCTTAAGGGAGTGCACTCCATAGTCTGAGAGCAACAGAAGAGAAGGTTCTCTGCCATCTGCCAGAATGAAAGGTTTGATACCAAAGCATCTTCAAAAGGATTCTCTTGCAAATTTTAATAGTAGGACAAAGTCATAATGGGAGAGGCTGTCCATCACATAGTCAGGCTTTAGAACTTTAAAGATTAATATACCAATGCTTTATATTCCACCTGGTAAGCAATTAGCAAGTTATAAGTATCATGTAATTCCTCTACCTTGTAGATCTTTTTGTACACACATTAAGTAATCCCTGTATGTTGCATTGATCAGCAGTCTAGCTGCGACATCTGGTATCAATTGCAACTTCCATGGGAATAACAAAAATAACATGCAATAAGAAGGGATTTTTTTTTAAATCTACCATATAGCATATTTGATGGCAATACATTTAATCTGACTTTTGAAAAAGCTATTCTGTATTTACTTAAAAATAAGCTATCCAAATATTTAGGGAGTTGAAACATGTATCTGTGAAGTTACAGGTGAACACAATACTTTGGCTTTAGCCATTAATTCCTGTACTGAATTATCCCATAATCTTTGTTTGATACAATGAAATGCTGATGACATACTCATGGAAAATAAATAATTCCCATCTCTCAAAGATTTTGTCCCTGTAATGGTACTGATCTTGAAACACTGGATCATATTTTATTGTATTATGAATTTTATAAGAATCTTCGGCAGGAAGTTATCTGGCCTATTTTAACATCTGAACCAGGAAGGGATACTTCTGAATATGTAAAAATTTTAGTTGTAATCCTGAGATTACAGTGGCAAGAGCCAGATTTTTAACTATGGCTATAAAAACAAGATTTTTAGTAACAAATCAATGAGTTGGGCTTTTAAGTGTATCATGTAATGTTTATTAAAAAAAATTCTGTTAAACTGTTTTATTTAATGTCAAGTCTAGATGATATTCGTAACTTGCTTTTGAGACTTTTGGCTGTAAATAAATAAATGCAATAAGAAGGCAAACTTCTTCAAAATCTAGTTTATTTTGAATGAATGCATGTTCTGGTGTATGCTACCACATTGCGCTTCTTATCAGTAGGTATCAACCAGGGACCCTTTATTTTTAGTTTTTATTTAGCATTACATTCAAACTGGAACCGCTGGCTTATTATTCTCTTAAGAATCCAAGACATTTTTATTTCAAGGTTTGATTTGCTGAAAAGTCATAGAGATGGGTATAACACTGAACATAGATGGAGGTTTTCTCACTTGTTTAGCTAATCCCACTTAGAGGAGCAATAAGCTTGATAATTCTTGAAAACCCCAACTTTATTTATTACACTCAACATCTGTGTGTGTATCTTTGAGTCAGTGTTGACTCCTGGCAACTGCCTGGACTAGTCCCTGAAGTTTTCTTGGCAAGATTTCAGAAGTGGTTTGCCACTGCCTGCTTCTTGGGGCTGAGAGAGAATGACTGGCCCAAGGTCAACCCAGCTGCCTTCGTGCCTAAGGCAGGATGAACTCACGGTTTCCTGGTTTCTAGCCTGATGCCTTAACTACTACACCAACCTGGCTCATACTGAATTTCCTTTCCATGGATTTTCTAATAAACCTTAGGATATTAGGGATAAACAGCAATACAGTTATTTGATATTAAAGAACTAAATAGTTTGTTTGCCCATCATGAACCCTACACTGAATCTGGGCTATTTTTGATAGCTCAGAGAAGGAAAAGGTAAAACTTTGGTTCTCTGGTTCTCAACTAGCTGAAAACCAGAGTTAAGAATTACTCTGCCAAATTCACAATGAACCAATTTGCTTCAATATTGAAATGCCCTTCACATATTTCTCTGAGTAAGTTGATAAGAACATGAACATCACTTCTTTCAGTCTCTGAAGAATGCCCATCAAATGCCCCAATATGGGTCTGGGCATTTTGTATAGCTGCCAGATGAACATAGTGTTTTTGGAACACAATGTTTCTGGAACAGAAATAACAGATACACAGTATGGCTGCCATGGTGGTGAAGGTAGGTACAACATACTCATTTACCAGAAGGTAACTAGCGAGTTGGCTTGTTTCCATGCCCTTGAAGCTTTTATAATGCTTTGTACTAGGCAAGCTTACTCCTCCCTAGGCCAATTGAACATACTTCCAAATTTAGCATTAACTGAATGCTTATGAGGCTTATGTTGGTCCCAAAGGCATTTTTATAAGCAAAGGAAAGACTAGAGATTGGCTGTATGCTTTACAGCATCCTAGCTTCCATTTTTTAAAAATTAAGAACTTTAATATTTTTAAAGATTTTAAAGGTAGGTGTGGCACAAAACTTGCTGAGTGCCAAAGGAATGTAATACAGTTGTGTGAAAAAGAAAATACACCCTCTTTGCGTTCTATGGTTTCACGTGTCAGGACATAATAAAAATCATCTGGTCCTTAGCAGTTCTCAAAAGTAGGTAAATACAACCTCAGATGAACAACAACACATGACATATTACACCATGTCATCATTTATTTTACAAAAAGAAAGCCAAATGGAGAAGCCATGTGTGAAAAACTAAGTACACCTTATGAATCAATAGCTTGTAGAACCACCTCTGGCAGCAAAAACTTGAAGTAATCGTTTTCTATATGACTTTATCTGTCTCTCACATTGTTGTGGAGGAATTTTGGCCCACTCTTCTTTGCAACATTGCTTCAGTTCATTGAGGCTTGTGGGCGTTTATACACAGCTCTCTTGAGGTCCCGCCACAGCATTTCAATCGGGTTGAGGTCTGGACTTTGACTGGGCCATTGCAACACCTTGGTTCTTTTCTTTTTCAGCCATTCTGTTGTGGATTTGCTGGTGTGCTTGGGATCATTGTCCTGTTACACGACCCAATGTCAGCCAAGCTTTAGCTGTCAGACAGATGGCCTCACATTTGACTCTAGAATACTTCGGTATACAGAGGAGTTCATGGTCAACTCAATGACTGCAGGGTGCCCAGGTCCTGTGGCTGCAAAACAAGCCCAAATCATCACCCCTCCACCACCATGCTTGACGGTTGGTATGAGATGTTTGTGCTGATATGCTGTGTTTGGTTTTTGCCAAACGTGGCGCTGTGCATTATGGCCAAACATCTCTACTTTGGTCTCGTCTGCCCAAAGGACAGTGTTCCAGAAGTCTTGTGATTTGTTCAGATGCAACTTTGCAAACCTAAGCCAGGCTGCCATGTTCTTTTTAGAGAGAAGAGGCTTTCTCCTGGCAACTCTTCCAAACAAACCATACTTATTCAGTCTTTTTCTAATTGTACTGTCATGAACTTTAACATTTAACATGGTAACTGAGGCTTGTAGAGTCTGAGATGTAACTCTTGGATTTTTTGCAATTGCTCTGAGCATTGCATGGTCTGGCCTTGGGGTGAATTTGCTGGGTCGTCCACTCCTGGAAAGATTGGCAACTGTCTTGAATGTTTTCCACTTGTGAATCATCTTCCTTACTGTAGAATGATGGACTTTAAATTGTTTGGAAATGGCCTTACAACCCTTCCCAGATTGATGGGCAGCAACAATTGCTTCTCTAAGATCACTGCTGATGTCTTTACTCTTTGACATTGTGTTAACACACACCTCAATGTTCAAGACCAGTAAACTCCTAAAACCTTGGCTTTTATAGAGGTAGTCACACTTGCTGATGATCAATTGATCAAGGGCATTTGATTAGCAGCACCTGGCTGCTACTTAGCTTCTTCATACCTATGGAAACAGTAAGGGTGTACTTAGTTTTTCACACATGGCTTCTCCATTTTGGCTTTCTTTTTGTAAAATAAATGATGACACGGTATAATACGTCATGTGTTGTTGTTCATCTGTGGTTGTATTTACCTACTCTTAGAACTGCTAAGGACCAGATGATTTTTATTATGTCCTGATACATAAAACCATAGAACTCAAAGAGGGTGTACTTTCTTTTTCACACAACTATATAATTGTATTCAATGGCTTGCACATTATAATAGCTGTGCTGATAAGACCAACAGACCAACGGTCTATGCTGATATTACTAATCTTCTGATTCAACAGTCACCCAAATGCCTATGAAAAATCTACAAGTAAGTGCAACAGCATTCTCCCAGTCCCCCATAGCAAATGGTATTCAGAGGCATACAGTCCAATAACAGCTATAATATGCAGCTATCATGACCAGTAGCCACTCTCCATGAATTTCTCTAACCTGTTCTAAAGCCTGCCAAGCTGACAAATATCACTACTCAGTAGCTCCTCAAATCCCTTGATTGTTTTGGTGGCCTTTTCCAAGTTCAAGGTGTAAACTAGAATTCTCTAGATTTCTAACAATCCAAGTATGGTTATCTTTGCAAAATCTGATACTGGTATTCCTGACCCCCATGTCTGAGGCACCAAATGCCATCAGAAATTATCAGGTTGGTCATCTTCATCTATGCTCACAGTACCACTGAAGCAAGCTGAAAAAAACACCAATGTTATAGAAACTAGTGTCAGGGTTGAAGTTCAATTGATCAGTTGGAGCTAAACAACTGAAACATTGAGTTCAGAGAACAGATTATGGAAATAGAGAAAACAATGTACGATGTGCTGACAGATGTAAAAAATCTTCCCTGGTGAACAGTGATCAATATTGCCTCGATTGCTATTGGTTTGGAATAGAAGTCTAAATGACTAGATTAAGTCTTCACGTGCAGGTGTATCTCTCGTTTACTGCCACAGAGAAAGGATGAAGGCATACTCCCCGTTTGTCTGGGCTTGTCTCTAGGATCTTTCTGGAGTATGAAATCCAGTCCTTTCTAAGCTGACTTACTGGAGAGTCAAGTATCTGAAGTAATTGCTCAGAGTGCAAAGCAGTTGTGGAAGCAACAGTGATACCAGGAGTTATAAAATGCTTTATATCTATCGCTGTCTAGAAACAGTAGATGGTAGCTGTGCTTAGCTTCAGAATCCACCTCCATCTCCAGTTGCAAAAAACAGGTCAACAGAAGTTTAACTACTGATAAGTGCTTTTATTTTGCATTTGTATTACTTTATCATGTTTAATGTGCATTTGCTATATAACATTTAGAGACATTTCATGATGCATTTAATAAGGTAACTAATTCATCAATTCAATACAGAGAGAAATATTTCCAAGTTTGAAAATGGTTGGAAAGCATGTATGTACTGCTCAAGCATTTATGAGGCAAAAGCTAGATAAATACTCTCCTTGTCCATGAAGAGGGTGGAATTTTGTGACTTCCCACTGATATACTTTCAAAGTGTGTATGGTCTTTTTTGAGGCAGCTGTTGCACCCTAGCATTTAATGAAAAACCACTAGAGTCTACCTTCTTCCCATTACCTTAAGAACTGGTTGTGACTTGCAGAGAAAGAATGCAAGCATTGCTGGAAATCATAAGGCATGGCATTCTGGCCAATATTCTGGAAATGCCCTTGTGAAAACAAGTCAAAGGACATACCCTCATTCACTGCAGGCTAATATTGAGAAGACCTGAGCTAAGGGTTTCTATTCTCATTAGCCTGAAGCAACACTAAGTCAGAAAGGTTCTACCAGAAAAATCTCAATCAACTTTCATTCTTTTTTTGCCCCATCTTCTGTTGCTGGTTCTGTCATTATTGATTTTAGGCAAGGGGCATGAAACACTGCTGGGATCTCTCTATGTAGCAATTCTTCCTTCCAATACAGAAAACATGCTTAGAAAAGTTGTTGCTTCCAATGCATTTTGGCTCTCCTCTGGGTTTATGCCAAGATTCTACTGCATACAGTTTAGGAGAACAGAAATGATATCCAAAGCAATCCTACTGATTAATTGCTTAAGTCAGCAAAATTTGTGATGGAGAAGAAAGTATTCTTCCCTTTTCCTCTGGATACCCTCAAAATCTGCTCTGACTAGGACACCCTTCAGAAATTTAGCAGATGGCAGAGGATCTACCAAAGTCCCAGCTTGAACAGATGTCCGCTCCACATGACAATGGATCTCACCCAAGGTAAATATTAAAAAACTGAACTGTATGTCATGTTCAAGATCTGTTGTAAACAAAAGTTCTAGGTTCTCTGTTAGAACATAAAGAGACAAACCTGAGCAAGTTCATAATATCCAGCTGAGCAGGCTAAACAAAGGAGACTTTCCCCTTCTTCAGTGTGCTCATTCACACTCCGTCCTTCAATAAGCAACTTTCGCACAGCATTTACATCTCCTTCTGAACAAGCTTCGGCCAAACTGCGGCTACAGAGATGTAGAGAAAATTATTAGTAGTATGGATATATTAATATTTTACAGAACTACCAGATTCCCATAAATACAGACTTAAACATGCCATACGTACATAGTGAAATATATTATGATTACCGGAGATGAGTAATTATGAAGCTGCACTGTCAAGTAAGAAGCCCAAATTATACTCATCATCTATTAAAGCAAATTGGCTTCTTTTAGTACTGCTGTACTTATTTTTAAATGTTCTGAGAATAAACTTTTACAAAATGGGCTGTTTTGAGCATTTTGGAAGTGGTTTGATCTGAATGAAAATGCTACTTCAAGATCAACATGCTTCTATAATGTGCAAAACAGCCCATTCCATACTTCAGGAGTTCCATATGCAGAGTTTTATACTTGAAATATCTCAAAATATCTTCCATACCCTATTCATCAATAATTCGCAGGCAGCAGGTGGCTATCTAGAAGTCATGTCCCCAAGCTTCCAAATATCCTCTCAATTGGAAAACAAATAGTGCTTACTTTGTTATCTTTCCAACTCCAGGCAAATCTGCTTTTATACTCTAGGCCATTTAATTTTTTTAAAATTAAACATATATTTAATGTAGGGCTTGTCAAATTTTGTAGCATCATGATCTTATAACACGATAAATGAATGTGTGCAATGATTTCACTGGAGTTATAGCTGGCCAAGATACACATTTACTTTGTATTATTAAGTTTTAATCTATATATCTCAGGGATTTTCAAACTTTGCAGTATCTCTACTGCCTGTTCCAGGCTTGTGCGGGCAAAACAAAGGGCAAAGCCTAGAATGAATTTTGAACACACTTCCATTTTGTCTATACAAGCCTGACAGTATTTTCTTAAAAAAAATATGACATGCCTCCAGGTGCAGGATCACCTGAGATCTCAGGTGATCCTGATATGCAGGACTCTTGAGAATCATCTTAATATGTTAATAAGTGTTATGCTACAATGTACATTTTTAATGTATTTTTGACGTCTCTTCTCTGCATTTGATGTTTGTTCAATTAATATATTTATCCAATGTTTTCACTTTAAATTTTTGAATTGTGATATTAAACTTATTAAGTTTTAATGTAACGTACACTAAATTTCTTAGGAAAATTTGTTTGAAGAGTGGTACACAGAATTGTAGAATAAATAAAGCAACAAATAAGCAATATCTTACATCCTGACCTTGATTCTTAGCCTTGACTATATTTTTTTTTATTATAAAGCATCCAAATAATATGAATATTTATTCAGAATGTATTTATGTAATGTAAGATCTTCTGAGGAAACCAAGCTTGTGGATTTGCCAACAGACAGTATCTGTGTGGTAATTCCCTGAGCAAGTTCTTTGCAACTGTAGCATCCTCATTCTTGGATTTCCTAATTCTGGAGGTGCACCAAACATCCTCAGTAAGCTAGTTTTGTAGGCTTAACATGAAAATGAGAAAATATGAGAGCTTGTGATGGAACAGTATGTAACCAAAATAGCAAATTAGTACAAATCATGTAATGCCTGATTAAGCAAAACCTACCCTTACATAATATGAATTCAAAGAGTTTGAAATAATGTTGTGATAATTGGCACCATTTTACTGAACTGTTTTTACAGTTAAATATTTTTATTCCAAGCAGAAATGACAATTATAAACATGAAAGATATGAAACAAATGTGAATTTAATTTTTTTTAATGAAATGTTTACCTACTGGATAGTTCAACAAATTTCTGTGTATAATTTCAGTAAAATGAAATCTTGACTTACATTCTGATCAGAAAAAGGTATACACAGGAAGTCAAAAAGGAAAAAATCTAGATGAGCTTCCTTGACAGGTCAGTTAAATTTATACTGAAGTTACCAAAAATGGATGAAGCAATGTTGTCTTATCAAGATTCTGGGAATAAGTTGATGAAGATTCTCAGTCCTCCAGGTGGAATTATCTGAAGGTTGAGTCATGGCAACTGGACTTCTTTTCTTTTGGTTTGATAGGTTTTGCTGCCCTGGAAGACATTTATGGGGTCCCCCCTAACCAACTTTCTAGACTGAAGAAGCTGCTTGGCCAAGCAGCAAAATGTATCAAACCAAAAGAAAAGAAGTCCAGTTGCCATGACTCAACCTCCAGAAGATTCTGGGAACAATACTGTTTAGTATGGTAATTACTCTGTACATTTGCATTTTATTTCCCTCTGATCTCACTGCTTATAATTCTACTTTCTTCCAACCAGGTTTATCTTTATATTTGTTGATATATGAAGAAATGCACTGCAGTCGGTCCACAAAAACGTACGCCATAATATATTTATGTATTTAGCATGCCATAAAAATTTTTTGTTCTTTAGAAAATCTTTGCTTTCCAATAGAACATAGGTGTGTATCCTGCAGCATTGAGGTGACATGCAGCCCACTAGTCATCAGAAGTGGCCCCTACAGTCAGGTCCAGAAATATTGGGACATCGACACAATTCTAACATCTTTGGCTCTATACACCACCACAATGGATTTGGAATGAAACAAACACAATGTGCCTTAACTGCAGACTGTCAGCTTTAATTTGAGGGTATGTACATCCAACTCAGGTGAACGGTGTAGGAATTACAACAGTTTGCATATGTGCCTCCCACTTGTTAAGGGACCAAAAGTAATGTGACAATTGGCTTCTCAGCTGTTCCATGGCCAGGTGTGTGATATTCCCTCAGTACCCCAATTACAATGTGCAGATAAAAGGCCCAGAGTTCATTTCAAGTGTGCTATTTGCATTTGGAATCTGTTGCTGTCAACTCTCAAGATGAGATCCATAGAGCTGTCACTATTAGTGAAGCAAGCCATCGTTAGGCTGAAGAAACAAAACAAACCCATCAGAGAGGTAGCAAGAACATTAGGCGTGGCCAAAACAACTGTTTGGAACATTCTCAAAAAGAAGGAACGCACCGGTGAGCTCAGCAACACCAAAAGACCCGGGAGACAACAGAAAACAACTGTGGTGGATGACCGAAGAATCCTTTCCCTGGTGAAGAAAACACCCTTCACAACAGTTGGCCAGATCAAGAACACTCTCCAGGAAATAGGTGTATGTGTGTCAAAGTCAACAATCAAAAGAAGACTTCACCAGAGTGAATACAGAGGGTTCACCACAAGATGTAAACCATTGGTGAGCCTCAAAAACAGGAAGGCCAGATTAGAGTTTGCCAAACGACATTTAAAAAAGCATTCACAGTTCTGGAACAACATCCTATGGACAGATGAGACCAAGATCAACTTGTACCAGAGTGATGGGAAGAGAAGAGTATGGAGAAGGAAAGGAACTGCTCATGATCCTAAGCATACCACCTCATCAGTGAAGCATGGTGGTGGTAGTGTCATGGCGTGGGCATGTATGGCTGCCAATGGAACTGGTTCTCTTGTATTTATTGATGATGTGACTGCTGACAAAAGCAGCAGGATGAATTCTGCAGTGTTTTGGGCAATATTATCTGCTCACATTCAGCCAAATGCTGCAGACCTCATTGGACGGTGCTTCACAGTACAGATGGACAATGACCCAAAGCATACTGCAAAAGCAACCAAAGAGTTTTTGAAGGGACAGAAGTGGAATGTTATGGAATGGCCAAGTCAATCACCTGACCTGAATCCCATTAAGCATGCATTTCACTTGCTGAAGACAAAACTGAAGGGAAAATGCCCCAAGAACAAGCAGGAACTGAAGACAGTTGCAGTAGAGGCCTGGCAGAGCATCACCAGGGATGAAACCCAGTGTCTGGTGATGTCTATGCATTCCAGGCTTCAGGCTGTGATTGACTGCAATGGATTTGCAACCAAGTATTAAAAAGGGAAAGTTTGATTTATGATTATTATTCTGTCCCATTACTTTTGGTCCCTTAACAGGTGGGAGGCACATATGCAAACTGTTATAATTCCTACACCGTTCACCTGAGTTGGATGTACATACCCTCAAATTAAAGCTGACAGTCTGCAGTTAAAGCACATTGTGTTTGTTTCATTCCAAATCCATTGTGGTGGTGTATAGAGCCAAAGATGTTAGAATTGTGTCAATGTCCCAATATTTCTGGACCTGACTGTATATCATCAATGTTCTACTGCCTACTAGCAACAAAACCTTGCACTGCTGCCTCTCCCTCAAGTCACTGTGATACCTCTTTGGTATATGAGACTTAGGTTTGTGAAAGTATCAGTATGTGCATATGCGTATGTATGTACAGGTAGTCCTCGCTGGACAACCACTCGTTCAGCGACTGTTCAAAGTTATGATAGCGCTGAACGAGGGGGACTTATGACAGGTCCTCATAGTTGTGGCCGTTGCAGCATCCCCACGGTCATGTGATCGCAATTTGGGCACTTGGCGACTGGCTTGTAATTCCACTGCAGCAGCCTCCAGTCACATGATTGCCATTTGCAACCTTCACTGCTGGCCTCTGACAAAGTCAATGGGAAGCCAGCAGGAAGTCACAAATACTTATCACATGACTGCGGGACGCTGCAACTGCGCAGGATTCGCCTAACAATGGCAACTGGGACTGCTGCAACTGCCGTCGTAAGTCAGTGCAGTCACATACGTCATGCTTTACAACCATATCGCTTAGCAAGAGAGTTGCCAGTTCCATCCAGTTCTGGACATCACAATCTAAAAAGGACATCAACAAACTGGAGTGATTTCAGAAGATTGCTACCAAGATGATGAGGGAACTGGAAACCAAGTCCTGTGAAGAATGGTTAAATGAACTGGGTATGTTTAGTCTGCAAAAGAGAAGGCTGAAAGGAAATATGCAATATCCAGCAACTTGAGGAGAGATAAAATTAATCTTTCACATCAAAAAAAATTTTGCCAGAGGAAGAAATGACCTCAAACAATGCTTAGCCACCATACTATTACAAGATATGTAGTCTTCTATTTCTTTTGGAAACTCCATATAACGGATCTCACAGGGAAAGCAAACAGGAATTTGGCAAGGGAACAGAAACATTTCTCCCTGTTAATTTCCATCCATTTCATCTTATTATTTAAGCCTTGTAATATTTTTTTAAAATCTTTTTTTCTTCTAATGTATTTCTCACTCCTCAGAGTTTGTGTTTTCTGCAAACTTTGTAAGTGTCCTTCCTCTCAACTCCCTCATACATATCATTGAGCAACATATTAAACAGCACAGGGTCCAGGACACAGCATTCCTCTTGATACTTCTCTTCAAGCTGAAGTGGAGCCATTAATGAGCACTCATTGGGTACAATCATTCAGTGACAAATTGGAGCAGGTTCAGAGCATGGTACCAAGATGGTGAGTGGTCTGGAAATCAAGCCCTATGAGGAATAGTACCATATACTTGACCTGCAGAAAAGATGACTAACAGGATATATGATAGTAGTCTTCAAATATCTGAAAGGTTGTCCCATAAATGAGTAGATTTATTCTTTTCCTGCATCAAAAGGCAGGACGAGAACCAATGGGTTAAAACTACAAGGAAGTAAGTTCAGGCTAAACATCAGGAGGAAAGTGAGCAGAACAAGCTGTTAGAGGACATGGTAAGTTCTCCATTAGAGGTCTTCAAAATGAGGCTAGATTGCCATCTGTTAGAGCTTCTCTATGGATCCTACATCAAGCCGGGGGGGGGGGCAGAACCAGATGTTCTCTATAGTTCCTTCCAAGCCTATAATCTCTGGTATATAACAATTTAAGTAAGAAATATCATATTCTGAAATCTGAATAATTTGTATAGTTTAATAATGATTTAATTTTCTACAGCAGGAATGTCAGATAGTTTTATGGAAGTTAATTCAGATAAATACTTACTTGTCCATCTGCCCTGAGTTCGCTGTGCTTTCAGCTCTCATTCGGGTAAGTGCAGCAGCAGCTTCATCCAATGCACAGCTGACCGAAGAAGTTAGTCTGCGAAGCACCTCAGGATCTGCAAAGGCTTTACCATCAGCTGTGGATAACTTGCCTATTCCTTTTATTTCAGATCATCAAGCCAATGGATAAGCAGTTTTATATAGGGAAAGAGTAACATAAAGACAACCTGAGGCCATATGCTTTACTAACAAAACACTATTCACAATATTATTAATGTTGTGGAACTCTTAACCAAGCACGTGTACTACAAACAATACTTAAAAACAATCTTGGGAAGATGCAGCAAAATTATTTTTTTTACATTTCAGATTTTTTAATCCCACCTTTATTATTTGTATAAATAATTCAAGGCAGCAAACATACCTAATACTCCTTCCTCCTCCTATTTTCCCCACAACAACAACCCTCTGAGGTGGGCTGGGCTGAGAGAAAGTGACTGGCTCAAAATAACCCAGCCAGCTTTCATGCCTAAAGCAAGAGTAGAACTCACAGTCTCCTGGTTTCTATTTATTTTTTCTATTTTTCTATTATTCTAGTTTTATTATTGGGATATTCTTCATAGCTTGATACCTTTCTACACAAAATGACATTCAACTAGCAGAGAAAAATCCTAACTGGGTGAATATTATTTATTTTTCTGGAAGTGGTATCATTTTTAAACTTAAAATACATTTCTAAAACAGCTAGCAAATCAATACTAGCCGTTTAATATTTAAATGTGCTAATAAAGTCAATTCAATACTTTGCAGATAAAATATGCTTATTATTTGCTAAAAGCTGAAAAAAGCTGAAAATCAGAAAACATTTTTCTGATGCTAAAACTTGGCAAAGATAGACTTTTAGAATATTATCTCATAAATAAGATACAATCAAAACTACATGGCTTACTTCTGATAGCAGGGCACTAGACAAGATCTCAGATGAGGATCAGAATATCTGGGCAAGCTTATGTAGGCAAAGGCAATTCTTCAGATGTTACAGTCATAAAATGAAGCAAAGTTAAAACTACCTACAGAAAAGTGATGGAGGCATTTCCAAATTAACTAGTGGTTAGCACCAATTTCAACACAGAACTTTTGTTATGTGTCAATTAAAATTTAGTCTTTAAAAGCAGCTCCAAAAACTCATACAGACACTCCTTGGTTAGCAACTATCTTGGTTAGTGACCAGTCGCAAATATGACAGTAATAAAAAATTCATTTACTGACCAATGTACTTTTTTACAACCAAATTTTGTGTCCCTGACAACAAAAGCTTTCAGTGTGAAACTCATTAAGGTCTGGTCAGTTTTAGGCAGCAGTGCCAGCGGGCCAGAGGGCTCTAATCAACTAATTAAGGTCACAGAGCTAAGCTTATTAACTTGCGGTTATCACTTTTTAGGGAAGTGCTGCACTGCAGAAAAAAGCAGCTCAGGAAGAGCTACCTTGTTTAAGCAATTTCTCGGCCCTGCAAGGGGGCAAAAAAAGGTGGAAAAACGGGTTAGGCACAGGACACTGTAGAGGGTACTTTATCTGAATGAGACAAGAGCAACCAGTGAGCTTCACAGCATCTCTCTCTCTCTCAGTCACATGTTCACTTAGTGACCATTTTGCTTAATGACAAAGTTGCTGGAACAGATTGTAGTCACTAAACAAGGGGAGGGTGTATTGTACTAGTTCAGTCAAAATGTTGTCAAGACACACATAACCATAAACAAACTAAATAATACCTAAAATATTCAAGAATTCAATATTATTTTGTGAATATTCTGTAAATTAATAGCTCTGTAAAATCAGACGATGGTGTGTATTTACCTGCAGCTTCTAGTAAAGCTTCTAATCTAGCTTGGGTTTCTGGGTCTACTGTTCTGAGATCAGCACCATCAGCAGTACTTGACAACAGCAATTTTGAAGCTGTCTCGAGCATTGGATTCTCCAAATCATCCTGATCCAAAATAAATGACTCCACCTAGGAGGAAAAATGAATTTTAATTCATATGTTTATATTGAAATAAGGGTCCCTATATGTAAGATAATTTATTTATATTGATTTGTTTCCAAAAATCTACTTGCCAGTTTCATTTATGAAATCCAACAACTATAATTATTTCTTCTCTTTTCTAAGTATTAGATTTTTTCAGCACTTTGTCTTCCTATGACACTTCATCTCTAGTGTGATAGAATTCCTGAACAGTCAAGGACTTGAGACACTACACCTCTTTCTTAAGATCCTATTTAGACTCTTGAGACATAATTGTTTTACATGCATAGTTAAACATACAAATTTGTTTTCTTATTTCTCCTACTTTTGCATTGGGAGGGTAGTTCATTTAGCCTGAATTCTATAGGCTAAAACCTCTGAACAATTATCCCGGCAGCATTTGAAATATTAATTAAACTGTAGAAAAATGCTGTTTTGCACAGGAACAGAGTTTAGTTTCACCAACACTGAACTATAGCAGCTTATATCCTGATTGCGTTCCTACACTGTGGTAAGCAAAAATGAGGATTTTTTTTTTTAAAGACAGCAAATAAATCAAGAATTAGAAAAGTCATCAAAAGAAATTATGCAGATGTCCAGCCTAAACTGGCTTTACTTCTAGCTCATTCAACAAACTATGATAATACAATTAAACTATATCTTACCTATATAATAATATATATAAACCCTAGCTCCTGCCCACCTAGCAGTTCGAAAGCATACCATCTGCAAGTAGATAAATAGGTACTCCCATTTCGATGGGAGGAAACGCTGGCAGCGTTCTGCACGGGGAGCAAGAACCGGTGCTGGACCTGCCTAGACGCGATTGGCGGAGGATCAGCGGAGGAAAATCAGCGGAGGAAGAAAGCCCGGATGAGCCGACTTCCCTGTGACCGCCGCTGGCCAGTAAAGAAACTAGCAATCGTTTAAATAAATAAATAATGTTGCACGCTGCCCAGAGTTGCTTATGTGAGATGGGCAACTATATAAATGTGATGTATAAATAAAATAAATAAATTGGTAAATGCAGCCAAAAAAACAAAAAACAAACAGATCTCATTATGCCTTTCCTATAATTTGCTAGCTTATTTGTAAAATAAGGCAAACAGAACATATCTTCATAACATAGGGTGAGTTTATACATCAAAAATCAAACTTTGAACAAATGGGCCATAGTAGGTTGAAAAAGCCAAAAAGAAACAATGCAGGGTTTGTTAAGCAAGAACCATACTTATTAGAACAATTTAAAATTTAAATTAAATTTAAACAATATAAATTCAGCATGTCCCTCAACATGCCATTTTCTGAACATAGGATAAATCAGCTTTTGTAAGTATGAGCCTCCTCAAAAGGATCTTCCTGCAGATTTCAGTGAGATCATAACAACAGGCAGTCCTTCAGATAACCTTTAATGTCTGACTTGGAACCTGGCTATAACCAATATCTTGATCTAAACCCAGAAAGAAACTAATAAAACTTCCAATAAAGACATGATGATCACCATACTGTGTGACAATCATCAAGCTACCTGCTCCACTTTGACCAAATGAAGTTTTCAGACAGTATTCATTGCACTAGTCTAATTCCAATGATATCAATGTATGGTTAATTATTAGCAGGGCAGCCAGAAATACTTGCACTTGGCACATTAAATTTAAGTTTATAAACACATTTCTTGCTGTTATTGCTCCTTGGAATCAGGGGACAGCACAGGATCAAGGAGCACTCCCAATCTACAAACCTGGACTGTTAAGGCTGCAATCTATTCAAAAACAAGTTCAAATTCTATCCCTGAGGTTGACTTTCTATTGACCAAGATCACCTTCACCTTAATTGAATTTAATCTCAGTTTTTCACCTTCATCCAATCTCTTATTAAAGCCATACATTATCTAGGGGAATCAATTACTTATTAGAGGTTAGTGAGAAAACATTGCTTGCATCTCACTCCAGAGTTCCAGATAAATTCTGGCAACAATTTCATTATTTATATACATACACACACACACACAAAATAGGTCTGGGTCCAGATATGGAACGACTGTCTTAGCCAATTTGATTTGCACTTCAATGCCAAGAAGACTGAGTATCTAGAGACTAGCCTGAGTACCTCCACCATCCAGGTCAACGGTGAAGATCTAGTGAAGACAAACTCCTTCTGTTACTTAGGATCCCATCTGCAAGTGACGGCGACATTAATGAGCATGAGGGTGAATGCAACATGGGTGTGTGCATGAGGGTGAATGGAACATGGCTGCAGTGGAAGAAGATCACTGGAATACTCTGTGGTAGGTGCACATCAATCCACCTAAAACCAGAAATGTACAGAATGATGGTTTGCCCAGTATGGTATTGAGTGCTGGCCAACCTCAACAAAGTGTTGAGCGCCCTTTACGTGTCATGGAGATGTCCATGCTCCATTGGTCATTAGTCATTTCTCTTCTTGACAACATCAGCAATGATATAGTCTGGCAGCAGATGGGCGTTGCACCAATAACAGAGAAAATGTGAGAAAAACACCTACAGTGGTATGGCCACGTTCTACGAGCAGCACCCTCACCATCATCTGCACACCTACCACTTTAACACTGATGGCAAACGCACACATGGAAGACCAAAGCAAAGGTGGCAGGACACAATTAATGTGGACATGAAAATTATACAGCTGGACCTGGTTGCTGCATTCAAACATGTGAAATGGCGTTTGTTGAAAAGCAGACCCTGTACCTGTGGGAAGACGCTAGGATGATGATGATGATGATGATAATTAAACATGAGAAAAACAAAAAACATATGCGACCCAACAGACTTTATATTAAATAGTATCTCCTGGCCACAATCAAACAGAAAGGACCAGAAGGACTGCAATACACTAATAAGACTAGCAATATAAAATTTCCAGAAATTTTGAAGCTACAGAAAAAAATGTGACCAGTGGGAAGAGCTAAAATATACAATGTATATTTTTATACCACCTTTATTAATCTAAGTTCACTTTCCTACTTTAAGGTTATTCAATGCAATATATATAATATGGTTTACTCATACAACGATTTTGTTCATTCATTCATTCAATTTATATGGCTGCCCATCTCAACAAGTGACTCTGGGTGGCAAACAAAATTAAAAAATAAAAACAATTACAGTGATACAAAAATTAAACTACATAGTAGCCTAGAGTAAACTATACACCATAATCGTTAAAATAACCAAGAAATGGATGTCTGCACGCACTCAGCGCTCCAAGCATGGGCAGAGAAACAGGTCTTTAATGACTTACGAAAAACGAACAGGGTCAGGGCCATCCTGATCTACAGGGTGGGCACTACAGTAGAAAAGGCATGTCTTCTAGGTTCTGTCAACCAGCATTCCTTAGTCAACAGGACCAGAAGCATGCCCATCCTGCCTGACTGGATTGGATGGGTAGAAACAACTGGGGAGAGATGGTCCCTCAAGTAACACCGTCCTAAGCCATGAAAGGCTTTAAAGGTGACAACCAGCACCATGAATTGCACCCAGAAGCCCACTGGCAACCAATGTAATTCACAGAGTAGTGATGTTACATACACTGAAAACAATACATTCATTAAATATAAAAACATAATTTAGAAAAAATTATGTTTACTCATTAAGTTTATTTTAAACTGTTCTTGGAACATTTTATAGTAGAAAAGGTATTTTATTTCCACGAGTGCCACAGTGAAAAATCTGTGGGGCATATTGGGGTGCAGATTGGGTTTTTTTAAACATCATTCATGAATGTTTAACTCCTTGGAAAAATTCTACTTTGAAAACAGGTGGTAAAACGTTCTATTGGAATGTTTGGGTGAAAAAAGGGATTATGACTTTAAACCAATTATTATATAATGGCTATTTTAAGGACTTCTTCCAGTTCCAAATTGAATTTGGTCTTCCCAGTTTGTAACAATGATGGTATTTCAAGTTAAGCATGTTCTAACAGACCAATATGGGCCAGATGCTTTGGCTGCTTTAAAGGCACCTGAACTACTTATTTGATGGAATCCATGACAGAAGTAAAACCTATAACATATCTCTATCAAAACCTCAAGAATACTTTTAAAATAGACATTTCTGGAATATTTTAAAGACCAACTAAAGAACTGGAGTCTCCAATAATGCTCCACCAATGGCTTCATGTCTTTAAAAATGTTTAAATGGTATCTACAGATTTGAGATTAAAGTTGCTTCATCAAAAAATTGTATTTAGGGTGTACTAGACTTCCCAAAGAATATATTGGAAAGGTTGGAGATCAGATTTTCTTTGTTGGCAGTGTAAAAAATGTGAGGGTTCATAGTTCCATAAGATATGGTCATCTGGTATCTTTTCCATTTTTTGTTAGAAATGGAATTATGTGCTGCAGAACTCTATGAAACCTGGATTCTCATAATTTTAGGATTTTGAGAAACTGGAAAAAATAACCTAGAAGAAACCATCAATATGATAATAAAACAGAATTATGTCCTTTGAAATCTATGCAAGGGCCAGTCTCTCAACTTCTAGATAAAAAGGCAACCATAAACAAGTCCACAAATTCGGGACTGAATCTTGAACAGCAAATGCATCTTGCTCTTATATTGGTCATCCTCTGTGTAAAGGAACTGTTATGCTCTCATATACTACATAATGGTTTTCCTATAATAAATAGAAAATATTTTGGGGAAATAGCTGATAGTAATGTATTATCTTATCTTACTTATTTGTTAGGAAATAATTAAAAATGTTTCATTAAAGCTTTTTCTTACTTTTTCTAATGGTGAGAAGACCTGGGGATTTTTTTCCCCCGAATTTTTCAGGGTTTTTTTTTCTCCATCAAGTCTTCACATTTCTACTTAAAGACCCAACCCTGCCTGATACTATACAAGGATAAACTACAATTGTTCCACCAAGTTCCTTGTACATCCCCACAGTTGATCAAGGCACTGACAATTTCATATAGTGACCAAAAATTAAAATGGATCCTGATAATCATAACATTAACCTCCAGATGTGACTAGAACTACAAAATACATATGATGTAGAGGTACAATATTCAGGGAGCATGTGAACCCCTAGGACTCCACCCATTTTGTCGAGTCAGGGGGGGTTAAATGGTAAAATAGGCAAATTAAGCCTTGCAGAACATTCAGAACCTGCACCCTCACCCCCAAATAGGCAGTGCTTAATGTATAGTATTAGGGATTGGAAATCACAGCAGATGAACAATATTTCAAAACCTCTTTTCAGCAATTTGCACTTTAATCATTTTGAATTTACGTTCGGCCACTTTTGAAATGGGAAAACCTAATAAAATCAAATTAATCAAAAATCCTCAGCGTGACTGATTCATCCATGTCTTTTTTCATATGAAACATGATTGGCATGATTTGTTATAAAACTGTTCAGCATGAGTATTCAATGTCTCTTAGTTTTATACAACCAGTTATTTTCATCACAGTGATTAAGTAGGCAGTTCTTTACATGAAATAAATTCAGTTTTTGCTATGTATATTTTGCAGTCACATAAAATGAACTTTCAGAAATTACATCAAAGGATACAGGACCCTGACAACTCAAGCAAGACAGTAATAACTATTAGAAGACTCTCTCAGAACTCTAGGTTTTGGCAACAAATCAGCAAAATAGCCTCCTCATCAGAAAGTACAGTGATACACATAGAAGCAATCTATTATGATAAAGGACCTGGAAGAAAAAACTTATGAAGAACAGTTAAAGGTGCTTGGTATCTTTAGCCTGGAGAAGAGAAGACTTGGGGGGGGGCAGTGATAGCTGCCTTAGCACTGTCATGTAGAAGGTAGGGCAGTTGTTTTAAAAGGCAGGACAAGAAACAATGGAATTACAAGGAATGGGATTATGTTTGGACATCACAAAACATTCCTAACAATAAGAACTTTTCAAGAATGGAACAGACTGCCTCAGCAGGTGGTAGACTTTCCTTCACTGGAAAGGTTTAAGCAGAGGCTGCATGGCCATCTGTCAGAGATTCCGTAGTAGTAGATTCCAATACTTGGCAGGGGGGCTGGACGAGATGACATCCAAGGTCCCTTCTGACTCTTCACTCCATGACTCTATATTCAAATCTATGGTTTGGCCACATTTGGCCAAACAAAGTAATTCTGCTTGCTTCCTCCATATAAAGTCACATTGTATACCTGTGCAGAAAAAGTAATGCAAATGAATTGAAACATCTTTGCTATGAGATAAGAGCATACTCTTTTACTTTAGAAAAAAATAAAGCCATAGAAGAAGTGACTAAGGATTGGAAGATAACTTATGGTACTTCTCCAGCAAAGACAAAAGAATGCTTATAATACAGTATTATTTTTTGGAATTTACTCCCACAAAAATAATGATAAATATTGCTAATATCTAGATGGCTTTTAAAAGGGATTGGATAAATTTATGAAAGGTAAATGTTTTATTATGGTTATATGGACCATAATACGGATTCGAATACAGCATGCAATTAAATACCGGCTGCTAGGAAAAAAAACAACAGGGAGGGCCATTTGCCTTTCCAGAAGCATCTGGTTGGTGAACGAAAACGATTAGATAGACTTTTAGTTTGATGTAGTAGGATTCTTTTGTTCCTTTCACATTCATACTTGATGTAGTGAAAGTTTACTTCAAAAATAAGAGTCTAACTCAGTTTTAATTTCAGAGTATACATTTATAATTTGGTTAGCTCTAAAAAGTCATATAAATACAATGTCAATAATGGATCTTGTTCTATTTAACAAGACAAGGCAACATACCTGGCAAAACCAACTTTTCGTTAGATAAATATATGCTTTGCAAGTCCTGAAAAAAGTCATTTCTAAGAGTGAGGACACTTGAGTTTAGAATTTAACAACAGATTTTAAATATGATTTAGGATGAAAATAATGTATTAACTATGATAATAAAATATCCATGCAATATGAGAATAGGTTATAAGCCTACTATTTCTTACGTATCTCAAAATAAGAAGCAAATTTCTTAAATGAACAATTATTTCAGATGTGTCAAATTAATACAATTAAGCTTTTCTTTTCCAAAAAACATTCACTTTCAATATTACTTGTTTAGATTTCCTAATGGATGAAGTCAAAAGTAATATTTTCCTAAATTAGGAAGCCTAATGACTTATTAAAGGGCAATACTGGTAGTCCTCATTTAGCTTCTGCCTTGTTTAGTGACCACAGTTATGACAGTGATGAAAAAGTAACTTTATGACCAATCCTTGCATTTATGACCTTCACAGTCTGTAAAGCAAAGGAAAGCTGAAGTAAGATTGTAAGCACAGTCATGGTTTAATTTAGTGACCACTTCACTTAACAACCAAGTTGCCGGTCCCACCTGTGGTCACTAAACAAGGACTACCCATAACGAAAATGAACAGTCACCTTCATTCAAATGGTCATTGCACATCCCAGCACATTTATATAGGATTTATATAGATAATTGTAGCATGCACTAGAATTGTTTGGTATTTAGATCATAATATGATGCTAGTAAAAGAAAAGAGCTTTCCCAGCACTTACAGAACTTGGAATGTTGTATCTTGAAATTACAAGCTAATTTTGTATGATTTTAAAACTGGTGTTTATTTCCTAATGAACATGTCTAGAGCATCAGGTGTCTCCCTAGTACCTTGGAAAGAGACCATAATACTATTGCAAGGAAAAATGAAACTGGTTTTCACACAGAAGTGATCTGTGTGACAATTATCATTGTATCTGGAATCCAAAAGATCTCTAATATTCTACAGATATTTTAAGAATTTATTCTTACTTCTAACTTTGAAGTTGTTATATTTTAAATCCAATATGAAAGAAAGAAAATCCCAATATGCATTCTCTTCTCCATCCCACAGATGAGTTTTAAATGTATAAGAATAGCAACAATAGGATTGGAAGAATGGGATTGACTTGCCATGATTAAACTTACAGGACAATCTTCAGACGATAGTATTTAAGGGGACACTAGTAAAAATATCCAATTCAATACACAATTAATACACTTTCGTTCAAGTAGAGGTTTTAATGTTAACAGGTGTTTTTTGTTTTGTTTTGTTTTGTGCTTCTCCCTGAACCTAAGCTAATATATTTATGCAAAATCAATAGAAAAAGTCATTTGAGCTGAGGCACTCACAATATGCCAATAGGACACAGCTCTCTATATTCAGATTCAGGTGATTCAGACAGAAGTGCTGAATCAGTTGCCTAGCATCATTAATGAACTCACTGACAGCTGATAAATTAAAACAGTTAAAACAAGATGGAAATAGATGGTTTTCTGCTCAGAGAAATGATGTTCAATTAGTTCTGAAAGGTATTGCAGACTGCCTCTGCTCCCAGATATGGTTTCATTATTAATAGCGCAGATGGCCTCTGCAGCATGGAGTGACTTTAGAACTCTGGTCCCTAATGTAGTGCCCAGTGGGTAAAAATGTGCCTTCCAATACTTCAGTGAGCATGCCAAGCTCTATGCCTTACTTAATTTTACTTTCCAAAATTTGTCTCTCTATCTGAATGAATGGAAAGTAGCATACTACAAAGTATGAAAAATACCAGCCTTAAGCATAATCTGATTTATACCGATGTGCTAGCTTTGGCTTAATCCTGGCAAGTGGTAGCCTGGTGACAGTTGCATATCCAGGAAGCATTAAGAATTTATTAGTGCAATGGGTTGCAATGGTACAGAAGTGTTTTTTCCCCCCACAAGGTTGCTGACCTCAGTTAGTTAGTAGGCATATGTCCTGTTATGTTGAATTTCACTTGACTACTTTCTGATCTCTATCCAAAGATAATGCTGCCATTTACTTTTAACACAGCAGACATCTTTGGAAACAGGAATCTGATTTCTGAAGTTTAAGAACATGGTACCTGGTATCTGAAAACTTACTTTAGAAATTAGAGTAAATCTTTAACTCTTAACTGCTTATTAGCTTCTGAAACGTTAAGAAACCCACTATACATTTGAACCACCATAATCACCTCTGAAGGCTACAGATGTGGTTCTTTGGCTTATAATTAGAACCTAATGCTTATTATTAAAAGGGGAGTAAAACAGAATGGAGCATAAATATTCTCAGCCCTTTAACTTTCCAAAGTACAAACACACTTGATTCTCATGACAAATTTTATATTTGTCTTAGAAAACAAAAGATTCACTCTCTCTATTGTATCAATAAATGTAGCAGCTCTCATGCTTTCACAATAGTAAGCCTTGAAATGTAATGTTAGAGAGAAGCATTTGTCTACTGGATACCATATTTCTTCTTTTTAAAAATGTATTTTTCATAAATTCTTTTTAATTCTTATCTGATAACACTTAATTACAAATACTTCATAATTGCAAGTATGAAGATTTAAAGCTGTACTGATTTTGTACTATCTCTTCAGTTAAATTATTTTTAGAAACCACAAACCACTGGGTCTGAGTAGTTCAACGTAGAGTCACCATTAGAAAAACAGGTATTTTTTCTTTAAATTACATGTAAGTGTTTCTCGTGGCTCTTAAGTTTGTGAAACTTTTTGAATCTTCAATATTTCTGCATAAACTTGACCTAAAACCTCATCTGTTCTCCACACAAGTCCTAAAACTAGATAAAGAAAACCCAATTAAACAAAAACATTTATTTATATTTCGAATTTAGACACCACCCATTTCATGAAGGAAAGGAAAACATTATATTTGTTCATTGTTTACTGAGGAAAATGATCCAAAGCTATCTATCTGTATGTGGCAAAAGTATGTGAACCTTTGCTTTCAGTTATTAGGAAGCAGTAATTGCAACTAACGTTTCCAATACCTGTTGATCAGTCCTGCACATTGGCTTGGAGGAATTCCATTCCTCCTTACAGAACAGTTTTGACTCAGGGATGTTGGCAGGCTTCCTTGCATGAACTGCCTACTTCAGATCCTTCCAGAACATTTCTATAGGATTAAGATCAGAATTTTGACTTGGCCATTCCAAAACATTATTTCTGCTTTAACTATTCTTTGGTCATATGACTTGTGTGTTTTGGGTTGTTGTCTTGCTGCATGACTTTCTCTCGAGCTTCAGTTCACAGACAGATACCCTGATATTTTCCTGCAGAATTTGCTGATACGATTAAGAATTCGTAGCTCCATCAATGATTGCATGTTGTCCTGGTCCAGAGGCAGCAAAGAAGGCTCAAACCGTGACACTGCCACCACCACGTTTCAGGGATTCAATAAGGTTCTTATGCTGGAATGCAGTGTTTGCCTTTTGACAAACATAACACTTTTCATTCAAGCCAAAAAATTCTATTTTGGTCTTATCCGTCCACAGAACATTCTTCTAATAGCCTTTTGACTTTTCCATGTGGTCTTTCGCAAACTGTAGGTGGGCAGTTTTTGGAAAGTAGTGGCTTTCTCCTTGCAACCTTGCCATGCGCACCATTGTTGTTCAGTGTCCTTCTGATGGTGGTCTCACCAGCATTCACCAATGCAGGAGAGGCCTTTAGTTCCTTAGACATTGCCTTGGGACTTTTGAGACCTCCCGGGGTATTACACCCCTCACTCTTGGTGTGATCTTGGTTGGTCAACCGCTCCTGGGGAGAGTAACAATGGTGTTGAATTGCCTCCATTTGTATACAATCTGCCTGACAGTGGACTGGTGGAGTCCAAACTATTTGGAAATAGCTTAGTAACCTTTTCCAGCCTGGTGAGCATTAACAACTATTTTCCGGAGGTCCTCAAAAACCTCCTTTGTTTAAGCCATGTCACACTTCCACAGATCTGTGTTGTGAAGATCAGACTTTACCCAAAATACCCAGAATTCTGTTCTTTAAATAAGGCAGACCTCCCACACTGACATCTGATTATCATCCCATTGATTGAAACACCTGACTCTTAATTTCTCCTTCAAATGAACTGATAATCCTAGAGGTTCACATACTTTTGTCACACACACATATGTAGCTTTGGATCATTTTCTTCAATAAATAAATGAACAAGTATAATGTTTTTGACTCATTTAACTGCGTTCTCTTTATCTAGTTTTAGAACTTGTGTGGAGAACAAATCACATTTTAGCTCATATTTATGCAGATATATTGAAAATTCAAAAGAGTGTGCAAACTTTTAAGCACCACTATAGGTATGGCTTTGTTTTAGGATAGCTTTTTAAATATCCAAATAAATATAACAGCAATTATAATAATGACAATGTTTAGAACACAATGTAACATTCCAATACAAGAGAATATATGTAGCTCAGGGTTGAACTGTGGAGTTCAACATGATGTTACCTAGTTGGGCAATGAAATATCTGCAAGCAACCAAGCTCAGAGAGCACCAAGGACTCCACAGTGTAACATACATAAGAGCTAGTCATTTTATGAGTGGGACAATTTAAGTCCAACTGATGATAGCAAAAATGAACTTGCTGGGGACTCAATAGCAACTATGACATTCTGTTTTGACATGTATCCTTTCCATTATTTTCCATGTAAGATGATAACAATAAGGGTCAAGAATGCTTTTAATCAGTTGTTCCTAAGAACTGTCCCAGGCTGACTATGGTTGACTATAAATTATGGGAATCAAACTCAAATGCAACATAGTCAACAAAACAGGGGAGCACCAGCTTGAGGATGGCTACTTTTAAGATTACTATTGTTTGTAAAGATTAGCTCCAGAAAATCACCCTGCTAGTCACTCTCTATAACAGCATACTTGCTCTATCATTTTAACTATGCTAACTAGAACAAATTTAATGGTGAGCCATTAAGTTTATGTTGTTATAAATAAATCTATCCATGAAGAAACACTATTACTTTCAATGCAGCTTATTTCTGAAGAAAGTATTGTAGGATTACACTCTTATAATACACTGAAGAGACAACGTTTTCAGTTAGGAAATGTTTTATTTGCAATACAGCAGATTCCCCTCCCCAATTTCCAAAGGAAATACCTGTATTTTTTGTAAACCAGTACTTTCTGAAGTGATATTACTACATTTGGACATCCCATGTAAATTACTTTTGTAATTTAAAAATGTATAGAGCAATGTGGTATCTATTTGTGATACAAGTCTATCATATATATCATGCAATATGTAGCAGCTAGAGAGGCATCTGATCAATCTTTACCATACTAAGAGCCATAAACTCACATGCCAAAAATATGGTTTCATATGAATTTCAATTAAGACAAAATGCAAATATATTTTGCAAACAGCAAGGGAGTTTTTAATGATCCAGCTGAGAAGAAATTAGTCTAACAATTAGATTCTATCCAAAAAAAATGTATGGATACACCTGTGATGGACTGGAATGGTGGGAGGGGAGTAAAGAATGTGCTCTCATCTCCAGAGGAGCGAGGAAGAGATAAGCGGAGGAGACTGGCACCTCCCTAAGAAATTCCATCGGTGTGAACTGGCTGAGCCTGGGAACTGGTTTCATTCTGGGAAGATTCTTGTTAAGGGGTTGTAGCTAATAAACCTTGCTGGATTGATTCTGCATGGTCTCCTGGAGTTCCTTGGGCTAGGCCCAACAACACCACAAACACTGTTAGTTGTTAAAGTGCTGCAGGAATTCTCTTTTGAGAAATTGGGAATTCTTCCAGAATTTTTATGGTAAGGTATCTTACTGTCAGGTTCATATTTTTCTCAAAGTTGGGATTTATATAGTAAGGAAGTATTTAGTAAGTGGGTTTATACTAAACGTAACTTTGCATGTGCAAAAAAAAGGGGGGGGGCTTCCAGACTTATTTGAATCAGATCAAAGAAAAAGTTGTTAAAGTATAAATTTACATAGCTACGTTGAACTTATTTATGATATGCTCATTTACCTGGAATAAATTCTTCCTAAACATAATGAAACTTCCATGGACATTTTTATCAGCGCCCATCAGGTTTCCAGTTGTTTAACAAACTACAGTAATTTTAAAAAGATAGGGAACCTGGCAAGCTGTAAAGCAAAGCAAAGCAATAGCATATTTTTCATTTCCAGTCATCTATCAGATACAGATAGGCCCAGATACATTCTTAGATAATAAAAATGGTATGTGGCTGGAGCCCAGTACAGTATTTTGGTATATCCCCCCCAAAAAGGGGCAAATTTAAACTGGAGGTGACAGGGAACATCCAAAGAACACAGGATATAACATATGGCAGCCATTTTGTGAGAAGATTGATGGTATATTCTGCAATTCCCAAATGTACCCAGTGGCCCAAAAATATGGGGGACCCTTTCATAAAACAGACCAAATTATCTATACTGATTTGCTCATCAATTCAAATAATGATTTTTCCCCCTGAGTACTCAACACACCTTTTTTGTTTGTGTAGCAAACCAAGGCAAAAGCCTCTTTTTGAATTGCTATAAACAATTTTTCTGATACTTAATATTTTATCTATATTTCATGCAGTTTTATCTAAGTTTCAGCAACACTAATGGATTTCAAGGCTGCTACTACCAAAAAAAAAAAAAAAAACAACCCATCAGATAAGAATCTTTCTTATTTTCAAGTACATGGCATCCTAAACATTTTTCACTACAAAACATGTTTAATTTTACAAATGGATTCTATGTACAGAACTGATGTGGAAGCATAAGTTTTTGACCATGCAAATAATCAAAAAGGAAATTCTAAAAATGTTAAACAAATTCTGCAAACCCTTTTTAATCTCTCAGTTACATTTTTTGATAGTAGAGAAATGTGTAATTAACATTTCATCTGTATGAACTGCCCCGCTAAGTGCTGTGCTCCTTCATTGTTAAAAATTTTCTGTTATGGCATGTTGATTTTATATTATTGCAAGGTGCCTTGAGTAATGGATGCACATCAGAAAGATGGAACAGAAATATCTAAATAAATAAAATCATTTATCAATAGTCCATGCATTGGTAGAGGAAAAAAATTACTCGCCTTGAATGAATAAGAATCTGCTTAAGCAGGTGAGTTTTGTAAACTGAAATAACTGATTAATATAATTCAGGCACAAGTGCATATCAAATAATGAAATTTGTCAAAAATAGTGTTGTGGACTTAAAATGTAAACATTTGCAATACTGGATAAGAGTATTGCATGAGAATTAGGTGACCGTTAAACAGCATGAAAAATTAAGTACACAGCTGCTTATTTACTTAAAAGCATTTCAAAGGCTGTCTAATCAATCCCAATATTCAATTTCAACATCAAATTCAAATGTGAGAGCCAGTATAGTATAACAGTTAAGGTATTGGACTGACATAGGGTTACCAGATATCTGATAAAGAAGGACATGTCCTCCTTTTTGTCCTCGTGTCCTCCATCTGGCAGGCAGAGCCTTAAAATCAAATATTGTCTGGCTTTTTGAATATCTAACTGAGCAGCTTTTCTCCCAATGCAGCAGGTCCCTAAGAAACGCTAAGCATAAGTTAACAAGCTCTGCATTAAATTGACAAGACCATAATCAGTTACATTTTTTTGCCCCCTAACCAGCTTGGGGTGGTGCTAGCACATTCCTCTCAATGTGTATTCCCCACCGTGTGCCTATTTACTCACTTGTAATTCCTTCCTCTCCAATGAATGTAAATATAAATATTAAACAGTGTGTTCTCCTTTTCCCATTTGTCTCCTTTCCAATTGCCAGCATCCTCCTTTGTCTCTTCAGATATTTGATAACCCTAGACTGACATGAGGAGACCCAAGTCCAAATCCACCTTCAGCCACTAAAGCTCACTGAGTGATTTTAGGCCAGTCACTCTCTCAGCCCAATTTGCCTCACAAAGTTGTTGTTCTCAAGGTAAATGAAAGGAGGAAGTGCTATGTATGCAGCCTTGAACTATTGAATTAAAGGTGGGGTATAAATTTAATTTTAACAATAACAATAGTCATAAATTGTAACATGTTTTTCTCATAGAACATCTTATATTCCATTGTATATTAATGTATTTTTTCACCTTTTCCCCTTTATATTTTTAATTACCTGTCCTGATGTGCAATCCCTGGAATCTCAATAGTTTGTATGTTATTTGTCAACCTTCAGATGGCCTATTAATGGCATTTTCTTAATACAGCAAGTGGGAACAAATACTGTACATGTCTTACTTCTCCTACAATGAAAAGTTACGGAAATAATTCAGCATTTTAAAATCTTCCTATAGCATATCTTTGCCAAATGGTCCAGACATTTCCTTGGCTTGTTTTCTGCTTCTGATATATACTCCCAAACATTAAGTGTCTGAATTACATCCCTCCACATTACATTTAATAAGCAAAACAATAAACACACATTTCTTGTTTCTTATATTCAATTAACCTACTGAATGTTGCAAAGACAACTATGTAAGTCAGTTTAGAAAAATGAACTATTGTCTATAAATGTAAGCCTGTCAATGATTAGCAATGAAATAAATTACATAGAATAGATTCTTACCATAATTGCTTTTTCACCTGTACTTTTCCCACAAGGCAGCTGATACAACTACCAATGTTTTGCACCTGTTTGCACCAAGTCCCTATGGAGGCAGCCTGATAGTTTCACTGACTATCTGACTGTTCTACATATTTTTGCTGGTTGTTTAATTTTACTACTTGATAATTCTTATATTGATAAATTATATTGCACTGTTGTGTTCATTTCATAATTACTTAATTGTTTCTTCAATTTATAATAGCTTGTAAGACAGAAAATGGTTTCATAAAGCAAGTTTCAATCTATCCTCGTGAAAAGGACACAGATATCATGCCTACCATTTTTAGAGGAGTATGTACAAAATCAAAATGCTGCTTGGAAAGTATACATGGTTCAAAACAGAACACCTAGACATGCTGAGAACTTAGTAAAAAAAATTAAATTATATAATTAAACAATCCTTAGTTTCCCTTTTCATTGTAGATTTTGTCAAAGAATATTAGTGCTCAAAAGGTGCAACTATAAGTAAACTCCTAAGAAGTATTCTTAAATCTAAAATACAGCTATCCACTGATGCTTTATAACTGGGGGTGTACTGAGTAACTACTGCATAAAGAATAGGCTTTATGATAATCAGAATTTAAGTAATATATATTCTCCAAATCACAGAAACATAAACCTGTCTCTGCAGTATCATCCCCATCACACATAAACTCTCCCATCATTCTTTCACAGAGACACCAGAAAAATGTCCATTGATCATGCAGCACTTTATATGCGGAGAGGGCCTTCATCTTCTCCACTGCCTCTCTTCCCCCAAGATCAGCGTTACTGTTAATTGAGAATTCTAATAATCTGCATGCTAATATAACTCCCCCACCACACATCAAATAATAACCTACCTATGAAGCAGGCCACAAGCTATTAAGCCAAGAGTCTTAATACTTTTATCTTCTCTAAGTGGATATATACTCATTATTCAGTAATTTACTGTTGCAGCTACCTCTTAAGTGGATCTATGTAAATGCTGACATGAAATAATTCTTTTTTTTACATGGAAAATACATTTTATCTTTTTATTAGAAAATAGTATGCTAGAGTCTAATTCTAATGTACAAAACATGATTATCTACTCATATTTTGCAGCTCCCCTTCTAATGAGTTATTCTAAAGGTCATAAGCAGGCAGGCATTATGTGAAATTCAAAGCTCTCCTTTCCCTCCCTCCTTCTGCTGCATATTCTATAATTACAGTTTATAACCAGAGAAATACAATAATGTTTGATTCTCAACTGATCTAACTGCGCTGCGAGTCAATATTGGCACATCACACACGTAACAAGGTCTCTGTGCACAGGCTTTCCTTATTAAGTGACTTTTTATTTTTTGGTTCTGACTTGCACCCTACATTATGTAAAATCCAATCCCTACCTCAAGAATGTCTTCTAAAACATATGCTTCCATTTCAGCCGCTGTCTCCACCATGTTTTATCAAAATGCCATGATTCTTGCTGCACTATGATTAGATCACTGCCAGTACGAACACTCCTCTGTGTCAGCAAGGGAACAGGAAATGGAATGTTCTATTATATCCCTCAAGCAGCTTTACTGCTGGCAAACTAGGGATCTACCAACAGACAGGGGTGACTCACTGCATTTTTTTTAAAGGCACAGCTGCTCTTTTCTAGAAGGACACAAGGTAGTCATAAATAGATACAATAAATTTTGCAACATTCTTTTTGAAAAATGTGTTTTAACCTGAACTGTAAATAAATTATTTTTCAAAAGATCCTGGGTGATCATTTCCAAC
Source organism: Python bivittatus (assembly GCF_059951505.1). Lineage (NCBI taxonomy): Eukaryota > Metazoa > Chordata > Lepidosauria > Squamata > Pythonidae > Python > Python bivittatus. The sequence continues at coordinate 4,944,423 of NW_028277028.1, forward strand.
TAAATTGCAATTTATCTGTGCTAAACCTTTGAACTGCTATACCTTGTCTTACAGAAGTTCAACTGGCTGTATACCAACAGAATATATCCCGTTGAGTTAAATATGTGTTAGTGAAATTGTAAACTTTTAGAACTACGGTCAACTAGTACAAACACCAGAATTACTCCTAAAATGCAAATATTTTAAAGTATTTAAAACACTTAAACTTTTGTTGTTGTTGTTGTTGTTAGTTTTGATTAGAGCCAGTTTGGTGCAATGATTAAGGCACCAGGCTAGAAACCAGAAGACTGTGAGTTTTTGTCCTGCCTTAGGCATAAAGCCAGCTGGGTGACCTTGAGCCAGTCATTCTCTTTCAGCCCTGGGAAGCAGGCAATGGCAAACCACTTTGAAAACTGCAGAGATTTGTCCAGACAGCCTCCAGGAGTCAACACAGACTCGAAGGCAAAAAAAAAAAAAAAAAGTTTTGATTAATATTCAGTTATTTCCACTGATTATTTTCTCAATTTGTGGTAAGTTTCCTTGTATAACATCACTGAATGTTCAACACAAGATGACTGACACCTAAAACTAACAGTCAGAATTCCAGAATACAATATTGCCTCTTCCCAATAAAAGACTAACTCCACAGCTATATATATTCCACAGTGCAAAAGTCTGAGTCCAAATAATGCAAATTTGGCAACATGAAAAGTTATATTATCTGCACCTGCCCAAGGTACAACTGAAGCAACAGGTCTTAGCATTAGAAACATTTGCAAAAGAACTTCAAAATCTTGGGGGGAGCTAATAGCTAGATTTTCAAAACTACTGTTTTTATTTATGATTATTACAACTAATTCCAATATTACTCCAGGTCTGTTATAAAGCATTATGGCAATTATTTCCCTTATCATTCAATCCCTTCATCATTTATGTATTTATTAAATAAACTTATATAGCTGCTCATCAACCAGAAGGAAGATGTTACATCACCTAAACCAGTATTTCTTAAAGAATTCCCAAGTGCTTCCCTCCAAATGTGGAAGGCTCCATGTTATCAACTGTGAAAAGTAATTCCACTTACATAAAAATAATTCTACTTGATGAGATTTAAATTTCAATCATTCAGTACAGATGAAATTCACAAATACAATCTACAGAAACAGCCCACTATCGTTTGCATGAAATATTGGAGGTGAATCACTTCATTTAGACAGTGTGATCAACAACTATTAATAGACCAATCCTTCTGTATTTGTGTAATAGGAATTAAATATTCTGTGCATAAGAAAAAAATCTTCCAACTATTTGCTTTTGCCTATAGTGAAATCTTCTTTCCATTCTCTTTTAACAAAAAGGAGGAGTGCTCTGGTTTTAATGACACAAGATTACTACTATAAATTTTAATTTAAAATATGTTTTATTAGAACTATGCAGCATTTCCAAGGGGAAAATCATGCTCTCAGAACACGCATGGACATGTATATAGCACTTGTCTGCAACTTCTTAAATCAACTGGTCTTTTCCCTTGCAGCAGCTATGGAGGGCAACTGTCCATACTGGGAAAAGATGCAGTTGCTTTAAAGAGTTAAGAATGACTGCCTCTATGCACTTTCAAGCACCTTTTTCTCTTTGAAAAGCACTATACAGCCTAATATTTATCACTCTAATCAGGTTGGTTTGCAGGTGATAGGTGACTGTTAAAATTAACAGAATGATACTGATAGAAGGATGCTAATATGGCACTTTCCCACTTGCATGTTATGTTTGAATATTATAATTATAATTATAAGAATATAATGTTTGTTCTAGAATGTTATAGAACACTGCTTACCAGGAGTGGAAGATAGCAGAAAAGCTGCTCATTCCTGCTATAGATGTTTCCACAAAAATGCATTTTCTAAAACACAGGTAAAATGTTGTGGTGGGCAAAACACATTCCCATACCAAATGATTTAAAAACAACTAGTGATAAACCTAGTTCAAGCTATACTTGAAAAGGCCCTGATAGGAACTCACTCACCTCTGCATAGAATGGCACCCACACCAGGCTTCTGAAGTTAATCTCAGAACATTCAGAAGGAAGCAGATACCGTGGTCCCAAGTCATAAGGCCCATCATAAATTAACACAATCACCTTAAAGTGGGATCAAAAATTTGGAGCCAGTGAAGATTCTAACAACTGGTGGCATATGCTCTTACCCAGTTCCAGTCAATACTCTTGTTGCAGTATTTTGTACAAACTGAAATTTCCAGACAGTCTTCAAGGGTACTTCTCTTTACTGCAGATTGCAATAATCTAAAACAACCAGGCCATAGCAACTCTCTCTCTATTTATGTGAAGTTGTAAGTGGTGTGTAGCCTAAATTGGTAAAAGGTGTTTTTTGCTACAGATGACATGCTTTAAATGTCAATGACTCATAGCTACAAATCTGAACCTTCCTCTTCTGAAATAAATTGAAGACACTCACCTGGACAGATAACCCATTTGCTAACAGCATCTGTATCTTACCCAGAATGACCTTAAATTTCTTGGCTCTCATCCAGTCCATCACAGTGACCAAGGCATTGATTCAGTACTTTTACTGATTCTCCCAGACCCAGTAAAAAGGTTACAGTTGCATGCCGTCAGCATACTGATAACATTTGACTCTAAATCTCTGAATGGGCTTCATATAGATGTTAAAGGAATAATGAATAATAAAATGGAACATCACAGAATTCCATACCACAAACACCATGACTTCAGCAAGAATCCCCCAGTACCACCTTCTGGAAATGATGATCCAGGTGTCAGCAGAACCACCAAAAACCTGCTTCGCTTACACTTAGTTCAAATAATTTTTCCAGAGAGATCATGATGAATGATATCAAAAGCTGCTGAAAGGTCCACCTCAATCAACAAGTTAGCACACCCCATCTCTCTTTTGCAAAGATCATTCCCCAGTACAACCAAGCCAGTTTCAGTGCCAAACCAGACTAAAATCTAATTGAAAATTATATAGAAGGTCTGTTTTATCCTACAATGATTGGATGTGATCAGCTACCACTTACTTGAGTGCCTTGCCCAGAAAGCAATATTCTCCACAGGCCTATAAAAAGACAAGAAATAGCCTTCTGGATCAGATCAAGGCCCATTTTAGTTCAGCATTTTGTTTCTCAGTGGCCAACCAGATGATTCTCAGTGCTCACCAACAGGAGACAGAGATATATTCCTCTCCTATCACTGGTTCCATGCAACTAGTATCAAGAGACATACTACCTTCCCCCCTCAGAAATAATACTGATAAATGGTTTTTGATAAATCTGTCCTTCATGAATTTATCTTACCTGCTTTTAAAATCATCAAACTTAGAGCCATTACCACATCTTGCAGTAATGAATTCCAAGGATAATTATGTGGTCCATGAAGGAGTGCTTTCTTTAGTCTGTTCTAAATCTCCTTCCAAATAGCTTCATTGGATGACAAGATTAGCATCATGTACAAACTTGGCTAGCTCACTACCTATGAATGTTAACTTTATAAAAATGTTTAAAAGCACCACTCCCAACACAGATTTTCTAAGGACTCAACTTCTTAATCTCTCAATGAATAATATTTTTTGAAAATCCAAGTTTACAGTATCATCTGCAGATCTCAAATTGTTGATTTTGACCAACTATCATCTTTTCTAATTCTACCATTCTTATAATAGATTCACTGGAGAGGTTATACAAGTATGGAAAGATATGTATTCTTGACTCACTCCGTTTCCTATTCTAAACTACTCTGTTTCTCCAAACAGTAACTGTCTTGGTGTAGCTTCTTGTTCCCTGTAGATTCCTCAAAAGAATAATATGGTGTTCTCTTTGCCCATTAATCTTAGTATAGTCCACACTGTGGCATCATCTACACAATCAAATGCCTTGCTATCCCAGGTATCTTCAGGCCTGTCCTCCATGTTGAACCAGCACAACATTTTGACATTTTCCCAAGTTATGTTTTCCTCACATATGTGAGATGAGAGAAGGGGGGCTCTACACTAAAGTTAGCATCATTCTAGAAGGCTGTCAGAGCTTTCCTGTACGGGAGTGTAATTACTGTCCCTACATATGCAGGAATCACTGGGCTTTATGATGTTAGATGACCAGCCTTCCAGGGAAGATAAAGGAATTAATAATCTCCATGGTGACCATAAACGTGTTCCAGGTAATCTCTGGCCTGACACATGCAGACATATACACGCTGCACATCATCTTCCTTCCTCCCTTCCCCCCCCCCCCCCAATTTGTATGGCTGCCCATCTTAACCATAACTCTAGGCACCTCACAACAATAAAACCAATACCTATAAAATCAAACCATAAAAACAAAAAACAAAAACCTGGCACCTCAATCATCCCCTTTCCCCTTGGGATGCCCCACAACCAACTCCAGATATCCTCATTCTATCCCAGTGCCTGGGTAAAATTGCAGGTCTTAAAGGCCTTCCAAAAGGCTAAAAGGGTGGAGGGCTTGCCAAATCACCCAGGGGAGGGTGTTCCATGAGAAAGGGGCAGCTACAGAAAAGGCACACTTCCAAGGTCCCATTAGATGGCAAGATTTCAGCGAAGAGACCTGGAATGTGCCTATCCTACTCGATCTGTTAGGATGGGAAGATACTCTCAGGGAGAGGTGGTCCCGCAAATAACTTGGTCCCATGTCATGTAGGACTTTAAGGTGATATCCAGCACCTTGAATTGCACCCAGAAGGAAACTGGCAGCCAGTGCAGCTTGCACAACAGAGGTGTAATGTGGGTGAACCTAGGAATACCCAATACTGCACGCGCCACTGCATTTTGGACCAGTTGTAGCTTCTAAGTGGTCTTCAAGGGCAGCCCCATGTAAAGCACATTGCAGTAATCCAAACAGGAAGTGACTAAGGCTTGAGTGACCATGAGCAAAGCCTGCTGGTCCAGGAAATGGAACAACTGGCGCACAAGACAAATCTGTGCAAAGGCCCCCCTAGCCATAGCTGCCACCTGCTCCTTGAGTAGGAGCCATGAGTCCAGGAGGACCCCCAAACTGCGCACCAGCTCAGTCCGGGGAAGTGCATCCCCATCCAGAGTAAAAAATGACAAATCCCCAGACCCCGGGGGACCAAAAATCCAAAGCCATTCCAACTTGCCAGGATGAGTCAAAGTCAGTTTCTCCCTATCCAGACCCTCACAGCCTCCAGGCACCCTGTGCTGCAGGGGCCTAGGGCTCAACCTCTCCCCCCAACGCCGACTGGAGAAAGGAGAACCACCTCAAAACAGTGCCTCCCACTCCCAACCCGAAGCCAGTCCAAAAGGACACCACGGTCAATGGTATCAAAAGCTGCTGAGAGATCCAGGAGAGCCAGGACAGTTGCACACCCCCATCCTGAGCCCTCCAAAGGTTATCAGCAAGCACAGCCAATGCCGTCTCAGTGCTGTACCCCAGCCTGAACCCAGGCTGAAAAGAGTCCAGGTAATCCACTTCATCCAGGGCCCTCCGAAGTTGAGCACTTATTTTGGCTTTGACTCTGGGATAGGGTACATTCCAGCATGACCTGTGTGAGCTCAAGTCCCTCCTGGCTCCTGCATGCAGCCAAGGGTATATGATGGCCTGGATCCAGGACTGTCAATTCACTTCAGAGGATATGTTGCCCATAGCCTTAAGGAGGTTATGATATACTTGTTCAATAAGAGGTCTTCCCATCCAGATCCAGCAGATTTTGATAATTATTTCCCAGTCTCCAATCTTTCCCTTGGAGGGGAGGCTTTAGGGAAAGTTGTTGAGCAAATTATGGGGATCTGCAAAGTGCCCTGGGGTAAGTAGATTATCTGGGCCCTTTTTAGTCAGGATTCAGGCCTGAATATGGGACTGAAATGGCAGTGGCATATAACCTTTGTCTGGGCCTGAATGGGATTAATGCACTTCTCCTAATCCTACTAGATCTTTCAGTAGCCTTTGTTACCATTAGCCACAGTCTCCTTTGGGACTGCCTGCAAGTGCTGGGAATTGGAGATGCTGTTTTGCAGCAGTTCTGCAGCAGTTCTGCTCCTTTTTGAGCAGATGTTCTAGTTGGTGGTTATGGGGAAAGAGAGAGTGGTCCTATACAAGATGTTGCAAAGTCTGGTTCTCTCCTCCAGGCTATTTAGCATGTACATGAAGCTGCTGGGAAAGGTCACCTGGTGGTTCAGGACAAGGTACCATCAATATACTAACATTATTCAGTTATATTTGTTATCTTGGGCCTGGCAAGAGATAGTGTGAAGACCTCCCCACAACCCAGATTCGAATGCCCCCACCACTGATGTTTCAAAGGGCCCTGAAGGCTTGACTTTTCACCCAGGCCTTTGATGAGGGTGATTGAAGCCCCCTTTTTTCTTTTTCTTTATTCCTATCCAGTTTTGTCATTTCTACCATCTTTATTATTCTTTTTGTATTTTGATGTTTCCTTGTTTTTAAATATTGTTAATAATTTGTAAAGCACCCAGAGTCGCTGGGAGCCAGGCAGCAGATAAATTCAATAAATTGTTTTTGTTGTTGTTTCTCTTTGACTCACGATTACTGCTAGAGAGACAGGTAGGTCCATGGGTTGGTGATCCTTTGCCCAATTTTGGTAGTGTGCTAGTTGCAGCCCTTGTCTGGAGCAGAAAGTCCTAGCTACAGCAATTCATGCTCCCCTTACCACTTGTCTGAACTACTGATACACTCCACGTGGGGTTGCCTTCCAACCCGCAGTACTTCAGAATGCAGTGCTGCTAGGTTATTAACACTATGACCATATTACACCAATTTTGTGGGCCCTGCACTGGCCGTCAATAGATTTCCAGGTGCACTTCAAGTGCTGGTTTTAATCTTTAAAGCTCTTTGTGGTTTGGCACATAGGTACCTTCAAGATCACCTCCTCCAACTAGATACAACCTATCCAAAGCATCCCTCTTGGGAAAAACTACTGCAGTACCCAACCCCATTTCCAGAAAATGAGGATCAAGTCCAGAGGCACTGTTTCTCCATGATGGTCCCAGCCTTCTGGAATGGTCTTCTCTGGAGGTGAGACTAGCTCTATCAATAACAGCCTTACAGAACCTAATTAAAACCAAATTATTCTGAATAATTGGGTATTAATAGGACTTCATGTTTTATGTGATTTATATTATTTAATTTATTTGTAGTTTATCATGAGCATTTTAATTGTTGAACCTTATAACAACTGTTAGAAGTTGCAAGATGTGGTGTGGTCTATACGTTTAATAAAGTACAAGGAGAATGTCTATTTATGCAGTCACTAAGAGTTAATAGGAACTTGATAACAGATAACCAATCAAAATACATTGTTAACAGGATCACTTCCATCCATATGCCTGATGACACTCTTAATAAAACTCCAGAAGATTAGTGAAGTAAGATTTAGCTTTGCAGAATCCATGATAATTTTCCTTCAGAAAGTCTTGTCTCCTTATGCACTCCTGGGGCTGTGCAGTGCTTCAGATTCAAAGACCAAAATCAAAGCAAACAAACACAAAATTCCAAGTGCATGGTGGCATTCATGCAGCATCTGTCTGCAACTCCTGTGTCTACAATGTATAGTCCTAATCATAATTTTTTCTTTGATTACTATTTCTATTAATTTGGCCTGTGCAAGACATTAAGCTAATTGGCCAATAATTTACTGGATCTCCTCTGGGTCCCTTTTTAAAAACTGGTATCTAACTGACTATCTTCCATTCCTCTGTCACAGAGCCTAATTTCAGCAACGTTGTATATTTTTGCTAGGAAATAAGCAATTTCACATTTGAATTCTTTTAAAAGTCTTGGTGGATGCCCTCAGGACCTGGTGATTTCTTGTTGTATAATCTCTCAATATATCCTAGAATAATTGTTATCTCCATTTACTTCCATTGTTTCAATCCCCTACCAGAGAAATCAAAATAGGATCTGTTATACATACCCTGTAATGTAGATGAGTACAAATAATTCATTCAATTTGTCTTCAATTTTCATATACCCCTTGAGAATTCCTACAGTTGTCCACATCTTCAGGCTCTAGTGATTTTTTTCAGGAGTAGTCTAAGTTTAAAGCCAGTTTGGTGTAGTGGTTAAGGCTCCAGGCTAGAAACTGGGAGACCATGAGTTCTAGTCCCACCATAGGCATGAAGCAAGCTGGGTGACCTTGGGCCAGTCACTCTCTCTCACTCTAGGAAGAAGGCAATGGCAAGCCACTTCTGAAATCTTGCCAAGAAAACAGCAGGGACTAGTCTAGGCAGTCGCCAGGAGTCAACACTGACTTGAAAGCACCAAAAAAAAAAAAAGCCTTTAATGAGGCTAGAACTACTCCTCAACATAAAAAATAGATGTGCCTGAATGGCTCTATCCTGCAAGAAGTAATAAGGCATGAGAACAAGAGTTGAGTAATGATATAGCTGCCAAATTATCACATCCTCAGGCCATAAGAACTTAGTCATCAAAAGAGTCTGAAAATCAGAAACTTGAATACCTCTCTGCAGACTGAATTACTAAATATGATAGGCCTACTCCACAAACCATCTAGACAACATATCACAGAGAGTTACCAAGGGGTCTTATAACAGGCCATATCTTAGAAGGTCCCAAACCACTTGGAAAAGTTCCCCCATATGTATGCTTCAATGAATTCCAAAATTTGCTCAAGCTGACCCAACTGCTATAGGGTACAAAGTTAAGCATGACATCTTTCTGCAAATTTGAAAGTATATTTACTATTTTTGTGCAGTTGCTTACAGATTCATTTAAAAAAAAAAAAAATGACTAGGACAGGCATAAAGTTTGGGCACCCTCTCTATAAACCCTCCTTGGGCGTAAATAACAGCTACGAAACATTTGTCACTTCCTAAGTGTCTTTCTGTTCTTGGTTTTGGCATTTTTTTCACTCTTCACTGCAGAACTCTTCTAGTTCTGAAATATTGTTAATATCTCTTGAACATACTACATGTTTGAGACTATCCCTTATATTTTCAATAATATTCCAGCCTGAGGACTGTAAAGGCCATTCCAAAGTCCTTATCTTTTTATTTCTCTGTACTGTAAGCACCTCATCATTAGTAGTATGCTTTGCACCAGCCTCTTACTGAACTGTCCAACCTGTTTCAGTTTCAATTTCGTCACTAACTGTGGGATGTCAGCTTCTAAGATATAGTAATACTTAGTTGAACCAGTTCTTTCCACCAACACAATATTTCCAGTTTGATCAGGGATACTTAACCTTTCGCTCAAGCTGTTTTTTGGAACACAATTTCATTCAATTCCATTTTGCATTTTATGTCTAAAAACAGTTTCCTTTTGTACAAACTTCTTCCATATTGTATTTTTATTTTAATACGCTCATGAAAATAGATATCATCCAAATTTTGTCCATACCTTTACATATATGATATATAATAAACTGAAATTTTTCTCTGTTATTGTGCTTAACAGGAATTTACAACATAAAGGAAAAAAGAGCTGTAAAAACACCGGTTCTGCCCTTTTTTCTGTTTAAGTTTCTCCTGTTGACTGTCTGCTCTAAACCTCTGGCACATTTGAACAGGAATAGGATATGGAGTTCACAAGAAAGCATAAAATGCAAATACAAATATATGTCTAGGTATCAAGTCTATCACTATACCTTTTATCACTATATGAGCAGTGATAAAAGACATGTGAACTTGCGGCATCCTTTGTTTACTATATCTTTACAATGCCATAATCCAGACAATCTTAAACTTACTGAAGAGACTGGAATCTCCTAAAACACAACTGCTTTTAGCATGATTATCACTGCCATTGTTTGAGAAAAATAACACTTCAGATGCTTTAACAATAACAATCAATTGAACAAGATATGGGGGCTTTTTTGATACAGCAAATATCAATAGAACATCATTAATTTATAATAAAAAACTAACACGTCTATGGGAGAACGCAGGTTTAGATACATGTCCAGCATTCTAGACACTTAAACTATTTATTTTATTACGGTCAGAGCTGTGTGTATGTATTTTCAAACAGTGACACAGTAATACTGTAAACAGTAAAACCATTGCTGACATTGGAAAACTATCATGTTAGTCCACTAAAACAGCAGTCAACCATTCCAGATAGGAACAAGGTTAAGCCCATTGGCTTTGATGGCAACTGGAATAGAAAATGATTTAGTGACTTTCTCAGAGGTTTCAGTGGAAATGTCTTTCAGTAGAAACTGTGCAGACTCTGACTCAGGGTGCAGGCCACTGCCTACACCCAACAAAGACTGCACTAAAGATGTTACCTAGCCTGGTAATGAAATGTTTGCAAGAAAACCACCAAGCTCAGAGAACCCCAAGGATCGCAACAAAGACTGCATATAGCAATGTGGATCACCTGCTGTGTTATATTGGGCAGTGCATAGGCCACAGGCCATAAGTTATTATTTTGGTGGCTACATCTAAGCATATGCAATAGCATCTGGCTAGGGAATATTAAGCTACCACTCCACTAGCTTTGAAGGTGGGCCACTGAATCTTACTAGCATAAATGCCTTTCTGTTTGAAGGAGAAAGCATCTTAAATATAAATTTATTGTGTATTTCCTTCAAGAAGAATGATTCTGATGTTAACAGAATGAGAATGAATCTAACTTTAGACATTGTAACACTAATGCAGTCCCACAATATACATTAACTATTATTTATACGGTAGCCATATACTGTATAATTACATATAATAGTGAATTATCTGTTTAAAGACTTTCCACTATTAGCATAATTATGGACCTAAGATGCTATCGAAAGATGTAACTGCATGTCACACTCAGGTTCCTACTTAGCAATTTCTTCCCTAAGCTAGTGAATGCAGTGGTTGGCTCTGTTCACCTGCACTGAAGAAAAATCTGTAAAAAAATCCATAATGCAAAACGTGCCTACTGTAGAACATTTTGTAATATGCTAATTAAGCTTGATTAGCATAATTGAACCAACATCAATGATACAGTAATGGAATCTCATCACTCATTTCCTCACCCTATCAGCTTACATCTAGGTAATTACACAAGATGACCAGATGTGATCATACATTGTTTGGCAATGAAAATTTGCCTTTTCCATTGCTCCCACAGCATTTCACCCTTTGCCTTCCTCTACACCTACTACTTCACTACAATATTGCAGCTCTGTGGTGCTTTCTTCCAAATCATAGCACTACATACTCTACCTTCTGAGATTTTAGAGGCCAGAATACTCTTTCATCATACCCTTTCAGTATACCACTCTACAAAAAGTCTATACAGAATTTCTTAACTACAGGAGGAATTCAAAAACAAATACAATTTGCACACAGAAGTATTTAAAACAATATACTCATCATTAAAATAGAATGGATTAAATGAACAAAGGTAAGAGTTTTCAAACTTTGCTGTGCTAAAGTTTGTGATACCTGTCCTCCAAGAGGGGGAAAAAAACCAATGATTTCTTTTGGCAAATAATAAATTGGTTTGGGCAAGAAAGATATTTACTTTTAATAGTTGGATTTTAATCTGTATCAAATAAAACAATGATAGAACCTTGCAACATTTTAATCAGAAATCAAGAATTTAATTCAAAGCCACTGTTTTCATATTTATTTTATATTTTATTTATTTTATATATCAAATTTGTCACCACCCATCTCACTGAAACAACTCTGGGCGGTTTACAGCAGAGATAAAATCAATTAAAATACAATATAAAACAATATTAATAAATAAATTCCAAGAATGATGGAGAATTGGCAAATAACTCAGGGAGCATCGTCGGGGCGCTACCCACCCCCAGGGATGATTAGAACGCCTATTGTCCCATGCAAGCTGGCAGAGCCAGGTCTTTAATCCTTTCTGGAAAGCCAGGAGGGTAGGGGCCTGCCACACCTCTGGGGGGAGAATGTTCCCAAGGGCGGGGGCAATGGCAGAGAAGACTCTCCTCCTGCCAACATTCTCTCACTGATGGGGTCCGCAACATGCCCTCTCTGCCGACCATGTGGGACAGGTTGATGTAATGGGGGTGATACGGTCCCTCAGGTGACCTGGACCCATGCCATGTAGGGCTTTAAATGTGATAACCAACACCTTGAATTGGACCCGGAAGCAAACTGGCACGCAATGCAGCTCCCACAGCAAAGGTATTATACGTGCCATCCTTGGGGCACCTAATATTATCCACGCAGCCATGTTTTGAACCAGCTATAACTTCCAGATATACTTCAAGCGTAGCCCCAAGTAGAGGACATTGCAATAGTCTAGCCAAGAGATGACCAGGGCATGAGTGACCTACCTTTTAATGAAAAGGCTGAGCTTGCTTAGTTTTGCATAATTCTTGAAATCTGTATTTTATTTTTCAGAATCATTCTTATTTCTCATTTCACATTTATTCTGGATTGGTATCTGCTCTTTAGAGCAGCAACTGTAGAAAATTCTGACTTTGTTGTAGTTTATCCAGGCAAAGCAGGAACAAATGTTGACAGTGATCTACCCTGAGTGAGCATACAATCAAAGCTGGAGCTCTGGAAGAACTCACTCTAGGCTTTGCTTGGACAAGTCAGCTGCCAGTTTGCCAAATAGAGCAGGAGCAAGTTCTGACAGTGATCTTGCTTGTCAGAACTCACTCCTGCTCACTTTAAGTGGACAAAATGGCTGTTGTTGTATTCAGGTAGAGCAGAAGCAAGCTCTGATAGCAATCCTGTTTTGTGTGTGCAAACCCAAAATAATGTGTGCCCTCCGCTCAAATTTGCTTTCAAATTCCAGTGGGAAAAATCCATTTGAAAATCTTTGGATAAGAGAGCCTTCCTAAATGTTATGTATATACCTAAAATATGAGACAACTTTGCAACATCCATTCAGATTTACTAATTCATTTTGAAAATCAGTCTAAGGAAAAATATTCAGAAAGAGAAATTATATTTTTATAAGTTTTCAGTTTTCCCATAAAACCACAAAAAGGCATAGGAATCATCTGTCACTTTTTAAAATTAGTTTGTTAAATTTTAAAATAGAAACAGTAAAAACTAACAAAAATTATAATATTATTCTTAAGAAAATTAAGAAAAAGAAAGGAAAATTAGAAAAAAAGAATGACCAAGGTCAAAAGTGCAAAAACAAAGAAACAAAGAAAAAGATAAAGAAAAAGAATTGACTTCCGACCCTCCCCACAACAGATATAAGTAACAGTATACATCAATCTCTTGCTCTAAGTTTACAACATAACTTTCATTATTACTATAAACCCATATTATTTCTAATAATCAAATCCATACAACATAACTTCATTTTTTTGTTTCCTGCAGAAAGTCCCAAAAAAGTTTTCAATTAACATTAAAATTACACAATGTCTTTTCTCAAATCAAACATCAACTTCACCATCCGTTCTTCCCTTGTAGATAATATCATATCCTTCCACCTTTGTACATAAAAACCTTACTGCTGTTATCATATATAAGAACAAAATTCCATAAATTTAATAACAAATGTATTTTAACCTTAGTCAAAAATAAATTCATTTTATAATCCACCTTATCATTTTCTCTAAAAAAAAAAAAAAAAGCAAATGAAATCTCTCCCCCTTCATCCACGGATCCTTAAAACCTTGTCATTCAATCCTGGTCACCAAAAAAAAATCACCGAAAAAATCCCATTAGTAATTACCAAAAACCTCAACATATATATTAATCATAATCAAATAAGTTCACTTTGTAAACCTTCTGTTTACTTTTTAAAGTTTAAAAGCTTAAACTTTAATCCTTTCAAATAATGTCCCACAAGTTGATTCCCTCATTTCTCCTTGTCTTTTCCCAGAAACAGACCCAGTAATTTCTCTTTGTCTCTTCCCAGGAACAACCTCACCAGTTCCACACATTCCTTTTGCAAATCCAAGATAAAAAGTATTTCCAAGTCATTCTTCTTTTCCATTATTTATATGTCCCCTTTGATCGTTGTAACATCAGGTGGTTTCATTTGTAAATCCATTCTGGCATCTTTTTCCATATCACTCTTATCCTCTGACATTTTTAAATCCATTTTCAAATCCACAGCATCTTTGTTCATGCTCTCTTCATAATCCAGCATTTTTTTAAACTCCAAATCCACATTCAAATCAATCTCCACCTCCATTTCAAAATTAGCCATCTTATCCAATCTTTCCTCTATCACTTTTTCAAGGGACTTGAATTTAGCACCTAATTCATCAAACACTGACTGGAGTAAACTTAAAGAAGCTGTTTTATCTTCTATTGGCTGCTCCAAAGGGCCTCTTCTAGCCATTTCCCTGCCCAAAGCAAGCAATTGTAGGTATTGTATAAGTGAAAGTAAGCAGACAGTTCACGCCCTCTGGTGCCTTTCACGCTGTAATTACAGGCAGGCACCAGCAAAAAATACACAAAGGGCTCAAATTACTATCTGTTTTGAAGATCCAGCCAATCAACAAGCATATCACAGAAAAACAAAAAATTTCCCCATAGAATAATCAAATCCAATTAATACAGATGGAGTTTTGTAAAATTAAACTTTTAATAAATAAATCTTCCCCTTTCACCATAAGAAACTTTTATATTTTTTTGTATTCTCCTTATCTTCCAGCTTTTTGCAAATCGCTCAAATACAATAAAACTCTAATTCTTCTTTTAAAGTTATAGTCCCAGAAATAATGAAAAAACACCAAGAGAATTACTTATCTGTTGCAAAGAAAAGTCTCTTACGTTGAAAAATAATTATATTCCAAAGCAATTTAGAAATGGGGTTTGGACGGCTCTAGTGTCCATATTTAGGCTGCACCACAGCTGTGAACGAAGATGGATCCCCTGTCTCCCGGCTACTCACTTGCAAGCCATTCACAGAAGCTTCCGTCTCTGCATTCCATTAGCTTACGAGGAATGGCTGTCCCAGAGACCGAATGAGTTGATTTCTTGCTTCCTCCTTAATCCGGAGCAAGTTGGGCGGCCAGCACTTGCTACCAGCCACCAATCCAGCTGCAGTGCTATCTCCCCTCTCACAGAGATAACTAAGCCACCACTGTCCCCACCAGAAGCCAATGGGATAATCAGTCACGTCTGATCCATAAATCATTTATTTTTCTTTGACCTAAAGAATACACACATACCTATCACCGTATTCACTTTCAAGGAAAGAATATTAAGTGCAGAAAAATAATAAGTAGTAATAAGCAAAAGAAAGTAAAGGCAGGAGGTAAGAGAAAAGAAAATGAAATTGATTAAATCTAGTTTACACCAGGATTCACTAAACTTCTTCATACCTTTCCATCCTGGAAACCAACCTTTTCTCTATCACATCTGTACACTAAATCATGCATTTCCTTTTGTTCTTTAAAATGTTCATCCTTCTTTTTGAGGACCTGCTGCTCGCTAATAATGATAAAACTCCAAAACTAAATACAAAGAGAATATACAAAATAAATTTACAGTTTGGAAGCAGTTACATTAGATAAACTGGATGTTCCATAAAATGCAAAATTAAAGAATATGAAATGAACATTAGGCTTTGAAAATCAGATCAGTCAGCATTAGATGAACACTGATCATAAATACTAAATCACAGACAGAGTTGGTGAACATCAACATCCGGCACAATGCCACAGATGGTTTACTAGAATGATTAGAGAGGCAACAAAAATGTAAACACATCCAAATAAACAGGGAGAAAGGTTACTCACTATTACCTACATGGCAGTTAGAAACTGATTGTGGAGATTCCATTCCAATGAACACTGAGAATATATTATAAGGATATGACATCTCCTATCAAGCTCAGTTTCAGATCTGTTCTGAAGCAGCATAGCTAGTAAAACACAACATATATTCACTATCTCAGATTACCCAGGAGTCATTTCATCAATAAATAGCTGTAAAAACCTAACCCTACAGTTTTTGCATTCATTCTTCTTACTTTTTTTCCTTTGCTTAAGAGAATAATGCATTCTTCTGATTGTAAGATACAGATGCAGTTTTCATGCAGGTTAAACAAGCTACTCCATCATTCCATAAGTAAACCATTTCCATATTTTAACATTTCTCCAGTTACACCTCTACAACTGCAGCCTTACTATTTAATATTCTAACAACATTTATAACTTCCTTTTCACTGGACAATAACATTCATAGCATTCATTTCAATTCCACTCTTCAACATATCATTATCCTTCCCCTACAAATCTCAAATATTATTTTTAGGATTACCTTGCCTCAGAGTCATCCCAAATAAATTCAACACTCTACTGGATGCTCTCTTTTAATCTCGCCATTCTGCTATCTTTGACTATATTCTGTACAACCATTTTTTCTACATAACAAGTCATACAAAATCTTTTGTCCTTACTTTTGCAGACATGATTCTTACATGCATTGTTTTCTTTGTCAGGTTCGGTCAGCACGGGGCTTCAGGGAAGCACGGGGCTTCAGGGAAGCTCGCAGCCAGACCACGCGGAATCCACCGGCGGTAGCTAGCGGGTAAAAGAGGAACCGAAAGCGCCGCTAATTAACGGGCCACCTGCGCCCAGCCAAACAGGAAAACCGCAGCGGAAGCTTTTAACTATAAACTGATAACGGCGCGAGCCAGCAATGAACGGGGCCGCAGGCAGCGAAAAAAGATTGCAACGCAGCACAGAACCCGCGGGCTTGCACGTAACGGGGAGGAACCAACCCAGCCGGAGGGCGACTGGCAATCAAGGACAATAGACCCTGACCGATCCTGCCATCATGAACAATCAAGGGGGATTATTGGGGGCCCATAATCCGCAGCTGCAACGTGATCGCGGGGCGGGAAAAAGCGCGGGAAGGGGGAATATAACAAGTGATGCAATTGTACCAAGCCAGTCCTGGCTTTGCTTGTGACTACTACGTTACGCATGAGTAAACCTTCTTTGTGAACCACACGTGTCACGAGAGTTTCTCTGTCGAACGGGGCAAACCTTACATAAAGCCAGGACTGACCGTTAGCGCTTCCCGGTACCACCGAGGAGCGTTTCCTTTTCCAATACAGGCATGACCAGCGACGAGGAATCCGTGGGTCAGCTGGAGCACGAGGAACCCAGGCTCGAGGAGGGACGGTCGGAGCCACCCGGGAGCGACGGGACAGCGGCCAGGACCGGGCGCCCTCCAGCCGAGCGGTGGTCGATGGGCGTGAACCAAGGGCCAGACGGTTCAGGCGTCACGATGACCCGAGGTTCAGGATCCCGGAACCGCGAGTGGGACGAGAAGTTCGCCCGACTAGAGGAGAGAGTCGAGCGGCGCCTAGACGCCATGGAGGCGATGCTCCAGACCCTGCTACAGAGAGTGGGACCACCTGCGGTGAGCGAGGGGGCGAGCAACAGGGGTGGCGGTCCGGCACCTCAGCCGGCACCGCCCACGACGCCCCGGTCGGTGGACCGACGGGCGGCAGACGCCCTGAGACTTCGAGGTATCACTGGGAAGTTCTCAGGGGACCCTGAACAGCTGCCGCACTTTTTGACGCACGTTAGGGGGTTCATGCAGAGGGGTGGTCACCTATTCGCTAGGGACGAGGATAGAGTATCCTACGTGGCCGAGCTGCTAGATGGTCAAGCAGCTAGCTGGGTGATCAGACTATACGATGCCAACGCGGCGGAACTACGGAGTTTCCCGGACTTCATGCAGGCGCTCCGGGACAGATTCGAGGACACACTGAGCGCCAAGCAGGCGGAGGACGACATCCTGCAATTCAGACAGCGGGGCAAGTCGGTATCAGAGTACGCCCTGGAGTTCCGGAGATTGGCAGAGAAGCTCACGGACTGGCCGGAGTCCCTGAGGGTGAAGTATTTTAAGAGGGGGCTCAATCCAGAGATCCTGGAGCGGGCACTGGGGCGGGACGACCCGTCCACAGTGAAAGATTGGATCTGGCTGGCCGGAACGGCGGAATCAGCGTGGCGGCAGATCCAACAGAGCGCGAGGCGACGGGACCAGACGAGGGACCAGCCGAGGGAGAGAACCCCCAAGGAAAGGCGGAGCAGTCGGCGGCAGTCCACCGGGGTGCGAGAGGCGACCAGAGCCCCGAACCTGTGCTTCCGGTGCGGAGGCAGAGGCCACCGAGCGGCGCAGTGCCCGACGGAGCGGGAAGGAGCCCCACCACGGCCTGAAGTCAAGCCCCCGCGTGCGACCGGGAAAAGGGCCGGCGACCGACCGCGGAAGGGGGCAGTGGCGGCGGTGACCGAGAAAGGACGCGGGGGGTGGTCAACCCCGGATACGGCGTCCTCCAGAGAGGACTCGGAGCCGGCGGGAAACGAGGCGCGTTCGCACTGAACGGCGTCCCAATGCGAGCAGAGGAGTCGAGGCGCGCGGACCCAATAGGAGATGAGGACTGCCCTCCGTTCCGGGTGAGAATACACATCCGGGGGGTGAGATCCGGAGGGGAGGCACAGCTGCGGGCGCTACTGGACTCAGGCTGCACCCACTGCTTGATGCACCCAGCTGTGGTCTCGGGGCTCGGACTACAGCTGAGGCGACTCCGGGAGCCCATTGCATTCAGCCAGCTAGACGGCACGCTGGCGGGGGGGGGGGGCCAGCTCAGTATTACACCGAGCCGGTCCAGATGACGATCGGGAGTCACTGGGAAGAACTGAGATTTGTGGTGGTCCCGGTGGCTGACTACGCGGTGGTACTCGGCTTGGCGTGGCTACGACAACGGAACCCACGGGTCGACTGGACGGCGGAGGCAGTGTGGTTCGTGGTCAACAGGCCGGCGAAGTGCGAGAGCCGAGGGGACCGAGCCGTGGAGACGGGTGCGGCCGCAACCACAGACGGGCAAGTGGAGGATCCGGGACACCGGGAGACGGGGCGAGAGCAGACGGAGCCTGAGACCCGGCCGGCAGCAGCAGCAGCAGCAGCGCCGGGACCCCGGAGACCCGCAACGATCCCGAGGCGTGGGGAGGCAGCGGCGACTGGCGAGACAACCGCAAAGAGAGAGGCCGGGCCCGGGGAACCCACGACGGGCGGCGGAATCCCGAGGCAGTATCGAGACCTGGCGGCAGCATTCGGGGAGAAGGAGTCCGACCAGCTCCCACCACACCGGCCCAGTGATTGCGCCATCGAGTTAGAGCCAGGGGCGACCCTGCCTAAGCCGAAAATGTACTCCCTGTCAAGGAGAGAAATGGGGGCTCTGCGGGAGTTCATAGACAAGAACCTGGCGCGGGGGTTCATCCAACCCGCGAAGTCGCCATTAGCGGCCCCGGTACTATTCCGGGAGAAGGATGGCTCGCTTCAAATGTGCGTGGACTACCGGGGGCTGAATGCAATCAGCACGGAGTACAAATACCCCCTCCCCCTGATGAAGGACTTGATGTCGCATCTGTCTAAGGGGAGGGTGTTCACAAAACTGGACTTGCGCGAAGCTTACTTCAGAGTCAGGATCCGCGCAAAAGATGAGTGGAAGACGGCGTTCAACACGCCGCTCGGAAGCTACCAGTTTTCCGTGATGCCGTTCGGATTAAAAGGGGCCCCGGGGGTATTTATGCAGCTAATAAATGAGGTGCTGCACGACCTACTCTATCGGGGCGTCCTGGTCTACCTGGACGACATCCTCATCTACACCGAAACCCTGGCGGAGCACGTGAGCCTGGTACGCACGGTGCTCCAGAGACTGCTGAAGGCACAGCTGTACGCAAAGCTATCGAAATGCGAGTTCCATCGAGAGCAACTAGACTACCTCGGCTACCGAATATCCAGCCGGGGAATTGAGATGGACCCGGCGAAAGTGAAGGATGTCCTGGGCTGGGAAGCGCCGCGAACCAGGAGGCAACTCCAAAGCTTCCTAGGGTTTGCGAACTTCTATAGACAGTTTATCCCGAACTTCGCCCAAATCGCCCTTCCCCTAACCGACCTGAAGACCAAGGGCACTGGGAGACCCCCCAAGCCCAGCATGGCACTTGCGTGGACTGCAGAATGCCAGGGGGCGTTTGAGGAGCTAAAACGGCGGTTCACAGCGGAGCCGATCCTGCGCCATCCTGACCCAGATCGGCGGTTTATAATCCAAGTAGATGCATCAGACGTGGCAACGGGGGCAGTCCTGCTCCAGCCCAGCCCGGAGGGGGCCATCCACCCATGCGCCTACGCCTCCCGCAAATTCACCGAGACGGAGAGAAGGTGGATGGTGTGGGAGAAAGAGGCGTACGCAGTCAAGTGGGCACTGGCCACGTGGAGGCATCTACTGGAGGGGGCAGCTGAACCGTTCGAGGTGTGGACGGACCATAAGAACCTCGAGGCCCTGAAGACCCCGCGTAAGCTATCCCCCAAACAGGCATGGTGGTCCCAGTACTTCGGGAGGTTCAGGTTCACACTAAAACACATCCCCGGGAAGCGCAACTTCCTAGCAGATGGACTGTCTCGCATGCCCCAGCACGCCAGCCTACGGGAGGAGATCGTGGACTCCATCATCCCTGCCAGCAGACTGGCTGCAAAGGCGGTGACCCGAAGCCAGACCAAGGGGGAGCGACGGGACGCGGCGCCTGAAGTAAGGCGAGGGTTCGCGGAGGCGGCGGAGCGGGATGCTTGGCTCAAGCAGAACCGAGAGACGCTAACCTGCCAAGAGGGGTTGTGGTGGCACGAAGGAAAGCTGTACGTGCCCGAGGGTTGCCGACGGGAGGTCATGGAAAGAGCCCACGACAGCCGGAGCGCGGGGCATTACGGCTTCGTAAAGACGCTCCACTTAATCCGGCGGCAATTTTGGTGGCCCACGCTCCGTAAGGACGTGGAGGCGTACTCGGGGGGTTGCCCGGTGTGCGCAACGGCGAAAGGGGCCAAAGGCAAACCTAGAGGGCTACTCTAGTCGGTAGCGGAACCCGACGGCCCATGGCAAGAGGTCGCCATGGACTTCATAGTAGAGCTCCCGGAGAGTAAGGGGAAGACCGCCATTTGGGTGGTTACGGACTTATTCTCTAAACAAGCGCACTTTGTAGCGTGCCGGCGAGTCCCCACGGCAGAGGGGTTGGCAAGACTGTTCGTGCAACATGTTTACCGGCTCCACGGCGCGCCCCGACGGGTCGTCAGCGATCGGGGCGGCAACTTCATCGCGCGGTTCTGGAGGGAGTTCCTGAAGCGGGTGGGGACGAAACAAGCCCTTTCTTCCGCGGCGCATCCGCAGACGGACGGAGCCACGGAACGCCTGAAAGGTGCGCTCGAACAGTACCTGCGCTGCTACGTGGGGCACCAACAGGACGATTGGGCAGAGCTACTACCATTCGCGGAAGTGGCATACAACAACGCCGTCCACAAGAGTACCGGGTTCTCTCCGTTCAAAGTAGCCACCGGGAGAGACTTCGTCCCCATGCCGGAGTTGCCTCAGCCGGAATCCCAGATCAACTCCCTGGACGCCTGGTTCGCCCAAATCGACGCGACCCGGCGAGCGGCGCACGCGGCATTGCAAAGAGCCAAAGCCGACTACAAGAAACACGCGGACCACAAGAGGCTCCCCGAGGAGCCGTGGAAAGTGGGGGACCAGGTGTATCTGTCAACCAAAAACCTAAAGACGCAACAGGCATCGAAAAACCTCAGCCCGAGGTTTGTGGGGCCGTTCCCCATTGCAGAGGTCATCAATCCAGTAACCGTCAGGCTGACGCTCCCGAAAAGCCTCGGAAGGATCCACCCGGTGTTTCATTGCAGCCTGCTAAAGCTGCACCAGCCGGGGAACGCCTGGCACAAGACAGAGGGAGTGCCACCACCCATCATGGTCGGGGGGGAGCAGCATTTCGAGATCAACCAGATACTGGACGCCCGGAGGCACAAGGGGCAGACCCAGCTCCTAGTGCAATGGAAACATTTTCCCAAGTCCCACAGCGAATGGGTGAGTAAAACCCACATAAGGGCACCGGACCTAGTGCGGGACTTTTACAAGAAATACCCCGGGAAGCCGAAATAGAGCCGGGGGGGGGAATTGTCTTCAGGGGGGCGGTATGTCAGGTTCGGTCAGCACGGGGCTTCAGGGAAGCACGGGGCTTCAGGGAAGCTCGCAGCCAGACCACGCGGAATCCACCGGCGGTAGCTAGCAGGGAAAAGAGGAACCGAAAGCGCCGCTAATTAACGGGCCACCTGCGCCCAGCCAAACAGGAAAACCGCAGCGGAAGCTTTTAACTATAAACTGATAACGGCGCGAGCCAGCAATGAACGGGGCCGCAGGCAGCGAAAAAAGATTGCAACGCAGCACAGAACCCGCGGGCTTGCACGTAACGGGGAGGAACCAACCCAGCCGGAGGGCGACTGGCAATCAAGGACAATAGACCCTGACCGATCCTGCCATCATGAACAATCAAGGGGGATTATTGGGGGCCCATAATCCGCAGCTGCAACGTGATCGCGGGGCGGGAAAAAAGCGCGGGAAGGGGGGAATATAACAAGTGATGCAATTGTACCAAGCCAGTCCTGGCTTTGCTTGTGACTACTACGTTACGCATGAGTAAACCTTCTTTGTGAACCACACGTGTCACGAGAGTTTCTCTGTCGAACAGGGCAAACCTTACATTCTTCTCCCCAGTCTCTGTCACTTCACCATTCTGCTAAGCACTGGTTTCCATACTTTCCATTAGCATAACTCTGGTTTCTTTCATTTTTTTCTTTTTCTTCCATGTCCATTTCCAGGACCCACTCCTAAGATTAAATTCTGACATTACCAACAGCTCTATGCCACATTCATAACTTCTCATCATCTCCCTATTCTTTACTAATCCTTTCAAGCTTTCATTACAAACCTTCAGATCAATCATGCTTTTAGAATAATTCCTTTGTAATGTGTATATATGAACAGAGTTATGTTTAACCATATACTTGAAAAAGGACTTTTTTGTAAACAGGAAATACTTGAGTTAAGGAGACAGCAACAGGTTAATGCCTCCTTAACACAATATTTTCCTCAGACTGTGGGACTGTGTGGCTACTGTGCAAATCCAGGAAAAGGTGTCATCAACAGGTACAGCACTTTTCCAACTGCACATCTCTAGATTACCTCCTACCACCCACCATGGCTTTCACAAAATATCTTGTTTTAGTAAAATCCAAAAGGAGGCTAGTTACTTGCCTAAGCTTATCTATGCTCTAACAGTAAAGACACAGTATGGTTAATTTTAACATTTTGGCCAATATTCCACAAACAAAAAAATATAACCTGCCTCCCAACGTTTATAATGTTGTATAATATATAACATATATATTATGAATGCTCTATCTAGGATTTGACAGATTAAGTAGATGGAATTGAGAGATACACCATCTTTCAGCAAGGGAAAAAAGTTATCAGTTGATGAACATTCTGGAAAATCTAGGAATATATAACTCATTTATCTGGTGAAAATTAAACAATGTAAGCAGAAAAATAATCCAAGACAATTCTGTTCTCTTTGCTAGAGAATATTTAAAATGTCTTAAAATATATGATTTTGGTGATCTGATTAAATGTAGTTCTATCCTTTTAAACTGTAAGAATAAAATAATTTTATTCTATATAGTGTTCTTATAAACCTACTGAAAAGTTGTTTTATGTCTGTTTGTCTATCTATCCATTTATTCATCCATCCACTTGTTCTTTTTCTCTCTAAATTTCTACTATACCTTCTTCGGCCATACTGAACCAATTTGGGAAACTAAAGGCCCTCAGACTTTGTCTGAACCATAATTCTTACCAATTCTATTCTTAGTATTACTGGTTAAGATCCCGTAGATACATAATTCAGCAACAACTGTAAGGGTACAGATTTCTATCTCTTCTAAATATGATGCACAACATCACAGTCAGCTACTAGCATCATCAGCGAACTCTCAGGAAAGACTGGCATTGCCCTATGAAGATAATAGTGAACAGATGGCAGCAGCTAGACTATTATTATGATCTAGATCAGTGTTTTTCAACTTTGGCAACTTTAAGATGTGTACAGGTAGTCCTTGACTTACGACAGTAACTGGGACCGGAATTTCCATCGCTAAGTGATACGGTCATAAAGCACAACATCATGTGACCACATTGCTTAGTGACGGCAATCCCAGCACTCCCCTTTCCCATCGTTAACTGAATTCCACCAGTCGTTAGCCGAAGACCCAGCCAATCCAAGCCATTCCAGGCTTGGTCCCTCCCAGCCGACCCTCAGTAAGGTAAGGGATTGCTTCCGCTTCAACTCTCCCCACCCGCCTAACTAACCCCCCTGCCTAACTAACTGCCCCCCCCATCTCTGCCCTTTTGGCTGCTCTGCACTCTGCCTTGTGAGGCAGTAAGCAGCCCTAGAACTGCACAGCTCTGGGGCTGCTTGCTACACTGCGGCTTAGGGGCTTCTTGGCGCACTACGGCTCTAGGGCTACAAGAAGCTGCAGCTGCACCTGCCCCTGGAAGCCTCAGCAGCCCCAGCCCAGCAGCATAGCGCAAAGCTGCCGCACTTTGAGAAGCCCCAGAAGTGTGGCACAAAGCCAGGAAGCCCCAACAACATAGCACAAAGCCACAGCACCCTGGGAAGCCCCAGCAGCACAGCGCAAAGCTGGGAAGCCCCAGTGATGCAGCACAAAGCCGCAGTGCCCTGGGAAGCTGCAGCCCCCCCAGCCGCAGTCGCTTTCACTACCCTGCACTCCAAGGCCCCTGCTGCCCTGCACTCCACCGTCTCAGTTGACCTTTGACATCTTCTTGCTCCCACTGCTAACCAGGCATGTCCGCCCTGGGCCTTCATGAGACAGCTGTTGGCCAAGTGAGACCATCTTTCCCAAGTCTTGTGAGGAAACCGCCATGCGCAACCTTGGGAAGGTCATGTGGCTAGCAGCTGCCTCACAAAGGCCCAGGCTGGGCATGCTTGGTCAGCAGTGGGAGCAAAAAGATGGCAAAGGTCAGCTAGGGCAGCAGGGGCTGTGGAGTGCAGGGGGCCAAAAGGGCACAGATGGGGGGGAGATAGGCAGGTGGGGGGAGTTGAAGCGCCCCTGCAGTCATAAGTGCGGGTGGGCTGCCAAGTGCCTGAATTTTGATCACATGACTATGGGGATGTTACAATGGCCATAACTTCAGGGACCAGTTGTAAGCCCCTTTGTTTAGTGCCACTGTAACTTCAAATGGTCACTGAACAAATTGTTGTAAGTGGAGGACTATCTGTAGACTTCAACTGGCTGGGGAATTCTGGGCGTTGAAGCCCACACATGTTATGTTGCCGAGGTAGAAAAACACTGGATGCAGGCCCATTACAGTTTAAATAATGCAAATAACTTAAAATGGGGGGAGAACAAGATGGTGACATGCTAACAGCTCCTCTCAGAGGTTCTCTTTTCCTGAAATTACCACCAAAGAAAAGGTCAAGAAATTGCCCTGGCAGAAACCAGCAACAGGCAGGAAAACAAAAAACAAATTAACAACATATGCAATTGCACTATGCTTGAAAACTCAGACTGGTAGGTCAAGTATTTTCTTGGGTCCTGGGCTGAAAATGAGTGCCAGCAAAACTTAGAAATATGTTTGCAAAGGTTAAACATTAACACAGAACAATTTATGTCTCTCTTAAACCCCTAATTACTTAATGCAGAGTTGGGAAACCATAGGAGATAGAAGAACCTAGCCAAGCTGAGTTGATCTTGAAAAGCTATGCAGGGCCAGACAAGGTTAGCAGTTGGACAAGAGACCATCAATTGTATTCCTAGTAGCTAGACTGCAATGTAAAAAAGCTATTCACCCTGTACTGCTGTCAAGAATGCAACATGGCTGTGTTCACGTAGTCTCCAAGAATTGAACTTGATTCAGGGGAGACTTAACCTTTTACCTGATAACAGAATCTCATTCAGGAACTGAATCTGATTCCTCACCAATCCAAATGTTATGGGACAGAGCTTCAAAGGAAGCTTCTGCTTCCCATAAGCAGGAGTAATCAGTATCTCCTAGCCCTCTCCTGCATAGAAAAAGAGTAAATATTTAAAGTGAAAGGGGACCACAGCCGTCTATTCATTCTGAACAGAATATTTTTCTCAGTTACATCATTCTTCACTACTCCTGCTTACAGAAATTAGAAGAAAAAAAGAGCAAGTAACAGCAGATCTGTACTTCTGAGCTTTTCTCAAGGTAAGCTTCAGCATCAACCACTCTTTGCCTTTTCTGCAAAACAAATCTATACAGCAGATGAGGAATAGCCATGTCTGAGATGATACAGAAAAATACTTGCAAGCCTGGCTCACACTGCAGGGAAGTGGGCAGTAGATTTGTCTGAAGCCAAACCCCACCCTAATGTAAAGTGGCTGCTTCTTAAGTATTCAGAAATTTTGACTATCTAAACTGTCAACCAAAATCAGCCACTGGTTTTAACAAGCCACTACCTCATTAGAATTTCACTGGTTCCCAGTCTATTTCTGATATCAGCACAATGCCCTGATTACATACATAAAAGCCCTAAATTGTTTGGGACAGACCATTCAAAGTTCTACCTTGCAACTTGCCAGGCCTTAAAGATCCTCTGAAAAGATTCTTACTTGTATCCAATCAATTTCACAGGCATTTGACAGGGATGTGTGGAATAAAAGGAACACCCTTTCTTCAGTACTTTTATCTCTTTCCTTAATGCTTTTCCACTGCCATGTGAAGATTTTCTTGTTCAGACAGGATTTTGTCCTATTAAATTAATATATTTTCTCCTGCTGATTGAAGATATTATTTAATTTATTTAATTTCAAGGCTGCCTGTCAGAATCCTCACAATCGATCACTTGGACTGGTAGTTTGCTTGCTTCGTTTCTGACATTACAGTGAAGGGGAGGAAGGGAAGGAAGGTTGGAAGGTTAACCGTTAGGCACAGATGGACTATTATCTGGCTCTCAGGAATGCCCAAGGTCGTACCAACATGAGAACCGGAGAGAATCTTCAACATGTGCAAGAGAGATTCAAAGACAGAAGGGGGGGTGAAATGGGAGTGAGGTAAAACTAAGTTTTGGTGCGTGCAGGACACAGCTCCAGCTATGCTTCTAGAGCTGTTCACTACTTTCCAATAAATGAACTTTCCTTTGAACCTGCCTTGGTTTCAATGAGAGTTGCTTTCATTGGGAACTGAGTACCGCGATTCTTACACTGCCCGACTCCTTAACAACTCTGGGCTGCTTACAATTAAAAGCAATTAATTTTTTCTTTGGGTTTTAGCTGCTTTTTAACTGCTAATTTTATTTGCTCTCTATAATAATGGGTAAATAAAACATTAGAAAGAGGAAGTCTGGCTAATTACAGCCTCATCTATTTGAATATGCTTATGTAGATGAATACCTTTCCAGGCATGCAGGAGAGGGCTGGGATTGATGGGGGAGGGAGCAATCTCTGCCACTCTACATCACCTTGGAGGACAGACTTGCAAGTTGCTCCACATGCCTGCAAATGCATTTCTTTCTGCAGCTGACAAGAGGAATTTAGGATCTGTGGGAGGATTCCATTTGGGAAAAGATGCTTCCTTTGAGGCTCTGTAAGACCAATGGATAGGGCCATGCCAGCAGGCAGAGATTTTCCACTCCTACTACAGAGCATATCCAGGTTATTATGTTTGGTAGCAGCAAATCTGACAAGCAACAGCTCTGGATCCAAATAAATGATATACGAAACAACATAATTATAAAACACTAGACTTAGACATCCTATACCAGGACTTTGAAGCTTTGTTTAGTACTAAGGGACCAAGAAGCCTACACACAGAAATGAACATGAGATTTGGATTCAGAGGCACTTGAGGGCTGGCTGAACAAGAAATATCTTTGCTACAGTTTGAACTGCATTTTGTATTGGCATTCCCCACCCACCCCTCTCCAGAAATTAAAATTAGTTAGCAACAAAAAATAATTCTGTATAAAAAAGCATAATTCTTTTGCAGTAGGTATTACTTTTTCCTGCTGGCCAATTTGGCAATCAGCACATCTTCCTTTAAGACTATGAACCATCATTTTAAAAAAACAAACAAAAATCACCAGTAGACCGCCAAATAGGTCTAAAATAGATATCTACACTGCAAAGTTGTTTTACAACTTTCTCATCCTCACATCTACTTCTAACATACAATACATATTAATAATGTATTGCAATGCAATGTTGTTAGAAGCAATATCCTTTCAGCCAGAATTTGTCCAAAGCAAACTTATCACTAATATAAATAACATATTCATACAAAACCCTCGAAAAAAATAAGTAGAAATCTTGGAGAAAAATAATTATTGCATACTCTCCTCTCCTGAAAATCCATTTTTTGTCTTCTGAAGTTTTTTTAATGAAATATTACGAAGTATCTTTCAGAATTATAAATAATGTATGGTATTTTATACATTGAAATTTCTACCCAACCCCCCCAAGGATCTCCCTAAAATATGCAATAGGAAGACTATTCCACACGAAATCGTTATAATTCTTACATAGTAACTTGCAAGGGCAAGATACATTTCAGGCTAACGGGGTGCTGCCACTTGCCTCCCAAAGAAAGAAGGATTCTTATTCATTTTCATAGAGATTGGGAGATCTTGTCATATCCTGCTAGCCTGACTAGCCCTGAAAAGACTGGGAGAGCAGTGGAGTAGGCAGTCGTCCATTTATTCCTATATGCTGGAAACAAGAAATTAACTGTCCTGCTTGCCTCGAATAACAGAGCATATTTAAAGGTTTGACACTGTAAAATATTACTTTTGCCTAGTCTTGCCAGTCTTTCCTAAAGATACACAAAAGAGTAACACCAAGGAACTGAAAGAAAATACTGTACAGTCTACTAAAATATAATTCCAAATAATATAAATTATATTTCATTTAATTGCTCTATTTTTATAACTTATATAAACTACTTTCGTGGATCCCAGATACAGGCCATTGAGAAGCAATCACTACCACATGTCAGGTGCAACCAAAAAACCTGACACTACAGGATGCTACAGAAAAGTAATCTTTACAAAGTATATGACTCCACCATAAAATCCAATAAAAAAGAAAATAGATATGGATCTCCTGGTAGTTTGCAACTGATCAGCAAATATTTTTAACTCTCAAATATTTAACATTAACTTCAAACTGATCTTCCACCTTAAAAAATATTGCTGAAATAATACGTGTACATGACAACCTGAAGTGAATTTTCCTGTTAAATGACTATGACCTCTGCCAAGCTGTACTTCTTAAAATGAATTCCTCATCCCAGAAATAAGAACTACCTTTTGCCTCAGGCTTCAAGTACTGAATTGTGGCATAAAAAATAAACAGATCCTAGAAGTCTTGACAACATATATTGAAATACGACGTCATCAGGGGCCCAGTGCTATACCACATGCTGTATCAACCACAGTCTGAAACTAAAATTTGGTTCTAGAAATAGTTTATATAAGAAAAATAGCACTTCTATTACCAGTAACTCCTCTAATTTGAAGAGATCATTAGGAAGCTGGGTTTTTTTCCTTTCAAAAACATGCATATACAGACATGATTAATATCTGCTTCAATAATCAGTAATTATTCCATGATAGTCTTGTATATGAACACAATAAAAGTAAAATAGTGAAGTTTTGTTCAAGATTAGCAAAACAATTTTGTTATATATAATTTAATCACAGTATAAAGATGCAGTGTAGTGGTTAAGATATTTGACTACATCTAGGTTCAAGTCCACCCTCAAGCATACAAGTTGATTACATTACTTTGGGACAGTTACTGGCCCAACCTATTCCACAGAGCTGCCGCTGTGGGAAAAAACTGATTACAATGCCTTGAGCTCTTTGAGGAAATTTAGACTATAAAAATAAGAAATAAATGTAAGGGAATCTACTGTATAATTAAAATTCTTATAGATTAAAATCAGTAGTCTGACTATGTGGTAATACAGTTTACCAAAAGAACCAGTTAGTATAGAATAAATACTACAGAAAAATTAGAAATTATAAGCAGAGTGTAGTGTAAAAAAAACCCAGATACATATGATTATATCTATTAGCAACAGCTATGAAACTGTACAGAGTTAAAAGGAAAAACAATAATGCAGTCCTCTATTTGCCAGTATTATACCCTTGCTTTAGAAACACAAAACAAGAGTAACTACTGGTAGAAAAAGCTTGGAAAACATTATTGATGAATAACTATTGGGTGAAAATGATAAAATAATATGGGAGTTTACTAGACAATGATGTTATTTAATCTGCAAAGTAGTCTATATGTTCACTTAAAAATCTATTAATTGTTGTACAGACTGCATGGATTCAGAAATAGTAGGGTGATCATTCTTCATCAACAAGGTAAAGTTAATTTACAGAATTAAAACATTAGGGCAAAGCATTTGAAAGGGGTGTTTCACAAAGCATATAAGCATACTCAAAGCATATATCTCAAATAATTAAAGCAGTCCTTCCAGCAATCCTCTAGAAGGCCCATCACAATTCTTACCCAATTATCTGTACATTCATGTGCAATCACTACAGGCATATCTCAGAGATATTGCAGGTTTGGTTCCAGACCACCGCAATAAAGCAATATTGTAATAAAGCGAGTCACACAATTTTTTTTTGTTTCTCAGTGCATATAAAAGTTATGTTTACTCTATACTGTACTCTATTAAGTGTGCAATAGCATTATGTCTAAAAAAAAACAATGTACATACCTTAATTTAAAAAATTCTTAAAATAAAACAATAAAGTTTGCTACATTGGTTGACTCTTCCTTTCGTGAAAGATTTCTCTATAGCATGTGATGCTGTTTGACAAATTTAATAAATAAAAATAAAAAATAAATGCAATATCAACAAAGTGCAATAAAGCCAAGCACAATAAAACGCGATATGCCTGTACTTCTACTGAGACTGTCAGCAAAGTGAAGTGGCTGTGTATGCACTCATTCACAGAGAAAGAGAGGCTTCAACTGTGTTAAGCCTTCCTGAGAATGTGGCTGCTTTAATGCCTCAAGGAGATGTGCTTTATTCACACCAATATTCTTTGTCAAGTCCCCATTTTGAATGCTTTGCACAGCCTTATCAAGTTTATCAGCCAAATAATTTTTCTCACTATTCTGAAGCAGATCCTGTAATTAAGATAGGAGGCTTACAGAAAATGTCTAACTTTTCAAAATTCTACTCATGAATAACAACAAAAGAAGCTTAGGTATATAAATAGGCCCATAAAGAATATTTTCCAAATAGTATTACTACACAGATTTTATGTTTAAGTATTCAATACTTCATCATTTTAAAATATTAACCAAGCAATACAATATAAAATTATGGACTTCCCAATCACTGAATACAGGAAGAAAACAGATATTTATGAAGTCAAAGTTTCAATGAGACCAACAAGGAAAATAACACAGCACTAACAGTTATCACAATTTACCTACATCAGTAACCCGATATAGATCTTTGAGTACATTCTGTTTCTTCTACTACAGCAGTGAGTGTTCATCCAGCTGATAGGAGACTCTGGGGAAATCACTGCTTCCCAGTCTACTCTATTTCATACACAAAGGTAAGGTTGAAATGTTGTTCTAAGTTCCTTGAAGAAACAGAATACAAATGAGTAAGAAATATATACTATTTTTAAAAAGTCTACCATCCTGGGTGCATAAAAAGCAATTTACCACTTAACCATAGTAATGTAGACCTAATTTATAGGAGATACTTTTCTGGACACAAAATAAGCAGGTTCACACTTCACATTAAGTCATCATTCAGTCACCTTTACTGAATAAACCACAACATACTAGACAAAGAGAATTTACAAAGCACAATATCATGCCCACATAACACAGCCCAATTCAAACAAGCCACATTAAAGTAATGCTTGGATACCTGACATTCACATGTGTGCTGGTACTTCCCTTGTCATCCATCAGATTCCTTGCCCCAACTGATATTTTAAAAGATTATTTTAATTAAACAAAAATAAATAGGAAGCTAATATGGTGCAAAGCATCATCCTAAAGTACAATCTCTATTTCCAACAATGCCCCTGGGTCCCATTTAGGCCACAAAGTAATTCCTAGAAAATAAAATATTGGTGGGTGGCAGCAGCCTATTGCTTTGTTTGGATATGTGCCAACAAAATAGATAAAGTAAGCTGAGATAGTAAACAGTATCCTAAGGGATTAGAACAGATTGTCCAGTGCAACTTTATTAGTTGCCTCCTAGTAAATGGGTGCTTTCTGATAAATGCCTACTATAGCTCCATCTTGTGAGTTACTCCTTACATGCTCTCAAAACTCCAAGTGGCCCAAGAGCTTAAAAACAAAGGCATATCTGACCTAGTGTGATAGTTGAAGCAGAATAGTCCTAGTACCAAGCTTGCAGGTATCCACCTGCCTTGACAACAGCAGAAAATAATTGTTTGCATATGATCAGACACAGAAATGCATCATAGACTAGTTTCTCTCTTTAAGGACACAATGGCTACACAAGTGTATGTAGATAAGTTTTTGTTGGCTTATTGAAAAAACTGATTAGCAGCTTGAACGTTACCTACCATAGACATCACTCATTTCCCATTCTGATTGTCATCAACAAAACTAGCAGTCACTTGTAGCATTCTTCACATACCAAATACAATTTTATTTCTTCATTGTATTTATGGCCTGCCTTTTCTCTGGAACTCAGATCTCTCTTCATGTTACCCCCTATGATGTATATTCAGCTAAGAGAGAGTAACTGGCACAAACTCCAATGTACACTACAGTTGAGGGGGAACTTTAAGCTGAGCCTTCCCAATCCAACACCTTAACAACTATACTGACCCATAAAACACAGGTGATATTTTTACTCCTCTCTTCTAACTCACCCACCATAACCTAAATTTGGGCTTTTGCCAAATCAGGGTAAAATGTCTCTTTTCAATGAATGCAGGGTTTGGACAGTTTGGGGAAATCAAAATCCTGCTGAGATGTGAATATTAAAATAAATATTACTCACCATATAGCATATGCTTATTCTATTTACTGCTCATTATACTCCCAATAGAATGTTTTTTAGCCACATCCTTTCATCTTACAAGTTACCTGGCAAAAACCTAACCTTTAAGTACATGTGTGTGTTTGTTTAGGAAAAAGATGAGCAGCAGCAAGGTGGATGGACTCAATTATAGTGGCGATGGTTACACCATTGGAAGACCTGAAGGATCACATTGGGAACAGACTGTCCTGGAGAAAATCCATCTATGTGGTCACTAAGAATTGACACTGGTTGGAGAGCACATTATCTACCTACCTACCTACATATGCAACTTATTTACTAGGGATGTGCAAAATGCTTTGAATTTGAAATGTCCTGTTTTGAGAATAATATGGACTGCATGGAACACTTTGAAGTATTCCAAGCTCAAAACACAGGTAGAAGTTCTGTTTCTATCTTAGTGTCTCAGCACTTCCAAGAATGTTTTAAAGAAGGCCATTCCCCACCTGAGGTAGTTGTTTTGCACTTGTGTGTTAAAAGTAAATATATGTTCTTAATTTTCTTATAAAAACAAATTATCAGAAAAGAGACAGGTATTTACAAGCTAAAATAAACATTAACAGCTTGCCTAAAGCTTAAAAGGGAGGAACCTCTATTGTCCAAAAAAACACAATAGAAAATTTGTTCTTCGTCCCCTAGCAAACTATGCCATTGTGTTGCAACCATGGAATGCAACACAAGACCTGTGTTACTGAGTGCATGTAGTATGGAAAAAATATTTTATATATCTCATATCTTCAAAAAAGTATTCTGAAGCCAATGCAGATAAAAACAATTAAAATAAATTGATCATTTCAGATACCAAATTTTTAAATCCTTTGCAGAGGAAGCTTCATTTTAAATCCAGATGTCACTAAAGTTGAGGTGACAATGACTGGCTTTACACAGGAAGGGGAGTTATTGATTAAAGTTGCACATAGCTACTACCTATGGATAGTATAGCTGAAGTCAGAAACATTCCAAATTTGCAGACTTAAATCTTTCAAGTAAAAGAAACCTCCATTCAGAATTTGGCCTATCCCCATTCCTAGTTTAGCTCTTCTATTTTCGAATAATACCTCTGTTTTTTCTGGATTCCTCTCATTTTATTTATTCACACCAAGGCCATTACTATGTATAGGCAACAGTTCAGAATCACTATTCAGTATTAAATGTGAGAGATTCACACTGTGATGACACTGAACCCCACCCTTAGCAACATGCTCTTCATCCATTTATGTAGAATAGGCTTTAAACCCTTCTGTTGAATGCTTGGGCTTCTGAAAGAAAAACTGTTACAGATTTTTTAGTATTATTATTTATATTATATTTGCTCTGTTAATATCTATACTTATATGAATGTATATATAGATAGTTCACACCTTGATTTTAAAATGTTGATAATGCCTAATATGCTGCTGGCATGTGCTGTTCAATGTGGCCAGCCTGCCTTGCGGGGCTGGTAGGCACATTTAACATTTTGAGATTATGTTAGGGGCACCCTCACAAAATGGTTTCCATGGGAGGGCTCATATAAATCATGGCTAACAAACCACAATGTTTCAGCTAAAGTCACACAAACTACATGTTGTCTTAGCCATTAAAAACTTTTTAACAGAGTTCAAAAGTTGATGAGCCATGTTAAAAATGTCTGTGACTACAACAAATATCAAATTGGCTAGGGCTTCATTACTTCAAAATGTGAAAGGATATGAAAGTTATTATACCCAAACACATGGAGCAGTCAGATCTAAGGCAACAAATGAAGACATACCTGAAAGCACACCTCACTAATCTCAAGTGTTAATTCTGAGTATGTACACCCAGTTCAGGGCTAAATTAATTTTCCAAGTAGGCAAGTCTCTTCCTACTTACTTTCAAGCACCTAGTTTCTTTCTCCTCCTCCAGCCTTAACTCTGACTATCCCAAAGTTCAAGTTTGTCAGGATGCCCTCTGATATTGCTTGCCAGGATAGGAGGAGGAAGAAACAGACACCTGATTGCAACACTTAAAGAGTAAAATCCAACTGAATTCTCTAGGATTTAATTCTTAAAACATAAGGCAAACTAAGGAATAGAGAGTGAAGACCGCTGTAAACACCATGACGGGTGAGAGTTTACTTGACCTTCATCGAAACTTCTGCATAAACATATTTAACGTCAGCCTGTAAGTCTACTATCTCTTGGGAACAAGACTCGGAGGGACAGTTCAGATTACCCCGTTTCCGTTCCACCCTGGTCAGGTCAATGCCCTCGTGATCTCTCCTCCATCTCCTGGTCCGGCGGCAGGCAGGCACTTGCTAACCCAGGCGCCGCCCGTCGGGACTGTGGTGCCGCGCTCTTCCTTCTCTCGGTGCAGCGCTGCGCGCCTGCCGCTACTGCGGCTTCTAGCGCCGTCACCGCAGGGACGATGTTATGAAACCAGATCCGACGCGTAACTCCGAAGAGCCTCCGCTTCCTCCCGTCCCGTCCCGCCCCAAAGACCCTGGGACGAAAAGAGAGGTGACCCCGGCGAGCCCCTGACACCTACCTCCGATACTTCCTCTTCTTCCTCTTCCTCCTCCTCTTCTTCCTCTTCCTCCTCCTCGTCGTCCTCATCCTCGTCGTCGTCGTCTTCCTCCTCCTCCTCCTCTTCCTCCTCCTCCTCGTCGTCCTCTTCTTCCTCGCTGCCTCCGCCGCTGCTTTCACTACTACTGCTGCAGTTGCCGCCGCCGCCGCCGCCGCTTTCCACGCCCGGTTGCCGCCGCCGCCGCCGAGTCCAGCTTCGCTTTGGCGGCGGCTGAGGAGGCGGTGGCGGCGGTGACGACGACGACAACGGCGGGGGTTGTTGCTGAGACGGGTCGCTCTTGAGAAGGAGGTCGCAAACCCTTGCGAGCCCCTCGGCCGAGCACGGGGAAGAATCGGGCTGCCCCTCAGCTCCGCTGCCCTTCACCTCCGCCTGGGCAGGAGGAGGCGGCTCCATGGTTGCTCGCGCCACCGCTGGCCTCTCTGCTCTCGCAGCCGGTCACCTCCAGGGCCGTCCCGGGGCTGAGGAATTCTCGCGAGATCCGAAGGCCAGCGGGGCCCGACCCGGCTTGCTCCTCTGTTGCTGCCACCGTCCTGCGCTGCGATCTGCCCCGCCCCGGCTTTTCGTCAGCCTCGCCGTTCCTCTCGCGCAAGCGCAACCACACTCTACCGCAGCCGGAAAAACAGCAACTCCAGTCCTTGGCTGTCCTCTGCGCAGGCTCTGGGGTTTGGGCTTCCGCGTTTGGAGCGTGCGTCATTGCCGTGCGCCGTCTCGCAATGGGGCTGTCGTTCTTCATACCTTCTGAAGGCTCTCGTCTTCTCAGTCTGGATCTTAAGCCTGTCTCTTTTCCTTGATGGGGAATATCACTGGACAAGAAGAAAAAGGAAATTTCTTTTTTTTAAAAGGAGATGATCTTAAAAACGATAACAAGACCGGGTCCGTTCGTTATGCTAAGCTGTTCCTTTAACTATGCTTTATTGAATAAACCGCAGTTTACTGGGTTCACATAGTACACTTAAGCCATACATCATGATTTGTAAACCGGAATGGTTGTGCTCATGTTACCCACAAAACCAAAGATATCACAAGCATGTTAGATGAACCTGGAGCTACCCGGTCGTGACTGCAAAAATTCGGACAGTTTTCTGAATCTCTTTGCTACTGCCTAGTGGGTATTTGCAGTTCTGATATGCTAACCCTAGTTACCTAGGGTTAGCCTTCAGATTAATTGCCGTAGTCTGATCAACTTAAATTCCCAAAGCTCCTTCATAGTAACCTCAGAATAATTTTACTGTTCATTTACTATGTACCTGTTTGTGGGCTTGCTGCAGGAAAGATGAGGTATAACTAATAGATAAAATGTATAGATTATTGTCTGGAGGTCACTATTACTTATTAAATTGCCTTTCTTTACTTTGACTGGCACAAGCTGCTGAAAATCAAGGGTTACTGAAAATCGATGTGTTAAGCTTCATAAGTGAACTAACTATTGGTGTTTGTAAACTATGACATATGGTTAAGCACTGTGAACTAGGCTGCTGTGGCTTATTCAAGAAACCCTGGTTTAGCACATTATATAATCCAACACCATTGAAAGATTTGAAGGACCAGCTTCAGGACAGATTGTCACGGAGAAAGTCTATCTGTGTGGTCGCTAAGAGTTGACACCAATTTGATGGCACATATCTGAATTTCAGTGCTTAAAATCTGAGAATGCTTGACAAAGGCAATAAATGGATAGCTTAGGACAGGGCTTTCTTCTCTTCACTAGTCATTCAGCTGCTTGGCTAAGAATGTCAGAAGAGAAAGATATCTGAGGCAGTATGATAGTCCTGTCAGGATTTTATCATGGATTAAAGCTCTCCCTTCTCTTCTTTCCAATGTATGTTTCAAATTATGCATTAATTAGTCGTGCCTTGTTGAAAGGCACTGCATACCACAGATAACTATTTGGCATCCTGTGATATGCATCCACAATTATATATTTATTTAAAGTATTTAGAACCAGCTTTACAACTAAAATGCTCAACGTAGATTATAACAATGATTAAAATAAGTATATGTTAGAGAATATTCCAGTGTGTTATATTGATAAAGATGTTGGATTAGGTCTGGGGAGACCCAAGGTTCAAGTCTAGCCACAGCAGTGGAAGCTTACTCTCATCAGTGACATTGGGCTAGTTGCTCTCTTAGTGCAGCCTACTTCAGAGGGTTATTGGAGGAAACACTGGAGAAGAGAATACTTTGCATACCATTTTGCAATCCTGGAGGAAAGATGGAAAATAAATAAATATGGGGGCTTGCCAGGGAATATTCATACCGTAGTTAGATGCAAGTGAGGAAAGGCCCTAAGAAAAAGGCAAATATTGTCAGTGTATTAAGGGCCAGTAGTAAACTGTCAATAATCATTCCCACAAATGTATCTTTAAGAGAAGGAAAGGTGCCCTAACAAGTTGGAATTCTTGATTTTAAGAGCACTGGTTTGCTATCTGTTTATTTTGTTTGTTTATTGTTCACTGCCAGAAGTCACAGTTGTTTCTCACAGTGGTCCTTGAGATGTTCTTCCCTTTCTTCAGCTCCCATAAGGGTCCAGGATAGCTTAAAAAGGAATACTGGATAGCATTCTGCTAATGCAATAAGTGCAGAAATATGGTTCATTTTGCCACCCTTATTGTCACTATGTAGGCCCTAATATGGGCTCATAAATGTGTTTGGTTGGTCTCATTTTTTGTCTTTCTCCAGCAGTATTGTAGACATCTCTTCTGATGCTTCATTTCCCAGAACTGCTCAGAGAGAGAGAATACTTAGGCATAATCCTATCTAAGGCCATTACCGCTCAACCATTCCAGCAACTAAGGCCTCAGTCAAATTACCCACTGCAGTATCATCATATGTATAATAATATTATAATATATAATATTATATAATAAGTATAATCAGGAAATTGCCTAAGTACCTCTGAAAATCAAGTCGATCTGTCAGTTGCCTGGGGTAGACCGATCTAATAGGACCTGCCTCTCTACCAGAGTGAGCAACAGTGGAAAGCTCCAAAGCAAACGAGTGATCTGGGATAAGGGATAAATAATGACCTTCAGGCCATGTTGCATCTGCCCTGAGACAAATCCAGATCAAATCTCTTATGCTGAACCTTTGATAATCTGGATGGGTCCATGGCTCAGAGAGCTGTCATGGTGGTCATGAACTCCTAAGCTGCTTCAGACCCCTCATCAAGAGAATGCAGATTGGAATTCCCCAGAACATCAGTCTAGGGGATTCAGTCACCAACCTAGCAATGGCATCTAGCAGCTCAGGCATAGATTCTGCTCTGCAGCACAGAGGTCACTATAATGGTAGCAGCAATTTCAGCTGTCCCCTAGCACCTAACTTCATAAAGAGAGGGTCTCACATCTGGCTATTTATGATGCATTGCTTCTAACTGCCATAAGAGCCTCCCAAATAACAATAGCTACTATATGCACACACACAAACAGGAATCATGACTGATGTCAAACCTGAAATCCCGATGTCTCCCAAGGGCAGCAGAGGACATAATTGTGACCTAGGGCCTTTCTCCACTTGCATGTAACCATAACATTTCCTGGCAACTTCTTTATTTGCCCTTGTCCCCATTAAGTTGCCTTCATCTAGTCCTTAGTCCATGGCTGTGATAGGCTTAAAGTATTTCTAATTGTTTCAGTTTTAGGGTAGGGTTTTCCCCCTTAAAGTTACAACAGTCAGCAACAGTTTAAGGATGAGGACAATCTGCCATGCTTCCCAGTCAGATGTTGCTGGTGGCATATTCAAATCAGTAGGGACTGGGATGGTGCCATCACCTTTTGGTCATTTTGAGCTGGTGCTCTGCAAGGCCCTGGGGTCAAGAATACTGTCTTCCAAGTCCTTTTTTTTTTTTTTTAAATCCCTGGAGTGGGAAAGAGCAGGGGACCACTGCTGG
The DNA here is from genome assembly GCF_059951505.1 of Python bivittatus. NCBI lineage: Eukaryota > Metazoa > Chordata > Lepidosauria > Squamata > Pythonidae > Python > Python bivittatus. Next base: position 4,983,727 of record NW_028277028.1, read on the forward strand.
CTGTTCCCTATTGACTCTAAGCAGCTGATCAGTGGGATAAGAGCTGTATGATAAAGGCATTCAGTATACAAACCTGCTCTCAAAAAAAAAAAAAAATTGATAGGTGGCATGGGAGAGCTGCCTAGTAAAGATTGCTTTTAGGATAGCTTGTTTGGAGTACACATTCATTACTCTTTCAAAAGAGCTCTAAAACCCATATGGAAACATGCTGCTGATTAACAGGGTAGGGGCTATTTCGTAAAAACTGCTTTACTGGGCAGCCCCACCATGCCTATCAGCTGTTGCACAGCTTGTTTTCAACTAAATCTTCCCCTTTTCTCTTTAGCATGCAGCCTCCTCCATGTTGCAAACTAGCTGTTCTGGGGTTTTTTTGAGGGTGGGTTTAGTGCTCTCTCAAAAGAGCATTAAACCTCTATCAAAGCAAGTCCACTAAACAACTATAAAGAACCATAGAACTAATTCTGCAGAAGGCATGCAGTGGCAGTTAGCAAAATATGAATTAAGCCCAGGACTAAATGAGAACAATAGAAACTTAAATTGGTTCCACCTTAACTCTCTTTGATATAAGGGGGAAGGAGGGAAAACACTGTCAGGCCGTCAAGAGTCTGTTACTGTAACCTCCAGTAAACGCTGGGGAGGCTGTTCTACCTTGAAGCACTGACATCAGCTGGGGGGATTGCTTGGTAAATCCAGGAGTCCTTTCTGCTTTATAAGGCATGCCGCCATGAATCCAGTGATAGAGCTTTTGATAGATGGCTGTAATCTTTTGTCAAAACCATCTACCAGTCACAAGTGTTTTTTGCTGGTTGATGATGTAGGGAAAGGAAGAGGACTGTAAAGCCAGGGGGTTTAACCATTGGCTTTGCTTGACAGGTAAAATCTGGACTTCTGTTAGTAAACCAGAAGAGAAGCCATAGAAGCAGGATAGGGATTGGGAGTGGAGGCAACAAATGTTACACTGATTTAGTTTTCTGTTGGCTCAGGGTTGGGTGGAAAGCTCTTAAATTAGTATGAGATATGCTGGCTGCTTCCTTGGCAGAATACTCTTCCCCAGAAGTACAGTTTATGCAGCCCTTAAATCATTGCTGCTTCAGAAACAAATCAGTTTAGTTTCAACAAGCCTTTGGCCCCAGATGATTGATCGTGGGTGCCTATCTTGAGTTTTATCTGTTGTTTCTGATGGGAAAGGGTTATTATGAAATTGGTTCTTTCCTTCCTTCCTTCCTTCCTTCCTTGTTGTTGTACACCTCCCAAAACTTTCAGGAATGAGAGGCAGTTATAAGTACAATACTGTAAAATAATATAATTAAATTAAATCTCGTAAATAGATTTGAAATTTACTATGGTTGATGTTTCAAGGGATTACTGGCTAGATAACATGAGATTGTAACAATTCTTTTCCTAAACAGAAGGGGTGCAATGAAACTTGCAAGAAATAGATGGTGAAAATACTTGGATAACAAGAATTTAGGTCAGCTTCTGTGAATGAAAGAGGAGACAGCAATAATAAGGCCTTGTCATTGATTTATTTGCAACTATGTATCTATCTCTACTTACGTTTATTACTCATTTAACTTGCATGATATTGCTACAGGGCAAGTGAGACATGGTAAAAAGCAGGCATGCCATGGCAAGCTATACCTTGCTGTACTGAGGCCTTTCTCCTAGTTACATGGGTAGGACTAGCAACATGGCATTTTGAAGATGGCAATGCATGTTTAGGCAAAGGAAATGTTCTAGCTCAGCAAGTTGCTTATGTTAATTTTTTCTTAATTAAGCTATTGCTCAATGTGATTACTAGTATTAAAAAAACATGTAGGCTGCTAAGGGGATTGCATGGCCCTAGGAAATGCTGAGGTATGTTACTGATGTAGTTGTTGAGTACTGTTAACTGCCTTTCCAGTTACTTGGATACTTTTAAGGATGATTACCTGCTGAGTCTTGTAAAAGGCATCCGGAAGAGTGATAAAATGCAATTATCAATTCTTTTCCACCTGCTTTTTTACTAATTCCTAAATTATTACATTTGTGTTGCATCCTTATTCTAAAGGTTTTCCCAGTTTTATCCATTTTGTGAGCTTCGTGGTTGATTTGAACCCAACATCTCTTGCAACATTTTATCTTTCATGCATCATTGGATTTTGGTAAACAAAGACCAGGGGAAATTTTATACTCCAAATATAATAAGCAATTCTTCCTAATCCAAATGTGCATCATGTTGTTTAGCAGTTAGCATAGCTAATGATTTACCATTTTCACATAAAAGGAGGCAATATGGATTTAAGACAATTCCACAAGAAAGAGTAGACAGAAAAAGATATATCTCATTCCTAGAGATTTCCTCCTCCTCAGTAAATATTTTCATGTGTCATATTTGTCTTTGCATGTAATAATGTATGTGTGTGTAATATAGGTAGGTACCTGCCAAAATCCACAATCTGTAAAATAGCAAAGACTTATAAAAATATCCCACCAAATACTAATACTCATGGGAGAGCCAGTTTGGTCTAGTGGTTAAGGCACCAGGCTAGAAACCAGGAGACTGTGAGTTCTAGTCCTGTGACTTGGGCCAGACATTACCTCTCAGCCTGAGGAAGGAGGTAGTGGCAAACCACTTGCTGAGAAAACTGCAGGGACTCATCCAGGCAGTCGCTAGGAGTCAACACTGACTCGAAGGCACATACACTATACAATATATATATATATTTATTTATTAATGGAATAACCCTGAATGTGTATCAGTACAGTGCATGTGCCTCTTGGATTGCAAGGTAATCTCTAGATTAGGAACCCAAGCTTGCCTAGAATAGTGTGAGTACGTTTGGGATAAAACTGCCTTGGTTGCAGCTGTGGACATACTGGCTAAAATGTGCTAAAGCTAATTGGTACTGTTCTTACCATTAGGGAGTATTGTATGTGGCATAGGTATGGTTAAAGCTGGTACCCTAGGCATTCCTCTATTGTACTAAAAGGTGTTGCATGAAAGCCTCAATTGACCAAAGTCATGATGGACATTGGTTAAAATCTATGGGCCATCAGGTGACACCCATGGCATATGGAAAATTATGACTTGGAACGTAAGGGAAGCAAATGATAAAGACCATGAAAGATTTAAACAATCTGAAGAGAAACCAGAGTATTAACCTGTTCTTTAAATGTTTTAAATAGATAAAGTATTAATTTTTAAAAAGAGCATGAATTAAAGAATGAAATGAAATGAAAGTAGGTATGTTATGTTTGTGAAATTAAGAGAAAAGAGGGCATAACAGATCTGAATGAAGATATTGTTATATTATGGAGTGGAGATAATGAATACATGCAGGGAAGTGAAGATGTAAGTTTAATTATGAATGAAAGGATTAAAATGTAAGTCAGAAAGTATGAATTGGTGTCATCTAAGTTGTGGGTGTTTATGAAGGTAGGAATCTATAGATGGTTACATTCCATGGTATTAATGGAAAAGTTGCAGGCATAATCTCCAAATATTTGCCAATTCCTCTGTGGTCATAGTTCCCAAATTGTGTGATGTGGCACCCCAGGGCACTACAGCAAACTCATGGTGGTGCTGTGGGATCACAAATTACTAGCTCGAAGTAGTTCACAGTTTTGGCTGTGAAAAAATTACAGAGACAGTAAGAGCACCTTAACTGAGAAAGTTTGAGACTCTGCTCTGTGGGGTTACATCACATTGCGCACCCTTGTGCACCCTCCCCCACCCAACAGCAGCCACCCCAAGCCCCGCCACATTCATGCCATGCCTCCCTCACCACTCACACACCCTCTCTGGACACCTGCACACCCCCTCGCTCCCTCTCCCACCTGCCTGCCATCCTGCTTGCAAGCCACCTGGGACTTGCAGATTCAGGCTGGCTTCCCCACTGACTTTGGTTGCTGGAAGCCAGCAGGAAGTTTCAAGGAACTTAACAACCCGTGATTTTCCCTTAACAATGGCAATGGGAACTGCAGGGATTGCTGTCACTAAATGATGCAGTCACATGATGTCACACTTTATGACCACATTGCTTAGTAACCAAAATTCCAGTTCCAATTGCCGTCATAATTTGAGGACTACCTGTACTTCAGTGCAGAACCACTTGCTTCCCATTGATATAGTCCTTCATGTTTGTAGCTGAAAGACTAGTGTAGGCCCTCCAGGATGGAACATTCTTGCAACCCACTATCACCTGGGCTATTTACAGGCTCTTGCAGATCTTTCCAGCATAACAAAAAAGGTTTCTATACCATCTTCCTCACCTGTATAAGTACAGTAATACCTCAGTTCACGAATGCTTCTGTTCACGAACAATTCAGTTCGCGAACAGCAGCGTTCGCAAAATTTTGCTTCTGTTCGCGAACTCCGCATCGGGTGACAAACACGACCCGTGGTCATCTTCCCTGCTCTGACATGTCGTGGCTTCCTCTAGGTGAGATCGTGGTCGCAGACAGACTCTTGCTGTGAAGCTTTTTGGTGTCACCTCAAGCAAGGTTAGTGTTCTCTCTCTTCATACTGTACTGTACTTTGTTTCATATTTTTGTGGTTAAAAAAAAATACATATGGTTCAGAACGGATTAACCTTATTTACATTGAACCTTATGGGGAAATTTGATTCGGTTCGTGACCAATTTGGTTCGCGACCAGAATCGTGGAACAAATTAAGTTTGTGAAACGAGGTACCACTGTACTATAATCTGCTACGGACTCTCTTTAGGTACAGGGGGCTGGAGCTGGGGAAATACCTGTTCCACCTCATCCTATCACATCTTTGATTAATGCCTGGAATCGTACCTCTCTCTTCCCTTGCTGTGTCTCAAGCCAATCATTGCATTTCAATTCTCTTTGGTGTCTTTCTTTTTCAAGACTATGCACCACAAAATTTGTATCTTTTTGCTGCTGTCTAAACATTTCTTGGGACAGCTTTATCTAATCCTTTTCCCTTTCTGGCTGCGATTGGGTGCAGGCTGAAGACCAATTACAGGAAGCAGCCTTGCAACCTTGGATTTAGCACTAGGGTCTACATCCATGGGGGGCTGCCCATCTCCCACATCTGCCATAATAAAAGATTCTTCCTCCAGAGATTGAGATTCCTTTTCCATTCTCACCAGTACAGGGAGAATCACCTGAACGTTTGGCTTGGCTATGGCTTATTTAATTTGCACATCTGCTAATTGCCACATAAGAGAGCAGGACATTTTAGTCCAAGTTCTCAAAGCTGCCACCAACATTTTTATGAGGGGCTGGGGGTGCTTGGTATTTGATCCAAAACACAACACAAAAGACATTTTATGTTTTTTCCCCCTCTTTTATAAAATCAGCAAAGCAAAGCAGCTTTGTTTTTCGGTCGCAGTTCATTACAACAACTAGCTAAGCAAGCCAAATTCCTTTCTCCTCACCCTCCTGCCTTGTTTACCAATAAATAGCCAAGAAGCAGTGATAAATCCATAAAGCAAAGTAAAATCAACAGAGATTTGACTGTTACATAGTTGCCAAACATTCTAGGCTAGACTACTTCTGTAAAGCTTCCCTCTACTGTTGAAATCTACCATCATGTGTGTCGTCTAGTGCTAGCTCAATATGCACTTTGCTACTTCTACATCCTACCCCTACTTTATAATTAAAGATAAGTAAGGGGGTTAATTACACCGCCTGGCATTTTCCCTGAGTCAGTCTTTTTCTCTGGCTGGCAGGATGTGGATTTCCTTCTGCCTTCTTCAGCTTTCCACAAAAGCCATCTGCAATGGGTAGATTTGTCCAATGGCAGGCTTTTTCTTCCTTCAGTGGATCATTGGACCCATTCCGCACTTATGACCACTTCAACAGTCTTGCCCAGAGCTCTTCTGAAAACAAAATGTCATCAGCCAACAGTACCTAGAATCCATATTGGTCTTCCAGCCATTACGCCTCTATTTTTTCTTGTTCTTCTTCCCAGAATATTTTTCTTTAAGTCTGTGGCTTTCTATTCCTCCTTGGGTCAGCTCAGCAACAGCCCCCCTTTTCTATGGGAAACTTAGGAAAACCTGTGCTGTATTTGTACCCTCTGGGTCTGCTGTCAGCTAAAATGAACATTGCAGCTGGGTACGTATGTGACAGGATAGCAGGGAGCCGTGAGCAACCTCATGTTGTGATAGTGTCCATGTTTTTACCAGAGATCCCTGTAGCCATTTGCATTTCTCACCCAATTCTTTGTTTCAACAGCATTTTCTAGTTGTCTCAGTGAATATAATCACTGGTTATATTTGAGAGGGCAACTTTATTATTCCCATTGGTTTTACACATTAGGTGACCACTAGGAGGCAGTCTGTGACTGGCTTCATCCTTATTTCAATTCATTAGGTACATGCAGTCATTATAGATAGTACTAGATTTTATAATTACCTCTCTGCCAGCAATTGAATTCCTGGGCCATTGTGCCTTATTCTGAACAGTGCATCCAACTTTAAGAGCTATGAGGACTGGTTAACAAACATTTGCAAGATATGGATTATTCCAATTTTGTAACTACTACAGTAAACCGTTTGATATATTTGAGCCATACTGCATCTGGCAAATGAGCAGTTGCTCCAATTCCATACTGAGGAGCATCACATATCAAGATCAGTTATTTATCAAATCTGGTTATTCTGCACCAGTACATGAGATTAGAATTGCTTAGAATTCTCAAATGCATTTTCTTAAGACACTCCCCCTTACCTCATGATAGATAGATAGATAGATAGATAGATAGATAGATAGATAGATAGATAGATAGATAGATAGATAGATAGATAGATAGAATTTACCTACAGTAGATGCTTTGGAAGTGTTGCCACAATTTTCAGTCCAATTATACAGTTCAAGAGTTCTGATTTTTTGTTTTCCCTCATGGTATATAGCCCAAGACCTTCTGCTCTATCTAAAATATGTCCATTGTGGTGATACAAAATCACATTGAATCCAGTGAATCCAGGTTGGGGAACAAGGGCTGCTGAACTAATTACAGCACTTCTATCAAGACTTAAGAGAAGCCTGAACCTCAACTGAATATAATTACATGTTTATAGTTCAGTTCACCATTTTGCTCTGGTATTGTTAAACCTATCTCTTTCCTCTACTAGCCTCTTCCACTTCTCTTCTCTACATTATTTTTCAGTTTATACGTCTGAAGATGGGATCTCTTCTCTCTCTCAATTGATTCAGATCATTTAGGGAGACAATGTTTATAAACAACATGGGATAAAATGTAAGTAAAATTAAGTTGTCCCTGGAATCCTCAGTGGTAACTATTGTTCATGTCCAGTTGTGACAGAGACCCACAGGGTGAAATATCCTTAGTCCTTTCTCTCTCTCTGGGTTCTTTAGTTCTGGTTGTGTGCAATCGTGATGATAGAATAACTCAGGAAGCAAGTAGAAAGTTTTCGGCCAAGGCTTTACTTAATGCTCAAAAGGATTATGATAAAGCAAGCTGCAAATTAAAAATCACTCCATAGGACCAGACAATCAACATATAGAAGTAAAAGCAGGGTTATGAGCCCTCTTCACCTAAGTAGCCTTACATAGATGTGCTTTTGTGGCAAGAGGAGTGGACGAGGAAACTTCCCTTCGCACGGCTGAAGGAAGGCTTGAGACCACACTTTCTCAGGTGACCTGTTTAAGGTAGACCAGCAACAATTTGAGGTAGACAACACCAACACCAACACCAACACCAACACCAACACCAACACCAACACCAACACCAACACCAACACCAACACCAACACCAACACCAACACCAACACCAACACCAACACCAACACCAACACCAACACCAACACCAACACCAACACCAACACCAACACCAACACCAACACCAACACCAACACCAACACCAACACCAACACCAACACCAACACCAACACCAACACCCCCCCCATCCTCCTTTTCACTCCTCCAGGGCTAATCTTAAATACCTTCCCCAGATTGGCCTCCACCCCTCTCCACAGGTGTTAACAATTTAGAGCCCCACTTAGAATTACTTAACATAGTTTGTAAAGGTTACAATGCAGGATACAAACTGGGGCTCTTTCCCTCGATCTTATCTTGTTACAAAGGTTTATTACTCTCTAACACCTAAAGTCTATTTTCCCAGCCGGTCATAAATGCCTTGTCCACATCACACTGAATTGGGAGTCAGGAAGCTTCTTTCATCTACTACAGAGAACAGGAAAATATGCAAAAGGATGGTTATTTCTCCCAACCCTGGATCTCTGTCACACCAGTCTTTTGAATCAATTAATCAGTTGACTAATGCTTCAAAATAATCCTCATTTTAGGGACAGAATATTGCTAAAGCTGCTGAAGAATAAGAACAAATATGGTAATTTTACATGTTTTTTTTATTTATTCAATATGCAAAATCTGCTTCAGAATCACTGAAAATTTCATACTCTTATATATTTAATGACCTATAAAAACCACTTTCAAATTAGACTCATGAAAGAAAAAGTATGTATTCTTTCCAGTTGCATTACACAAATTACACCAGATGGGTGTCCCCAAATAAGATATACCTTTTTATTTTAATTTCATTTTATTGAATCAATGAATTCTATTTTGAGGGATTAAAAAAAAGCTAAAATTGCCCAATTTTTAAATACATATATATTCTGTATAATATATGTAAATGAAAAAACTTACCTTTCTCAGTTTCAGACTACACAAAGGACACATGGAGTGAGTCAAAGCACCTTGGTTTTCCAAAAACTATGAAATAGTGACTGCTTAACATGAAGTTTTTAAAGTTCTGGAACTTCCACATCCCTGTTGGAGATCTCTCTCTTCCATTAAAATGCAAGAGAGCAGATGAGTTTGCCCCCTCTCTTGGATTACACAGGCAGACATTTGGTCATAGATAAGCTGCCACAGAATGGTTGCATTGGTTGTATGCTCAAGGACAAGACTTGCAGTGCTAGCAATGACGTCAAGTCAGTCCCTTGCAAATATCCAAGATGCCTGTATGACTGGTGTCACAGCCTGTCACACCATTATTTTGATTAATGCTGGTAATACCATGGACATCTGGAAGTAGCCTCTTTGTGGGTTCACCCAACAAATAAACTTTACTAGTATCATGAAGGATGATAAGCTTAATTAACTGTATGATGAAAACTGAGTCTAATGAAGTCCATACAATCCATCTAAATGCAGAGGTGCATGGACTAAAACAATGTTGTACTGAAGACCAGAGAAAATCACAGTATGACTAAATGGATAAAAATACCAAGAATCAAGACCCAGAACTTCTATAATTAAGAACTCCCCAAATTGTGTTTTAAAATTATAACAGTATTCCAATGTAAAACTGATGAAAACCAGCTGGTCAGAATCCAACACTTTTAGGTTATGAAATGGGAGACAAAGAGGAACCCTGTAAGCTGGAAGTAAGGGTGTGAATGTAGAGTCCAAGAGCTTCTGTATTGTATAGCTAGCTATTTTATTTGCTGCTTTTTACCTGCTACTTCTCTCACTGTCTTCTACATTGGGAAATCTATCTGCATCAACAAGCTGCAAACTACTTTTGGTAACCATATGATTATTAATTTATATAATCTCTCTACTTATATTACTTGGAAAAATCATTTTGATCAGTGATGTGTTCCTCTAATTAGTTGTGCTGGAATTAAGACATGTATTAAAGGGACAACTGTATTCAAGCTTTGATTCAATAAGCCTATGTAATTGATGTATTCTGTGCGATTGTGAGTTCTCCGTGGTTTTCCCCTTCTAAGATGTACCATGTGGGGCTTCCAATGATCAGTCCTGGAACTGGTACTTTTTAAGTGGTTTATAAATTCTCTGGAACAGAGGTGAACAGTAAGGAAAAGAAATTTGCTGATGTTACCAAATTGTCCGTAAAGCTAAAATTAAAAAAAAATTAAAAGTTTGTGAAAAATTCCAAAATAAGCATTTTGGTGGATCTCTATGCCCCCTCCCAAGTAACATGGATCTAATCTGGCAATGAATCATCAAGAAATGGATTCCTCGAGTCATAATTATTATCTCAATGAAAATATTTAATATTTCACTGCTGTAGAAAAGGCTAATTCTGTGTCAGAGATCAATAGGAAGGGAATTGAAGACTACTAAAATAGTAATGCCCTTTTATGGTGTAACCTTATCTGGAATTCTGAGTAGAGCTCTGGTCAAAAGATCTAAAAAATATATGTACTGGATTACTGAAAACTTTTTAAGGCAACCAAATTATTTGGGGACCAGAGCAGCTTCCCTACAAGGAAAAATCCCAGCATGTAATTTATTTGTTTTTGTTTTGCTAAGAGCAAAAGGAGACAGAGACATGATAGAGAACTATAAAATTATGAGAGTATGAATGTTTTACGTCATCCACTAAATCTAAGGGGCTTTCTGAACTGCAGCCTTAAGCTGCTCAACTCCTGCATGTAAACCAGCTGGAAATGAAGCTGATTTAAGAAATCCCTATCTGGATTCCAGCACTTTCTCCACTTCAGCCATAATGATGTTTAGTCTGGACCACATTTACCACAGTCCCTGGTGGGTTCCCCTGCTTCTTTCACCGTCTCATTTGTGTTGGCAAAGCAAGCACCTACCGCTTTACTTTCACAGAAGGGTCTTTGAGGACATCAGGTTTCCATTAATAGACTGTTTGTATGAGCCAGCTCCATTGACTCTGCCTTGTCATGACACCTTCCTGTCTAGTGTGTCCATCAGTGGATTGGTCCAAAAGAAAGAAGAAAAAAAACAAAATATTTCTCTTACCACTGGAAAAGTCATAGAACTTTTGTCAATGTCACCATGGGAAAAAAAAAAGTCCACCATTTCATTGTTCTATCACTGTACTGATTTTAAAAAAGCCCAATCGTTAATCATTCTACTGGTGAACTTTTTTTTTAATGAAGGACAGCTTCTGGTTCAATAACCAGAAGGGAGGAGGTGTTCTTGCCAACAGCATACAATAGCCAATTGAAGTGGAAGGGTTTGTCTATAACAAAATGAAATTCAGCAGGTGAACTGGACCACACTGCTTTAGCCAGCACAAGTCTGAAGACACTACTTTCAACAAGTAGCAGGAAAGGATTAAGGGTGGGAGGAGATTGCCTTCTCAGTGGACGGGAGCTGGGTTGAAACATTCTTGTCGTTGAGAAATGATCAACAACCCCTATTCATACTGGGACAGGCTAGTTATGTGGATCACCCCTACATGTGAAGAGATTCAGGTCTAATAAATGGAAATACTTCTTTACACATCACATAGATAAAACACAAAATCTGCTGCTGACCTAGTGATACCTGCCAATTTAAAAGAGAACAGGGATATGAATGGCTACAGTCCTAAAGGTTGCTGTCTCTTATCTCTTCAATCACAAGCAGCTTACCTTAAATACGAGGTGCCAGGTCACAACAGTGGAAGAAGGCTATCACCTCCTTGTCTATGCTTGTGGACTTCCTAAATGTAGCTAGCTAGCCTTTGTGTAACACAAATTCTGGACTGAAAGGAACTTGACCTGATCTAACAAATACTTCTGTTTTTGTGGAATTACAATACTTATCAAGATCCAGCAGATGGCCATATTGTAGAGAGCAAGAAAGAGTTTTGATAGAAGAGAGGAACACACCTACACTACAAATTGAGCAAATTATTATGCAAACATTTGTTATCTAAACAAACAATAACTGAGGTGCTTTACTGTAGCCTTTGTTCTACAGCATGGAAGCAGAATTGCCCTTTTTCTTGACTTTCATGGCATTCATGTGGTGCTTTTTCGCACACCAGTCTCTGCAGATGAAATTAAGGTGAGTTAAAGCTCCTACAGAAGAGCATTTCACTATTTGCTCTAAACTGGAGGTAACCAATATATGGTTCTAAAATCCCTTCTGTGTAGCCCCAGCATTCCCTCAAAGTTTTGGTGGCACAATTGCCAGAATTGACAACATGGGATCCTGCCATTCTGAGGAGGGAAACAATAGTATAAGAGCTGAATTAGATTTTGTATAATTCAAATTTACAAAACAGCCCACTCACTGCCTCTAATAAAGTAACAACAGAAATCTCAAACCTTGCCCCTGTGGATTACACAGTGCTGCCAAGTCCCATTTGTATCACCCCCGTACACTGTGGCCCTTCAACCAAAATTGAGCAGTCATTAAAGGTGTTCATCACTGCACTAGACAAGTGAGCAAATTTGAGTCAGAATTGTCTATAGAAGCATTATCTAACCAAATGGAGAATGCACAATTTTTTTTAAAAAAAATGTTCCACGGTTGGGATAAAACATTCCCTTCAGAATGTTCTGTTGGCTCTTTTGGAGAGGGCTGAGAGAACAAAATTGGAAACAACCTGAGTAGTCCACCATCAAGAACAATTAGAACCCAAAATAAGCCCTTCCTCATGTTTCATCCCAGAGCCAGAAAATAATATCAGAGTGGTAGTTCATGCAAATGCTAGTATGGCCCAACCTATGGAAGAAATGACTAAAGGGATAATATTTTGAAAATGTAAAACATTTTTATAAAAAACCAAGGAAACAACAGCTACACACACTTTTTACATGCTTGCTGGTATTTTTTTCCCTCATCCTCTTGGGCAATTTTTCATAGGCTGGATGGTAGGCAGCATTAGTATTAAAATATTCCATTGGAATATTTGTTCCATTAACATTTTTGTCCCTCGGCTGAAAAATGAGGGAGCATGGGGCTTTTAAAAAAGTTTCTATTATTCTCTATGGCAGAATAAAGAACATGGAACGTAAAGCCCTGTTTAATCCCAAGCGCAAGGCAAAAGGTGTGGCATATTGAGAACACTTGGAAGATCTGAGCTCTGAATGATTCAAGCAAACACATCTAGATCATCCCAAGCCAACAAGGGGAGCATCTCCAGCTAGGTTGAGCTGGCCCTACCGTGCTGCAGGCAACCCCTGGAGAGGAAACATGTTGAAGGCAAGCACTGATTTTTTGAAGTGTTGGATCCAACAGGGGGTGCAGGCTGTCATGTCAGTAGTAACAGCCTGTTGAAGGTGTCAGCAATTAACAGCCCTCTAACCTACTTTTATTCCAGGCTGCAATAGGATTTTACTCAACACCTCTGCCATCCGTCCTTGCCCTCAATTTCACATATGCATTGCATCTTTCTTGTTTTCACAGTGTTAAAATAATAGGGCTGTGCATGGTTTGAAAAAAGATTCAAAATGGTTTGATTTGGACTGCGCACACAGGCAGAGCAGGACTCTGCTAATCATGAAAGCAGCTAGCCTTTTTTTTTAGGTTTCCACAAGAGCCTGATTTTTTTTTCACTTCTTAGAGCAGCTGTGCTTTTTTTCAGGCTAACATGGAAGTACAATATCCCATCCAACCTAGAAGTAGCCTTTTCCAAGTGATTTGAAAATAATGTATATCAAACCGATCTGTTGCTATATTTATTGTTTCCTTCAAAGGTACATATAACTATTGGGAAAGAGCTGAGCGCCCATCATCTGATGCCTAGAGAATTTATCAATTTTTAAATAAATATGACTATCTAAAATAATAAATAAAATGTAAGTCTGTTGTTTCAGAAACTGAGACCTTGCATTCTAGACCAAACAAACATAGAATGCTGTAATTTAGATAGAAAGGATAGCAGAAGAGTTAAACACCGGTTACTGCACTGCTTATTGATGATATTGTAGGAGAGAGCCATGTAGGTCTATGGTAGCCACAAATCAGAAGGAATCTGGTAGTGTCAGGTTCAGCCCAAGAAACTCCATGAGACAGTTCTGGATTTGCTTAGTTACTTTATTAGCTTACACCTGCTAGACAGAATCTTGTTAGACTAACTCTAACTCCCGAAGTCTGCAACTAAACACTACAAATTCCTTAGGGTGGTGCCAGTCTCATCCTCTTTGCTTTCACACACTCAGGCTGCAGGCTAAGGAGATGCTTCTCCCCATGACCTTGAACTCCTCATCCAAGTCCTCCATCACAGGTAGCACCTTTTCAGATAACAAGTTTTATTAAAAGGGATAAGCTTTTGAGACCTTTAAATCCTGCATCAGTATAGGTATTCCAGGCATCTGATGAAGTGAACTGTAGTTCACAAAAGCTTATGCCTTATCATAAAATTTGTTGGTCTGAAAAGGGGGTGCTACCAGTCCTGATTTTTGTTTTTTTATGAGTGAAGCCAAGATACAGCTACATAGGCCCATTTGTGTTTTCTCAGAACTGATAATTTTGTAGGGTTTTTAAAAAACTAATTTGAATGAATTTTATCAGATATAAAAGTGATCACAACAGCTTTATTGTATAATTTGGCAGAGATTTGCAACAAGATATAAAAAGGTATGTAAAGAACTTGTTAAGATTGTTTCCTACAATTCCAGGAGTTTCAGTGGCTGCCCTGTGCCACGTGGGGGTGCCAATTTACCTGAAAGCCAAAAGCAGGAATAGAGGCTGTCAATTTAGATAATTAATGTTGCTGAAATAAAAGGAAATGAGGCTGCTCCATCCCATATGTCTCACCTGTCAAATGCCCCTCCTTTTCCACCCAAAGCTAAACCTCATAGAGGCACAGCTATTTGAAAGCTTGCAGATATGCCAAATGTTATGCAAACTATGACACATATCAGAACATTTGAAATAGCACTCAATATTCATCAGAAGGATTTACGGATAGTTTTTAGAACCAAATTTGAGGTTGGTATTCTTTTGAGTTGCTCAAATGAGTTGCCATGATATTAAATCAATACTTTGACCTTAGTCTTCTTAAGATCAAGAAGGGGGGGATTTAAAAACTCAGAACAGTGATTTATGGACTGAACCAACTATTTCAATACAATCATTAATGCAGTGAAGATTTTAAAATTTAACAGGAAGGTATATCTAGAAGATTAAGACTAGGAGTTCTTTTAAAATGAATAATCTGCAGAGCTAACCGTTTATAGAAAGTATTAGTAACAGGTAACTGAGGATATTTCTTTCTCACTTTACCTGAAATATGATGTAAAATTGTGTGCGTAACTTCTAATTGTAAAAAGTCAAACTGTATTCTGAATTACTTTTCCCCACACTGACAGATCTGTTGGAATTACAATTCCTAGAGTTTCAAACCAACTAATATATGGGCCATGCTGCCAAGGAATTCTAGAATCCACGTCCAACATATCCAGAGGTCCTGAGGTTGGGAAAGTTTATTCCAAACCATTCACCAAAAATTGCAGATGCATTTCATGGCACGGTGATTTTCAAACTGTGTTCCATAAATCTGTGTGATTCTTTGGAAACTTCATCAGGATTTCTCTATAGGACTATGGCAATCTCATGTAATGTGGGAGGGAGGCAGCAGTGAATCATTTTATTCTTGAAGAATTTGTGGCTTGCATTTTGTTTCAAGTCTAGTGTTGGTCTGCCCATCACAAGCCTCCAAACTGAGAATCAGATGACACAAATGTAATAAAGATTGAAAGATTTTTCATACAAAATGCCTTGGTCTTTGTCATTCCCAAGCACATAACAGTCTGGATACATGAAGCTAATGGTGGATGCCAGTTTAGATTCTTCTGGGGAGAAATTTGCTAAAAAATTCTAGTAAAACAGAGAAATAACAGTGATAATATTATTCTAGGGGAGATGAGAAATACACATGCAGAATGGAATAATCCTGTGTATACCACAATTTAAAGAAGTTGCTACAATCCAAAGTACTAGGTAGCATTTAAATTTACAGAGTGAAGAAGGGGAAAACCATTTATCCATTTCTCATTTCCTGTATTTGATCATGAGCTGTAAAAAAATCACTCTTGTTATGTGACTTGTCGTTTCAAGAATATGTACTCCATAAACTTCCATGTTAAAAAAAAAATCCATTTGATGTTGTCACAGCTGCCCGCATATCAGGATCAGAATTAAATATATGATTTGCTCAATGTGCCTCTGGGCAGATCCACACTTTCTGCTTGGCCCATCGCCAGCATGGGTCACCCATCACTTCCTGGGTGCAAGAATGGATGACATCATCTTCCTCCCATTCCCACTCCACACCTATATTTCGAGCTTTGATTCAAAATTGCTGTTTTCCAATCTGAGCCATCTTAAGCCCTACAAAGCCAACAGTCTCCAGTGCTCCATTTCAACTGACTGCAGTACCTGGTGTGACTGCTTCCCTCCAGCTAGTCACTGCCTGGTGCGGCCATTTTGTCTGGGGCTGCCAAGCTAGGTTCTCACATTTTTAAAACAATTTTACAATTGATTCGACAATGGTCCATGAATTATTCTCAACCCTAACCCTTGATTTCTGCTCAGAAGGGGCGAAGAATGCTCCCCTTAATCACACAGGCCCAGTCCTGTGGTCAATCCACTGAAATCTGAAATTTCTGAACTTGGCTTAAGAAATAGCTGAGAACAGCATGGAAGGCAAAGCTTAGGCTACATTAGCAAAATTGTATGTATTTATTGAGTATGTGTTCTTTCCATTTCCATCCCCCAACATAGATTCTGTCCCTTTCTAATGAATATGTGTATGGAAATCCTATATAAACTTATTCTTCTTTGTTTAAGGCACCTTTTCCCTAAAGTGTTAGATGGGACAAGGTATTAATAATTGGGACTGAAGGTGTGCTTGCCATTGTGGAAGTTGTCTTCCCCTAAGCCCAGACCTCCCCCACAAAAAACCCAAAGGACCAAATAATGAGTGAGAGTTCAACTCCTATTACTTGATTGAAATGTCGTTCACTGCAAATGGCAAGTTTGGCTAAAGTAAAAAAGAAGTATAACAAAACCATTAAAAGTAGGTATGTATTATCATGGACTTTGAGGAAGC
The DNA here is from genome assembly GCF_059951505.1 of Python bivittatus. Classification (NCBI taxonomy): domain Eukaryota; kingdom Metazoa; phylum Chordata; class Lepidosauria; order Squamata; family Pythonidae; genus Python; species Python bivittatus. The sequence goes on from NW_028277028.1 coordinate 5,000,505, forward strand.
AGGATAGAAAGAGTATTGACACTTTTGAACTTTGGTGTTGGAGAAAACTCCTGAGAATATCATTGTGGGGGAAATGTAGTTTTTTTAGGCTTTTGGAAACTTGGCTAAACCCTTCATAAACTAAAGTATATACTTAGATAGAACAAGGTACCTGCCCCAGCCTGTACAGAGATACACCAAACTCTATTTAACCTCAAGGGTGCTGTCTAAACCACAAGACCAGTTGTAATGAATGAGAGAGTATACAAATACCATGCTTTGATAAGAAACACCCAAGTTACTCAATTGTGTAGATGCCTTAAATGTAAACTGCTAAATTATGCATCTTAAAGTATGTTAACTAGCTAATGAATATGCATATGGAAATCCTATATAAACTTATTCTTCTTTGTTTGGTACCTTTTCCATTAAGGAAATTCCCCAATGATAATTGAGTAATAAAGTTTTGTTGTATCTTCATCAGCCTGCTGGTTTTTAATACACAGACACACACACACACTATATGTGTGTGTGTGTGATTTTAATTACAATAGCAAAATCTAATACAAACTAAAAGAAAAAGAAAGAAAGAAAGGAAAGAAAGGAAAGAAAGAAAGAAAGAAAGAAAGAAAGAAAGAAAGAAAGAAAGAAAGAAAGAAAGAAAGAAAGAAAGAAGAAAAATGTAGAGAATAGAAAGAAAAAAGAAAGAAAAGAATATGGTAAAGAAAGAGAAAAGAAATATATAAAGAAGTTACTTCCAACCTTCATCACACCAAGTATAAACAATTTCTGTAATTCTTCACCCCCTCTTAGTTTACAACCAATGATCTCTTCATACTGTATCCCATCTCTTCTCTATAGAAAAATCCATAAAGCATAATCTTTTCAGTCTTAGTGTCAGCAGAAAGTCCATTAAGGGTTATAACAACAACATCTTATTTTAACCTTGATCAAATAAACCAACTTTATCTTCCTTCCTTTTAGTTCTAACAGCCTTAATCTTTAATCCATTCAAATAACGTTGAAGAATTTGATTTCTCTTCTTTGTCCCTTCTCACAAGTTTCTTTAACAAGCCTCTTTTGTAAGTCCAATATAAAAAAATTATCCAGGTCACTCTCTTGATTTATTATTTGTATTTCCCTTTTCATTTTTAAAACATCAACCAGTTTCTTTTGTATGTCCAGTAAGACATCCTTTTCCATGTCATTCTCATAGCCTGTTATTTGTAGATCCACTTTCAATGCCATCTCTGTCTTGTCAAATAAAAGTTGCTCCTCATCTACCATTTCTTCCATAAAATCTTTTGGACACAGTCTGTCCATAGAAGCAAATATCGCTATTGGCATTGTTGATACTCACTTCTCATTCCATTTTTCAAAAGTACCCTTCAGTATTTTCAATGTTAAAATGTTTTGCATCATTTTATAAGTCTCAGTTAATTAGCTGTTAGTCAGGCTTGTGTTTTTTTTCTCCTTTAACTAAAATCTTTAGTCTCCTCTAGTGTCCAATTTTTAAAATTACTTATCTTTATTTTGTCTTACAAAAGTCCAAACAAATCTATTTCCCATGGGAAGGATTCTTTATAATTAATTCCAAAATCTTATTCCAAATTTATCTGGACTCTTAATCTGTTTATAACTTTCTAAGATCAAAGTCTTATTTAGCTTTTTGCTGTTTATTTCAATTTTTTAAAAATGCTTAAGCTTATGATTAAAATTTTCTTTCATTAAGGATTGAAGGCAAACTCAACCTGGTGTTTTCAGACCAAAAGTCTCTAACAGCTTAAGAGTAGTTAAGCAATTTCCGAACATGATTAGGAAAGGAAATTTGTGAACTTAGTGTCCTTTAATAGGTGCCAACTGTGGTTGTGAGCAAGATGGTTATTCCCATCATCTCCCAGTGCTCAAAACTGACTGGACACCACTGTCTTGCAGTCTCCTTGTGAGGAGCAACTGTTCAGGGTGCATGTGGGCAATCTTCTATCCTCTCTTTGTCTGGAGAGGTTCTGAAGAGGTGATTTACTCGCCAGCAGTTCATTCTGCACCATAGTTGTCTGCACCACTTTTTGTGGAGTGGTCTTCAGTCTGCCATTTCTTTCTCCAGAAGTCAGCCTGTTGGTCTTTTTTTGAGTAGAAGCTGTTTTTCCACAATACCAAAGGTAGCCAAGAAAACAAACAAATGGATCATAGAACCAATAAATCCAGAGTTTTCATTTGAAGCACAAATTACCAGACTCAAATGATTGTATTTTGGACACATTATATGAAGACCTGCCTCTTTATAGTGCTGAGAAATGTGGAAGGAGAGAGGGAAAAAAAGGTGGAAGGAGAGAAAAGAGGATGACCACTAGCAAGTTGGATGGACTCAATTACAGTGGTGGTGAGTATACTATTGGAAGATCTGAAGGGTCAGGTTGGGGACAGATCACCCTGAAGAAGGTCCATCTATGTAGTCACTAAAGACTCAACACCAACATGATGGCACATAACCATCGATCATAATCAATGTCTTCTATGCTTTGTACATTGTGTGGGTTAAATCAAAAGTTAATCCACAGTTGGAAGGTTTTTAAACTTTTCTGTATCTATTCTAAGGTTAACAATATCTGTATATCCCTTTACACCATAAATTCCAACCATAAGCCACAAGCACATGTTTGACAAAAGTCATATATACTTCCTTTTCTGGATGTCTTCATGACAAGATATTTATGAGTGAATGTGGTTTTTTGATGTTTTTGCCTAGATTTCCTATTGCGCCTACTATACAATAAGCTTTTGGAAACACAGCATTGTTCTGGATAAGAAAAGAACTTTATTTCAACTCTGAAACAAGCTTTGGAAATAATATATACTGAACAAGTAAGGCCTTTGACTTGAACACTTAAGCAATAGTTTTTGAAAATAAAATAATGTGCTGGGAATGGTATCAACTAGAAAATACTTAATTCTAATCACCCAAATCCAGGACTGTACCTCATTCGGGGCCAGAATTAAGACCATCTGATGCCCATCTGACCTAAGCAGAGCCCAACTGTAGTGCCCCCGGGCCACATTGCTTAGCTGACAAGACATTAAGACTCAGTAAGTGCTGAAAACTAAAGTCAAGTGGAGCAGTGAAGATGCTAAGGGCATGATAGCTAGGGGGAAAACCTCCAGTGTCCCCTTCCCTTGGTGCCATTTGCTTAATGGTTAATCCAGGTCTGGCCTCATCTTCTGGCAAGAAATAGCCAGCAGTTTCATAGATCGATATGGTAGTCATTCCCATCACTTTTCTTCCCACAAATCTTGTCATGTGACAGACGAGGGCTTCTTCTCCTTTCTCTGGCACATGCCCAACGACAGAGGGAGGAGAGAGTCAGTTCATGAGACACAGCAAGAACTACTTCTTGTGATGGCTGAATGGGGTACATAGTAGCAGCAGTAGCAGTGGCAAGACCTACGGCAGTGTGATGGCAATGGCAATACCGTTGGAACTGACTTGTCTCCTGGGCAGGATCCCAGCCACACTGGTAGAGTTTCAGGCTTTGATGGTGAGGGAAAGAAGAATCTATCTTCATTATAATTGTTTGAGTCACACAAAATTTCTAGGGAGTTGGCCCCAGAATGCTAGGGGTGTTACAAAGTGATGGAGAGTTCTTAATAAGGAAGTTGAATATGAAGCAACATGTCATTGTTGCCACATATTTCCTCTACTATTTCCTCTTGGTGGCAGCAGAGAGAATATCAATTCTTTCCAGGGAATAAGAGAAGAAAGAAAGGAAAACCCCAGTCACTGACCTCTAACAACTTATCAGTGCCTCTGGAATTTCCCTTGTCGGATGAAATTGCATGCATCCAATCTGTTTTGCTACATAGCATGACTGATGGATGAGCTTCTCTGAAGGACTGCTAATATTTTCTTGCAACGTGCAGTTACAATAAAGAGTTGGGTAGGCAAGGGGAGACAAGATTCTCTAGTTCTTTTAAAATAAAAACTGGCAGTAAAGCCATCTATCTCCATTTCCAGAGTTTTTTTCTCACTCACCAGCTGCTTTTCATTGCCAGGGTATCTAATCATCTCTCTTGTAATCTCAAATGGATAGCTCATCCCTATAATCTGAATAATTTCTAAAACTAGGAAAGGGAATATGAACAATATAACGTCAAATAATATTCAGCAAATATATTTCAGATGCCACCTGCTTTGGAGTATAAACTGTTATTATATCTCTTTTGTAATGTTTTATGTACTTGTATCATATTTAATTTCCAAACCAGAAATCTGTTGAGTTTACCTTGACATTTACCATAGATTTGTCTATGCTTTGTGAGATTTCTGAAATTCTGATAACCAAAATTTCTGTGTATCTAGAAACAACTAGATTCTAAGCCAATCTCTGTCAATTTAGTAATTTCCAGGTGAAGCACCATCCTTACGACTGACCTCCAGCGTGCTGGCTGTAAAACATTCTAGTGAGATCTCCTCTCCTCTTGGTTTGACTTTTTCCATGTAGCTGTCATTGATCAGAACCACCCTCTCCAGAAACGTGACAGCATCTTGTAACACATAACGGGACCCTTCTGGTGTATCCTTCTTTACAAAGTAGTGAAATTTTCCTGCATTCAGGACCCACGTAGGAGAATGTCACTAAGCATCCAGATTTTAGCATTCGCTTTCCAGCCATAAGTTTCTAGCACCAGAAATTCCCTTGACTTGATCAGATTACGTCACCAGGAATATCAGACTCAGTTATTTTTGATGGATGCTAAGCATCTAAGTCAACCAGGTACTGAATCTATTACTTACCAGGAAAAAAACAAAATGTTCCCCATGCAGACAAATAAGGAAAACACTGATTGATTTGATTTGAAAACTTAATCATAATTAACTTAAGTCCCATTGATTTGGGTCAGTCCTAAAAACATGCTATTTTGATTAATATTTGCTACGTTCTATTCTCTTCCCTCCATTCCAAGAATAGTACATAATATTCAACAAAGAGCAGCTGTTTGGAAGTAATTTTATATGCCTGCCACGTTAGCATCCTCATTCAGTCCCAGTGTGCTCTCAGATTCATTGATAGTTAGGATTTAAACGTTGTCAGACTAAATTGCGTGTAAATAAATGAAAAAATTGCAAGATCAACATCCGTCCCTCTCAGAAATATATACATTCCATCCAAAGACAAGGGAAAGTTCAAGACTCACAAACCCTGTTTTACATTTTGCTCACATTAAGGCAAGCTAAATAGTGCCTTCAGTAATGAGGTCCTTTCCCCATAGTTCATTGTTCTCTTTCATTTTCTTTTAAATGTACTGCCATGTTTGTAATGCATATGTTATCATTTCCAACTAGCATACCCTTCAAATGCATGGACTTGAGGACTAGTGACATGAAAATAGTTCTACAGGATCAGGATCAGGCCCATCTAGCTAGCATTCAGTCTCATCCAGTGGCCCAGTGATGCATCCAGGAAGCTCACAAATAGAAGATTAAGATAGCTCTTCTCCCATTGTAGATGCTATGCACCTAGTATGTAAAGTTGGAGTATCCCCACATCTTCAAGAAGCATAAATCATCAGTGTTAGTAACCACTGATAGACGTATCCTCTAGGAGTTTGTCTAGTCCCATTTGAAGTCGTCAGAATTAGCAATCAACACCACTTCTTCTTGCAGCATATTCCACAGGCGGATAACATGCTGCATGAAGAAATAATTCGTCTTATTAGTTTAGCATCTACTACTAGTCATTTTCATTTGGTGGCCTCCAGTTTTATATTATGGGAGATGGAGAAAAACTTCTCTCAACTCATCCATTCTTTACATACATAATTTTGTAAACCTTAATCATAGTTCCTTGTAACCATTTTTTTACAGCCCTTGCCAAGAGCCAGTCTGGTGTAGTGGTTCAAGGCATCAGGCTAGAAACCGGGAGACCAGGAGTTCTAGTCCCACCTTAGGCATGAAGCCAGCTGGGTGACCTTGAGCCAGTCTCTCTCTCTCAGCCCAAGGAAGCAGGCAATGGCAAACCATTTATGAAAAGTCTTGCTAAGACAAGGGACTTGTCCTGGCAGTCACCAGGAATCAAAACTGAGTCAAAAGCACAAAAACAAACAAACAAAAAATAGCCCTTACTGTTGCATACAGAAGATGTTCAAACCCCTGTTCATCTTGGTTTCCCTTTTCAACTCCCACAGCCAGCATGGCCATTGCTGAGAATTCTGAGAACAGACGCTCAAAGGTTTGTAGTGATTATAATGCTTGCTAACATTGCTGTATTATGCTGATTTTTACCGAAAAAGAGTGAGAATCAAACTAGAAGGGAGATCACATTATTTACAATTAATTGATGGAAATTCATTTTTGTAGTTTATACCCAAACAACTCATAGAACTTGGAGTGGGGGTGGGGAATTAGATTTTTCCAATCCACTCACTAGGCAATAGGCAGAATACTTCAGAAAGGCGGGTTACTAAAATTTGCTTTGGATCCAACTAGTTCACCATGAAAAATAGGAAAGGGATATTTGTGTGATCGAAAGGCAACTGAGCTGTGCTACTGGATCCTGTGCAGGCTGTGTGGTTTTCCCTAACTCCATTCCTGATATCATGTGATGGAATACCTAACAGACCTTGGGAACACAGAGGAGGCAGCAAGGCAGAAGAGAAGAAACAAGACATTCTTGAGTCCAGGGGAGGGGGAAAGTGTGAGAAAATCACTCCACCTTAATTACACCAGATATAAGTTGTGCAGGAGAATTATTTTGGCAGGCTTTCAAGGTTCTGTACATCACCCTATTAGCAATAAAGATATCTCCAGAAATCCAAGTGTTCATGTTTCTGGAGTTTGCCAAGCTCACAGGTCTTCACACATCAACATATTAGGTACTACTGTATATGAACATTTAAGCCAGGAGAACATATGTACAAAAGATCTCTACCTCAGTTGGCTTCCTGAAAACTAAAATATCCTTGCATTGGTATAAAAGGAGCTTATGCAGTAGAAGCAGCTTCAGTAGTAGTTGCAAGTATCATTTATGAAATCTAGGTCAGAGATGATGCAAATGATGTTCACACACAAAGGGCTTCGCACAGATACATGTGTCCTTTGTGTTGGAGGTGTGAATCCAATGGCACCAAATCTTCAGCACCTTATGATCCATTGAACATAAAGGAGTAGTGAAATAGATGGAGAATTAAGGGATTTACTCTGTGTCTCCTCTTTGTCTAACATCCTGCCTGCTCTTAGTTTTATGAAGTTGCTAATTGCAGGTCATTTCTTTCTGCCTTATTTCCTGGAAATACATGCTTTCTTCTTCTCCCCATTTAAATTAATCTCCTTTCTGTTACAGTTATAAAACTTGCTTCACTAATCACTGCTCAGGTCAGTTTTCCACTCAGATTGTTCTCTTTCACACAGTGCTTCAACCTCCAACATTTAGAATGTGTACAAATCAGAATTTCAGTTCTCAGTAGAGATGAGTTTCCTTCTATTGGTATTCTAGTCACTGCTCCTGTTCTTTTTTCAGGCTGAGCTTCATAGTGTCCCATGGAGCTGGCTGGGATTCATTCAGCAGTAGAGAGCACCTGTAAAGCAGAATAGGCTACTCTGTGACTGTTTCAGAAAGTTTCCATCTGTAAAGAAGCCACAGCTTTTGCAGGTAGCAAACTAGGAGGTTATGAGGTTCATTTTAGAATGGCATTTTATTTATTTATTTTAAAAGATTTAGATAGCTGGCCATATTGTAACCACAAGCCTGGGCAGCTCACAAGGGTGTGTAAAAACAGCACCCCTGCCAACAATCAAAGGGTGAACATCTTAAGTTGCCCCCATGTACAGATTTTGGCTGGAATGTCTTGATATTTACCTACTTATTATTAATAAATGCCACTCAAGACAACTAGCAGTTAGAATAAAATCAAACTAATGAAAAAAATACAATTAAAAGACTAACTGAAGAATAATTAAAAATACAGTATTAAAAACATGTAACCACACCCCATTTCAGCAACCCAAATTGAGAACATGGAACTGAAAAGATGGATGGATTTAGCAGAAAGGTTTCTTGGTCTGCTTCTCAGCACTGGTCTGCTTTCTCTGAGAATGTATTACAATGAGAGTCATGTGTAAACATACCTCTGAAAATACTAGTTTCTTCAATGGACTAAAGCGTGGGTGTGAAGATAATAGTCACATGGAATTAGAACAATAAAACAATAAAAGAGTCTACATCCATCCAGGAAATTCCTCCCCCAATGACATATTTCATTCCTGAATTCTTACCCTGTCATAACAACCTTTTGATCCTGAAAAAAATATCTGTGATACAATGAACTTAAAATTTGCATATGACATGTCCAGATTATATTTGCAGTGAGAGCTAATTGTATTGTACCTAAAATAAATTTTAAAGGGTGAATGCCAAACCAACATTATGTGACTAAAAATAAAACTGCCTACACTATCTGCCAAGATAAAATCATGCAAATCTATGATGCACCCATATTGTTAACCAGAGATTGAACCAATCCAGATAAGATTACATGTTGTCACAATCACTTGCTTCACAGACACAGTGCTTATCCAGGTTTTCACTTTCTTTGGAAGACATTCACCAGGTGCTTGAATGTATTTATTGTATATAAGCTGAGCATTATGGAGGCCCAGCTTACCACTCCAGGGTGTAGCCAAATCAATCCATTGCTCTACATCAGAGAGATGTAGTTCCCAAATAGATTATTGCTAGAGCTACTATAGCTCAAATTTTTAGCTCTCAGTCTTTCTCTGTTTCTCCCAAAAATAATAGGCAGTCCCCTTTGTTCATATTTTAAGCTAGGGCATACAGAGTCTTGATTTGCTGAGAACCTTTTTCTCTGATTTGTGCCAGTTTATCTGAAATTAGAGGAAAACTGATACTTTCTTTTGCAAATCTGCAGCTTTTACAATGTTGGGGGTGGTTCATTCTTTCATTGATGTATCTCTTGTCTCACCCTGCTTCTTTGTTCCTAGATTTCACTTCTACGCTATTATTTCATAAATCTTTTAAGGGGAAAAGTAGCTTCGGGGGTTTGCAACTCCACCTTGTAACAACCCCTCAGGGGTAGGAGTAGGGTTAGTGTTAGGGTTTGTTTGTTTGTATGCATGCGACCAGCAAATTGTACAGATCAAGAATATGGATTGAAGTGGGAAATTGTGCTTGCAATTTATTTTTGTCTCCTTTTGTGTACAGCCGGGAATAAGGGGATTTTTGTTTTTCTAGGACTAGTGACAGCTCAGGGCAGAGTTCTGACTGAAGAATATTTTTTACTTATTACCTTGTTGTTTCAAGGTCAGTGGAAGTAAGGATACTTGTGAGTTGGTCTCAAGACACTTTGGAAGACTTGGACAGTAGAAATGTTGATAGTGTGGAAGTGCCTATACTTTAGATACAGAGACTAAATTCTGTAGATTCTATCATCCTAAACTGAGAAGAGAGACAGTATCCCTCCTACTGACTTCCCTGTCTGATCAGTTTTTCCTAAATTGGAGCATTTTAATATTGCCCTTTATCAAACAGCCACAATAAATATCTTAGCTTATTCCCACTGTTTTATTAAGATCAGAACTGTGATCAGATACTATTTGAAGGCAACCAGCATAGATGATCCTATTCACAGAAAATTAGTAGCAAAACATATATTATCACTGTAAAACAAGAACTAAAGGTCATAAAAAGTATGGGTCAAACTAGGAAACAGAAGAAAAATTAAAATTTTAATATCATTTATTTTTCCATTCTACAAATCAAGTATAAATATTTGGTGAGAGAGAGAGAGAGAGAGAGAGAGAGAGTTTGATGTCGTGGTTAAGGCACCGGGCTAGAAACCAGGAGACCATGAGTTCTAGTCCTGCCAGCTGGGTAACCTTGGATCAGTCACCTTTTCTCAGCCTAGGAAGCAAGCAATGGCAAACCACTTCTGAAATCTTGCCAAGAAAACTGCAGGGACCTCTCCAAGCAGTTACTAGAGTCAACACTGACTCAAAGGGACAATAAAAAAAAAAGTATATTTACTTTATAATTTAAATAAAATATTCAATGGTCACTTTGTCCCTTTACTTTTAACATCAAGAATAATTGCCAAACACCATACTTCTCAAGCTTAGCTTATTTTATGGTGTTCAGATATGAATGTTTACAATGCAATAAAAAACTGTTGTTTGACCACTGTTGTGTGTGCTATCTAGAATCAACTTTAAGTAGCAAGTTTCATTTGGCATTAGTACAAAAACTCCTAGTTTTATACTAATATAACAGAAAGCAGCAAACAGAATTTCCATTATGTCCTTCTACCTTTCAGGCTCTGATCCCATCTTTGCATACTTACTCAATGAAGAAAGCCATTGAGGAAGGTAAAAACAAGTATAATGAAGAAGGAAGCTCAGTGTATTGCACACCTATAAAGTGTACTCAATGCACTGAGATCCTGACCCTCAGGAAGGTCACTTGCTCCTTGAGGCAGATTTGGAGAGACTGAGACAGGAAAAAAGATTAAAGAATAAGACCTTCAGAGATAAGATAAAAATATTATAGCCTCATGGTAACAGCACCCTTGCTATCAAGGAGTGTTATAACTAATGCCTCTAAGAAAGTGATCATCATTCCCAAGAAAACAAATATCTCCCAGCACTATTCATCAGGCTACTCCATGGTGCAGAAGACTAGGACTGGTAGATGGAGAAATGTTCCATAGGAGTTCTATCTCATAGGCCAGATGTTCCATTCAATAATCTGCTTATTTTGATTGCTTGCTGCTACCTTTGAGTGGAGGGGACTGCGTATGGATACTGTTAATATACATATTCAACACCTCTACCTCTCTTCCAGAGTTAACAGGATGATCATATGTGTGAAGTTGGATTAATCTAGGATTCTTGCCAATCACTGAGGTTGACTATTCAGGAGAGGTTCAGGATTTCATGTCCTTCATGATGACCAGACCTAGCGAATATCTGTTCTCACTTATACAGCAGGCTAAATGCTGGCTTATGCATTCTGTTTCTGCAGAGTGGTGATTTGAAGTTGGAGGAGCTCTATGTGAACACTGTCGTGGACAGATTACTCCCTTGTAAATTTTAGATTGGTGGCTGCTACAATCCTTTACAGGGATGGACTGTATCCCATGGTTAAGGCAAGTGGATGGGGAGTATTCCTTCTTGCTTAAATGAGACAGTCATAAGATCTCTATTAATAAAACCCTCTTGTGACCTGGGAGGCCTATGCAATAATATTGCATTTCTAGTAGAGGTGATTGAGAAAGTAGTAGCTTTGCAGCTACAGATGCATCTCAATGATACCTGGGCCCATTTCAGTTGGGCCTTTGGACAGTATAAAGTAATATTTTTGGTTGTCTTAGTGAATGGCCTCTGCTGGAAAATACATGGAAGGAGTGGCCCTGTCTGTTCTTCTGGACATCTCAGCAGCTTTCTTTACCATGAATGATGATATTCTTCTGGACTGTTGGGTAGATCTGGACATTGGGAACACTGTTTTACAGTAGTTTTAGTCCTGTCCATTGGGTCACATTTAGAAAGGAGTACAGGGAGACTAGAGTTTGATACCTAGACTATTGCCCTATGTTTCACCTTGTCCTCCACATTGCTCACCATCTATGTGAAATGACTGGGAAATATTATCTGGACTTCTGAAGTGGGGTGTCATCAGTATGATGATGACACCCATATCTACAGTGCTTCTTTTTAGTGTTTAACTCCAGTGACTCAATATCTACCTTGAATGTGGCTTCCTTGCTTATTTATTTATTTAAAGCCACCCAATGTAACATTCATTCTATGTGGCACACAATTAAAACTAACACAATACCTAAAAACAAACAAAATAAACATCAGAATAGACCTAAACACAACAGGGGGAACAACATACCATAGCCAAGGCAAACACTGCAGATCAAATGGCCATACCAACAACTGAACCCACAGTTTGTGAAAAAAGTGGTTTTTAGAGATTTTCTAAAGCTTGTGAGTTGAAGAATGCAATTGCCTGAAGAATGCAATTGTCTTAAAGCTTGCAGTTGAAGAATGCGATTTCAGAGGGCAGGTTCTATGATAGAAAAGGTATGCTTCCTAGGTCCCATCAGTTGACATTTCTTAACAGAGGGGACATGAAGCACACCTCTTCTGTCAGTTCTTACATGTTGGGCAAAAATGATGGGACAGAGGTGTTCCCTCAATTAGCCAGACCCTATGCTACAAAGGGCTTTATAGGTGATAATCAACACTTTGAATGGCCCCCCAAATTTTACTGGTAACCAGTGCAGCTTGTGTATCAGAGGTGGTACATGGGTATACCGATGTGCTCCCATAACTGCTCATGCTGCTGCACCTGGACCACCTATAGATCATGTTACAATTGTCCATACATGAGATGACCAAGTCATGAGTAACTATGAGAAGGGACTTGGGAAAAGGTGCAATTGACATACCAGATGAATCTGTGCAAAGACTCTCGTAGTCATAGCTGCCACCTGCTCATCAAGTGGGAGCTGTGAGCCCAAGACGGTCCCCAAATTGCACACCAGCTCTGAATGGGTAAGTGCCACCCCATTCAGAACAAAAGAAATTTATCAGCACCAGAAGAACCATGCACCTGTAGCCATTTGATCTTGTCAGAGTTGAAGGTGAACCTGTTCCTCCCTATCCAGAACTGAACAGCATCACTTGGGGCATGACCTCAATAGTATCACTTTATTGACCAGGAGTCACGATATATAGCTGAATATCACTGACAAATTGATCATATCTGCCTATGTCAATAGATGACCTCACCCAGCAGTTTCATGTAGATGTTAAATGAGAGGTGAGAGCTTCAAGCCCTGAGACAACCCACAAACAAAGGGTTTGGATTGGACCCTCCCCACCTGTCAACACCAACTGGAACTAGCCATGGGGAAAGGAGTAGAAGCACTGTAACATTCTGCCTCCCATTCCCAAACTCCATAGTCAGTCAAGAAGGATACTATGACTGATGGTATCAAAAATCACTGAGAGATTAAGGAGAATCAGGATGGTTGCACCACATCCATCTCAGCTCTGCAAGAGGTTATCAATAAATATAGTACAGTGGTACCTCGGGTCACGAACGCTCCTATTCACGACCAATTCGGGTCATGAACAGCACCGTTTGCAAAATTTTGCTTCCGTTCACGAACGCCGGATCGGGTGACGAACAGGATCCGCAGCCATTTTCCCTCCCGTTATACGTGGTCGTGGCTTCCTGTAGGGAGGGGGACTCTCCCTCCAAGCAATAACCGCCTCCCCACCCGCCTTCCTGTCCTCCACGTCAGAAGTCGCGTCGAGCAAGGTTAGCATTCTCTCTCTTCGTACTGTACTTTGTGTCATATTTTTGTGGTTTAAAAAAAAAAAACATACGGTTCAGAACGGATTAACCGTAATTACATTGAACCTTATGGGAAAATTTGATTTGGGACGCGACCAAAATCGGGTTGCGACCAAATTCGGAGGGGTCAGAACGGATTAACTGTATTTACATTGAACCTTATGGGAAAATTTGATTCAGGTCGCGACCAGAGTCACAGAACAAATTAAGTTCATGAACTGAGGTACCACTGTATATGCTATCTCCAAACTATGCCCTGGTGCAAAACCCAATTGAAACGCGTCCAGATAATCTATTTCTTCCAGGTAGCCTGACCACCTTCTCTACAACTTTCACAAAAAGGAAAGATTGGAGACTGATCAAAAATTGTCCAGAATCATTGAATCTAGCAATGGTTTCTTGAGGAGAGGATGTACTACCACCTCCTTCAAGAAAGAAGAACTAATTCTCCTCTCATGGATGAATTTACCACTGCATGGATCCAAGCACATATCACATCCCAGGAGGCCTTAACCAACCAGGGACAGGGGCATGGATCTAATAATAAGTAGGTGGCTGGACTAACAGTTATGAGGAATCTGTCCACTTCCTCAGGAATAATAGAAGCAAACACTTCCCAGGTACCATGACCAACTCAACAGGACCTGCACAGTCACAGTCTAACCCGAAGTGGATCCAAACAACTTTATCTGCTAAATACCTAGAGTATTCTTCACAATGGTCCTATAGATGTTCTTGTGCAATAAAAGCAGAAAAATAATTACATTTTGCAACACTTATCACCACTATGTAATCCTTACATGGGCTCTTCCATGTCCTTTGCCAGGGTCACTGTTTTCTTGCCCCCACACTGCTCTAGGCATCATTTCGGTTGTTTCCTCTCCTGAAAAACCAAGAAGATCCACGGGATCAATGAACAAGGAGAGGCTACAAAGGAACAATCTGATCCAAGTTTTCATCACACACCCATTCCAGGTAGAGAGTAGGGCCTCAGTTGAACTGCCCACCCCCCACCCCCCAGATCCACAGATCCCTAAGCTGCTTACATTTGAATATTGGCTGCATGTGGGAGAACAAGTTAAATTAAATTTTTAAAAGACAAAAAATGTTATTGGTAAACAGGAAATCAGATTCAGGGATGAAGTTCAGTCTGTTTTAGAGATGGCTGCTCTCTCCCAGACAAAGCAAGTCTGCAATGTGAAAACACTCCTGGATTTTATTTGTCGCTGGATTGTGAATGGCAGCTGTGATATGGAGTCCTCTTGTGCAATTAATATGAGTACACTGTTTGCAACCCTTCCTGAGGTGTTAGGTTTAGGAACAGTGATTTATGCCTCAATTATACCCTGTCTTGACTACCAGAATTCACTGTAGATAGGGTTGTTCAAGAAAAGTCTCTTTAACAGTGTTTCTCAACCTCAGCAACTTTAAGATATGTGGACTTCAACTCCCAGAATTCCCCAGCCAGCCATGCTGGGAAGTTGGAATCCATACATCTTAAAGTTGCTGAGGTTGAGAAACACTGCTCTAGGAGCTGCAATTGGTGAAAATCTGACAGTTAAACATAAAGCTGTTGCAAGATCCAGGAATCATATGTTATCTGTATTGAAAAATCTACATGGTTTGTCAGTTCCTTGCCAGGCATAATTTAAGGTGTTGGGATTTCTCTTTAAAGCCCTGAACAGCTTAAATGACTACCTGTGGGACAGCTTTCTTGTTATAAACATATATAGCCGCTTATATCTGCAGGAGAGACCATCTGTCTGTCTGTCTGTCTGTCTGTCTGTCTGTCTGATATGCTGCTCCTCTCTCAAGATTCCAAGCAGTTTACAGACATAACATGCTTTATTGTATTTCAATGGCAATCAGAAAAAAAAAAAGGATGCCACTTTCAATGCGGTTGTATTGGATAGTGCGGTTATTGGATAGTTTAAAACTTAAATGGGTCAATGAGAAAATTAATTTTGATCCAAGGCTTACCTTTAATATCAGCCTGCAACATTTTTTTAAACACATGTGTTCCTCTTTCTCTTTTACCCCTTAGGACAGAAATGAGGCACCACCTTTGTATCCTCCCTTAATTATAAAAGGACAAACAAGCAATCAAGACTTGTTGGAATTGGAAACAGTTTAAGGGTCTTCACCTTCCTCAATCTGCTGTAGTCAACCAGTCTCATCAAGACTTAACACTGATGCATTCTTTTGTAGGGCATTTTCAAGAACATTTTTCTCATGTGGAGATGATACCTGAGAAAGAAAGAGTTCAGGGGAATCTTGATCAGAAAATGGGAGTCACAATTCTTTTATGCACATAATTCAATTCCCAATGATTCACAAAAAAGGAAGAAATGTAATGATTATTAATTTATGGGATTTGTAGACTCTTTCTGGCATATAACAATAAAAGAAAAAAGAAAAGAAAAAATACTACGCAAAACAAATAATTAGACAAAAGTGACACATCATCAACGCATAATGGAGGCTGGCACTCAGTTATAACACTCTCATCACAGAATGGGTTCTTTGGCCAATCTAGTCCAGCGCACAAGAGAAAAATCAGATCTTTTCAGCTCTACAGAAGTCTAATAGGGTTGGGACCATAACAATAGAGAATTACTTAAAAGTTGAAGTTAAAAATAATTTTACAATTTTAAAGAAACTCTGATTATTTCATGAGTGCTCTGTCATACCCCAAATATCTTTAGATGCCCCATGAGGTATGTCAGAGAAATCACATCCCAAAGCTTTCATATTTGGTATTGGTGAAGCTCTTAAGTGTTGCACAATAGGTATCATTTTAACCATTGTGGTTATATTATGCAAGTAGGAAAGAAGTTTTCTGATAAAGTTTCATGCTATTCATCAACAAAATATCCGGAGAAAATTTTGCTAAATAAGGTTTTGCAAGATAATCCCACATTCAAAACATTTCTGCAAACATTGTGATTCATATTTCCTCCTTTCCCCCCAACTTTTTAAGAAATTGGGTGGAATTGTCAACATTATTGTCTTTAACATGATTTATGTCAACTCTGTAAAATGCTCCAGAAAACTGATCAGGCTGAGCCTAGACTATTACTTGAACTCAAAGCCTACCAGGAAAAGGAAACAATGGGCTCTAAGCTTGGGGAATTTTGTTGGGGTGTGGGGGGGATAATCTTAGTTAATTCACTAGAACTGGAAAATCCTTCAGTAAAGATAGAAATGTGTACTAACAATACAAGATGGCACCAAATTTATACAGGAGTCACTAACCATCCTCCTTGAGAATGAGTTTTTGATAACAAGGCAACCTTTTCTGGCTCCTTGTCTCCCCACTGCTCTCTCCTTTAAAGAATGAATATGTGGTGTTTGTATAGAGGACATTTCAATCTCTCATCTGGTTTGTGGTAGGAATGCCAATACCTAAGTTGCTCAAAACAGGGTCCCCCCACCCCAGTCTATATGACTATCTTGTTTTCTGAATTAATAATGTTAGTATTTTATTTCTTTATTACATTTACATCTCACTGCAATCAGAATAAATTCTTGGCAGTTTATTTATTTATTTACCATATTTATATAGCTGCCTATCTCACACAAGGTAACTCTGGGTTCACATGATAGTGACAAAATTAAAACATCCATGGTAAAAATAAAATTTAGGAACAATTAAAATACCACCCCCCACACTACTCTAGCTTCCTTTCTAGCAAGAATTTTACTAAAGGTATTTTACTAGTTACAAAATGTTCCATATCCACCATTAATTTCCACATTTCATCAGGCAACATTATGTGAGATATTCCTTTCAACAAAGATATAATAAATCTCTTGCTGGTGATAACCAACAAACAAATCAACCCTCTTCAGAAACTCTCTTCAGTCTGGTCTACTGGTTAAGGCACCAGGCTAGAAACTAGGAGACTGTGAGTTCTAGTCCCACCTTAGGCATGAAAACCGTCTGGGTGATTTTGGACCAGTCACTCTCTCTCAGCCCAACTCACCTCACAGGGTTGTTGTTGTGGGAAAAATAGGAGGAGGAAGGAGTATTAGGTATGTGCACCACCTTGAGTTATATAAAAATAATAAAGGTGGGATAAAAAAATCTAAAAAACCCCATTCCATAATAGATAATATTCTATATATATGGGGCCTTGGAAGAAGGCATAGTATGAGAACGTAACTCTGCAGCTGTTTGTCTTTCATTAGTAACCAACTATTAAGTGTTGTGCATTGAATAATTCCTAATTCTGATTTTTGATTTACTTAAATTTTTAAAAAATCCAGTGAAAGAGGAAAGAGAACAATAATGGCCACAACTCATCCTCCTTTTTCTGTTCTAGAAAATAAAGAATGGCTATTATTCAGTTACTAAGAGATAGGGTGCATTCTTCTATGTCATTTTTAGAAGGCTAAAAATAGGCAGTTCATATTATGACTTTTTTTTATATCTTATATTTTAAAATGGTCAAATGGCATGCATAGTGTTACTATGGTACTTTCCTCTCTCAAAAATCAGAAATTTAGTTCCAATTGTTCCATGAACATGAGTGGTCTTGTTACTACAAGTGGAATCTGGGCTTTTTGAGACTAATCAATCCATTGTTAGAAAAAGTTCATGGAGATATTGCTAAAAATGTCCCACTTCTAGAAAAGCTTGCCTTTAGAGTCTCCAACATATATCTGGACATAGGGAGGTCAGTTAGAGTGACTTTATTGGGAAGATTCAGGAAATCTATAAAGGGTTGCTTGAAGAAACTCTTTCATGTCAAATTACTTGCCTACTAACAAGACATTTATTATTTATTTATTCGATTACATAGCTGCCCACCTCACATACATGACTCTGGGTAGTTCACAAAGTTAAAACACAGATACAAAAACACAAAATATATCCAAAATCATACAACGAAAACCATTAAAACGCATTAAAAACAAACAAAAGCATAAAAAAGCATAATCTGCAAGAATGCAATCCAATTTACTAACGATATAGTCATTTAGACATTCTGATTTTTGAGCTACAAGATTGCTTTAAAACTGGGTCACATCTGCTAATATGTGAAATGGGAATGCTCTGAGTTTGTGTCAAGGAGTAGTTACAAATGGCCAAAAAACAAGTTGATGCTGGTTGACAAGAATGTTTGGTTAAGGTTCACGGAAGTAAATTGTTCACTTTTGAGAATTGCTTGCCTGGATGCTTCCCTGTTGTTTTTTTTTTTCTTAATGAATACATTTATAAACATACATTTTTTTAAAATTAAGAGAACATTATTCTTGATTTTTAGCATTATCTCTCTATCCACCCAAAAAACAAACTTGGGATTTCTTTACACTCAGTAATTGGACAACATCAAAACAAACAAGCAGAGAAAGAAAAGCCATTAATGAGAGTTTAAAATGTTCCCAAAATAATACATATAGTTCATACAGTTCACCTTGACAGTGTAGCCATATCAGTGAGTAAAGATGAATGTTTGAATACCTGCGGCTTAGATTTCCTCTAAGCTTCTTTCCTGCTAGTAGTGGTAATATATTAATATTACCATCTTTTATTTTGATTAACTAGATCTAATTGTATTGAGCTCTTCTCAGCCTGCAACAGTAAGTATTTATCTCTCTGAAAACTCCAGCAAAGATGTAAGATGCTTTCTGAAACTAAAGTAACAATTGTCCTGGCCAGGCTGAAGGCCTCAGGGAAGTCAACTGAGGGAAAATACTGACAAGGCAGGTTGGGGTTGTGGCAGATGAAAAGACTGTCAGGGCCTTGGAGAGTTCAGTGCAAGGAGCTACGGATTGGATTAATTCCAGCATCTAAGCTTAATTGAAGTTTAAGAAAGTAGAAAAGCATATTTATTCCTAAACTCTTCCCTGCTTGCTGCCTTTTCCAAAGCTTCAGAAACCTGCATGGCCAGGAAACTGTGGAAACTATGGAAGAGTCTGAATCTGAACTTTCAGGTGATGGGAGTCCTAGTCTCCAGGCCAGGAAAGCATAAAAGGGGGTGGGGTGGGGTTAAAGGCTTTGTTTGAATTAGAATAAATCCTAGTCCTCAGCAGAAGCATATGGGGTTCCTGGCCCAGGGACAGGACACGGTCACCTTGTGTGAGATGGGCAGCTATATAAATCAGATAGATAGATAGATAGATAGATAGATAGATAGATAGATAGATAGATAGATAGATAGATAGATAGATAGATAGATAGATAGATATAGATCACTCTTTGTTCCACTGGAAATTATTTTTGTCTTATCTTCTTAATTTGACTCTTACAGTGAGCTCTAGACCATACAATCTCATCAAAGGCTAGTTTGTGATACTGTCTTTTGAGAAGCCACTCGACTCTGTTCCATACTACCAATGTATTATGTAAGGACTGTAAAAAAGATTTGAAAAATGTATTTTGGGGTGCAAGCTTAATGCTTCACTTGCCTCTGGGAAATCTTGCCCACTACCTAAATATGTTAGTATCAACCTCTTTTCCTCTGGCTTAAACTTTTCTGTCCTAGGTAATAGTCTCAGTTAGATAAGATTCTAGCCTAAGTGAAGGTTCTAGATAATAGCGCAGGTTCTGGTAGCTTAGTTTCTTGTAGGGCAATGTAAACCTTAAGTTGTGGTGAGGGAGTGGTGGACAATAGGTAGCCTTTGAAATGTTGCTGGGTTCTAGTTCCATCATCTCTAATCATTCCCCATAATATCAAGGGCTAAAAGCAACACAAATCTAACAACATCTGGAGAAATACAACTTGCCCACCCTTTTAGTAAGATAAAGCAAGGAAGGCAAATAGTGTTAGAGAATCAAAAGTCATATATCCCCTGCTCAGTGGAGAAATGCAATTTAAAGAACCTTCAACAGAAGGCTGTAAAGACTGCATTTAAAAACCTCCAGAGGAGACTATGCCTCTCTTGATAACTGGTTCCACAATGGAACTGCTGTTACTGTTAAGATATTCTTCCTAATATCAACCAGATTTATTTATTTACTTCAGATTTAGTTTCCTGAAACTTAAGAACTTAAGAAGCTTATTCGTTCTTCACTCTGGAATGATAGAGAATAGATCTTAGCCTTCTTCTCTAAGATACTCCTTCAAGTACTTGAAGATCATATCTCAAGGTTCCAGGTAACACTTAGTGATCGTCAGTCCTGCAAGGTAGACCAGACGCTACATGTGCCTCAAACTACTTTTATTAAGATTGGCTATAATAACATAAGCTTGCAAGTCTGAAAGTACTTCTCCTCCTCCCTCTTTAATCTTTTAACTGAATTTGGGGTCTGTGTATCTGAGACATTTTTGTACCCTTTCCCCTTTGTCTGGATTTTTGGAATGTTTACCTACTCATTGCCTTGATAACGGGTCTTCCCTGTCTCTCTTTACTCTCTACAGCAATAATGTGAGAAGCTCAGGTTGGAGATTCATGCAAACAGGCTCAAATATTGATTTAGAACATACAGCTTGAGAATTAGAGGACTATATGGGTGGTTAGTTCTGTCTTCACTGGCACAACCACTTCCAATTAAAGAGGATCTGTATGCTTCTACAGTATCTCCAGTGAAGTGTGAGAGGCCATGGTTCTGCTGATAGCTTTGCACTAGAGTCCTTAGACTCATAGTAGTGATGCAACATCCCTAGATTACAGAGATTGTATCAAGACAAGTTCTTGATGAAGAGAGGCTTACAAACAAACAAAAACCGATCCACCAACAAAATAGGATTTTTGAGCACTGACACTAGCTTCATCCACTATTCCATTTTATAATCCAAACACAGAGCTTTAGTCCTTGAATCTGGCAAATTTAGCTATTATTCAAATGATCAGAATAGATAAATGAACAGAGGTGGATAAAGGAATTAAGATTATAGTGCTATGGAGGAAGAACATTTATATGGAAAATGTCAGTGATAGTGCAGTATTCCTTTCAAGTAATCCTATAAACATCATACATATTCTTAACCTGAAAATTTGATCCAACAGGCCTTAACTCAGAATACTCTTGTTTCAGCAAAGCAGGGGTACTCAAGATCACATTACTAATATCAGCTGGATAATGGAAGAGGTAAGTGGGTTCCAAAAAGTTGTCAACTTTTTATTTATTGATCATATAAAGACTTTTCATTGTGAGGACCACAACAAACTGTGGATAGCCCTTAAAAACAAGAGAATACAGGCCACTTCAACTGCCTATTGAAGAATTTATATGAACTCCAGGTATAACAGAAGCAACTGAAAAAGAATATGGAGTAACTAAATGGTTAAGAATTGGAAAAAGAATGCACTAAGGTGTAAATGGAGAGCCAGTTTGGTGTAGTGGTTCAAGGCATCAGGCTAGAAACCAGAAGATGGTGAGTTCTAGTCCTACCTTAGGCATAAAGCCAGCTGGATGACCTTGGGCCAGTCTCTCTTTCTCAGCCCTGGGAAGGAGGCCACTTCTGAAATCTTGCCAAGAAAACTGCAAGAACTTGTGTAGGCAGTTGCCAGGAGTCATGACTGACCTGAAGGCATGGGGAGGTGGGGAATGTATATAGCCACCTTATTTATTTAACATACAGTATATCATGAGAAATGCTCGACTATAAGACATAGAAAGTGGAATTAAAATTGCTGGGAGAAACCTAAAGAACCCCAGATATACTGATGATTCTGCTTTGATGGCTGGAAGTGAGGAAGACTTAATTTCACTTATTGAAGCTGAAAGAAGAGAGTGCAAAAGCTGTTTGCTGCATCCAATGCAAATTGGATGAGAAGTAGTGTTAGAGTTTATCCTCCTAAGTTCAAAAACTCAGAGGAATGGTGACTGTAACCATGAAATAAAGAGATGTCTGCTACTTGAAGAAAGATTATGACATATCTAGACAAAATATTAGAATGCACAGGTATCACACTGACAACAATGTAATATATTGTCAAAACTATGATTTTCCAATTGTAATTATAACTAAAAGCTGGACTATCAGAAAGCCTGGGTGAAAAAAATGCTGCCTTGGAACTGTGGTGCTGGAGAAACAACAAACATAAATAATTCAGTTCTAGATTAAGAAAAAAGAGAGAATGCTCACTGGAAGCACTAATAATGAAGATAAATCTTAAATATTGTGGGCATGTGATGCAAGAGGCATTTGAGAAGACCTGATGCTTGGAAAAATTGAAAGCAATCAGAAAAGACACTAACAGTGGCTAGAGCCTATCACTGATGATACAGATATGAGCTTACCAGAACTCAAAGAAGCAGTTACTGTGAGACAGTTTTGGAGAAAAGATATCCATTATCTCCCAAAGAGTCAGAATTGATTGAACAGCTGAAGAATAAGATCAAGATTGTTGTAAGACAAAAGCAGAACAGCTAAGCATACCTTATATTAAATGCTTGTATTTTTGTTCTTATTTTTTTTAAACAGCTTTAAGAGAGATCAAAATTAGGGCTACTAAGCTCAGGGCCAATAGCAGCTCTCTCCCACTGCTGTTCTCACAGAGTTGCAAAGGCATTTTTTCTCAACCCATGAAGTAACTGCCTGGTATTGTGCCACTGCAGTAGAACAATCTTCCCCAAACTGTAGAAGTACTCAGCTTCTGTGGAAAGCTGTGGGGAAATCTTGTGGGATTTGTGGGAAATCATAACCTCAGAGTTTAGCTCATTGTAGTCCACCAGATTGGCATGGTACCAGGTTAGAAAAGCTGTGTTGGAAATTCTAGAGTCACCCAATGTTGGGTCAGTACAACTTACTGTGAAAAGGGGATCATGACCCCAAATCATTTATTCCTGCCATCATTTGACTTTCACAAATGGAAGTGTAGCCAGTAGCCAACAACACATATTTAAAATTGCTTTCACATCTGTATTCCATCAAAATACTTTACTTCTACAGAAAACTGGTAAATTTCCCTGTAATTTTTTTCTCTATGGAAATTATCAAGAATCACTTTTTGCTTCCTTATCTTTCAAGGCAGGAGGTGTGGCTAGAAGCCAGCATCTTTGATATTTACAATTACTTAACATACAAGTTCCATCACAATAATTCAATTCTTCAGAAAATCAATTAATTTTCTGTTAAGACGTAACTGTTACATTTATATGCTTTGCCCAGAATATGGTGTACAGTCAAAAGTGTTAAAGAACAGACCACACACTTCAGGCATTATTTTTTCATTCATTTTATATATATAAATAAATAAGAAAAGCTGGTTAGATACTATCACTGATGATGGAAGCCTGAACTTACAAGAATTCAAAGAAATAGTTACTAAGAAATCATTTTGGCCAACTGAGTTGGAAGTAACCAAAAACTGAACAATAAAGCTGTTACTCATATATCTAAGAAATATCTGAAATATTCTGGATCTGAAAAGCAGAAGAGTTTTTCCAGTTTCAACTGGGCACGGTTGCCTCTTTCTTCCCCGTCAGTTGTCAGATTCAGCCGGCGTGGCATGGCTAGGGACTTGCTCAGCCGCGCTTAGTCAATTTCGCCCGGGCGCTAGCAGAGGAAAAAGGGGAAGTGAGAAACCGCGAACTGATTAATGAGCCAGCTGGCGCCGCTTAACTAAACCACAAGCGGATATTTTGTGTCAGCGCCAGCTTGCCTCGAGTGCTGCGGACAAAGGGGAGCGCAGCGGCTCGGAAGCAAAGCAGTCACCGCGTGATTAAGAACTCCCGGCTTTGCGCGCAACAGGAAGACCTAACAAAGACAACAACCACGCCACCGATAGACAGCAATCAAGAACACAAAAGAACCGGACTGAATCTGCCATTTGAGTGGGGGGGGATTACTGCGGGTAATCTGTAACCAAGCAACAGGGGCTAAGCGTGGGAATGGGGGGGGGGGACCTATAAATTGTGCTGTAAGATGTGCCAAGCCAATCCTGGCTTTGTCTGTACTTACTTACGTTACGCTTGAGTAAACTTCTTTGCTGAACACACATGTCACGAGAGTTTCTCTGAGACGAATGGGGTAAACCTTACATCAGCAGGGTTGAAGCTATGACTACTGTAACTAGGAGCCTAGATGCCTTTCCCTCTTTCATCCCTTGGGTCCCTTGATGGCTGAAATCAAGATGCTTTGCATATTGGTGCTTAAGTCTTAATAAGTCAACCATCATTGCCTTATTATAACCATGGGAATCTTGTTCCTCCTTATTTCTCAGTGAAAGTGGTATGTAGTTATGATTGGTGCTTAATTCCTGGTTTGGTTTGTTCACTGGAGATCCCCCTCCTCCCAGTTCATTTATTTCTTTTGCTAAAACATAAATCAAACTAAAATCAAGCATGAAAAACAAAATGAAACCATGGGATTGCTCTAGATAAGTGTTGGGTCCCCCAAGACTCTCTCAGGGGTCCAAGAAATCAACATGATTTGCCAGCCAGTATTAAAATCCTGTCAAACAATCATGAGAAGCGGTATTGGCAGCAGCAGCAGCAAAGGAACAGCGGAGCCCTGCCTGGACCTATCTGAGCAGCAGTGGCGGATCAGCAAGCTGGATGCAGAGGGCAGCACCTCAGCATCAGGAGCATGGAATGGTGTGGAACGGTGCAGCAGGCTGGTGGTGGAGCCTGTTGGGCCCGCGGATCATCTGCTTTTGGGGCAGCTGGCTGGTGGTGTTATTTTTACATGATTCAATAAATAAATATTCCATGAATGTGCCTATTTTATTTATTTATTGGTTTCAGAGGGATTTCAGGATGTAGAAACCAAAGGCCAGGTACTTGCCCAGTTGTGAAAACTCAATTATATTCCATATACTGAAAGCACAGACAATATCAGTATGACTATTAAGTAAGGAAAGGATGTGTTCTTGCTCTTACTTGGTTCAGTTAATGTAAACAATTTAAAGACCCCTATGTTGCTCCAGAAGGGCATTTACAAACTTTGGACAAAAGGTAGATATGCTGTTACATACAAATGATGGAGTCCTACTGTTATGGACTAGACCAGTGTTTCTCAACCTTGACAACCTTAAGAACTGTGGACTTAATTCTGGGCATAGGTCCACACATCTTAACATTGCCAAGGTTGACAAACACTGGACTAGACTATGGCTGAGGCCCTTTTAGCTGCATTTGCAGATTATTGTAAGAATAATTATCTTCAACTAAAATTCAGAAAATTTAAGGGTCTAGTTTTTGAGAAAACAATAACAGTTGTACATGGACTGGTCATAACCATCCAATGGAACAAATTTGATGTGTCTTCTATCTGGAAATACCATTACGTGACTCATTATCATGATTTTCTCATTCTACTTTTACACTCCAGAAAGCTGAAGCCACTGTGTCTGCCCTTCTTTCCTTCCTCTAATCTGAGTTGGGTGGCAGGTTTGTTTTTGCCATGATTCAGTGTTTTAAGACCAAGCTTCTATACCAGTCTAAAATTTGGATCAAGGTAGTTTCTAAAGATCTAACTGGTTTTCTGTTGAAGTTCCCAAGAACTGGGTTAAATGTCTCAAGGTGTGCCCCAAATGCTTCTATCCTTTGACTGAACAATGCCCATTTGAAACAAAAGTCTGGTTGTCTGCAATAAAAATATGTCCTACAATCTATGTTTTAAAAAGTGCAAGTAAGGTACTCTTAAACTTTAGAATAATAGCTTCCTTAGTGCTTGGACTGAATTACTAATTCAGAAAATCCCCACCTTGTTCTCTCACTGGACTCTGTGTTTCAAATGAGCTATACATTTGCTTCATTTTTCTCTAACTGAAGATTATAGGATATCTCTGTGCAGGAGCTAATAGAGTAAGTGAAATCACCCTGCAATTCAAGGTGCTGGTTATCACCTGTAGAGCCCTACAATGCACAGGACCAAGTTATGGTATATTCAGGACAGCCTGTCCTAAATGTTCTCTCCTTTTCCCATATGCTTTAGTAGGATGGGCACACATCGGGTCCACTCCCAGAAGCAATGTCATCTGGTAGAACCCAGGAAGCATACCTTTCCCTTTGTAGTGCCTGCCTTCTAGAACAATCTTCCTAGGTACATGGAGAGCACCGACCTGCTGACCTTTAGAAAAGCTCTAAAACCTTCCTGGGGCATTGGGCCAAGGTGAATGGAGTTCCTGCCTAGAGGGGTTTTATATAAATTTGGGTTCCTGCTTGCCTATTAATTTTTGTTATTGTTTAGTTGTTGATTGTATGCCATCCAGAGTCATAACTGTCTGAGTTGGGTGGACATATCATTTTCTAAAATAAATAAAATAAAATAAACTTAGAGACCCACTGTAAATATGCCGTCCAGATGGCTTCTTATTTAAATAAATCTTAGCCATAGTAAATTTAATAATTCTTTTATTAAGGCTAGAATAATAAAATATATTGAAAGACAATTTGTGGGGATCCCTATCGCACAAACATTTTATCTTTGCAAGCAGTGAAGAGCCAGAGACAATGGGTCATGTTCTCCTGGCTTACAACTTTAATGCAGAGGCTTCCCAGGATTTGATCTGAGCTATATTAAAAATTATACCAGGAAGATCTAATTTTAAATATGCTACATTTTTTTGCTGTCTGACTCTCGTATCAGCTAAATTTTTGGCTACCAAACACCAATAACACAAATAGGAGATTACAAGAAGTTGAACAAGCAGTTACTGGCAGACAATTCTAGGGAAACAATGTTGGTTTGGTCATGAAAAGTTGGAAGCCACTCAACAACAATCAGTATAAATGACGTAGCTAGTGAATTAATTGGGAATGTCTGAATTATTTGTATATATTAACAACCAAACAGTGCTGAATATTTATGGCTATTTACTGTTGTTTTTCTGTATTGCTTAATATAATAATTTCTGCAATATTTATAGTCTGTTTCATGTGGAGTCTCTCAACTGTAAAACAAAATTTTTACAGAAATATAAAAGAAAAGAAGAAGGAGAAGGAGAAGGAGAAGGAGAAGGAGAAGGAGAAGGAGAAGGAGAAGGAGAAGGAGAAGGAGAAGGAGAAGGAGAAGGAGAAACAGCAGATGGAAACTCCATTTTCTACTTCTTGGCCCTAAAATGCCAGTATAGCTATTGTGGTAGAAACCTGTACTTGAGTCAGGATTTATATTATAAATGTATAAATTGCTTTGAGCACTATCTATTTGTGGAATATCTGATACAGCAATTAATGACCAAAGCTGTGACTGTATTGTTAGTCTATCACTTAAAAAAAAAAAACAGGTCTGTAAAATGGTAAAAACTGTTAGGTGAAAAAAGAGAACAAAACAGGTTTAAAAAAAGTATAATTGGTGTACTACTCAAGCCGTGAAATGCAGCTAGCACAGGATTCTTATCAGTGTACTACTAAATGAGGAGTTAAAATAAGCAATTAAAATTGTTACTGAAACTCCAATTGCCTAGTTTGGAAATGCAAGTATCAAGCAGAGACAGCCCAAGATTTGGCCAGCTGAGGTGAAGGTCGTAAAAATGTTATTCTCAATTCCCCATATAGAGGTTGCTAGGCTGTTGAAATCTTGCAGACATTGTGCTGGTTTACTCTTCTGCTGGCTCAAAATAGTTGAGCTTTTAAATCTGATCAAAATTCTGCATCCATCCAAATTCTGGTCTCAATCATCTCTCTGTCTGTTTCTGTCACATTAATATGAAGTAACTGACCTAAGGAGAGGATAACAGCTTTAGGGGAAAGCCATCTATGCTTTGACTGAGTGATTATGTACCATCAAGGCATTTTTGACTCCTAGCAACTGCAAATATAGATTTTGTCCATGATGATCTGTCCCTAACTTGATATTTCATTTAGTTGCTTGAAAGACTGGAGTGAAGATAATTTTGACAGGATGATTCTTAGCATTTTTGTTGACTTAAATTCCACATTCACAACATTCTGGGACATATGTTTCCTCCCAACTGGTGGATGAGTTCTCATCATTTTGATGGGCTCAAGTACAGATTAGCATTTGCTAT
The DNA here is from genome assembly GCF_059951505.1 of Python bivittatus. Classification (NCBI taxonomy): domain Eukaryota; kingdom Metazoa; phylum Chordata; class Lepidosauria; order Squamata; family Pythonidae; genus Python; species Python bivittatus. The sequence continues at coordinate 5,028,728 of NW_028277028.1, forward strand.
GGTTTCTCATTAATATCCAGCAAAATCTGGAATATCAGAGCCACTGTTTCTGCAATGAAGACTCTGTTTTACCGAAAGCTCTATAGAAATCCTAGGAGTAACTTCCTCTTCTTCACCTAATTTCCTTGTCTCCTGAAATTTGCTAAAGTTGAGTTTGTATTAGGGTTAAGAACAGCTTCTGTTATTTGTCTGCCTGGATTCTAACACTGTTAACATCTCAGACTGTTATTTAAACAAGTATAATTCAACATCACTTACTATGATACATTTCTTGGTAAAAACAAATAGGCCTCAGTTTTCTATAGTGTTGATGCTTTCTTCAGGCTTATCAGACCAGACTTAGATCTTTGTCTTTAAAACCCCTTCCTCTTCTTCTTCTTTCCCATTTGGTTAGAGGTACTAAGATGAACCAACTGTTAGTGCCTGGTGGCTCACTGTATCCACAGTCACAGAGGCTTATCAAATGATTGAAGATAAACAAATAGAGGAACCAGTAAATCAGAGACTCAGAACAGCTGAAGACACCCTGCTAAGAAAAGCGCAGTAAAGCAACATCTCTTGCTCTACTGGGCAGCTCCCACCCCGTCATATGCATATGCAGCTGATATGCAGGGTGGGTGGTCTGACAACTGAGGTGTGATCCAGTGGTTCCTAGGTCAGAGACAGCTGTTAGGTAAACATAAAATGATCAAGTTCTATCAAGTGCTGTGACAATTATCAATTCAGAAGGATGGGAGGAAAAGTCTAAACCTCAAAGTGTATAAAAGTCATTCATATCTTTTCACAGGTAAGGGACAACTAGCTATTGGATATGGCTTCATTCTTGTTTGTGATAAACTGTTTAATCTAGTCTGGCTGTGTCTGATAATCTTCTGTCAAGTGTAGCTGAGAAGTCAAGCTAAGCCATGAAGAATCAGGGGATCTGTGATTTTTTGCCAAGACCTGGTGAGGAAGCATGATAGGTGGGGCTGCGTGTAAAAGCAGAAATGCTACTTTATTGTGCAGCCCCTACTATAGATTCCCTGCCAGCAATCAAAACAAGCCTTCCGATAGCTGGGGGGGAGGTGAATCAGTCTTTACCAGGCTCCTCCCCACCCCAATCAGCAATTTGGAGGTTTATTTTGAAGGGTGTTAGTGTGTTACACACCAGTCAGCTATTTTGTTGCTACAGGGAGTTATCCAGTATGAAGTAACCAATAGCTGTGCCCTGCTTTTTTTTCCCCTCTAGAAATGAAAAAAAGGGGGATGGAGAGTGAGGAGACTGCCTTGAACCCCGGGGAGAGGAGTGCACATTGCACAACCCAAAGTGATCAATAAGTAATGGGTTTATCCAGCCCCTGTGGGTCACCTGAATGTGCCATCTTCTACAATGAAGGCCGAACTTATCCTCCCTTTTTATCTATTGATGGTTGCTGTCATCCTGAGGAGAAAAAGCTACAGTGAAACTGGAATTAAGAACAATTAGGACTGTCTCAGTCATGGGCTGCGAATGAAGGCAAATGTAATGGGAACCTGGGCAGAATAGAGTGAAAGGCCCTATCCCTCAAAATGAACGATCTTTGGTCCTGGCCAAGAAAATCTTATCAGCCTTCCTTTGTTTAATGATGACATGAGAGAGAGAGAGAAAAACTATGAACTTCTAAACTGTTCCTAACTGAAGATCTCAGTGTAAATTGGGTGGACAATCAAATTGCTCATGTGTCTATCCAAATAAAGCCAAATTTATGGTGTATGGAACACTGTGAAGTTCCAGCTGAAACTCATTAGCAAAACTGTCAACTTTCAACTATGCACTTTTAGTGAAGCAACTATTTAAATAAACTGGAATTAGCAATGTTAATCCTCTGAAAAGAAAAATGTTTAAAAGTTTGCTATCGCCCCAAATCAACAGGACTAAATTATTTTGTTTCAAGGACACATTATATCATTAGACATATACCCATATGGCCCTCCGGACCCTTAACTGCCCAGAGTTGCTTTTTAATTAGATGGGCGGGGACAAATTTGATATATAAAATATAAAAATATTTATTTGTTTCTCCTTTTGAAATGCAGTCCCTTGGACAAAAAAGATTTACCAATTTCTGCTGTAGATGTTGAAATTAACTACAATAATCAAGGTCACTAAGTTAAGACTTCCTTGCTTTTTGGTATGAGAGGCTATATATTTCAAAATAGCTATCAAATAAGTGAATTCCCCTTGTAATTGAACTGATTTTTAAATGGACTTCACAACCACCCAACTTTTTTTAAAGAACCCTAGAGAGTATATTTGGGGAATACTTTTTATTATTATTATTTATTTTGATAAGATTACATATATATTCAGTATTTAAGATAGCAGGTAGTCCTACTAGCCTTGATTATTTTTGCTATTTAAAAGACTTGAAATCATAGCTGACTGGAAATTCAGCATTTCTGGTAGAGATCTGCACCGGGAGATCTGCAATGAGATGTGATGGCAATTTCATGAGCTGCCTTGGGCACTGTTTTCTTTTTCATGAAATCACAGCTCCTGCAGGATCTCAGTTTTGGTAAAAATGTAATCCTTTTCCCCATCCAGGCTGCATGGGGAGTGTGCTAATTGCCCAGGGGGTGAGGAAAGTTTTCCATTTCCCTCTTGAGGTTAATATTAGTCATAGAGACCAAGATCAGAACAGCATTAAATAACAAGTGAGAGCAATATCTGATGAATAAACCCCAGCAAATTCCCTGCTTTAGGGTCATCTTCTTTGAATGAAAGTTCACTTTTCCCCTTATGAGCATTGCCCTGGCTTGAATTACTGAGTACTTCTAATAAATCAAGGCCCTTGGACGCTTCTTCAAAATTCCTGAAAATTATCCCTTTTATTTATAATATTTTAATTGCCTAGAATATTTTAAATTGCAATGTCCTCTCTTGACAATGGAGTTTGGGCTCAGATGGCAAAAGTCAAAGCCCTACCTGAATCAGTAGGCTATCTATGAGAATAATTTACCCTCAAAAGCTCGCATAGGACAATAGTTAGTAGTGTAGATAATCTTATTACCTGCTACTTACGTAATTTAAATGGATTTTTTACAAACATTTATTTATTTATTTATTTATTTATTTATTTATTTATTTCAATTTACATAGCCACTTGCATGTCTCACTTGCATGTCTCTGGACGGCTTACAAGTTACATTCTCAATTACAAAATGCCGTTCTCTGTTTTATTGGAGCCGTTAATGATTTGCTTAATTAGAAAGCTCTGTACAGGGAAAGGAAGGGACTCTTCTGAAGGCACTAACTTTTTTTCTCATTATGGAGGACATGAAAGCAGCTTAGAGGTGATTTTCAAATGGAAAATGGCATGACGAGGAATTGTTAAGAAGCCTCCCTGCTTCTCCTTTATGTTGCCTTTCTTCTCCTTCCAAGTAGAGCAATGACATTAGGTGTCTTGTACGGGAAGGAAATATTCAGAAAGCAGGGATTGAATGAAATAGGTACTGTAAAAAAGAAAAAAAAAGTCAGAGTGACCAATTTCAAAATATAGAGCAGAAATCTTGAAAGCATTTGTTTTGAAAGAAAGAAAGTCACATTGGCAAGCTGAAGATAATTTGCTGAATCACCTTTTATCTTCCTGTCTTGTCATCAGCTTATGTCTGACAAGCTCAGCATCCTGAAGCCTCTCTAGACCACGTGCGTCATAGGCATTACTCTCCAGGACATTGCCTGTGATGTTCTGTGCAATCATTGCCTTGTGGGACATCATTTCCTGTGCTTTAGCAGCACACCAGATAAACCAGGGGGAAGGTTACGCACGCATTTGTTGTTCATTACTTGCTTTTGGGCAGAAAGAGTGTCCTAGTTGCTCTACAGCTTAAAAACAACAGTGGCCACAATTTAATATAAAATATATACAAAATCTTACAAAACAGTGGAATAATCAGTATGCACATCAGCAAACAGCCCAGTTAAACAGAACCGTGAGCATTGCCTTTTCTAAAGACAACAAAAGGGCAAAGCCAGGCAGACCTCCTTTGGGATGATGTGGCCAAATTTCAGCAGAGTAGCAGAATGTCCATTGTTCTTTATGCCTACTTGCTGCAGATGATGATGGTGAGGAGAAAGACAGAACAGCTTCTCCCTGGTTGTTCAAGGCCAGTTTCCCCAGTCAGGTATCTACAGACACATTGGGAATATATCTCCTGGCTATGCTGGGTGGGAATTTGAGGAACATGACTCCCAACACAAGGAAGACACCAGGTTCAAGGCCAAAGAGGCTTGGGTGCATGGCATCTGAGCTCCAATATATCTAATGGGCACTGTGTCAGGAGAAGCTTATCTTCGCATTCTTGTAGGTTGATATGAAAAGAAATGTTTGTTAAGATTTATAACAGTTAAGAATTCCATGGAAAGTTTTTTTTCAATTAATTTTTATTTAAGAGGTTGTTTACAAAGTGAAAACAATACAAATTTAAAGAAAAAGGAAAGTAAAGTAAAAGAAAAGACATAAGTAGATAGGGAAGAAATAAAAGAAAAAAGACAAAGAAAGAAAGAAAAAGAAAAAGAAAAAATGATATAAAGAAGTGGCTTCTGATTTTCTTTACAGCAGTTATAAATACATTATATTTTATCCTCTCTAAAATTACATCAGGACTTCCTTCTTTCTATATTCTACCCTTTCTAATCCTCAAACCCATAAATCACAAGTTCATTTTTTCCCATTTTCAGTAAAAAGTCCATAAGGGGTTTAGAATTGTTGACAAATGTAGTCATTGTCTTTTCTCTCATCAAGCAAGACAGTTTTGCCATTTCTACAGATTCTGTCATCTTCAACAACTGCTCCTCCATTGTGGGTATTTCAGAGTCCTTCCATTTTTGTGCATATAATAGTCTTGCTAAAAATTCCATGGTATGTTTTAACTTCCATTTAAACAACCAATAGCTAGTCCAAGTTATAACAATACAAGGATATAGTATAATTATAGTAATAATGAAAAATTAAAAAAATAAATTTTAACAAATCCAAATAAAATGATATCAATAGTTAAAACAACATGAGTAATTCAAAGTAAAATAAAGTTTTCAAGAACAAATGATTTGACTAAATGCTGTTTGGAAAAGTTCTATCTATTTATTTTTTATTTAAACTTCAAACATTATAATTAACATTTCTTTTTAAAAATTAAATATGCTATCATATTAAATCTAAGTAGCAACTAATAATATCACTAATTACTATTTTATAATACAAGTATATACTTTAGAATATATACCTAATGTATTAATCTTTACCTTATCTATATAAAGAAAAAACTATATTAAACTATCCTACACTCTCAAAACACAAACAAGAAAAAAGACATAACTCATCCAAAACAGTGAAAACAAAATCCTACACTAAACTAAAAAATCAAGATAACAAAGTGAAACCTAATAAATTAAACCTAGACTAGATGGGAAGAGTTCTGCTTCAGCAGCTTTCAGAAGGTGAGAAGCAATGGAGCAGCCTTTAATTCTAAGGGGAGGGTATTCCGTAGGCGTCAGGCCCAGCCCAAGAACAACAGTGAAACAGCCCAGCTGAGTAAAGTTCCTTTATTTGCTGATACCTTATAGACAGAATCTTGCCAAACTAAGTCTATATTACTGCAACAAGTGGTTATACCCTGGGAGATTCTAGGGAGTGGCTATCCTGAAACTCTTTCACTTCCCATACTCCCCCTGTGGACTGCATTGTCTCTTGTCTCCTTTCCCCTCCTGGAATGCACCCCCTCCCTCCTCATAGCCTTGATCTCCCAGATCACTTTCCTCCTCGTAGATACATTCCATTACAATAGGGCCCTGGTAGCAACTGAGTAACGGGCTTGTGGCCTCCATTCCCCTTACTTCACAAAAGTGGGGTATGGCCAAAAGCTTCTCCACAGGGAAGAATGTCCTGAATAGACCAATTCAGATAGGAGGACACAGTCCTGAATTTTCATAGATGCCAAGTATAAAATAAACCATTTTGTTCAGGTAATCTTGGGAAATTACTTGGGATTGACTGCAGAGGCATAGCAAGACTAAGAAAACAATTAGCAGAAGCTCCGTAAAAATGTTACACCCAGCAGCCTCTTCTCAATTATCTATTCCAGCTGCTTAGTAATCTTTAGTAAGCACAGCACTGCATGGCCTGCCTTCCGTAATGCACTTGCCTCGAGCCAAACCTCAGACACGATCTGAACAGTGTCCATCAGCATGAAAGGAGGTGATTGCTCCCCTGGGCTGAGCTTTCAGATAGCTCAAGGCTTCTGTAAGTGGAAGGCCTGTGTGTCTCTGTAACCCAGCCTGTCTATCTTCCAGCAGAGAGGCTTGATAGCATCCTAAACATGGTGATGTTTTTATTGTACTCATTTTTTAAAAAAGAAAAGCTAAAATGTGAATAAGATATTAATCTGTATGGTACAGTGACATGAATTTTGAAACCAAGCCAGCCCCTCATTCATGTTTAGTGATTCATTAGTTAAAGCATTCTAGAAATTCCAATCCAATCTTCAGTGCTCTTAGAACTTTGTACAGCAAATTATGTTACTGGTTTTTTTTTAATCAGCAGTCTGACAGTCATCACTTTTCCTGCAAATGCAACTAATTAATTATACATGTAGCTTGATAATCTAAGAGAAAGAAAACACTGTCACACTGAAGTCCAGTCTTCTGGATGTTCTAAAAAAGGAAGTCAGGCTGCTATTGTTGAATGAAGATGTTGCAATGTTGAACAAAATGGGAGAGTCATTAATATAGCAAAGGAAAGGAAATTGTAAATAATATATGTGGTCCATGAAACTGAGGTTAGTAAGAACTCCAAAGCCACTGCCAAATTTAAATTATTATTTAGCTTTTTCATAAATCTTTACATAACTTTTATGCTCTTTATAGTATGGAAATAAATAGAAAGGAATGTTTTTAACATTATGAAGATAGCTAATTTAATATATTGGCATGATCCAAAGAATCATGTAGCTAATTCATTAAGCCCAAGGAAACAAATGTTCATTTTTCTTATACAGTGGAACCTCGGGTTACGAACGCTTCTGTTAACGAACTTTTCAGGTTACGACCAGCTCCGGCCGCAAAATTTTGCTTCGGTTTGCGAACTTCACCTCGGGGTATGAACAGGATATGCGGCCATTTTCCCTCCTGTGACACGGTCCGTGGCCATTTTTCCACCCCTGACACATGGTCCGTGGCCATTTTCTGCCCCTGACACGTGGTCCACGGCCATTTTTCCACCCCTGACATGTGGTCCGCGGCCATTTTCCGCCCCTGACACGTGGTCCGCAGCCATTTTTCCGCCCCTGACACGTGGTCTGCGGCCATTTTCCACCCCTGACACATGGTCGTAGGGAGGGGGACTCTCCCTCCAAGCAGTAGCCGCCTCCCTGTCCTCCATGCCAGAATGGATTAACGGTAATTACATTGAACCTTATGGGGAAATTTGCTTCGGGTTGCAACCAGTTCGGGTTGTGGCCAGAGTCATGGAACGAATTAAGTTCGTAAACCGAGGTTCCACTGCATGTTTCTCTAGACTAGAGAAATGTGGACTAGAACAAGGCCATAACTGATGTAACAATGTGGATGAAAAAAGTCAGGATTTTCACATAGAAAGCATGTTTTTATGTATAGGCCTTTCTACATGAGAATCCTGACTCTTTTCTTCCACAAGACTTGTTATGTTTATTTACTTCCTCTTTGCAGCCCTCGAGGAAGCCTTGGTGTTCTTGATAATCTAACAGAAATGCAGCATTTTCTTTTTATAGCATTTTATAGTTATCCTATAAAAACCACAGTAAGATGTATCCTGATGCTGGCATTAGGCTGGAGATAGAACATAATTATATTGAAAAGTGAATTGCTTGAGATGATACATGAATTTGCAATTATGGCTCACACGTATTTTTACGTAGTTTGCATACCAAAAGTATGAGAATGGTGTTACAGAATAGATCTGAGGGTAGAGCGGCTATGAATATACGCTGCATCATTGACTATGAGTTACTATCATCAATACCAGCTCCCTTCCTCATGCCGAACTTGACAGTCTTTTGCCCATTGGCTAGGCCAGGAAATGTAACTTGCCCAGATATTGCTACGTAAATATGGGACTCTCTGGGTTTGCAGAATAAAATTACTTCATCAATTCATATAGGAAAAATTTCCAAATATTCAAAAAAAAGTTTCACACATACAGTAGTGGATTTTATGGTTAGTTGTTCTATTGGAAGGGGAGAAAAATGGGGGAAGGAAAAGGAATTGACCCAGTTAACCCTCTTTCAAGCTCTTACCAAAAAGAAGTAAGGTCAGGGTGTTACAAAAGCCTCATTCCTTAAACTATAATGCAGATGGTTTCAGGAAGAATGAGGAAAAGAACTGTATAGCAATATATTGCTTTATCTATTAAATTAAAACCTGCCTGAAAGACAGGACTCAGCATCAAGGCTGACAGTTGTGAACCTCAGTTCTTCATTATATTTAGCACAATGGAGAGGCTTTGGGAGGAGAGTGTCCTCTTGTTCTTCCCCTCTCTTGAAGCCTTCTGCCTGCAGGTCCCAAGCTGTGCTCCTGTTCCAGGTTGCAACATTTTTATATGAACCCCCAAACCAATTCAGTGGTTCCACCATGATTTGATAGAACCATCGGGGGCTCTCCAAGGATGCATATCTGTAAATGTTTGCATGTTAAAGAAAAGGCATAGGTTTTCAGAACATTTTGCCTACCCATAGTCAAGGCAAGGAGGCTCTCATTCAGAAAAAGCCCTCTCACATGAGAATATAAGAATTAAACGATCGGATTTAAAAATACAATAGTTCTTGGCACCATCTTTTCCCATGAAATGACAAATAGCTTTGTAGCACCTTAAAGAGAGAGAGAAAGAGAGAATGAGTGAGAGGGAGAGAGAGAGAGAATGAGAGAGAGAAATGTCATGCAGCAAGCTGGAGTTTCAGAAGTTAGCATAAGCAGAAAGAACATATTCTGAACATACATTGCTGGCATACTGTTTCATCATATAAATCAGTATTGTCTATTGCTAGTATTCCCAGCTTGGTTCCTGCAGATATCTCTCTTGTGTTTAACAGGCTCTTTGCCACCTATTTATACATACATACGTATGTATGTATGTCAAAGGATTAAAATGAAGCTGGCATACTGCAAGCAAAGCACCAGCCTTCGCCTTTATTCCCATTTATGCCCCTGGATTTCACATAGACTCCACAGATATTTTTAGGAACAACCTCCTTGCCTTCTGGTAAATGCGTGTTTTGCAATTGGCCACATTCATTCTGTTAGCCATTGTGTGAATGGGGAAACCTTCCCCTATAGCAGCTGTTTCCTTAAAGTTCCCAACTCAAAGTGCTTTCCAAATATGTCAACTGTGCCCACTGGCCCCAAAAGAATGATCAATTGTCTATTTTTTTTTAATTATTATTTTAGGTTTGGCGTAGGAGTCTACAATTGTTTAAATACACTAAAAATAAACTTGCAGAAAATATAAATAATGATAGAACACCTACTTATGCATGGCATCTTAATTAGCAGGAATTTCATTAATACTTCCATGTTGATCAAGAATTTAAGGGATGCAATCTGATTCTGCTAGTGATCAAACAGGGATGTAAGATTTAGGAGCTCCTTTGCCTCATTTTGCTAATGTTGGCCAATGCACCTGAAATTTGAGGAAAGGCGGGCACACCCAGAATTAAAATTAAGGAGTGCCTAGTCTGAGGCTCCGAAAATTGGCACACCCTTCTATACAGGTTGTTCTTTTCCTTCTTCTGCTGGAGCCCAGAGCTAAGTCTCGGGGTCACTGATGAAACTCTGGGAAGGTTCCAGATTAGGAAAGATCTGCCTTAGGGAAGGAAGTGTTTCTTCTGATTCAGGGAGAGAAATACAGTCATTCATTATCAGCCATAGGTACCTGACAGCTTACCAAGGGACCTGGCCTTCCCCCGAAAGAGTGGGGGAGGGGGGCAGGCAAAATCTGAAAAATTCTGCAAGAAGCTGAGAACTTCAATGTGACAATAGCAGACCTATGGGTCAAGTTGAGATCTGCTGCTATGTTTGTGTAAAGTGGAATTGAGGTAATAGAAAAGGCATCCATGAATGGGTAGAGGTGAAACTTGTATGGAAGCAAAAGCTAAAAATAAGATCACCAGGAAGAAAAGCACCTGGGGCACTTTTTTTTTTTTTAAAAGACAAAGGTAGGTGTAGAGGGAGGGACAAAGCTCTGCTTCTGCTGTGATGTCACCCACCCCTTCCTCCTTCCCTTACTATATGTAGATTTAGTGGAAATCAAGTTAACTCATCCATAGCTAGGTTAATTCTTAACAAGCTGTGGAGAGGGGAAAAAAAGGTCACAACTAACAAGGGAGGAATGAGAACAAATATACCTAACTTAGACTTTGTTTCATTGGAAGAAATTGGAACTAAGGCGATCCCTTAATTACAAGGATTATCTTTTTAATGTACTTGTGACATTTTATGGAAAGGGAGGTTAAATGGGGATTTTGTCCTCAGAGAACATTTACGTTCTCGACTACTAAGCATGTGGTCTAAGGATGGAATTCAGCTTGCTATAGATTTCAGCCAGTTACTGTTCTGGAGTTCAAGCTGGGACTTAAAAGCACTTCTGGCAAATCGAAAGTAATTTAAAACTAAATTAAAAAGAGGAGAATGATAAACAAAAGCATATAACATGCCTCTTACATTATTACACATTTGCAGAACAAAACAAAATGCAAGTTATTTATGATTATATCATGAATCTGTGATATTACTTTACTTTCAGTTGTCCAAATTAAGCGCCTTTTCATTTCTTTACCACTGGATAACTGCCCAGCTAACTTCATTATAGTTTCCTCTCTTGTCATTACCTGCAGTTGTATTTCCCAGCTATACTGAATATTTCAATGGAAGGACAGACATTTAGATAGTGTTTTTTATGGATCTTCTCTCCTTCCTACCTTTCCCCCTTGTCCCATACTTTCTACAAGCCTCACCAAATCCCTTTTCTGCATTCTCTCAGTCCTGAATACTCATCCTTTACTTCCTGCACTGTTAAGCCCACTTTTTTTTACCATGAAGTGCACATTAGGACAGTGTTTCTCAACTTTGGCAACCTGAAGTCCACACATCTTCAAGCCACCAAGGTTGTGAAACACAGCATTAGGATAATGTCTCTTAATGTCAGAAACATTCTTAATTCCAAGATATAGTCATGGAAAAGCTGGGCTTTCTGGTATACCTGGGAACTTATGACAGTGACTAGCAAGAACATCTAGGAAGGCAGAAATCAAAAAAGTCAAGATGGTAGCCATGGCTGTGAAATCATGCTGCCATCTTGCCTGGGATAACAGCTAGGAAGCATCTGTGGGACAAGAAAGAGAAATCTGATTAGACATGGACTAGAAATTCTTTTAAGATATTTGTGATGAGGCTGTGGTTGCATCCCTATACCTTTCAGTGTATAGCATTGGGTCAACTTGGTTGGAGTTTAACTTTGCATTGTTCTCTGTTATATGCCATCATGGATCAAGAACTCTCAGTGGATGAAATGTTACACACATATCAGATAAATCAAACTGCTCTCATCTGTCCAGACTTCAATGCTATTTTTATCTTAGGCACTACAGATGTCGTTCCAATAATCCCCATTATTTGCATAGTTTGGATATTTTCTGTCTGAGGGTCCCAACAGGTTATTTGAAGAAATGAGGCTCTTATCACTTGATAAGATTGATCCTTTTACTTACTAGCTCACAAGCATCTGTGAGGGAAGGTCAAAAAAGGCAAGAGGATGGACACAATCAGAACCCTACCCCTTTTTTTATATGTAACATGTACAACACTTGTAAAAAAGGAGGCACAAGGCTTCAGTTGCACAATTATGACCACCATCTTGACTTCTGACCCCCCCCCCCCCCGCCAACTCTCCTGTCCTAGCTAGTTATTAAAGCACATGAGAAATGTTATCTTCTTCACTGGGAGAAATGATCATTATTCTTCTGAGAAGGCATAGCTCTTCATCATCTTGAAGGCAGCAATTGTATAATTGAACCTGAAATAATTTTTCAGGATTCTACAATTTGGCTAACTACTGATTGTTCCTCATGCTCCTTGTGGCTACAACCAGTAAGACCAGGAACTAGTCTCACACTGATTATCTTGATTCACATTCTGTGTCTGATTTTAGGACTCCAACTGATAGGTCAGGAGTGTGAAGCGGGGGGGGGGGGCACGGAGGAGAGCTCTATGTGTTCTTTTGTTGTGTACTGGGTGGGAAACAAGACAAGGAAAAAAAGAACACAGGTTAAAACAAAAATTAAATTAATTTAGTATAGATATATAGTAATTCCCCACCTCTTTAATTGTATTTCTATTATGTCACATTTTAAAACCTCAGTGGCAACCTTTGGGAATCATAATTTGTGCATTCTTGTCTAGAAGGTAAGAGGAATCCAACTTTATTGATTCTCTGCAACACCTCAGAGACATTCACAATACTATGCTTGCAAGTTTACATAGAAGAAAGTTCCACTGTTTGACTAGATTTATTCTTTAGGCAAGAGTGTTTGGAGTTACAGCTTCAGTATTCCTACCATTCTGAATTATACTGCTGGGAGTGGACATCATTTTCATATCATTCCAGTGTTTTCTTGTGGATATATCTCTGAAGATGGAGCTTGGATAATGTCAGTCTTCTCCACAACTGCTGGTTTAACAGGTACTACTACAAAGTTCCATTGTGCTACCCCCTCTACAGTTTAAGACCCAATAAAGTTGTTGAATGAAATTCTCTAGGAACGGCGGTCCTATGACATTAGTATTCAGCTCTAGGGTTTTTTTTCTTTTCCATTAGGACCAAATGTAGCAGCTGAAGTTCTGGGTGTGAACAAACAAATTACGTTTAGATTAATTAATCAAGCTCCGATAACTTCATTGTTGGATTACTACCATGTAATGTATTGTGATTGTCAGTATGGCCAGTTTCTGGCATTATAGGAGTAAGACTTTTTTGTCCTGCACTACAGGCAGCAACATGCTGTGAGCCAACATTACATAGAAAAGCTGAGGTCCAGTATGGCAGCAGAGAATAAGTGAGAAATATTTCTAATAAATTAGAGTTTCTTTTTTCCTCTTCCTCAATTTGAAAACCATGTGAAAAAACACAAACAAGAAACAAGACAAACAATAACAATATTCGACTCATAAGAAGGAAATTATTAGGAAAACAAAATGAAAGTAACAGAATCATAGGTAGAAGACAATCATAAGATTTTCTGGTAACTCATTTTGTGGTGGAGAACAGGAAATAGAATATTATGCAATATTAGTAAGGAAAAACAATACTCAAAGAATGAATTTTCATTTTTGCTGGGCATATTTGATTTATTTCCTGCTTCAAGGGCTAATTTTTAACTAAGTGTAAACACGTAAAAAGAGATGCAATGACTTTACCATGTTTTAATAACCTAATACACAAAAAGACACCTCTTATAAAATATTCATATCTGTACCAAAAATCTGTAAGTCTGCAAGTAAGGGATGTAAAAGTAAATATATATTTGTTTCTCTCATAGAAAAATATGCCCAAACAAAAAGTTAACAGAATGTTTACAAAAAATTTACAAATAAAATTGCATATCCACATATCTTAACAGAGACCTGGATATTTGCTTCATAATTTTGCTCTAAATGAAGAGGCAGTTCAGAAAACACATTTTATATTTTTATGTTTACTAAGAAGCTGTATGTTTTAATGGAACAAACCAAAGTAGAGGGAGAATTTGTGCAGAGGCATAGGGTTTCACAAGAAGACATATTGGATTTAGAATTATTTTAGATAAACGTTTTCTTCTTTCATATTTTTTAATTTGCTTTATTGCCAAATACAAAATACTGAATTTTCTCTTTGGCTGTAAATATATAGTTTCTCATATTAGCATTTCCTCCTGAAATCTTGACAGGTTTTGTGGGAGAAAGCCAAAATCTTATTTTGGCAACCAAATTATCTGCATGAATTAACTGTCAGATGACCAATAGCATAGGATCACTGCTTTGGAGCCATTTGTGCACCAGATTACTCATAATCTGACCCCTAGCAGTGTACCTTTTTTGAATTAGTAGAATTAGTTGTTAATTAATTGCATAAAGCATGAATCTGTTGAACTCTTCCAATCCATTTCTCAAGCATGTATTAACAGATCCCATCTGGATTCATGGAAAGCTAGCTTATAGAAACATGATGTCTAAGCATGCTAATATCCCATTGTAATTTTAATAGAAATCTTGGGTAAAGAAACTGGTTTATATTTTGAAATAAAGTTTAAGGAACTAGTGTCCGAACTCAGTGACACGAACTAGATAAAACTATTTCATCCGATTCTTAGAGAGTGCAGTGATAAAGGGGATGCATGGGTTAATAGTTTGCATGTCTAGAGGAGAAATATGTTCCTCCGTTAGGCAGTTTTAATTCTTATTATGTTTTGTGTTTGAAATATGGGTACAGAAGACTCAACTGATTCTGACAGCCAACCTTGTGATATAGGCTTTCCAGGTGTTCAGAAAAATGCACTGCTCTTCAGGCAATGCATTTGTTTTAGAAAATGCAAACATCATATTGATTTTAAAAAGAACCCAAAGTTAAAAGTTGCTGAAGTGCACTTTTGTAGAAGTAAGTAAACCAGTAGAAGTTGTCATCGCTGTACTCGGAAGCTGCTTTGCTTCCAGATTTCCTAATGACTCATTTTAAGATAGTGCCTTACAAGTCCTGGGAATTTCCTCTGACAAGGTCCTTCACTATATAAGTCAGAGAAACGGTGGAGTTCAGTCAAACGCAGACCTTCTTCGGCAAAACACCGTTCTGCTTTCCAGGATCCCAGCCAAGAAAGTAATTCCCTGTCTTGTCATGGACTCCAAGGCTGTAGCTGCATTTCTGGCTCTTCTCTTGGTCTCTGCAACACTGACAGAAGGTAGGTAGAGTTTGTATGAGAGGATAAAAGAGTTTTCTGTGGAACGTAAGCACTGCATTGTGCTTACTGTTGTCAGGAGGGACAATAATGGCTTATGATGCAAAAACTGTTTTGAAGCTGTTATTTAATAATTAAAACACTAAATAGATTCTCAGAGGTCTGCTGACCTCAGGTGGAAACTGTATAGAAGTGAGTTTTGTATTTTTTCTTTTTTGGTTTATCAGCTTTTTAAGTGAAACGTATTAAATACAGCTTATGCATAAATTTATTTAGGAAGACAGGTCTCTCAGAAGGTGTCATCAATAAATGGCACATCTAGATCCAAAGCGATCTACCTTTGAGCACTAGATCTTAGGAAATATTAATGGGGAATAGTTGCATTTATCATGTCTTTTTAATGATCTGGATGATTGTTACAATGAAAGTAAAAGGTTTGATTAGAGGTAGACATATAGCCTCATCCAGTAACACAATAGTTATGTAAATATTTTTTCTGCATTCTTTAAGTCAAAATGCTATTAATTTTTTACAACAGTAACAGACAAGAGAACACTGATAGGAATAATGAACTTAATGACTCTGGGGACAGTTGAGGTGATTTTTTTAATGGGACTGAATCAGACCTAATGAAAATCATTTTAAAACAAACCTTTGAAAAAGAGTTTAAAAATATATAATAAGGAAAATTTAACCATTTTGTATACCTGTTTTTTTTCTAGGAGCCTCCATGGCCCGGGTAGGGAGTGAACTTCGGTGCCAATGTGTAAGCACCCATTCTACATTCATCCCCTTTAAATTCTTTGAGAGTGTCAGGTTGATCCGAAGTGGGCCACACTGTAAGAACATTGAGGTCATGTAAGTACACTTCTGCTACTTCATATTTGGTGCTGTGTGTTGATTTAGGGCATAATCTACCGGGAGGCTCTGCTGCCCAATCGCCACTGAAACAAAGGCAGTGCTTGTGCACAGATCTTCTGGATTTTCCCACTTAAGTCAAAATACTAAGAAAATACTATGAACTGTTAGCATCAGTAGTACTAGAACGCTTTGCTCTTGCTTAAAGTTCTGTTGTTACTGTGGTCATTACAAGCCATTTTAACCAAATGCTTGATGTGATTTGAATGATTGGAGAAGCATGCCAGCCTCATAAACTAAATCAACAAACAGACAAACTGACAGATAATAACTTTCTGCAAACTCAGTGCTTGATCCTCCTGATTTTCATTCATTGCAGTGCAGTTCTTAAGAATGGCAGGCAAGTATGCTTGGAACCCACGGCCGGATGGGTGAAAGCAATCATCAAGCATTTTCTGGATAAGTAAGTGCTTATTTTCTTCTAATTTTAAGAATCTTAAGAGTACAATTTTTCTGTGTGTGCTTATTCAAAAGAAGTACCATCAAAGACAGAGCTTATTTAAGGGGAAGCAAGCATAGGATTGCAATTTCAGCTTTGTCATGACCTTGTATAAGAGAATCTCCTGGAGGATTGTGTTTTAACTGATGTCAAAACACATCAAGTTTTCACTGAATTGGCCAGAGATAAGCCTCACTGTTAGACTAATAAAGGAATGAGTCTAAAACTGGGCATACCTGGGCAGAGACCGGCATGACTCCATGTCAGTATTTTCTTCTGGAAACTTAATGAAGCGAACATGATTGTTTTTAAAGCCATATATCTCAGTATAAACAATTCTGCATTCTTTCTTATCTTTTCTTGCATTTCTTTTACTCCAGGGCTGAGACCAACTCCGAGACAGAGTCGTAAGAAAAGCTTCAGATTATCTCACTATTGGGATCCTTGAAAGAAGCTGAGCCATTTCCACCAAACCTACATTTTAAGAAGAGACTTTTATATCAAGGAATTTTGAAAATGTATTTATTGTACAACTTCAGTCAGAGAAAGTCTTTAGAAATATATGTATCATATGCATAGAAGAAATGCCCTGATGCAAAGGTGAGATAGCAAGAAAGATTTGGAAAGCAAAATGTATTGCTAAATGCAGTTCAAATGGAAGCACCGTGGTGGTTAAATAGGTTACTATGACAGTAACACAAATTGGCAATAGATCCTGTTGCCCTTGGGCACAGGGAAACCAATAGATTTGCATAAGTATGGCTGAATCAGAGCCAGCCTTAGGCTGCCTATTGTGAGAATCAGGTTAGAGTGCCAGTCTCAGGAGATCCAGGCTGAAATCCCAGTTTGGCCATGAAACTCCTGAGATGTTTTTATCTAGTCACTCTCAGCCTTTCTGCTTCATGGGATTGTTGGGAGGCTGAGGGGCAGAGAATCATGTCACCTGTGCCAAGCATTGGTGGAAAGGCCTATTATATTCACAAATGTGCATTATTTTCAGTGGTTTCTAACTTATTATTTATTAATATAAGCATATATGAAGTATTATTTATTATACTAGAAAATGTTTGTGCCTGATAAAAATTTAAAATTATAATGTTTATGTTGAGGAAACTAGGTATTTGAAAGAATGGTTATAGAATAGTTTAGAGATTTTTTAACTTAAAAACTCTTCACTGAGAAGAGGCATCTGGAAGTTTCACATTCCATAAGCACACAGATGGGAGTTTCACATTCATAAGAGAGATGGTCTTTTAAGACTTATTTATATATTTATTGAACAATTATGGAACACTGTCAAAATATTTTTGTACAACTGATGTGCAACTAATTAAATTATTTTAATGGTGAAATACTTATTTTAGTTTGGTCTTTTAAAAATATAATAATTGAAATGGTTGATGACACTTTCCTTTAATTTTTGCTTCCTGTGCTCAGAGAATTCACCAATAAGCAGGACAGAAATACAGTCTCTTTTCTTTCTCTCTCTATACAAACATGCACGTGAACACATTTTGTGATAGCATTCTGGTTTCTGTAGCAAATGAAATACCTTTGAATGTTGAGCCCCATTTATAACTAATGATGGGATCTCTCTTCTTCCTCTATCCCCCATCTGCCTTGCAAGGTTGACTTAGAGAAGTATGATTCAAGCTTTTGAAACTAATGGTTTCACCTCTTCCTCCCCCTTTTGGGAGATAAATTAAACTCACAAAAAATAAAATCAAACTTTAAAAAAACACCTCAGATAGGTTATATGATTTGCAAGAATACATACAATACTCTTGGCAGATAATTAGCAACCTCAGGAGAGAAATAGCTTTCACATTTTATATCAGCTTCCAAGAAAACTAATAAAGAAAAAAATAAATCTTGAGTTCATGCTGACATTATACATACTGCCTTACTTACGCAGAGAAATCAGAATAAGAGAATAAGGCTTCTGATATACACACAGCAAAATAAATGTCTAACTGATTCCTGGCTAAAATCTTTTACCTATTTTTACAGAAATAAACAAGGCTCTTGAAGTGGTTATTCTCCTTTTTCTTTATCAAAATGAAACAAAAGACTTTATTGCAGTCATTAACCAGCACAAGGGAATTGTCATTCAAATATCCAAAACTAAATTGACAATATCAAGGTAATTAGGAAAGGTACATTCAAACAAAAAATTTGGCTAAAAGACAATATTAAATCAAAAAAATGCTAAGATACTTGCTCAGGCTACACATGTGTGACAAAAGAGAAAAGGGATTAAAATGAGCAATTCTGATACAGTAGTATAAACTTTGAAATAGCAATATAAAACACAAAATACAAAAGAATATTGGTAGATAAAACAATACAATTATCCAAAAGGGATATGACGATTATAAACTTCTCTTTCAGATCCCCGTCAAACCTCAGAAGATATAGTACAATACAGTGTTTCTCAACCTTTGCCATTTTGAGATGTGTGGACTTCAACTCCCAGAATTCCTCAGCCAGCCATGCTGGCTAAAGAATTCTGGGAATTGAAGTCCACACTTCCTAAAGTTGCAAAGGTTGAGAAACACTGATACAATAGCTGACATGGCCTGTACACACCAAAGCCTAAAAGAATACATTAAAAAGTAACCCATGGTTAATGCTGAGACTGAGCCATTTCTGGCTATCCACACTCAGGCAAGTTCAATCTGCTTGATTTTGCATGCTGCCATGCAAAGCCCGACAACTTTGTGAGTTATTTCAGAGTTGATGTCAGAAAGTAGAATTTGCTTATACTATTGGCTGGTGAATCCTGTTTTGCTGGTCAGGGATGGGGTAATTAGAGCATTTTGAGGTTCTGTATAAATCTGGCAATCCAGAAGAACATGTTCGATAGTTTCGACCTGTCTTGAGTCACAGGGACATACTTGTAATGGATATGGCATCTTTTTGTATCTTCCAGCCAGAAGTGCTGAAGGGAGAGCATCAAATCGAACTAAAGTGAAGTCCCTTCTCTGAGTCAGGATGTTAAGCTGTGTGAGATACATAGCTGGGGCCAGAGTGTATCTCAGGGTATCTGCCATGGGAAGCTGAGTGGTATTACCAGCATCCATTTGACAGCCTATGTCAAACAAACATTGCTTAGGTCTGGCCCTTGCTCGCTCATAGCCCAAAAATATAAGTAAGTGAGGGAAAGTCCTAGGAAAGAGAGCTTGTTGTAAACTGCTTGTTTCCACCTGCTTTGAAATCTGTCCTCTAATGTCAGTAGAACTAAGCCTACAGGGAAAAGTGTCAACTTCAGCCTGTAGTGTAACACAGCTTGTCGTATTCTAATCTCCACTTTCACCATTCCAGCCTCCATGTGTAGTAAAACATTAGGGACACAGTGAGGAACTTGGAAAATTGCTCTTAAAAATTTAGGTTGAACAACTCCCAGTGGTGCAAGGTTGTGGAGTGGTCCATGTTGTGTGCCATGGAGTAATTGAACTAGGGGCTTGACCTCAAAGAACTTAGTGGATGCAGGTATATTTTGACCTCCTCTGGAATGGTGAAATCTTAAAATAGCTGCTGCTCTCCTATGGGCATTTTGTGAAGCATGGGCCCTTTTATTTCCATTAGCCTGGAAGTTTACCCCCAAGTATCAAAAACATTGCATTTGCTCAATTATGTGGTTGTTAATCATCCAGGAGCACTTTTTGGACCAATTTGTGAATGCCATTATTTTCGTTTTAGAGTAGTTGATTTCTAGCTGGTTCTCTTTACAATGATGTGCAAAGGTGTTAAAAGGTCTCTTGGGTCCAATGGGTGCCCTTGAGAGGATTACTGCATCATCTGCATATAGCAGTATAATAATATGTCTCTTTTGCTAGTTTGGATGGATGGAAGTTCGGGTTTTTCAGCTGATCTACTACATCATTTATATAAAAATTAAATAAGAGAGGTGCCAGTATGCAGCCTTCTTTTACATCCTTGGTAGTTGGAATGGGTGCTGCCAGGTGTCCTTGAAAGGTGCATCTTACTCTAAGTGGTCTTTCTTTGTGTAATGAATGAAGAAGAAATGCCAGCCAGTTAATGCTGAGGCTGTGGAGAGATGTTAATCCCACTTCTTTCTACCCTTGGTCCTACAGCTTCTGCCTCTAGCTGTAAAATATCATAGCTTTTCCCCTTCCAGGTTGGAGGTCATCTTTTGTGGCAAAACCTAGTCTTCCCCACTGGAATCGGTATTCATACTCAAACTCAGATTTAGAGACACTCATATAGTAATGGGTTTGCTTCATTTATACAGTAAAAGATAACATTATTTTAAAGCTTTCATTACTGCCAGATTAAAATAGAGCCTATCCTACTCCTAACGTACTGTATTCAATTAAACGTCTGTTTTGTTCTGTTTGCTTTAAAACATGACCAGCATCCTGGAGGAGTTAACTCCTAGTTTGGAGTATTTCCTATGCATGTAAATGAAGAAGATGTGGGTTTTATTCATTTTAAGAGATTAAAATTCAGCCATTTTGCAAGCCAGTGACTTGTTTGCAAGTTGGAGTGTTAATTTGTTAGCCTGTTAATTGTCTTTGTACCCCCTTTTGGTTTTTAGGTCTAGCTGTTTCAGAGATGAAGCAAAAACAACAACAACCCTCCACCTCAATGCTTCTTTGAAGATATCCCACAAAAGACCAAAAGGTCAATAGGAATCTGCTTTTTCTGTACAGAAATTTATCATATATTCCTTGCTTTCTTGTTCAGTTGAATCTTTATACAAAAAACTCCTAATGTTTAAATTATACAAGAATAGGTACATAATTAGGGGAAAAAATCTTGTTTCATATTGTACTAAGAATCTGTGAGGCATCCTAGATGAAGGATTAACTCAATGAGGACGTGTGAATGACACCTCAGGCAGAGACATGTACATTTAAACTCTCTGGAATTCATGGTTTTCCAAGAATAAATTAGTTCAAGTTGATGTGAAAGAGACTACAAGGCGAGACAAGTTTGTTTGGGCATGTTGTGTACATATGTGATTGACCAAAGGACCTATCAGATCTAAACCTGAACACCTCATTAATCCCCCCCAACAGCTGCAACAGCAGTTTTGAAAGACTCAAGCCTGTCTAAGAAACCTATTTGAAAACCAGAGTTGTTCCTTACTGATTGAGTAAAAGGCCCCTAGAATAATTCTCTGGGTACCTTCGTATTAAGTCATTAAACATTATGAACTTGCTAATAGGGTCTTTTTCTGAATTCCCATATGGAAAAGGGGACCTGAGAGTAATTAAAATCATGTATGATCAGCTTTATATATTCCACCTGCTGTACATAGTTCCAGAAGGAAGTTGTTGATAAGCTATTTTTAAAACAGAATTCTCATAACTTATTTTTGGAGGAAAACATCTGCAATCTCTTTTTCTGAAACAAAGCAGTCTCTCCATAAGTTGATCTAAGCAATAGAAAGGCAAACATTCCCTAGCAGTTTCGTGTCAGTCTCACTTTCCATCAAGAATATCATTCATTGCAGTTTCAGTTCAGCATTACTTAGCAGCCTCCATCCTGGTTCTCTAGTTCAGCTTTCATAATTCTGTCATCATTTCTTGGTAAAGCTTTACTGAAATTCTAATCTTATGCCTGTCAGAGCTTCCAACTTTAGACAGCTGGAAGTTATTTGCACTGTATTGCCATACATTTTGGTAAAGTTGTTAATTTTTAAGTCATATGCCAAACAGACTAAATAGGGTTCTCTGGAAAAAGAGAGCTAAGTTTACATTAGGAAAGAGTTTTTCTCATATCTGGAGGATTCCACCAGACATTTTCAAATTCTCCTCAGTCCTAGTAGCCAGTATAATCAATACTGAAGAATGATAGCATTGGCAGTGCTATAATATATGAGGGGCTTACACTTCATCCACCCTTACTATGGAATGTTTGAGCTAAATCTGCCCCACTCCATCCCACTCCTTTGTGTTCTTGAAATGCTGGCTTGTTCCAGTCTTCCTCAGCATGGAGTCCTTCAGATGTGTTGGGACTAATTCCCAACATTCCAAGACAGCATGGCCATTGGTTCTGGCCTCTGAAAATTCTGGGAAGTATAGTTGCAATGCATCTGGAGAGCAATGGGTTGAGTTAGGCTTGCTTATTCTACAAACACAGAGAAGTCAACTGTAGATGTGTGGGGAGACACGTCTGGAGAAAGAATAATACATGGGCAGGTTGCTCCAACCTGCAATTAACTCATCTAGCTGTCACAGGGATGAGCACAGGCTGTGCAGTTTTCAGTTATCTGATTGTGATTAATGTTATGTCTCAAAGGAGATGTTTGGTCAGTCACCTGGAGGCACAGAATATAAGTATTTCAACACTATATTTATTGCTTTTGTACAATAAATTGGTTGTGAACCTTACTGTGGAAGAGATGAAATATTCTGTCATCAATTTGTCCTTATACAATTTATAGGGCTTCCAACTCCCAACAATTCTGGATGGCTTACAGTTTAAAGTATAAGATATAAAGTATAAAATACAAAATACAAAATAGTTTCATGAACAGTCCTGGGACAAATGTATAACCAAAGAAAACTCATCCAGCAGAAGCGCAATCTTCATTTTGACACAGAGCCTAGGAAAATAGCAAGGTCTTTAATAACTTCCTGAATGTCATCAGGAAGGGAGCTATCTGGATCTCTGGGGGAATATCATTCCAGAGTGCAGACACTGTGACAGAGAAGGCAGACTTCCTGGGTTCCACAAGATGACACATCTCTGCCCCTGGTGAACTAACCAATGCTGTTGATGTCTTGTCCCGGTGCCTGGAGGCTGTGGGGGTTTGGATGGGGAACAACAGGCTTCAGCTGAACCCTGGCAAGACTGAGTGGCTTTGGGTTTTTGGGCCTTCTGGATCTGGGACTTTACCATCTTTCATACTGGATGGGGTAATACTACCCCAGATAGACCCGGTGAACAATCTGGGGTCCTTCTCTAGACTCATGACTCCTGCTCAAGGAGCAGGTGACAATCATGGCTAGGAGGGCCATGGCTAGGAGAGCTTTGTGTTGTGTGCCAGTTGTGCCCTTACCTGGACCATGAGCCTCTACTCACAGTTGCATGTGCCCTGGTCACCTTCAGAGTGGATTACTGTAATGTGTTCCGTATGGGACTGCCCTTGAAGAGCATCTGGAAACTTCAACTAATGCAGAATGTAGCTACACAAACAGTTATGTGTGCCCCTAGGATGGCACACATTATGTCTTTGTTGTGTCTATCGTGAATTATATGTTAACATTGAAAAGCAACCTATCCTTGTGACAAGAGTTCACGAATGGAATGACCACCTTCCATTGCTGGGCCTTGTTATCCTGGCTGGTATCAGGAAGAATAGCCAACAAGTTCCCAAGCTATTTAGATCCAAGGTCTTTAGCTTTAGGTGAAATGGACTCTTTGCTTCTAAACATTCTGCCTGAGTTTGCCTCTCTCCAGACTATGACCAGCATCCAGCTTGCTATCTTGCTGGCTGGCAGCCAGCACAGCCAGTCCAGAAAATTAAACTTATTTGCTGATGACAAGATTCAAATCCCAGGTGGTCTTCAAAATATATTAGAATGGAGTTGGAGGAATTGATGAATGTATCAAGTTTAGTAATGAATTTTCAGAAGTCTCAGCTAATATTCTTTCACATACCTACTAAAATGCAGAAAGAGGCACATTTAATTTATTAGATACCTCTTTCTGCATTTTAGCAAGTACGTGAAAGAATATTAGCTGAGATTTCTGAAAATGGCATATCATCTTTCAAAGACTTAGGAATTAATATTACTGAAATATTAATAAATTATTTGAAAATAACCTTATTCCTACTTGGAAGAAAATAATGAAAAGGTGGCATAAGAAATACCAAGAGGTTCTGCTGGCTCAAGTTGCAGCTGTTAAAATGAAGGCACTTTCAAAACTGAACTTTTTATTTCAAGTCTTACCAGTTGAAATTCCAGAAAAAATACATAGTGATATGACAGAGAAAAAAATGAAAAAAAAATAATGCTAAAAGGTTGAGGGTTACCAGAAAAATCCTTTGGCATTTGCAGAAATAGTAAGGATGGAGGAACCCACCTTTAAAATTATAAAATGCATCAAGCAATGCATTTAGGACGTGTGATTCCACTTAAGTTAGAAGACACAGCAAAGCAATAGATTCAGATAGAAGAAGTATGAAAATTGGATAGATATATAAGTCAAATGATCTTTGGAAAAGAACTTATAAAACTAAGCAATATAAAGAATATAACTACTCAAGCTATGTTTCAGGTACAGAGGAAGAGATTAATTTACTTATGTATTAATCACATTTATATAGCCACCCATCTCATACAAAGCGATTCTTGTGAACAACTGATAAAGGGCATCTCCCTATTATTCCCAGAAATGGTGCATGCTGACTTTTATGATTCATCTACTACAGTTCCTTAAGGACAAGAAAGACCTTAAAGCAGCTGTGCGTTCAGTTCAAAGAAACCCCACGTTAAATAATCATGTCAAGATGTTAAAACTTAGATGCAGTTATTAGCAAGAAACTAATAGCCACCAAGAAGGCTCAACACACAGCTACAGTTTGGTCTGAGCTAGAAAAGTCAGCAAAAGGGTCCAACTCAGTCATATTTTGGAACATCGTATCTGGCATGCTGAAAGAGTTGTAAGCTTCGATTTGATATCCCTATCTCAGTTACAGTTTGGGAGGATTTTTATAATAACATATTTGCCAACTCCAAGCAGGATCATCCAGAAGTGATGACTACTGAGTCTCTGACCCTTGATAATCTTCTTCCTTGGCCACCAGTCTCAGTGACAGAAATCAAATACATTATCCTGTCACCGAAACCCAAAAGGCACCTGGCGAAGACTTCCTACCTCCAGAACTTTTCAGGACCCACATTGACTGGTGGGCTCCACTGCTGGCAGGGCTGTTTACATATATAGACAATTTTGGCCACATTCCAGCAGGCTGGGAACTCTCCATCATAGTTCCCATATACAAAAAAGGAGACAAGGAAAACCCCCAAAATTACAGACCCATAAGCCTTATTGATATAACAGCTAAGATATACGCAAAATATCCCTTTTTGAAGAGAAGAAAATATTAGTGGAAGAACAGGCTGGGTTTAGACCTAGGTATTCTACAATAATAATTGCTTTGTTCTATACCGCCTTATAACTAAATATACAACAGATGGTAAAAATTTGTTTACATCCTTCATAGATCTCAGTGCGGCATTTGACTCCATAAAAAGAGATATTTTATAGAAGAAGCCTGCCAAGCTAAATATGGAATCCAGACTTCTATACCTGGTAAAGGCCTTCTATATAAATACATTCCTGAAAGTCCATACTGGAGGCAATGGCTCTCTTACACAGAGTATACCCACTTATAAAGGTGTCAGACAAGGATGTACCTTGGCCACAATGTTGTTCAATTTTTATGTAAATGACATCCCAGGATTTCTCCATTCTATGGATGTTCATATGCCAAAGATCATATCAACATCCTTTTGTATGCAAATGACAAGTAGGCCCGAGAAGATTGATGGGGAAATTTGGTGCTTATTGCACTTCCAACTCTTTGAATATTAATAAGACCAAATCCAAAGTGGTGGTTTTTGGGAAAAGATGGACCAAACACAATTGGCACTTGGGTGGGGAGCCTATAAAACAAATAGATTCCTTCTCATATTTAGGGGTGGTTTTTACAGATAAGGGTCTTGGGCCAACCACTTCAAACAAAGTTCTGCAAGGGCAACAGCAAGTTCTAAAATGTTAACTAAATTACTTAGTTATAACCACCCATACATTCTGCTCCCCATTTTAAAGATCCACAAGGCAAAAAGTATACCCATATGGCGCAGATCTGTGGGGCCTATCAAAGGCCTTCTTACTTGAACAAAATCAAGCACGATATTTAAGAACTATTCTGGGGACCAATAGGAATACACCAGCAGCAGCAGAAAGAGCTGAAACAGGCACCCATTCCATTTATAGTCTAACAGTAATCCAAGTCTTTAATTACTGGTGGAGGAGGATCCTTTCAATGGAACCTGATAGACTACCAAAAAATGTGCCTTGAAGAACAGAAGGGTGTACTTCAACTCACCACATGGAGCAATCAACTTCTCCAAATAATTTCATATCTCGGCTTTTCAGCACAGTATCTATTTTCAGCCAGATCGTATCTGTCTGTTTAACCTGATCCTCATTATGGATGGATGGAGACCATTGAATTGTTTAATTTTAAGACATCCAGTAGAGAAGCATGGTCGTTATTACAGAAATTAGGGGGAAGTAAGAAGAAAATAAATAATAAGACACAAATCCCAGCCAATAAGATCGCGATATATATATTGTCTACATCTAGAACACCAAGGGACAAAGTCCATACAAGACAAGTTTAGACATAAACTTAAGGCTCTTAAAATGGTTAGTACTGAACAATTCGAATATTCATGCCCTTTTTCCACTTTTGAAATTACAAATGCATTTAAGGATGTAAAAGCTGGTAAGGCACCTGGACATGATGGTATACATCCTGAATTCCTTTTGCACTGTAGAAAATATGCAAAAAGATGGTTGGGAGAATTCTTTTCAGACATTATGGAAACAGGCATAATACCACATAAGGTGAAGCAATCAAAAATTATTGCAATACTTAAACCGGGAAAAACAAATGATCAACCAAAAAACTATCAACCAGTAGCACTACTAAGCACAATCTATAAGCTCCTTGAAAGACTCTTATATAATAGAATTAACCAGAAGATCCTCCCGACAATACCAGTAGAACAAGCTGGATTTTGACCTGCCCGAAGCTGTGTCGACCAAGTGCTTTCACTAACAACATATATAGAAGCAGGATATCAGACGAAGCAAAAAACATCAGCTGTCTTTATAGATTTGAGTGCAGCATATGGCACAGTGTGGAGACATAGGTTGTTATGTAAATTAATACAAGCAATCCCATGTCAAAAAACGATTCGACTTATTGATAATATGCTTGCTGGAATAACTTTTTTTGTGGTAATGGGAGAGGATATTAGTGTCCCTAAAGTACTAAATAATGGCTTACCACAAGGCTCAGTTCTTGCACCCCCTTTTTTTAATCTATACATAGCCAACATACCCTATACAAAAGTCCAGGAAGTTTGGCTATGCAGATGACTGGGCTATAGCCATCCAACATAAATCTTTTGAGACAACTGAAGATGTTCTTACTACTGATTTAGAAATACTGGATAAATATTTTCATAAGTGGAGGTTATAACCTAACCCAGCTAAGACGGAAGTAACATGTTTCCATCTCTGCAACAGATCAGCAGGCAGAGAGCTTAATGTAAGATTTAAGGGAAATCGACTTAATCATAACATGCATCCTAAGTACCTCGGGGTTACTTCAGACAGGACACTTTCTTATAAAGAACATCTGATGAAGACTGCCGCCAACCTGAGAAGTAGAAATAACATCTTACACAAATTATGCGGCACTAGTTGGGGTTCAGCAACGGATATGTTGCGAGTATCTGCACTCAGTTTGGTATACTCAGCAGCAGAGTATTGTGCCTCAGTGTGGCTTAACAGTCCGCACACAAGCAGGATTGATGCACAACTGCATGAGTCAGTGTGTATCGTCAGTGGGACAATACGATCCATTCCCACATACTGGCTGCCTGTTCTGAGTCATATACCACCCCCGGATATAAGATGGAAAAATGCCCTCCTTCAAGAATACTGGAAGACTATTGATAATCCCCAGCTACCAATATTGAGTGATGCAATCTGCCTGGAGCAAAATAGGTTGAGATCTAGACGCCCAGCCATTTCAACTGCTAAATCACTTGTAGAAGATGACTTTAACATCCACAACATATGGAAACAGCATTGGCTACAAAATTGCCCCCCACAATGTTGAAGCTTGCTCTGCATTTCAGAGAAACCATCTGGATTTGATCAGGCCCATGTGATATGGGCAACACTGAACAGAATTCGCACGGGCCATGGTAGATGTGGAAATGCCCTTTATAACTGGGGCAAAATAAGATCATCAAATTGTGATTGTGGGGCTGAAAAACAAACTATCCAACATATAATGAAAGAGTGCCAAAACAGAGCCTATAATGGAGATTTCCTTGATTTCCTGGCTGTGACAAATGAAGTAAAAAATTATATTTGTAATCTAGATATATTTTTATATTTTTATATTTTATATTTCATATTTTGCATTTTACCTCTTGTGTTTTTATTCTACTGAGTTCGTGCCATACGATAAATAAATAAATAAATAAAAATGTATGTATATATATTTATATAATTATTTATATATTAATAATTAGAATATATTTATATATATAATTATTATTATATACATAATTATATATGTGTGTGTGTGTATATATAGATATTATTTTTTTATTTATTTATTTATCATATGGCACATTCACCGCAATTCAGTAGAATAAAAACACAAGAGGTAATATATATATATAAAATCGATTTTATTTAATATAAAATATATATTATAATTTTTTTTAAAAATTCCCCTCTCACCCCTATGGGTGGTACGTGTCTTCCTCAATCTCAGGTCCTCTACCAGAGGCCTGGGAGTTTGAGGGTTCTGCACAGTATCTTAGCTGTTCCTAGCACTGCACTCTTCTGGACAGAGAGCTCGGATGTTGTTCCTGGGATCTGTTGGAGCCACTGTCTCAGCTTAGGGGTCATAGCCCCAAGTGCTCCTACCACCACTGGGACCACTTTGGCCTTTACTTTCCACATACTCTCTATTTCTTCCTTCAGGCCCTGGTACTTCTCCAGCTTCTCATGCTCCTTCTTCCTGATGTTGCTGTCACCTGGCACTGCTACATCTATCACTACCGCTGTCTTCTGGTCTTTGTCTACTACCACGATGTCTGGTTGATTGGCCAGTACCTGCCTGTCCGTCTGGATCTGGAAGTCCCACAGGATCTTAGCCCTGTTATTCTCCATGACTTTCTGTGGAATCTCCAGTCTTGTGATGGAATGGAATTATGAAGGCCAGGCTCAGGGAGATAAGCATTTTCTTAGTTCACCGAAAGAGCGTGGGAACTACAAGAGGATGAGGCTGGCACCTCCCTGAGGAATTCACAGTGTTGTGGCTGGCTGGACTGGGAACTGGAGTTTCAGTCTGGGAAGATTCTTGCTAGAGGTTGTAGCTAATAAACATAGCTGAACTGATTTTGCATTGTCTCTTGGGGTTCCTTGGGCTAAACCTGACATCAATCTGCCCATGTATCTTGTGGACTTAATTACAGGGTCCAGTCAGCTTCCCTAGCTTGCCTTCTGCAAGAGAGAAGTTGTGTTGCAAAAATAACATGGCATCAAAATAGTGAGAACAAGAAAGAATTTGTGCATAGCTGCCTGAGTTGCCTGCGTGTGAGAGAGACGAGAGGGAGGAGGAAGGCTTCAGGCATTTCCATAATACCAACATTTCTAACCTCACAAAGCAGCTTTGAAATTAACCCACAATTTTTTTCACTTCTGCCAATCTCAAAATAGAGAGAAGATGCAGAGAATACTCAAAGCCAATCATTGCCTATGTATTTCCATTCCAG
The DNA here is from genome assembly GCF_059951505.1 of Python bivittatus. Classification (NCBI taxonomy): domain Eukaryota; kingdom Metazoa; phylum Chordata; class Lepidosauria; order Squamata; family Pythonidae; genus Python; species Python bivittatus. The sequence goes on from NW_028277028.1 coordinate 5,058,632, forward strand.
ATGATCAATGTAACAGTCCAAAGAATATAATCCTGTGTCCTTCCCCCCAACCCCATCTATCAAATCTTTATTACTGTCAAAGACCAGCATAAGGAGAGTAGGATCAATTAAAAAGCATAGAAAATATATCAGAGTCTAGATGATGATGATGATGATGATGATGATGATGATGATGATGATGATGACAACGACAAAAAAGTCTGGATAGTGGACATTGCAATACCTGGAGACAGCAGAATAGGAGAGAACGAACTGGAGAAAAGCACAAAACATAAAGACCTGCAAATAGAAGTAGAATGACTATGGCAAAGGAAAGCAAAGCTATTACCAATAGTTATAGGCGCCTTAGGTGCAATCCCAAAACATCTGGAGCACCACTTAAACACCATCAGCGTTGATAAAATCACCATCAGTCAATTGCAAAAGGCAGCTTTACTTTCTGTTTTATATTATATAAATATAAAAGGAGGTATAGGAGCATTAGATGGGTGTAGGGGAACATAAAGGTTAGTATATGGCAGACTATATCTATCAAATTACAGAGCACTCTAGTATGACGAACTATATGCTTATTAAGTCTAGTTTATGGCACAGGTCTGACGAATTTTAATTGCTGATGCACAGAACCTGGCAACATTGTATTTTGTAGAATTGTCCTGTGCACCCTGGGTATTTGTGCAGCAATGGTGAGATGAGGCTAGTACAAATGTCTCTGTAGTACAGGCACTGGAGAAGCGCATGCTCTGTTGTTTCCGTGTGTCCAGAGTCACTTGTCTCTCTGGGTAGGGGATCTTCCTATATCAGCCTTCAAGGACAGCTGAGGGGAGGGCATGGCATCATGCCAGAGTAAAGGGCCTCTGGTGTTTAGGTACTTCAGGTTTAGTTAAGTATGCCATAGAGGAGGCAGAATACCTGTTGGATTCACTGGCAATAACGGTTGGGGATCTGGCTAGATCCAATTGGCTCTCTGTATCTGATACACACTGTTTAATTAATGCTTTGGTTTGATTATATCTCATGCTGAGTAGAAGACCTGGAGAGAAGCCCAAGGATAAGATTTTAGTTGCTATGCCTGTTTCCATGTGGACTGAAAATCATCCCTCATAGTTAATGCGGCAAGGCCAAGGGGAAGAAAGGACAGTCTGAGCCAACAATTGAGTACGGTCACCCACACTCTACTCTCCACTTCCATGAGGCCTGCCTCTAGTCTCAGGCTGACATTAGAAACACATTTTGGGACTTGAAGGGCCGATCTTAGAAATTTGCTATTGGCTTGGCTTCAAATAATTTGAATGCTGCAGGTATATAATGGCCACCTCCAGGAATTTAAGGATGGCAACCCCAACCCCATAATACCAGCAGTTAAGGAGAAATAAGGTCCCTTTATCCCCAGTTTACATTAAAAGGAAATAAAATGAATTGCTAGTATCACCTATGATTTTGCCAACATGGCTGTTTTGTGAACTTGTTTATTGGTCTGTAATCTGGCTCTATATAAATCAAAGCGCTCCTTGACTTTTCAGTGCAATTTGGAGAAACAACCAGAGTGATCACTTGCTGAATACTGCATGAGGAAGGAAAAAACACAAGAGGTTCCCAATATTTCACATTACAAAACAAAATACTGACACTAATAGTTATATTAGAAAGTACTACCTTTAATTTACAACTGGCATTTTGCCATTCATTTTTTCTGCACTGGCTTTAAAATGAAAGAACCTCTGTTTCCAATCAAATCAATCTCTATCGTGGCCATAAATCAGCATAGGTGTTGCATCAATATCTTCACTCTGTCCAATAAAGTTTCCCTGAAAGGTGGTGAGCATTTACAACTTACTCACCCCAGCACACATACACATACTTTCTCTCAGATTCTCTGGAAATGCCCAACCTAAGAGGTAATAAAATCATAAAGCAGTTCTTTGTTTCAAAACTCTTTTGCAATCTGATGAAGCGTTAAATCCTTTTCCTTACCACTGAGCAAGTGTATCCACCAGTCCTTGAGCCAGCAGAAAATTATTATGGCATAAAATTTGCCGCCCCGGCAAGTCCTATCCTGCTACCAATACAGCTTGCATACACAAAATCTATTTCATGCATTTGCTGGCAAGGCACGCTTGGAAGTCATGCCTGGTCATAGCACATTTTCAGAATATTATGTGTAAAGAAATGACCAATATGTGGAGTCCTTGGGGTTCTCTGAGCTTGGTTCTTTTCTTGCAAACGTTTCATTACCCGGCTAGGTAACATCTTCAGTGCTAGAATGGGATGGGGTTTGCTCTCTGTTTATATACTGTGGCATGCCCTGCCAGTGTTGGTGAGGGTGGAGGGTTTGTTTTGTTCCTCTGGTAGTTCCTTGATTAGGGTATTGTTCACTGCTTGATTGTGTACCTGGTGGTAACCTTTGCTTATCTGGGTGATGATTGCTGGTGATGATTGATGACCAATATTCTGTGTGTTGAAGTATCATCTAATCCTGTTTTATGTTTATTGAACATCTTTACATAAACTGATATGAGGCAAAAACATTAAAGACTTTTTAGTTTAATGTTTATTGCAACACAACTTATATTGCCACCAATTGAAAGAAACTTGATTTATTGATTTATTGATTTATTGATTTATATTTCAAATTTGTCACTGCCCATCTCACTGTGAGGTGACTGTGGGCAGTTTATAGTAAAAATAGAATAAATATTGATTAAAATAGATAAATATTAATTAAATAATTACAATATGTTCAAGTATGTGACGCTATTAAAAAGACTAAAACAGGAAAGGCACCTGGTTCAGATGGTCTACCAGGGTCTTACTATAAATGTTTTGAGGATGATCTTTTACGACCTTTACAACAAACAATGAATATTATTTTTCAGAATGAAAAGATTCTTGACAGCTGGAAAGAGGCCAGTATAGCACTAATATGAAATTACCAACCAATATATTTATTGAATAATGACTATAAATTGTTTACTATGATTTTGGCTGAAAGATTGAAAATAATTTTACCGGACTTTATTCATGAAGATCAATGTGGGTTTTTACCTAAAAGACAATTATGAGATAATATTAGAAATATCTTGGATATTCTGGAGTATTTGGAGCAACACAATAAAAAACAAGCTGCATTGATCTTCTTAGATGCAGAGAAGGCCTTTGACAATTTGGATTTTCTTGTTTAGAGTTCTGGAATATATGAACCTTGGAGATAATTTTATTAAATGGGTAAGATCGATTTATACTTCACAGAAAGTACAAATAATTGTAAATGGAGAACTAACAAAAGCCTGTGAGATTCAAAAAGGGACAAGACAAAGATGCCCACAGTCTCCGCTCTTTTTCATTTTAGTTCTTGAGGTATTGAATAGAGACATAAGACAAAATGAGAGAATTGTGGGAGTTAAGATTTAAAAAGAAACTTATAAGTTAAGGGCTTTTGCAGATGACCTGGTGTTAGTTCTAGAAGATACGCTAGAAGGAATAGAAACTTTAATGGGAAAATTAAAGGACTTTGATATGCTAGCAGGTTTTAAGATTAATGATCAGAAGATGAAGTTGCTAACAGAAAAAATATGAAAATAGAAGATCAAATAGAACTGATGGAGAAAACTGGTTTTGAGAAAAAAGTAAAATACTTGGGTATTATTATGATGAATATGAATTGTATATTATTTCAAATAATTATGTTAAGACATGGAATGAAATTAAAAAGGACATGTTAAGGTGAGAGAAATTAAAAGTGTCACTATTAGGGAGAATTTCTGAGATAAAAATGAATATTTTGCCTAGAATGATGTTTTTGTTCCAGACAATACCTGTTTTGACAACTGATGTGCCATTCAAGCAATGGCAAAAAGATATATCTAAATTTGTATGGCAAGGAAAAAAACACAGGTTAAATATAAAGTGTTACAAGATGCAAAGGAAAGAGGAGGATTGGGTTTACCAGATTTGAAATGGTATTTTGCAGCTTGTTTTTTGGTCTGGATGAAAGAATGGGTGTTGCTGAGAATCAAGAGACTTTAAGAGTTAGAAGGCCATGACCTGAGGTTTAGATGGCATGGATATTTATGGTACGGTAAAGTTAAAGTTAATGTGGATTTTAAAAACCATTTCATTAGATGTGCCATATTGAGAATATGGAATATTCTCTATGTGGGTCCCTTCATGTTGTTCATATTTCCCACATAAACCCACATAGATGACCTTTGTGGATCTCAGCACAGGAAACATTTTATAGAAGAGAAACTGCAAACAAAGATAAATGGTTAACATGCTAGGAATTATTGGAAAATCACCAAGGGGAATATAAAATCAAATCAAGAGAGCAATTAATGGCAGAAGGATATAGTTGTCAATAGTTTTTTTCATTTACAATTATCAGAAAGATTTAAAATGGATAAAAAGACTTATGGTATGGAGCAAAATAAAACAGAATCTGAAGTACAATTGTGTACCAATGATGAACATGTAATTGCTAAAATGTATAAACTTTTGCTGAAATTTGAAACAGAGGAAGAACAAGTTGAAGAATGTATGATAAAGTGGGCTAAGAATTTTGGTTATAACATACAGATGGATCAGTGGGAAAATATGTGGTTAAAAGGGTTGAAATTTCTATTATTTTATGATTTTTAAAATAATTTTATAAAATGATGTATGATTGATACATGACACCAGAGATATTATCTAGAATGCATAAAGGCATTTCAAATTTATGTTGGAAATGTGAACAACATGAAGGGACATTTTATCATGCTTTGTAGACATGTAAAACAGCTAAAAAAAATTGGATTCAAATACATACATTGATGCAGAGGATTTTAAAAACAATATTCAGTTGAAGCCAGAGCTTTTCCTTTTAGGATTGATGGATAGACAAGTTAGAAGAGAACCATGGAAGATTATTTCAATATATGATTACTGTGGTGAGATTATTATATGGACACAGATGGAAGGATTCAGCATTACCCACCATGGAGGAATGGTTGGTGAAATTGACTGAACTTGCTGAGATGAACAAATTGACTACTTTGATTAGAAAAAGGTCATTATTGACATTCATCAATGACTGGAAACCCTTATGGACATTTTGCATGAGAAAGAAAATGACTTTATGATTTATGATTTTGATGATTAGAAAGAATAGGTTATAGAAAGAAGGGAATTATGATGAAATTGGAGACAGTGGTTAGATTAGAATTCTTTGTATAGCTGCCAAGAGGAATATCGGCAGCCATTTCTTTATATATGCTTTCTGTTTTTTTTTAATTTTCTTTTTCTTTCTTTATCTTCTTTTCTTTTTCTATTTTTTCGTTTCTTTTCTTTTCCTTCCCTTTCTTTTTTTTTCACATTTACTTTGCTATAATTTTTCCTTGAATGTATTTCTTATTATCTATGTAAAATCTCTTAATAAAAATTATTAAAAAAGAAAAAAGAAAAATGTTTTTGCAAATGATTGCTGAACCGAAACACTGAGGGCAGGAAAATCACTGTGATTACATTAGAACAAGATTCCAATAGCCTGTCTCTAGCCTTAGCTGGCCTCTGAGTAGCAGAAATGGTTGCACAGCTTTTTTATATAAACCAAGAAGACAGAAGTTATGTAAACAAAGTATTTGTTCCCTAATAATGTGTTTGGTTTTGGTAGATAGAAGTGGGGGTTTTTTTCAGCAAGACACTTCTTCCATTTAGGATCATCTTTTTTTCCTCCAGTATCAAGTGGGACTTGCAAGTGGGACTTGAATGCTATAGTGTAAGTTTCCAGCCATGACCTTTTTCAAGATCCTCTATTCTGTTGCCCTCCTCCTCCAGTTTCCATTAAAAGAAAACTTTGAAGGGAGGAAGAGGTATTCCTCCATGCTTAGGGTTTTATTTTTCTGCTTTATGGTTAGACACAGGTTTGGTTTCCGTGGGTGCCAGAGCCTGGTTCTATTGCCTTAATTTCTGGTTAAAATTGACTTTTTCTCCTGTGGGTCTAACTCCACTGGTTCTCAGGGACCGTTTTAAATCAACCTGGCTAGCACGAGCTCATGGCAAGCTCTAATCCTTAGGTCTCTCTTTGGAAAGCCTCTGTCCATTAAGGTTTGGAAATGTCAGGACTCATCTTAGGCAACATATTTGGGATATTGATTTCCAAACCAGTCTCAGCCTGGTATCCAACCCCACAGTTCACAGATTTTTCTCAAGTGGGCATGTGCCATCATCTTCTCTCTCCTGAATTCTAATTCTGAAATTTTACTGGGCCTTCACCTTGGCCAGCTACCCTCCACAATCCTGTAGATGTTTATAAAAACATCCCCCTTCAGCAGCGTTTATGCCCACGTGGCGATGGCTCTGTGGAATCTCTAAGCCACCTGGTCCATTGTTGCTTTCTTCACAGGGAATCTCAGAAGGCATATATCAATCCCATTTTAAAGATCTACCCTGGCAGAGAGCACAATGCTTATCTGTCGCTTCTTCTATCTGACCAGGACTCTGACACGTCTTTCCAGGTTGCCTGATTTTGTGACACTATTTGTTCTATCCGTCCTACCTACGACTGAAGATTAGTACAAATGTTGGTGATTACCACTGTTATCTGCACTATTGTTACTATATTAATTTATTTTTATGTCATTTTATTGCCTACTTTTTAGTTTTATTATAGATTTATGTATTTTTATTATGGTGTTCTCTGGCCTAAAGGCTGAAATACAGCACATGCTTAAGGATCAGCTTTTAGAAAAGAAACTGAAAGTGAAGTCAATGTGCTTGTTGTGGCCCACATATCTCATATTCCCATAAATTCTCTAATAAATTCAGCTCTTTGAACTGAAAATGATAGAAAAGATGGGTAGTGAACAATAAGGATGGCTAATGGACTTTTTTCCCCCCTCAAAATCTGAGGCCTATTGACTTTTAACAGAGCTTATGATTTTTTTCACAGAACGTGTAATGGTATGTGGGAATGACAGGGGGGATCTCACAAGGCTGAGAGAATGGCAGTTCTCGTTCCTCATTAACTGGGAGACATGGTGGCTACTTGGATTTAAACTATTTTAAAGAGGACAATAGATCTACATCAGTCTTTTCCAAGATGGCACCTTCAAGTGGTTACATTAAAATTCTTATCACACCCAAAAAACATTATGGCAGTTATATCTGAGTGTGGAAGACTGGCAATGGCTGTTGTATAATAAAAAGCCAACAGGGCTCTGCTCATCCATCATCAGACAGGGATAGAGAACACCAGGTCATGGTTTTGATTTGCCTTTTGGAGGTTTCCCCCTGCTGCCTGCAAGCTCCTAATGGAGGTCAAACCCTTTCTCTTCAAGTCCTATCATTTACCCCAAGGTTCAGTCCCATCCCCCTTTCCCCACTGACTCCACCTGAACTCCTTTTTCAGGGAAAAGCTTTCATCTCTGACTGATAAGAGATAAGAGCTCAGAGTTTGCATTGCCAAAGGGTGTTTTCAAGGGGGAGGCACTGCTGTGGAGGGAAGGGATAACCCAACCCTATCATGTGAGTGTCTTGATGTAGAAGTTGAGATATGAATGTGCAGCACATTTGCCTTCCCCACTGCTTTTAAAATCACTAAGAAAACATAGTTACCGTATTTTTCCGACTATAAGACGCCCCCATGTACAAGACGCCCCCCATTTTTCCAACCCAAAATTAAGAAATCAATATTTTAAAGATAAAGCAGAGCACATTTTTATTTAGTAATTAGGTAACATTTACCTGATACACTCAGTGGGAGGAGGTCCAAACTGTCTCTCTGCAGCTCTGTTTCCATGCTGTTTTGCAAAACTGATTACATTCAGTTTAAATTTTGCACAGTAAGACATTCTCTTATTTATATTTTTATTTTCTGACATCTTTATGGGCTCTCCACCTCCAATGGGATGTGTTCCAATTGGTTTGTTCAGCATCAGCTGACATCAGTTACATAAGGCTCCTGATTGGAGGAAGCCCGTTCGCAGAGACAAAGTATGGGCAGTTTTACTCGTGGTTGGAGGCTTGTGATTGGAGGAAGCCCGTTCGCAGAGGCAAGGTATGGGCAGTTTCACTCGTGGTTAGAGGCTAGCAATAGGAGGAAGCCCGTTCGCAGAGACAAGGTATGGGCAGTTTTGCCACCGTGCGGTTCTCTTTTCGGCTGACTTCCTTGAATAAGACGCCCTTCAATTTTGAGCATAAGGATTTTAGAAAAAAGTATCGTCTTATAGTCGGAAAAATACGGTATGTGTGGGCAGGCAGCTTGGTATGTGAAACTGCAGAAAATCAAAATGAGAAATTGCCTTTGGCTTGCTTTTTAAGAGCAACTGGAAACCAAGAATGAGGAAGGGAAGAGAAATATTAACTTTGTTTTTCACAACTGAAAAAAAAGCAGGAAAACCCTGAACATTATTATTTTCTTAGCATAACTTTACGTAGCTGCAGCAATACATTCCTTGTAGCTGTTGTGATGGTGGTGGTGGTGGTTCCATCATTCAGTCACTTCTAGCTCTTTATGGCCTGATCCACATCACTTCCCCAGGACAGTCAGTAAGCAAAAGCAATGAGATGCATGTTACAGACAACTTGACTTAATGAGAGTTTAATTAATTGTGACTGATTTCAATAATCTACTGTACTTGAAATACAACTAAGTCTGTATCCAACTCAACAAATATATACATACATACACACGCACACACACACATACTTGTATATATATCCATCACACACATGTTGAGTTTATCCTCATGTCCCATTAACTTTGGCACTGTTTTTAGAGTACTTATCCTCATGAGGCAGCCTTTTTCTCATCCCCAGACCATGGGAACAGGCAGTCTAAATTCATCCTCAGCTGCTCTGGTTTTAAAGTTGTGTTTTCCGCTGTCTCTTGACAAGTCTTGGTGCATGAACTATTTATGGTGCTGATACACAAACTTGTTGATCTGGGACTGGCATCTATCTGCCAGGCTCCTATTGGCCAATTGAGATTGCTGTAGGCATAGCCCTCCTCTCCAGTCACTAAGCAATGCTTTCCATGGCCATTTTGGCTTGGGCTGCAGGAGAAACACCTAGAAACACTTAGTTTCTGCAAAGGAATCTACCTATATAATGTCTGACCTGCATACTGCAAATCCCCACTCAGGTATTCTGCAGGCACCTTATATACATTGGTATACCAGTACTCTGGAAGACTGCTAGACCAATGATTAAACACATACTGAGTGGTCTTTCAAAAGAAGATTGATTTTTGTAAAGTGGAAAAGAATGTTTTGCTATTTCTGTTCCAAATGGATGCACTACAGGGTTTCTGCTGCTTCTGTCAACAAAAGAGAAGCTGTACTTTCTACTGTTTTTCTTACTTTGGAAGTGAGTAATTGCCATTTTGCTTATCCTAACATACTGGGATGGATCTCCTGGGCTAGCTCCCTCCTGCTTCATGTTACACTCTTCCTCTGTCTACCAACCTCCAACCTTTTGGACATAAATCTACTGGTCTTCCAGCAATCTACCAATTTCTACTCTTACATTTTGCCATGGTAAAGCTGTAAGGACAGGGCTCATTACTGAGGCAGATTAGTGCTTGATGATCAGGGCAATGCAAATTATCCTGACATATTTTTCTGACAATTTAAGGATTGGGGAAATGCAGTTTAACATGGTTGTGAACAAGAGCCTTAAAGAAAATCGCAGAATGTCTGTGAATTTTTTTTTCCAGTGCTAAGCATTCTTCAGGGAGATTTCTTTATGGGATGCCTTCAGCTGCTGGATGGAATGCTTAAATATGTTTCTAATATTTAAAATTTAATATTTTATTACAAAAATCCTCACTATAGTATTTGAAGCCCTTAAGACAATTCAGAGCAAAACATATATGAAACGTCCTGGTTGTGTGGAACTAAGCACTCAGACCTCCAAAGGCATTCATCTTTGGGGAAAAACATAATTCAGCTAAATTATGTGTACAGTCTAACTCTGATTTCAACCTCCTTTACTCATTTGTGCAAATTGACCTTATTTGGAACAGCAGTGACACACAGTGTGCTAAGGACACAAGATTGAATTCTCTTCCTCCGTATTGCTTCATTTGTCATTAAACTTTATTACTTAACAACCAGCATATTGACCTTTGGTGGTGAGAGAATAAAATCTCTCTCTCTCTCTTTTTTTTTTTTTTGAATCAGCAGAGCACTTTGGTTGTATCCCAAGTACAACAGATTGTCTTCTGAGGAATAGCTCCATAAATACAGAATTTAAGTGGAAAAATAAATTATAACTGATACATACTTGGGCAGTATCCCATTGGCACTTAACAACAATATCATGCCCTGGCTGGGAACATCTTTTTTCTGTCATGTCAGCATTACTTTACCTTTGTCTGATCCCCAACCTATAGGTGAGACAGGCTTAAACTGTTCTTACTGAACTGATGTTAAAGTAACGGTTTCCTCATTAGCAGACAGCAACCCTTGACAGCTACAAGGTGTGTAAAGTCTGTTCTGCTTTGCTGCCTATTACATCAGAGGCAAAGTCAGCTGACCAGTAGTAGGTGGGATCAGTTGGGACTGATACTGTCAGAATCTGCACACTCATTCCCAAAGTTCAGTAAATCCTCTGGACTCTAATTAGTTCCATTAAAGATTTCTTTATTGAGAGAAATGTACAGCATCTATAGGTTGTTGAGTCTAAGCATTGCTAAGCAAAACCCTTCCTTTTAACCCCTCCCCCCCTTCTACTTTCTTTTCCTGCTTGAAATTCCTCGCGCCTTTCTCCTGGTCTCATGGTTGCTTGACCTTGTTGGCACCTCTGCAGAGATAACAGTAGCACCTGGCTTGGCTTCCTCCCCCTTCTCTCCTGACTTTGATGGCAGGAACAAGCAAGCGGGCCTCCAATTAACAATTATAACATTTAACCCTGTCAACTATGCACCACTAGTCTACATTCAATTAAGCTTTGATTTCTAGCTTGTGCAGATCCTGACATGCCTCCCTCCAACAAGACGAATGTCTTCACATTCTGAACACAATCTGAAAGGAAAAATAAAACATACATATACAATGATAGTTTGCATAATATTTCAAACACTATTATTTAGGTTTGTTTGGATATTTGGCATAAAAGTCTGCAATGAGTCTTGGAGCTTTAACATTTGCACTATCCACCCATTCATGGTGTGTTTTTGGGAAATGTTTCCATTGGACCAAATATTGACGTTTGCCTTTATATTTCCTAGAGTCTAATATGGCTTGTATTTCAAAATGACTTTGTCCTTCAATCATAATTGGGTTAGGAGGTTGTTTGGTTGGATGCCCTGTACTAGAGTCTTTGAGAGATTTTAAAAGATTAGCATGAAAAACTGGATGAATGTTTCTGTAATGTTTTGGAAGAGTCAATTTAAAAGCAACAGGACTGATGACCTTTTCAATTGGGAAAGGCCCAACGAATTTAGGCCCAAGTTTTTTAGAGGGTTGAGTGCTTTTTAAGTTTTTGGTAGAAAGCCAGACTTTGTCACCCACTTTCCAGGGAGGGGTTTCAGAACGTTTTCTATCAGCAAATTTCTTATGTTGTTCTCTGGCATTTTGTAGTGATTTAACAATTAGAGGCCATAGTTGTGTGATGTTATTGATCCATTGGTCAGCTGAAAGTTCAGGAAAATCCTTTAAAGGCAGCTCTGGAATAGGCATGAAGTCTTGCCCTGTGGCTAGTTTATATGGTGTAAATCCAGTACTTTGGTACACGATGTTGCTGTAAGCAACTTCAGCAAACGGTAACAGTTCTGTCCAATCATCTTGTTGGTGATTGGTGAAACATCTTAAATATTGTTCCAATAATGAGTTCAATTTCTCAGAAGCCCCATCCGTCTGGGGGTTGTGTGGAACCAATCAATTTAATAAATTCCCTCCAAAATTTGGAGGTAAACTGTGGGATGTGATCTGAAATCACCCTCTGGGGGGCGCCACAGAGGCGGTATATGTGTTGAATAAACAGTTTGGTGAGTTTTTTAGCGTTAGGAATTGAAGCACATGGAATAAAATGTGCTTGTTTAGAGAATAGATCAGTGACTACCCAGATAATGGTGTTGTGACTACTTTTAGGTAAGTCAACAATAAAATCCATAGCAATCTCCTTCCAAGGTTGTTGGGGAGTAACTACTGGCTGTAACAGTCCTAAAGGTTTTCCTCCTCTCTTTTTTGCCATAGCACATGTAGGGCATGTATTCACATATTCAGATATGTCCTTTCTCTTAGTAGGCCACCAGAATTGGCTACATAATAAATGTAAAGTTTTTATAAATCCAAAATGTCCAGATGTCCTTACGTAGAGAGGATGGCACATACAATTTGTTTCCCATCCACCAGGCTTGTTGTTCTCTAGTTAAAGTATTCTTATTTTCCTGGAACCATTCATCTGATTCTAATGCTGCATTTATTTTTTGAAGCAGTTCATTAACTGGTGCAGGTTTAGAAATTTTTGCCTGGGCTCTGGTAAATGCCACTGAGCCAGGTTGTGTTTTAGGAATCACTGGTGCCACAATTTGCTCTCGTTGGCTTTTATGCTGAGGCAGTCTAGATAAAGCATCAGCCACAAAGTTTTTCCCTCCTGGGATGAACTTTAGTGTAAATTTGAAATCACCAACCATTCTCTTCACATGTTTAGCCATCTGTCAGAACTTGATCCACAGGATGGAGATGGGCTGCCTGGTAAGGGCCCTACCTATCCTGCACTGCTGGTCCATGAGGTGGGTGTGTTATCTTTTGTTCTTTGGGCTGAAGACTATCAATCCCCCTGGATGGATGGATGGATGGATGGATGGATGGATGGATGGATGGATAGATGCTGATATCCACAGCCACACATATCCAAGATTTATTTCCTTTTGAAACTAGAGTTATTGCTGATCATTCAAATAAGGGGAGGGAGAGAAGGACTGGGTTGCTTTTTCAATCCCAATTGGAGCAGATAGGCAGAGAAAACAACTGGGCACCACAAAATCCCCAGCCTCATAAGCAGGGCTTCCCATCAGGCCCAGAAAAAAAGGGAGCTGGGCATATAGTCTCCCATAAGACTTAAGCAAGATAGCAAGTCTATAGCTATAAGAAGATGGAAGAGAAAAACCTCTGCAACTGTAGGGGGTACTCATTGCAATATTTCCTCATCAATAAAAACACATAGAAATGTCATGTCATCTCTTCCCACTCCTTACTAGTGGGAGCATCTGCTCTCATACATAAATGAAAATGCATGGAAACTCTTGCAACTGAAAGCCATCACAACCCTCAAAAAGCCCTAATTCATGAAGTCAGTCAGTCCTTTGGAACTCCCTGGGGTTAAGTTCCATTCAAAATGTGCCATGGATTGGGACAACAGTTGGGTTAGATCAGATAAAAACTAAAGGAGGAGGGAAGAAAATGAGAAGCCCACCTTCTCCTTTTCTCTTGAAATTTTGCCACACTTTCTGGTTTCCAAATCTTCAAAGGAGCAGAATGGCAGAAACTGTGATTAGTGTTTCTAATTAGGGCATGCAGCTTCTCATGCAAAGAAGAAGCCATTCAAGTCTGAAGAATCAAACAGCCAAAGCCCCTGAGCTAAACACAGGATACAGCCACACAATTATTTCTCTCCTGCCCCCTTCCTCCTCCTCCATGTGTTCTAATACATCTTTCTTTGTGAGAGCAACATGGCTCCAACGATGCTGACCAATTCTTGTATAAATTGGAATCAAAATAGTTCTGTAGCACTGGAGGGTTTCATATGGATTCATACATGTAACTCCCTTCGGGCTCTTGGGAACCAAGTTCCTACTGAAATTGGGAAAAGAGGATTCCTCTGTAACCTCTTTGTGATCCCTATTGATTGGATACAAGTCACTTTTTTCTGGGGACTTTCCAGTGATTGCATTCCACTGATGCTACCTTTGTCCCCAAAATATCTCCTCAGATGTACAACAAACAAACACTGGTCAATTTCACACCTGCTGGACAGGTGGAAAAACTTCAAAGAAAGCACTGAGATGCCTCCACCTACTGTTTTTATTTTCTAAGGATACCAAGACGGCATATGAGGACCAAAGGGCATTTTGTGCAAATAAAGATTATATGAAGTTGGTGCTTTGCTTTGCAGTAAACCAACTTCTCATTCCATTTTGACTGAATTAAAATAATCCTTCAAAAAATTAAGTCCTGTGGGGCAGCTTGCCTGGAAAGTTCCAAGAAAGATGTCCGTGGACTTCTATGGCCCATGGGTACCACGTTGTCTATCTCTGTTTTATGCTATCATGTGGACACTCCATATGGCTCCTATCCTTGGTAGAACCATGTAGGCACTTCATTTCTAAAAATAACTTGTATAACTTTAGATATATACAAGACAATATTTAGGTATTGTCAAGGAAGGATTTTGAAAACTGTTTTTAAGTCCTGGGGTTTTCCTGAACATCATTAATTATACACACTAACCATAATAATTCCTTTCTGGGGATGGGTCCAAACTATATGGCTTCAATAGAAATAAAAAGTAAGAACAGCAATCAGTGTACGGAAATGACATCATTACACAAACTGGTTTGTCCTGTTTGACATTAAAAGGATCATTATATGTTGGATATGTAAATATCTTACTTCCTCTCTCTTAATTGTGACCTCTAATTGTTTTTAGGTGACCTCTGAAAAAAAGACTAATCAATATGGACATACAGAAATAAAAGAAACTCTACATACATAATCAGTACAAACCACTTAACAGAAAAGTAATGGCAACTGTAAATATTCCAGTGCAGCAGAAAACATTTTGAAAATAAGTCTGTCTTCCCCCACCATCCTTCTCTTTTCCATACCCACATATATATGATTAAAAATAAAACATAAAAAGAAATTAGGAACAGTACCGAGTGTGTTTCCTTCAATCCTTAGTGAAAGAAGTTTTAAATGCAAGTTTAAGGACTTAATTTTTTTTCTTTTGGAATAAATAGCAAAAGAGTGATTAGAATTTTGATTTTGGAAAGTTACAAATGGATTAAGGGTCCAGATGGATTTGAAATAAAATTTTGGAATTAATTATAAGAATACTTCCCATAGGATAATGCTTTTGTTTTGAATTCTCTTAAAAAACATGATAGGATGGGACTTTGAAGGTTGGATACTAGAGGGAACCAGAAGGAACCAAAGATTACAATTAAAGGAGAACACTTACATTTGACTTACTAATACAGAATGAAGCAAAATATTTTAACATTGGACATATTGAAGGATATTTTTGAACAATGGACCCAGAAGTTAATTTTAAGAGTGTCTGCCTCTATAGAGTGTGTTTAAAGATGCTACAGAAGAGGAACAAGTATTACCTGATATGATTGAGACTGATTTGAAAGTGGATTTAAAAATGACAGGCTACAAGAATGACATGGGAAAAGATGTTACACTGGATATACAAAAGAAACTGGCTGATGTCTTGATAATTAAAAGGGATATACATATAACAAACCAAGAAAGTGACCTAGATAATTTTACTAAATTGGATTTACAAAAGAGGCTTGTTAAAGCTTTGAAGAATTTTGTGAGAAGAGACAAAGAAAAAATGAAAAGAAATCAAGTTCTAGGATATTATTTGAAGGGACTAAAGATCAGAATTGTTAAAAATAAAAGGAAGAAATATAAAGATTATTTGCCAAGGTTAAAATAGATATGTTGTTATCTCTGGTAACCCTTAATGGACCTTTGCTGATCAGAACTGAACAATGAGGTTTTAAAGATTTGTTTATAGATAAGAGATGAGATATGGGAAGAAGAGATCATTTGTTGTATTTTAAGAGAAGGTGATAAGTCACTAAAATAGTTTATACTTGTGATGTGAAGGGGGAGGTCATTTCTTTATATATTTCTTTTCTTTTTCTTTACTATATTCTTATTTTTTTCTTTCTTTTCTATTTTTCTATTTATTTTCTGCACTATTTTTATTTTTCTTTCTTTTTTTTAGTTTGTATAAGTTTTTATCTTTTTAATTGTAATTGTTAATAAATTACTATTAAAAAAGAGAAAAAATACAAAGACAATGATATTGTCACAATATTCAGACATTTCTAAGCACATTTTCAGTGCTGAACTAGATGGTGAAATTGTTTTCTACTATACTGGTGGAAAGTTTAACAGGTGGAATGCTACGTATAACCATTTCAGAGGCTGGGGGTGGGTGGGCAGAGTTGTGTATTGGGGGGGAAGCAAGAGAAGCATTGTGGAATAGAAATCTTGGAAGTGGAGAGATATGCTTATACCTTTTCATGTAGATGGATTTTACAAATGCAACTCCTGCCACAACAGCTTCCTTCCCCATAGAGCTTTAGATGTGGGTTTACATTTATAAATGCCTAAAGCATTGCAAGGAGACAAGCTATAGGTGGATGAATCTTGGAAGAAAAGTGGCCAAAGGAAAGGTTTACTCCTCCATTAAAATGGCTTTTCCTCCAAGTTGATTCTCCCTATAAGTGTTCAAAGGGCTTTCTTGCATCAGAGAAGTTCACCATGACAGGGGCATCCATAGGAGAGGGGGTCAAAAAAACCAGGTTGGTGGCTATGATCATGCAATTGAACTCCCACCCTTTTTTTTTACATTTATTACCTACCATGCCTTCAATCATGTGGTCACAGCCACCAATCTTTCTGACTCCACCTGCAGATACCTCCGTCTTATTAGAAATCTCTCCTAAGCAGCCTTATCAAATTACTAGACCAGCTAAATGATTCATAGTAGTAGCTTTTGTTTCATCCCTCCTGTGCTGCATATTAATATATTTTAATATTTTATTGCTCTTAATGTTGTAAGTACTTTTGCAATCCATCTGACAATTCAGGTTATTGAGTGGACTAAAATTCAATACCATCATTTAAACTCCGAAAGCCTGCTTGAGGCTCTGATAGGAAAGGAACTGCCTCTCTCCTTTCATACTTTATTCACTGTTACAATGTGGGAGTGCCGTAATATGAGATTTTGGGCTGTCTTGTTTTAATCCCAAGGTCTTCTGATTGAATATAATCACCTTTTCTCATGAACAGTACACGGCTTAGCGCACCTATATAAGCACGGACAGTTGTTTTTAAAGAGTTTTGCTTCTCTGGAGGAGCAATGAGCAGAATCATCCTGGGAATCGCATAAACCACTGAGTTGCTAATGGCCAGCTAGTGGTGTTCCTCCTTAAGATGTACTTGCTCCTAGTCTCATATTCGGTTTTCAAAGAACATCAGGAATTAGAGCAATGTAGGATTTATGAAAGGTGCATATATGTGAATAAATTTATTAAATGTAGAGAAATGGCTTCTTCCGCAAAGGAAGGTTATTTGTACTGTGACAAGTTGAAGCCAGTTTTAAATAATTCCCCTTGTTATGCTTTTGCCAAAGAAATCTCAGGGTGTTGGGACTGTGAGATACTTTACAAGACCATGTACTACTGTACTATCAAAAGGGAACTGCATGGAGATCAACGGGGATGAGATATGAGATACTCCTGTTTTATGCAAACCAGCTGGGGGAAGGGGAGTTACAGGGTGTGATATTTATTATCTGTTTCTCCCCTTCCCCCAGCTGATTTGCATAAAACAGGAGTTGCTGGAGGTTAAATTCATGAATCACCTACACTTCCCTATTACCTTTTCTTAGAAAATTACATTTGCCAGGAAGTACATTGGAGAGTTAAGTTTCTTGTTTTTTATGGCATGGCACTTCTTAAATCATATCGTGTTTTCCCTCTAATACCAAATTGGGAGGGAGAGAAAGCTCTATTTTAAAGATTTATTTTTATTTTTTTCCCAATTCCATCTTGATTTCTTGAATATCAGGCTATGTTACTGAAAACCATTTTGCTTTCCACATAAGAAGCATTGTACTAACACTTGCCCAGAGTACTGTGTTTCAAAATTATCAGGAGTATCAGATGGCGCTTTGGGTCAATACATGAAACAGGCGTTATAGATTAAGCCAGCAATCCTACATGCAATACATTGTGCGCAGCAACTACCAGGAATGGGGGGGGGGAAAATGCAATGGATGTAGTATTGCGATACTGGGAGATTCTTAAAGGGCACTGTGTAGCTCACACTGGTCTGCATGTGAGGATCATCCCAACAATTCCCTGTGAGAGCAAGCCATGCATCCAGTAGTTAAGTCACTAAATTTTAACTATTCAGTCCCATTGGAAAGGCAATGACTGAATTAAAGTGCTGTCCACCCACCCTTGAGTTGGTGCAAAACAATGCTGGCATAACACTCATTGTCCCTGCTGTCCCTTTCCTGCCTTTATTATGTCTGCTCTTTTGAATGATGTCATCCTGATCTGGGAGTGTGCTGGTCGTTATAGTCCAGGTGACTGTTTCTCTCCTCCTGGCTTTGCTGCTGCTCCCCCTCCATACATCATCAGTCATGGAAGAAAACATCCACCAGTGGGGAAGAAGGTGGTCTGAACTCCGGACTCTCTTGGGCTTCTCTAGGCTGGTTTGTCTGCCCCTCCTCCCCTACCTCATTTGGGCAACTCCCAAGTTAAAATAATATAAATTAAAGAAACATGGGAAAACACTAAGGCCAAAATAGCCCCAGAGAGGGGATAGACAGACCCATTCCAGGACTGGGCAATTAGCTTGGTGATCTAGAGTAGGATACTGAAACTAAACAGAGCCTTGTCCATTGTATCTCTTACTTTAGATCAGTGTTTCTCAACCTTGGCAACTTGAAGATGAGTGCACTTCAACTCCTAGAATTCCCCAACAAGCATGAAGTCCACACATCTTCAAGATGCTGAAGTTGAGAAACACTGCTTTAGATCAATGGGAATGGAAAAATACAAACAGACAAATACAAAGAAACTGGCAGTTGGCAACAAAAGCCCAGCTCAACATTCCATGTTGTTTTCTGAGGCTGCCCCACCTAAAAGTAAAGATAGCAACTGATGGTATTCCAGTATATTGTTAAAGTATAACAGCATTAACATGTCCCACGTCCTCCTCAAATAAAATTGTGGAAAGTTCATCTCCTCTTCCTGTCCTTACTGTATTGGGAGCCTAGAAGGAACTTGATTTCAAAAACAGGAACTGAGAAGATGAGGTATGAAATAAGGCAGAATACTGACCAGCTGGGCTATTTTGGGGCTAGAACTGCTAGGACTATTGTCAATTTCACCCCCACCTCCCAAATACCTCAAATCTTGCAAGGGAATGCTGGCAGCAAATGGCTGCAGCACTGGAAGAATCCCACTGAATATGCAAAGTGGCCCTGCCCCGCTGCATTTATGTGGGATATTTCTCTGCAGGATGACAGAAAGGGACAAGCAGGTGAAAGAGGCTGCTGCGCCATCCGCTCAAACCAGCTGAAACTCTTGTATTACTCCACGATACACCCGTGCCTGGTCACCTGTACAGGAACTAATGTGCCAGTGTTCCAAAAACAACAGTGTTTTCAGGTTTCTAAGGAACCGATGTAAGGCCTGGGATGTGCCTCACACAGTGAAACATGGTCAGGCTTTAAGGGGGAAGGTTCCATCTGAAGAGGGCAAACAGCCCAGCTGGCCAAGACAAAATGGCCATGGAGGGCAGTGGCCAGTGGCCAGAGGGGAGGGGACAGGCCAACAAGAGTGCATATTAGTCAATAGGAGTAAAGGCATTGCCTACACTGAAATGAATTGACACGGTCAGACTGCACAGCACTGCCCATGTGGCAGAAGTCAGATACTTCTGACGCAGTACAAGAAAACACAAGGAGACACTGCCCTCACAGTGGACCAGGGGCAGGCTGAAGGTTGGATGAAGGTCATGCATTCATTAGTGTCCTTGGCAAATAGTTAGTGGAGGACCTTTGTGGCAGGGCAAGCAGGCCATGGAAATAAGGCCTAGGTCTTTCCACACTTGAATTCACACACTTTAGGATAGTTTTGAATCATAATTCATGAATCCATGTGGTAGGTCCAGATCCCTAATGTGGCATCCATGAGCACATCACTGTCAGCCCTTCTAACTTTGCTTTAAAACAATATTATTTTAATTTTAAAAAGTTAAGTGGGAAACTGGCATGCTGGACATCAAAGTACTACCTTCTCATATGGGCTTTATTTCCAAGAATGTCTCTAAGCCCCAAATGGGTCCCCACAGACAATTTTAGAAAATAAAAATGGCAGTAGATGCAGTTAGTACTTTGCTTAGAAGTGTATCCTCCTTCTCAGGGGAAAAAAAAAAAGAGATAATGACAAATTAAGAGGTTTTGAAAATCCTTAGAAAGCTATGGGGGTGGGGGTGGGGGTGGGAAGGAGAATCAGTATGTCTCCTGGTAATTGGGTATTTTATAAATACTTAAATACTCACCCTGCCAGCCACTGCACAAATGAATAAAATTTCTCATGGCAGCCATTTTGTTAGAATGTCCAAGACATGCTTAAAATTCCAAATATACCTGCTAGTCTACAAGTATTTGTAGTCCTGTTTTACAAATTGCCTTGTAAAGGAGGCAAAGGAGAATTCTGCGTAGTTAGAGGCTTCCACAGAATTGGCAGGCAAAATGAGAAACACATACCAAAAGGGCAGAGGTTGAAATCACAGCAGCGTGGTGCTCCTTTCATCATTTGCTCTCCCCACCCCCTTCCCCCTTCCCCCTTCCCCTTCCATGGACCCTTTGCACATGGCATTTAGTACTTTGGAGTATGGCTTTTGGACTTGTACATCCTAGGCCATCTGCCTTAGTAGCGAATTAATGCTGAGGATAACTACTTCAACAATCATTTCTTTCCCTGAAGGCATGTTAACTAACAGAAGAATGTTAAATCACTCTGTAGCAGTGCTGGGGAATCCTGCGGAATTCTGGGAGTTGAATTCCATACAGCTTAAAGTTGCTAAGGTTGGGAAACACTGCTCTATAGGGCTACCTATTTTACATATTTTATTTTGTCTTCCCAGAGATTCTTGGAAACCACAGCAATAGAAGAAAGCTTAGATCAACCTCCCAAGTCCTTGCCTTCCAGATAGTTGGACTACAATTTCTATCACTCCCAACCAACATGGGTAGTGACAAATAATCAAATAAAAATAGCATCTGTCCAAAAGAACTCAAATGTGAAAATGCTGATCTTCTAACAAAAATATGTTACATAACCCTAAATTAGCCCTGGTACCCAAGGACTGGAAACGGGCCTGAGTAATGCCTTCTTTAAAAAAGATACAGCGGGGCCAGGCAACTGCAGGGCAGTCAGCTTTATAGAGGGATCCTCCAGAGCCTTTATGACCTGATGGGAATATTTAGAATTCCAAGAGGTTTAGGGGCACCTTCACAAAATAATTCCTATGGGGAAATGGTCTATTCACAGAAGAACTAACTAGTGGGATTGCTCGTTTGCAGAAGCCCTGTTTGGCAGAAGATACACTGGTGAGGATGATCTTCGTTACACTGTCTACTCCCCAGGATGTCCCTATGACTCAGACCAACTTTTGTTTTTCAGGACAGGTAGGATTACTTCTAAACAGGGCACTGAGCTATAGGCACTTCTCATTCTTTTATCTTCCACATGCCTACTGGACTCACATGGATGATATTATATGCTGTTTCGTTGCAGCATTGTGACTTCCGGAATAGGATGGGATGGGACGGCACGGCATGGCACGGCACGGCACGGCACGGCACAGCACAGCATAGCATAGCATAGCATAGCATAGGTCAGATGGTATAAGGAATCTCTCTCGAACTAAAGAAGATGTTCATGATCACATTTGTTCCCATGATTATCATGATGAAGACACCAGTTTTAATGTTATTTCTAATGTAATAAATTGATGGGAAGCACTATTAAATACAACTTTATCAAGCATGTAAAAACACAAATATAGCTTGGGGAAAAATAAGTCCTAAAGCAGGGGTCCCCAAACTCTTCAGTTCATCAATCCCTTCATAAAGTTTCAGATTATTCATCAACACCCCCCCAAACATTTAAGAAAATAATTTAATAAATACTGCTTTAACTAATAGTGCTGTGAATAGTAATAACAACAGCTACAACAACATCGACCCCTTGGATAGTCCCATAGACTCTTGGGGGTCAATACTGACCACTTTGGAGAACCTTGGCCTAACAAAATCTTTTAAATGTGGATATCAGTGATCTGGTAGACATTTTTTTACTTGGATTTTCAAATGGGATTTAAAAAATCTCTCATCAAAGGCTCCTGAATAAACATAACAGCCATAGAATAAAAAAGAGAGTTCTCTTATGTACCACTAACTGAAGACACGAAAACAATAAGGATCAATAGACAGTTCTCACAATGCCTTATTTTGTATGTTCTATTTTGTAGTTCTGCTCTGTAGGTTCTGTTTAGTATGTTTTATTTAGTCTAGGTCACTGACCTTAATCAAGATTTTTTTTTAAAAGAAGAAGATAAATAATAACCTCTCCCCAAGATTCTGAGTAGGAATCAGTGCTTTTTTATATATGTAAATAAGTTTAAGTTAGAAGTATGTCATGACTGAGGTATCTTATCCACTTAAAAAAAAAAATAGAGAATCACTAATTTGGTAGACCATGAGAACTCCTAAGATAGGATACTGTAACTTGAGCATATTATTTGACAAGATGCCAATGATCCTCATATACATATCCTCATATACAGGATATTAAAAAGTAGGTTAAATGATGCTAGTGCTACGTGGGTTGATCCATAGCTATTGGAACACCCTTTTCAGCAGAGGCTCATGATTGGCTCATCCTCATATTGTAGATAAGTCTCATTTGAATTTCTCAGGAATTTCACAGGAATTTCTCTAAACCTGCATTTATCAATATTTTTATGAATCATAGAGTAGGGATGGGATGGGGATGGGATGGGACATTCAGTTATTGCTGGCAAGCTGAATATATCTGTGCTCAGCTACAGGCCAGAAAGAACAATTGTTCACTGGTGGTGATTCTCTGCAAAGCCTGTAGACTAGCAAGCATATCAAGATAACCAGCCTTTTTAACAGTAGCGTCCCAGTTTTTTAAACCTATTTTTAAGGAATCACAGCTGTCTTTAGATAAAAATTGGATTGTCATCTGAAGTTATTGTTCCTACTTCAATTGCCCTTAGAATGATTTGTGATGTTATGCTTCTGCCTGATTTGGTTGTGTTGCTCTTTTACTTTTTAAATATTTAAAATTTGCGTTCATGTTAATGTTCTATTGAATTTTTGCTAGATAGTTCATATAAATACTCTTTAGTGTACACAGGCTTAGGAAAACTAGGAGTTTTAAAATGCAACATATTAACTTTTTAAATGAATAAAAATGTCTCTAAAGTCTATCCTTTCACAAACTGAGCAATATCCTGGACAAAGCAAATCCAGGCAATTCTTCAGTTTTCTGTAGAACTGAATAACTTCAATAGATCACTGAGGTAAAAATAATTTTAAATGCCAAAGATACAGGATTCTGAGCAGACTTCTTCTCTTGAAAGACAAAGGAAGACATTGTAGGAGGAAAACAAAGGAGAAAGATAAACTAATTTTTGATTATGATTCCCCCTTTATCATTAGTACTACACCCACAAGTTGGGTGATCCTGGAAGTTCCAACACTGCCTTTCTAATCTGGTACTCTGGTGGACTACAATAAATTAAACTTTCTGGTTGTGTAATGGGCTATGAGAATGACCTTGGGAGACAGGAGGAAGAGCCACAATCTAAACAACTGCCACGCAAAAGGTATCTCAGCCCACAAAAGGAAAGAGGGCGTGAGAAGCATCTCAGAGGGGACCCTCACTAGTTTTCTGGAAAGTAGAAGTAAGGGAGGGGAGAAGTGCTTTCAGACTTGCAAGATTCTGTTACTGTAACCTTACAATAAAAATAGTGTTAGTACTCATGGTTTATGCTTCTTGTTTGGACTACCTCAAAGGGCTGAGTGGTTGTGACTTCCAATAGGTGTAGCTAAACACATCTGTAGTTATCATATTTAGAGATGTATATTCTGATACAATGGCACAGTCCTAGGTAGTTCCTTCATCAAGAACATCTTTGCAAAGCTATGTGGGCCACAAAATAGCAATAGGAGGCAGCAAAAGCTTCTAATGGAGGCCAACCCCCTTTTCCCCAAGTCCTATCACCTCTCCCAAAACCTCAGTCCCATCCCCCTTTCCCCACAGACCCCACCCTAACTCCTTTTATCTCTGATTAATAACAGGCAGGAGGTGAGAGCTTCCACGCCCATGGACAGACTTTGCAACAGCTTCCACTGTTGCACTGCAGGAAGGCATTTAAAGTGGGAGGCACGGCTATAGAGGGACAGGATAAGTTATTTCTCTCATGTGACTGTGTCAGTGTAGAAGCTGAGATGTGACTCTGCAGCATATCTTATTTCTTCCTTACTTTTAAAATCACTAAGAAATTGGAGTGAAATTTCAAATCACTTTAGAATTGGAGAACCAGCAACATTGCAGAAAATCAAAAGGACAAACTGACTTTGGCTTGCTTTGTAAGAGCAACGGTAAACCAAGAAATAAAGAAAGGAAGAGTAATATAAACTCTATATTTCACAACTGAAAAAATATATGATATTAGAATATACATTGATCTCCAGTTCATTGATCATGATCAAGTTTTCTGTACTTGCTTAAAACCCACATGTAGCATTTTAACTGCATCCTCTTGTAAGATTTTAAATTGTTCTGTTGGTATTTGATCAACTCCTGCAGCTTTGCTGTTAGCAAATTTTTCAAGGACCCATTTAACTTTTCAAAATGTCTGGCTCTGGTTCAGAGATCAAATCTTTGTATGAATCATCCATTTTGGCATCTTTTCTGTATATAGTAGTCTTCTGTATATTTGTGTCATTTTTCTCATATACCTTTTTTTGCATTAAAAAATTCCCTTGATTTCTGCAATTTTCTTAAATAAATCTTTAACCTTTTCCATTTGATTAATATTCTCAATTTCTTTACATTATTTATTTAAATATAACTTTCTCTTCTTCTTCACTAGAAATCAATGTTTGTGGGGCAAATTCTCTCTATCTTTCTTGCTTTTTCCTTATTCTGCCTTGGTTCAGTTATTTCCAATGGGGCAGCATACACCTGTTTCACTTTCTTTTGCTTTTTTGCATTTTGGGATTTTGGTTTCTTTAATGGTGCTACAAATTTCACTCTAGAGTTCTTTAGGCATTCTCTTTATCAAATCTAATCCACTATTTACCTTTATTACATATTCATATGAAATACTTCTCTATAGTGACCAAGCAAAATTCCATCATATGGAATTATTTCTCTGTGTTAACACATGAAGATGATTCAGACATGCCTTCAGACCACTACTGTTTGGACTGACTTGGCCCCATATGATCAGGGCTGGGCTGGTAAATGTTTAAGAACTGGCAGTGCTGGCTCTACTGTTGCCACCATGCCACGCCACTGGCCGCGGAATAACTGATTCACACGCTAGACATAGTGGTTCAGCTCTGCTTTCAACCGGCTTGCAAAATTTCAGAAAATGGAACAAACAGCTGCAGCACACCACTGCATATGGTCCCCGTTATAGCCCTTTCTGGTTTGAGAGAGTTTGTGTATAGCTGACATCCCCAGCATGGAAACGACCCAAGGTTCTAGAGGTGTACTCTAGTCTAACTGAACTGTGCTAGTCTAGATAGTTAAGTAATCCAATCTGATATGAGGCAGCTTCCTTTGATGATCTGTAGAGGGCAGTTACATTCAATACACAGCTTTTATCAAAAGACTACTGTATAGCTATTGGAAGACTAGAAGGAAAATACAGTTGAGTCATAAAAGGCTATCTACTTGGAAAGCTGCATTATTGAATGTCTCACGTTGCCTTTTCCATAGAATATTTCACCATTATTAACTGTTATTCAGTCTTTTTTATAAAATATATTTCATTCTGTGACTGTGAACAGTTTTGAATACCTTAATAGAAGGCTAATAGAGAAATATATAATAATTATTTTAAAACTGATTGTATCAATCAAGCTATCAATTGCTAAAGGCCAGTTTTAACAAGTGGCATGTGAGTTAAGGGGCACATTTTTATGTTTATTGGGTTACTTTGTGTTGGAATAAATAATAAAATTACAAAATCAAACATACATATACTGGAAAACTATAATCTTGACATTTTTTAGATCCCCTGTTTACTCATTTGTGCTCTAAAAATTAAATAAAAGAAGAAAAAAGAAAAATCAAATATAAAACATGGTTTTAATTTAGATAACCAAAAATCTTTCTTCAATAATATTTTTTATATTTTAAAATGTCACTTATAAACATTTGGTTTATAATCGATTTATTTATGTCCCGCAGCAATCACAAAAGACTCTTGGCAGCTTGCATAAATAAGCCAGCACAATAATAATAGATAAGAATATCTTATAAATAAAACCACAAAACAATACATGGCATCAGAACTCCAACACCCTCCAAAAAAAGCTGTGTTTTCTGCTTTTTCTGGAAAGCAGATAACATTTAAGACAAACTAACCTCCAATAGGAGGTCATTCCAGAGGGACAGCCCAATCATTGAAAAACAACACTTCTGGGCTTCAACCCCCAGAGGTAGGGGACCCATGTCAGTCAAATGTAGCCTTCATCATTCTCCACTTGCACTTCCAGTATAACTTCTGCTACTTCGTGTTCCAGAGATCCTTGGACAACCATGAAGACAACTAGAATTGACTGGCAGAAAGGGGCCACTCAGGGCCAATTTCATCAAGGTCCAGTGATGTTTCCTCATACCGGTGGCAGACCAGGCCCTCAACTAATTCACCCATAAGTTCATCAGAAAAATTCCCAAGCACCTGCCAGAAGCCAAATGGATCCATAAGGCACCTGGAGCAGACCATCCAAATTATAATTATTTATTTATAATGTACAGCACTTGGTGCCAAAGGGAACTGAAATCATACATTCTTTTCTCCCAGTGGCTTGGTGTTCTTTAGTTTAAATGCTAATTAACAGTTTTTAAAATCAAGAGGTGTGATGAGTTTACACTTGGAACAATTCAAGGGCTTTGAATGGTTTGGATGTTTTTATGGTACCCTGACAATATAATAATATTCATGCATGTACATATATTATTCTTGAATGTTCCAGACACTTCATGCATACTATTTTTATAATTGTTTTAATCCCCTTGTCCCATGTTGCAGACTGTTAGTTGAAAAGAGAAACAATGGCTTGCCTAAAAATACCCAGTGAATTTATGGCAAGGTAAAACGGCAGTTTCCTTCCTCATTCTCAACCTTCCTCATTCCTCTTGACTTTGCTTTCCTCAGCCTCACCTTCCCAGATGTGAACATCTGATGCCGTGACAACAGGTACAGCTGCTTCATATAAACCATGAGTTCAGCAGATAGCCTTAGGCAAGCAACTCCTCAGTACACTTTAAATGTTGACAGAACTACAAAATTGCAAAATAATACACGAAAAAAGTCAAGAGGGGGGAAATCTCCAACCTAAAGCAACGAGTTAGTAGCCCTAAAATATACGTAATTTAGGAAAATAATTTCTATCATATAGTCTTCAATCAAAACTTGTCAGTTAGTAAGAAAAATTGAGACTGTATGTGCGTGGTAGACATGACAAGCTTTAATCTATTCATCATTCACAAAGTAAGTATGTACCTAATGAACTTTTGCTGACTAGGACTGAATGACGAGGCTTTAAAGATTTGTTTATAGATAAGAGATGAGATATGGGAAGAAGAGATCATTTGTTGTATTTTAAGAGAAGGTGTTAAGTTACTAAAATTGTTTATAGTTATTATGAAGGGGGAAGTCATTTCTTTAAATATTTATATTTTTCTTTACTATATTCTTATTTTTTCTTTCTTTTCTATTTTTCTATTTCCTTTTTTCTACCTTTTTTTCTGTACTATTTGTTTTTTGTATTTCTTTTTTAAGTTTGTATTTTTTTAATTGTAATGCTTAATAATTACTTAACAAGTACTATTAAAAAACAAAACAAAATATGTATGTACCTGACCAAAGTTTTAGACTTTGTGTGAAACCAAGTTTATTTTATCAGAAGCAGCATACTTTCTCCTAAGCTTGTTTTGGAGATAAATAAATATACTTTAAAATCAGATTGTGATAATCCCAAACTGATAAACTTACTGGTTTTTCTCCTGATAGTATATTAACTTAGGGGTGGGAGATGAATATTATATTCTGTTTTTTTTCCTCAGAGGACCAGTTGATCATGAACATTTATAACTTTATTTAACAACAATATTATATAAACAACTGCTTCTGTTCAGATTTCTTGGGCCTGTTGTTCAGTCACTCCAACTCTTTGTGATTCAGTGAACATCATTTTACCAAGATTAGCAACTGTCAGTAACAGTTTTGCTGAATTCTTGTAATCACTTGTGTCATCATTGTGAGGATCTAACACCTTCTCTTCCATTGGTTTCTTTTTCAATTGTCTTCAATTTTTTCCAAGCATCAGGGTTTTATCCAGTAATTTTTGTATTCCCAAGATGTGTTCAAAATATCTAAGCTTTGGTTTTGTTATTAGTTGTTCCAGTGAATAGCCTGGTTTTACTTCCCTTATTACAGTATTCAATTATTTGTTCTTCTTCCTGTCTAAGGTATTTTCAACAATTTTCTCCAGCACTGCAGTTGAAAAGCAATGGATGTCCAACTTTCACAGCCATGTTATAATGGGGAAAACCATAGCTCTGACAATGAATACCTTTGCTGTCAGTATGATGTCTTGGTATCTAGATTTGTCGTAGTCTTTCTCCCAAGTAGCTTTCTTTTCTTTATTTCATGGCTACAGTGACCACTGAATTTTTAAGCCTATGAAGCTAAAGCCTCTTATTACTTCAATTTCTTCTCCTATTTCCATTGGGCTGACATGCCATAGCTATTTTTTTTAACATGGACCATCATACCAGCTTTTGCACTCTCTTCTTTCATTTTCCATAAGAGATTTCTTAAATCTTCTTCATGTCCAACTGTCAAAATGTCTAAGGGTGTTGATATTTCTCTTAGCAATTTTAATCTCAGCTCTATTTCTTCTAGTCCAGTATTTCTCATTATATATTCTGTATGCAAATTGAATAATGTGTATGTTGCTATCCGATCATCACAAATTTTTCAATAGGCGGATGAGGTGGCCCAGGGCACCCATGTTTTTAAGAGCTATTCACAATTTCTTATAATCTATACAGTCAAAAGCCATTGCACAATTTGCAATTGTTTATCAAGCCATTATTTATCAGATGTTGAATATGATATGACTGTGGGTAACCCTGCTGAATCCTAGTTGTACATCTGACAGTTCTTGTTCACTGTTATTTTAAAGTCTGGATTACATTCATTAGCACTGCCCTTTTTCAAAATTGAAATATAAATCAGTCTTTTCCAGTTCCTTGACCACTGATATATCTGCTTACAAACAACTAGAAGCACTTCAAGAGAATCATCTTTTAAGATTGGGTTGCTATTTGGATCATACATAGGATCGCTCCTCACTTATGACCTGACCATCAAGGGTAACAATGCTGGGAGTATGCACCCTCAAGAGTATTGCTCATAGCATCATTGGGATGTGCAAGCCCTTTCACCACTACGAGGCAATGATCCACGAAATGGCCTTGCTTATTCATACTATAATAACTCAGTTTCTTCATAAGAGCCACTAATGTCTTGCCTTGTCTTTTTATACTATTGTTACTTTTTCTCACCCCTTTTCTCAACTGCTTCTATCTTCTCTTCTTCTTTCCTTTTCTTAGCTTTTACACCATCTTTCTTAAAGAAAATGCCCAATTACTCTTTCACTTGCTATTTTACTATTCCTTCTCTGTTGCTCTTCCTGCCCTTTGGAATGAGCTCCCTACCGAGATGGAGGAGGCCCTGACCCTACAAGGCCAGGATGGTAATTGAGCCCCTTCTGTTAAGAAAGAGAGTGGCTGTTATTTCCAGCCTCAGCTATGTATATATGGTTGTGGTTTTTAAAAAAATATATTGGTTTTACACATGCCTGCTGCCCAGAGTCATAATGTATGAGTTGGGAGGCCTTATAAATAAAATATAAATTCTACTAAAGGCACATTAAAGATGAGCCACTATGGGGAAAGGTGATGCTGATAGCACTTTCTCAACTTGTTTTCTGGTTAATTGTTTCTGAGAAGTGATTTTCTTTTTGGTTTTAATCAGACTTTTGTCATGCACACAAGTATTATTTATTTCCTCATTGAGTAGCTGGCATACTGCTGCAAAGAAGAGCACTTGATGTCATCTTTTATTTCTCAAATGGTCTTTCTTGGGAAAAAACTATATGAGCGGCTGCCTTTTTTTGGAAACATTTTCATCTGTCTTGGAAAGGCATAAAATAAGTAATATCTGGCAGATGAGGTTAGAAGCAATCTACGTATATTGTTGCTCTTACACAAAAGTGTTGCTTCAGCTGATTACATCTCGCTTTTGTGAATGAAGAGGCTTTCCCCCTGCAGCCATTTTCCAACAGTAAAGTACACAGTACCTTCTCAGATTCTAAGTGTGTGCACCAACCCTTACCAAGGCTTCCTTGATCTGACTCTTACATTTATGAACTTGGGAATAAAAATCAAATACACTGATTTCAAAGTAAACTCAAGTTGAAAATTACACAATAGCTGTATTTTCAGATGTGTAGAGATATCTGAAGTGCAAATATTTTATTTTATGCAGTTTGACATGGAGTACAAATGGAATAGAAATCCTTTAAGGATTCAGAAACATTAGAATAAACACAGAGAAGGGCAAAAAGAACATTAACAGGATTAGGAACAAAGTCCTATGAAGAGAGACTGAAGGTCGGTACATTTAGCTTAGAGAAAAGGCTATGGGAATATGTTAGCTCTTGTCAAAATCTCAAACATGTCAAGATCTGTTCTCTCTAATTGCAAAGTGCAAGTCAAGAAATTCCCCAGAAGGTGATGGGCTCCCCTTCACTGGATATGTTCAAGTGGAGAGTACTGTAGACAGTCTTCTGCTTAAAATGGACAGCTGTGCTAAGCAGGTGCTGAAGTCAATGGTCTAAAGCAGCGTTTCTCAACACTGACGACTCTAAGACATGTAGACTGCAACTCTCAGAATTTCTGGCTGGGGAATTCTGGGAGTTGCAATCCACACGCCATAGAGTTCCTAAGGTTGAGAAACACTGGTTTAAAGGGCTGCTTCCAACTCTGATTTTCTCTCTCCCATCAGGCCTGGGAAAGCAGGCCCGCCCAACCAGATTCTGAATCGCAACACAAAGCTAGGACAAAGGAGGTCCTGAAACCCAACAGCTGCAGGGAAGAATTGCATTCAGTTCATCCCAGCACCACAGACTCCATCATGTTCTGAGCAAGCACCTCTTTAAATTTGTTCTGAGCAATTATCTCTTTATTGGGTGACTGTACCGATGGCCATTCCTAAGGTAAAAACACCGTCTCCTTAGAGCCAGCTCAACCTTAGCGACTACGAGGTCAGCTCCATATAGTTTGTCTACTTGTGAGCAATATGGAAATCTTCGCCACTTCCTTCGTCCAGGTCTTTTCAGTCTAGCCTTCAGTGCTGGGGGTGCCTGACGATCCGCTTTCCAAAAAGTAACCTGTCGGCCCCTGCTGAACGTCGTGAAATCAGCCAAGGGCATGTCTTGGATGCCAGCCGGGCAGTGTCTTTGGCACCTATTTCTAAACTGAGCTCAGACCCCCATCGTTGTCCAGACTAAAAGACCTTCCTGAACTTCCCGCTCGCGATCTCCCTTCCTTTCTTCCTTCCTGAAGGCGGCCTCGCTTGCCCTCTCCCGGCTCTCCTCCCTTTCCGCCCTCGCTCCCGCAAGGGCAGCCTGAAGGGGTGGGGCTTGAGAGCGCCACCTCTCGTCGCCCTCGGGGAGAGCCGCTTCCTCGCCAGCGTCGTTATCCCGTCAGGTCGGCCCGGGAAGGATAAAAGCCCGGCGGCGGCATGAACCCGCTCAGAGCGCGCTGCAGCCCGCGGTCCCAGCATGAACCGCCTAGCCTTCTTCATGACCGCCCGAATTGTCCTCTTCCTGCTGCTCACCGGGAGCGCTTTGCAGCCCCAGGGTAAGCTGACTTCTGACCCAGGCAGGGAGCCGCAAGAAAGAAGGCGGACTGGGGGCTGCCTTCCAGCCTGGGCTGCCTCTCAGCTCCGCACATCCTCCTGTGCGCAGGTGGCAACCGCTTCTCCTGGGCCAAGCGGGGTTTCTGAGGCGGAGGCTGGAAAGTCGTAGAAGTCTGCTGACTGAACTCCTTCCCCGCCGTTGCCGGAGGTTGGTGGGGAGCGCGAGGGTGAGGCGGTCGCAGCCTCTGCGCACGTTTATCGAGCTGCGTTTGCAGCCGATCTTCCTGCATCTCTACCC
Organism: Python bivittatus; assembly: GCF_059951505.1. NCBI lineage: Eukaryota > Metazoa > Chordata > Lepidosauria > Squamata > Pythonidae > Python > Python bivittatus. The sequence continues at coordinate 5,090,945 of NW_028277028.1, forward strand.
GCTTGCTTAGGCTGTCATCAGTCTCCGTTCGCAGAGAGCTTGGAAGAGGGCAGGATCCTGTTTCCCCGCCGCACACGCGCAGAAACAAACGCTTGTAGGGGGCCCCCATCAACTCAGACCCACTCCTCGACTGTATGAGGGGGGCTTCCTGGCTAGGGGATGTTTTGTGCTCCGAAGCTGATTGTGCAGTGCCCCGCAGTCCTCAGACTTCAGGTGTTTTCTGTTTTCATTTGATGCAACTGGGAAGAGAAGCTGATTGTACCTGGGTAGCACAATTCGAATATGGGAACCTGGAAAACTCTTAGCACCAGGCATCTGAAGGATCCCAATACCGAACATGAGGTCTAGGTAGTGGTGTGTGTGTGTGTATAATTGCCTAATTTTGGATGGCATCTGTACAATTTGGTGCCTGAACCTCCCTTTGAGCTTTGCGTTATCAAATCGCAGACCTGGCAACAGGACGTGGGGCAAAATTCTGTGGACGGAAGACGCTTCCAAGGCAGAACTGTCACCCCTGTTCTGAAACAACGATGGCACCAAAAAACACAGCACGTTGTGCTTAGCAAACCTCTTCTTCAAAATCCATCATTTCTGTGACGTACATATGCTTCTTTTGGGTGCTTTTGCAGAACCAGAGATCTTCCTGAGCACTCAATAGATACTTAAGCATATTCACAGTCCCATTTACATGCTGAGGAAGTGCATGGCAGTTTAAAACCAAAAGTTCAAAATACAAGTTTAAATGAAGCTAGCATGACTACTTTCAGATTTCAAATGTATTTATTGACTAAAAATATTTGAATATGATTTTCCATTGTAAAAATCCCAGGCAGGTATACAACAATTATAAAAATGGTACTACAAGAAAAAAGCAGCCTATTATTTGTATGTGGGCTGGCTGAGTTTGTTCAATAGTGAAATAAGGTAAATTTCTAACTTCTGTCATGGCAAAATAACTCATCTAAGAAATCAACAACTGGAGAGGATCCAAACAATTGTTTGATTAGTCAAAAACTATCATGTTACAATAATTTGAAGATCTGTTTATACACAGTCAATATGAAAAGGGGTTTCTATTGATAATTTAACTCATTAATAAAAATTATTTCTAATTAAATACAATACATGTTCAAAATTAAATATCCATAATTATTTCCATTTCCTAATCAGTGCTTACAACTAAAGGTTCTATTTATTTCTATCTATATAAAATAATTTAAGGAACATAAAGTGAATAATTAAAGCATTTTTAGCATTCTTATCCAAATATTTTTCATCAATGTATATACTACACTTTTAATTACTCTTATGCTAACCAAATTAAAATCATTCAGATTCATATTATTCAAATCCAAATATTTGTATTGTTTGACAACTATTGATCAACCTTTCATGACTATAGTATAGTAAATGACTCTAACTGTACTTTTTATCATTTGTTCTCATAGTTCAGTTTTTTCTATTAAATATATTTTATATATTGGTATTTTTGGAAATTGAACTTTCTTCACAAAGTAGAAATTGTGAGTTGTTGTTTTTTTTGGTGGCAATTTAAAAAAAAGCCCATGCTATATTGGCTAGGTTCATGCTGGCTAGGTTAACACAGTCTATAATATAACCTAAGATAGCCTGGGTTATATTAAAGGTACTGAAAGGCACTGTTCAGCCCCAAACCCATGAAAGTAGGTAATCCTTCTTCCAAATATCACTACTTTCAGAAAAGTGGAGCCCATCAGATATGATTTTAAAAAGCTGCTCTGGCTCTTGTTTTTAAAACCAGTGCAGCACTATCATACCTCCTGTTGAGGTTAAGTTGGCCAGGTTGGCTGGAAATATTGGAACAGAAAAGTTGCAGAAGATGAGAAAAATGGGGAGACAATTTCCCTGAGTCTGTAGTCAGTTCAGGCATGGTGCTTAGGTTACAGCAGATACGGATCTTGGGTATGTGTAAGGGTGTCTGTATCAAAGGTAAAAAATAATGACACACGTGCAATAAACCAGAGCTTGAATATTCTGAAAATTTTTATTTATAAAATGTGAAAAAAGAAAGAAAACAGAATGTACTACATGACAACTAAATATGATAGTTGGAGTTTGAATGCTAACAGATTATGTTAACATAGGGAAACAACCACAGAAACCCTTCAGAATAAAGCAATGTTGTAAAAAGGTTTGTTCTTATTCTCTATTACTAAATGTTTATTTGTCAAGACCAGGTTTCTACAATGATAATGTTAAAATTAAGAGCACCTGTGATGATGGGATTATATAATAAATGCATAAATACAAACTGTTCAAATTGTATTTATTCAGTTTGAAAAAAAAAATGAAACCATATCTCCCAAGAAACCTCCAAAAACCTTGATAATTGTTGCAGTTCTGATATAATAAGTGTTTACTATAATGTAAAATCTTTTGCCTGCTTGTGTGGGATTCATTTATGAGTCAAAGTTTGGAGTTGTTTATTTTTCAAACCAGTTAAAAGATTTATCCTTGGGAGAATAGTTGGAGTTAAGTATGTGGTATGGGTCCACTGAGTATACTTATTACTTTCCAGTAAGGCCCATGGAACACATTGTGGTTAACATTTGCATAAATATGAGTAGGATTGCATGGTGAATCTCTGGTTGTTTTTCCTCCACAGCGAGAGAATTGCGCTGCAAGTGTGTGAAAGTCTTTTCCCAGAGAATTTCACTTGAATCCATTGCTTCTGTGGATTTCACACCTGAGGGACCACACTGTGTCAGGCCAGAAGTCATGTAAGTGTCCAGATCTGGCCTGCTCCATTCTTGTTACCATCTGTCAGACAAGAGCTGTTCAGAACTCAGTCACTCAAAAACTAATGTTATTCTTCCCACTGTAACAGAATCACCAGGAAAGATGGGAAACAAGTCTGCATGAACCCCAGAATGCCATGGGTCAAGAGGATTGTCCAAGAGATTATTAACCAGGTATTTACAAACATTGTTGAGTAGACCTGCATGCAAAACCCACTTTCTAGTACACCTTAGCTGTAATCCAGCACACAGTTACTGAAGGCAGTCAAGTTTTTTTAAGCAACCTGAATATAGGATTGCCTCTTTTCTGTTGAAAATCTGAATTCTTATTTTGTTCAAATTGTATTGCAATATACATTATACACACACACACTAAAAAACTAGATGATTTTAATAACACCATTAACAGTTGTATAAATGCAGAACATATATTTTATACCTAACAAAAGTGTTCCTCTGAACACAAGATATATGGGTGCTCCTAAAAACTTTAGCAGGTCCTGTAATTAGGGCCAGATGGTCTGCTGCAAATAGAAGTAGTAAACCTGTGGTTGGAACCCCAAGGAACACGGACAAGAAAGATCAAGTCGTGTGTGGCTGAGATAGCTTTGCCTTTTTCTGCTTCTCAGTTTTCATTTATTTCCTGTCTTTTGCAGCAAAACAACAGGCTGTGACAGAAACTATATTTGGATATGTAACTGCAAGAGAAAATGCTGCAACTGTAAAGAAAGAGAAGGAGAGAGAGAGAGAGAAATTCCTGTGGTAAAAAAGCCAGAAAAGAAGAAAACCGGAAGCCTTAATTATTTTTCTACTAATTCCCACTTTGTTGTATTTATTATTCAAACATATGTGTATGTGTTTATTAGTACCTCTCTATATGGAGGCCATCTGATCAGTTCAGATCAGATTATATAAATATAAGGGACAAAATATTGGGGAGAGTCATTAAAATAAATGAAAGCTGTGTAAAAGCATTACCACATTTTGACTGATATCTTGTTTCTATGATAACTAGGTGTCTGTTTTGAAAATTCTGTTATCTTATACTTTCATTGGGTTTTTAGAAAGTGTTTTAATATGACTATTTCTGTGGAAATGTTAAAAGTAATATTCTTACTTTTCTTAACATTTAGATTTTTAATGTCTTCACTGTTCATCATGTATTACCAAATTCCTTTGAGGCTTAACAGGTTTGTTGCTTCTGGAATACACAAAAATACAGCCACCATGAATGCACATATTAGAAACAAAAGATTTAAAAGTATATAATTTTAGGGCTGAATTACAGTTACCATTTTGGTGCATGGAGTTGATTTCTGGTAACTAATTTAGCAATAGTTTAGAAATATTAATCCAATTATCTACATGATAGTCTTTGTTTTTTCAAGTTTTATGTTGCCTCTTGGCTAAAGTGGATCATTAAGATAATATATGTGACACATTATTATTTTATATATTACAAATTTAATGGAATTGTAACAAACTGCAATTAATATAACAAACTGTTAATATAAAATAATTGAGTACCATTGTAGAATGTCATTTTTTTAAATAAACACACATCTGATATTTTTCCCATGTACTTCTGTGAGAAGGGGTATTGTATCTTGACTTCAGCCAAGCCTTCTCCCATAAGATTCTACTAGAAAAGATGACTGAGGAAACCACATCTCATCCTCATCTTCAAAAAGAGAAAAGAGAGCCCAAAAAGCTATATAGACCTGTCAGCTTCAGATCTATACTGGGCAAGCAGATTATCAAACAACATGTTTGCAAGTACTTGTGCAGGCATGCTTCAATTAACAGGAGTCAGCATGAGTGTTCATGAAGAAATCATGCCAGACTAATCTTATCTCCTTTATAAACTGAGTAGCTTAGTAGATCAAGGACATGTTATAGACTCAGTGAATCTGGACTTCAGTGAAGCCTTTGACAGAGTGTCTCATGATGTTCTCCTTCATAAAATGGTAAAATATGGGCTAGATGTTATTCCTATTAGATTCAGTTGGCTGAATGACTGCATCTAAAGAGTCCTCATCAATCGCTCCACTTCAGATTGTTTGCAGATAACAAAACTGAGAGGGGTGGCTAATACTTAGAAGAAAGAAAGAAGATTAAAAAACATCTAAACTATCTTAAACATTGGGCTGAAATAAATAGGATAGAATTTAACAGGGAGAAATATAAAGTTATGCATTAGGGTAGGAAAAATGTAAGGCACAGGTATTTATTGTGGGAGATTTGGTTTGGCAGTAATAGATCTGAAAGGGGTATGATTGTCATTGCTGACCACAAGTTAAACATGAATTGGCAGTGCAATGCAAATGCTAAAAAAGCAAGTACTATCTTGTGGTGTGTTAACAGAAACAAAGAATCAATGGGAAGAAATTATTTCATTCTAATGGTTTTACTATATTCTGCCCTGGTCAAGTCCCATTTGGAGCATGAGTGGCATGATAGTTCCATAGGACAGTAACAAATTGGGGCAAATTCAAAGAAGGGTTACCATGATGGTGATGTCTGGAAACCGAGCCTCATGAGGAACTTATGGGCATGTTTAGCCAACAGAAAAGGTAGTTAACAGGAGTGTAATAACAGTCTTCATATATTTGAAGGGTTCTCATACAGAAGGGTGGGGTGGGGGAGCTTATTTTCTATTGTCCTAGAGGGTATGACCAGAATCAGTGGGTTAAAATTACTCATGGGAGGAGGGTCAGGCTAGACAACAGGAGGAACTTTCTGACTGTATAAGCTGTCAGCTAGCAAAACAGGCTGCTGTAGGAAGTTGTGAATTTTCCTTCATGTGAGGTCTTCAGAGGACAAACTGGCTGATCATCTGTAGGAGATGCTCTAGTGGATTCTGCACTGCATAAAAGATCAGATCTAAAGTCCTGTCCAGTTCTATGATTTAGAATTGCAACCTAAGACATATGTGTGACTTTTGACAATGAATTAAAATAATTCCCAGATTCATGTCTAGGCTGCACTATTATCACTGGATTATACTGCACAAATATTTTGGCTAACCCGCAGAAAGCAAACAATAATGCCTGATTATAGTATGCTACTCTTTAGTCCACCTTGCCATTCTGAGCTTTAAAGCAATTGGTGAATGTTATGAACTACTTTCCCAGCACCAGTCCAACCTATATTAAGTTTCTAATACTTCTTGATGACACTGCAGATTTCTTGGATTCCACAGTGTTTAGCCTGTTGTATGCAATCTATAGTACTTGGCAGATTATATTTTATTCCAGGTTCTCTTTTACTGTATAAGGCTTTGCTAGATCATTGAGCCTTTCTATTACTCAGCTCTTCACAATGCACTTTAAAACCAACATGAGTTTTTTTAGATTATCCTTGCATCTTGCAGATCTATTCTGACATTCAAATACTATGAACATGATCATACTTTTTTTTAAATCTGCGCTCAGTCGTTACCGACTCTGCAGTGACTGCTTGGACAAGTCCTTGCAGTTTTCAAGGCAATTGTTTCGGAAGTGGTTTGCCAGAGCCTCCTTCCTAGAGCAGACCCCAGCTGGCGAGCGCAGGAGGCAGGGTTTCTGTTGCTTCACGCCCTTTTCGGGCGAGCACGGTTTTTCGTGCTTACCGGCAACTGCTCCCGACTCCTTTTGCAAGCGCCACCAGCATTTTTCCTCCCACCGGAGTGAGAGTACCCATTTATCTACTCACGTGAGTTTTCGACCTGTTGGGTTGACAGGAACTGGGGAGGAAACAGGAGCTCATCCTGTTTAACGCGAAGGCTGGACTCCAACCGCTGAAGCGTCGACCATTTCTGGCCGGCAACTTTCAGCATCATTAAGCCGCTGCGCCACCGCATCCCCGCATACTTACTTACTTTTTTACTTACTTACCTACTTACATGTTTGCACATCTAAAGCTGAGAGAAAACATTATCAACCAATCAGCCCTCATCTTTTTCTCCTCCAAGCTGCCCAATAGTTTGTTTCATTCTCTATCATCTCTCTCTCTCTCTCTGTCTCTCTGTCATCTACCTATCTATCTATCATTTCCAAAAGTTTATATGTACACACTCATAAATGTACAGTGGTACCTCGGTTCACGAATGCTTCTGTTCACGAACAATTCGGTTTGCGACCAGCACCGTTCGCAAAATTTTGCTTCCGTTCGCAAACTCCGCATCGGGTGACGAACAGGATCTGCGGCCATTTTCCCTGCCGTGACACGTGGTCATGGCTTCCTGTAGGCGAGATCGCGGTCGCAGACAGACACTGGCTGTGAAGCTTTTTGGTGTGCTTTTTAGCATGGCTCCAAAGAAAGCGCAGAGCAAGCATGGTGGTAAAAAGAAAGTGCAGAGCAAGCATAGTAAGAATAAGGTTTTGAAGAAAATAACCACTGAATTGAAGAAGGAAATTGTAGAAAAGCACGAGTGTAGTATTCGTGTGACTGATCTGGGCTCGGAGTACAAGATGGCGAAGTCGACAATCTCGACTATTTTGAAGAATAAAGATGCCATCAAAGGAGCTGATGTGGCAAAAGGAGTAATGACATTAACCAAGCAGAGGACACAAGTGCTGGAAGAGGTGGAAAAACTTTTGTTAGTGTGGTTGAGTGAGAAACAGCTGGCAGGTGATAGCATTAGTGAAGCTATGATCTGTGAAAAAGCCAGGAAATTGCACAGTGATTTACTGCAAAAAAAACCCCTCTACAAGCGCAGCAAGTGAAGAATTTAAAGCCAGCAGAGGTTGGTTTGGTAAATTCCGCAAGAGAAGTGGCATCCACAGTGTGACAAGACATGGTGAGGCTTCCAGTTCTGACAAGGCTGCTGCAGAAACCTACAAGAAAGAATTTGCGGAATTCATGAAGGCGGAAGGATCCGTAGCTCAGCAAGTGTTCAACTGCGATGAAACAGGGCTCTTCTGGAGGGTTATGCAGCGCAGGAAAAAACAAGTGACATTAGACAGATTTTTCACCAAAACTCAGCCTGCAGCTAAGAGGCAAAGAAGAGAGGAAACCCCTGAAGGAGATCTCCCCGATGTCCTTTTGGAGGGGGACTCTCCTGCCAAACAATAACCGCCTCCCCACCCACCTTCCTGTCCTCCACGCCAGAAGTCGCCTCAAGCAAGGTTAGCATTATCTCTCTTCATACTGTACTGTACTGTACTTTGTTTCATATTTTTGTGGTTTAAAAAAAAATACATATGGTTCAGAACGGATTAACCGTATTTACATTGAACCTTATGGGAAAATTTGATTCGGGTCATGACCAAAATCGGTTGGCGACCAAACTTGTAGGGGTCAGAACGGATTAACTGTATTTACATTGAACCTTATGGGAAAATTTGATTCGGGTCGCGACCAATTCGGGTCGCGACCAGAGTTGCGGAACGAATTAAGTTCGTGACCCGAGGTACCACTGTATAACACAGAGAGAGAGAGAGAGACTGATTCACACACACATTGCTATCCAGTTCCAGTTACATTGAAATCTTGAATTTTTCTGTTGGTTTCTATGACAAGTTCTCATTTTTATCCTTGGGGACATTTAAAAAAGATACCTTTTCCAAATGAGGCAAGATATGAGATGTTCAAATAATGAAATAGTTTTTACATTATTTTATAGCTGTGTGTCATTTCCTCTGCTCTCTGAACAGTTTAAAAAAGCAGTCTTTCTTGACTCCACACTTGTTTTTTTGGCAACAATACAGAAACATTTGACTCTGCCTTCCTCCAGGATGTTTGTCTGTCTGTCTGTCTGTCTTTCCATTTAGTTTTTCTTCTTGAGTTTCTAGTCTAACTTTCAGTGTGCAAAATGCCCTTTATTTTTTTCTGTGGATGTTCTTAGATATTCCTGGAATTTCTTGTGGCTTCTTATTCCTTGTTTTTCCCAGCTGAATCACTTGACTGGCTGAGACCAATGTACAAAATGTTGTTGAACCAGGAAACCCAATCAAGTCTATTTGGCTAGACTACTAACTGTGTGTGTGTGTGTGTGTGTGTGTGTACACACACATACATACATACAAACACACACACATTTATATATATATATATATATATATATATATATATATATCCATGTGTGTGTGTGTGTGTGTGTGTGTGTGTGTGTGTGTTTAAACCAACCTCTTGGAATAGAATTTTATTTACTCTTATAATTGCATCCTTCATTATTTTCTACATCGCTCTGTTTTCCCTAATTTGAAATGTTGGAAAGATTATCATGCCTTTGCACTTTTAAAATCTTTGCCCTACATATTTAGATTACTAAAGTTTTCATATTACTGTTTGAGCAATAGCACAAGAGACAATGTGGCAGAGTTATTGTTTACCATTGAGGCTGGTGGTTGGGTGGCTGTACCCTTATTTCACAGTACACCACCACAGAAGTTATGCAAAAACTCACCCCCTTTGCAACTTGCCCTTAGACTAAAGGATGGGGTGTATAAGATGACAGTGGAAGTACTGCCAGTGAATAGCTATTAAGACTGGTACTGGGATTATAGGCATTAGGCAGAAGCTGCCATGACAGCAAAAATGTCACTGCATATGTCACAATACCATTGCACAAATGGTGCAAACATACTTGTGTCATGACTCCAGTATGTAATTCACACGATTTGCATGATGTCACTTGCCTCCCCACATAACTGCATGACTGGGATGGCCACTTGGGCCCTGAACAACTGGTATATTTGATGACAGGAAGAACAATCAAGGTGTCTGGGACCAGAAGAGAATAAATCTAGTAGAAAATGATGGGTGATGTTTGGGATACCTTTGGAAACAGAGAATATGATTCATGAAATGACATCTCTGAGCTTAGCAGAGTCATTATGGCAAAGATTGCACAGGTATAAGATGCAGTACAGCAGCCTGGAATCACCATTGGCTGTTTGACCTACTTACAGACCTTTTTGCAATCTGGGGAATTCCAAACTCTGTGCAGAAGGCCATGAATATTCTCTATCAGCATTGCAACCCAAGTGAAAAATTGCTGAGGCATAGGAAGTCGTTTAGAACTAGCCTTGCTAACCTAGAAGGCCTTTCAGGAATTCTACCAGTATGCAGATATGAATTCCATTAACTGTTTATTTTTAATGGCATTTTTCCTTTAGATTTCAGAACTAAAGTTAATTTTTGAAAAGTGGACAATTTTTAGATCTTAGCATGAGAATTTTATCTTAAAATTCAAAATTAAACAATGTACTGTGATTATTGTGTTGGGTCATTATAGCCAAAATGTTCAGTTGTGAAGCTCAGGGCACATAACTGACTTTCAGCATAATGAACAGCCACAGAATTTATTTTTATTGATTGACTGATTGATCAAATTTATATGGCTGCCCAACTCATGAAAAATTGACTCTGGGAGGTATACAAAACTATAAAACAGTTAACATATAACAAAAATTATTAAAACAATTTAAAAATCACAAAGGCTAAGAGAGGACAGCAGATGTTAAGAACAATAGAGCCTCCTCAGTACCTCGCCAGTCCCCTGGGGCTCCCAGGCCTGATGGCATAACCAGGTTTTGAGGGACTTCTAGAAAATCAACAGGGATGGAGCCAGCCTCACTTTGCGGTGGGGGAGGATGTTCCATAAGGCGGGCAGAGAAGGCCCACCTCCTGAGACCCACCAAGTGTAGCTCCCTAGAGACAGGACCCGAAGCATGCCTCTTCTGCTGGATCTGATGGGATGGGCAAATACAATCAGGGAGACATGTCCCTCAAATAACCTGGCCCCATGCCATGGAGAGCTTTAAAGTCAAAACCAGCACCTTGAATTGGACCTGGAAGCAGAATGACAACCAATGCAGCTTGCAAAACAGAGGTCAATCAATCAAACCTTTATTGGCATTAAAAGGACAAACAAAGAAATATAAAAACACACAATTACATATCAAAAATTAATCAAAGGGGTAGCCATACTCATTGTGGAAATTGTTTGTGTTTACTTTTGAGTACTTCCTCCAAGAATTTAGCAACAATTCTGGTAATTGCAGGCACAGAGTTTCTCAATAAATTTTGGGAGGATGAGACAGTATTTAGCAGATATTGGCCCTGCAAAGGTTTTAGAAGCAGTTCATAATGGAGAGTCTCAATTAAGCGGCAGTCAAAAATTATATGGTGAATTGTATTGGGAGTGCCCCAAGAACAGAGCCTCTTATGACTGGGGATGCATTTATACCTTCCGAAAAGTACCTTGGAAGGAAAAAAGTTTACTCTGGCCAAAAAGAAGGCCCTACGCTGAGATGGAACCTCAAGATCATACAAATAATGTGCCATCTTACCCAAGTAAGTTTCAATACCAAGCATGGCAGGGGAACAAACACAGGGTTGAGCAGGTCTGAGTTTGTGGTACTCTAGATCTAAGAATCTCTGTTTAATAATTCTAAATACATAGGTTTCATCTGATAAATATAAGTCATCAATCACAATCTCAATTTGCTTGAGTTTAGACATAATATGCTGAGACCAGAGTGAAATATATTTGTCCATATTAAGATGTAATAACAGACTTCGAGGAGCAGCTCTAAATAAAATCCTAAGCCAATATTTGATTGTTATTAACCAGGCTTTGGTTTCTATCAGGTGTTGACCAGTTTCTGAACAAATTGTGAGATAAGAGACACAATTGGGAGCCCCCAGAAGCTGCCTCAAGAAAGTTGCTTGAATGCTCTCTACTTTGCAATTAAAAGCTCCCAGCCAAATGGGCATACCATATAAAATTTGGGGGAAAGGTTTGGCATTAAATATTCTAATCGCTGCAGGTACATATTGATTTCCTCTTGTAAAGTAAAATTGTTTAATCTGAGCAGCCGAACAATTAGCCAAGTGGATTGTCCTATTGCGATGAGTGACCCAAGAAAGATTATAACTAAATGTGATGCCAAGATATTTCAAACTTTTAACGTGTTTGATTTCTGTATTAGCTATGAACCATCTCTGTGAGCGCCATCGTTTGGCAAAGGTTATTACCTTTGATTTGGAATAGTTGATAGTAAGTGAATTGTGTTGACAATAGCTATAAAATGCATCCAAATATCTTTGCAAACCCACTCTTGTATGAGAAACAATTGTAGTATCATCAGCATAAAGTAGTAATGGGGAGGAAAGGCCACCAAGCTTGGGAGGATGACCATTAATGGAGCTAAGGGAGTGTGCTAGATCATTCAAAAAGAGATTAAAGCAATGAGGGGCAAGGACACAGCTCTGCTTAACCCTTTTCTGGGTGGGTATCTTCTCCATTAGGTGGCCCTTAGGCGAGTATTTTACTTGGCAGGTAGTAGCCGTATGGTGTTTCTTTAATAGAAACAAAAGTCTCGGGTCAGTTCCTTGATTCGTCAGTTTGGTCCATAATAGGTCCCTTGGAATTAGGTCAAATGCAATTTTGAGATCAATAAATGCTACAAAGAGCTTCCTCCTTTCTAGGTTCAAATATTTTTCTATAAGGAAATTCAGTATGAGACAATGGTCGATAACAGAATTTCCTTTGCAGAAGCCTATCTGTTCAGAACTAATTATGTCATTTAAATGTATCCAATCAGTTAGGTGGCATTCAAGATGTTTAGCATAAAGCTTGCCCAGAATTGATAAGAGACTGATAGGTCGAAAGTTACTAAGCTGATCAAACCCTCCTTTCTTGTAAACTGGGATTATTATTGCATTAAGCCAAGCATTTGGCACTATACCATAGTGATTAATAAGTGCAAATAAGGTAGCCAGCGGCTGAGCCCACCAGTTAATATATATTTTAAATAGCTCGGCAGGAAGCCCGTCTGGACCGGGCAATTTCCCTGTTTTTAAATCAATAATTAGCTCAGTGATTTGATCTATGCTCACTGGGGGCCACAGTGGTAAATCTGTAGAAGTAAGGTCATTGACCTCAATATGGGATGCTACTGGGGCAACGTATAATGTTGAAAAATTACCCCCATTGCTAGGGAGAAATCGCAGGGTTGGAAAAAGAAAGTTTGCCATTGGGATTGCTCAAGGTTAATCTCCAAAAGGATTTGCTATCATTAGTTTTTATAGCCCTGGACAGCTGATCCCATTTACCCTGAAAGTATAATTTCTTTTTCTTAGATATAAGATCTTGATAACTTTTCTTATATTTTAAAAATTCATTATAATTACTAGGGTCCCTAGATTGGCATAATTCTTTGAATTTAGCTCTTAATCTCTTTTTCCCACTATAGCACTCCTGGTCAAACCAAGTGGTGGGTTTTAGGACCGCTGACTCTACTGGTTGGCTTTAAAGCTACAGTTACTTATTAAACGAGAGTAAGTAGTGAGAGCTTCTTCAATCGAGTTTGAATTACTTAGCTCTGATCACAGCCTAATCATTGGTTCCGACCCAAGTAAGGTATAAAATTGCCTTTCTAGGGCTGTAGACCAGCTAATTCTTTTAAAAATATTCTCTGAGTCTCGACTGTCAGAAAACAATACTCGTTCAAAATTCGACAGGTTGTAGTTTAGAACAGTAATCAGGGGTAGATGGTCGCTTTCAGTACGAATTTCAGTATCGAAAGAAGTCATATCTAACAGTAAATTGGATGAACAAATGACATAGTTAATCACACTTTGACCCCAGACAGATCTAAAAGTAAACCCCTTTCAAGCTGGGAAAAGACATAAACCATTTAAAATTATAAAATTATGCATAATGCAAAAGTCTAACGTTTTATCCCCTGCAGTATTAAACACCATATCACTAGATGAATGAGGTAAACACAAGATTGGTGGTAGAAGCTCTTCACTGTCAAAGCCAGACTTTATAAACCAATCGTGGATGCTATCTCCAATTCTGGTATTGAAGTCGCTGGCCATAAAAAACTGATCATCAGGAAACTTTTTAGTTAAAACCAGTATATACTGTAGTTAGAGAGCCTGTCCCAACTGTCAAAGTGTTCACCACCTTCCACGTGATGAGGTAGGTAAACATTAACTATAATTAAGTTTATGGAAGGTAATATCAGCCTAAGCACTTGTGCTATTGGAGGGCATGGGTCTAGGAATAAAGTCTTAAGGCCAAGCTTGGCTTTTACTAAAATTGCCAGACCCGCCCTAGAGTGATCCTTGCAATGTAGCTTATAGGCTGAAAGGAAAAAATTTCTAAAACCACTAAGATTTAAAGGGTCCACTGACCATGTTTCCTGTAATAAAATACAATCAAAAGAAATTAAAAAATTAAGAAAGTCTGGATCATACATTTTGTTTTTCCACCCCACTATGTCCCAAGAGACCAGACAAAAGGGGCCAGAAGGGGAATAAGATGCTAGTCAGTCCAGCTCGGTTATCTGGTTCAAAGAATTGGAAATGTCATCAACTATACAACCATTTGGTAGTATGAACTTTGGCGTAGAATGGTCAGCTTCCATATATGTGGTGTTTAAATCAATCAATAGATCCTGAGAGTTGGGGGTGGCCTGACAGTCTCCTGGGACTTTAGGAGCAATTAGAATAGACTTCTTGTAAGACCGTGGTGAAGAAAAGATCATGGATTCTTTGTTGTTCACTAAGGGACAGGAAGTTAAGTTTTCTCTTATGCTTTGGAGTCTATTTTTTGTGATCTCTAATCTCTCTATGGTCATCTGTTGCTCCATGGAGGATGAGGTTCCAAAAGAGTGAAAGAGCTCTGCTTCTACTGAATTCTCTAGGAAATTATGAGTTGTAAAGTTCAGAACTTGGGCCTGCTGTTCGCCAATAACTTCTAATGGCTGTTGGAATTCTTTTACAGACCTGTCTGTCGAGACCAGCTGTGAATGCTTTGATTCCCATGGCTCGGTTAAAAGTTCCTTATTTGCTGTTTTGATTACTGACGACTTTGGGAGTAATGCTTTAATTGTTGTATTAACAAAGATGCTTGCTGGGAAGACCCCTTTTGACCATAAGGACTTTTTGTACTTTTGAATTAAGGAGGGCAATTTGGCAGATTTAAATACTAGTATTATTCTTTGGGCCTGGTGGGTATAGTTAAGGTTAAGTATAGATGCAAGATCAGTTAGGTGGGATCTAATATGAAAAAGATCACGGAGATGAGATTTAGCCTGGAATTTATATTTCCAGCTTGGTATTTTCCCTCTATAGCAACAAACTGGTAAACATACCTTGTTTGGTTGTAAGACCAAGCTTTGAGTGTTGTCTTTACATTTTAGAAAATGCTCTGGCTCACTGCTGTTTCTCCAGGAGGCTTCACTCTCCTGTTCATAGGCTGGATCTCGAAGTGACTCCTGCGTTCTTGGTTTAAGTGTCAGAGAGGGCATCTGATGCTCCTGAAATATTTTATCTATTTTTGCATGAAATTTCTTCATTTCAGGAATGAGACAAGAGTGTTGAGATTCGATTTCTTTCATGTTCTCAAATATACGGTTCACAGTTTGTGCAATCAGGTCAAGATGAGACTGCTCCATAGACAGCACATCTAACACTTCTTTTTTCTCTGTCTCTTTCTCTTTCTCCTTCTCTTTTCCCTCTGACTCTGACGCTCCGTAAGGTAGAGATCTGTACTGCCCCTTTAATTGCCCCGCCCCAGATCTGGCTTCGCCGTTTGTTTGCTTCCCCGGTACAGACCTGGATTCAATTCCATCCCCCAGCTCCACAAACTCATAACTGTCTCCCAGGGGAGAAAGGCAATTTGCTGTGCTGAGGGCAAACTCCCACCAATGAGCTTTGCTTTTAACATTTGAGGTGAAAAATCTCCTATTTTAGATTGCTTACAAGCTGGCAGTGATATCGGCTCCTCCAAATTCCTTGATCGCTTGCCAGGAGCCATTCATTAATTCTCTCAGCTTGTTTTAAATAGGAGGATAAATATAAAATAGGATAGACTAGTATTTAAAACAATAGATTAAAAGAAAGGAATAAAAAAATAGTCTTTTATAAGAGCTCTTTACAGCGGTTGCTGCCTTGCCGCCATCTTCTAAACCTGTCTCCCCAGAACAGAGGTGTAACGTGTGCTGTTCTAGAGGCATGCATAACTGCCCGCGCCACAGCATTTTGCACCAGCTGAAGCTTCTGGATACTCTGAAAACTGTAAGAGATTCCCACATGATGATCATCACGCCTCCACCCCTGCCCCAGGGCCCTGGCTGATGCCAGACCCAAAACCCAGCTGGGCATATTTCCGAAAGGGCCATCCCCATTCTGGACCCAGCCAGGTCTCAGTAATACATGCCAGGTCTGCCCTCTCATTGACGATTAAACCGCAAATGAGAGAAGCCTTTTTAAGACCAATCCAGGATTTAGAAGCAGCAGCTGAAAGCCAGGGCCTCTGAAGGTTTGCTAACTGGGTACAGGGGCTGAGACCAAGGAGCTGGAATGTGAAACCAGGATAAGACACTGGCCCCAAGTCCCCCGAGAATGATCCATTCCCTGTTTCCTGCCATATCTCCCTATACCCGTCACCACCATAATATTTGGCCTGCCCCCAACCCCAAAGGCAACACTATCCCCCAGTCCCAGCTCCCAAATTTCCAAGACTGGGGACCACTCCCTGTCCTCCACACCAACTACCTCAGGGAGGGGAGGCCAAGCCCCCAAGGCAATTTAGCCTCAATAGCTCTCAGTGCCATCAGGGTACTCAGCGACCCCCACCCCCACTCACACTCAACACACTCAAAAACACACTCCCATTCACAGGAATCCCACCTCTGCCACTCTCACTGACTGATCCAGGGCTCCCTCTCCATTCACCCCAACCCCACCAGTTCCCTCCTCTGGCTCTCACCCAGAGGGGAGAACTGGTCTTCAGCAGGAAACCCATAGTCCACAAACATAGGCAACCTAGCCTAGATAGAGTCCACACCAAAGTGGTAAACACCACGTCGTCCTCTTCCTCTTCCAGACTAACAGAAGGGAAGGCAAAATGGCCTTCGCAGGAAGGGAGGGGCCACAGTAGCCTGCCACTCTACTGTCATCCCCTCCCCTGCCCAGCCACCACCAACACCTCCAGAGTCCCAATGTCCTGGATGGCCTTTCGGATGGAGAGCTGCTAAGGTGCCACGCCCAGGAGCAACCACCAGGGTTGTACAATGTCGCAGCAGGCAGAGGGCCTCCATCATCAGCATGCAGCAGGAATCTCCCAATGTCCCAACGAGCTGCAAGAACATCCAGTCTTTTGTCACTGCCAGCCAAAAAAGCGCTAGCCTAGCCAGCCCAGCAGCCAACACAGTCCCTCCAACACAGCTGCCGACCAACCCCTTCCAGAGAAAAGAATCTATGAGGGAGAAACATCTGCAGCAAAAAAGCACACAGCACCAAGGGGCGATCTCCACAGCTGCTGCCAGGTCTGTGGGCACGGCAAATGCGGCAGGCGAGACCAGCACAGCAAACGCGGCCTGTCCTCCAGGAACGTAGCCCAAACAGCCCAAACGAGTCCAAATGCAGTTCCAGGTCAAAAACCCCTCCAGCCTCCATCCAAGTGGGTGCTGACCCAGACAATGCCCTAACAATCCACAAAAAACAGCACACTAATGAGAGGACAGACTATCCGTGGCTCCTGCTCTCTCCGCCATCTTTCTTATGCAGAAATATTCTTGTTAGGATAAAATAGTACAAAGAATACATTATCTGGCATAAGGCAAATTGCTACCTCCAGAGGTAGGGAAAGCTGCAAAGGTACAGAGCATATGCCCAACCCTGGTTGTTCCTGCAGTCTTGCACAGAAGGAAGCTATTATGAAACCTTCCCTTGGCAAAGGGTCTGCTTGGTCTTTGCTATGAAACTCCTGTGCTGTGCCTTCTATCAGATTAGTCAAATCATAACAAAAGCCCAACCAACCTTAAAAAATACCTAATTCTACTCAGAAAAATATTTGTTAGCTATTATCTTTCTATACTGAAATTTCAGGTTTAAGGATTCCTTCCTGATATCCTTCATTCTTCAGTTACGCAATTGCCCTTAGCAGACCCATTCACAGGCATCACACAGCAATTCTGTGTCATAAGGTTCCAGATTGGGCTAACATGACCCTGCACAGAAAAGCTGAATACAACATATGATACTTTACTCTCTAGACAGACACTGCCCAAACTGATGGCTGAATTATTTTCTGAGTAGAATTTAGTGGTACCTGGGGCTAAGCCACAGGCACCACAATGAAGCCAAGAACCAGGAGCTATGGGGCAAAGGAAGTTGCCTGACGGCCTGAAGACAACCAGGAGACAAGCCTAAGATGTCAGAAGTCAGAACTCAAAGGCAATCGACTAGTACCTGGTTGCCCCATCACCTGAATAAGTAGGCAACTATTTCTAAAGAGTAGAAGTAGATACTGTACTTCACTCTGCATTAACTCCCCTCTCACCTTCCAAGTGACCTCAAGTCTTTTTTATCTTTTCTACTTTGGAAGTACACTGTTCTCTGTTATGTCACCGCAAGTGCTCCTCACTGTTTGGGTTAGAGTGCTTCACTTTCTTGCAGACTAGCCTCAGCAGTTTTTTGGCTAATTTGCAGATGAAGGATTGCCCCTTCACCTGAGCCAATGCTTATTGGATACTCTAATGTTTCTGTAGCACCCTTTATCAGCACTGCTGAAACAGCACACTGGTTAAGATCTTCACTTAGCATACGAGATACACAGTTTAAAACTTAAGCTATCTGGGAGCTGGGAGGTGAAATACCTCTACCTCAGGTAACTGGAAAAATAAAATCCTGGAGGTTTTTTTTTATGCCTAAGGATAAAAAGAAAAGAAAAACCCTAATTAAAACAAAACCAAAAACATTTCTGCTTTTGAACAAGAAACTCTATTCCAAGCAAAGATTTGTAACCACTATGCTATTTCAGCTGTGCAGATCAAGAGAGTTATAGAAATATTACAGCACAAGATGGAAAGAAGAAAAATAATAAATTGCTTGTCATGCCTGCATATACAGTATCTGTATTTAAATGCTTTGGCTTTGTGTGCATGCATTTAACTCTCTCTCTCAGTGTGTGTGTGTGTGTGTGTGTGTGTGTGTGTGTGTGTGTGTCCAGGAAGACCTGCCCACAGGAAGGAAAGTGATTGGCCACTGCTTTCCAGCAAAAGAAAGGTGGGAGGGCATGGCAGCAAGGAAACTGTCCAGTAGAAGAACATGGTAGATTGCAGTCCAGACGATACAACTTGCAAATTGATGTGCTTCCCAAAAGGTCTCACATAGGATTTTCTTCAGTGAAGTGGGCATGAGCAGAGAACGGGAACAGCTTCAATGGTAAGTACAGATTTGCCCTGAGTTAGCAAGAATATTGTCAATTCATAGTAATGCTGGCTGGGACAATGATAGCTAATGTCCATAGCCTGGAGATGAAGAGTTGAGAGACTCATTTGAACATTATCCTCTTCTCTCTCCCACCATATATACTTTCCTCCTGCCACATGCTACATCAATACATATACTTGGGGGGGGGGGGCAGCATGGAAAGAAGTCTCTTAGTAATATTGAAGTAATTCATGCTATTATATTTTAACAGGTTAGTTTTGCTGTCTTGAATGAAAAATACTAATTCATCTGATCATTGCAAATACTAAATTATTCTTAGCTCTCCCTCCACGCATAGACCTTGGGCCAATGCCCCCATTTCATATACCCCCTTTAAAAAGACCTTGGTCAGGTCACCTGCCTTAAAGATGCTCAACTGCAGCATACAGTTCTGTGCCTCACCAGCAGGCTGCATAGAAACAGACTCCAAGGAGTGAGACAATTCCTGCAGTCAATTGAAAAGATCTGTCAATAGCTACTCAATCTAATATCAGATTTGGGAGTTTGAAAATATACAGAAGCATATGAAATATAAAGCAATTCAATTAGGTACTGGGAAACCTATCATGATACCTGAACAAATTGCAAAAAATAATGTTCATTGCATGTGTTGTATTTTTTGCCACGTTTTAGCAGATTCTTTTCACTATAAATATTTTTATTTGATTTGGATTCCATATTCAGCCACTTTGCCTGGGATAAAAGCAGTTAATGTTTCCTGTCTTTCAGCTGCTGTGCACATTTATTCACCAATTCAGGGCCTGAATCTAAATATGTGTTCATTGGCCCAGAACTGAAGCAAACTAATAAAAGCTATTGCTTTAAGTGTGCAGATAAATTAAATAAACATTTGGAATGCTTCCACAAGAACTTAATTTCCAGTCTTCTGAAGTCTTGGGTTTATTGGAACCCAACTCCCATTATCCCAGCCAACATGTCAATTAACTATGCAGGCTGGGATGATGCAAATCAAAGTCTAGCAGATATGAAGAATGCAAGGTTGGGGAAGGCAGTAAATCTTTTGCTTTAAAAGCTTGTTTAGCTGAAAGGGATGAGAGGCAAGCATTTCATACATATTCCTACCTTTGTTGGCATTCACCTCTCCATCAAACATTCATTGCATGTTCAGAACTACCAGAACTAAGTTCAGGCTAAAATTTTGGCTATATGGGTAGTCCTTGTTTAGTGACCATAATTGGGACCAGAAACTTGGTTGTTAAGTGAAGCAGTTACTAAGTGAAACCATGACTGTGCTTACAATCTTATTTCAGCTTTCCTTTGCTTTACAACCTTTGCAAGGATTAGTCTCAAAGTTACTCTTTCATCACCGACGAACTGCAGTCACTAAACAAGGACTACCTGTAACTGAATTGAGACAATGGCTCTGCTGGCATAGTGATCAACCAGATTCCTTTGCTTAGAGAACTGTAATATTCTTGAAAACTTCTCATTGCAACTCTTGAATTGAGTTTTCTGAACAGCTGAATAACTGTTTTATTTATTTAAGTATTTAAAATGTATAAAATATCCTCAAGGTAACATCCTTGATGTATGCAATAGGTTGAGAATCAGGGTTTCAAAAACAACCCTGGACTCTGATCTGCCTTAACTGGGATCATGAGCCACTGAAGACAGATGAGAAAGCAAGTACTTCTTTACACAGTGATAGTGATTAACTCTGGTCTTCTCCAATGAAATAGACTCTCTTCTTCTCTGTGATGGGTTTTGGGCTGTTAAACTGCAAACAGGCCTTGTGTTATTTCTGAACACCTAGGAATTCTGACATAAGCATAGAGGGAGAAAGGGACCTCTAGTGAGGGCTGGAATGCAATAGTGCATGGTAGAGTCCTCCTGCTTAGGATCCAGTCAGCTAGCCATGTCTTCTTAGGGCCCAAGCATCATCAGGCCTAGTATAATTCTGCAAGATGGGACAAGTACATGTATATTGCCATCCCATCTCATGACTTAAGAAAGAAGATGTTATGGGCTATCTATATGAATCCATGCACACAGGATGTGGTGGCTTGGGCATCCATGATTCTCACAAAGGAGTCTCCAAGCCATCCTCCCATAACATTGCTCATACTCTCTATAGCTCCTGGGAGAACAGACTAAGTATGTTGCTTGCTAGTCACTTTACTCCAGATAAATCCTCTCTGCTGCTGATTTTTCCAGGGAGGACAACCTTCTTCCTTCTGTAGCCTTACCTGGTGGGGAAGTGTAAGCTAATGGCTAGATTTCTTTCCTAGAACCTTGGCTCATTAAGTATCTTAACATCTTTATTATATACAGCAAGGCCTAGAAGTAAGTTGAAAAGAAAAGGGAGAAAGAATGAACAACTGCATTCTGAAGGGGTTGATCTCAGTCTGCTGTTCCCAGGATCTTATACCAGCAGAGACACCAGAACCTCAGCCAAGATCTCAGTCCATAAAATAAAACAGAAAATAAAATCTATATTACAATTAGCTTCACTAATCTTAGCTCAAGACCTGTTGCTGCTGGCTAAGGTGTTGCTCTTACCTGGCTTCCAGCCAGCCTTGGAGGAGCAAAACAAACAAAAACCAAATGCTCAAGACAAAAGCAAAATGGAGACTGTCTGCCTCCTTGTAAAAAACAAACAAACATCTGAGAGGACAACGTCTACTGGGCTGATTGGCTCTTCAAAGTTTGATTTTCTGGAGCTTTGCTTTTTTTCCACCCATTACCATTTCATTTACCTCTTTCTGTGACTGAATTTCCTGAAATGGAATTTCTCCAATATCAAGCTTCTGCCAGCAAGGTAGACTGGAATCGACTAATAGGCACACAAGAATTGAGGAACTTCTGCTGAGTAATTTTATTGTAGAAAAACTAAGAAGCCATTATGAAAGAATTCCAAAACCTCTGAATATCAAATGTGGTCACTTTATAGTGAAATTAAAGTTGAAATTCTTATGCCTCTTCCTCTGTCTGGAGCTATATAATGGGGGTGGGGGGAAATTCTCTCCTTTGGGTACGAGGCTCACTTTCCACCTTTTTTTTTTTTTTTTAGTGACAAATTGTTTTCCTCTCACAATGTGAGACCTAACTCTCACAGTCGCATTCACTACAGAATATTTTATTAATGTCTTAACATTGCAGAGTACCCCACCCTGTGGCTTCTCTACCACAGCCTCAAAATATTTCCTTTCCTTTTCACTTTTTACATTTAATATAACATCCATCTTGAGGAAGAGTTATATGAAGCCTATGGACTATGGAGATTATCTTGTTGATGTTTTGCTTTGTATTATTTTTTACTATCAATACTAATATTGCACACATTTTATAAACACACTAATGCAAATATTTTATAGTTACTGTAAACATTTTATAAATAAACTAATTTCCATTAAAAATTTTGCTTTTTGGCTTTTTTTTTTTTTTTTTTGGTTGCAAAACCATGAATTAGCTCCTCAAAATCCATTTCTATTGCCAATTCACATGGATAACAGAAAATATTATCAATTCTGCTTCATCAGAAAAATCTGCATTTTTTTCATGAATGCTGGATTATAACTTCTATCTATGCTTGAAAAATAATTTTATTATCATTTCATACTTCTGAGTAAATTTCCATACTATTTTTCCAAAAGTTGACAAAACTATTTGCCCAATGGAACACTTCACAAGAAATATTCTCAGAAAGATTTGTAGAATCCTTGTGAAGCAGAAATTTAGTCGCTTCTTCAAGTTCCTCAAAATCTATCATACCTTCTGAGGTTAAACATTCAGTGTAAATAATATTATGAATAATATTAACCAAATTTTGGACTTTTTAGACTGGCAGCTTTTCTTCACCATCAATTGTCAGATACAGTACTAGATTCACATATTGTACTAAGGTACAACTTTAATAAACAGTTTGCTAAATAAGCCATAATTGTCTGAGTTAAATCCATCCTTGGTTCTCCCTGCATTGTTTCTGGAAACCCAGCCTCTCAGGTTTTGTTGCTATTGTTATTTCTTTGTTTTGTTTTTTCTTAAGTGATTTTGGATATGTGTGGGGGTTACTTCTGGAAATCAGTTTCCCTAAGCTTGTGGATGCATGTGTGCAGATACTATTTCAGCTACAGAATGATCCACCGCAGAAGAATAATTTACCACTAGGATACAGCAGCAGCCAATCACAGCCCCCTCCAGACTTAATTCCCGGCCATCATGGCTGTTGCTGAGAATGCTGGGAGAGGCCATCTACAGTGCCCAAGGAGGGAAAGGCTGAAGTTGAGGGATAAAGAGTCACTTTTTGTGAGATGGGCAGTATCTAAATTTGAAAAATAAATAAATAAATAAATAAATAAATAAATAAATAAATAAAATAAAATAAAATAAAATAAAATAAAATAAAATAAAGTACTGTAGTCTCGCTCTTCATTCCACTCTATCTGTAGCCCAGCAGGCGAGATGATAGTCATTTGCCAGTCTGGGGTCTGTTTTACTTCAAATCAAAGCCCTGCATTCTGAATAATGTTACCACACACAGAGAAAGATTTAGTGCAACTTGGTTTATGATGTACTAGATTACTTCAATGGAAGAGATTTCGACATAGAGGAATGTTTCAAATAAAAATAAAAAGGACATCTTTTTTATTTTTACAATCTGTACTGACACAATTCAGCATTCTAACTTCCCACCATCCCTTGTTTTGTTTAATGCTGAGAAGACGCCATAAAAGCAACATATGGGGTGGCGCTGTTTATCTCATTAGCAGAGTCAAGCCACTAAGATTTTTTCTAGATGCATACGAGTGCTTTGGGGTGCAGTGACAGAAGTTCCATTATGAAAACCATCTTCTTGGAGAGAAAAACCTCACCTTAGGCAGAAGTCTTGGCATAAACCTCAAAGGTTTTATATGTGGGAGCATTTAAACAAGCAACCATTTATCTTTGGATTCTGCTGGCTCTGCAGACCTATATATTTATTGGTGAATCTATCATGATTATAAACGTTTTATCAAAAAAATTCCCAAGAAAATGAAAATATAATTGGAAATAACAGCAATCCAACACTGAACAATCATAATACATTTTTTATTTCAAAATATAATGCATAAGGAAACTTCATTTAAAGGAGTACCTCTGTGAAAACTGTGTAACACAGAGGAATATCACACAGAAAGGAATAGAGAGTGGTTTCATATTTCTGGTTGGGATCTGTGTGCCCAATTTCCATTCACAACAGCGCTTGTATCTGAAAGCTAAAATGTATTCAGATGTTGCCTTCACACTTGACAGTGATGCAGGTTTAGTTTCTTATGACCCAGCACATTGATAGCATATGTTGGATACTGTGGTCTGAATCCAGGAGAGGTTCTGTGGTGAAATCCCATGGAAACTGATAAAAGAGCAGCATTCTGTATTGCCTTCATGCAGCACAGTTCAATATATCAGGAACGCGCCCTGACAGAGAGTACCTTGAGCTCCAAGACTTTAAAATCAAGCTAGGTCTCCTTTTATAAAAGCATTACCTCTCTCCTCTTTGCTAGATATATGCTTCGTTTCAGCTTAATTTCATGTGGATTGCAGCACGTGTGGGGTGAAACATTCTATTGTGCAACCATGGGATTTTACCCTCTAGTCAGATGTTAAGCTCATTACTGGAAGCCACTCTGTATTTTCCTGAAAAGGCATGGACAAATAGCAGCAAAAAGTGTTGAAACCAGAGATGTCAACAAAGTATTTTATCTGGTAGCTTTCTGTGTTTGATCACTCCTGGAAGATAATGTGAGGTTTTGGGTGCTGCTATAAATTAGTTAAAATGAGTTTGTTGATTTCTTTTCTTTTCTTTTCTTTTCTTTTCTTTTCTTTTCTTTTCTTTTCTTTTTATGGAAACAGAATGTCATATATGTTCTGGATAAATATCACTTGGATTAAATTTATTTGCTCTGGTCAGCAAGAGAAGTATACTTAGGAAGCATACATAGGAAGCGTGTCTTATGATGCTCATCCACGATAAAATTCCACAAATTAATTCAGAGTTATCAGCTATTAAGTTTAATCAGTTATACATGACTTTGACTAAATTAAGATAGAAGCATATGAAATGAAACACTAATCGTTTTTTAAAAAGAAATGTTTATTAACAAGATCTAAAGACAAGAAATATGATCCTACCCCTTTCAATGAAGCTTGCAGAATAAAAACTCCCTCTGGGTTTGACTTTGATTTCCAAAGTAATTTATCAACATGAGAGGACACATGAAATAAAGCTAATTTCACTGGAAACTAAAAAGATAATTTTTAAAAAAAATATTTCTTTCTTTTGGCTCAAGATTCCTGAAATATACATGCAGATACAGTAGGGACAATTCCCATCAATTTGTCAATTTACCAAGTGGGCAACCTTTGGCTATCAGACTGCCCCCCTTTCCATTCTTGGCCAATCATTACTGGCCATCATCTGAGCAGTGTGTGTATGTGTGTGTGTGTGTGTCCATCCATTTCTCTAATGCTAATGGAAGCACAGAGACAAAATTCTGGAAGAAAATAGTGGGGCAAGATGTCTCATCTCCTTCCCATGGAAAAAACTTAGGACATGTAAGTGGTGGGAAGGAGGGAGAGGAATGGTTGTGTGCTCAGTGAGGGAGAAGACGAGAATAAAGCTTTTATCCTCCCTAACAATCCTAATGTGTACTGTGTATGTAGCATGTATGAACTTCATCCACCAGCCTTCCAACTTAGGTAGCTCCGCCAGGGTTCTGGATGAGTATGATAGCCATCATCACAAAATAAAGTTGCCTGATGACCTTTGAACTTAGTAATTATTCTGCATTCAAAATCAATGACACTTCTTTAGGAAACAACTTAAGAAATAAGGAAACATGCAATATTGTTTAGTCATAGATAGGTCACTGGTTCAGTTTTTCAGTCATCTCCAGAAAAAATGATTACAGTAGAGAACAAGAATTCATCTATTTTTAATCCAAATAAGAAGTGTTTCTTGATAAATTTATCCTTATTTGTCCCTCTCCATGTTGAAGTATCTCACTGCAATCCTTTTATAACTTAAATTTAAAAACTCTTAATTCTCTCTCAAAAAGGGCTTATATTTCACTGCTGCATATAAAAGCTGATGAGGTAAAGAAAATAATAGTTTAGAGCCCTGTCCCCTTTGGCATCACTTGGATTAATCTATAAAATACAAGCTAGGCTTGTACAAAGAGATAATATTCTTATCAGAAGCAGCAGCACTGCCATTAAAAAGGGCAGATTCCAGCAATACTTAAGCTTGGAACCAAAGCAGAGTTGCCTGCGTTCATTTTTTGCAGTCACGGATATCTTTCAGTTTGAGTGCAAGAAGAAAATAAAGAAAAGCTTAGAAAATTTTTAAATTTTGGGGAGAATCAGATTACATCTGCACAGAGAGCAGGCCCTTTTGAAGGTATGAAATGGCTATGTTGAAGATTAACAGGCACAAGTATGCTTGCTTTCTTTCTTTCTTTCTTTCTTTCTTTCTTTCTTTCTTTCTTTCTTTCTTTTTATTCTATTTATTCTATTTTATTTTATTTTATTTTATTGCTAATTTACTTTAACCCTTGAGAACTAAAAAAAAAAAAAGACCAATTGACTTTCCCAACTAAAGGATTGAGAGCAATTTATATAAAAATGCACAGGCAACATAAAGACACCCCCACAAAGCTTCCTGCAAAGTTTCAGATGAACAAGGACAGAGAGGAAGAGAGTTTTATTTATGGAGACCTTGTTTAGATATTACTAAAATGTATTAAGTTGTGAAGGCTTAGGGCCAACCTGCTGTGCAATTCAGATCCAAGTTATCACAAATTCCAAGGAAGTCTGAATATCTCTTAAATGCATTCTTGCTTAGGATGAGCCAGAGCAATACAGTGTAGGCACAGACTTATTGGATTAAGCAATGATGATGCTTGCTACAGAGATCATAAGTTAATTAGGCATAATCACTGGCATATGTCACTGTAACAAGTTTGGGAAGAGCAGAATTCTGTGTCTCTAGAGGGCATAGATAAAACAAGCTGAACATCTTACAGTGTAATGAGAATACTTTTTAAAGTTACAGAATCTGCTGTTGTTTTGAAATAGTCTATCATTATTCCATCTGAAAATTATTTTGTCACTATCGCCCTTTCTACTGCTTTCAACAGAGAAGGAAGATTAGATAATGATCTAAAGTTGTCTAGATTCTCCTTGAACAATTAATTAAAACATCAGAAGGCAAATAATTACCTCTTTAAAATTATACTTCCTCATCTTGCAAGCAGGCATTCATCTGACCATCACCCCATTTTCATTTTATGGACAAGCATACAACTTTCTGTGATAACCTTCAGAATGCTAAGGAACCCATCAACTTCCTTAAAACAGGCTGCGCCAAAGTGACATAAATAATTAAAACCACCGACAAATGAGAGAGACTATGACTTCTGACATTTTGTGGACAAACTGTACTATGGCATCCATCAGAAAAACATTGTATGATGTTACAAGAAAAGAATCATGTGAAAGTTATCTCTGTAGGATTTAGATCTTTGATCTTTTGGTGGATCATAATTAGAAGCCAAAGGCATTTTGCCAATGAGAAAGTCTGCAGGATAGAATCTTGCTGAAACAAAAATAGTAGGAAGACTTTTTTATTTCTTGCACTGCTGCCAACTCAGAAGCCTGTAAGTTGGCTTTCTGACATGTCCAGGCAGGTTCAGTTTTCCGCCATTGATGCTTGAGTCATCTCCATCTCTTATTACACCCAGTTCCTTGATAAACTAGGGAGCCAACTGGGTTCTAACTAAATGAGATAAGCAGATGCAAGGTGACATTGTTATCTGGCTCATTTTTCATATTCCAACAGAGCACAGATAAAACAAACAACATAATCAGGACTAGCACTGCTTCTCAGAATATTCTGGAATTGAAAGCTGCCTATAAAGCCAGTGCACACTTCAAAAATGATTCAGAAGTGCTTTAGAACCATTTTTTTTTCAAGCTCATATAGAAGCCAGAAAAAAGTCAAGCAGTGTTAATGAATACAAAGAGGTACTGTAGTCTCACTCATGCTTGAAACTTTGACTTCACTGAAATATATCCCTGTGATGATAATGCTAACGTTATTTCTGAACATGTTAGTTCTTAAGATACCTGAAAGAGAACCCTACTTTGTAATTCCCACATTATTTATCACCTGTTGACATCTAGTGGTTAAATAAGGAAATTAAATGGCTCTTTAAGATTGGCTTTGCATATTTGCCAACCTGTGGCTTGTTTTAACTATAAGTTGTTGAATAATCCAAAGATTTACACATTGCCCTAAGCTACTGTTTCTCAAAGTGTGGGTCACAACCCCAGGGGGTTTGTGAGAAAAAGGATGAAATCCCTGCCTTAGAGGTCCTTTTGGAGCAGGAATCATGATGGAGGAAGAAAAGAAAGAAGGTGGGGGAGAGAACAGTAACAGAAACTTACAATCTGTGAGTGATTTGAAAACTGCAGCATTTTTAAGAACAGTAAAAGAGAAACTGATTTAAAAGAAAAACTGGCTGTCTTCAAAATGAAATGCAGATTTCAGGAATTATGCAAAAGTAAGCAATTCCCATTAAAAATATAATTTTTAAAATTGGAGCTTCTTTTTGGTTTTTCCAGTGAAAGTGTTTTAATTCATAAAGTTGTACAATTCTATTACTGTTTTATGTAATATACAGACTACAATTTAATTACTAAAAATGGCAAATTTCTTGCCCAATCTTAATTCAAATAAAATAATTATTTTAGTCATATGGGGAGGGGTACGCACAAATTCATGTTATCATTTTAGGGGGCATCACATTGTTTGAAAGCCATTGCATTAAGCCATAAACCAACCTATATTTTGTCTTAGTACATAATGTATAAACTCAGCCTATGAATGAAACTACACATTAAGAAGCAAAAAGAATTTCCAATACATCAACTAGGTTCCCACACTGTAGTTTGTTTCACTTCAACATATTGTCCATACAGCCAACTATTCTCTCTTTATTCAACAAAAACACTGTTCAAACAATCCATGGTACAGTCAAAGTTTGACACATAACATTACTGCAAGAGTAAAGAAGCAAGTTTTATATCACCAAGAATGCCTGGGCGATATGAAAAGTCACTAGCAGGAAAATGGTGAAAGTGTAGAAAGGCTCAGCATGCAAATAAGGGACTGAACATCTTCATCTAGCAATACTTTTTAGAAATCACACAGGAGTCTTCCTTATAACCAATATGCATTCCTTCAGTCAGCAGAAAAGTATATCAGCATAAACTGGGCTCCCCCAACGACTACAGTATACCTATTCTGCCTCAAAAACACCACTGATTCTGTCCTTACAGTTTTAATGCAGAACAATTTAAGAACAGCCATTGATGGATTCTAGCTGGGTGTTTCTCCCACTCAGTGTTGCCTACCAACAGGAAAATAATAATAATAATAATCCTTAATCTGTGGTGGGATGAGGTTGGGTAGCTGTGGGCAGGCACCTGGGATGAAATCTTTAGCCACCCTTCAAGTTACCCAAATTACAGGTCAGTAGTGCTGGTGCCCTCTCACTTAGACTGTTTCTGAATATTGGTCTAGCACTCTTCTGTAAGAGCATCCAACTCACACCCAGAAATAATTTGACAGGTTGGAGGTGGTGCCTATCACATCATTTTTCAATATCAATTTATCACTCATAAAATCCATGTTCAGAAATAGGCCAGGTAATAATTCACAGGCATGGTGGAAGAATTGCAAGAATAATCAGGGGTACACCATCCCATTTGAACTCACATTTTTAGACTGCACTTGTCACTCTGAAGTTCAGTCTCAGGGGAAACTGAGTTCTTATCAATTTCACACAGCTTCCATAGATCACAAATACTGTAAGTGCTGCAAGGACAGTGAGTAGCCATGGCCCACAGCACCTGGGAATAGCTCACAGGATACACTGGCTGAAGTAGACAAAAAGTAGCCCCCTCCCCCCGATTTCCAGGGAGGAAATAGTGAACTGAAGACAATTCCACTAAAAGCAGTGCTGACAACCACTGCAGAATGAAGAGCTGGTGAGTAGACCAGCTCTTCGTAATTCCTCTTCGGACAAGGAGAGGACTTGAAATCGCCCACAAGTACTCCAGACAGTTGCTCCTCACAAAGAGACTGCAAGATAGCAGTCTCCAGCAGGTTTAGATCTCTGGGAGACAAGGGAATAGCCATCTTTTTGCTCAAACCATGGTCAGCGCCTTCAAAAGGACACTGGGTTCGCATACTTCCTTTTCTAATCACTTTTGGAAATTGCTTGTGAAGTGCTTTTCAGCTATTAGGAACCTTTGGATTGACAGGTTTTACAGCACCAGATGAGTTTCCTTCAATCCTTAGCAAAAGAAGTTTTAAATACAAGTTTAAGGACTATTTTTTTTCTTCTGGAATAAACAGCAAAAGGGTGATTAGAACTTTGATTTTGGAAAGTTACAAATGCACTAAGGGTCCAGATGGATTTGAAATAAGATTTTGGAATTAATTATAAGAATCCTTCCCTTGGGAAAATGCTTTTGTTTTGAATTCTCTTTAAAAAAAAACATGATAGGATGAGACATTGAAGGTTGGACACTAGAGGGAACCAAAAGGAACTAAAGATTACAATTAAAGGAGAAGAGCACTTAAATTTGACTTACTAATACATAATGAAGCAAAATATTTTCACATTGGACATATTGAAGGATATTTTTGAACAATGGACCCAGAAGTTAATTTTAAGAGTATCTGCCTTTATAGACAGACTGTGCTTATAAGATGTCATGAAAGAGGAACCAGTTTTACTGGAGAAGATTGAGACTGACCTTAAAGTGGATTTAAAAATGACAGGCTACAAGAATGATATGGAAAGAGATGCTATGCTGGACATACAAAAGAAAGCAGCTAATGTCTTAATAATTAAATGTATTTAATTAAATAATTACATTATTTATTATATTTATTAAATTATTTAAAAATCAAAAGTATTTAAATTAAATTAAATACAAATAACAAATCAAGAGAGTGACCTGGATAATTTTCCTATATTCAATTTATGAAAGAGACTTGTTAAAACTTTGAAGAATTTTTGTAAGAAGAGACAAAGAAAAAGTGAAAAATCAAGTTCTAGGACATTGATCCCTTCAAGATCGTT
The DNA here is from genome assembly GCF_059951505.1 of Python bivittatus. Lineage (NCBI taxonomy): Eukaryota > Metazoa > Chordata > Lepidosauria > Squamata > Pythonidae > Python > Python bivittatus. Next base: position 5,122,098 of record NW_028277028.1, read on the forward strand.
AAAAGGAATGAATATAAAGTTGGTTTATTTGATCAAGGTTAAAATAGATATGTTGTTATTTCTGGTAATCCTTAATGGACCTGTGCTGATCAGGACTGAACGATGAGGCTTTAAGGATTTGTTATAGATAAGAGATGGGATATGGGAAGAAAATATCATTTGTTGTATTTTAAGAGAAGATGATAAGTCACTAAAATAGTTTATACTTGTGATGTGAAGGGGGAGGTCATTTCTTTATATATTTCTTTTCTTTTTCTTTACTATATTCTTATTTTTTTCTTCCTTTTCTATTTTTCTATTTTTTCTTCTCTGCACTTTCTATTTTTCTTTTTCTTTTCTTTTTTTTAGTTTGTATTAGTTTTTATCTTTTTAATTGTAATTTTTAATAAATTACTATTAAACAATACCCCCTAAGTAATAAAAGCAGTAGACAGTACAGCCATATAAAACTCCTTGTCAGTAAAAACAAAAAAAAGCTGTAACATATATTTGGGACAGAACCTGTAACAGACAGCTACAAGAGCCTAACTCTGCTTCTCAGTTTAAACTTAGATTTGGGGTAAGAGTTCAGCATTTTTTTTTCTTTCAGCCATATTATCAGCATTAGAAAGTTGGCAGTGCCAAACCTGCATTTTTGGGGGGTGGAGGGCTCAGGTAGCTTCACTAGCTATGAATCCCAGATGTGGCATTTCATTCAAAAGCTCTGCAAAAAAAAATTTCTTGAGTGTCAGAACACTCAAGTGGGATGCATACAACAAGTTGCAAGGCACTTTCTAGATTACAGAACCAGATTGCAGGGAATAGCATCAACACTGAAACATACTACCACAATTTAGTTAGCCATTCTTCCAAAAGAGTCAAAGGTTTTCCCCAATAAAAAGCAAATAGAATCCTTGTGGCTGTTAACATATACAATGCTAATTCAATGTATTTTGAAGGAATATATGGTTTAGTGAAATTTAATAAGAATATCTCAGGTTGTTATAGAATTTGCTCCATTCCATTAGGAATCATATTCCAGTACTGTTGGGGTTTACAACATTGCCACTACATATGTGCTCGGGCCTGGGGCCCTGGGTATGTGATGGAGTCTGTTTCCTGGTTGTGATGACTGTATGATATTTTTGTAATTTTCTTTTGACTGCTCTGTGTTTTGTTTTCTGTATGTGGTTTCTTTATTTTTAATATCACTAGTTGCTCAGAATCATGTATTTGAGATGGGTGGCTATATAAGTTTAATAAATAATAAATATGCCCATATAGCTCTAATAAATAATAAATGTCTGGGGGGAGGCAGGGAATCCAACCTGTTCTTTACATTTCCATTTTCTTCTTTTTCTTTTTTTAAAGAATTATTTTAGCAATTAAGACCAGAGCAATGATAATTCCCACTGTTGCATCTCTATATTTAAATTCTGCATCTATTGAATCATAGTCTTCAACTTGTTTGGATTCTGAATCATACTTCACTGGTAATTTATAAATTGTACCTAACAAATGTTTATTATTACATATTATAAGATCTTCAAATTCAGTCATTGTTCTCTCAGTGTTCTTGTTTCTATAGACCAAGATACGCCAAAACCAAGGTAGTTGTTTTTCACAGGGAAAAACAAAAGCTTATACATAATCCCCAAATCTATTAGTCTTTAGGAAACCTTTAAAAATGTGGCTTTTCACAGGTGTTGGGCCAAAGTAACAGATGAGCCCATCCTTTTGGAAATGGAGTATATGATTGGTAAGCCCTGTTGATAAGTTGGTTTATGGATTTGTTTTTTGTTGACACTACATTTTTATTTGTAATATTGTTGGGGAACGGTATTTGATGTATCCCATCCCAAGTCACAATTAAGCAAAAATTGGGCTGACAGACAAACTGTGTCTGTAGGAAGTGCATTTACTTTTCTACTGCTGTTTACTGGATATACTCAACTTCTAAATACATGCGATCCTATCATATACTGTATTAGCATGTATTTGGCAGCATCCTTTGTGAGCAGAATTGCCACCCTTCAGATGACCTCTTGACCTGTATAGACTATCATGTAATCATTTTATTTAAAGTGGCCCTTGCTGTTTCATTTAAGTTCACTCATTCCTAAACTATTCAATATAATATATTCCACTCTGATAATTTGAATTTTTTCTTGATTTATGCTTCCTACATTCCACACTCTGGTTATATATATCTTCATAAAACAAGGAACTCTTCTTTCAGGGTCCGGACTTCCTTATGCCTTTGGTCTGGCCATGTAATCACCTCCTGGTGGAGGAACTGACATAAAATCTCAGTGCTCTGGGTGGTCTGACTTGGAGATCAGTGAGTCATCTCAGAAGAAAGTGACAGCAGATCATTTCTGTATTATTGCCAAGGAAACTTCCAGGATGAGTCCATGAAGTCACAAGGAATTGAGCTCGACTTGGAGCACATTTCAGTTTCCCGCATGTTCCTTTCATAATCACTACCTCTCCCTACCTATTCTATAAATATATTTCTCTCCAGGCTTCCAACCAGGTACAGGAAAGAAGAGCAGAGCTCCACTCTTTTATTGAATGGGAAAAAGGAGGCATATTGGGGCAATTCCAATTGTCTACAACCCCAAATTTAGATGCAGCCATCCTCCTCTTCATCACTGAAAATAATTATTTCTTGATTATTTGTCAGTTCTTCTGTACTGGAAATCAGCCAAATCTGGACAACACAGTTTGCCAGAACAATGCAACGATGTCAGAGATGCAAGACAAGGGCAGTAATATGGAAAGCCATTTTTGTGATCAGTTTGTTTTTTACAGAGACGGTGCTTTAAACCAATGGTGGGATGGGAGAGATGGCCCAAGAGAGAGTTACTAGGCCAAAGTTAGCCAGCAAATTTCACCACTGAATAAGAATTCAGTCTCACAGACTGAATCTGCCACTTTAACCATTACATCAAAATTCACAAGAAATAAATGAAATTTGGCGTGATAGATCTAATTCAATTCAAGGTAGTTTATCCACATGCATACATAGAAACTTGGGTAAGGGAATGAAGCTGCATCCTGGAATCCAACCTCTGACAGAACATGAGACCAGAAGGAGAGAAGCTGGCAGACTAGAGGCGGCTGATTGGAAAAACATGTTACCAAGTCTACTGCCAGCTGTTCCTCAGTGGTTGCCTCTGAAGACTGACCAGAAAGAACCACCACTGGACAGGGCTGCTATGGGGCCAGCGCCAAACCATTTCTGCTCTCCTCGGAAGACCCAAAGCATCTCCTTCCCACTCAGTAGCGGCCCCATGAAGCCTCGCCTAGTTCGATTACAATGGAATTGCCTGGCAGGCGTCCAATACCGTTCCAGCGTGATCGTCTCTCTCACTCATGCACCCACCCGCGGTTATGTCCAGTAGACACATGCGCCGAGCTCCTCTTGGGCCTCCTGCTTTTCGCTCGCTCCTTCTCCAACCTGCCCAGCGTCTCGCCCACGCTACATGTTGGTGTCACCAGCGACCTGCCTGGTGTCCCAGTCATGGGCTCCAGTCTCTGCACTTCCGCCGCCCACAATTTCGGTGGAGGAGCGTCCCGAGTCCTCCGTAACCTCTGCTGTGGCAAATGCGACTCCGCCTCCGCTCCAGCGACACGGACGCGGCAGCTCCTCCTGCTTCTGCCACTCGTGCTGGTGGACCAAAAGGTGACCTTTCTAGGACACCTTTCCTCTGGAAAGCGCACCTGCCGTCTGTCCCTCTTCTGGGGCAGCGGCCAGGGAGCGCATCCCCGTACAGACACCCACCTGACGGCCAGAGCCTGAAATGCCACCTGCTCCCCTCGGTGGTGCCGAGGGTGCGTCCCCCTTTGGGACCTCTGCAGGAGCAGGGCCCAGGACCTCGAGGGCAGCGTGTCTCGGGCCGTGGAGCTCTCTGCAAGGTCGAAAGGAGTGTGTCCTGAGGCCGGCTTCACAGAGGACGCCTTCCCGGACTGGTGGCACGACGCGGGGAGCCCCTGCGAGCCCTACCTGGTCTGCCGCCGCCTCTTGCATGGCGACAAGGGCTTTTCGGCCTTTCCTGGACGGCACCAGCCGCGCAGGCCCAATGGGCGGCTTTGGTAGGGCGCAAGCAGCTCATTCGCGGGCATAGCTGGAGTTCGGCTCCTGTGGTGCCGGGAGGTGGTATGGGGGCCATGCCGGTCTGGAGGCACCTGCGGGCGGAGTGGCAGATTGCAAGGCCTTTGGCGCGCTTCGGCTCTGGGGACCCTTCTGCGCCTCCTCTGCTTTCTTCTGAAACAAACTTTTACTATTCAGTTGTGGCTTAGGCTTCCAATGGATTTTTTTTATGATAGTGTTAGAAGGTTGGGACATGTAGACATTTTTAGATATTTAGACATTTATCTTTACCTGCTTGTATAACATGAAGTAACAGCAGGCCCAGCAATATGCCAATATTCCCTTTCCTGTATGTATGGTTGACCTCACAGTGATTGGCCTCACTTTAGATTATCGAAAGGTTACATTCTTGAGAATGTGACCCTCAACACTTCTTAATATCTCAAGGATACGTTAATTGCTCTCATGGTTTGTCTCTTCCTGACTGGAAAACAATTCATGTAAGCAGATAAACTATCTTGACCTGATAGTCTTTTCCTGTTCAGATGACCCCTCACAAAGAAAGATAAGCGGTCCTGACCTCATTTCTTAGGGATGTAAATCAGGACAGCGCCTGGTGGACAATCAGAGTGATAAAGGATAGTTTACATATGGCTGTTAATACTCAAGGTGATAAAAATTAGTTTACATATAGAAAGGAACCTTAATCAGCACCAGAGAAAGGGGTCCTGCGTAAGGGGAGGAGTATGGATCAAGGTAACTGACTTTGATTGGATCAGAAAAGTCATGACATCTTAACGTGGATCTGAATGTAAGGAAAGGTATATAATGTGCTACATGGAGGGGGTCCAGCGCGGCCGCCCACCTAACTGCATGCTGTCATTGCTTCTGCTCTTGGGTGAAGAATAAACCTCCTAACTTCATGCAATTCGTCAGTGTCTTTACTCCTGGCTCAGAAACGGACCTGGTAAGATAAAACTTTCTTCCAACATTTGGCACTCCAGATGGGACTGGGCTAACCTAATGGGCTGGGTCCCGGGAGGATAACACGCCCTGCCAGCACCGGGCCATTTGCCCAGAGGGTTTGTGGTTTTCCTGCGGGATTGCCCTGTAGGTAGTAAGGGGAAGTTTGGTTTTGTGCCAACCGATTGCATGAACTTAGGACAACATCATAGTGGGTGAGTACCCAAAATTTTCTTTTTTCTTATAAGCCCAGCGTCTGTGTATAATTTGTTGTGCCCCAGTGTTCGGTTGTTAAGTGATATATGTGTGTAGCGAGTCTGTGAGTGAATGACCATAAGCTGAACCTGGGAATGTGTGTTTGATCCCTTTTATAAAACCCGACTGCAGACCAAGGCTGTGTGTCGAACTGGTTCAAGACGCCCCCGGGCCTCTGCTAGCTCTTGTTGGGTGATGACCAGAGCAACCCAGATAGCGGGACCAGGGCGATCCGCGTGCCCGGGCAGGTTGTGCTTGCATAAGTAGCTGAGGCTACAGTTGTGCTTAAACGAGTGGCTGATACTATAACTGGGCGATTACCGCTAGTGTGCTAGGAATTGCAAAATTGCTAGAAAATTGCAAAATTGATAAGTGATCAGGAGTTTTGAAGCGCGCAGACGGTCAGTACTCTAATAGGGAGTCTCTGGGTGTTTGGACACACCCCAAATCCAACGGGCACCAGTGCCACGTTTAGGGACACGAGAGGGTATGGGGAATACTAAGTCGACAGTACCCCCATCTTCCTCTTTGGGAAGATTGTTACAGGCTTGGGATAAGGGGATTTTGCCCATCCAGCCAGGAATGAGGAAAAGACGTGCACGTGAACTATGTATGGAATGGACTCAATATCTAGACACAAGTGGTAATGCAATTTGGCCTCCCATGAGTACATTCCACTGTGAGAAACTGAGGCTTCTTGAACTCCAATTAAAACGAAATTGTCCCGAGCAATTGTCTTATTGGCACTGTTGGAATGAACTAGCCGACTTATCCCCTATTGCCAGCGCTCCAGACTCTACTTGTTTGGAACAAGGGCAAGAAGGCACTTTGCCTTCCGGCAAAATAATGGCACCTCTGTTACTAAATCCAGTATCTCTACCTCCCACACCTGCTACAGATGGGCAACCAGCTACAGCTGGGAGGGTAGCATTTCTAAGATATCATACTCCTTTTTCACCAACGGACTTGGCAGTATGGCGCTCTGACACTCCTTCCTTCCGAAAAGATCCATTGGCTGTCATAAGACGCTTAGAGGCAGTCATTCGAAGTCACAACCCTTCATGGGCAGATATGATGGAGCTCCTTAATATGTTATTAACCAGGGATGAGGTCTTGAAATTATTTGAAAAATGTGAAGAAATTGGCCGTCGCCCTGTTCTACTGGTCCCCGGGGAAGCGGCACCCCCCCCCCAGGTCCCTTGGCCAATCCATGAGCCTACATGGGACTATAACAATGTTGATCAATGCAGCCAAAAATGGCCAATTTATTTATACCTGGATATGTCCCCTATGAGCATGACCCATGCATGGGAGACCTTCAGGAGGGATGAATATAATGGCTTCCTCTTAATTCAACATTCCTATGACTACAGTATGGTACATATTAGCATAGGTTTAGCCCTTCATCTCCAGTGTAAGCTTTGCAATACTAACACTTTACTTTCCCCCTCAGTGAATGTCACTGAGCAGTTGCACATAGTGCTCAGTGCTCAGAGTACTGTTCCAAGCCTTATTACCTGAGAGAAATAAGGCCTTATTACCTGAGAGAAAACCTTTTATATACAGTGGTACCTCAGGATACGAACTTAATCCGTTCCGTGACTCTGGGCGTATCCTAAGTTGGTCGTAACCCGACGCAAATTTCCCCATCGGTTAATCTGTTCTGCCCTCCGAATTTGGTCGCACCCCGAAGCAAATTTTCCCATAAGGTTCAATGTAATTAATCCGTTCTGGCGTCCGCAGACCACGCGTCAGGGGTGGGAAAATGGCCGGGCGCGGCGCAGCACGGCAGGAAAATGGCCGGGCGCGGTGCGGCAGGAAAACGGCCACGGACCACATGTCAGGGGCAGGAAAATGGCCGCGGACCACGTGTCAGGGGCAGGAAAATGGCCACGGACCACGTGTCAGGGCAGAAAAATGGCCGTACCCCGAGGCGGAGTTCGCACATCGAGGTAAATTTTTGCGGCCAGAGCTGGTCGTAACCCGAAAAGTTCGTTAGTAGAGGTGTTCATATCCCGAGGTACCACTGTATCTAACAAGTATTGCTCAGTGTTGCTCATTAGCTATTGTGAGATTTCTCCAGTTAAAAGGAGCCCACTTATCCCTGCAGCTTGCAGGATTTTTGTAGCCGGGGTTATTTTCCAGTTCTTTTACGATCTCCAAGTCCTTGACATCCCTGAATCCATTCAGTCTAAGTTCAGTCCCAAGATGCATTAAAAATGTACACTTCGATTGGATATGAGCTTGAAAATGCTAGAATGTCAGATCTGTGATGTTCAAATCCCAATGAAGAAAAATCTCTTGAAACCCGAGTCAAGTTCAAAAAGAAATTCATTTATTGCATCTTCAAAGCATTGCTGAAACTAAAAGAGCTTGATATTATCTTTTTAACCTTGGCTGAAATTAACTTTTTTTCCAAGGGAGTCTGGCCCCACTTAGAGACCAGTCAATCTGCTTTAAAAAAGGCAATTGGAAAACTTTACTCCTTAGGATTCCTGATAAAGAACCTTTGCCCATTAGACTCTGAACATGCCAGAAGTATCCTTAATTAGAAAATCTGGGACGCTGATTTTCAAATCAAAGTTTAATTCCCAGCCTCACAGCATATGGGGACTTTTCAAAGGGGTATATGTCAGCCTCTTACCTTCACCTATCACAGTCCTGAAATTTCACCAGGCCTTCACAATGGCCAGGCTGGAGGCATTGCCTTCTGCTATCCTCTTGAGGTGCTATAAAAATAGTTCCCTGCATCAGATATATGTCCTTGTGGCAATGGCTCAGTAGAGCCCTTGAGCCATAGAATCTTTGTTGCTCCCACTTCAAGGAATCCAAGATGACTTTCATCTATCCATCCTTTTCTGAAAGAGAGCATAACTTCTAATTGTTCCTTCTCCTGCCTGACCACTGTCTGGAGAGATCTTTCCAGGTTGCCCAATTCTGTTTCTTTTATGAGTCTCCTGCAGTCTGAAAATTTGTACTAATTGTCATGAGCCATGATTCAGTCTGACTCTGACTCTGATCACATTGCTTCGACTTAACCTGTAGAATGTCAGCCTCAGGAATCATCTGAGGCTGATCAGCCACAGGCATCTCCTGATCACCTGGAACAGACCTCTAAGCCCCAGATCCAGACATTCACAGAGATGAGCAGAGCAACATCAATCAATGAGACTCCTCACAAGACAAAGGGTGAGGCCTAAATAATTGCAGCCAATTGCCAGCAGAGAGATTTATGTAGCTTGCTTTGTCTTCTCTCTCTGTTGGAAGCAACCATTTGGACATCTAGCTCTTGTCTTCCTATGTATCCTCTTCTTGAATTCCTGACTTCTGGATTGCCTGACTATCCGATTTTGCTTTGTGACTTTTGGCAACATAACTAAGACTACTCTTTTGCTACTTGGACTGCAAATGGTACTTTTTAGGCAAATGTGCTTTGCTACGTTTTTGATTTACAACCTGTCTGCTGTTATTTGCTTCTGCTCCTTGCCAACTGTTATCTTTCTGCTACCTTGAAACAGAACACTATTGTCTTTTCTTTTTAGCCGTATTTTTCAGTTTTACCTGTTTTATTTGTATCTGAAGGGAATGGATACGGTGTAGGGGTTGAGGTGCTGGACTAGGAGCAAGGAAGTCCAGGTTTGCAGCAAATGCAGTACAAAATAAGCAGACACTGGGATTGAGTGGGACTAACCACAACCAGTTTTACTTGGATGCTTCTGCTGCCCATAATAAAGGGTTGGTTTGATTTGAGGTCCAGAGAAAAAATGTTCAACTCAATCCACACACTGGGCCAAGTTTTGTCCACTGAAATAAGCAGCCCAGGAAACAGGAGTCCATGCGTGGGGGATACCATGTCTGAGCGGCAAGATCATAATGTGCACTAGAAGGCAGGAAAGCAATCAAGTTTTATTTATTTGATTTCTATATTCTGTTTATTTGAATTTTTTTCAGCATGTCTTTGCTGTCATGCAGCAGTCACTGGGGTATGGTAGCTTTAATCTGCCAGGAAACCCAACCTAGCAGGGGTGGGTGGGAGGCAAACCTTCTGGTCATTATGCTATAATTGCTGAGGTATGCCTGCCCTGGAGGACAATTCTCTATCAACTGATTATTCGGACTAGTACTGAACCTTATTTTGGAGACAGGGGCCTCTGCGATTGGTCCTCATTGCCCCTCCTGAAAAGCTTTTTGTTCATGGGCTGCAGGACCGCACCTGTTCAGCCTTCCTTTCTCTGGGGAAGGAAGCCGACGAATCCTCTACCCTTCCTCGAAGGATATCGCTGGTCAGTTCCCCAGAGCAGCTGCCTCCGGCGGTGCAGACGGACCATCTCCGCAACCGTCTCGGAGCGGCGCAGGAAGAAGGCGGGGCCGATTCAAAGGCAGCCGTCGTGAGCACGCACCCAGGGACCTCGGTATGGCGGCGACGGGCGTCCCCGGTCGCCTGCTGCTGCTGCGGGGGAGACGGCGGGGAGGCTTCTTCCTCTTGCCGGCAGTGAGAAACGCCTCTAACAGCTGCAGCCGGAGCAGCTCCCCCAGCACCGGCGGCAGGTAGGAAAGGCGAGCGGGTCGGGTGGGGTTCAGGGAGCCTTACGCCGCCCCCCGATCTAGGCTGCAAATGAGCAATGCTTAGAGGCGCCTCTTGAGCGGGAGGGAAAGCAATGAGGAATGAAGGAACCGCAGGAGGGACTGGCGAGCTAACTCAGCCGCAGGCTTCTCTCCAGTCGGGAAGGTGTGATGGGAGGCTCAGCCCGGTGGGGGAACCTTCCGCCTGAGCGCCCCCGGAACGGAAACGCCGGGGTAGAAGCGCGGGGCGGATTTCGGCCCCTTTGACGCCCCGGGGCCCGCGCGCGGGTCTTCTGTGCGGAGCGCGCGCATCGTTGGAAAAGGCCCGAGAGAGAGAGACTTTTTGCATCAACCTCAAGGAGAGTCGTGGAGCGGAGCGTAAGCAGTGGGGACATTTCCGCCAGAGGTGTGGCTTTGTATTTTAAGGGCCATTTATTTGCTCGCTAGGCAGCTCGTTCAGCCACGCGAATCCCTAATCTATAGGTTTTGGGGCTAAACTGGAGCAGAAGAGGTGACGAAACGTAGCAGCGGGGACTTTTTAGTGGCGGCCCCTTGGCACCGCATTTTCCTTCTTCTGCCACCCGCGTAGGTACCACAGCTTGTCATCAGGAAGCTGTTTCACTAGTGGATAGTTAGATGTCCAGTTTCTTGTATGTTTGTGGTTTGTAACCAAACTCCTTAATTTATAAGTTGTATCTCTGTTTCATTGTTTGAAATTCATTGTGATATTGATATTATTTGGGGAATTTTCCTTTTCTGAGGAAGGGTGGATTATACATTAGCTAAACGACAATGGATCCAAATTATTTGATTTGGCTATGACTGCAGTTTTATAACTGAGCATCCCCAATAGATAGCACTCCTTATGGACATCACATGGTGCGTTAGAAATTTTTTAAAAGATCTATATTTGTCATGCTTCCCAGGTAGACCTGACAGGAAACATGACTAGTTGAGCTAATTCTACTTTATTGTAAAGCTACATTAACAGAATCTTGCAAGTCTGAAAGTACAAATCTCCTGCTGTCTCTTTTACAGCCTGGGAAGTTAGGGAGGGTCCCTTCTGAGCCTCTTTCTCTGCCCATTACTGCAGCTGTGGGCTGTTCCCTAGGCAGCATCTCTTTGCTGGGTCTTTCAAGGTTTTTCTCGCTTACCATTACAGTATTCTTCACTTGCGCTGTTCTGTGCTTAATGTTGAACTTTCTATGTGAGCACAATACATGTAATTCATATTTTTTCATTCATCAGATATTGAAAGAACACATAGAAAAACGTTTGTAAGGCCACCAAAGGTCTCTAGAACAGAGCAAAGTTAGTGGGTTGATCCCTTACTCATTCTCCTGGACCAGTAGTTAGCAAAAGGCAGGTAGAGCAACGCAATATTTTGCTCTTTGTAAGAGTGAGAGTTCTTAGTCTTATTTAAAGGCAGATACAAAATGTGAATTTGAAAAATTGAGACAGATGGGCAGGTATTATCTTCTGTCAGAACTGGAATAATCATTATAAGCATCATAACAGTATACTGTTCTTCCTCCAGGAGAGGAGGTAATCAGTTATTCTGCTATAATGGGAATAAAGATTTTCAAAGCCATCCTATAGTTCATCTCTCTCTCTCTCTCTCTCTGAGACAAAAGTCTGCTTTGCTGCTCATATCAGGTGGCAAACAAATCACACATGGATACTTCGGTTTGCGTGATATCTGACTCTGGGACTGTGCCGTATGGCACTTAAGGAAATATTTGCAGTCCATCCACAAGCTGGTTTATGATCGTGGCTTGTTTGGACACAGTATGTAATCCCAGGTTCAGATGTGACACCAGAGCTATCCTTGTCTAATTGATAACTGACCAAATGGGAAGAACAAAGACTGCATGGATCACAGCTTAATAAGCTAAGCTGCATGGATCAATATGTCCATCATGGCAATTCAGAATTCTGGTTTACCATTAATAAGTGGTTTGCTGGCGCTTCCTGTTTAACTGTTCCTGCTTGGCTCCTCTTCCCAGAAGAAGCAATTAAACAGGAGGTCTGGCTCATTTACCTCCTAATACGATAATATCTGAAGCCATGTCTCCCCTGCCCCCCATTTCACTTCCATGAGTAAACTGTTTGGGAGAAACAAGGCAGGGTTGTATGATTTGTCTAGCTTTTGCTGGCAGTAGGATCCAGGAGGGAGAAGGAGAATGTATAGTGTGCCCCAGGAGAATTATCTCCTTATGATGTCTAAAGATGGTCATTATGAGTAAATACAATTATTTTTTTCAGATATTCAGCAGTGTTAGAATGACATTAAGTTGTGACATTTATTTTTAAATAGCTTTGGGACAGCTATTTAATGAAACTGAGACATCTAGAATGCTGCATTTTATTTGGCATGTAACAATTTTACCAGAGAGCCATTGGAGATTATTCTAAATGTCTTTTGCTGTCTGTGCTTTTATTGTTATATGTAGTATATTTTAATCATGTTTGTATTACAGTGTTATAACTCTTTTTGAAGATGGTATGCCATAGAATAAGGAAGAAATACAGCAAGAAACTACTGTATATTCAGATATAATAAAACCCTGATAGGTCTTTCACCTAGACCTATGTTTATGCTAAAAATATAAATTTACACCTTGTAGGGATTAAAGCTGCTGAAATGAACAATTTAACTTTTCATACCCTTCTCTGATATATACAAGGTATGTATTTTATGAGAGGAAGGAAGTATGGGAACTCTGACACAGAAGATTGCTGTATATAATGTGGCTTGTATGTTTAATTTATATGCACATGCCCACACATACCTGAGTTAAAAAAGGGCCATTGAGATCTCTCCAGCATAATAGGTGTGCTAGACTGCAGTTGATATCATTCCTAACCACCAAGGCTGCTGATCTTGCTGACTGACAATTGTTATCCAGATTGGACAGCACCATTTTGAAAAGGATGGATAAAAATAAGACAGATAAGAGATCCAGGTTCAAGTTCACGCTCAGCCATGGAAACTCACTGGGTGACCTTAGGGCTGTCACTTTCTGAGCCCAGTCTATCTTACAAGGTTGTTGTAGGGAAGAGTGAGAGGAGGGAGCACTGTATTGTCAGTTCTTTGAGGTTGGTCTGGTTAGGAAAGAGACTCCAGAAGAACTACTGGAACCCTATTTTATTGGTATAAGCTATTCTGCTGATGTAGCCTGTATTAATAAAGTAAGGTTCCAGTAGTTTTTCTGGAATCCTTGTTTTTATGATCTTGCATGGATGTATAGATAGATAGATACACAGACAGACAGACTTGAATCCTGAATGGAGAGCAGGATATAAATCAAATTAACAAATAAAATTATGACTAATCTCTAATCATTAGAAATTGTTAATCTACCCAGAAAATGTCTGAATTTTATTTTGGCTGGAGATAGGCAATAATTTGCCAGAAATTAAAGGGATAGAAACATGTTTTCTTTTTGTCCTGGTGTTGTCTCTAATCCAGTGTTTCTCAGCCTTGGCAGCTTGAAGATGTGTGGAGTGCAACTCCCATAATTCCCCAGCCAGCTTGCTGTCCACACATCTTCAAGCTGCCACGGTTGAGGAACACTGCTCTAATCAGATGAGCCCTGCTGGATGAGGAAAACATTAGACTGAGGGATGTAACAGGGCTTAGGGCTAGAAATTTGAGAAATGAAAGGTGAGCCAGGTAGTTTTACATCTATGTATGGTTTTCTGTTTGTGAGTTGGGATTATACTTGTAAATTCTTCTGTATATTTAAACTCTTGGGATAGTGGCTTGCAAAAATGTTTGCTGAGCAATATGTTGACGTGAAAAAGAAATGCTTATGTATGCAGGCAGAAACCGCATTGGAGCTTCTTCTGTTTGTGAGCATTATGGTGGTAATAGAATTCCAAAAAGCAATTTCTGTCCAGTAGATACGTAACAACGGTACCTGGATCCCTATGATGTCTATACGTGTCAGTGTGCCCACCAATACTTCCTTGGCTTCTTCCAGGTTCTCTAATTTTTGAAAAAATGGAAAGCTAGTACTGTATACTACAATGTAAACCAGTAGCTTCAAGCATATTTTCCAGCAGTACACCTGGGGCTCATATGGATCCATTTGTAGAATGGTGAATTGGCTGTAGGGCAAAGCTTTGTTTAGGGGTGTATTTAACTGAAAAAAAAAAGTAAAAAATGAGCTGAGTTGGTGTAGTAAATAAAATATTGTCTTAGAACTAGAAGCAATTATCCTGAAGTCCACTCTCAGGATCTCTTTGCTTGCCAGCCTGGTTGGTTGGAGGAAGATTAGTCTAACTGGGCAAAGTAATAATTCTGTGTAGAATTTTAGGCATGTGACATTTAGCAGTACAATTTTTAAAATTTAAGAAAGTTTTAGTGTTTGAGGTTTATGATGAGTGATAGATCTCAGGCTGTCTGATGAAAAAAATTCCTAAGGATATATAATACTGGAAACACTGGAGGAGCTGTGACTAGGCATCTTCTGCATACTTTCCAAAATACACAAAACAAGACAATCAGGACCCTTCCGTTGTCTCAAGCATTGGTACTATCACAACTGGAATAAGGGACCAGTTGAAGTCCACATAGTCACCAGCACTCCCAGCTATGTAAGAGACACCACAGACTTTCTAAGAAGACTGAATTCCATGGGCAATCTTCCTAACAACCCCATTTTAGCCACCATGGATGCTGAGGCATTGTACACCAACATGCCCCACAAACATAGACTTCAGGCCATGAAGAACATAGTTGCTGATGCCAAAACAGCATGCCTCATCACCAGACTCTGTGGCTTTGTACTCATCCATAATTACTTCATCTTTGTCAATAACATGTACCTGCAAATCAATGGTTTTTCAATATGCTAACATCTTTATGGCTAACCTAGAACAACACTTTCTCAACTTTTATCCTTTTAACTCCTTTACTTGAGATTCATTTATGACATTTTTATCATCTTGATCCATGGAAATAAATCATCAAATTCCATCATGACCAACTTCCACCCTACTATCAACCTCAGCCTTGACCTATCGATAGAAAAAGTCCACTTCCTTGATGTCACAGTAAAACTACACAGTGGACACATAAGTACCATGTTATACAGGAAATCTACAGATTGCCATACATTCTTACATGCTCCCACCCAGAATATATCATGAAATTTATAATCTGTAAGACAGGCTCTACATTACAGTCACATTTGTTCTCACCCACTTGCCAATTAATGGAATTAAACCAGGCATTTAGGAGACTGAACTACCCACACAACAAAATTAATAGACAAATCATAGAGTAGTCTATTCCCAGAGAGGACCTATTAAAAGACAGACCACAAAAACAAAACAGAACACTACTAATTGTCACCTACATCTCTCAGCTCAAGCCACTCAAACACATTATTAATAAGCTACAGCCCATATTGGACATTGACACTGGACTTTCTCAAGCACTGAGTGTCAGGCCCATACTTTCATACAACCACCCAACCTGATGCAGATTTTCACAACATGACAGTGATGCTAACACAGAAACCAGGCCCTGGAACAAATGCAAATATCTACTTTGCCTACACTTCTACACCAATAGCACCATCACAGGCCTCAACAAGTACAAACATAGGATTAGAGGTACCTTTAAATGCTCTTCCTCTAATGTGACACATGCCATCATCCACCAGCAGTGCCCCTCTGGATTTTATGTAGCACGAAGAGAGAACACTGTGCAAAATAATTAATATACACAGGTTTAATATCAGGACTCAAAACAAGAACCAAGTTATATCAAAGCATTTCAACATCCCAGCACACTGTATTGCAGTTCTCAGAGTGATCATTTTGGGGAAAAAACAGTCCTTAACAGCACTGCTAGCGAGAGATTGCTGAACTCACATACAGCAAAAGATTTCAGATTGTTTCAAAAGATCTCAGCACACATAACTAATATATTACAATGGTTAATTGATAAGATACTTGTAACCTGTCTCAAAATAAGCTGTATCTGCATAGCTAACTTGCCTCCTGCTCCCTTCCCTTCCCACCCTCCCCTGCTCATGTCAGTTTAAATGGCACCTGAGTTTAGCCACTGATGAACTGAGCGGCAGTTCACAAAATCTTACACCTTTTAATAAAATGTATTAGTCAGAATAGGTGCTACCAACCCCTCCTAATTTTTGCTACCATAATGAAGGTAATGAATATGGCTTACCTCCTGCAGGCCTATTTTGAAATTGCTGTCATGACGTCATGCTAAGCTAGAATTGCTAATTCTAGCTTAGAACAAAAAACAAACAAATTGCTGATGCACCACTGTTTGACAGCTTGTTCTTGGCTCCTTTTGCCAGTCGGAGCAGCTAAACAAACATGAAAGCTCCTTCGGTAGTTTGCTTGGTGTGATAGCTTAACTCTGGTGTACTCGTTAGCCTGGTATCTAGGCAGAGCCATTACAGATTTCCAAGGCAGAATTTCTATTCATCAGATCACCCAGTTATGAAGATGAGTTATGGGACATGGCTGGGGAAAACCTGAGGCACTGCGCCTTTGCTTATTGGTTTCTCTTTTCTCTTCTAGGAGCATCAGAGAGAAGAGATTCCATCTTCGGAATTCAGGCTTCTCTGCTTCCCCCATGCCCCTTAAACTCATTTACTTTATGAATCAAAGGGATGCTGTTAAGTAATATGTTTAGATAATAAAAGGTATTCTTACCATTTATGTTTTTATTCATACTTAGTTTTTAGTTCAATAAACATAATACGGCAGCTTCTTATTTAAGTATTTAATTTGTTTAGACAAAATCTCTCCCTTGAAATAATTATCAATAGCATTTGTATTTCAGGTTTTAAAAGTTGCATTATAGAAATAGTCAAAAACTCTCTTGACATGTAATTTGTTTTGATTATATTAAGAGTGGCAAACCTAGTAGCGAATATTTACAGGTCAATGTTCATGTTCTGATTTTCATGGAAGAGTGTGTTTCTTCTATATTGCTTGTTTGTTTGTTTCAAATATATAGAGGATTACATCCAGAAATGTTCTTCCATCTGTGCATGAGGAGAGGAAGAGAAAACTTAGGTTGTATGAATAGATCTTCTGTAAGCAATTAATCTCTTCAGAATGTACCAACAGCTATAAAAAACTTATAAAACTAAAATTGATAATGCTGGCATAACTGAAACATACTGGGTTTTAATATGAGTAAATTAGCTGAATGTGTAACCTCATAAATCTATAAATATGTGCACTGTGTGAGCATTCTGAATAAGACTGCTATCCATCGTCCCCCTGTACAACATCACTTAAAAGAATTGGCTTCTGCAAGCATTTATGTTGCCTTCTCTCTGATAATCCAGGGCTAGGCTCCTGGTCACTGGATTCACAGGTGCAAATGTAAAGAGTTAACTCTTGCAGATATCATTTGAATTATATTCTGAGGATAAAATGGGGGGGGATCACTTACTCAGATTTTTTTTTTTAGAAAAGCTGCAAAACAAATGTGATTAATTATATTAAATAATAGCTAAGATAAACCACATCATCAAAAAGATGCTTAAAATGATAACAATAGCAAAACTAAAATTAAAAGAACTAGGGAATAACAGAACATTATGAAACAAAACCTGTACCCATAGGATATTTTAGTTTCAATGGTAATCTGTTGTCTGTAATTAGGGCTGGTATGCGTGGATATTGTAAGTAGCGTTCTCATGTCTAATTGGGAAGAAATATAATTTAGAATTTTGGTCTAAATCCTGATTAGGCTTTTTTTTTTTAACGCGATAGACATTTTAAAAAAGTAATTCAGTAGTCAGAGGGACGTCTGAGGTATTCCTTGCCTCTGAAGCCCATAATAAAATAAAGGCTGGTGGGTTTTGTCAGAATGACAACAGCAACATCATGACTGTGTGATGCAAGCTGCCCATTTCATATGTGTTTGATGTCACAAAGGATGTAAAAGGAGCAGAGCTTGTGGCATCATGATGGCACAGTACTGCTTTTGTCATTTGACCCGTCTCTGATAACGTCACAGAACTTTATTTAAAGTTATTTTTCATTATTTTCTTCTGGAGAAAATTGTTGATATTTGCCAGTTTCTCAGTTCTAGCCATAACAAAAATATAGTGGACTTTTAAAAATATTTGTAAAACATTTGCATTTAAAAGTATGTTATACTGTATATTATACTTTTTCAACTATTTAATTCTTTTTTCTCTAACTCTTCCAGTAGAAAGGAGACACTATCACTGATCTAGTTTTAAGTTAAAAATATCTAATGACTTCACAGTATTTTATGGTGCCAATATGCAAATGACAGAGATAGAAAATGAACCCTTTGAGGACGACCAAATCAGGAAACAGACTCTCCAAGAATGCTGGAACCCTATTGATATTGGCTATCATAACAGAATCTTGAAAGCCGACTGCATTTCCCTTCTCTCCCTCATACCCCAGGGAGTCAGTTTGAGTTTCTTTCTAATGTTTTCTTTGTTTCCTGAGCTTAAAACATGTTTTTTTGTAACTATCACCACATAATTTCTCCAAGTTCATCTCTGTGACATTTCAGCGGTGGGGTCTGTCATACAAAGGATGTATTATCTGAAATTTGGGTAATGATTCAAATGTTAAGAGACCTGAATTGCTTCTGTAGATAATCATGGCCACCAAGTGATTACTATGTCAGGATTTGAAACTGTAGTGTGAAACTGGTTTATAAAGCCACTTGAATTTATATTACACTTAAACTGCTGTAATGTTGAATAGGGGATTTCAGTATTCCCAATGGAAGGTACTTGAAGAGGGGTACATCTTTACAACTGAAATATAAACCAAGATTTAAAGGTCAAAGTACAGATAGTATGAACTGTAATTTGGAAGTCATGTCTGAAGCATCACTGGAGAGCCTCAGATACCATGTTAAACCATGATTTTAGGCACAGAGGTGAAAATTCAGGCAAGTGCTTATATCTTTCCTGCAGCGGAATTATTTATATCCTTTGGATATAAGATGTATTAAATATGTTTGAACCACATATACATAGCATTGCTGTAAAAATTATGCTGTACAGTGTTAAAAGGAGAGTGGTGCTGTTGTTTTTAATAATACTGTTGCCTAGAACTATATCATCCTCCTATCAAGTAGGTTAATATTATACTTAGGAAAATCATTGGCCACTATTATAACAATGATGGTCAAAAACTTCATAAGCATGAAAATTGTTGGCAACTTATTTTTGCAGGTAAGATGAGTCAAACTCAACCTCTGGTAATTGCAATCATGAACTTTTTTTGATAGTTATGGAAGTAGTTTGCCATTAATGGCTCTGGAATTCCCAGATGGTTCTCCATTCAAGTCCTAACCAAGGCCAACTCTGTTTACTTCTGAAGTAACCAAGATTGGCTAAGTGCTGACATCTGCTGAGGCTCCCAGGACATTGCATACAACACTAGTTAAGAAGTGGGCTGATAGAGGTCATAATGTGGCTCATTTCTTTTAGGTTTAGTATCTATCCATTATGGCTTAATATGTGAACCTGGGTATTATGGCTTGTTCAATAAATAATGGTTATCCTGACATTCATAATCATAATGAATTTTGTTCAGTTTTGATAGTAGTTCTCTAATCACTATGGTTTATTGAATAAACCATAGTTAATAAGCCATGATTTCAGCCTATGAGACTAACCAAGGATAAGCATTGGGGAACAGTCTTGTCCTTGCATTTGTAAGAAGGTTGCTTGGAATAACCCAAGAAAGAATTAGAGAAAATAAAGAGGACTGGTCAACAATAGTGCTGGGGATGTCTGCAACAGGCTGAGATTTTAATAATAATTAATGATTTATTAAATTTATATGCCACCCAACTCCCAGCAACTCTGGGTGGTTTAGAAATTGTTAAAAACATTAAAAATGTTTTAAAACAAATAAGAATACCAAAAACACAAAACAAAAAAACAAGATGGCGAAGAAACAAACCTGGATGGAACAAGGCAGAGAAAGAAATCTTCAGTTTTACCTGTATTAAGTTATTCTATTCTTTTACTTCTCTGCTTTGTATTTTTTCTAGGCACCAAAGAATTTTCTTCCCTCAGTTCCTCCTATACCAGATGGCTTTAATGAAAAGAGAAAACAGTCAAGACTTCAGATAAATTTCAGTCTGTTTACTTCAAACAAGCAAACAAGCAAGCAGTTACAAACAGAAAAGTAAAATCATACTCAACTTTATAGATAAACTTTCTCTTCCTAATAATTCTAATAGTTTTTGTCATAAGTTGTAGTTATTAGGGGAATGGCCAGTTCAACTGAGACCCAGATGGAACAGATATAAAAGCACATGAGAAAGTAGGACTTGGGTTAATGGAATACCCTCTAAAACTGATGCCAGGGTTCAGTTTTCAGTCCTGCACCTTCATCCCAGTTCTTCTCTGGTCTTGATTGGTTACTTTTCACAAGTCTCTGACATCCCCAGAATTTGATTGGTCTTTTTCCCAGGGCTTCTGGACTCTTCTTTGCAATCTGGATTTTTCTAGTCTCTTAGCCAGAGGTTTGTCTACAATCTTTTGCTCCCTTTGCAGGATGCTCCAATGACACTCAGCCTGTTAGTCTCAGAACATGTTCTTCACCCTTCTTGCTGCTGTTTTTTTTTTAAACTGCATCACAAGGTCTAATCAGCAAGCAAGGTTTGAACCAATGTTATAGCCTCTTCTTTAAGCACAGATACATACTGTATTTCACTTTTCTGCTATCTGTTTTCCCACAGTATTAAAATGACTGTCTTAATTAAAACACTACATTCTGCTTAATACTATCCCAGGAAACCTAGCCTCAACATATCAGCTCCACTACAATGGTAACAGAGTGCTGTCTCTAGCTCCCACACTCCATTTCCTTTCATTCCTCATGCCTTCATTTTGTGGATAATTTTAGGATATTATAATTGTTAGAAATGTAGGTTATCAAATGTTCTTATAAAAATTTCTTTCAAAGCATTTTTAGTGCTACTCCAACATTTTTAGCCATAAAGAAAAGGACAAGGAATTTTCATCTCACGCTGAGGGACGTTGCATTAATCTATAGTTTGCTAAACTAAGAGACAGGCCAGAATGAAGCCCTAGCTGAATCTGAAGGTTTAAGGGGCAATCTTCAGAAGATGGTAGGATCAGGTTAAAGGGATGGCAGAACCATTTGCCATTCCAGAAATCTTGTTCCAACATATCATTTAATATTCAATCTGTCTCTTCTCAAATATTATAGTCCTATGTTCACAGGAATCGCACAACAGCTAAATGTGCTTTAATAAAACAAGCTTTATATCTTTTAAAGTGTAACTAGTTGCTGTATGGTAATTTCCTTGGCTTAGGCGTAATGTATGGATTCTCTTTAAAATTTTCATTTTATCTCTTCTCTCTTACAGGAATGAAGCAACTGTTATCTCAGGGAGAAAGCTGGCTGCACAAGCCTGTGAGGAAATACAAAGAGATGTCAAATTGTGGCTTGCCCTTGGCAACAAGAGACCTCATCTCACTGTTGTTTTAGTAGGAGAAAACCCAGCCAGTCACACTTACGTAAGAAATAAAGTAAAAGCAGCAGCAGCCGTAGGTATGTTTTGTTTTTTTTAAATAGAGTTTGTACATTGCCAACCCAGGATGTTCATAATATGTACAGTATTTTACTTGTGTATGATTTTTTTTTTTTTTTGGAAGAGTGAGGCCTCAGTGGATGTGGCAGTGATTTAAAGCAGGAGAGCTGATACACCTATCCAGGGACAATATTTTCATAGTGTTTTGGTGGGGCAGGGTCCCTATGAAGCTTATTTTAGAGCTGAGATATCAGTCTGCATCTGTTTTTGACCTCAAAAAGGCATCCATTCAGGACCACAATGATGCCAGCATTTTGAAATGTGTGTCATGACATCACAGTTCAAGCTCCAACCTTTTGTATTCATATTGCAGTGTCACATGCAAGTTTGTAAGAAGCAGGGTACATTTTGTCACTTGCCCACCCTTGCTTCGTCTTCCTGCAGACACCTAGGGAAACCATCTCATTAATGTTCAGTATTTTGGGATTCAGAAGAGAGATTCAAGGATTCCAGATTGCCTACACATGTCCTAGATGATTAAATAGAATGTGAATTTGTTTTACCTGTTCTAGAGGGTTGAACAAAGATAAACAATAGTGCTATTAAATGTGGAACTACATAATTTGACTTCTGTAGCAAATCTTGCAAGAGACAAATGTAAACCATTGTTGCTAAGGGTATTTCTTTTGTGGATTGTTTTAGGCATTTGTAGTGAAATAATACTGAGGCCCAAGGAAATTTCTCAAGAAGAACTTTTAGATCTCACGGGCAAATTAAACAAGGATTCAAGAGTCAGTGGCATATTAGTCCAGTTACCTCTGCCAGGTAATGCCATCCTGTTGAATGTTGAGCCAAAAAGTGGAATGATTTATTTTTCTAATTCCCTTCTCTAAATATTTGTGATTTCTGTTACATTGCTTAGTCCTTTACAAGTCTAGCTGAAATCTGATTGCCAAATTGCCATATATTTTGCCAATAAGACATCACTGCAGATTGCAAGAGATCAGTCCTGTCCTTTCCAAAATGTTTCGAAAAACTAGTGGCTGCTCCAGAGAAAGCTCAGTTTTAAAGGGCCATGATTGAAGCTGTGGGAATCATAAGAAGAAAGTGTCCTCAAGTACCTTTTACTTAAGGCCATGTAGGGCTTTCCTGGCAATAACCAGCACTTTGCAGTTCTTTTGGAAAGAAACTGGTAGCCAATGTAATGCTTTCAGGAGAGAGATATTCTTAACTCTTCTAAAGTCCAACCTTCTTGCTGGGTTCTGGCCTGATTAACCTTTCTGGGTTAGACACAAAGATAGCACCACAAAGAGTGCATTGCAGGAGTTAAGCCCAGAGGTTATCAGTGCTGGCAGATCATCTTCTAGGAAGGGATGCTATTGAGACGTTCATGAAGCATTCAGTAAATTGCTGCAGTCTAGGAAAAAGAGTGTATGTGTATGTGCTGCTTTGGGGTTTGTACAACCACATTCAGAACTGGAAGTTCTACTATCTCCCAGAATTATGACCCCCTCACAAAAAAACTCTCCATTTTGCCTTTTCAGTTTCACTGTACTGAATCCTTCATTCCCAACTGCACATGGGCGTTTGGAGAGCTACACCATTGCCTGGGGGTGTTACAGAAAATTAATTTGGGTGTCATCAGTATATGGGTTACACCCAGCTTCAAAACTCCTGATACTCAGCAGTATCATGTAGATATTGAAAAGCACAGAATGGAGGCCTGCCTAATACTGTGTAATTATTTCTGTTTCAACATCTGAACTGCAACTGTTCCCAAGCAACAACACCTGAAACCTATCTAAGGCATAGAAATGGAATCACTGCAAAGCAGGGGCATATATTACCAAATTTCCCAGGTGATCCAGAAGGAAGTGATGGTCAGTGGTATCAAAGTTTCCTGAAGAACCAGTACCAATTCCCTTTGTTGATACGCAGATAAAAGACATCCATCAAGCCAGCCAAGAAAGTCTCAACTGCATTGCCCTCACTGAAGCTAATTTGAAATGTTTCAAGATACAGTAATCTACTCTGTTTAGGAATGTCTGTGGCTGAGAAATTTCTATTCCTGTCTTTGGAAGATCAGAGGTTGATCTCTAGCCATCTCCAGGGATTAAATGCAGGCTTCTTAAGAGATCTAATAACTGTCTCTTTTAAACATTTAAAAACTATATCCAGATAAAAATGCATTTTTATAGTCACAGAGTATTCCCCAGTTCTATTCTCTTATAGTTCATTTGTTTAGTCCCTCCCTCCACCCCCCAAAATTTATAGCTGGTCTAGATGCTACTGTTCAGATATTTATTGATATACAGTTATATACCACCCATTTCTATGAAACTCAAGGTAATTTGCAAAAACAAAGAGATGTTCCATATATTAGGAGGCATGTTCCAGAGCATGTGGGCAGCTGCAGAGAAGGCATATCATCCCAGACACACAATTTCCTTGATTTCACATAGGGTGGGGATACACAGTAATCCTTTCCTGCAAGAATACATGGGATGTGCCAGGTCTTCATAGGACAGTATGTATCTAGGAGTCAAACCATATTGCTTTCTTTTATACTTTGTGTTTTGTATTGATTACTTTTCCTGAGATTCAACTCACAGATTTTCTAGAATCCTCCTGAAGTAAAGGTTTATGTGATAGAAAAGTATAGTTTATATAACAAAAAAGCATTGACCATGTGAAGGCAGTGTAACATAACCTCAGGGAGGCCTAAGAACATACATCAAGTAGTCAACAAACATCAGTCCTTGCCTGACAATAGTCAAACATTCTTTGGAAGGATATGGGAAGCCTTGTAATAAGTACATGGAAGTGTTTCTAAGGAGTTTTGAAGCTTCACCACTGTTCTTCAAAGAACCATCATACTGATACTGCAAGGCTGGCAGATTTGTCCAACTCAGTTCCAGAGTTATGATTTTTAGTATCATAGTTAAAAGGAATGGGAATCATTAGATGCAGACCTAGTTATGTTATGGCTATTTCTCAGCCTGCCTTCTCCTAACTGATGGTTTTTAAATGTTTTGAACTATAAGTTCCTAATTCCAAGCATACCTGGAGAGAGCCATTTTAAATTGTTTGACAAGATACCATGTGATGCTCTTTGAAACCTGTTATAAGAAGGTACCTCTTTTGTCAGGAAAGAAGAAGACATTGGTCATCCATATAAGTTTACAGATTTTGTAGCTACCAAATACAAATCTGAGTAGCGTACAGTTTTTCTCCAGATCTTCACAAAATTTCATCTTCACCCATGCATTCTGTTTATCATTTTTTTCAGATAATGTTGGAGTACAGCATCCTTCAGCTCCACTGTTATGACCATTGGTCAGGATGCTAGGAATTACCCAACAAAATTTTAAGGGGCATTAGGTTCCTCAGCCCTGCTTCAAAGGCAGGAAAGACCAAAACAGCAGCTGATTCCAAAGTGCCCTTCAGTCTTATAGGAAGCACTCCTGGTCTTTGTAGAATGGTCTCATCATAAATGTGTACATTTGAATGATAATAATACAAAGGTGAGCTCTTGCAATCTAAGCAACATGTTCTAGGCATTAGCAAATTCCAAAAATGGAGAGAAAGATTTCGCCATGCTTGACATAATTGAGGATGTCAGTTTTAGTGTTCCAGAATAACAAGGATGGGAAATCAGTGTGAAATCATATATGCAATGATAAAACACATTTCTAAAAAAGAATTTTTTTTAGGTCACTTTTATTGGTCCTTGAAGCATAGAATTTCTTGGTAACAATTGACCTGTCAGAAATTTGAGTAACTCAAACTGAGTATTATGTTTTTAAGCTGAAGCACCCTAGAAATGGTTTCAAATCCACATGGCACATATCAGAGGAAATATCAAATCATGATCAAATCATTTTACTAGGATGGAAGATTTGTTTCAATAGCCAGCTTAGCCATATCACTATAGATATATTGCACCCCTCTCTACTCCCCTTTCTTGGAGAAGCTGGCAAAAAAACAGTTGTGGGAGGTGGATCAGAACACCACTTTCCCTAACCCACATTTCCCAATAGGTGAGGCCAGAGGGAGAATTGCTGGTTGTGTTTCTGTGGGGAGACATCTCAAGGGCTTTTAGTCAACAGTGCCCTGCCATTCCTGTATATTTCCTGAAAATCACATTTTTCAGAGAATAACACTAGGTTTCCTATGGTGAATGGATGTCTTGAAGCAGCATAAAATTGTTTGAGAGAGAGAGAGAGAGAGAGTAGAAGCAGAACAATTGCTAATCTTTGGATTCAGAAATTTTTGTGAAAAGTACTTTTCCTTTCCAATGGAGAGAGGAGGAATTTCTTACATGTTCTGTGGAGGCAGGACTCATTACAGGGGGAATTAGCTTCTCTTATTGGAACTGGATTTTCTTTCAGTTCTGCAGTTGTAGGGGAATGTTCTTCTGGGTGTTTTCTGTACCACCACTTCTTGTGTTGAATAAAGTAACATGCATATAATCCACCTGTCCCCACTGAGCTAAATTAAGATGTGACTAGTCAGTAGAATCTATGGATACTTTTTTATCTAAATCAGGAGTCCCATTATAGACACTTAACATATTGCATATGAAGTTACCTCCTTAAATATTTACATTTACCTTTAAAAACTGGCACGATACGCTAAACAAAATAAATAACAATTATTAAGCTAATTGTATTTTAAAATAAGAACTAAGTATAGAAAAAAAATCAAAAATTACTTTTTTTCCAGATCACATTGATGAAAGGACTGTGTGCAATAGTGTTGCTCCTGAAAAGGATGTGGACGGTTTCCATATTTTCAATATTGGGCGATTGTGCCTCGACCAGCCTTCCATTATA
Organism: Python bivittatus; assembly: GCF_059951505.1. NCBI lineage: Eukaryota > Metazoa > Chordata > Lepidosauria > Squamata > Pythonidae > Python > Python bivittatus. Next base: position 5,148,355 of record NW_028277028.1, read on the forward strand.
CCTGCCACTGCTGCCGCAGTTTGGGAAATAATAAAGAGAACTGGTAACTGAATCAAGTATTTTAAGGAGATGGAGGTTAAATACATTCTGGAAAGTTCTCTGAGAAAATGAAAGATGAGCTTAAACTATAAAATACTAGAGCATCGTATTTACAAATAGTTTCTGAACCGAAATAGGTTTCTTTTGCAATTTGATTAGCACTGCTGACACTAGCCCATCTAGACTGATGACAGCGGTGGTCTGCAAGCCATCAGCTACAGGCAGCCCTCAGAAACTATCTTTACTGCCTGCCGCTACTTGTGTACTTCCCCAGCAACCCAGTGCCCAGTGAGCAACAAGCTTCCCATTTTCATTGGGAAGAAAAGGATTCTCCATCTCCCAGTGAAGGAGAAACTCATTCGGGCAGAATCGGGTTCCCATCTTTTTCCCAGCAAGTATGCTTAAATTACGTATTTTCCCACAGCTGAAAAACAGTGATTTATTTTCTTATTTACCATTTTTGTAAATGTTGTATATTGCCTCAGTCCAAAGGATAAAAACAACATAATTAATTTATCCCACAGCAGTCCCGACAGATGCACACCCAAGACGTTCAGATCAATGTAAAGGCATGGCAGAAGACAGATGTTTGGGCAATTTTATAAGATGCCAAGCGGGAGGGGACAAGTAGACTTACAAGTAGACCTACAAGATTGCTGAGAATAGAAGCATGTGGCATTATGGAGGGAAAAAAGGGGCCAACAGTCAGTATAAAATAGTGAACTGAAATGCCTCTTCCTTTATTGAACTCTGATAACCATTTAACGTAACTTGCAGTAAGGGTGTATGTTTGTGACAATGAGATGTTTATGCACCTCCATTTAGGTATGTACCTGTGTAATTGGTACTGCTAATTGCTTTTACTGTTAAGAAAATTCTTCTAGCTTTGAATCAGAATCTTCTTTCTTATTTAAATCCATTATTTCATGTCTTGTAATCTGGAAGGAGACTGTAAAGTCCTCACCTCCTTCTGTGTGACATCTTTTCAAGAATGCTATAATATCCCTCCCATTTTCTCTTCTCAAAGCTAAGCATTCCCAATTCTTTCAGTCTGTTTTCATAAGATGCACAGTAGTTTCTAGTCCCCTCATTCTTGCTACTTTTTTCTGTACTGGATCCATCTCTGGGTTATTTTTAAAGCAGAGTACCCAGTACAGTACTTGAGGTAGAGTCTGACCAAGAGAAGAATAGAGAGGAACTGTTAGTTCCTATATTTCTGTTGGTGCAGCCTAAAATTGCACTTTCCTTTTGGCAGCCACATTATATGCCTGAGTTATAGTTAGTATGTAATTAACTACTATTCTAGCATTTTTGCATGTACTACACTAAGCCAAATGTTCCCCATCCGGGGTGTGTGTTTTACTTTTGTCTCCTAAATGAGAAACTTAATTTGTACACTGTCCAGAGTTGCCTGACTGAAGAGGTTTATAAATTCATAAATTAATATTCAGCCATTTTTCTAATCAAGATCATTCTAAATGTTATTTCTGACATCTCAGTTACAAATTCTCCCACCTCATTTTGTGTCATCTGCAAATTTGATAAGCATTCCCTCTACCTTTTCATCCATCCAAGCAATTAAGAAAAATGCTGAAGAACACAGGATACAAGATTGGTTATCTCTTGATAGGTGCAGTTATGGGTGTCTCTAGGGCTGCACATGTAACACCTCTGCTGCATGAGCTGCATTGGGTGCTGGTTTGCTTCAGGTCCAATTCAAAGTGTTGGTTATGATCTTCAGAGCCCTTCATGGCATGGGCCCAGGTTACCTGAGGAACCATCTTGTCCTGATTACATTGATCCATCCCACCTGGTCCAGCAGGACCCCATTGGCTAAAGAATTTTGACTGGCAGAGTCTAGGAGGAGAGCCTTTTCTGTCATCACCCCTACCCTGTGGAACATCTTGTCTCCTGAACTGAGATTGGCCCCCACTCTTCTGACCTTCTGGAAGAGCATCAAGACCTGGCTCTGCCAACTAGCATGGGGATCCAATCGGGGTTCACAGCACTGGGAGTGGTTGGTGGCTTAAGGATGCTCTCTCCATCTTTTAACTTCGTATATTTTTGTAAAGATTTTTATAGCTTCTTTTTTACTTGTAAGCTGCCTAGAGTCACTTATACAGTGATATGGGCAACATATAAATTTGATAAATAAATACATTCTTTCATGCTCTGATAACTTGGTACCTCTCTCTAGTTTGATGAGAATCACTGATGAGCACTCTTCAGTACAATTTTTGAACCAGCTATGTATCCATTTAATTACCATGCAATCCAATTCATAGTTAACTATATTGCTATTCAGAATTTCATGGGATATTTTCTCAAGTGTTTTACTGAAATCAAGGAATATTATATCTACAGCATTCCTGTGGTCCACTAAGGAAACTAGGGGAAAATCTGTCTTGATTCTGGTGACCATATAAGCATGCTGTTTATTGATTCATTTAAAGCCTGAGACCAATTTTTAAAAGCCTAACAATACAATAGTATATCAAATATAAAACAACAGTATTGTACAGGAAACACAATGCAGCCTGTTACAATTAGTGTGAAGGAAATACCATGCAACAGAATTTATAACACCAATTGTTAGAAATCTTAATTGTACTTCTGAGCAGGAGGTCATTGCTTTCCTCCTATGAGACCAGACTTCAGGTGTTTCCAAACACGAGAATCATGTTTTCTTGGCAATAATAGGAAAGTAGCTTGCCTCTTCCAGAATGTTTGGTATTTTCCAGTCTAGTTATAGCTCTGAGGTTTCCTGATAGTCTCCCATCTGACCATGCTTAGCTTTTTCAAGATCAGCCATGGTTGGCTAAGTGCTGCCACCTGCTGTGGTTTCTTCAACAAAAGTGAGCAAGGTTAGTCCAGCGAAACATGTTTCTGACAGTCCTCACTGACTTCTGGCAATTACTGCATTGTTTTCAAGGTGCTTACAGATTGATCTCTTTATGATTTGCTCTTGAATTTTCTCAGGTCTCAGTGTCAGACTAAATGGATTGTAGTGGGTTTTTTGTTTGTTTTTAATTACAGGGTCAATATTTGCTGTTCTTCAGTCATCTGGCATTTACCATTCTCTACTTCTTCTCTGTGATAATATATAAAGGTTAAACCAATAAATCATCAGCAAGTATCTACAGTAGTCTAGGATACAGTTCATTTGATCTTGGAGATTTAAATTCATTCAGAATTGTTAGATATTCCCTGATCATGCTTCGAAATCTAAATTTTGGAAATCTAAAACTTCAATCTTGCTCTTTTATTCTGCTCTTCTGAATTGCCTGATGGAACACACAACTCTCTTAATAGAAAAGTTTGAGGCAATATAAGTTAAATAGCTCTTATCTTTCTTATGTGTTGCTGTTTTCATTGGGCAGCTGATACATTGGTTCTTTTTTCTTTTCTTTTTAACTGATCTAAAGATGTCCTTCTTGCTCTTCTTAGTCTCAGTTTGCAAATTCATTCAGAGTTCTGAAACTACCATTCCACGGTACCTGTTTATACTTGGGTGATCGAACTTTCTAACTCTTACGCATGTCCTTTTTTGTTTTAAGATGTCACAAAACGTATTGTATCATCACACTGGCTTCTGCTCTCCTTTCTTTTTTCTCGTGTGCTGAATAGCATGAGCAAACTGTACTGTTTGTTCTCCTTGTTCAAATGCCCAGTGAATTTGGTCCTTGGAACCTGGTTATTTATTTATTGATGTATTCAATTTATTTTGCCACCCATCTCACCTAAGTGACTCTGGGCAGCTTACATAATTAAAAACAACAATTAGAAATAAAACAAAATAAAACCCATTAAAACCAATTAAAAGAGTTAATTAAAACAAGAACATTAATTTTCAAAAGAGTACAATAAACTACTAACGATGCAGCTAACCAGCAGGCTTGATACCACCACTGGACCTCCGGGCATGATGACAGAACTACAGTGGGGCAAAAAAGTATTTAGTCAGCCACCAATTGTGCAAGTTCTCCCACTTAAAAAGATGAGAGAGGCCTGTAATTTTCATCATAGGTATACCTCAACTATGAGAGACAAAATGGGGGGGGGAAAAATCCAGAAAATCACATTGTCTGATTTTTAAAGAATTTATTTGCAAATCATGGTGGAAAATAAGTATTTGGTCAATATCAAAAGTTCATCTCAATACTTTGTTATATATCCTTTGTTGGCAATGACAGAGGTCAAACGTTTTCTGTAAGTCTTCACAAGGTTTTCACACACTGTTGCTGGTATTTTGGCCCATTCCTCCATGCAGATCTCCTCTAGAGCAGTGATGTTTTGGGGCTGTCGCTGGGCAACACGGACTTTCAACTCCCTCCAAAGGTTTTCCATGGGGTTGAGATCTGGAGACTGGCTAGGCCACTCCAGGACCTTGAAATGCTTCTTACGAAGCCACTCCTTCGTTGCCCGGGCGGTGTGTTTGGGAACATTGTCATGCTGAAAGACCCAGCCACGTTTCCTCTTCAATGCCCTTGCTGATGGAAGGAGGTGTTCACTCAAAATCTCACGATACATGGCCCCATTCATTCTTTCCTTTATACGGATCAGTCCTCCTGGTCCCTTTGCAGAAAAACAGCCCCAAAGCATGATGTTTCCACCTCCATGCTTCACAGTAGGTATGGTGTTCTTTGGATGCAACTCAGCATTCTCTCTCCTCCAAACACGACGAGTTGAGTTTAGACCAAAACATTCTACTTTGGTTTCATCTGACCATATGACATTCTCCCAGTCCTCTTCTGGATCATCCAAATGCTCTCTAGCAAACTTCAGACAGGCCCGGACATGTACTGGCTTAAGCAGGGGGACACCTCTGGCACTGTAAGATTTGAGTCCCTGGCGGCGTAGTGTGTTACTGATGGTAGCCTCTGTTACTTTGGTCCCAGCTCTCTGCAGGTCATTCACTAGGTCCCCCCCATGTGGTTCTGGGATTTTTGCTCACCGTTCTTGTGATCATTTTGACCCCACGGGGTGAGATCTTGCGTGGAGACCCAGATCAAGGGAGATTATTAGTGGTCTTGTATGTCTTCCATTTTCTAATTATTGCTCCCACAGTTGATTTCTTCACACCAAGCTGCTTGCCTATTGCAGATTCAGTCTTCCCAGCCTGGTGCAGGTCTACAATTTTGTTTCTGGTGTCCTTCAACAGCTCTTTGGTCTTGGCCATAGTGGAGTTTGGAGTGTGACTGTTTGAGGTTGTGGACAGGTGTCTTTTATACTGATAACAAGGTCAAACAGGTGCCATTACTACAGGTAACGAGTGGAGGACAGAGGAGCCTCTTAAAGAAGTAGTTACAGGTCTGTGAGAGCCAGACATCTTGCTTGTTTGTAGGTGACCAAATACTTATTTTCCACCATGATTTGCAAATAAATTCTTTAAAAATCAGACAATGTGATTTTCTGGATTTTTTCCCCATTTTGTCTCTCATAGTTGAAGTATACCTATGATGAAAATTACAGGCCTCTCTCATCTTTTTAAGTGGGAGAACTTGCACAATTGGTGGCTGACTAAATACTTTTTTGCCCCACTGTATATCTTAAGAGTCTTCTGGAAGGCCAGCAAGGTTGATGCTAATCTAACCTTGGGGGGAATGATGTTCCAAAGGGTGGGTGCAACAGCAGAAAAGTGTCTCTTCCTGAGTCCTCTCAGATGACATTCCTTAATGGACAGGACCCTTAACATGCCTCTCCTGCCAGATCTGATGGGACAGGTAGATGTAACCAGGAAGAGGTGGTCCCTCAAATAACCTGGCCCTATTGGTTGCTTTATATTTCTCCAACAGTCTGCTTATTCGGCAGGAAATTGTTCCCATGGTTGAAGAAGTTGCCCACACTTCATCTAGGCTGCCTTATAATGTAACTTTGAGAACATTGCACTGAAAAAAAGAAGCAATAAGTAATTTTAAAAGTATTACCATATATACATGTGGATAAGCCCATCCACAGATAAGCTGAACCCAATTTTGGGGGTGTATTTTGGCACCTAAAATTCTCAGCTAATCCACAAGTATATACACTAGTTCTATTTCTACCCTAATACTCTTTAACATTCTGAGGTATAAGCAAAGTGTTGATTATATACAGTACTTCCAGTATAAAACTTTAGAGTAGTAGGTCTAGACATCACCTTTGAACACTTGTGATCTTCCTACCACTTTCCCCATCACTCTGTGATCTAGAAAAAAACATTGCAGAAGAAGATGGAGGAAGCTACACAGACTTTAAAAAAAACGGGGCCAGGAGTTATAAGTCTGTGTGTGTGTGCGTGTGTGTGTGCGTGCACGCGTACACATACACACTCCCACAGTATTTTACTGGATCATAGTTCATCAGGAATGAGGATAGCAAGGGAAGATCTCACCCATGCTGCTGTGTTTGTGGGTTGAGAATTGGCTCCAGATAGAGATTTATGACATAATGTTGGGCCACTTGCTTTTGGTACAGGGCTCAAATTTCTCTTGCATAGACATGCTTTCTGTCTTTGTGATTTCTGAGTTCCAGAAATAACAGTGGAATGGCAGTCAAGTTATATAAATGCTCTCTTAAAAGTGACTGAAGGCTGAGCAGCAAGTGTAGAGTAAGCTTTCTTGAATTATCCTGGGCATAGTAGCACAACTGGTTCTCCTTACTCCTAAGGCTCTTGTATGGCTTCCATCTTCTCCGAAGTGATCACATTTTGTTTTTTTATATAAAGTAAACTTAAAAATACAGTGGAACTTTGGTTTACGAACTTAATTCGTTCCGTGACTCTGGTTGCAACCCGAATTGGTCGCAACCCAAAGGAAATTTCCCCATAAGGTTCAATGTAATTACCATTAATCCATTCTGGCGTGGAGGACAGGGAGGCGGCTATTGCTTGGAGGGAGAGTCCCCCTCCCTACGACCACGTGTCAGGGGCGGAAAATGGCCACGGACCATGTGTCAGTGGCGGAAAAATGGCCGCGGACCACGTGTCAGGGGCGGGAAAATGGCCGCGGACTACGTGTCAGGGGTGGAAAAATGGCCGCAGACCACGTGTCAGGGGCGGAAAAATGGCCGCGTATCCTGTTCGTACCCTGAGGCGGAGTTCGCAAACCGAAGCAAAATTTTGCAGCCGGAGCTGGTCGTAACCTGAAAAGTTCATTAACAGAAGCGTTCATAACCCGAGGTTCCACTGTACTAGTTTTAAGAATCAATAAAATAGAATTACAGTTGGATAAATTAGCTGTCATTTAAAGTCTAGCTTGAATACAATATGTGATTTTTTTTCAGAATGTAATTTTATTTGTAAACTGTTGTCTTCAAAAACTCATACCATGCTTTTTGTAGTAATAATAGTCATGCATTATTTAAAGTAAGTGAATAATTATTCACTTATTCATCTAAAAACAGGAAACAGTAAAAACTTAAATTTACCACTCTATCATAATTCCATGGTAAAAAAAAATTCATAATATGAAATCACATCTTTTCACAATGGCAAAATGAAAGATTTAATTTCATGTGCTTCAATATGATTTTAGTTATGTTTATTTTTCTGTAAGGAATACAAACATTTGGAAGAAATGTTGTTGTAGCTGGAAGATCGAAAAATGTTGGAATGCCTATTTCAATGCTTTTACATACTGATGGAGAACATGAAAGGCCTGGAGGTACAGTGAAGAACATTTTGCTTATTTTGTTGGAAACTTCAACAGGGAGAAAAGGGAAAGAGCTGAAGAAGACTTCATTCTTTATTGCCTGTGTGGTGAAACCAAGTTTATTTAGTCAGAAATAAGAGTTTATTTGGGGATAAGTTTATTTTGTGGATAAATAAATATCCTGCTGCCACTATTGCTGAATGATAAGCTTGCACTGATGTTATCCTCTTACTTTTTACCTCTTTTCCTGAATTTTTAAGATTGGAGGGGGGGAATTCTATTCTGTTTTGCACTTATTCAAAAGATCAGTTGTACATTAAAAAAAACCACAACTTTCTATTATTATTGCATGAACAAATAACATGGGATAACAGTTATGTTTGTTTAGAAATACAGAACTCCATCCTTATGCACAGATGATAATTCAGTTTTTCACAAAGACCACCAATGTCTTGTCTTTTCTCTGTACTGATTGTCCCCTTTTACTTTAGTCATTTTTTTGCTGTCATCTACTCCTCTGCTCTCTTTTTATACCACTCTCCAACTTTTTCCAGCTTTCTGCCCTGCCTTCCTAATAAGGAAGACTCCCATTAACCTGCTATTTAGTACAGTATAAGTAATCTATAATTTCTTCAGACACTCCTTCTCCTTCAAGTTTACCACTGTTATTCTTGCAGAATACAGTTTGAGCAGAAGTCTTTCTTTGCCTTAAAATGTAAACAAAATCTATATTTTCTGTGTTAAGAAAGCTAGGTCTTTCTACTATAGGCTGTAAAGATCTGGACAACCAAAAGGTGGCAGCAAAGAGATACAAAGTACTATAGCTCTGCTGCCACCTAGTGACATCCAAGTTTTTACAGCCCGGATCTGGTTGTCTTTTGTAGAGCATTTCACATTTTTCTTTCCGGGTATACAGGCTATTACAGACTTGACTTTCATACCTTACATGTATTATATCCAAGGGTGTGAAGGAAAAATCTTAGGGTGAGAGGCCAACTCATGTAGGCCAAGCTGAACTCCATTTCCTGATTTCTGTTTCTTGTTGACCAATAGCACCTCTGGAATTTGTTTAAAAAATAATCTTGTTCCCTTTTATTCAGCATATTGTCAACCTTAGACAATGTTTAGCAATACTGATTGCTACCTTAGAATGAGATGGCAAGCATCAATAAAGTTGGATGATTTTTTTATTATTTTAAAATGGATCCCCTGCCTTTGAATGGGGTGTTGTGGGCTATATTCCCAAAGCAGTCAAAACAAAAAAGGAGGCACAGCCAGAACAAAGGTTATATTTAATTTAATTGTCCTTTAAATGAATTAATGCCTTTGACTGCAAGGATAACGCGGAATGAAATATCTGTTGACGTTGATGTTCTACAAATGTTTAGTAATTTTCTTCTTCTATTTTAAAGCAATTTGGGGAGGGGTTTTGGAAGGGCACATATATCCCTGGGATCACTGGTGTTATGCACTTTTACTTAATTGGGTCCTGAAAATAAATATTTATAGCACAGAGCCTGGTGACATCTAATGAGTTACAAATGAAAGAAAGTGCTATAGTGCAAATCATTTATCTACATCAGGGTGGTAATTTTAATTATACTTTTAATTTAGCAACAATTTTTACTATTGTATGTGTGACAGGTGATGCTACCGTGACAATAACTCATAGATACACGCCAAAAGATCAGCTGATGATCCATACACAGCTTGCAGACATTGTAATAGTCGCTGCAGGTGAGGAGCACTGCCAGTCTTTAAATTCAGACAATAGATTTGAACATCAGTATTATGTTGTTTCTGTAATTCACAAATTTAACATGTTTTTGCTAAAGCAAAATGTGCTAAGATAATATGAAAATCAATATAGATATTAAGGAAATAGTAGTACGCAATTACAATTCATGCAAATTACATTACCTAAAATGGCCGTGGAGCATTCACCAAAACTACAACCTCCATTTACTATTCTTTATTTTTTCTTGGTTTGCTTTTTTTATTGGCAATTTGGCAGAACTCTTTTAAAAATAAAAGTGCCCTATTAACTACATCAGAAATAGACATGGTTTTGTGCCCCCCAAAGCCCCACATGTGTGCACACATATACATACCCTCATCTCTCAAGGTGGGGGTGTCTTGCATGAACAAAGATGCTATTCCCAGACTAGATGATAAAAACCCAGTCACAGTTATATCTACCTTTACATCTCCTAAACCCAAACACACAACTTTGCATACAGCCACACAATTTAGCCATGCACCCAAATCTATTACTTAATGAGACACATCATAATGTTGGTTGCATGAGGATGAGTAATGGGTACCTCTCACATGAACTCTTAGGTTAAATTCCAGCCTGATTTTTTTGCTTTCATATAAAGTGATAGTCTTAAAACAACAATTGAGAAAACTATCATCTCTCAAGGTGGGGGTGTCTTGCATGAACAAAGATGCTATTCCCAGACTAGACGATAAAAACCCAATCACAGTTGTTAACTGACCAGAATTTTTGTTTGCTTGTTCATTTTTGTAAATCACTGCATTTTATTATACAATGATTTAGGTTATTCTGTTCAGAGATTTTGTTTGAATTTCTTGTGAGGAAAAAGAAGCATATTTCAAAATGAGTACGTTAGTAGTTCATAGTAGGCCAGACACACCAACCTATCCTTAGATTTACAGTTGACTTAATTACCTAATTACATCTGAGAATTTACAGAATTTTTGGCATGCAAATATAATGATAGGTCTGTTTAATGCTGCAAATGCCAAAGTCTACTGAGTATTATTATTCCCCCCTCCCCCTTTCTCCTTGTTCCTGATTTCTCCTTCACAGACCTCTGATTCTCCTACCTAAATTGCCATAAAAGTAGTGACTAGGGGGTCTGGCTTTCTTCTCAGTTCTTTTGTTCTTCTGTTGCTTTCTTCTTTTCTTCTTTTCATTTGAGGAATGGAAGTTAGGTTTGCCTCCTTCTTCCCTGAAAACACTCCCACTCAGCATTCCAGCATTCTGGTTATTATCCCTCTCTGTTCTCCCTTACATGTCATTCAACTTCAGCTTTGGAAGGCTTCTTCATACATTCTTAGCCTTAACCACGAATTGTATTATGTTTTATCAGTCTCTTCTGATTCATGAAGGATACGAGTCTTTCCCAGTTCCTCGTCCTCCAATAATGTTGGATTAGAACTTCCAGAGTTCTCTCCCACATTATTATTTTTATTTATTTTTTTATTTGTAGCATTCAGGTCTCATTTTGCTTTCTGGAGCTCCAAATAACTTGTATAGTACCTCCCTCCCCCTCCCAAATTTATCTTCAGAACAATCCTGTGAAGAAAATTTAAATGAGAGCTGGTCATTTTCTTATTAATAAATACCCAGTAGCTTCATTGCTGAGTGGGGATTTTAATCTTAGGGCAGATCTGCACTTTCTCCTTACCCTATCACCAGTATGGGCCAGCCTCCAGTTCTTGAGTACAGAAACTGATAAGGTCATCCTCCACCCACTCCCAGCCCATCACAAATGCACCCCCACCTGCTGTTTTCCAAGCAGTTCTGTAGTGATTCCTTTCAGTCTAGTGACAGCTCTGATTGGCTACAGCACCTAGTATACCAACTCCCCTCCAGCAGCTGGCTGCTGCCCAGTACAGCTGTTTTTGTCCTGGACCGCCAGACTTCTATGTGCTCTGGTGGTTGACAGCTGCCATTTTTTAACAAAATTATGGTCCATTAAGCCAATGAACTTTCCTCATCCTGTGTTTTCCTATCTCTTCTAGAAGCTCATAACTTCATTCAACCCTTACATCTTCCAGTGGGCACCCTTTTGATTTCTTTCCAGGCTGGGTGAAGCATGCTCCCCTTGCTTTCCCACTCCTTGCACACAGTACTGCAAAACTTCCCTTTCTTTTATTTTTTCTAAAAAATTTAGTTGCAATGTAGGCACATAGAATTGAAATTTCAATAAATGCCACTTTGTTTCTATGAAGCTGAACAATCAGTTTTCCTTGCTGCAAAGTTTCCTTGGATCTATGATAGAACATACAAATGAATGAACAACCTGTTCCCTTTGCTTTAATTGTTCCAGCATCAAAGCAACAATGGAATAATAAAAGTGGTAGAAAAGAAAAAAAAAAAGAAAGGGGTTTCATTAGTGTCAAAGCACTGAATATGGGAAAGAGTTGTGAAGGCATGGGTGTATGAAAACATCTGGGAAAGCAAAGTAAAAGAATGAGGAACAGTGAGGAAAGAAAAAAATGCCTTAAAAAGCCAGGCACCAGGATATCCATCCACACTGAGGCCAGCCATAGAGATTTGCCTTCCCTGCATGGATGGGAAGGGCTCAAAGGAGGGGAACAACCAATCAGAACCTCAGTCCAGATTGAGCACCAACTTGGCCCTGTTGCCAAACCATTGCAATCCAGAGTGGAATTTTTAAAGTCAGCTTCAGGATCAGCCAGGTGCAACATGGGAGAAATGGCTATGTGAAATTGCCCTTAATCTAATCAGTCCTAGGTGAGCACTGTTCATTACTCCCAAATTGTTTAGTGTGCAGTGACCCAAGGATGGTTCATTATATCCCATATAATGATATACAATACATATGCATATGTACAATCTCCCAACCTAGGTCTATCTAATCAGATGCAGTATTTTCAAAGTACTTTTCAATAAGGCATTTGAACAGTGTTCTTAATGTATGATAAATGGACAGGGTGCCTCTATCTTTTTCTCTGTTCAGATGAATACAGCTACAAATTATTCAGTGAATCATTCCCTACACTTAACCAGCATAACCTTTTCCTCATTCAGATTCAGTTTCAGCTAGTTTCATTTAATCAATTGATCTTTCATGTTCAATACCCAGTGGCCTTATTTAGTGTGAGGGATTGATAGTGTGACATTTTGTAGATTATAGATACTTGGAGTATGCAGCATTTTTCTGTTTTTTTATAACTCTATGTTGAAAATTTTTTTAAAAATGCGATTGTAAAACAAAAGATTTATGGAAGTAGCTTCTGCAGGTGTTGGACTGTTTTTTGTTCAGGAAGTTATTTTGATGAAGATCTAATGTAAAGCCCAGATGAATTCATAGAAGTAGTTTGATAGTTCTTTCTTTCAATTCTTATATCTGTCCTTCGAAATTTGGTACTGTCCAGACATTTTAAAACTATGATTCCTAAAATTCCTAGGTTATAAGGTGTGAGGTTGGGAAAAACTGTCTTATAGCATCAACACTAATGAATAATTTTAAAAAATGGGTTTCTACCATGAGAAGCCTCCAGAGTCTAATTGCTTAAGGGGCCATCTGCCCATCCTATTCAGTCTGACAGTATTAGCATGCTCCAGTGATAAAACAATGTCTTTTAATGGGACCCTGGAAGCACGCCTTCTCTGTCACTGCTCCTCCATTCTGGAAGAGCATACCCTCTAAGATTTGTCTAGCCACCATCCTGATTTAATTCAAAAAAGCTCCTAAAACATATTTTTTCTCACAGGTTTTGGGTTATCTTAGATGGTGGGATCCTCAAGAGTACTCTTGCTGTTGTGTTGGTATGCCAAACCTTCTGTGTCACTTCAAACCTTCTGTATCACTTCATCTTTTGATAGTTATTGTCCACCATTCAGAGTCACTGAATTGGATGGCCTTACAAATGTAATAAATAAAATTCCCCATAAGTATTCAGGATTGAAATACTTTCTGTATTTCAAACTATTGAAAATATTTTGTGTATTGGCTAATGTATTTCTCAGCTTGCTAGAGCTGAGCTTGCAGAATGCTTTTGTTGAATTATTATTATTATTATTATTATTATTGAAAAATAATTACTTCATATGGTTTCTATGACTTGTCTTGCTTCATTCATGCATACTGCAATTAAAAGTGTCAGTCATAAATATATCGTATATATATATATATATATATATATATATATATATATATATAAAATTCTTAGAAAATTAAGTACTTCCTGGAGAAGCACTTTTCTCTGGGTCCATAAACCTAATTGCATTGGTGGTTTCAGGTATTCCAAAGTTAATTACTTCTGATATGATTAAAAGAGGAGCAGCAGTGATTGATGTTGGCATCAACCACATTCATGATCCTCTCACAGGAAAGACAAAGTTAGTGGGAGATGTAGACTTTGAAGGTAAGCCAAATTCCTGTGTTCTTAGAACTGCAAACTATTTTTTAATTAAAGAAATAAATCTTCATCTTAAGCTTTATTTCAAGAGGAATAAATTAAGTAAATGCTTAACACCAAGTATAATTAAAATTTAATTGAAAGGTTTTTTCCCCTGGATGCATTTCACCACAAATTCTTCTACTATCCTATGCTTGGATGTCTACAGATCTTCTACAGATCTCTTGCAAGTCTAAGACTCCAACATATGCATAGAGGTTTCCCTGCCTGTTTATGGATATACATTTCAGAGTTTATTTTGGAATCAAGACATTAATCCTATAGATTATTTGTGTATCTCCATTAATTACATTTAATTACACAGATTGTTTGTGTACCTCCATTTGTATACAGTAAAACCTCAGATTAATAGGTCTTGGTTTAGCAAACCTCTCTTATATAATCTGATATTGAATGATATATGAATTTTATGGCATCCTAGGGAATATTGTTTCTGGTTCATATAAATAAAATAGATAAAAAGGTATCTATATTTAGGGGTTACACATTTTGGCCAGTGTTACCCAAAATTTGTTGCTGTTAAAATAAAATATATATTTGGAAGTCATTTCTAATAGATTTATTATTCAGGTAAAATAATCCTGGAGTGCACTGTCACAAAACTTTAGTACAGTATATAAATGGGCCTTATGTTTGCAAAATCTTCAGTTGAAAGAACAAAAGTATGCTTTTATTAGGCTATTTTTGAGTAATTTTCTGGGATGATAAATCCTATTTGGGACTTTAAAGATTTCTAAGAAGGAAGACCTTCCAGTGCAGAGGATCCTGTTTGTCAAGGATGAATTTCATTTTAGAAGTTGAAGCAGCACTAAAATTTCTGAAGGAATTGCAAAATGATGATACTTTGTTCCTGCAGGGTAAAATTCTTAAATAGAACATGGTTGTTTCTTAGAACCTTTGAGACAAATGCTCTGAAATTAAATATGAACTACCCTTCTAAGCTGTTTTCAGAGAATAAAAGTAATACAATCTAAAATAGATGGTTGAGGTACCTAAACATGGTGGGTGGCCAAGCTTCCCTAGTCTCAGGGAAATGTCTAATCTATATAACAGTCTAATCTGAGTCTAAAATGTTATCTATTAGATCAATTTCTAATGATGTAATTACAAACACAGATTGGAAGTCTTCAAGCATCTTGTGAGCCTTTCTTCTTTCTCACTGCTCTGAGTTTTTTCCCCTTTATGAACATATTTAAGGAAGCCACGAGAGCTGTTGTTTAAGGATCCAGGCATTTGGTGGAAACTATTTACTAAAGGAAGAAGAACTCAAGTGATAAAAACTATATTTTTAAAAATCTGTCATGCCTTTAATTCTATTGGTGCCTAATGAAAATTACAATGGCTGTCTTTTTATCCTGTGCTTCATTACCACCACTACATTTGTTTTGTTTTTGTTTTTTGTTTTCATTTGGATCAGAACAGTGTTTCTGAAATTTAATGAACGTGCCTCAGTTTCTGCATTTTTTATAAAAAAGTTTTAGAAGCCAAAGTTTCTGCTTTGGTTTCAGGAGACTGAGCAACTTAGAACAAATAATGTATTGTTCCCAGTGTAAATGAAGGAACAGAAGCTATAATTTACTCAAGATATTATCATAAATCTGTGGTAAAGAAAGAATTCAACCAGTCCTTAGAGCAAATTCCGCAGCTGGCATCCAGGGGAGATTTAAAATAGGCAAGGTAGTGGTTGCGATGTTGCAGTTGAACCCCTGCCCCTTCTACATACAAAAGGGGAACGACTTCTGTTATGATGCTGAGATCACCATCTTGCCTGTTTTGACTCCCCCTGTGGATGCTGCTAAAAACAGACTATACTTGGGGACATGAAAATAAATCTGCATGTATTAACCCAGAGATTCATAATCAACTATTCAGCCAGTGGGAGAAACCATCAGATCCCGCTAAAGGAATATTGCATGTGTTTGAATCAAGTCTGAGTTGACTTTTAATTTAGTATCATTTCAGTTGGATTATATTAATTCCTAATTTATTTGAGAGTATTTGTAGGAAGAGACATATGCTGCAAAAATCCTGGAACTGGAAAACCATTTTGTGTTTTGGATGTATGTGTCTTTAAAAAATCCTGCTATTCAACTTCCAGATCTAGAAGCTACCAAAAAGAACCTATGAAAATATTGTCCATTGTTGGGGAGGATTGCATTTGATTACACATATTTTAATCCATGTTTTTAAAACAATTTTTCCTTTTTTTAAATATCAGAAGTAAAGAAGAAAGCTAGCTTTATCACCCCTGTCCCAGGAGGTGTGGGACCAATGACAGTTGCCATGCTCCTGAAGAATACCTTAATTGCTGCAAAGAAATTGATTTACTAAAATGTACAAATTGAAGTAATTCTATAGTTATATAAACATTTATTTTTGTTACAAATGTATTTATTAAAATGTGTTTATTCATGTCAGATTATTGAGAAGAGATTTATTTCCAAAACTGTTACAAAAATGTATACTTACAATGGAATATGCATTTACTAATTTAAAGTATGAATTGGTGTAACTTCTATGCATAATCCCAGTCTAAATGTTTGGTTCATGTTAGAGTTGTGCTGTTTTTGCAAAAGTGTATTGTCAACTGGATTTGCAAGTGAAACCAAAACCTGGGTCTGAGTTTCAGATGTATAATGCAGCTCTAGCAGAGAATAATAAAGGGCTCATAATCCAGTCATATTATGCACATGGGTACGGGGACACTCAAATGAATATCCAGAACTGTGGCAGATGCTTAACAGAAATGAATCAAGAGTTTATCTCTGGAAATATGGGTTTTGATGACTGAATATATTATTATATTCACAATTGCAAAAAGAAAAAAGAAAGAAATTGTGTACACATTTTAAGAATATGTTCATTAGATGCTTTTGATCTAATCCTGACCGTGTATTCATGTAAAAAGGAAAATGTCATCCAAAGGAAATGGCTGTGTTTCCAAGCAGTATTCATCTACCTCTAGTGGGTTTTTTACATCCAAGAACTAGGCATTGACCCAGTAAGTTAACCTTACTTTAACTCACAGAAACATCATTCCCTTAGCAGAACAAATGAGTTTCTATCTGGGAGGTACAGTAAGTTTTGATTAGTGTTACAAGTCAGAATGAATGTTCAAATAGAATACCTGTGATTGTTTCAAATAAAGCATATTATAAAATTTTTGGTTGATCATATGTTGTTAGGAGCCAACTAGACACTTAGCTACATTTCTTCATTCAATTGCTAGAATAAAGCCAAATTGGATTCTTTCAAATAAAAAATATAAATAATAAAACATATTTTAAATCCTCCTTTCTTAAATTATTCTGCTTCTAGCTAACACACATATGAGCCATCAGAGTTTTTAAGAGTGAAATGGAGACTCTTAGTAAAGTTTATCATTATCCTGCACTTAGATAGATTTGGAATGTTGTATCATAAAATTCTGAACTGATGAATCGGCCATTCATCCCACACTTCATGCATCCATGCAGCTCAATGCAAAGAAAAACACCTGACAAAACAAATTTTCAGATATAAGTTATCATAAATGTATAAGAAAATGTGCAAGAGAATATAACTCATTTGTGGTGCGACTGTCATTCAGGTTTTCAAGGGAGTTTCCTCTTTCTGAAGAGCCACCTGGACCTAATCCAGTCTAAAAACAGAAGAGCAGGGGACTTCCAGTTGCCCATCAATAGCTAGACATTACCAGCAGATAACAGGTACACAACCACTTGGTCACAGAGCTCTCCACTATGGCTAGGTACAGTTCTATCTACATTACATAGAAATTATCAGAACACGTATCTAAATCAGTGTCCTCTTTTATACTTCTTTAGCAATGTTTTTTTTTTTTCAACAATGCAAAAACGGTCACTCTACTTTTGTAGATGTTTTTCCCCTTGCTCTAGCTAGCCACTGGATAAACACCCCTAAGTGAGCTTTTAGTCCTTCACTCTATAAAAGAATAGTACAAAACATAGCTCCATAGAGAATTTCTGCAAAAATCTTTTCTGTATTTACAGTTGTGAGCAGTTTGATGGGAGTGAAACTCTAACTTGGCAACAATAGCAGGTGTGACTTCTCTTTGGGCAGAGTGGAAGAAGACAGTGATCTTGGGCCTTGCTTGGACTTGCTGTGATGCTTAACTGTGTCAGACTCTACAACCCTCTGCACACTCAGTCCAGGGCTCAGGTTGCTCCAGTTCTAAGCACATAGGTTGTTTTCAGCTCTACTCCATAGTTAGTCCAAATCCCAAATTGAGTAAAAGTTCTATTTTAACTATACCAAGACTGAATGTGAATTATGCCATATTGTCATCTTTGGAGAAATTGTTACATGAGTTCAAAAGAGAAGATTTGGGATATGCGGAAGCACTCTTTGCAGCCTCTCCATGGAAGACAAAATGGAGGGGGAAAGGCTGTGCATAAGTTTTTTATGTTAAAAACAAGTTAGAGAAAGCATGAAAAGCACGACTTCTGGAATTCATCCGAAGGCCTTCACCAGTAGTGCTCATAGGAAGTGTCTGTATTTTGTTCTGTGTAACTTGGTATGATGTGTTCTCTGTATGTTTCTACTTTCCCCTTGTGTTACATCTGTGTGCATTTGTGGGTATGCTGCAATGGGAAACACAAGCCAAGCTCCTTCCAGGCCATTCTGGGTCATGTGATTAGGAGAGAGGGCTTAGAAACGGTCAGTCAGCAGCCTTTGGCGTGGCTACTCAAGTGTCATGCCTGTAGAGATGTATCAGGAGATTCATTTTTTCCTAGTATGCATTTTTCTATGGCCCCAAGCCTCGTCTGGCCCGTTTTCTAATAATTTGATCTTTCTTTTGCTGGGTTCTTCCCCAACACCAAACGTCCAGTTCTCTCCAGTTTTTGAAGAGTTATCCTGGCCTGTAGGTAAGAGTCTCAAGCTCCTTGGCATAATTTCTTTCCAACATTCCCTTGCATTGGCAGGAATAAAAAGAGAAAGGAGGAATGAGTTTGCTAGATACACTGTATCCCTCAAGACCTGGCTATGTTATCAGGCCTGGGGGGGCCAGGGAGATTTTGCGATGGCTCCCTTACTAATATCCCCTCTTGTTTTGTGTGCTTTTACAGTTATTTTTTGTCACTGTTTTTATGTATTTCTTGTTTTTAATTGTTGTATGCTGCCCAGAGTCACTTTTATGTGAGATGGGCAGCTATATCAATACAATAAATAAGTAAATAAACAAACATTCTGAGATACAGTACTCAGTTTCTCAAAAAAAATAATTATTTGAAAACACCTGAAGGCTTCTGTTGGTAGCATTTGGAACTGGTAAATCCTAGGACGCAGTGCGACCATTGGCATGTTCATGGCATTTTATCATTTCGCTTATACAGTCTGAAAAGGAGCTTTATGGGGTGACTTTCATTTTCAAAAAGGAGAGGAAAAATGTGAAACTTTTAAAAAACTTCTTATAATTTCAAAAAGAAAAACAATACTGATACAAATACACATTAATTTCGTATTTTCATGAGATTGCAATGCCTTTGTTTTCAAAGAAATCAACTTTTGTTCTTAGAACTGTGTCCTTGAATGCATAATTATACCCAGAGGTAAGAGGAAGCTTTTTAAGCACTGATCTATTGTAAGATAATAGATTCCTTTTAAAAAGGGGGGTCTAGTTATTCTGAAACGTCAAGACTAGTGTAAGATGAACAGTTCTTTTTGATTGATAAGCAGTGACAGCTTATTAATATAAAACAGCCAAAGCAGAAATATTCAGAAAAGAGAGAGAGGAGAAAATAATATATGACCTTGTGCTTGGTATGGCTTTGGGAATTTTAATATATGTTTTAAAAGGTAGGTTTGCTCTACTTCTATTATTTTAAAGAATGATTAAGGATCCAAAAATCTGTCATTTAATTTGGAGATTAATTTAGGCTTTAGATAACTGAATATATTTGGAAAATTAATAAATGGGAATGAATTTTTCTTAGTTATTTGGTGTTACTGTAATATGAAGAAAATATATTAAATACACCTTTTTCTTTCTGTCAATACAGTTGATTCAAATAAAATCTTTATTACAGTCATAGATCAGCATAATATAGTTGATGAGATTTATGAAATTTCAAAATCTCTTCACTTTAATTCACTTTCACAAAATGTATGTAGGTTCTTACAGTAGTACCAGATCTATTAATTTATATTTACAATGCAATCTTATATCCACCCATAAGTACATCTCATGTAATTCGAAGAATATTGCCCTCTAATAAGTATACATAGGATTAGAGTCACATAATCTGATACGGGCTCTAAAATCCCGAAGACCATTAGAGATATAGAAAACACTCATTGGTGCTATCTAGTGGCTGTCTGGATCCGGTCAGGCCAGATCTGGTAACACCAACTTTATAGCATAATCCAATTCAGTACGTTTAGAAGTCTGTCTAATGAGTTCAGTGATGTTCTCAGGTAATGTTATTTGATACTGCAGGCTAAAGCAATTAAGAAACAGATGACTCAAAAACGCTTAACCAGTTCTTTCTTCACATATTTAAATATTTGCTTTACTGACAAAACTAATACACATACCACAAATTTTCCACTATATTTGGGGGGGGGGGGGAATGGATTGATTCCAGAAGCGAGAGTAGATCCAATGAAATGAGTGACACTTATAAGTGAATTGTGATTATCAATTAAATTTGATTTTAAGTATAATTAGTTATGTATTGTAAATATGACTACCTGAGAATTACTGACAAAAGAAGATGCAGTGCATATTAATGACAAGCAACATGTTAAACTTCTTATGAAGAGCCTGTCTGGAAAGGTACTAGGAAATATTGTAACTAACTAGGGATACCAGATCTGGGTTGAAAAGATCCAGACAACCAGTAGATAGCAGCAGAGAGATACACAAAGCCCCACTTAATGGTCATCCTGATTTTTGCCACCTGGATATGCTGGCTCTAATGTTGGTATGTTTGTGGACCAAGGTTCCAGAAGGTGTTCTCTATGCTCTTGTTCTCTATACTATTTGATCTAGATAAAAATGAGATCATCCAGAGATGCAGAGTGTGGTGCTGTTAATGATGCTGAGACACATACACAAATTTTAAAGCTGGTTTTGCTGGGGACATGCTGTGGAGAAATGAGTTGGCACAAGCATTCCTTATCTGATGACCACTAGATGGTAGCAAAGGGTTTGTGTGTGTGTGCACGCCCACCTTTGAGTTAGGTGTTTTGCTTTTTTTACCCCTGGCTACTGCTTGGACAAGTTCTTGCAGTTTTCTTGGCAAGATTTCAGAAGTGGTTTGCCATTGCCTGCTTTCTAGAGCTGAGAGTGTGACTGGCTCAAGGTCACCCAGCTGGCTTTGTGCTTTCTAGCCTGGGGCCTTAACCACTGCACCAAAGTGGCTCTACAGTAAAAAAATTGGTGTATCTCTTTGCTGCCTTCCAGTGGCCATACAGATTTTAGCGATCCATATATTATGTATATATATATTAGTATACATAATCTTAGGCCTTTAGTTTTCGGGCAGGTGATTCATAAGGCCATTAAAAGGATACTCACCTAGACGGTGGCCGATATTTGATCCAGGTGTGCACTCCTGAAATCTGTGTAATCTGTCAGCTATCTTCCTCAGTCCTAGCTGAGTCATTCATTACCACAATTTCACCAGCAAAAAGGGCCACATACTTATGGCTGTGCTGGGCTTTCCCTGGCTCGGTCAGCTCTCTGAAGTAATGTAATGAACTGTAATGAACAGAATGTAACACTAGAGGGAAGTGTGAGATACACACACAGCTATTGCTATTTGGCAAATAGAACCAAGAACAACAGTGCTAGAATGATGACACCTAGTAGCCTCGTTCTTACAGTATGCTTAAGTAGGCATGTTACATGAATACAGTGTCTCAGAGAAGGGTAGTTTTAACACAAAACTATTTTTCCCAGTCAACCCTATTGTGGGGTTTCTCAACTTTGGCAACTTTAAGTTGTGTGGACTTCAACTCCCAGAATTCCCCAACCAGCATGACTTTTCCCATGATTCCCCAGACTTGAAGTCCACACGTCTTAAGTTGCCAAAGTTGAGAAACACTTTACTAGTGCGTTAACTGTCCCTTCCTGATTCTGAGGCAGGGATAAAATCCTCAAAAGACCCTGCTTCTCTAGGAATTCCATATCTACCCTCTTTGCCCCCATCCTGCAGCTGCACTGGGAGTGTGCAAAAGGGGAAAAAAGGGAGGAATGGGAGATTAGGCTCCTTATGCCATCCATGGTAATGCTACTCCTGTCCACACCACATGTACAGCCATCTATCCTATCCGTGTCTGCCCAGAACTTAGAGGGACTTGCTTCTAGTGAGTGTGCAAGGAACCGTAGCCACATTTGTTTACCTATTTTCTTCCTTTCCACAGGATATGTAGCAGGCCCTAGTGTGCAGTCCTGTCTTGAAGAATATCAGAATTATTGTCTTAATGGTATATTTCATAAGAAATTAAAGATGCCCACCTGCAGATAAACAAATACTTCTGTGATACGTTTTTTAACAGCCCCTGAAAACTCTGAGACATCTTGTGATTTGATTAATTACTACTCCTCTGTTTATGATTAATATTAACCAGGATTTTATCTTCCAATCTTTTCTTTAAAAGTTTTGTTTTTTTGGACAGGTGTCTTTCAGGTTACAGTGGTGAAAGATGTGAACATTTGATGTTAAATTCTTGTAAATCTTGATGTTAAATTCATATTCTTATGAGTATCATGTTGCTGTCGGCACTGGTGCTGAAATTAGGCTAGTTGGAACGTTTGCTGTTATCTCTTGCTACATGAGGAGGTATGAAAGATTAGAAATTTGTGTACTGTATTCTTTCCTCATATGGCTAAGAATGAGCTAAAAGATTTGATGCTCAGTGAACCCTATTTCTCACAAATTTAGAGAAAGCCTTCCATTTACAGTGCAGGTAAATGGAAAACTATTCTGTGAGTTTTAGTTACTGTGCAGGTAGCTTGCAGCCTCGAACAAAGCAAACCTGATTCTGAAACTTTTATGATGCTTAGAGCTATCCCTTGATCCATGTTGGCTAAGCAGTTCAAAGGGATTTCCGTGATTATGTGATAACAGGTAACAGGTTAATTTTCTGCTGTCCCACTTAGGCAGTCTGTTATGGTGGGTGCATGCTAAGGGAATCCTTGAGACAGACTTGGGCATGTTTCTGACTGCAAATGTCAGTAATAGGAATGTTTTCAATAAATTTGTTATATGTAGCAAGACTGTTTTGTTCTGGGGTCCTAAGAAACTACACAATCCTTGGAGTTTGAAAAGAACTTGGTCCATATGTTCAAGAGAGAAAAACCCATTTCCTGTCATAATTTCTCAAGAAAACCCCTTGGATTCCATGAAGACTGGCAGAAGCACACATGTTTAAAAGCCCCAGAAAAATTGAAACTTTATTGAAAAGCGAATCAGCTGCAATTTTTTCAGGCCTGACAAAAATACCCCCCTTCCCTATCTTTGTAATCCTGTTCCATCCCTAAAAATGATTGAAACTGATTGAAATCCCTCTCCTCTCCCACTGTGGTTTATACACACTTACTTTCCAGGATGTGTTTGAAAAAGAATGAGGATTCTGCAAATAATTATTTCTCTGCCCTTATTGTGTCAGCAGATAGCCACCCGGCCTCCTTGTTTCGGGTGACCCAGTCCCTCCTTGGAAGGAGTAATACTGAGATTCACCTCCAGGGTCCCTGTGAGGAATGTGCTGCACATCTAATGCATCTAGCAGATAAAGTCACTTGGATTTGCTCTACGTTGGACTCCAGGCTTAGGCAGAACCAGTGGAGGTTATGGGGGCTGAGTCTTGCATGGTTATCTGGGGGCAGTTTGATCCCATTGAACCTGAGGAAGGAGACAGGGTTCTTGTAGCTATTAGTTTGGCTACTTCTGTGTTAGGTCTGTGCCCTTCCTGGCTGGTCAAGGCTGCCTGAGAGAGGACATGTGATTGGGTCTGGGCAGTGATTAATTCTTCCTTGAGGGAGGGGGTGGTCCCGCTGGCTCCTAAGGAGGTGGTTGTATGCCCTCTCCTCAAGAGGCCATCACTTGACCCAACTAGTCTGGACAGTTTTGGTCCAGTCTCCAACCTCCCCTTTTTCAGGAAGCTTGTGGAGAAAGTGGTTCACGGCAGCTTCAAAGGACCTGGATGAAGTGGATTATCTGGACCCCTTTCAGTCAGGGTTCAGGCTGGGTTATGGGACTGAGAGTAATGGAAGGCTTGAGTGAGGAAGATACTGGGATGGAGGATCAAGGTGATCAGGAGGGAGGGGGAACATTCCAGAGCAAGCGCTTTCTCAGTCTGTAGCAAGAGCATGGGAAGAGAGAGAGGATGAGGCTAGCTCCTCCCAAGAGTCTCATGGGGTATATCCACTAGTTGCTTTAGCATAGGTTTAGTTTGGTGAGATTCTGTCTATTAGGTGCAAGCTAATAAAGGAACAGTACTGGACTGGATTGCCTTGTTGTTGTTCTTGGGCTGAACCTGACACTGAGACAGCATTGACTGCACTCTTGAATGACCTCTGGCAGGAGCAGGAAGGGGGTAGTGCATCCAACCCTGCTTTTCTTGACCTCTCAGCAGCCTTCGATACCATCAATCATGGCATCCTTCTGGACCAGCTTCAGGAGTTCGGGGTGGGTGGCACTGTGTTGCACTGGTTCTCCTTCCTCTGGGGTCAGTTCCAGTCAGCGTTGATGGAGGGGGGAAGAGGTCCAGCCTGCATCCCCTACTTTATGGGGTGCCTCAGAGCTTGGTCTTCTCTCCCCTCTTATTTAACAACTACATGAGGCCACTGTGTGAGGTGATCCGACAGTTTGGGGTGAGGTATCATCATGCTGATGATACCCAGCTTTATATCTCTACCCTGGGCTGAGTGATGTTGTAGATGTCCTGTCCCAGTGCCTGGAGGCTAGGGGCCTGGATGGGACTCAGTGGGCTTTGGCTCAACCCAAGCAAGACTGAGGGGATTTAGGTATTTGGGCCTTCTGGTGATAAGGTTTTTCCACCTTTGGTCCTGGATGGGGTAGCACTGCCCCAGACAGACCTGGTGTGCAATCTAGGGGTTTTCTTGGACTCACAGCTCCTGTTAAAAGAGCAGGTGGTAGCTGTGGCTAGGAGGGCCTTCGGGCTATGCGCCAGTTGTACCCATTCCTGGACTGGGAGGCTTTGCTCATAGTCACTTATACCCTCATGACCTCCCTTCTGGATTACTGCAATGTGCTCTACATGGGGCTGCCCTTGAAGAGCATTCGGAAGCCTTTCATGGCTTGGGACTGGATTAACTTAGAGACCAGCTTCTCCCAATTGTTTCTACCTGTCCAATTCGGTCCGGCAGGTTGGGGATGCTATGGGTCCCATCAGCCAAGGAACGTCAGCTGGCAGGGACTAGGAGGCATACCTTCTCTGCTGTAGCCCTTGCCCACTGGAACGTTCTCCCTCCAGAGATTAGGATGGCCCTGACCCTGTTGGGCTTTCGTAAGGCCTTGAAGTTGAGTTATGTGCCCAAATAAGTTAAGGGCCCTGTTTCCTGGCTATATTAACATCTATGGTTATACTCTTTCTCAGCTGCTATATTTATTTATTGTATTATGTTTGTACTTGGTTTTAATTGATTTTATGATTGTTCGCCATCCAGAGTCACTTGTTTGAGATGGGTGGCCATAGAAATTGAATAAATAAATAAATAGATATCAGAATTTATCCTGACATTCTGCCTTGACTAATGTGTGACCATCTGAGCATGTGCGTTAACATGCACAAATACATTTGAGATTAGAGGGCTAATTAGTTTCAACATAAAGTAATAAACCATTTATAACTCAGTTTATATCAGTAGATTCAGGGTGGGATTATAATAAAGCAATAATCAAGCTGCTTCTATTGTTTTATTTTATTGTTGACATAGAAATGAAAGCAAGCTTACTTTCAGGGAAGAGCATTCCATAACCAGTAGACCACAGCTGAGTATGATTCTTTTACTCAGAAGAGGCTGCTCCCAGTGTGGAAAATAGCGGAGGGCTCCTTCAGCAGGCTTCAAGGTTTAGGCAGAGGTATATGGCAAATGCACTTCCTTGACTATCTAAGTATCAAATTGTTTTGGACTTAGAGTCTGGGGCCATTGCCCCATTGGTGCTTTAAAGCATCTTTATAGTGTCACCCAGACATTAGGCTGTATGTCATTTCAATATTTTCATTGCTGTTATTTTGGTGCAACAAAGGTTGCATGATTCTAGAAGACTCAATATGTGCTAGTTGGGAAATCACATGGGTTCAAAATCATATTTCTTCCATTAGAGTTTTCTTGTATTTTCAGAAAATATTTCTTCCATTTTCTTGTGATTACAGAGGCTGAAATCAATGTTATATTCTTGCCAGTATCTTATATATTCAGAATGATTTCTGTTGGCTAGAATGTCATTCCATTCACACTGTATTGACTTCTGCAGGTGTAGAAAGACCAAATCTTCCCACAAAGACTGCTATGAAGAAACAACACCATGAAGCTCTTCTGATTAATTAGCTGATGACTAAGACAAAGAAACAGATGAATACTTGTTGACAGCAGTGTTTTACAGATGAGTGGCTCATTGAATTCTTCTTATCCACCTTAAATTACTTCTGTGGAGTATGCTGCAGAAAGATCTTATTATATGCTGAGTGAGACCTTTGGTCTTATAGTTGAATATTTTCTACTCGGACTGCCAGATGCTCCAATAGAGCACAAGTGTGGCATGCAGAAGGTCCAGTGTTTAAGCACCCCTATGTGCACACACTAAGTACTTTCTCAACTCAAGACTTCAAAATAATTCAAACTAGTATAAATGATAGCAGGGAAGGAAAAATGGATCAACCAAACAGCTCCACATCTCATCTACAATACGAGGAGGCATGCATTTGTTATATATATATAGGTTCTTCAAAGCAAAGCTCTGGCAGAAATCAAGACATTTCAGAGCAGCTTTTTGCCTGGTAGAAGACAGGAGGAATGAAGACAAGTCATAAGGTGAAGTCATAATTTTGCTCCAGGAAAAAAAAAAGTTGAATTATTAAGAAAAGCAGTTGAGTGGAAAATAGATTTGTCTCTCATCAGCTAAGATGCATGCCCACTCATCAGCATCCTCTAAGCTGAAGGAACAAAAGTGGGAATAGACATGACTGAACATCCACACAGCAGAGCAGCTTCCTAATCACACAGCTAGCAGACCAAACACAAAGGGCACACTCCATGGATTTTTTATCCTCCACCGTTACCTAGCCTTAAGCCTCAGGACATAGGTTCTGGACATCTAAAGTCCCAAGTGTGCAGCCTCATGACATGAAGAGAACAAAAACTTACGGGTTGTAGATTTAGTAGTTACTTGGCTAACAGTCAGCCTCTTGCAGGATGTTGAATGTTCCATTCAAGCCCACTTCCCTTGGTTCATTCAACATTCCCTTTCCACTTATCAATGGCCTGTTTGGAACTGGACAGGAGAAAGTATATTATGTCAACCCTATTTTTTTTTACCAGCACTGGGAAAAATAGCACTGTTAAGAAAAAGCATCCAAGTCCCACTGCCATGTGTTGAATCCTTTGCATTTTCCACTGCAAATGTTATCTTAAACACTGCAGGAGCTACTGGTAAGGGAGAATGTACTGGTAACAGTGAGAGCCAGAGCCCATGCAGTAGCTTCCTGTCCCTTGAAGCATATTTCCATTATTTTAAGATATAAATGTGGCAGAGACCCTTGGAGGCAGGTGGGGAGCTGACTAGCAAGTAACAGAAAGCAAACACTGGGCTCTCCAAAATAGGGAATCGGCTGAAGTTCATCCTCTCCAGTCTCTTGAGCATTCAGGGACAGGGGTGGACAACAAAAACACTCCTGAAGCCTCAGCAATTCAAACTAAGAACTCAAAGTAACATTCAGAATAAAATGTCTAACCTGAGAAGTAAAGTGATCTGGGAGCAGCAACCTGAGACTTGTCCTCCTGCTCTCTCACACACACAGCCTCAATAAGCCTTCCAGCCTTGGCCATGAGTACGTATATAAGCAACTCCTTGCTTGAGAAATCTCTGGTCCTTCCTTCCCTCTGAGAAAGGCTTTCCAGCAGGAGGAACCAGCTCCCTTCTCTGCTTGGACAATGTGCTGAGTCCTGGCCAGACAATATACAAAGGTGGGGAGTTGGTTTATACAGGCCTGATAAGGGTAAACCAGCAGCTGCTTTCTCTGCAGGCTTCTCTTGGTTGTCTTCTGGCATCTGCCATCTCCCTCAATCTTCTTCTCCAATTCCCCACACCTGCCCTTTCTTCAGAACAGCCTTTGTGCTCTGCAGACATTCATGTTCTGCAACTGTGGCTTACTCCAAAGGAGGCTGGTGTTTTCCCTTCACCACAATGTACATGGGGGTCTTCTGGGCAGGGTCAAAAAAGTCAAAATGGTAGCCACACTTATGTGATAGAAACATTGCAACTTTTTATGAGTGTGATGTGTCCTTCTCAGTGGGAAGTGATGGTGGGAAAAGGATGACCTATTCTAAGACGTACAAAGGCATAGGATTTTGATCACATGGTTGTGGCTACCATGTTACTTTTTTGACCCCAACTCAAATGTCCCTGGCTTTGTAGAAGCTAATTTTCAGTCTAAAACATCCCAATAAAATTGATTTATATATAATAACTATAGAGCATATTTATCATCTTTAAATATAGACCATATGTTACATACACAATAAGCTCCATTAATAACCATGTGCCAAGTGTTGAAATCATACCAAACATGATGCCAACAGAGTAGAAACAGTAACTTTTTTGTCAAATCTGCTAGCTCTTCCTTCAGAAAATCAAAATAAAGTAGGAAAACATGCAGAACGTGGTTTCTGGTTTTTTTCCCCAAAATCTTAATAATAGTGCTGTCCTGGGTCATGTGATTGGGAAAGAAGAGGGAAGGGTGCTTAGAGTGGAGTAGTGGACAGCATTTGACCCATTGTTCCGCTGCCTCTCCCTTAGGGATGCATTGAGGATTTTTTTTTTCTGATTTTTTTTTCTCTGCAGCCCCAGCTGAACCTGGCCCATTTTTTAAAACGTGGTCTTTATTTTGCCAACTTCTCTTCCAACACCAAAATTGGTTCCATTCTGTTTTGGTAATTTATCCTGCGGATGGGCAGACAAAGTCCCAACCCTCTTCAGACCATTTACAGTGGTACCTCTACTTACGAACGCCCCTACTTACGAATTTTTTGAGATACAACCAGCTCCAGCCCCAAAAATTTACCTCTACTTATGAACTCTGCCTCTACTTACGAACCAGATCCATGGCCATTTTCCCTGCTGCCACGCGGTCGCGGCTTCCTGTGGGCGAGATCGCGGTAGCAAGAAGACGTTCGGTGAGGCTTGTGGTGTGTTTTGTGGCTTTTGGAAGGTTTTTGTGGCGTTTGGAAGGTTTTTGAGGTTTAAAAATAAAATGCATATGTTTCAGAACTGTTTAGCCGTATTTACATTGAACCTTATGGGGGAAATTTACCTCGGGGTGCGACCAAATTCGGAGGGCGGATTAGCCATATTTACATTGTACCTTATGGGGAAATTTGCCTCATGGTGCGACCAAATTCGGAGGGCGGAACAGATTAACCGTATTTACATTGAACCTTATGGGAAACTTTGCCTCGACTTGAGACCAACTCGAGTTGCAACCAGAGTCACGGAACAGATTAAGTTCGTAACTAGAGGTACCACTGTATTTCCAACATTCCATTGGGCTGGAAGAGTAAAAACAATCAAATGGCTTGCTCAATCAGAAGGAGCAATGTTTCTTGCTTCAGCAATTGTTGCAATACCTTTTATGGGTATAATATATCCTGCCTCACCTTTTTTGTACCCTGCCAGCAGAATTGGAGCCCTTCTTGCATCACTGAAATCCCTTACCAATCGCTCTTGCTGGACCTACCTAGGAGTAGCAGGAACTGAGGGCCAAACTAGACTTGATGCAATTTGCCTGACATATCCAGGTTTGAGGAGTCTATTCTTTTCATTTAAAGGAGCATCCTGGAGAACAGAGCATCCTCTTCCCACTGAGAAGAGCAGAGAGGTAGACGGAATGTATAATGCTGTGTAGAGAGTAAGGCAATTGAAGAACTCTCACCAGTAGTATAGCATAAAAAATTCTCTCTCAGAATTCAGAATTACAAAAATAGGGGGTATTATAAATTTTATTATGTTAAAAAAAAAAGTTAAAATACAGAAAAATCAAGAAAAAGGAAGGGGAAAAAAGAAAAAAATTGGGGGAAGGAGGGGGGCATAAGAAAGAAAGAGTAGCTTCCAACTTTCCTTGGTACAGGTATACTGTAGATACAGAGTATATTCACCTCTTACTCTAATATCTAAAAGTTTACATGATAAAAAATAGTTTTTAATGTAATATTCAAGAAGATTCCTAAAATCAATTTATTTGGAAAGTACATATAATTTGTACAAGATATTTCTATAAGCATAACATCAATCAGCAAATCCCCAAATAAAAGTTGGATTTTTAGAATTCAGAATTATAAAAATAGTTGACCAGCATCAGCATCTCACAATATCCCAGGATCAGTCTGCAAATTAAATTTGATAATACAGTAAAGGATAGGTGCCATTCCTGCTTCACCTTTTGCTGTTCATTTTGGGAAGATCCCCTTTTTTACTCTTCTCTAACCCTTCCTTGGCTCAGTCTGTCCTTTGTGAGCCCCTGATCGCTTGCATCAGAATGTTCTTGGGTGTAGTTTACTAAGAACCCTTGAAAGATATGGAAGTTTGCTTCCTCGAATTAGATGACTAATAGGAAAGACTGAACAAGTTGGGAAGAGGATATATTTAGACCAAAAGATAAGAAACAGAGAGCACTAAACTTGTAACTGTGGTGATAGCAGTGGTCATAAATTTCAGTTTATTGCACTGTAAACTGACAGACTAAGCCAAGTACTTGAACAGTCATTAGTGTAATTTTGGAAACCCTGCTAAATCACGCGAATTGCTGCTTCAGTTGGTTAGACAACCAAAATATATTAAGGAGACACATGGAGTGATAGTAATTACAGTACTGGATTGGATATAAGACCCAGGAAACAAACATGTAAAAGGTAGGCTTTCTAAATTATGTTAAGCCTCTGGTTGACAATGAAAGCATCTCTACATGAATCCAACTGAATAACACAGTCAGCAAAATTTCAGTTCAGAAAGCATAGAACTCCACTCACTCTTTTCAGTCAAGCAATTTCTGCATAGCTCCCAACAAATAACTAGTCAAATCTAGTTAATCTACCCCCATTCTGCTCACTCTCCTAAACAATAAATTTAGATGTGTGACAAATTCCTAATTGGTTTTTTGGTTTGGCTTGGAAGGCTGAAGTTGGGTGGTTAGTGAACTTTTCGTAGGCAGGTGTTATTTCTTTTCCATGAATGCAGCTTTACCTGATCCTATGGACAGATGAGCCAACTGTGACTTAGTTCAACTTCAGCTCAGGAAAAAACTGAACTACTTTCCTCCAAACTGAGAAGTAGTTCAGCTTCTTTTCAAGCCAAAACCGAATAGCTCCCATTTCCTGAAAAGCCCCAAATCCCTTCCCTCCCACTGATTAAGCTTTCTTGTCCTTCAACTTATGACTTCCTCCTTAAAGGAAGTCTCACTGGCTAAGTTAGTGGGTATTCAGTGATGGCTTGGAGCCTGCTAGACAAAACTAGCAGAAGAACATGAACATTTCTTCATTTCATATGCCATTTAGAAAAACACATTTTTTTCCTAAAGTCAATTATTATCATCTTGCTAACATGGCATAACCTAACAAAATAGCCTTTTATTAAATGGAGCAAATAATTCTAGGAAGTATCTCTTGTTGAAATGAGTAGCACTTATCTCAGATTACAAATGTTTGGCAAATAATTTATTTCTAAACTTTCAAGAATTGACTTTATGTTGATATTGGCCCAACTCATCCCAGCGTGTTCCTGATTCTCAAGCTCTGTTTGGGAAACCTGGTCTCCACCCCCCACCCCCATTATCTAGCATGGGGCATGGGAGGGGGAATAAATAAGAGGCTGTAACTTTCATGGCTTCATCAGAATGGGATGAAAATTGAAAAGATGTTAGAGCATTATATGTGGAGGAAGCATGCCAACCTTAATAGGAGTTAATATAGTGGCTTTTGAGGAACACATTTTCTTGTCTTTCTATATTAGCAGAATACAAATAAAGGTTTAACTGATCAAAACAAGTTATTTTTGGTCATATTTAGATTTTTAAAATGGAACCTCTAAAAATAAGAACTTTCAATATCCATGAAATATATGATTCATCCCTAGTAAAGCTTATTTGAAAACTTCATCCCATTCTGCTGAAAATAATCTTAAGATATCCAGCTATTTGGCTTTTTTTCCTTCCATATTAGTTTATATAAAAATCATATCCATCCATATGTATGAAAAAAAGTACTACCTTGTTTATTCAGTGGCCATGTTTGGATATTATACCCGATAAATATATGCTACCATATATTAGGCCAAAATAACTGAGAAAAAGCTTCATGGATTGTGTTGCTTGAGCCATGATAATCTGCACTTAAACTGTTGGTTTTTCTTCTGAGCCAAAAACTACAACGCAAAATTCAGAATATATATAAACCAAGCAATATTTGGGCTCAAAGCTATTAAGCTGATTCACCACAGACCAGATGAAGTTCTTCGACATCTCTATTTCCAACAATGAAACTTTTGTTTTTCAATCAGCGAAGATCTAAAAAATAGCCATTTTTATATAATTCCATGTGATATAAAAATACAACCTTATCTGCTTTAAGTACTACTTTGCTATGTGCATAATTTAAAATTAACATTAACAATAACATTAAACTAATAGCTAATGATAGCCTATGGTTATTTGAAATACCATATTCTCCTTTATAGCCAGTATACTACTGGGAGAGACCCTTTTCTTTTTCATGGGACCATGTTCAATGGGACTGCAAGAGTACACTTTGTTGGTGGCTGATTCCAAGATTCCAGCTGAACTCTACCTTCGGTCAATAGGAGAAATATTTTATTCAGGTAGGCTTTTGGCAAGTGTGTTGAGTTTGCTGCCAAGTTTTGGTTGGGTGGGTGCTGCTTTAGTCATTGGTTTCTAATGGTGCTTTAAAACTATTTTTAATCATTTATTTTCTATTTCATTTTTTATCATTAGCAACCTTGAATGCCATTCTTTAGTAGAGAGGTAGAATATAGGTGTAATAATTCATGATAATAATAGCAATAATAATCAGGCTTTGAAAGTACTCTTCTCTTCAGTTACACTTTGACCCTCTGGCATGGCCTTAGTAAGATTGTAGTCTTACTTGCTTCATGCTTTCCAGGCACTATTTCAACAGAATGGTATATGTTTGTATCTTTCTTTGATTTGTGACAGAAAGGTAGGCAACCTTTGTACCCTCAATACTTTACATTCCTTCCTGAGGGCATTTGAGTTTCTCATTCCTTTACAGTTGACATACTATATAATGATCATAGTTTCCTCTTGATAGTTGCCCATGAAACTCATAAAATTGCCTTGAGATTATTTTGCACAATGCTGGAGAGGTTTAAGAAACAACTTGCCAGTGGAAAATATATTTGTTTTTAAAAGCCAATCAAATATACAGGGAACTGATCATGCTATCTGTACAATTATACTATTTTTAGTTTAATAATTCAATGCATTCTATTTAAATAATGTTGATTAACTTGTAGATCCATTTTTTGTTTTATGATCCAAAGCTTGAGCAAAATTCACTCAGCAACATTCCAACAGAGTTTCAGTACATCTAGAAACCATATCCTGTCCTGATTAGAATGTGAAAGTGCTGATCTTCTATATTTAGACAATTCAGTACACAAATGAAAGGTACACTTCTCTTTGCCTCCTTTCACACAAATATATAGAATCCTTTTTCTATGTCCCTTGTATCAAATCCATAGAAACAAAATAAACAAAGCCTAAGCAAATGTCCAAATAGTGCTAACATTAAATACAGCATCTTACTATAGCATCTGACAAAAACCTGAATACATGGACAATAACTTAAGAGACTGTTCAAGTCCCAGAAGTTATCATGAACAGATATATAATCTGGTAACATTATGATACTGTCCAAAATATTTTACTCTCTACTTTCTCTAAGTCCTGCTTAAGCCTTTCACGCCATCGGTTGGATCTAGACCACTGATGGCCAGTTTTTATTTTTGGTTTTTTGGTAAGAATCCTAAAAATCAGGTAAAATGTACATATACAATTTCACTCACTCCTATACTGTACATACACAGTTCCATGCCAACCCATCTTCTAGTGCTTTAGCGTGCTTATATCGCAAGCTATTCTGTTGAATAGCAACATTTGCCAAGATAAGTAGGCAGGTTTGTAGGTCTGACTTTGGCCCAGCCCAACCCTGCAGGTTCCCAGTAAAACAAACAAATTCAAAGTAAATATGTTTCTCCCATTGATGACCAAGAGGTGTTCCTGGCCCAGAATGATACACAGCCAAATGGAATGTGCTCAGATTTCTATTATTATAATGAAAAATGCCCTGGCAGTGAATTTGTAGTTACAGGTTAATAATTCATTCCATTCAGCAAGTGAGAGCCTTGATAATATAACTTTTTAAAAAATGTAACTAAAAAGTTATTTACCCCCAGTCAGAAGTGACTAGTTACCAGTAAACTTTCAGAGGTATTTGTGTGGGTGAGTGTATTCGTTAAAGTCCCCCTAGTATGTCTCTTTTCCCTGCCTAAAGTAAGTAAATCCTACTTTAGCCCCAGTTAACTTGCCGGCTCGAGTATCTGTTTTGAACATCCAACAGATTTGTTTCTTCCTGTAGTCTAATTGGTGACTGGTATTTTCAGCTCACGTACTGGCTTCTCCTGCACTGTGAGGTACAGATTCAAAATTTCCTGGCATACAAGCAGAATGCAGAGCATATTACTGGAGTAAAAAATGCCATATTTGCTAAATAGGCATTTTATGTAAATTTAGCGTATCCCCAGAGCCTGTCAGATCACTAGATTTCCTTCATTTAAATGTGTGGTGGACACTGAAAGTCAGTTGTTGTGTTTACTATGTATTTACTGCCTTTGGCATTTGTTTGTTTGTTTGGGGTGCCTGTTCAGCAGGTCTGAAATTCTGCTTTCAGAATGTGACCTTCAGCAAAAGGGTTTGAAGAAGTTCGTAGGCTTACACTTTTTTTGATTGCTTTTAAAATAATGACCAAAAAAGAAAAAAAGAAAAAGAACAAAACACAAAAATAATTATAAGAGAAATACATGCTTTGTCAAAGAAAAGAAAAAACACATAGAAAGTGCTTTTTTTTAAAAAAAATGGAAAAATACAACAAAGGAAAAAAAATCATTTTGACAGTAAATAGTTGCAATTCTATTTATACCTATCTAATGCTAATAATATTCAAATGCATATATATTTCTAATACACTTATATAACTATCGTGTTTTCCTAACCTACTGTATTTTGTATAAATGAGTCCCATTATACTTGTCCAGACAAAGTCTATGTCTATAGGCAATCAGCTCATAGGTGGCAAGTGCCACCTATGTTTGTTTGTTTGGGGTGCCTGTTCAGCAGGTCTTCAATCCATTAAGTGAAAGGGGCCATGCTTTTATCTTTCCAGTGATGCAATATCAGTCTTTTGGCCATAGCAAGGGCATGGAGAATCCATTTATGTTGTCTGGTTGTCAAATTCCATGTACTAGGTATGTAGTTCAAGAGAATATTATCCTCTGAAAATTTTAGCTTGTTACACAATTGTATGTATATAATCCACTACTTTCTCCCAAAACTTAGTAATTGTAGGACATCATAAAAACATGTGTTTTAAAAAAGCATTATCCTTATTACATCTCCAACAAAATGCTGTTTTTGACAGTCCTTTTCTATGCAAACGTAATGGAATCCAATAAATTCTAAATATTATTTTCTGTTGTATAAGTCATAATTTGAGGTCCATTGACACTTCTGCTATAGAGGTTAAGACACTCTTCCATTGTCTAGGCAATATAGGAACCTCTAATTCTTTATTCCACCCATTTCTTAGCATCTGCATATCAAATTGATTTATTGATAACAAATATTTATAAAAACTAATAGGTTTTTTTAGTTTTAAAGGATTTAACAAGTTGTTCTAGTATCTCAGGTATCTCAGTCGCTGAAAATGCTGCTGGTCCAAACAATGTTGTTAACAGATGTTGTAGCTGTAAATACTGCCATTGGGTTACATCTGGTAGATGATATTTATCTCTTAACAGAGCATATGTTAAAAATTCATCTTCATCATCTATCAGTTGGTCCAAAGTGAATATGCCCACTTCCATCCAGTTTTTCCATATCACCATCTCTTTCCTAATTTCTAAAGCTGGGTTTCCCCATAAAGTCAGTTTAGCATGGGAAAAAGGGTCAAATATTTTTTTTTATTAGATATTACATTCCATAACTTTCTAACTGATGTAGTTGTTTACAGAGATATAGAGTTTTAATATATTTAGATCCTAATACTGATCATCCAACCAAAGGTACTATATATGTATATTCCAACATTGCCCAAATTGGAAAATTAACACCAATTATTGGCTTCCAATATTTAATACTTGACAATAAGTAAGCATGATGAAATAACTCCAGGTTCAGAAAACTGGATCCTCCTTCATTAACTGGTAATTGCATTTTCTGTAAAGATATTCTTGGAATCGAAGAACCCCATAACATTTTTCTAAACAAGGAATTTATCTTCTGAAAATATTTTCCAGATATACAGTATGAGTTGGAATTCCTCTCAGAATATAAATTAATCTGGGAATAATGTTCATTCTGAGAGTGTTCACCTTTCCCCAGAGGGTGAGGTTTAATGACTCCCATCTTTTGCTATCTGAAGAAACCTCTCTATATATTTTATTTATATTACATACTGCTAACATCTATCGGTTTAAACCGAGGCAATATGACAAGAGGCAATATGAATTCATCTAAAAAAACTGTCAGTTGAAGGAAGAAAATTTTGAAAATGGGAAGCATAATCAACCAATAGAATAATAATGTTCTCAGGCCTACAACATGGGCATCCAGCTGTTCTTAAGACCAGGGTTCCTCAACCTTGGCGACTTGAAGATGTGTGGACTTCAACTCCACACATCTTCAAGACGCCAAGGTTGAGGAACCCTGCTTAAGACCACTTGAGAGAATAGACATGGGGGAGGAAACTGTTCCCATTCATAAAATGGTTATGAGGATAGATGTGATCTTTTACCAAAGTTTGTAGCTTTATCTCTTGTCACCTTTATTGGCTTCAGTTCTTCAGATTTTCTGCATAAAAAAGTCTGTTCAGGAATATGTATGTGCTCTGTGATTGCAGCAGTAAAGGCAAATGCCTTTCCCATTCTGCAACCTTCATCTTCTTGTCCCCCGCATGTAAACCAGCTACAAGTGTAGCCTGTTTAAGAAATCCCTGTCTGGACTTCAACTCCTTCCTTCACTTGGGCTACAGCAATTGATTGATCTTCTGGTTGAACCAGAAAGTCCCCGATTGGTATTTTCTGCTCCTTCTTTAACCTTCCTGGACTAGTGGACGGAAGGGAGGGAGGGAGGAAGGAAGGAAGGAAGGAATTACATTTTTCTTGTCACTTGGGCTAGAAGGGGAAACTGGCAGAAGTCTTGTCGATTTCACCTAGTTAAAAACAAAATACACAAAGTCAGGTCCATGATTGCAATGACCATAAATGAATTTGTAAGAAAACACAAAAAGTCTAATTTTTCACTGTTCCAGTGATTAACTACTTAAAAAAAATAGGCAATTGATTCCAATGAATTTCCCACTACAGGGCACAATAACCAACCAGAGTGGAGGAATTTACTTACAGGCAATTAAGGCACAACATACCAACTGGAAATCATGGCTTTGAATCAGCACAAAATGGAAAAACCAAATTTTGACACGAAGCCAGGAAAGATGGGTGGAGATTGCTGGCTGCTGTTGGATTGAAGATGCTGTCATGTACAGTCAGGTCCAGAAATATTGGGACATCGACACAATTCTAACATCTTTGGCTCTATACACCACCACAATGGATTTGGAATGAAACAAACACAATGTGTGTTAACTGCAGACTGTCAGCTTTAATTTGAGGGTATGTACATCCAACTCAGGTGAACGGTGTAGGAATTACAACAGTTTGCATATGTGCCTCCCACTTGTTAAGGGACCAAAAGTAATGGGACAGAATAATAATCATAAATCAAACTTTCCCTTTTTAATACTTGGTTGCAAATCTGTTGCAGTCAATCACAGCCTGAAGTCTGGAACGCATAGACATCACCAGACGCTGGGTTTCATCCCTGGTGATGCTCTGCCAGGCCTCTACTGCAACTGTCTTCAGTTCCTGCTTGTTCTTGGGGCATTTTCCCTTCACTTTTGTCTTTAGCAAGTGAAATGCATGCTCAATGGGATTCAGGTCAGGTGATTGACTTGCCCATTGCATAACATTCCACTTCTGTCCCTTCAAAAACTCTTTGGTTGCTTTTGCAGTATGCTTTGGGTCATTGTCCATCTGTACTGTGAAGCGCCGTCCAATGAGTTCTGCAGCATTTGGCTGAATGTGAGCAGATAATATTGCCCGAAACACTGCAGAATTCATCCTGCTGCTTTTGTCAGCAGTCACATCATCAATAAATACAAGAGGACCAGTTCCATTGGCAGCCATACATGCCCACGCCATGACACTACCACCACCATGCTTCACTGATGAGGTGGTATGCTTAGGATCATGAGCAGTTCCTTTCCTTCTCCATACTCTTCTCTTCCCATCACTCTGGTACAAGTTGATCTTGGTCTCATCTGTTCATAGGATGTTGTTCCAGAACTGTGAAGGCTTTTAGATGTCGTTTGGCAAACTCTAATCTGGCCTTCCTGTTTTTGAGGCTCACCAATGGTTTACATCTTGTGGTGAACCCTCTGTATTCACTCTGGTGAAGTCTTCTTTTGATTGTTGACTTTGACACACATACACCTACCTCCTGGAGAGTGTTCTTGATCTGACCAACTGTTGTGAAGGGTGTTTTCTTCACCAGGGAACGAATTCTTCGGTCATCCACCACAGTTGTTTTCTGTTGTCTCCCGGGTCTTTTGGTGTTGCTGAGCTCACCGGTGCGTTCCTTCTTTTTGAGAATGTTCCAAACAGTTATTTTGGCCATGCCTAATGTTCTTGCTATCTCTCTGATGGGTTTGTTTTGTTTCTTCAGCCTAATGATGGCTTGCTTCACTGATAGTGACAGCTCTTTGGATCTCATCTTGAGAGTTGACAGCAACAGATTCCAAATGCAAATAGCACACTTGAAATGAACTCTGGGCCTTTTATCTGCACATTGTAATTGGGGTACTGAGGGGATATCACACACCTGGCCATGGAACAGCTGAGAAGCCAATTGTCCCATTACTTTTGGTCCCTTAACAAGTGGGAGGCACATATGCAAACTGTTGTAATTCCTACACCGTTCACCTGAGTTGGATGTACATACCCTCAAATTAAAGCTGACAGTCTGCAGTTAACGCACATTGTGTTTGTTTCATTCCAAATCCATTGTGGTGGTGTATAGAGCCAAAGATGTTAGAATTGTGTCGATGTCCCAATATTTCTGGACCTGACTGTATATGTCATGCACGCCTGCCCTCCACAAAAGTTGGGTGGCTCATAGAGTAAAAGGGAAAGCAGATCTGCCCAAAAGCAAAGTATTCGCCAATCTTCTCTGCTGTTGAGATCACTTTAATGGTTCTGTTGTCTAACAGCTCAACTGTCTTCCTGGCTGATTCTCCACTCTGAATATATTTTAAATTGGTTTATGATTGGTCTCAAAACAAAATGTTGAGGTCCTTTAGCTCC
Source organism: Python bivittatus (assembly GCF_059951505.1). Taxonomy (NCBI): domain Eukaryota; kingdom Metazoa; phylum Chordata; class Lepidosauria; order Squamata; family Pythonidae; genus Python; species Python bivittatus. Next base: position 5,188,160 of record NW_028277028.1, read on the forward strand.
AGAGAAACCTTTCTATGCATTCTTTATTTAATAAAATAAACTGTGTTTCCATTACCTTTTGCCAAAGTTTGTGTTCCTTGATTTGGACAAGAATTCTATTTTTGTTAAAGATCATATTCATTTTTATTTGATTCTGTTGATTTACCACTTGGACTTGGTGGCACCTTTCCTGACCTGAGGTATAATTTTAATTAAACTTCATTATCTTTGTTTTGAATAATCTTCAAGTATTTTGAAGATATATTCTTTAAAACTTTGCAAGGTTCTATGAATCCTTATATGTGGAAAATGTGTTTAAAGTTACCAAATCATTCCTGAATAAAGCTATTGCTTTAGTTTGCCATTTTTAATGACTCTTCACCACTACTACCCTTTAGTTCTTTGCTTGTTTCCTGCTGAAAAATTGTTTATTAGGAAGCTGCAAACTCAGGGATGATGCCATTCTCTATACATGTAGAGAAAAACCAAAGTCAAGCAAACAAATGAATTTCTATTTTAAAGAATCCAAGATATTGTGGCCACTAAAATCCAATGATGTTATTCATATCTTTCTTGGTAACAAAGTAGTGACTGGAAACAGAGTGGGTTAATGCAATAAGAAACTTTTGTCTCCATGAAAGTTAATAAACAGGAGAGAGTAAACCATCTGCTTTGCATATACAGTCAGGACCAGAAATATTGGAACAAGGATAACTGTTTTGGCATTTGGCCTCTGTACAGCACCACACTGAAGTTGAAAGGAAACACACCCAGATGGGAGCAAAGTCAGGACTTTCAGCTGTAATTCAAGGAGTTTGACAAAAGTGGGGCACTAACCATTCAGGAAGTACAGCCAGTGGCATACACACACACACCCATCGTTGGTGGCTCATAAGTAATGGAACGAATGGCTGACAAGCAGCTGCATGGCCAGGTGTGGCCTGTTTCCTGGGTACCCCATGACCAGTCAAGCAGATCAAAGGCCTGGAGGTGGTTCTGAGTGTTACATTTGCATTTGGTAGCTGTTCACTGGAACTCTCAACATGAGGTCCAAATAGGTGTCCATGCGAGCAAAGGAGGCCATCATTAGGCTGAGAAAACAAAATAAACCCATCAGAGAGATAGCAAGAATATTGGGAATAGCCAGTACAACAATTTGGAACATCCTGAAAAAGAAGGAATTAACTGGCAAGCTCAGCCACAGCAAAAGGCCTGGAAGACCACGGAAGACAGCTAAAGTGGATGACCACAAAATTCTGCTCATGGTGAAGAGGAACCCTTTCACAACATCTAGCCAGGTCAAGAATGCTCTTGAGGAGGTAGGCATGTCATTGTCAACATCTACAGTCAAGAGACGGCTTTATGAATGTAAATACAGAGGCTTCACAACAAGGTGCAAACCACTGGTAATGCTCAAAAACAGAAAGGTCAGATTAGACTTTGCCAGCAAACACCTAAAAAAGCCTGTCCAGTTCTGGAATAAGATTCTTTGGACTGATGAAACCAAGATTAACTTGCACCAGAATGATGGGAAGAGAAAAGTATGGAGAAGGGAAGGAACAGCTCATGATCCAAAGCATACCACATCATCTGTCAAACATGGTGGAGGCAGTGTTATGGCATGGGCGTGTATAGCTGCCAATGGAACTGGGCCACTGGTGTTGATTGATGACCTGACTGCTGATAAAAGCAGCAGGATGAATTCGGAAGTGTATGGGGGTATACTTTCTGCTCAGATTCAGCCAAATGTTGCCCAACTGATAGGACGCCACTTCATATTGCAGATGGAGAATGACCAAAACATACAGCAAAAGCTACCCAAGAGTTTCTCTAGGCAAAGAAGTGGGATGTTCTTCAATGGTCAAGTCAGTCACCTGATCTCAACTCAATAGAGCATGCTTTTCATTTTCTGAAGACAAGCCTGAAAGCAGAAAGGCCCACAAATGAGCAGCAGCTGAAGGCAGCTGCAGTAAAAGCCTGGCAAAGCATCTCTAGGGAGGAAACTCAGCATTTGGTCATGTCCATGGGTACCAGACTTCAGGCAGTCATTGACTGCAAAGGATTTTCATCCAGGTATTAAAGGTGATCCTTATGCTTGTCATGATGTTGGTTTGTTCCATTACTTATGAACCACCAACGATGGGTGTGTGTGTATGCCACTGGCTGTACTTCCTGAATGGTTAGTGCCCCACTTTTCTCAAACCCTTTGAATTACAGCTGAAAGTCCTGACTTCGCTCCCATCTGGGTGTGTTTCCTTTCAACTTCAATGTGGTGGTGTACAGAGGCCAAATGCCAAAATGGTTATCCTTGTTCCAATATTTCTGGTCCTGACTGTAGAAGGCCAGACTCAATCCCTGGTATCTTCAGGTGGGATTACAAAAATTCTGTCAGAAACTCTGTAAAGCCACTGCTGAACTAGATGGAAAAACAACCTGATTCCTATACTGAGTATATGCTGTTGATATGAAAAGAAATGAAATAGGTTATACAAGGGTGGGTAATCCAAGGGCAAAATATAACCCCAAGTGCCTTTTCTGTAGCTTCTATGGTCCTCCAAAAATACAGTGCCAAAATTTGACAGTAAATTGTCAAATTGCAGCACTGCAATTTCCTGCCAACATTTGATAAGAAACTAAAATCCGTAAGACCACAAAAGCCCCTCCCAGATGAAAAAATCCTGAACATTCTAGCCCTGCTCCCTCCAGTGATGTCATCCCATCATTGTCATTTTCTGTGCAGCCAAACAAATAATAATAATAGCAACAACAATCATAATTTCAAAGGGTGCCCCCTGCCAGGCCAGCCCTTTCATTATGCAGAGTAAAAAGCAAATTCATCTTCAAACTGATCATTACTTTTGGTGACTCACAGGGAGACAGGCATGTCACTTTCTTGGCAACCTTATGGGAGCGGCTTGCCATTGTCTGGGGGGGGGGGGGGGTTCCAATTTCCCAGCCTAGCCTGCCATCCTTTCTTTCTAAGGTGGTCACTTATTCAAGGGCTGCCCAGGCCAACCCTGCTTACCGCCTCAGTCTAGACAAGGCCCATTGGGTGCTACCACAGAGTGCAATACCAGTCCCATATATTTTGCTCCCTGCAGCGGAATAGCAAATGGCACTTCTAAAGCCAACCATTTTGCCATGAGAAATTAAAAAATAGAAATCCACAGGTCCCTCTCCCTGGCAGTAAGATTACAGTAAAACCATTGAAAATAACTTATAACTGCTGCACTTTCATCACACCCCAAACAACTGCCTGAGGTAGCCATTCTACTTAATGCTAGAACTGGCCCTGAGTAAATAAATAAAAATGTTACAAACTAATAAATACATTTGGTTCTTTAAAAATTAGAAGTCTTTTATCTTACTTCAGGAAAACTATAACTGATATCATACCAGTGATTCCATAAGTGGAATGCACAAAAAAAAAGGGAAAAAGAATAAAGGCATAAAAAAATTTTTTTAATAAAAAATCTTGCTTTTTCACAGCGATAAGTAAAAACTGTTTTGTTTGATCAGATCTGAAATCTGTTGTTAAGGATCTGATGTTAAACTTTTATTTATGCCATTGACTTTTTAAAGCTTTATCTGTTGTTTATTTGGTTTATATTTTTCCAAAACAGTTATTTTTTAAAAGAATTGAACTGTTTTATTTGTGTAAATAAAAGCTGGGATATACACATATAAATACATAAAACCATTATCTAAGCCAGTGTTTCTCAACCTTGGCAACTTGAAGTTCACACATCTTCAAGTTGCCAAGGTTAAGAAACACTGATCTAAGCTATTTCAAACACTGGTACCAAGTTCTACAATCACTAAAGGAGATAATGGTTATTTCAAGATGAATTTATCCGCAGACTTTGTCCCTGGATTGACTTGATGCTTATATTTGAATTGTGGCTAGAGCGGGTCCCATGGGAGCGTGTCCTTGCCCCTTGCCTAACACTCTTTCCCCAGTTCTGAATTAGAGTGCTCCGCACCCATTCCCAAATTGGCAGAGCATATGTGAGCACAACCGTGGCCAATCCCTTTTGTGCCTCCAATTGCCTCTGTCACCTGACTTCCCTCCAAAGGAATGTGTGGCAAAGGCTAACAGATTTTACACACCTTGAGCTGGCCTTGGATGGTGTCAGAATAAGAGGAAAAATACTCCTCTAACATTTGTACAGCTAAGGAGGAATTGTGCCTGTCTCACTGGGGCTGGGAATGAGAGGAAGGCAATGTCACAGGGGGGTGGCAGAAAACAGTGTTGCTATGGCATGGCCGGTGGGTGGTTAAGTATAAGCGGGAACATGGCCTAAGAAACATCAGGAAGTCGGATATTAATCCAGCCATAAGCTTTGCCTGTCCCCTCAGCCTTCGCATGGGCCATCTGCTTTTACCTGTATTGTTATTGCTATAACCATCATGGATGAGTCTAGAAATACATCTGCTGATTACCAAAGTGCAAACACTACTTGAATAATGGACGGTACATTTAATTCCAATTTATATCCCAAAATTTATTTTCTGTTTCCCTCTGCTAGTGTGATGTACTGATGTGTGCCATTGGTCTGGGGGAATCTCACCCATGGAAATTCTCTGGATGCCTTGGGGTAGTCGCTCTCTCTCAGCCCAACTTACCTCACAAGGTTGCTGTCTGGGGGATAAAATGAAGCCATCTTGAGCTCTTGGAGAAAAGGTGATATATAGACCTAAATAATAACAACTGTAGTAGGACCAGTGATGTTCTGATACTGGCCAATAGATACCTTTCACAGCTGGCTTTCTCCCAGTTCCAATAGAGTTGTACTGAAAACCTGCCAGAATTGTTTTTCAGAGCTTGAGCTCTGGGACAGGAAAAAAGCCTTTTTGCAGTGCACGTTTTAATTCACTTTTGAACAACCCTCGTTGCTCCTAAATAGCAATTCTATACTGACCACTCAGTAGGGAGACCCCCTGCCTATAATGGGACCTACTGTATATCCTGTAAGTGGATATAGAATTGCCCACGGCCTTATAATCCACAGTGTCTCAGTGCAGAATGCTAGAAAAGACAGGGTTCTGTCCGAGATGATTTTCTGGCTTCCTGCCCCACCCTAAACCCTCTATTTCCATCCCAGTCCTCTAGCCTCAAGACCTAGGTGGGTGTGCTTCTCCCTTTTTGAGCCTTCCTTACTGTAGGAAGCAGAGAGGTTTAGCACAACTGCTCTTGGGTGAGCGGGGCATGTAAGAAGGAATGCCAGTCAAGGAATCAGTTCTTCAGCTCCATTGAGATGAAAGGTAGACTTGATCTTTATCACTGAAACAAAAATCTGACCTACCATGCTTAAGGAATGCTCAAGTGATTCAGCAACAATGGAATATATTATTAAGTGAGAAAAAGGGAGATTTAAACTCCTACTGTATTGCTGACATGCAAATTAACCTTTGAAATGTTGGAAATGATTTAAAGATGGACTTTTTTCTGAGCAATTTTAAGCTACTTTACAAAAATATTTACAAAAAGCTTGTTTTGATTCTGCAAATTCTCTCTGGAAAAAGGTTCTAACAGGATATTTATACTTCTCTAACATCCTGTTTATCTATTAGTTCCAACTCACACATGTCCTTTCTATTTAAGGTTTCATGAAGTGCATATAAATTTCTGATATTTGTAATAGTGATGTAAGTAGTAATAAAGGAAAGAAATAATTTCCACTCAGTTGCCTAATGACAGTACGTAAGACAAATGTAATTCAATTCACGTTGAAGGAAACAACAACTCTATGGTTAATAAAATAAAACTTAGGGGGGAAGAAAAAACTTTAACAAACTTCAGAAGCTTTCATCAGTACATGATTTTCCCTAGAGAATTAGTAAACATTGGTGATGGAAGGAAGTTTTGCCAATTGGACTGAAATTAAATTAATAATAAATAATACTGAGTCAGTAATTATGCTAGATTTTTTATCTTTATTTGTTATTTTATCATTTTATTTAATTTTTAAAAATATTTTACTATGGTATTTTAAATATCTGGGCATTATTTTTACTTTGATCTATATACTGTTTTCAATTTAAAAACAGTTTAAGGTGTTTCATATTTATTATTTTATTTAATAGCACTTACAGACCACCCTAATATGAACATCTCTGGACAGCATACATGAGCAATCCAAACAATGAATATTTCCGTCTATTAAAAATGACTCACCGGAAAAAAAACTCTATCACAAAGAACAGAAAACAGAAGTAAAATCATTCTGAAGGCCTTTCTGGAATGCAAGGAGGATCAAAGCTGATCACCTTTAGGGGGGAGTGTGTTGCATAAAGCAGAGACGGCTACTGAGAAGGCCTTTCTTCTGGGCCAAGTCCTCTTAACCTTCCCTGGTGAGAGGAGGGTAGACCAAGAGTAGCCTTCTATGTTTGAGCCAGATGGTTCTCTTTTCAGTTCCCTTCCTGATGGTCCTAACCATGTAGTTTGACTTTTTTTACAGCAGCTGCACCCTGGATTGACAATGTCATTGTTCTGTGACCCATCAAACCAAGATCCATTTCCTGGTCAGTCACCGCCAATAAAGATCCCATTAAAGCTGGGCAAACTTTGGATCCCCCTCCCCTTTTATTCCAACATTCATCACTTTAACTTGCTTACACAGAATAGTATTTCCCATTTTGAAACCTATTTACCCAATGTAGAAAGATCCTCCCCCTCACAACCTTTTTTATTTTCCCACCCTTATTAATGGAGACTCCCTCTCGTGTATCTTGTTTGTGTGATAGCTGCATACTTATTCCGACTCAGTTTCCTGTTTTTTAAAAATCAGCTGACAATCCACAAGAGCAACTGTCCTCATATCCCGTGACAGCTATGTTTGCTGAGAAGCTTTTGGTGAGAGACTTTGCCAAAAGCTTTTGAAAGTCCAGTATATACTATCTTTGAGTCATTCTTGTTTATATGCTTGTTGACACCATCAAACAAAGCAGAAGGTTAGTGGGACAAGAGTTACCTTTGGCTCCTTTTCAACAAGGCTTATTCTTATATATTTTCTCTTTAATAACATTTTCAATCATTTCCCCCAGAACAGATATTAAGGTAACTGGTTTATAATTTCCTTTATTGCCCCTGATCCCCTTTAATGGGGTTACACAGGCTGTTTTCTGGTCCTTGGGAAAGGACACCAATGTTAAAAAGCATTTGCCTACTTTTCGTAAAAACAATTAACCATTTCATATTTTAGTTTTTTAAAAGCTCTGGGTAACATCACCTGGATATGGGGATTTATTTATTTATAGTTTGTCAACCTGGCTTTTAACTACATCTGTCATAACCTTGACTTGTCTCACTTCACCTGAGCCTCCTTCTGACAAAGCCAGGTCAAGCACACACATCTGTCCTATTTCTTCAACACTGAAGGCAGAAGCAAAGAATTCACTCAGTTTTTCCACTGTTTTCTTATTCCCCTTTAAACACACTTTTAATTACTCCACCATCCAATGGCCCAACAATCCCCTTACTAGCTTCTTATTCAAAATATATTAAAAGATTTTGTAGTTTGCCTGACTTTTTGCCATGTGCTCCTCCAGATCATTTTTGCATCTTTTGTCAACTACTTATGTTTTTTGCCAGTGTTTGTTACTTTTTGTTCCCTGCCTTTGAGCAAACCTTTCATTTTTTGAAGGAAGGTTTCTTGCCTGTGACCCTGCCTCTTCCCGTCTGGACCACAACCTGAACTGAACCAAATCGATGGTTCCTTTCTTGACCTGAGGTCTACATCCTAGCTAAAATTCTATTATTATAGTTTTGAATACTCTCCTAGATAGCGGAGAGAACCACTTTACTTTATTTCAACTTTCTCTGAACCTGTCCCTTCACTTTTTGGAGATTTGCTCTTCTGAAATTGAATGTGACCATTTTGGACTTACATGCAAGCTGAAGGTTATAACATTATGATCATTATTGCCCATTGGTTCCTTGGATAAGATTCTGGGTACCACTAAATCTACTAAGATTTAGTCCAGTATTGCCTTGATGGTTCCATGACTTGCTGTTCCAGATTGCTATCATTTAGAGTGCCTAGAAATTTGGTCTCTTTCTCATGTCCAAATATGTATTTTCCCACTCTGTGAGTATGATTGTATTCACCCATTTCTATTGTATTTTCTCATATATATCTCTAATCTCGTTTTGCATCTGTAGGTCATCTTTAACTATTTGGGCAGGAGAACAACAACCAATCCCTAGGACTAATATGCTGTTATCAATTGTTATGGACATCCCATAGCGATTCAGTGGAATTGTTTGTCCATTTGTAAGATCTCTCTGATATACAGGGCAACGCCAGTTTATCTACTGCACACTTTGACAATGCTGCCTGCGAATATTCAGGATTGACATTCAAAGTAGCTAGAAAACACTCTAAGTGGGAAATGCATTTCCATACTCATGACTCACATAATCCAAATTGTAATCAGACTGGGAGTGCAGGGGCTAGAGGAGAACAAAGGGCAAAACCACACGGCCTCCTTGTGTGGATACAGCCCAATTTGAGCACCAAGTCAAGAAATGCAGTTTCCCAGCTGGAGCTTGCTTTCTGTTTTTCATTCTCAGTGGACCTTATAATTGTTGGACAAGATTTGAATCAAACTTTGCATGCTTTTTTGGGTTGTATCACCTCACTACCTAAATTATACTCTCAGACACAAAATAGTTTGCTAGATGATCAATCTTGGGGAAACAATGAACTCTGTTCCCCAGATTAATGGACATTTCTCCTTCCCTCCCGAGAAGCCCCACCTTCTTCTTAATAGGAGAGTGTGCCTGATAAAACTGACAAGAAATCCAGTGGGTGCAGGTATGTGGTGAAGAAGGAGTTAAGCTAGGAAGACTGCAGAAAAAGACATGGGGAAAAGCATCCAAACCAAGGTCATAGGCAAACAAACTCAGCAGTAGTCCCAGGACAACACAAAGGAATTTTAAGTCAATCAGAGTAATCCAGATCTAAACAAAAAACAAAAAAAACAAGCAAAAACAGTTTTACGGAAGATCTGTATGGATGTGAGATTTTTACATTAGATCAACTAGTGATGATAACAATGAGTTTTCATCATTTTTTATGTGACAAGATAAATACCATTTGTCAGTTGCCACCCACTGGCAGTATTTACAGTTACAACATGCATTTGGATCAATGGCATTTCCTGCCTCAGAAACATCTAAGTTATTGGATGGGATCATTAAATCCTATAAGACCAAAAAACCCACAATTAGTCTTTATGAACATATGTTATCAATAAATTGATACGCAAACTTTAGAGATTGAATGGAATAAGGAACTGGAGACCCCCATTTTGCCTAAACAGTAGGAAAATGCCTAAACCTCAATTATAAAAACCTAATTAGATCTTAGATTATGACTTACACAACAAAAAATATTTTAGACTTATTGGACCTCATTGCATTTGTATAGAAAACAAATGAATATATCACTGTATTTTTGGATATACAACCAGAATAACACTTCATTAAAACATGTTTTTGCAATATCCTAAAATTATTACATTCTGGGAAGATGAAATTACATACATTAATTTGATTTTGAAACAATGTTTAATATTTTCAGATGTACCCATTCTTTTGAACTACACGGAAATTGACAGATGGACAAAAGATATGGATTATCTGTGCCCTTATTATTGCCAAGAGATTTGTTCTTCAACATTGGAAAGGCAACTCAATGGCCCCAATTACCCAGTGGCTTGAAGAACTGATGTTACTTGCATTCTACAACTGAGTTGCCTATAGACATAGATTATGCCGGGATGATTACAATGAAGTATGTTTATCTTTTATTGAAATTTAGGTTAAAAAATCATATATAGGGTGTACCAAAAATCAGGTCCCATAGACAGTTTATTATATAAATTACATTAAATGTTCAAATTGTTTGCCATTTTTTTCTAAACCCTTCCTTACTCATTTGATGCATGACTTTTCAACATTCTAAGTGCAGTAACATTTTCTCTGAAAAAAAATTAATAAAAATATTATGAGTGGCCTATGGGGCCTGACTTTTGATCCACCATTTATATTTATATTTCTATGAGAAACCCTTATATTTTGCTGTACTTGCATTTTCTCCCTCCTTCTCCCTCCCTCCCTCCCTCCCTCCCTCCCACTTAGGTTTCATGATATGATCTTGATCATATATCCACCATTTTCAAGGAGAGTTGCTTTAAACTCTTGAACTTCATTGACAGGGAACCATAGGAATTGTAGAATGAAATTAAAGAAGTTGTTAAGGAGAAATGTGAAAAGAGACTGCCAAAGACCAAGAAACAGAAAAAAATCAAACTGGATGTCAGAACAAATGATGAAACTTGTCAAAAAGAGAAAAGAAACCAGTCAGAGAAAGACAAAGATCTCAAGAAGGAACTGAACAAAGAGTTTTAGAGAGCTGCTACAATGGACAAGAAGCAATATTACAATGATGTCTGTAAAGACATTGAAGATGGAAACAGAGAAAACAAAGGACAATCTTTCAAAAGATCTCTCAACTCAAAAGGAGGTTACAACTTCTAACTGATGTGCTAAAGGATGCCAATGGGTATATAGTAACAGATTCAAGGAAGATCAAAAACAGATGGAAAGAATATACTGAAATTCTGTACAGTAGAGATGTTGACATCCAAGATACTTTCAAAGATTACAAGAATGCATTGAAGCAGAAGATAACATTAGATCAGCACTCTAGGCATTACCAAGTCATGGGAATTGATGGAATAGCTACAGAAATATGGTAAACAACAAAGGAAAAATCAGCCAAAGCTCCAACCAAGCTATGCCAGCAAATCTGGAGAACACCACAGTGGCCAACAGATTGGAAGAGGTCAGTCTACATAAAGAAAGGAGACTTACTATAGCAGAGTGTGCTAACTATTGCATGATAGCTTGAATTTCATATAGTAACAAAATAATGCTTAGGATCATCCAATGCAGATTAGAGCTCTACATGGAAAGGGGGGGCCAGATGTTCAAGCTTATTTTTAAAAAGGCTGAGGAATAAGAGACATTATTGCTGGATAATTGAGAAAGCCAAAGAATACTAAAAAGAAGTCACTATGTTCTACATTGACTGTAGAAAGGTCTTTGATTATGTTGACTATGTCAAGTTGTGGAATGTCCTTGGGAAAATGAAATCCCAGAACATCTCGTTGTCCTCATGGGAAACCCATACTCAGGGCAGGAAATAGTAAAGAGACTGCCATACAAAATATGGTGAAACAGACTGACTCCATGTCAGCAAGCGAGTGGAACAAGGCTGTATGCTCTCTCCATATTTATGCAACCTACGTACCGTATTTTTCCGACTATAAGACAATACTTTTTTCTAAAATCCTTCCGCTAAAAATTGAAGGGCATCTTATTCAAGTAAGCAAGCTGAGGAGAGAACCGCGCCTGCAAACAGGCTTCCTCCTATTGCTAACCTCCAATCACGAGTGAAATAGCTTGTCTCTGCAAACAGACTTCCTCCAATCACGATCCTTAAGTAATTGACGTCAGCTGATGCTGAACAAACCAATTGGAGGAAGTCTGTTTGCAGAGACAAGCTATCAGCAGTTTCACTCGTGATTGAATGTAATCAGTTTTGCAAAACAGCATGGAAATAGAGCTGCAGAGAGACGGTTTGGACCTCCTCCCACCGAGTGTATCAGGTAAATGTTACCTAATTACTAAATAAAAATGTGTTCTGCACTATCTTTAAAATATTGATTTCTTAATTTTGGGTTGGAAAAGTGGAGGTCGTCTTGTACATGGGGGAGTCTTATTGATGGAAAAATATGGTATATGCTGAATACATATTGAGGGAAGCTATCAATCAATTAATCTTTATTACAATCATACACCAGCCTAGGAGGGTTGGATGAGGTCATTAAAAGAAACATGAAAGTAAAAAGTTGCATAAAGAAAAAAGCTGAATATAGTCCACATATAGCTATTCATTATATGAAACTACTCACTCTCTATACGCACACCCACACACATATACATACACACAAGACATAAGAAGTATAAAATATATAAAAAGTCAAAAAGGTGGGGTGGGTGCATTAGAAGAGTGTTGGGGAGCATATAGTATTTATCAATAAGTACTGTATCTATTAGGTTATAGAGTACCCAAATATAGCAAAGTAGGTGCACGCTGAATCTGATCTACAATGTTGCACTCAAAATACAAGCCAGAAATATCATCCAACAAAATTTGAGTGCTGCCACACAGAATGTGGCAAAGTTGTATATTGTAGCAGAGTTAGAATCTGAAAGCAACAGGGTGGTGTAAATTTGTCCTGTGCACCCTGGGTATTTATGTAGTAGTGGTAAGATTAGACTAGTGCAAATGTTGCTATAGTACGAGCACTGGAGAAGCACATGCTCTGCAAGATTGGGAAGTGACTGCTGTCAAATTTGAGAGTAACTGCTACAATCTTAACACATGGGAGTAAGTCCCTGGAGATAATTATATAGTCAAAAACATTCTGGGGCCAGATAAGTACTGTAGGTGAATTCAGCTGGCTGGTCAGTTTCAAGGGCACCATTTAGAATGTGAAAGTTCAGTCTGAAGGTTGCTTAGGCCAAGCAGAAGCCCACAAAGTTTGATTTCTCATCTTCTGAAATATGGGTGAGGAGGAATCCATCAGCCTCAGGTTTGGGAGGCAGCATCTGTGCTGTGTATATGAAGTGTGGTTATTGGGGCTCAGTCTAGCACTGAAGTCCTCTCCCAGGACTTCAAGTGCATTTGGATTCAATAGTTTCCAATTCAATCCACAAGGCTGTGATCTGGGGTTTCTGCCTCATTGGAGGTAGGTAAGCATTAATTACCAACAGGGCACAGTGGCTGAATCGGATTAACACTGCCATGGCATATGGTTTGAGTGCAGGGATAGACCTTGATGTGACACATAAGGTGTTGGAAACCAGGACACTCAGGCCACCTTTGGCTCTTCCATGCTTTGTCCCTAGTTCAGCCCCAATTGAAAATGATTGAAAAACTTTGAGTGGCAATTCACTGGCAGTCCGTGTGTCCTTTATCACTATGACATCATGGTTAGAGAGGAATTCAGTGAGGCAAGGATTTCTGGTGATGCAAACTATCCAGCCACATTCCAGGTTAGAAGGATGACCATAATTATGCTGGTCACTTGGATGTCAAGCAGTTGTGCTGCGAACCCAGGGTTGGGCAGGTAATCTTTGCAGAGGCAGTAGCTTCACCTTAACCAATGAGTGAGGTGGCTGTATGTAACTCCTGCTGTGGGGGAAAGGGAAAATACCGTCAAATTCCTGCTTTCCCCATCAGATTTTTCTTTTCCTCAGAAGACATCAGAGGAGCTTGTAGTTCAGGCCAGGAAGTTGTCAGGCCCAGCCTATGAACAACAAAGAAACAGTCCAGTTGAGTTAAGTTCCTTTATTTGCTGAAACCAGATAGACAGAATCTTGCCAGACTAAATCTATACTACTGCAATGGATATACTCTGGGAGGTTCTAGGGAGTGGCTATCCTGAACCTCTTTCACTTCCCACACTCCCCCTGCAGACTTTGTTGTCTTTTGTCTCCTTTCCCTTCCTGGAATGCACCCCCTCCTTCCCGATAGCCTTGCTCTCTGTTGCTATCCACCACATCACCCTCCTCTTTGTAGATACATCCCATCACAGAAGTTGGAAGAAACAGTGCAGAATGAGCAGTAAAATGGGAATCACTGGCAAGCAGAGATCCCATCTCTTTAGCAGAGGGATCCTCCTTTGGTTTGTTCAATGGAAGAAGAAATAAGGGGGACCATTCCTCCTGTGAGGCAAGCTGGGATGGGGAACCAGATGTATCTCCAAGTTGGGTTGCTGTGAGGATAGAGCTTGTCTGGGATTTATTTTGCTTGCAGGTCAGTTTCTTTTGGGCATCTGCTATTTGGGATTGTATAGATTTCTTACATATTGCTGGTCTGGAACTCAGAGCTGTCAGTATCAGTTTCACTGTCTATCTCTGTATTGGTGAGGAAGTCAGAGTAATGTGTTAACAGCTTTCTGTGCATCCAGGTTAAGGGAAATGTGAAGTTGTTTGGGAGGTGAGCAGCTCAATGAGGTAGGTACATTAAATGAGCGCTGGGCTTCCACATCACTGTCACCACTGGGAGGGTCTGGGTCTAAGTAAGATGTCGAAATTGTCACTGGGCCCAGAATCATTATTGGGAGTGGGCTGGATTCTTTTCTTGCCTCTGGATGGCATGTTTAGGCTATAAGGACTGAGCCAGAGGAGCAGCTAGTTTGTCATCATCTTGGCTTTTTCTTGAGGGAGGCTAGTTTGGAAGAAGATGAGCAGAGTTTTAAAACTGGAGAAAGAGACTTCAGTAATCTGCACTACTCTGACAGCTGAAAATGCAAATGATCTGCAAGCTCTACTAATGAAAGTCAAGGAGCATAGTGAACAATTGGAATTAAGATTAAATATAAAGAAGACCAAACTAATGACAACAGGTCCAGCAATCAACCTTAGAATTGACAATGAAGATACCAAAGTGGTGAACTGCTTCTGCCTTCTAGGATTCCCTTTCAACAATAAAGGAACCAGCAGTCAAGAAATATGCCACAAGCTAGCACTTGGTAGAAGGTATGAAGGCTTTGGAAAAGATATTTAGATGTTGGGGTGTGTCTATACCTATAAAGATCAGAATCATGGAAGCAATGGTTTTCCCTGTAACACTCTATGAAAGGAAAAGTTTGACTTTGACAAAGCAGGTTAGAAAGAGTATTGTCTTTGAGCTCTGGTGTTAGAGAAGACTCCTGAAAATACCATGGATAGCCAAGAAAACAAACAATGGATCATCAAACAAATCAACCAAGGCATGAATGACTAGGTTCACATTATCATATTTTGGACACATTATTTGAAGTTCAAGCTCCCTTGAGAAGTCCATAATGCTGGGGAAGGTGGAAGGAAAGAAAAGAAAAGAGGATGACCATCACTAGTGTGGATTGACTCGGTTACTGTTCTGTTTCAAGGTAGCAGTCACAGTTGCCAAGGAGTAGAAGCAGATAACAGTAGACAAGTTGCAAAAAAAGACTTATCAAAGTACCGTTTGTAGTCCGAGAAGCAAAAGAGTAGTCTAGTTACAATTCCAAAAGTCACAAAGACAAATCGAGTAGTCAGCCAGTCCAGAAGTCAGGAATTCAAGAACAGGATACACACAAGGCATGAGCAAGGTTTTCAAACAGTTGTTTTCCAATGGAGAGTGAAGGCAAAGCAAGCTACATAAAATCTTTCTGTTGGCAGCTGGCTGCAATTATTCAGGCCTCACCCTTTGCCTTACGAGGAGTCTCCTTGATTGACACTGCTCTGCTTGCCTCTGCGTGCATCTGGATCTGGGGCTTGGGGGTCATGCCTTGTCATCTGACTGCTCCAGCTGATCAGGAGATGCCTGTGGCTGATCAGCCTCAGGTGCATCATGGCTTAATGATTCCTGAGGCTGACATTCCACAGGCTCAGCTGGAGCAACATTGTCAGAATCAGATTCAAAGTCAGACTCTGAATTGTGGCTCATGAATTACAGTGGTAATGGATGCACCAATCAAAGATCTGAAGGGCCAGGTTGGGAACTCAACATCCAGGATAAAATCTATCTATATGATCATTAGACATTGACATCAACTTGATGGCACATAATCAATCAAGCAATCAATCAATCATCAATCTATGAAATCCCACTTTCAGTTCTCATCTACAACCTAGATGACACCAATTCACGCTGACATCCATTTTAGTCCTTTCATTCATAATTAAACCTGCATATATTAATCAATTAAAGAAGATAGTGCCACTTTCATTCAGATGTTACATCTTTCCCCTTCTTAATTTCTCAAACATGCAACATAACTGATTTTCTTTCATTCAGTTCAGTCATTAACATTCATTAACTGTTTAACATTTACCCCTCTTATATTCCAAGTCATAATATTCCATATGCCATTATCATTACCACATGGATTATAGATACTCATCTGAACTTCCCATCATGGGAAAGAAGAAGAAGACTGGGAAGAATGGGTAGCTATTGTTCATTCCCTTTGTGCTTGCCATGATTGTTAAATCATAGAATTGATTTAATGGAAGATCATCGAGTCCAGCTTTCTGCTCAGTTCACAAACAGCTGCAGAATGCTTAGAGGTTCCAAATAGTCTTAGAAAGAAAGGAGATAGTTAGGTCCCAAGAGCTGTCACATTTCAATTGTCTTAAATGAAATCAAACATATAGCTACAAGTTTCTTCCATGCCATTCTATAAATCTAGTGGCCCACGATGTAAATCAGGGACCAAATATATTTCCTTCCCTAATTTTTTATTTGGTTTGGTTTAGCATTCCATGCAGAAAGCTGTCAATGTACAACTTCATTGTAATGCTTGACTTCACTCTAGGAATGTGAAGGTGCAAATGGCAATCATGTGACCACAGGACACTGCAACTCTCATAAATGCACACTGGTTGCCAAGCACCTGAATCATGATCACATGACCGTGGGGACCTGCAACAGCTGCAACTTTGTGGACCAGTCATGTCTCATTTTTCAATGTTGTCATAACTTGCCATGGTTGCTGAATGAGTGGTCGGTAAGTGAGGACTACCTGTATTTTAGATGCTCAGAGTTCAGTTTCAGAAATCCCTGCTCTACATTGTGAAAAAGTCAAACATAAGAATTCAGAAAATATGGTGAGAAATGACAGCTAGACAGTTCTCACAGGCATGGTGAAAGCCAAACTGGTGAAACCAGTTCCCAAGGAAAATTACCTCTTAAGTCATTCAGAATTCCTGGTATTTCATTTCACCAGTGCTGTCATCACTCTTCCACTAGCTCTCTTATATAATACCTATGGTTGTTGCTATTTTAAAATTTTAGTTGTGAGGCTGATCACATTAACAATCTACATATCAAAGTCCTGACTAAATACTTCAATTAATCTGCAGGAGGGCATTCTTCACAGTTGTGCTCATCACATCTTGATGGTAAAGTCCCTAACCCTCATTCCATTGCAGGGATCTTCTTCAGAATCTCAGGAGCTGCAAACAGTACAAATATGCACCATAACACATGTAGTACGTGAAAACTGAATGATTATGGGCTGGCCTTGGCTATGTTCTCCTTATCTGTGTTGTTTTTTAATTTGTTTTTGCTGTTCTGGTTTCTCATCCTATATTAGCCGCCCAGAGTTGCAATCTACCAGTTGGTAAACATCCATTAAATAAACAAAGGAACAAACATCAAAGAGTAGCATAGAAAATACAAATTTTGGCATGCTGGTGTCTTTTTAGGGGGATCAGGGAGGAGAGTTGTGAGTGTAACTGTCTCCAAGAGAATTTGAGTCTTTTTTCAAGTGGCATTTAAGAATAGGTTCCTTGTCTATGTTTTTTTTTAAAAATCTTGATGCCCTCAAAATAATTACTTTAATCTCAATTTAAATTATTGCAGCTACATATCTGAATAATCTACTAGATATTAATGTTCCATTTCCTATGACTAGAGATGGCCAACACAATGCCAGTGCACTGTTGCGTATCTACACCCCATTTTCTAAACAGTGAGAAATTTCAGGATTACAGTGTTTGTCCAGGCTTCAGTTTTCTTTACAGTAGTCACTGTTGATCAGTTCACATTTATAAATGTTTCCATTTATCTCCTAACATACAACAAGATGCAGGCTCACATCATTAGCTCCAATTCCAATGTTTCTCCATTAAGTCTAAGCAGGTATTATTTAGATCAGATACTCGTTTGCTTTAGTCAGATCCCAGCTGAAGTACTGTGTCTAGATCTAGGCAACACATTTCAAAAACAACAGTGACAAACTGAAGCAAATTCAGGCTATCAAGAAGGTTAAGGTTTTGGAAACTAATCCCTTGGTTGGTTTCCATAACCAAACATGATGGCAGTCTTCAAATATCTGAAAGGCTGTCATACAGAAGTGGGAATGGACTTCCCTCTATTGCCTCAGAGGGCAGGACTAGAACAAGTGGATTAAAATTATAAGGAAGGAACTTCAGACAAGACATCAGGGGAACTTCTTGACTGTATAATCTGCTAGCCAGTGGAAATGGTTGCCTCATGAATGGTGAGTTCTTCTTTAAACTAGAGATGCTGTAGTGGATCCTGCATTGAGCATGGGGTTGGATTAAACCAGTGTTTCTCAACCTTGGCAACTTTAAGACCTGTGGACTTTCCAGTGCCGGCTGGAGAATTCTGGGAGATGAAGTCCATAGGTCTTAAAGCTGCCAAGGTTGAGAAACACTGGACTAGACAACCTCTAGTTGTCCCCCAATTCTACAGTTTTATTATTCCTGAATGTATTATATCAAGATGATGGGAACATCAATCCTATTTGAAATATTAGTCATTCATGGCCAAGGGCATCCTCAGCCATGGTCACTGCATTCAAAATGCAGGCTCAACCAGGCAATCAAAGCCTGCCTCTTTTTAACATGCATCACACCCACTGCATGCATGTGAAAAGGGGTTGGGTTTCACTTGCCCAGTTGTGTCTGCCATTTTGAACAGTGACTATGTTGCAGATGCTTCTCTTCATGGCACTCCAATGATTGTGTGTGTGGTTTTGTTGTTGTTGTTGTTGTTGAAATAATTAAGCTTTTAAAAAGATATGCTGGTATGTTCTGATTATTAACTGCTTTGATATTTTTAATTCGAAAGGCTCACACAGTGAATAATGGTCAGATCTGGTTGTTGCCTACTTTAGATAACACCCTGGAGACTAAGTAACACCAGCATTCCCCTCCCTGCAAGATGCAAATTCTACAGGTTCACCCACATGGCCACAGCAACCTGTTTTCTTCCCACCCTGAAATGGAAGGAAGATATCTCAGTATAAACAGCACTGCCCCCTTGGCCTACTTTTCACTGTGTCTCAGCAAGAGGCTACCCAGAAAATGGTGCAGGTTACTCTCAAGGCAGGGATGGGTTCTCTCCAGGACTGGCAGCCATGCCAACATGCTTACCCCCTTGGAATGGAAGGAAAGTAGGTTGGTTCAAAAGCGCTGTTCCCACAGTCTCTCCTTGCCATACAGCCAGGTGGTGCTGCTTCCTGGACACGGTGATGCCCTTCCCATTTCAGGTTGCTCAGTTTCATCCCCTCCTCCCTGCTTGATTTGTTCCATGTAATAAAAGAAGTGCTTTCTGTTGCACCCTGTTCTCCCCTCACTCCCACGTTTTCTGCTAGGTAGTCATGTTTTTGTTGCTTGTGGCTCTTTGTGAGCTGATGGACATCATTTTGCCAGGACCGCTTCATTGTGTTCATTCATAAGTCTCATGTTTGCCATCAGTGATAGTATCTAGCCACCTTGTGATGGTGATGTACATCAGTGATAGTATCTAGCCTGACTCTTGTTTTGCATTACATGCCCAAAGTATTTAAGCTTTAGCTTCATTCTTAGTGCTTCTAGTAAGTATGATTTTACTTAATCTAGTATGGAATGATTTCTTCTTGCCATCCAAGATATTCTCAACAATTTTCTCCAGCAGGATTCAGACTGTTTTTTTTTCCTTTGGCTGGTGTGGGTCTTCCGGGCTGTGTGGCCGTGGTCTTGAAGTCTTGTTTCCTAACGTTTCGCCAGCACCTGTGATCGGCATCTTCAGAGTGCAGGAGCACAGACAGGAGCAGTTCTCTCTGTGCCCAGGGTGAAGTGACCCTTCTGTGGGTATTTATAGAGATCTGGGGGGGGTGTGGTGTGGTGTGGGGGGGGTGGGGTTTTTTTTTCTTTGTTCAGCCTTTCTGATGATCTGACTTTCTCAACCATATGCTACAACTGGAAAACCCATAGCCTTGAGAATATATAATTTGGTTGTCAGTTTTATGTTTCTGCACTTTAATATTTTTTCTAGATTTGTTACAGTCTTTCTCCCAAATAGCAAACATCTCTTTATTTCATGGCTATAGTCATCATCCTCATGAACTTTTGCTTCAACCTCTTCTCTTTCTATTTGCACTGAGTTGGCATTGCCTGTTAATATAGGCTTTTTTGGAGGCCTTTTTTAAAATACTGAGCAGCGATAGTAGCAATAAATGGTCAATCACTCATGTTCTTTCTTCATTCTCATTGCCAATGCTGACATGACTAAACTATTCATATTTGCTCTGCACCTGTTATTTGAATAAGGAGGTGTGAATTTTGTCCTAAATATCAGTATTGTTAGTCTGTTTGCTCCTGCATTCCTTCTGCACATTCCAATATTAGTTCTATGCAAAAGTCCTTTTCTTATAACCAGCAAACATTTGTATTTTCAGGGGCTTATCTTTTAAAGCTCTATATAATGGTACTTCTTCTCTCTTAATTTCAAATTAGATCATATGACCATGGAGGAATCAAGGAGCTAACTGAAAAGGGAAAAATATATCCTTCTGCAGTATATTTTACATAGTTTCATGCTTTTATTTTTGTTACTTTTGTTTTCTCCTAAATGAGTAAATGTAACCATATTACAAGGAGGAAAGCTGTCATGTCCTTCAAGAGAGAAATCTCTCCTCGCAATTTGTGTAGACAAAAAGATAAACAGTTGGAAGACTATTTGCAATTTTTAAAAAGCTGTATTAGAAACAGCAGTCAAGACTGAAGAAAATGGCAAGATGACGGAACTCAGTGTTTATGTAGAACGACGCTTACCATTCATTATATTAAAAATAAGAAAGAGGAAATTCCAATGAATTGCTTCAGTTGTGTTAGTGTTAAGTAAATGCCAGTTCAGGGCAATAATCAAGTGTTTCCCTAGCAATAATAAACACGAGTCTGGGAAAGAACTTAATTATAGAGTAAGAGGTCAGTGAATGTGTTTGGTTGATCCTGCCCTACAAGTAGGATGGGAAAATTCCCTTATGAATAACTGGTTTTGTAATAATTTCACATCTCTTTGTTTTGCACAATGGAATATTTACAAAACACAAAACCCTTTTGCAATTAGCATATAGCAAAAGAGATCCACCCTTCAGAATAAGCTCAAAGACTGGAGTCAGAAAGCTGGAAACGGATACCCTTTAATGGCAGTAAAGCAAAAATCTACTCCAGAAATTACCTCAACATTGCTTGAAGGCTAACATCTCTCTGAGAATGTATGGGCCATATAATATCCTGCAAACATGAACTGGCAAGTGGTGTATTACTCACCCAAACCCATCAACTAGAACTCTTGACGCTACAGTAATGTGTTGCATTTCCTAAAATTCAGACAACATCCTCCCTTGAATAATATGCAGTGATATCACAAAAGCATGTAGGAACACACTACATTCTGCCCAGTGTCTTATCTCTTGTCCTTCTTTAGACTGCAAAGAAGCTGCATGAATCATCAATGAGAAAACTCCACTTTATTGTTCTGTGTCATTTTGTGGTTTTGCAGCTAGGAAACAATGGTTGCAAGCGACTCATAAGCATTTTGCACAGAAGAAAGTCCTGCTGAATTTAACAGGACTCAAATTCCTGAAAGTCCAATACAATTAAAAAGTACCATGCTGTTCAATGGGGCTTTCTTCCACAAGATTAGATGTACAATGTTGCAGTCACACTCAAGTAAAGCTGAAATGTTGCATTTCATTAGGGAATGTCCCTGAAATCATTCTGTGATTGCTTGGAGGGCTTTCCCAAGAGGTTGAGATCAGTTCCCACTCATCCCCTCCAGACACTATGCAGAGACTTCCAGAGCAAAATTTTAGGCCAACGCTGGAGTGCTACCACTAGATATGGTGCCTGGATGAATTAGGGGAGGCCTCTGGTTTGCTGGATACCCAGCCGTCCCAGGCTCAAGTCCCCAATACAAGGCTTCCAAATAAGGCATTAATCATGCAATCACCATGCTTCAACCGTGGGATTTCTCAGGGAGCCAGACAGGGTCATCTTCCATTACCACGGTCTATTTTCTTAAAACTAGTCCTACATTTTTGTTTGCACAAAAATACATTCATGCACACGCACACACATCCATCCATTACGAAAGAAAAGACATCTGAGTACAGCAATTGGAAGCTATCTGACTGTAAACTTCACTTCATATTAAAAAAAAAAAAAGATGAAAATGAAATTGAAGGCTGAGGAAGGGAAGCCCAGGGCAAATACTACTCCTGCCTCCCTTTCTCTCTGCCGGTGTAACTTGGCAGGTATTTGGATTCTTAAGGCCCTTTGATCTTGGAGCTCTCAGCCACAGCCAACAGGAGTGTTTTCTTAATTTGTTAGGGATGGCAACCAGCTCTTTTACATTACCCAGCTCCAGCTTCTGATATTGCAAGAGGGGGATATTGCAAGAAACCCTGCCCCCAAATTAAGTAAATATAAAGTTTTCTTTCAGCTGAGTTATTTCATCCATATGTCCATGCAGGGTTTTTTTTTTTTCTTGGTAGCAATACAGAGGTGGATTATTTGTCTCTGTAATAAGACACTTCCATCCTGTCTTTCCTTTAAGAATCTTTCAAGGTGGCTTACAAATTGAGCTAAGAGGTTAAGACATCTGCAGACCAGCAGATTTCACAGCAGGTAAAAGATGCAGTCCAGAGGATCCATTGGCAGTATCTAAACTTGGCATTTAGAAAGCCTGGCTAAATAAAGACTAGGTTCCCACAATACACTAGACCAGGCTAAAATAGAGTTGAATAGTTAGTGATTCAGTGTGTTGTGAGAACCCACCTATTGTTTTGGCACATTGTGTGAACCAGGCCATTAGGCCAAGCCATAATATGGCTTATTTGTTCAAACACAGCATAGCATGTTAAGTGAATATAGCAATTGTGTTTTCTTAACCCAGATTGAGGTTTAGCCTGTCATGTAAACCCAGTCAGAAAAAGCTGAGAGAGAACTATAAAGTACTATAAGTTAAACATGTTCTTTCTTCCACTGTTTGCAAGGGTGGAAACACCCAGCAAAGAGCCTCAGATTATGATGTGAATAATCTACTTTGTTGCTTAGGTTCAAGTGGAAGAGATGGCCAATCTCCCTAGGATAAAGCCCACAATTTGAACTCAATTCAAATTGAGTTCTCAATTCAGAAAAGAGCCTGAATCCAGTGCAGCTTTTCTGTTTTTGTGGTAAATTTGATCATCCTAGCCAATAATGGTTTTTTGTTTTGTTTTGTTTTTTGTGCCTTGGAATCAGTGTTGACTCCTGGCAACTGCCTGGACTAATCCCTGCAGTTTCCTTGGCAAGATTTCAGAAATGGCTTGCCATTGCCAGCTTCCTGGGGCTGAGAGTGAGTGACTGGCCCAAGGTCACCCAGCTGGCTTTGTGCTAAAAGCGGGACTAGAACTCACAGTCTCCCACCTGGTGCCTTAACCACACTACACCAAACTGGCTTTCTGTAAACCAGTAAGTAGCAGTTGTATTTCAAACTAAGTCTTCTGAAGCCACTCCATATATAATGCATTGAAATAGTCTTACCTGGATATCACTCAGGCGTATTTACCAGTGACCAGCTAAATGGGCCCAGAATGAGGGATGGCAATTCCTACACAGCATCGTAAGATTAAAGGTGCTTAATAGTACAAATGCCACCAACTGGACATCAGGAAAGAGCTGGCTCTGACTTCATTATGTCACACCCACTAACACCTATCTACATGAATGTAATGTTTTAAAGCACCCAGATGGCTACAGAATAGTTTGAACACTCATCTCCCATGTTAAATGAACTGCCTTCACATCAGGAGCAACTCTGGGGTGAGGTCAAAAAAGTCAAGATGCTATCCATAACTGCATGATTAAAGCCCCATCTCCTTTTAATGTGCATCGCATGTACAAATTTTCATCACACAGTTGTTTATTCTTTTGACCTTCCCAGTAGATACCCGATTCCTGTCTTCGCTAGACTAAACGTCAACTTAATGGCCCTTACGTAGGCTACTAACAAATTTAAACACTTATTCAGAATAGCCATCAGAGCTTCATAAGAATAAATTGTTTATTGTAAAATAAACAATAGGGCTGGATACTGGCATATACAGAGGGTACCTTGCATTAAATCTTCATCTGCTTTGACTCAGATATAAACATCAAGCATCCAAATAAGAGCAGAAATTCTTGATTTTGGTATCCCTGATCTTTTCTGTAGATGCCTAGGAAGTTTTAAGTTAATGTAAAGGGCTGCATTCTTCTTATCTTCTTCCCAATACAGAGTAACCATCAAGTGATCAATTATGTGCCAACAAGTCGTTTTTGACTCCTAGCAACCACATAGATAAATTTTCTCCATGATCATCTATCCCTAACCTGTTCTTTCAAGTCTCCCAACAGTGCACTCATTGCTACTGTAACTGAATCCATCCACCTTGCTGCTGGTTGTCCTCTTCCTCTGTTTCCTTCCACCCTTCCCAGCGTTAGAGCCTTTTCCAGAGAGCTGGATCTTTGCATAATGTGTCTGAAGTAGGATAATTTGAGCCTGGTCATTTGTGCCTCAAGTGAGAACTCTGGATTGATTTATTCAATAATCCATTTTGTTTGTTTTCCTGGCTGTCCACGGTATTCTCAGGAGTCTTCTCCAACACCAAAATTCACAGGCGTCAATGCCCTTCTTATTCTGTGCCTGGAAACTCCTTATGGACTTCTTGCTAAAAAAAAGAAAAAAATGAACTTATGATTTATGGGTTTGATGATTAGAAAGGGCAGACTATGGAAGGAAGGAAACTATGTTGTAAACTTAGAAAGAAGAGGGTAAAATATAGAAGTACAGTACTTGTAACTGCTGTTAAGAAGATCGGAAGCTGCTTCTTTATAATTTTTCCTTTCCTTTCTTTTCTCTATTTCTTTCTTTGCACTTTTTTCCCACTTACTCATTACTTTTCTTTACTTTCCCCTTTTCTTTCATAATTTGTATGGTTTTTAATTCTTTCAAAAATTTCTTTCATAAAAACTATATATTAAAAAAAATACTTTTCCTATCCTGCTTCTTTAAACCATCAAGTAACCACTTTTCAGTACCAAATCTAGGCTAGAGCCAGAAAAACAAATATTTACAAGTAGCTCCTACCTGAAACAGTATGTTGAGCCCAGGACAGGATTTTAATGGTGGTCTTCAGATAGATAGCCAGAACCATCCTCCCCTCTGAATGTTTCCAGGTGGAGAGCTACTGCTGCTACCAATTAAAAACCATAAAGCAGATACAGTATTCCATCTTTCCCTGCTTAACAACTTTTTTATGGAAAGAAAAAAAAAATGATGGAAAGAGTAAGTTACCAGTAAAAAGCATTAATATTTAGTCCTCCCCCAAAAGCTGTGAGCAATGCAGGATGGTTGTACAATAGAAGTTCTATCTGGCAGAACCTATAAACCAGAGACACTTCTGCGGGGATATGAACCCAGAATTTCTTTCCCATCAGACACAAGAGTTATGGCTACAAGCCAATGCCTATCTCTGAATTTCCCGACAATGCCCTTTATTTGGCTTTTTACGCATAGCTTATGCTGGGGTTTGTGTGTGTGTGTGTGTGTGTGTTTTACTATTTATAGTAAAATAGTTTCTTATTCCATACATTATTTATATTCCTTTCAGGTTCTTTGCAAGCAACAAGGAGGGAAGTATGCTCAATAAATAACAAAACAAAGATGCTATCAACTGGTTTTGTAGTCTTTCATTCCTAAGGTGGGGAGGTGAGAGAGAGGTTTTCCTGTCTGTTTCTATAATTCTGTCTATTGCTTCCTAGGCAATGCCAATGTTGGTTTTTAATTCTCTCCAAGGTTTGCTCTCTCAAAGGCCAATGCATGGGGTGGGTGCAATTTAAGCATACCTGTCACTTTGGAATGCATTTCCTTCTGTTTTGAGTAGGGATGCTTCATTGATACAAATAGAAGAAATGTTCTTCTGATCATACTACAATGTCTTAGTGTAAGCAATCAGTACATTCTTTTCAAGGTATGCTAGATGCGACAAAAGGTTATTGGCAAGGTTACTAGCGAATTGGATCTCCCTTCACATGACAAACATAGAACATTCCACAAATGGCTCTTTTCAGACCATTGATTTCTCAAGTCGATTTAGCACGCACATTAAAGAAATCCTTTCCACCATCTTAATGTAAGAGCTGGAGTCAAACCTGGTGATATCATTCCTTGAAATGGTTGACTGGTTTTTATGATTGATAACAATGCTTAAATTAAAATTATTCTTTCTATTGAAACATCAGGCTTTTGGTCACAGGCCAACTAAAGGCAGCTATAAAGTCTATTGAGATATCTGAGCTTTACAGTTCATTGCCAAGATTAAGACCCTCATGGAAAAGATAGCTGGATCAGGCAGTTTCTTCAACAGATTCTACACATTTTTAACTTGTCATCTTCAGAGAGAATTCTAAACCTCTTCCTTGAGCAATCCAAGCCTAGACTAGTGCTTCTCAACCTTGGCAACTTGAAGACATGTGGACCAACTCCCAGAATTCCCCAGCCAGCATGGGAGTTGAAGTCCACACATGTTCAAGTTGCCAAGGTTGAGAAACACTGGCCTAGACACTAAGCCTGAGTTTAGCTATAAGAATTGCTAGTATTAATTCCCTGGAAGGACCAATGAACAGGTCATTTTGGAAAGTTTATTAAGACTGTAAGAAATTTTCCACATAGACGCAGAGTCACACACTCTTCAGATCACAGAAGTCCCTGGAGAGAGGGACTGATTGCCGAACCACTTACAGTTATGGGACAGATCAGATTTCCTCAGCTTGCAACATCCAAATATGATGTTGACTTTAGGGATGAGGCCAGTCATCCACTGCAATCCTACCTCATGAGCCTGTATGTACAAGTTTAAATCTCTTAGGTCTCTGTTCTGCATTAAATACCACTAAAATCTAAAACTGGATAGTGCAGCTACACAGGACCTGACAAAAAAGCATTCCATGGAGGCTTATATTTTAAAGGTGAGGAATTACAGCTTGAAATGATTAGTAGAGCTCAGCTATGAGAAACATTCAAAGATAGGTTGTAAATCACCCCCAAATTCAACCACAAATCCTATATAAGTCCTATATAAGTCATTTTTGTTATACAGTATATAGTGTGTGTGTATATATATATATATATATATGTATATATGTATATATGTATATATGTATATATGTATATATGTATATAGTATATAGTATAGTATATAGTATAAGCAGCGGCTTAATGACGCTGAAAGTTGCCGGCCAGAAATGGTCGACACTTCAGCGGTTCGAGTCCAGCCTTCGCGTTAACAGGGTGAGCTCCTGTTTCCTCCCCAGTTCCTGTAAACCCAACAGTTCAAAAACTCACGTGAGTAGATAAATGGGTACTCTCACTCCGGTGGGAGGAAAAATGCTGGCAGCGCCTTGCAAAAAAGGAGTCGGGAGCAGTTGCCGGTAAGCGCAAAAAACCGCGCGTGCCCGAAAAGGGCACGAAGCAACGGAAACCCCGCCTCCTGCGCTCACCAGCTGGCCTCTGCTCTAGGAAGGAGGCTCTGGCAAACCACTTCCGAAACACCTTGCCTTGAAAACTGCAAAAGGACTCGTCCAAAAGCAGTCACTGCAGAGTTGGTAACGACTGAGCGCAGATAAAAAAAACATATATGTATATATAGTTTTTGTCTTCTTCCCCCATTTTCCCACTATTGGTTTTCCCCCTCTTTATTAAACAAATAAAGCAAAAAAAGTCATTTTCATGAGGGTAATATGAAAATGAAGATACTTTATTTAGGTGAATGACCTCATTTTAGTTAAACTAGCACTCAAGAATTGGGCTCAGCAGGCCTGAAAGAACAGCGCTGAACTAATATAAAGTTTAAGTAGCAAGTTATTTATTGAACAAGGCAGTTCTTCTCTGAAGAAGTGAGGGAGAATTACCTCATACCACAGTATTGAGAGACTTCTGTTTTTCCCAATCCTAAGCAACTGCCATAAATAATATCTCTAGGTATAGTGGTCTGTAATGTTAAACTGTAACATGAGTTGCTTCTTTCTGGCTTAGTGTGAAGTTTGAGTTCATCCACTAAAGCTTAATGTCCAAATGTAGACCACCATGAAACCTGGCCAAGCATTATATGCAGCACCAGCCTCAGACTGAAATCAGTGGGACACATCTACTTTAAACATGTCTAAACCTGGATCCAACGCAGGGGCACTGAGTTGATCGGGTATCTTGGATTCGACCACCCAATGGCCTTTTCTGCTATTTCTATTGCACTGCCAACATTCAGATGTTTCAACTGAGAGCTGAAAGGTCATTTTCATGGCCACTTGGGAGCTCACGTCACTCGTGATTTTTAGCCGCTCACATTATCTAATCTGGGTGCCATTTCTTTATTTGCCAACCTCATCACAACAGGCATAGATAGCAAGCCAGCCCTTAAATGGAAGCCAGCCCTTCCGCTTCCTCCCTCTTCCTTCTCCCGCCTGTGGGTCCGCAGCTGGGATCGCGGCGGGGGGGTCCGTGTGAGAAAAACCACACCTCGCAGGCTCAAAGGCAGCCTCGCACCTGCCCTTCGCTAGTCCAGCGCTACATGTCACGACTGCGTCCGCGGACATCCTGGAGCCAAGTCATGCCTCCTCTGGAGCTCTTGGGCCGTGGAAAGAAAGCTTCCTTGAGAGGAATCCAGCTGAACAGGAAAGCAGGATCAGGCCCAGATCCACCTATTTCCCAGCTATGTCCCTCCCTCCCTACCTCGGCGGAGCCTCGCTCTTCTCCCTCTAAAGACGCTTCAGCGGTCCTCCGCGGCCGCCTCTTCGCTCGGGCAGGAATTTGGGCGGGGCCGTGCGAGGCTCTCCCTCCTTTCTGCCACTGCGGCGGGCAGGTGAAGGGAGCAGCCCCCGCCTTCGCCCCGCCGGTGGAAAGACACCTCTAGCCGCGATTTCGTCAGCGGGGAAATTCAAGCGCTTTGCATATCCACGCTCGCCGTCTCACTGCCCCTGCCGTTTGCCTGGGCCTGGCCTCCACCCGCCCCCGGATCGGGAGGCTATAAAATGGGAAGACGCGCCGGTCGGAGCGGAAAGGCAGCCTTTGACGGCCAGCAGGAACCGGGCGTCCGTCCTCTGCTCCGCGTGAAAAACCGCCCGGCTTCGAAGACCGCCTGCTCCGCGACGGTGGACAAATGGCCGGTTGCAGCTCTCAGAGCCTCGGAGGCTCCCTGCTCTTCGTGGGTAAGCCGCCCTTCCTCCTTTTCGCCCCAGCCGCTGCCCAGCGACGCGAACGCCCCCGCCCGGCGCAGGCGAAAGGCACGAGAGCCCGCATCTGCTTCCGATCCTGTCCTGCCTCTGTTGCCTCCGTTCCCAGTCCCTTAACTCCCCTTCCAAGGAACGGAGCTAACTTCTCCAAAGGCAGACACTGATACGTCTCAGTCACACACTGGGGACAACACGAAGTTAATGCCATGGGGATATGGCAGGCAGAGATGTTGCTGGGGCACAGTTATGCTGAGGTTAGGTGCTGGGGTGCCAGGTGCTAAGTGTGCTTATGGATCCTGCCACTACCAGAATTTCTTGCTAGGTATGCCCAGAAGTTCTGTCACAGAGGTAGAAAAGATGCTGGCTGTGCGGCCAGCGCCGGTGTTTTCAGGGTGATGAGATAGATACTTCTGGCTGGGCCCAAGGGAGAGAAACATGTGCCTGAGGATCCAGGGGCTGCACTTTGCAGACCTGGCCCAGAAGAGGATTCTTGCAGTTCATGGCCAGCTTCAACCAAATTCACTTTTTAAAAAATGCTAACTTTTGAGAGAGTGCAATAATAAATAAAACTATAAGATCATACCATTTCATGGCAAGCCATTTTGGCATGGTCTTAAAACATTAACAAGGCTTGGATATATATATAGAAGATTCATGCAACTGGCCTAGCAAAAATAGATTTTCTACCTTTTCTTTCTGCAACTCCCCAAAAGATGAATTGATGGTTTATATTGCTGGGGAAGGAGACAGGAAGGGATCACCAAAATTGGACAGCAGACATCTTCTATGAGGGGAACTGAATTCATGAACTTAATTAACAGCTTAATTAACCCAGCCATCTACTCTCCTGAGGATGTCTTGGAAGGTTGAAAATATCTTGAGAAACCCTGCTTTCCCAGTTCTCTTTTAGGACTTCATCTTGATCATGGAATTAAAAGTGTAGGTTAGTCTTCTGACAAGTAGCTGACTGGAGAGGCAGATTAGCTACAAACAAGATTAGGTTTGGCTGGGATTAAAGCTAACCCTCTTTTGGTTAATTGGGTTAAATATAGCTTCTCTTTCAAAAGGGCTACCAGGTCTAGAATGCAGAATTCCATATAACCTCTAGATGGCAGCAGATGGTGAGTCCTTGTTGCCATCTAGTGGTCATCCAGATCTTGGCAGCCCAAATCTGATTGACCTTTCTTTCAAGCCCCACATTGCTCTGCAAAGCATTTTCACTGGCCTGATGAGGAGGTTGAGATGAGAAAGTTAGAATAATTAAGCCTCTAATCACTCTTTTGGAGTAACACCTGGCTAAGAAAAAATGTGGAGGTATAAGAATCATAGGTCCTGAAGGTAAGAATTAGACCCCCACCAAAGACCCCGTATCTCATACTTGTTGACCTCTATCCTTCCTGGCAGTCACTCATGCAGGATCTCCATGGTTGCTTGGGAAATTAAAACAAGTTCATATGCTTTTGGTCATAGTTTAAGTAATTTGGCCTTAACCATTAAGGATTCTAAAAGTCTATGACATCACTTTGAATAGGACCCTGAAAGCAACTGGTAGCCATTGCAGTTAATGTATAATTAGTCTAATAAGATCAGAACAGTCAGCTCTCCTCATCATGCTGACTATACATCCTAATCTCTGTATCAGTGAAAGTTTCCGAGCAATCTCCAGTTATGTGTATTAATAGTATGTTCTATATATCAGCAAATCATTGGTGAGAGAGTCAAGGTCTGTGACGTTTCCTTAGGATCACAGTTGGTGATACTCCTAGCCAGCAGTATGTCTGTGCTTCAACTCATATTTAAGATTTGCTGAATATGGTTTTTGTGTTAAAAAATGAATTTATTCAGGCCATAAACATTCATAGCTAGGGTTCGCATATCATACTAAGCCAGGAGTGTACAACCTAGAGAACCCAGCATCTCATGTAGTCTCCAGTAGTTCAGAGTACAGCTTCCAGAAACCCTCCAAGAGTTTTTCATTTCTAACCTTAAAATTGATAATGAATGAAATTATTAAATACAGAAGGACCAAGGCAATTAACTTTGTTTCATTAATTAATTTTTAATTAAAATTGAATGAAAAATCTCAGGGCAATTTACTAGCCTAACCCATCAGTCATAGAAACTGAATTTCAGCAATTCTGTGATCCTTTGCTATAGACATTCAACTCCAATTTTAAAATGTGTTCCTTAGTATAATATAAATTAAGGAAGTAATGGACTTACCAAGAACTGCAATCATGTGTTGGAAGTACAGATTGCCTAAGTCAACTCCTCTACTCTTTTGGTAAGAGATTTGTTAACTGAGTTGTTCGGTGGCCCAAGAATTGTTTTGAGTTGCTTTAATTGTCACATTCTGCCTAGTGATTCTGGGCTTTTCTCAAAGAAATGCAGTCAGTAATTTCATCTCCTAATTATAGGGCAGGTCTTTCTTCATCTGCCAAACCCGTCTCAACAGGAGGTGCTCAGTTTCTGTTTTTTTACTCCAGTACAAGTAGTTTCTCCACCATTTTAATTCTAGCCATTATACAATATTCTGAGCCAACATATGAAATGTAGGCAGGAGGAAAAGGGATTCTTGATGATATAAGAGTGCTGCTAAGCATGTTATACAACTACTGGGAATAGTTTTGGGGCATCTTATAGCAACATATAACTTAAAGGAATGTGGGTCATCATCCTGGCATAAGTTGCAGAACTTTGTTCTGCACAGTCTGCTCATGAAAGACACTGTTTGGGCAAGAGAATTCCTGTTAGAGCC
Organism: Python bivittatus; assembly: GCF_059951505.1. NCBI lineage: Eukaryota > Metazoa > Chordata > Lepidosauria > Squamata > Pythonidae > Python > Python bivittatus. Next base: position 5,220,046 of record NW_028277028.1, read on the forward strand.
TGCCTTCTGGCTACAGTTCCCAAACTAGTTTGGAATTGCTGACGCCAAGGACATGAATGCATTCAAAATTTAAGTGCGTGGTTGGTTGGATCAGTGCCTTTTTCTCTCAATGTTCAAGAATGTGGTGTTCTCCTTGCTTGCACCACCACCTCTATTGTCCTCTACAAATCTTCACAAATTTGATTGTAATGAGTCTAGAAATGGGTGATTTAACTTTTCTTTAGTCTGGGGTTCTCCTGTAAATTGGGACTACAATGCCAGTGGTGGCTGGGAATTTTGGAAGTTGCAAACTGAACACATATGAAAAGTTAGATTGGGAAAGTTGTTGCATGGAAAGATCTATTCCCAGAATGTAGTGCAAAGAGTTCCAGCAGCACAGTACTGTCTCTCCCAAGTCTTTTTTTTTTTTTAAATATAGTAACCACCCTTCTCCCATGGCCAATCAAAAAGACATTTCCAAAGCAGGCTGCAACAGACAATGGAATTGGGATCATAAGCTGTTCAAAGAGGAAAAAATGTTAGACCCCTTTATGAAAGATTGCACAGGTCTTTGGGACCCAACCACAATCTACTGAGTTAATAAGTATGGCCAGGTTGGTGCCTTCCAAATGTGTTGGAATCCGTCCATAAGCACAAGAATGTACAGTATATGGTAGTGGGCGTATGACATTAAAACTGAGTAGTGATGAGTCAAGTTGGTATATTGACTACAAACATCCCAACTTTCAAGGAATAAACATTTAGGCTGCATAATAAATATTTGGTTGCAAGTAGAAGGAAAAGTTGGCTGAAATTAAACCCTCATCTAGGCCTTACTGAAGAAAGCAGGTGAAGGGTTGGAAATCTGATTAGTGAATTGGAACCCCAGAACTTTAGCTACCCAAAGCATAGAAGACCCAGAGATAGGAAGATGGAAGGGAAGAGGTAAAATTATGCAGTGGAATAAGATGCAGAAATGAGGAAAGAACAGGTAAAGGAGGCAGAGGCCTGAGGAAGAGTTTTGGTGGCTGTGAGCAAAATCCTTGAGCTTGAGAGAGCAAACATTCCTTTAAGAGGTGGCTATAAGATGAAGATAAAGCATTGTGCTCAGGCAGTGGCAAGGCTTTCAGAGGCTCCATCTGGAATCCAGGTGAATCTTGAACTGGAATCTTGGCTGAATTGGAGAAAGTATTTCTTGAACACTATCCCTAAACTCACTGTGCTTTTTAGCAAAGTTTTTTTTTTTTACCTTAATAATTGCAGAAATAAGTAGTGCCTTATTCTGGTACAATCTGTTTTCAAGACAGAGCAATGTTAGCCTTCCAAAAAAGCAAGAAAGTGTGTTGCATTCATATTCTACCAGCATGATAGTAAAAATAACCATTATAGTCTAATAAGTTAGTATTAAGTTGCTGCCATCTCTCTTACAAAGAAGATAACAATATTTGCGTAATGACCCAGGCAGTCGTATTAATGTGAATAAACCCCACCTTCTCCTCAACTAATACCCTGAATGCACTTGAGAGCTATGAGAGCAATATTGCCTGGGGTTTTTTTGCTGGGTAATGATTAAAGGAGTGACAGTTCCTTCTGCTCCGCAGTGCAAATACCTTACCCGCATACGGAATCTCCTTTGCCCTCTTATTGACGTCACTAGAAAAATAGGGAGCAAAATGGCTTAGGAAAATAGCTCTGAGATACAGATGCAAAACAGATAAGAGATTATGGGAAAATGTTGAACCACAGCATTTACTGCTTCCTCGGCAGCAACCGCTACATCTATTTTTGCAGGACTATGAGTTTCAAAACCAGTGGTTTTTTTCCTTTCACTGCCCCCACCCACCCACATTGCCCTCTAATCCTAAATATTTTCCCCATCTACCTATCATATTAACTGGCAGCATCCCCTAAATTCTAACATGTCCCATTTTTGAGAAGATAAAAGCCCAATCCTTAGATAAACGTGTCCATTTTTCACCAGATTTCTGCAGTATATTGGACTGTCCTTTTAGCCCACCAATGGAATTTCCATAAATAAGTTTGTTCACAAAATGTGCTTAACATCCCCCGTGGACCCAGGCATATTTCCATACCAGTGGTTCTGGTAACACCTAATCATGCTTACTGGGTCGAGAGCCAATATTGTGGAGAGTACAGAAATCCTGCCCACTTCCTTCAAATTTGTCTGATATTCCTCAAGCCTTTGTGTCTGGAGAATACAGAAAAGGCATCATGACATCAGTGGCCCCTTCCCCATTGGTTGGGCAGGTAATAGGAGGTGTATTTGGACAGTGTAGTTGAACAGAGTTTAGGAGGTGCCTTCTGGGTGGCTAGCGCATAGTAACAAGTTTTGTAACGGAAAGGCTCGCTTGTCTTTTTTCTGCTGTTGCTGCTGCTCTATTTCTCCAACTCTTTTTCTTGAATGACTGATTAAGTGGGCTTCAGTCTGGCTGTGGATGACGGGTGTTTTACACCAACAAATTGGGGAAAAGTAGTTTGAGGGAAATTGCCCTGTAACTTTAAAGGAACTGATAATGACATAAATTTCTTCTTGGGTGTAGCTTGAAATCAAAACTTTTAGAACAGATCCGAGGTAACTTTGAAAATGTGCTAGAGTTCTCAAAAAGTATGTCTTTTTCCATTGAATGTCTTACCTATATGTATCTCTAAGAATCAAGACCCAGATTTTTAAAAGTGTATTCCAACTGACATACTGAGTTTTAGATTTATATCTGCTCGCATCTCTGAGGTACTGAAGGATGGTGCTCAATACATTCTACTACCATAATATTTGAGAAATCTAATCAGTTGTAATTATGTCCATACTGACATAAATTATGTGGGTTTCTCAAAGATGAGTAATGATTCATTTTTGACAGAGCTTCTTTTTTACTATTTCAAGTGGTTCTATATATGCAATAAGAAAATATGAAGTGAAAATACATATTTGTAAATCTGTTGAAAAAGGCAATGGAGATCTATCAGGAAATCATGACAGATCATGGTTCCCAAAGGCATGCCCACGTGTGTGCACTTTCACTACAGAGAGACAGCATCAGAGAGAGTGCAAATGACCTAAAAGTGAATCAACTCTAGTTCAGGATGAAGTGCATAGTTGGTGTTAATAATTACTGGCAGGGCTAGCTTGGCATAGATGACACATCCTGTTGTGCCAGCCTTTGAGCTGAAATAAGGTGGCATGAACACTGATGAAATGGAAACTGTTCTGGAAGTGTCTACTTCTCTTAAGACTTTTTTTTTTTTTAGGATGGCACCTAGTTCAAACTGCTCTTAGTACAACAGTGATCCCGTTATGTGGAGTAAATAAGACTGAAAACTGTACAACTACTGTAGGTAAGTCAGATGATTCTCTAGTATTCGGTAAAATATCAGAACATTAGCCACAGATAATGAATAAAATAAATGAGTACTATCAGCATTCTTAACTGCATTTGCATTTTTTCTGCTTCTTGACACTCTTGCACCCATCATAACACCATCTCCCTTCTGTCAAAAGTAAACTGCATTTCCTTGGGGTTGAGATTTGTTTCTGAGTCTTGTTTCTGTAACATCTTCCAATGTAAAGTGCCAGGTAAATGGATGGCACTAAATACATAATTTTTGACTGTAGAGTATTTGACTACTTAAAGGTATCCATGGAAACTGTGGGTTTTGTATTTGGGATTTTTATTCCTGTAAGCCATTCGGAGTCACCATGGGTAAATTGGGCAGCCATATGAATTGCTTAAACAAACAAACAAACTTTTGTGAATTCTTAGACAGCTTCCACTCCACTTTCCAGCAGACTTTTTGCAGGAAATACTTCAGGTGCATTGTGCTCTAAATGGCCAATAGTATGAAATGGCCATATTAAATCTGGAATCCTTGCAGTATCCAGACGTTGAAATAAAAGGTTTTGTGTTTTTTATGTATCCAGAACAAATTCTTAATAAGCTAATATCTGTCTGTCTTTCTACCTATTCTGTTTATCTCTCACTGACAAGTACTTATGTATGGTTTTTCCAATGAAAAATATCATTTGGATTTTGAGGGTTTTTCTTTAAAAACTGGACATCTTGAAATGGAAGGATATCATTATATAAAATATTTTATATTGCTTTTTTTTATGCCTACCATTCTATCCCCATCATAATCCTGTGAAGTAGGTTAGACTGAGAAGAAGCATCAATCTGGGCTGTATATATTCCTAGCCGAGCCTGGATTTTCCCAGACCTAATTCAAAAGATCTTTCCCACTATGCCATCTGGCCTTGGCCTTCTGCCATTCCACAATAAGGAACAAAAAGTTTTATCCTTAACATTAAAATAAATTGACTCTAGAGATGAGGAAGGTCAAAGTAAACACAGAGAAAGATGCATTACACCAAATTAAAGTAAGGATCCATTTTGCCCAGGATGGTTGACACCATAGCTTTCTAGAGTCTCGTAGGGTCACCCTACCTGGCATGTGCTTGATCACTGAAGGAAGCCATGTCCTCACAGATAATAATGCAGGTTAGCTTTTATTCATGCATCTATTTATTGTCATTCAAACAGAAACTGTTCTACCTGTAACTCAGACGGGAAAACAGACAGAATGCAAGCCTGAATGGCAAAGCTTCTGTTTCAATGGAGAATGCAAATACTCGGAGACTTTGGAACGATATTACTGCAGGTAAAAGAGATCCTGTGAAGTAAAGGGTGGAAGTGATAGTGACGGTGGTGGTGACAACAATATAATTGATGATGGTGATGGTGATGATGATGATGATGATGATGATGATGATGATGATGATGATGATGCTTTCTGAGTAAGCACACTTTTTTTTTTAAGTTGCTGCTCTGTTCCTCTGCCTTGAAGACATAGAAATTCAGAAGCTTTTATGCTCACCTCCCTACCAAGAAAGGCTTTCTCTAATTTCTGCCTAGAAACTTGCTGTTAGAGGCCCTGGAACAGAACAGAACTTATGGAATATTTTGTTCACATTCTCTCTTGCTATTGGTCTTTCTCCTCACTGCTTGTACAAATTACTGCATAAAAAGTGTAGAAACACTTGAAAGATTAACTGTTGATCATCTTGATTGATTATTATGTGCCTTTGAATTGGCACTGACTCTTAGTGACCACATCGATCGATTTTTCTCTAGGAAGGCTTCTCCCCAATCTGGTCTTTCAACATTTTTTAAATGTTAAAGTGCAACAAAACAGAGAACTATAGCTGGCTCTGAACTCTTCTAGGGTCCCTGTTGATGGTAATTCGATGGCACATAATCATCAATCAAGGCTATTAACGGCTCCTCATTCATTTATTTGTTCATAACAGATACATATTTAAAAACAGCCTTCCACAACCTGGTGACTTTTAGATTAATTAGATTAAAATTCCTATCATCTAGGGGTGCTATGAACTGAGAAAGTTTGGGAGCCTATGTCTTAAAAGATTTTTGGGAATCGTAGTTTGTTGAGGACACCAATAAATCTGTTCCCTTTCTCAGAAGTTCAGTCATCACGATTCTCTACCAAAATGGAGTGACTATAATCCAGTGCTTTGGTAGGTACTCTGGGGTAGTGCTTCATCTTTGACTGTAGTCTCAGCTTGCAATTTATTTGATACTAGAAAATAGGCAGTATGTCTAATGTTGACTTCTTTCCTGTCTCCCTTAGGTGTAACGAGGGATTTATTGGTGAAAGATGTAGCCACTCGAATCTGGATCTCGTCAAACAGCCCTTGAGCAACGAATACTTGGCATTTACTATTCTTATGTGTCTATTTTTCTTCATTGCAATTTTATTATCAATATACTTCTACAGAAGGTAAGCAACACTTTTACTGATGGGATTCTAAGGATTCCACAGTTTTTATTCAAATAACAGGACAAAGCTGTTGCATTTCTTCTTGTATTTTCAGGTGTACACACCCCAAACCCTTCAAAGTGAATTTAGCAAACACATATCATATAGGCACATATATAAGGAACTGAGATTGGCAATAAAGAACATTTTACCTGAAAAACCTCTGCATATCAAGATGCTGTGAAAGGGACAGAAGCAAATCAGTTTTTTTTTTTTTAATGGATTTTAAGAGTCTGAATGATCTGATCTTGTTTGCAGAAAGTCATTGTGATGTTAATAGTGGACTTCCATAATTTTGGTTCCATTTCTGGAGTTTATTCCAATCACTACATATGTATAATTTCCTACAGTTTTTAAGTCTGTCCTTCTTTAAAATTCATGCAAAGGCATCTCTGTATGATGTGAAAACAGATTTTGATATCATTGTCTGTTACTGATCACAGTGATAATTTTTTAATTATCATACAGTTAATGCCTTGAAGTGCTAAAATGTAACTTTGAAATCCTCCAGTTAGAAAATAATAAAATCAGAGAAATGGAATTCTGGATAAAGTAAATACCATAGAACAGTGACAGATGAGGAAATCTCACTGACACATCAACACCATTGCCTTTCTCCGTGCTTTTTTAATTTAGTACCTTTTTAACTTAGTACCTAAGTTAGTACCTTGAAGAAATAAAAGAAGATAATGCAGTGACCTGCAATAGATCCAACTGTCTGTAACTTATTTTATGTTCTTCTAAAGATGTCCTTTCCCCTCACAGGTATCTAAACAAGAAACAAAGGCTTGCTACAAGCAAAAACTATAAAGAGGTTGCTACAGATACTGAAAAAGACCACAAACTTCTTCATGTGTGAAATGAGGATTCATATAGAAGCCATTTATTTAATAATTTTAACACATATTTTATTAATATTTATGTTTTAAGTGAAAGAATTTCAAAATCTTGATCAGAGAATATATGTGCAGGTCAAAAACACTATTTTTATAAATGTCATTTATATTTGTATTTTATTTTTTATTCAATGTTTTTATCTGTGGAATGTTTTCATAATGTAATGCAATGATATCTTGCATTCACACCTGTGAACTGTTACATGTAAATGCATGTAAAATTTATCTTCTACATATTTAATGCACTACAAAATACAAAATGTTGCTGTTTTCTTCACTGGAAGAAAGGTTTTACTTGCAAAAGATTAGAAGGGATCTTTATTTGTTATAAAGATGAAATCTTCCTAATCATTCTAATTAACTGTTTTCCTTAGAAATAAGAACAGAAAGTGTTGTATCATAAACTTGTGCACTTATTTATTTCTTTATTAAAGCATTGTTTGCTCACCAGGCCTTTGAAAGAATTGTATATCTTTAAAAGGATAGTCACAGCACAACTAAAGTAAATGTAAAAAATAAAGCGTTCTTTAAAAAGTGCAATAGAATATTCCACCCAAGTTTCCCAAAATAGAAAATCAGCATCTTAAATTATGCTTAAAAATAGGCAATGTTCTAAATATGGAGAATACAAGAAAGACATGGAAATACATCATTTTCAGTGGGCTAGACAGTGATGCTGCAATTAAACATTGAGAAAAAGGTAGTTTGGAAGGAAATATAGGAGGTTCAGTCTTGGATAGGCAGAGTATGAAGCAATAACAGAGATTCAAAAAGCAGTTGGAATGGAATGGAATGTGGAAATGTTGCTAAGTGTTACCAGCACAGAGGTGGCCGTGAAATCTATGTGATTTAATCATGTCACTCTATAACAGTGTATAGTGAAGAAGTAAAAGCCAGCTCTGGAACTCTGAAGGATACAAAGATAGAGAGGGAAGCTCAAAAGAACATGGGCTGGGGAATTCTGGGAGCTGAAGTCCACACAACTTAGAGTTGCTAAGGTTGAGAAATACTGCTCTGTGGAAATACTGGAAGCACAATCAGTTAGATAGGAAGAGAACTATTCAAAGTCAGAACTGTGGAGTTCCGAACATAAAGAGGGTAAACCAAGGAAGGGGCTTTCATATAGTTTTGGGCTAACTGAAATCAATGAGACATATTTCTGTATGTGTGTACGCGTGTGTGTTTGGCTAAGATCAAATGGAACAGACATCCACACGTACTCAAGTAAAAGTGAGCAACAGGCAGGGTACTTTTAGACTTGCAAGATTGATGTTAGCTTTGCAAGGTGGTCCAGACAAGAAGCACTACCAGGACTACTAGCTCTATCTTTATTGTAAGTTTACATTAACAAAATCTTGCAAGTCTGAAAGTACCCCTCCCTCACTTTCACTCTCCTGAAAACTAGGGAGGGTCCCTTCTGAGACGCTTTCACCATCCCTCCTCTTCCTGATTTTGTTTACCACACCGTTGTCTAGAGTGCAGCTCTTCCTCCTGCCTCCCAAAGTCATTCCCACATACCATTACAATAATTTGTAGGAGTAAAAGATATAAAAACTTACAAGTAAATGCTAAACAAATACAGTATAACTTTCCCATGATACAATAAACGTCAATCATATAATCACATCAATCAGTAACAGGATAGCAAAAGTAGATTGTAATCAATTAAGTAATGTTCCATATTGCTTTTTTGCCTAATCTTACAGGCTGCAGCATGGAATCTAGCCACCTGGTAATACAGAAACCTGTTTTCACAAGGAGCCACGTAAGACCTGAGAGGTGGTATGGAAAGCACCAGGGCAAGCATTATGTAGGCTGGTTTTTCAGTGGATACCAGTTGTCTAGCCTCTCCTATAGTCCAAACCGAAGAGGCCATGGACAGCTTTGCCCAATGACTGGAGGGGAAGGAATGTGCCCACAACTTCCTAAAATGGAAGTCAGAACTACACAGATCCCAACTCTTGACTGTGCCAATAACGGTATGGCCAATGAAGTGTAGCAAATTATATCCATCGCGAAATATTAGTTATCCGATAAAGGAAAATAAAACTCAAACTGCTATGGACAACTTTAAGCTGTCTCAACTATGGGCAGGAGATGGGAGGAAGGCGTGATGGAATGGAATTATGAAGGCCAGGCTCAGGGAGAAAAACATTTTCTTTCATCTCCTGAGGAGCGTGGGAAATACATGAGACTGGCACCTCCCTGAGGAATTCACAATGTTGTGGCTGGCATTACTTGGGAGCTGGGGTTTCAGTCTGGGAAGATTCTTGCTAGAGGTTGTAGCTAATAAACATAGCTGGACTGAATTTACATGGTCTCTTGGAGTTCCTTGGGTTAGGCCTGACATTAATCAATCCAGCGGAGAGAAATGATTGATGTCAGGCCTAGCCCAAGGAACTCCAAGAGACCATGTAAATTCAGTCCAGCTATGTATTAGCTACAACCTCTAGCAAGAATCTTCCCAGACTGAAACCCCAGCTCCCAAGTAATGCCAGCCACAACATTGTGAATTCCTCAGGAGGTGCCAGTCTCATCCTCTTGTATTTCCCACGCTCCTCAGGAGATGAAAGAAAATGTTTTTCTCCCTGAGCCTGGCCTTCATAATTCCATTCCATCACAGAAGGCCACATCATGAGGACATGGCATAAAAAGTGGTTCTGGTGAGGGCCACATGGTAGAATATTGTTAGAGTGCATATTTACTACAGTACGCTATAAGACACTTGTGGTTGAGTTTCAAGAGGATGTGGTTTGTGCAGTAGACATTTGACAGCAGGTAGAACAGTCTTTGAAAAGGGGAAGGGGAATGGTTTTGAGGTATTCAGAAGCTACCAAGTGACCTTGTTAAGAGACCACCTACGACCCTAGTGTAACCAAAACCTAATTAACATAGTAAAACGCACACCCCTAAGGTAGAGATTTTAGAAAACATAGAACATGCTAAGCTTATTTTGGAATGTTAGCATGTAACATGGAATCAGGTGCATCTGTGCAACAGTGTAACCAGTCATGTTTTTTTACATGCCTACTTCCCTATTTTTGAAAAGTATAAAGATTGATGTAAAACTTTAGTCAAGGTTCCTCTCCTTGGGGAGAGGGGACCCTTTTTGCTGAAGCGCTTCAATAAAAAGAATAAAGGATTCCCCAACTCGGTGTGTTGATTGGACCTTGTATGCCAGGTAGATGAGCCTGCCACTCTTTTGTGGCCAACACTGGGTGCATAGTCATGCCATGGTTAGGGGAAAGTGAGGAAGACCCCCATTACAACCATTTAACAGTACATCCTCAGCTTCAGTGTATTCACATGGGTGCAGAGGAAAGCAGAGATAAAGTTGGAAAGAGTTGTTAGCAGTTAAAAGAGGCCATAAACAACATTTTAGTCCTGAGAAAGGAAGGAGTGTCAGAAATAGATTCAAGATAACCCACCTTGATGCTGTATGGTATACAAGGGGCAGAAGGAAACTCTGGCGGCCTTTCAAGTGGAGTTTCAGAAGTCCTCACGGTGCCTCTTTCCTCATCTGGCCTACCTCAATGGGCTGAACAATGTATGTGTACATGCAAGCTTCTACATGCAACAGCCAATATATACATACAGTTCAACATTAACCACTCTTCCTGACGAGCATGTACAGTATGGCTGAATGTGCGCACTGCATCACAAATTCCAGGGTCCAATTAAACAATGTAATGTAGAGAAAGTCTCTGACTCATTCATAAACCATACAGGGAACCATGATCCGGAAAAATCTGTGTTTTTCTAAACTTTCTTTTCCCTGATGAGTGTAGGACTGATTGGCAGTAAGGGACTCAGAAAATGAGATAGGGAATCTGTTTTACAGGCTTTTCAGTTTAGTTTATTGTTAATTTTAATCTGCAATTTTAATTTATGGTGGCATATTTTTTGTTTTTAAATTTTGTTAGCTGCCCTGATTGCTTACTAGAGTAGAAAAGCAGGGTAGAAATCAAATTAATCAATCGCAGAATTCAGCTATTTCGGGGTAGGGGTGCAAGGATAAGAAGGCTTCATATAATTCAAGGGATACTTGTTCCTCAGAGTGTCACTATCTGAGATGTCTTACACTTGGACCATCTTTCCTTTCTCTAGAAGGGGTATGAACTGCATTGCCGAAGGAACTCATCTATCGCCAGAAACGCTACTGCACTATGTGAATAACATATAGATGTTCATATTGTACTGAAGTGCACAAACTGCAGCCCACAGGACACACGCAGCCTCCCATTCTCCCCCCGCCCCCAAATGGTAGGATCCTGTCTTCTTTATTCTGTCTCCTCCTCTGTATAAGAGATTTGGGGTGGGGCGGGGATATCTTCGAAAGTTTTTTTTCTTGTCACACATAATTTATATGTGATCATCAACTGACACAGAGGTATGGGGATCAGCATAAGAAAGCAGGCATTAGCATTTACCTGTTCAATAGTTCATTACAAGCAATCATATTAATATTCATTTCATTTCATTTCATTTTAGTTTCCCATCTACTTTTTAATTTTATGTGGCTCCCATCTCCTTTTGCTAGTTTGGCCCTCGATCCAATGAAAACTCACACTGTAACGCATGCTTTGCAAAATGCTTATTCCTGCCTGCTCCTATATTTCACACATTACAGTATATGATAGGCTCTATTGCCCTTTCAACTCAGAAGATCATCTTTTTACAGTTCTGTATCATAGTGACCGATAGATCAAACTAGATCTCATTTTGCAGCCCATTATTCTTTTAAGGACTTCGGTTTACAGTAAATGGAGACTTTCCTCTTTTTTCCTCACAGCACTGTAAAGCAGAATAGGTTTTATTTGTTAATGTTTTTGTTCTTTTTCACATTTGTTCTTAATGGAAGGCCACTATCGGTTCGCATCAGAAGAACAGAGATGGGAAAGAAAAGCTGTCATTCCACCTTCCACTAGAGGCTGCTACAGCATCAGAGCAAGGGCAACGAAAATGAACAATTATTCGAACCAGAATCATTTAATATCCCTTGAATGAAAGAATTCAAATATTCCCTACAACTAGTTAAAATAGGTCATTTGGTTTGAAGCCTAATCAGTCCACACAAGTTTTATCTTGTTGTACGGCTTCCATTCACATTTGGGGAACCAGCATGTTTAGTAGACCTCTCTAACAGCTTTGCTTTGTTTGTATCTATTCAGCACAAAAAATTATCTGAAATCAGCTGGCCATCACTGTACGTTCAAGGACTGCCAGCTGTCTAAAAATGATCAGTCCAATGTTTGTCTGAACTGTCCAGGATCAGGTTCAACAATATCACGGTTCCTGATTTGGCTCCCTTTCAGTTAGTGATGCTTTTGTACTGCTTGTAAGCCCTAAGTCACACAGGATGCATTTTATTAAACAGGAGGTTAGATATTTCAGATTAAATCAGTTATCTGGCTTTATTTGGAGCAGAAACTCTCCTGGATTCAGGACCTCCCCTTGTGGAAAATGTCACAGTGCTGTGGCAAAAGTATTTCAAAGCTGCTGACATCACGAAAGTAACAGCAATATCAAGTGTTCCTGGCAAACAATATAATTTCCAAGGAGGCTTAAACAAACATACCAGCAACAAAACAAAAAATCCCTGAAATGACTTTCTTTACTTATTCAATTCTTGCAGGGGGGTGGAGCGGGGGAACCTCCTCTAAGATGTGTGGAATCATTATGTTTTGTTCTAGGCTTTGTCCTAGTGAGTCTACATATTTGAAGAACCAGTATCCAAAATTAGTTCTGGCAAACAGCACGGAGAAGAATTTTTATCTGCTCTAAACCTCTTTGAGTAAATAGGTTCGGTATGTTAAAATTAAGTCTGATCAATGAATCCTGTGAAGGCTGTTTCAACCAATTAAAAAACCCAACAGTTAGCAATTGCCAACTGCAGGAATGTTCGAAGCAGTGCTGAATCATAATTTTCTAGAGAATATTGATTTGCAACTATTTGCATTCTAAGTCAAGACATTCCTCCAACGTTCACATGCATCATCCAGATGGTGACAAGGTGGCTCTTAGCTACACCATCTAAACCAGAAATCGTTTCACTGAAGTCAAAGGACAAACTGTCCTTTCAGGACTAGCCTGTGCAGGGACAGTTTCTCGCTGCACAGAGGTGCTTTGATCTCTTCCTCGGTGGTTCCACTACATTATTTTTTCACTGGTTAGTTAAATTAGCTATGCAAAAGAAGTTGGAAAAATTAACAGCAAATTATTGTTTTGGTAATTTCTGTGTCCAAATATTCCTCTATAATTATTTGTTTTACAATTTCTGTCAAGATGCCCTTCCTACATTTGGGAACCAGTTCCTATTGACTAAAGTGACCAAGAAGGAATGACCTGCATTCAGTTACATTTACTGCAGGCACTATCTCCCTTTTCCTGTACAGCAGCTCTGACTCACAGGATATGGGAGGAGGAATGGCGAGATAGTACAGGCCTCCTGAAGGAAGAATGTGGCCAAAAAGGATGGCTACGTGCCATGTTAATTTGCTCTCTTTCCATTCTGGTGTGCAGGGATGTCTGCAAGGTATAGTAAAAAAAAGCCACGACAGTGCAATGGAAGTTCTGCCGGTTTTTTATGTGCAGTGCACATAAAGATGGGTGGAGCTTCAGTTCCAGTGATGCGGCTGCCAATGTGACCTTTTGGACCACACCCTGTGGACACTCCCATGCACCTGAATGGCTACATACACATCTATTCTTTTTGCTATAACTCATTTCTCTATACATAAATCAGTACAAATGCTTGCTTATTTATTTATTATTAAACTTGCAGCCCACTGCAATCTGGCGACTCTCAGCAGCTTTTACAGCATATATAGCATAACAACTATTAAAACATCCACAGTAGGATTTAAACAAATTCAGGTAGACCTCGCTTAAGGACTGCTCTGTTTAGCGACTGTTCAAAGTTATGACAGCACTGAAAAAGTAACTTTACAACTGGTCTTCACATTTATGACCATTGCAACATCCCACGGCCATGCAATAGCCATTTGTGCACTTCACAACTGGCTTCCCCAAGCAGAGTCAATGGGGAAGCCAGCAGTAAAATCATAAGCCATGGTTACGTGATGTCTTGCTTAATGGCCACAGTGGAAGTGAGGTCGTAAGCCCATTGCCAGTCCCAATTGTGGTCACTAAATGAGGACTACCTGTAATGACATCATAAAACCCCAGTGAAGACTGAAAAACAACAAACAAGAGCTGAAAATAAAAGGTGGCTCAATGTACAAGTTAAGAGAACATTCTCTGGAATAATTCCATTTTCAGTCATTTTTTGAAAGCCAGCAAGGAAGAGGCAAGCCTGCCTTCCATAGGGAGGCAATTCCTGAGCATTAGCCACAGAAAAGCAGCACCTTCCAGCCTCGGTCTTCCTCACCTCCTAGAAGTGTGAGACTACAGTTAGACATGATTTATCTTAGCCTCGACAGGTCACTACTTTTCAGCACTGGAGCCTTGGGCAACCTCTCTGTGGTGTACAAGCAACACTTAGCACCATTACATCATTGCACTTCATCAGTGGTCATATGGACACCCTAGCATGGCAATGCATCCACCTTTGGCAATGCTCTCCCCTCCATCAGTTAGCTGCTATGCAGAAAGAGCTTTATACTTAACACTCAGTTAAGAAAGTACAAGGAGTACAACCTACTCCATGACTCTTTGATCCTTCTCCCTTGCACTACTGTGGTTGCGTTATGCTATGCAGACCAGGTGAGGATGGAGAATTGCATACAATGAGGAAGTTACATTCCATATGGCAACTGGCAAAGGCAACCCTGTGCCTGAAGCAGAGAGCAAATTGTCCCCACTGTACTGGGACCACCACATCAACTTCCCACCATCTGTCAGAACCTGCAGCAATCAAAATATATATCAACTAGAGGACTGTTTTATTAGTATAGTAAATGCTATTTGTATACTTTGATTTTAGTGAATGTTTTCTTAGCTTGCTTTGATTCTGCCATTCTCATCGGTGAGGGAGGGAAGTGAAAGAAGACAGAGCTGGAGGAAGATTGAAGGCCAGGAAGAAGACGTGTTATCAGGGTTAGGAATGCACAAGGTGACACCTCTGTGAGAACCAAAAGTGGTGCCTAGACTGGGGGGGGGGACTACGGGGGTAAAAGTAGAGGGAAAATTACGCGGGCTTTAGTTTTAGCAATGCTTGGCTTAGAGCTGCATGTATCCTCCAATAAATGAAATCTTTTCTGAATCTACTTTGGATCTCAAGAGATTTGTCTGTATTGGAGTTTGAACATCATAGACCTGACACCATCACCATCATGGTATTACCATCACCAGCTGGAATTCTTGATGTATGACTGAACTGCCTCTAGATATTATGAGGAGGGAGAAAAAGAGATATGGGTGGAATGGTAACCCAAGCGAAGAGAAAAACAACTAGCATAAGCTTGGCTTTTGAAGAATGCATGACATTTCATTTCATGCAAACTACACCAAACATAATGCAATAAAAAATGTTGTTTTGAGATTTTGCATAAACCGAACAGAGAATTAGGTTAGGAATATCTTTCAAGTAATCCTATAGTACTTTAAGCGGTACATGGCTGAGGAAACATAATTAACTTGCAACCCTACCAGCATCCGTACCATCAGAGGTAGCTTTCATAATATGCAAATCAATGCAGGCAACCCAAAAGATTACAAAGCTAATGAAGCAGCACAAATCCAAAGGATGCATCATTGCTGATAACTCTCACGAATCCTCTGTAAATAAACTGGGATCAAATGGATTGGGGTGGGGGTGGGATGTGTATGCACTGATAAACAACAGCGAATGCATCACCAAAAATGAGGTCAAACGTGGATACGGATTTACACAGGCCAACATATATGCATAGATGCACATAAATACATGATTGCTATAATTTATCAGAAATACAAAACAGTGACAAGGTACCCACGCTGCCAACTTTTGTGGTTCTTTATCTTTCAGCTGCACAACGCTTCAAGTCCAGGCTGCCAACCAATGCATGGCAAGGTGCCTGGCCACCGTTATCACCCAGGGTGACTGCTTGGGCAGGCAGGAAAGTGTCTTGAGATCAGTGCTTCTTGTTAGTCTGGTTACACTCCACAAACATTCATTTTGTCACATAAAAAGAATCCTTTCTGCCACCATAGGAAGTTTGCATGTGTGCATGGAGTGACTATGCAAACAACAAGCTGTCTGTAGAAATTTGCTGAGTTTGATTCTGAAATGGATTTCTTCAAGCATGGCAGGCAGCTCTAATGAAGGAGAATGGATTTCATCTTTGTCCTTTGTTCTAACCCTTACAATCCAAATATATGAGCCGAATGAAGGTAAGACTAGGCAAACCACATGGATGAGTACATAGATTAGAGAAGTGGAAAAGTAACATTCTCCATCTTCTAGGTCATCTGGACATTCCTGGGTGTGTACTACAATATCAACCCACAAACACAGAACACCCCAGCCCCTTCTTTTCAGAATTAAAAGTACATTCAGTTGATATTAATAATTAATGTGACCTTTGGAATAATAAGTTTAAATGTTTAAAATGCCTTTGAAATCATTACAGTGGTATAATTTTTTGGAAGGCTATCTTGATCTCAAAATGCATTTAAATCAATAACAATGTTTTATTTTTTTATAGACCGTATCAAAAAAAGAGTAGCAAAAACTGGTTGCAATTATCTTGCTGTTGGAAATGTAATTTGGTAGTTGAAAAATAACTCATATGATTCGGGCCTGTCCTACTACTGCTATGAATTGATCTGAAACTCATAGGACTGTTAACAGTACAGTATTTACTCTACAGTGTTCATACATATTTTTGGTTACATCCTGAATATATGAAATCTACTGAAGTCAGTTATTATTCTGAAATTATAAATCTACAGTTGGCCTGCAGCAGTTAGCTGTTGATATGCACTCTTTGTTAATGTTTCAAATGGCATTTTTTTTTGACAGAGTGGATAGGAAGAGTATTTTCAAGGAATTGGGTCAAATTTCCATAAGTTATTTGGGGGAGATGCTGTGTCTATGATTTCTGTGCAAATGCTGTTTTCATGGTATGATAATATTTGAAATATTCAGAAAATGATACTTTATTTTATTTATTTACAGTCCAAGACCAAGTAACAAAAATTTTAAAATGCAGCACACCATTAATACATGTATAAGTAACTATATACAGAACATACCTACATAAAAGGAAGAAACCCTATAAAGTTAACATTCCATAAAAAGGAGCAAAAGGTTTCTATAAGCTGAGGCTATGAATAAAAATTTTGCTCCTGCTTTTGAGACACCTGGGTATTAGTCGTTTAATAAGAATAACCTCACCCTCATCATGAGCAGAGTTTGTTAGACTAAAGAGCGAGTATATTAGCTCTCAACACCAATGCACATAGAATGGGCACTTTAGAAGAATGTGTGAAACAGACTCAAGATGATACTTGATTCCTCCTCCTCTTCTGCTTTCCTATACAAGCTTCACTGAGAGGAATAAGTGGAGCTGTGCAGACCTCAGCCATGCACAGAATTTAAAATGATAATCAGAATGAACTGATTTTTCAAAGTTTAAAAAAATCCCTCCACTAAAGGGCCTCCTGCTTTGATTTTACATGTCTAAGGTCACTGTCCATTAATTCTAGAATAGTCATGTTAAACAATTATATAGTGTGTGCCATTACCCCACCCTCATTTCCAAACTCAAATCATCTCAGGATGTATCATTACTCTGACAGCTATAAAGCAATTTATACATGTTATATGTATCTTAGATGCCATTGAAGAACTCAATGGACTAAAGTTCACACAACTGTGTACTCCTCAACTGATAATCACAGTTTAGATATCCAGAAAAAATCATTAGCACTTCTCCAATATATAAAAAAGATAATAATCCATTGTTTAAAGGGGATTTCTGTTCTGAAAAATTACAGGAAAGTAAATCAATGCCTTCTTTTTAATATTACTGTGCACAAGATAAGTATGACCTGAGCAGCTTCATCAAAAGAGAGAGAGAGGGAGAGAGTATCAAGTTCAACTCCCGAAGACTACATGGGTATATCTGTGTTGTTTTCTGGGTAACAAGAAATACAACTAAGGTGTAATTCTCACAAATGAGCTAATATATCTGTACCACAGTTTCCTAAATATTGGAAATGAATATGCTAAGAAGGCAGATTAGTATCTTACAACAAAGTATCTAATTCTTTATGCTGAATGTATATGAAAGAACGCTCAGTTTTGTCCAACCAACAATTCAAAGTGCACTGTAAATCAACACGTCTGCCATGTCATCTGCAATAGTACAGAAGTATTACACAGAAGTATCTTAACTTTCTCATGTAATAGCTAATAAATGGCATGCATCAAATTCAGACCCATAAAAAGACAAGTAGGCTAATCTTTGGGGAAACCAGAGTAATTTACCTTTGATGTTGATTTGGACCTTCATTAAGCTCTTGTCCTAATGTGAATGTCTAAAGTAGCAGTGGGCAATGTTTGAGGGTGTGGGGACCACACATCAACCTCCTGATCTTCTATATGCATTCACGGTCCATGAAGCCATCTTGTGATGTGATGATCTTACTAGAAGCGCACCATTGAAACGTTTTGACCTATTGTTCAATTTGGGGCAGGCTCTTTTTCCTGTTGCAATAGGAGTGGGAGACCTCAGATACATCAACTGTTCCCTTTCCCATCCTTAAAATCACCCAAGAATTTGCAGATGATTCCTTTCATTTGCTCCATGTAGCTCAACTCATCCATATAAACTAATTTTCAGAAGTGCTTTCTTCTACCTATGTCATTCAGCAAACTGAATGTCAGAACAAATGGTAGAAATTGCCAAGAAGAGCAGAGAAGTCAAAGCCAAGAAAGACAATGATGTCAGGAAGAAAATTAATAGAGAATTTCAGAGAGCTGTTAGAAAAGTGGTATTAAAAGCAGTCTTAAAACAATATCTATAAAGGAATTGAAGATGGAAACAGGCATGGAAAAGCAAGGAAAATCTTCCAAAAGGTCTCTGAAATCAGAAGGAAGTTCCATTCTCAAAGTGTTATGTTAAAGGATGCCAATGGACAGATAGTAACTGATTCAAAGAAGATCAAGCAAAGATGGAAGGAATAGACAGTATTGAATACTGTCAATAGAGATGTCAACATCCAAGGCACATTTGAAGATACTCCATACTTACAAGACCTCTAGTACTAGAAGATGAAGTTAGTACAGCACTCTGGTCATCACCAAGTCAGAAGGCTACAATAATTGATAGAATCTGAATGTCATATCTATAGAAATATGGCAAGTAACAGAAGAAGAATCAGTAAAGGTTTTAACCAAGCTATGCCAGCAAATCTGGAAAATGACATAGTGGCCAACAGATTGGAAGAGGTTAATCTACTATCTAATACTAAAGAAAAAAAGTTTTAACAGTGTGCAACTATCATACAATATCTTTAATTTCACATGCTATCAAAATAATGCTTGGGATCATCCAACACAGATTAGAGCCCTACATTGAAAGGGAGAGGCTAGACATTGAAACTGCCTTTAGAAAAGGCCAAGGAACACAAGACATTATTGTTGAGGCATGCTGAATAATTGAGAAAGTTGAAGAATACCAAAAAGAAATCGGTATGTGCTTCTTTGATTGTATCAATCATGTCAAGCTATAGAATGTGTTTAGAAATCCCAGAACATCATCCTCATGCAAAACCTATACACAGGTCAGGAAGCCACTGCAGATAAAACATGGCAAAACAAACTGGCTCCAGATTGGCAAAGTAGTGACACAAGGTGGTATACTCCATCATTTATTTAGTCGATAGCAAAATATACATTGAGGGAAGCTGGACTGGAAGATTTTAAAATTGGGGGGGGGGGGAATCAATAACCTGTGTTACCCCACTAACACTACTCTAATAGCTGAAAATGCAAATGATCTGCAAGCTCTAGTAACGCTCTGTCAGTTGTCTCTAGCCACATAGGGGCTTGATCCTTGTCCTCATGGTTCCTTAGGGAATCTGGAGGAGCTGTGACAGACTGGATCCAGGAAGCTGTCAATACTTCATTGTGGAAGGAGATTGTGCCAGCAGCCTTTCCTCTGTGGAGTGCATAGGGCTCAGTCTTCTCTCCCCTGTTTTTTGACATCTACATGAAACCACAGGGGAGGTCATCCATTGATTTGGTATCATCAACATGATGGTGATACTCAGTTGTACACTGCTACCCCAGGGCACACAGGAGATGCTATCAATGTCTTGACCCAGTGTCTGGAATCTGGGGGTCTGGATGGGACATAACAGCTGAAGTCAAACCAAGCAAGAAGGAATTACTGTGGATTTATGACATCTCAATGGTGTGGCAGTGCCCTGAAGGGGCAGTTCCCAAGTTTGGAATTCTTCTGCATTCACCAGCTTGATTGGCTGGTGGAGTCCATGGCCAATGGGCCTTTGCATAGCTCCATCTGGTGTACCAGTTTCAGCCTTACCTCGAAAGTAGAGACCTTGCAACAGTGACTCATGCCCTCATCATCACTCACCTGGATTATTGCAATGTGGTCCACATGATGTACCTTTGAAACCACCCAAGAAACTTCAACTGTCCCGAATGCAGCAGCCCAAAATGAGTGCATTACACCTATGCTCCAGGCCCTGCACAGGCTTCCTATTTGTCCCTGAGTGCAATTCAAAGTGCTGATGTTGACGTTTAAGCTCTACATGGTTTGGCTGCAATGTATCCCTAAGATTATCTTTTCAACCAGTCTCCACCCAGCTGACATAGATGTCCTGGGAGAATCTGCTAGTGATCCCCCAATTTATTCATTTATACAGACCATTTGAGTTGTGATTGTGGTCACCGTTTTTAATTGGCTTTTGTATTTTAACTTTTGTATTTTTAATGTGTTTTGTTATATGTATATTTTTCAAGTTTTACTTTTACTTATTAAAATTATACCAGGGTTGTTTTAATATAGTGGATGATATTATAAGCCACTAAAAGTAATTTGATTGAGGCAAATCTAATGAATAAATAAATAATTGCTTGTGTCTGGAAATACTTTATCTTATACACACAATGGAAACTTACAAACATTTAAAACGATCTATTTCAACTATATCAGATTCTTCCAATCAGCAAGATAAATTTCTAGATCAATTAATCTTTTGAATGCAACTGGTACAGCTGTGTACCAGCTCCACTATGGGGGATACATTGATCTCACAGAATTTTTTCAACATACTTTTAGATCATGGGAATATAAATTTTGATCCAGACCCATGAATAGAAATGTTTAAAAAGTAATTATCAATTTAGCTAATTTATATTAGATATTAAATTGCTGACTATCCCTGAAATGCAGAATATGAGTTTTGTTTTTTCTTTATTTGAAAATTATTTTGGAGAAAGAACTTGACACAGAGATGACAAAGTAGAAGAATTTTAATACTTCATTTCAGATGTTGATTGATCCATGAAACAGGCCCACCATTATATGTAGTAGTCATTAAAAATCATGCACATGTTGAGATTTTTGTAACAGTAGTTCACACTCAAGAAAGTTTTCAACGTATTTCTCAGTATCATGGACTCAGGCTGGACAGCAGGTTAGTATTCAACCAACATGTAGGCTGGCTGAAAGCCAGAAGTTTGATATTCAGAAGCAGAATTTCAAGACAGCAATCCAGATTAAGAAAAGCACCTTTATATGAGCTCAGGACTGGGTCACTAATATAACCTGACTTCCTAAACTAGGAGACATATAGGTTAGGTTGGCTGAAAAATCAGAATCAATATTTTTATGTGTTGTGCCTCTATCTATATCCATCCATCCATCCATCCATCCATCCATCCATCCATCCATCCATCCATCCATCCATCCATCCATCTATCTATCTATCTATCTATCTATCTATCTATCTATCTATCTATCTATCTATCTATCTATCTATCTATCTCTCACCTGCCTCTCTCCCTCTCCCTCTATCATCTATCTACCATTTATCTAGTTACATTTTCAGAACATTCTGCTGGTTTGTAACAGCACCATCCTAAATTACTGTTCCAAAAGATCATGAGTATATATTGAGGTTCATCATGGATTTGTAGCACATGGATACAAATTTAAGTAAGAAATGCCTTCTTGCATACCCCTGCCCCCCCTTCTTAAGAGCTCCTGTAATTCTATGGCACCAAATCTTCTTTATACTATACATGAGAGAAGACAAATTATAATTCAAGGTGGGCAACCTCTTTGTGGCTGGACGATTGATCACAGCAATGATATTTAGCAGTGGTGCTATGTTACATATATAAGCAGATCTGGGATTTCTGGTTGGTTAATCTGTTCTTCAAGTTTTTAGAGGGACAGGATGGGAGTGGTTCTGAGTTTTAAAACTGTACTAAACCAATTTAAGAGTTTACACTACAATTTCCACATTTCTGCTACCTCAGTATGGCAAATACACTTCTGGAACATGAGTCGGCAGTCAAAGGGGCTCCAGGGGATACAACAAAAGAGGTTTGAAAGTCACATGTGGCCCTGACTATCACAGGGTTTCCCAATCTTTCCTTTTTCTTTTTTTAAAAAAGCAGGTCTTAGGCCCAAACTGGATAAAGCACATGGCACTGGGTAGGCTGTCCATGGAGGGGTGCTCAAAAACATCATGGTGGCAGCTACTTGCAGCCTATGAACGTGTTGCTTATAGATGTGAATTATGTTTGGGCTATTACAATCTTCCTTTACTGAAGCAGTTATGTTAAAAATATTTATATGCATGTGGGTAGTGCTGTTGCACTACTGTTTTCTTATATTTTTTCTCTTTGTTCTGTTTTATTAAATAAATAACCACTAAAATAAAATTTATTTCTATTTAATAAATAAGCACTAAAATTAAAAAATGAAAGATGGTAGTTGTGATTGGACAACCAAGGTTTCATCCCTTTTTTATGTGTGTTATATGTGCTATGCATCTAACAAAGGGGCAGGACTTCATTCCCAGGGCTAGGCCCACCGTCTTGACTTCATTTCTCCATGGACTCTCCAGGTACTAGGGAGTTTGTTTATTTAAAAAACAACCCCCTCCCCACTTTTTTTCTAAACTAAACACACAAACATTACTACATGGTTTGTTCGGGGAGACAATAGTAATTACTGTACTATTGTAACAATAGTAATATATTGTCAGCATTGTTAATAGTAATATATTGTCAGCATTGTTAATAGTAATCACTTCTTCATAGAGCACTGTGAACATTTCATAAATACAGTAAGATAAAATAATGTTTCACATGCTTTGTGGTTACCATGAAAACTGGGCAGAACTTACAAGACTTCTATGCAGTTTCTGAACTAGCCAGCATTTCCTAGAAAACTGGGGAAAGGCACAACATGCCTTGTCCTAAATGTGAACAGCATATGCAGACAATGTATATATGCCAGGTCCTGATTTCAATTATTTGGTGGAATCATTGCAGGAAATTGCCAATAAAAAAGCACTTATCCTGTGGTTCCTTTTAAGAAACTGTGACCAGCAAACTGCCTTTCAACTTCATTCATAAAAGTAAGTGTTCTGTTAGAATACATTAAAAAATATAGAGAAAGAAAGTTTTTCTTTTACTCTGAACACAAAAACCAGGATTATTTTCTGAGTCAGCTTGTTTGGGCTGGGCCAAAAATATGAGTTAAAACTGGATCGTTTTAAAAACAGATTTATTTTAAAATAAAGACCTTCCTGTTCTACCAAAAAAAGACTATATTTAGTTGAGAATAATTAATACAGTAAAAGGAACATGCTGGTGTGTTGCTTTCTGTTGTTTATGGTGCTTCCTAACTGCCATTATTTTCCAGTAAAGTTTTCAAATAACAAATATGTTATCTAATATTTTCTAAAGATAAACACCAATATTTTAGGGGAAAGAAACAGCCTGGCATAGTAGTGGCTGTTTGTCCAATCCAGTGCTTCAGATATTAATGCTTATATTGATAAATAGAAAGTCCTGTTCCTCAGTATCAGCACCATTCAATATTGGGCCTTGCAACAATATCCTTCAATTGAGGGCAGGATTAAGCTCCAAGGATGAGCAAGCCTTCTACCATGTGAGCTACATGAGGCAAGGAATCAGGAGTTGTGTGTACATCAAGATTAATTTCCATTGCATTAAAGACATTATTGTCATGTTGCAAGAACTGAGCATACTAGTAGGCTGAATAGAGAGAATGGCCATGGTTCAGTAATCCAAATTTTGACAGTATAGGTTGCTGATTTTGTGCATGATGTCTCCATCCTAAAATGACCCAAATCTGAAGGGCCAAAAGAGAAACCTTTCTCTGCCTGTGACCTTAGACAGCAGCTTTCCATCAGAATAGATCAAAACGGCCACACTGCAGAGCCAAGCTACCAACCTCAACCTTCATAACTCAATGAATACTATAAACGATATTATCATTATCAGGCTTCGGTCACTCGGTAAACTTTTCAAATGAATGCTGACAATTTTGTCTGAAGACTGCTTAGACATGCTTTCACAATAAGGCCTTGAAGATAAAGCTTAGCTCAAGTCACGTTCAATTGCTGGTAGCCGCAAGAACATGTCCATGCAATTTTCTAGACAAAAGGATGGAAGTGGTTTTCCTTTGCTTTCTTCTGGGATATTTATTCAACTTCCTCATATAGCTCTCAGTCTTGGGATTTCCTTGTTATCTCCCAGCCAAATGAGCATTCCCTTCAAAGGTTACTGCAAATTGTTTCCTACTTGCAGTTCTGGTACTTTATAGTGAGAGATGCGTTTGGATAAGGCACAGAGCTTGTTTTAACAGCGAAGGCAAAATCTCCTGCACTGCTTTATAATTTCAGTTTCTGCTTTATTGATGCTGTCATGCTTTTGCAGAAGCTTCCTGAACAGTAGACAGTGAGGATTCTGCAAGGTCATGAGAAGTCAAATTCATTGCCTGCACAAAATAATTTTACAAAATCTTGATTGATGATCTTGTAGTCAGGTAATTTCTTAATCTGGGGAAGGCAAATAAAAACCCATTGTAGAGACTGCAGAGAATTGGTGGAAGGGGAAACTTGGGAAAATTGCAAGTTAACATTCCTCCCTATTATCTTCTATGAAAAGGGAAAAGGCCTTGAAGGGAGCAGATTGGTCCTCTTCTCCCATCCCACATGAGCATAGGAATGAATTCTGGGAGTTGAAGTCCACCCATCTTAAAGTTGTCAAGGTTGAGAAATGCTGGCGTAGGTGGTAGGGAAAAGTCTGCAGAAGGCCACACAGTTTTGGCCTAATGACTGCTACAGTACAATGCCATTTGTATAAAAGAGGGGAATACCAAGTGACTTCTTGTGCTTCTCCAAGCTTTAGTAATTTCCTCTTTCCTCTCTGCCCTGGTATTGTGCTTGGTCATTTTAGGTAAAACTCTCTTTCTCCTCTCTTTCTCCTCTCTCTCTCCTCTCTCTCTCCCTCTCCCTCTTTCTCTCTCTCTCTCTTTTGCTAACATCTCTTTGAGTTTTGATTACTTAGCACCTATGCCTCTTTCAGAGCTTAATTCCTTCATCTCCCTCCTGTATGATAAATGGCTGTTCAGTTCCACTGTGTCAGATGCTTCTCCTTCACCCTCAGCATGCCTTATTTAGTTGGGCATTAGGATAGTGATGGTGTGTGTGTCAACTACTTATCTGTAACATCTTTGCATTTATTTTTAATACCTACCTAATTTTAAAAATAGCCAGATGTGACAAGGTCTTATCAGATCATGTTCCAAATATGAGGCAAGGAAATTCTATGCCTTGTGAGATTTCCCTTATTCCATACGTCCCTGGAAGTTTCCAGCCATCATACGATCTTTTTCAGGTCTACAATATTCAGAACGTTTTGGGGTATCATACACTCCAACCACTCTTAAAGAGAATGGTGAATGGCAAAGACTATGTCATCTTCCTTGTAACTTACCTCTTCATCACTGATGCTGCTCAGATTGGGTTGGTAGGGGCCTACGCCATTGAAAATTAGGAGCATGGGTTGTTCTAAGACATGATGGAAGACATGGAAAATTAAGTGAAAGCCTAAAGGTAATATTTAGACAAGCTCTAATTCTGAGTCATAGTTTATCAGGTTTCCTCTGTCTCATTTGGCTTTAACTGGAACACTGAGGAAAAATAACTCATGTTTGAACACTCAGGTCAATCATGTGCCACACCCTGAGGAACTTCAATTCTCATCTACATGATTAGACTAACTTATCTGTAGGCACTTGTTTCACTTCCTTTCACTTTATACATTCCTTTATAAACTGAATGATTAATAACCTCTTCATTTTTTATACAAAATAGTAAATAGTTTGGCATCAAGAATATATTCACTTTAGAACACCTGCATCATAGCAGAATACTGCCAAATGGATAAGATAATAAACTCTGAGATATCATGCAAGTTTATATTTTCAGAAACAATACAGTATTATAAGCAGCTCAGGAGAACTTTGATTTTTCAGTAAAAGAATTAGATAATAATTTTCTGGAATTTATCCTTGAGGACACTGGCTCCATTCATACATAATACTGAGTCAGGAGTTTTTAACCATGGTTTGTTATACGAGCCCTAGTGATCAAGTTGATGCACTGTGCCAAGACATAACAGGAGGATTCACATGTCATGCTGAGCCAAAACCCAATAAGCCATATTATGATTTAGTACTGGCAAAGCAAACCACTGAGTCTATGAGTCAGGTAACATCCTTGATAGTGCACTTTTCTACATTGAATTAAACAGGATTTACTCTTATGTAAACATCAATGGGATTTCATTTGAGTTGACTATCTCCATGAAACAGCCTTAAAGTAGCATGGAACTTCCACTGAATGTATTAGATACAAAATGTGGTGACAGATTTGAAAATAAATACCTCATTACTTAAAGAGATAGACACCTCTTTCTAATGGAAAGAGCTGGGTTTTTTCCATCTCTCAGATATATATGGCCTGAAAGACTGGCTTTAAAAAGCAAAAAGGGTGTGCAACAGAAATACGGCATCTCTACAAGCTTCTTGATGTTCCAAATGGTAACTTTCCTCCCACTGTAAACTGCAACTGTGGACAGTGGCCCCAATTTTACTTATAACTCTATTAAGGTTAAATTCTTTCTCCTCCCAGGTTCCAGACCTGGTCATATATATAAAAATATATATTTTTAAATTTATTTTATTATTTATACATCACATTTATATAGCTGCCCATCTCATACAAAGCGACTTGCTTTGCTCTGCTACGTTGCTTCCAGCACACCCAGGTCTCATTATGACCACCAAAATATGACAAACTTCACCTGGACTGCATGTATTCTAGACTGAGTCTTCAAGGTGAGCAATAGCAAAGTGTTTTACAGTAAGACAGGGAAACAATAGGAAATCAATACAATTTTGTCTGATGTATTACTAGGAGGCTGGGGATATAAGGAATCAAACAGAGATTAGATAGAAAATACTTAATAATAATTTTGAATGTCAAGTTCAATGTATGATCAGTTAATCAGTTATCCCTTTCCTGTTTGTTCAAACATTGATTCATAACAAATTGAAATCTATGTGGAATAGATAACAAAGTAACTTCCTAACAGAACAATCTTATTCAAGTTGCTAAACAATTCTGTAAGATAGAGTTAGGTTGAGGCAGGTTTTGCCCTCTGGTCCCTGGTTTACAGCTCTGACTGCAGGAATTTTCTCATGCAGAATTTTCCACTCTTCAAGGTGTCTCTCATATGGAGCCTTGCCAAGGGTCCTCAGTTCTGCCCAAGTGAGGCAGTCAGATCCTCTTCCACCACTGTTCTCAAAGGTATTTGTGAGTTCTGGATCTCTCTCTCCCTGCCTAGAATAAGCTGAATACCTGCTCTATCATCCTTTATTACTGGCCCAGTTGATCACTGATCAGTACTGCCTCAAGCTGTTGCCTAGCCATTTGGCAGAAGGGGAGACAACATTTGCAGAAGGAAAAAAGTAGGAGTCTGTTTCAAAAAATTAGGGAACAGATGCAGTCACAGATACAGAAGCCAAAGTATTCCATAACAAACTCAAGTCATACAAAATGTCCAAGTATTTTGGTTACCAGGGATAAATTGTATCTCAATGTTTATCACAGAGTCAGATTGGAGAGAAAAGGAGATAACAGAAGAAGAAAATTGTATTGATTCAGTTTAAATTTAAATATGCCCTGAGACCAGCATGCTTAGAAACAAAGAAAAAACAATTAGAAATCAAAATATTTAAAAACCTATATACCTAAACATTATGATATGTAATTATTAAAATGAGAATAGTAGTAATGATGAAAGGTAATGGAGAAAATCTATCTATGTGGTTGCTAAGAGTTGACACTGATTTGATGGCACATACAGTAATCAATCAATCAGTGATGAAAGGAAAGAAAAGGAATATATGTATGTTTGAGTGTGTGTGTATAAATGCATATGTATAGGTATACAGAGATTTACATAAAACTTTCAATAAAGGATCATCATATTTCATCCTAAGTGTCCATACATAGCCTATCTCTGTAAGCAGCAGCTCATTTATAAGTTACAAGTAATATCAGGTCTTCAGTCCACTAAGTAATTGAGGCCATAAACTTATTTTTCCAGTGTTGAGGAACAAGTCTCTTAGCCATAAGAAAGACACAAAGAATCCATTTATATTGTCTAGCCATCAATTTTAATGTCATAGATATGTAATTGAAAAGAATATGCACATACAAAAATATTAAAACCTGTCTCAAAATCAAATTAATATATGTAATAACTTTTTTCCAGAATATAAGATTTTTAGGATATCACAATAGCATGTATCTGAATGATGCATTATTCTCATTATATTTCCCATACAATGTTTTACTCATTCCTTTTCTGTGCAAATACAATAGGTTCCAATAAGTCCAAAAATTTTGTTGTTGTTGTTAAAAAAAGGTATAGTCTAGGATTGATTGAAAATTTTGATATGGAAACTAAGGCAGTGTCCCATTCTTTAGACAAAATATGGATGTTCAATTCCTTATTCCATTCTGACTTTAAAATCTACATGTCAAATTGATTTATCAACAAGTATATATAAAGTTTACCTTTAAGATAAGATAAAGACTGTCAAGATAAATAAATATTTATTTATTTATTCAATTTATATAGCAGATAGATAGATAGATAGATAGATAGATAGATAGATAGATAGATAGATAGATAATGAAAAGATTTTCAAAAGCTCAGTTCGGGGGGGTCTTAATCTTGAATTATGTCATTACGCATATCTTCAATCTAATACCAAATTCTGGACAGCTTCATTCAGTATAAATTCTCCTTCATGGAGCCTTTTAGAATATTCATTCATTGGATCTTTAATTAATTGGATAGTTTGGGGTTAAAAATATAATAGGTGAGACATACTCCTATTCCTATTACACTGATTCTAATATTGTGGTATAGCATTTATGAAAAACTGCTAAATTAATATTATGAGGTAAGCAGACTTTAAAATTGATTTAAAAAAAAGTTGTATGGAAAAATTGGATGGATGCTGAGATTTTTATTGTAGACAAATTAGTTTTATCATTTCCTATGTTCAAGGACAAATTTAATTTCCCTTTTGCTGTCTACTGGCAACATTTACAACTACAACATCTACTGACATTTGGATTTGACCAGAAGAATTTTCAGCTTCAGGGACACCTAAATTATTAGAAGTGATTAACAGATTAACAAATCTTATGAGATTAAAAATCCCACAATTAGTCTTGATAAAATTTATGAAACCTTAGTGGTGCTGGAGACACTGGATAAACACTGAGTTCATTTTAAAAAAATACGAAGGAAAAAAGTTTATTTCTGATGAGAATTGGAAGGGCATGTGATAATCATAATGAAAACAAATATTGGATGTAGACTATCCAGGGGAGCTAGAACCCCAATTAAGGCACAGATGACCTCGACAAATATTTCTTTCCACATATTTTTCTAGAGCAGATATTGAATATCCAGGAACAAGTTAAATTGGAGGAGCTCTCAGAAATTGCAGAAGAATGTCCTGCAGTTGCAATAGAGGAAGTTAGTAAATTTATCCACTATAGTAGTAAGAACATACCTGGCAAAGATTGCACATTCCAAAGGCCAATCTTTACAATCACTGAAGATTTAAAGTTTCTTGCTGTGAATACTATCACTAATGATATCAGTCTGAAAAAATTTAGATACATACCAGGCCATCACTTAACCACCAATTTAAGACCAGCCACCTAGTCAAGAGCTTGAAGCTGACCATAATATGATTTTCAGAAAGATTTTGACAATGGAATTGTAGAGTTATTAAAGAGGAGCTATGTGCCAATTGTTGTCCCTGGAACAAGCTACTATAATGCCGTATGGTGATAGTTAATAATCAGCAGTTTCTATTGTTCAGTTCTGAAGGGGAATGAGGCAGGGATGCCCCGTCATCCCTGCTGCTTGCCTCAGTCACCAAGTGTTTGACACAGAAAGAAGTCTTACATCAAAGAACTATACCGTAAGAATGCCAACCCTAAAGCAAACATTTGTACAGAGATTTTTACAGCAACAGCTCGACCACGGCCCCCTGACAGCTTTTAAGCTTACAAAAGAATATGAAGCCCCCTTGAAATATAACTGAAACTTGAACAAAAACAGAATCATATGATTATCATATGAATACTCAAAATCACTACCATTTGTTTCCTTGATTTAACAAAAATGAAGCCATTTAACAATACACAATTCTTCTGTTTTGCAACAGCGTAAACGTATACCTTTTTTTCTGATCTAATCCCCCTTAATTAATGTATCTAGACTGCAGCTAAGCCACCCTTTATTGAAGTAGCCTTGGCAATACGTACATGAAAAATATATCCTGCTTATCTTGTATTTCAGAGATATAGATTATTATTATACTAGAATTCTCTTTTTGTTCCAGATCTTAGCCACCTATCTAACTGACCAGGATCTGACCAAACAAAGGCTGTTACATGACTTTATTTGAGTATGCCAAAGCCCTAGGCTGAAAAGTAATAGGCTAAGATTGATAAATAAATGCAGCATACTCAATAACAAATATGGTATCACTTCATTCTAAATCTACTTTGACCCTCTTCCCTTCTCAAATTCTTTAGCTCCATTTACAGGCCAAGAAAGTGGGCAAACCCAACTGAGGATCTGGAGGAAAAGCTGTCCTGTATAAGTGAGGCTGCTGATTACTCTAAGTCAGTAGTGTCTACATTGGCTGGGCTTTCTAGAGTTACTGATATGAATCTTTCCCAGCTAGGAATGGAATTTAGACCATTCTGCATGCAAAATGCCTGCTCTAAGCCATGGCCCTTCCTATTTGGGAAGAAAAATGCCAGGCAATGCTCTACTGATAGCAGTGAAATATCTCTTTAACAATTGTAGGAATTAATGTCTAGTTATCTGGGAAAGAAACAGAAATAAAAAGTCTGCATTTGTTTTCCAATCTGAGTTCCACCGGTCATCTATCCCTGCAATATAAGAAATATAGACACAGCTTTTAAATGAAGACATGTAACAATTCAACTACCAATGACAAAGTGCCAGGCAGCATGCTAAAGACAGTGTTGATATATGATTCATTCTTGTTCCATGCATTCATTCAGTGCAGAAAACTGATAAGAGTCTCTAGCATGCTAAATCTCAGCAATGCCGTAGATACACGGTTATCAGCAAAGCATCTGACAAAGTACTGGTGCTGCAGACATCCCATGGTGAATGGGGGCTGGATGATTCTACTTTCAGTGAATTCAGTTTGAATCCTGAAAAATCTTGTTAAGAACTGCATGTTAACCTGAAGGAAAGGCGAAGGAAAGCAATAATTTCAAGAGCAATACAATAGGGCTTTCTTTTTGGAGTGGACTTTATGTCCATGTAGTCACCAGGAGTCCAGCCAAACTAAAGAGTTATTTGGAGACAAAAGCCAGGGCCCAGATGAAGGGATCCTAAATGACTATCAAAGAAACCGCAGATAATGGGAGCAATGTCAAATAAACCTGATCTTGGCACCTGGGTATGTTGCTGGATTCACTTGAGACTGATCATCTCAACATAGCATTGTTTCATCTCGGTTGTATAAAGAGTTATAACTAAGGAATGACCAGCCAGCATGTTCTTAGATGTAGTTGCTTATTTCTTATTTTCACTTTACTATTTTTACACACACACACATGTATATGTATTTCATATGTCTATGAAATAATAGTAAGTGGTGCTTATTTCCAAATAAAAATGTGTAAGAGCTGAGGAGTCAGGACAGCAAAAGCAAACTGCTAAGAGTCATGAGAGATGGAGGTATGTACTGTAAGCTAAATAAATACATCTTCCGGTAGTCAATGTACAGACTAGTAGCACTGGAAGCAGCTATTTAGGCAATTGTGTCTAACCACAGGGGCGTCCTTTGGGGAGGGGGTGTCAACAGCATCAAAACTGTGAGTGCACTTAGGTGATCAAAGCACTGCACTCATGTAAAAAGGGGCAGGACTTCAATTGCCTGGTCATGCCAGCCATTTTGACATTGTTGACCCCCCGCCCCCTTGACTCTGTAAGCCAACACACTTATTCAAGCTTAACCAAACAGTAATCTAATCAAACAGGCTGAGTTTGTCCAACACATCAGATTAAAATATGGTGGGTAGTTTGTGGTTCAGCATGTCAAGCTATCAGAGTAATTTGTGAACTCTAAATGTTAAATTGCACGTGTTCCAAATACTAACACTATGGGCCTTTTTCCTTTATCAAGTTATAGCGCTACCTACAGAACTGGCAAAAAATATACCAGAATGAAATGTGCTGGCCCCATTGTTGATTCCTATCTTGCTCAGTTCTCTCTTTCCAGTGTCTGTAGTTTCCTGACATTTCTCAAGGTCACCTATGACAAAACGTGACAGGTTTTACGCAGCTTCATTGCCGCTGGATAGTGTCAGAATATGGGGAAAACATTACTTTAATGCTGGTACAGCCAGGGATATCCCAGGGGGGTGGGGTGCGGAGACACAAAAACTCAAAATGGCAGCTGCAACCAGGCCATTTTTGACCCTCTCTTTTGGACACCCTTGGGACAGGTAAAGGCGACTGAAGCCTGTCTCATTCATGGGCTGGAGAGATGAGGGTAACGTCCTAAGGACAAGGCAGGCAATGATGTTGCCAGGTCATATCTGTACCATGGTTAGGTGCAACTCAGGACACAGCCTATGCTAGTATACTGTGGATGATGCAAAGTGCTGTGTGAGCCTCAACCTACTGCAGGATACTACTGTGCAGCTGCCTCACGCAGGGGAACGATGTGAAGATAGGCAACAGACAGCCCTTGGCCAGTGCAGCCCCCTTCTTACTGCCATTTCAGGCTTCTTCTGTTACAGTAGTGCATGCTGGCTGGGGAACTCTGAGAGTTGAAGTCCACACATCTTAAAGTTGCCAAGTTTGAAAAACACTGAGTTACTCTTTCCATAATGCTAGAGGGAAAATGCCTGGAAAGAAAAATATGACTGGAGCCTCCCCAAGTCTTGCATGGAGGGCCCGTGCAGTCCCCTTCTGAAGAGGAAACAGCTGGTGGACAGCCTTGCTCTCCATCTCCCTTTGGGGCAGCTCAAAGCACAATCTGGCCGGCCCAGGTGACCCCACCTGGCCCTCATCGAGTCGGTCTTCGGCTTCTTTAGACGTGAGGAGACGTCTGCAGCCGCTGGGGACTACGAGAAGAGAGCGTGACCACGGCTGAATCATCAGACGGCTTTCTACTTGCCGCGGCCGGTCCGCCTCCGCGACCTGCTAGCTCTTTGCGCCACACGCAGCTGGGTGGTGTCTCCCGACCGGAGGCGCACCTGTTCCCTTCCCCACCCGGCTGACGTCGAGCTTCATCCGACCGCCCTGCCTGACTGCCGGCCTCCCAGTGGTGGCGACGGCACCGCATATATATCCCTTGCTCGATGGGTATGGAGTGTCCTCGCCGCGCCGCGCTTAACATTCGCCAGGCACCGAGGGAGTCCTCCTGAGCCGCTTCAGCGCGCTTTCCGCTCCGTCTTCTCAGGCAAACCGGTCCCCGACGACGCTCCCTTCCCCTCAATGCGCGCCCTGCTCTTTCTCCTCCTCCTCCTCTTCCCGCTGCTCCGGAGTCCAGGTGAGTGGGCGGGCGGCGGGCCGGCGGGCCGGCGGTCGAGCTAGCGACGGACCCCGTCGAGGGGCGGGGCAGAGGGGCGCGCAGCCAAGCGCGCCCGAACTTGGGCTTTGAAGAGCGGCGGCGTTCCTGGGATTAAGATCGGAGCTCGCTGCAGTTTCCCGAGTGGGGCCTCGCGCTCCCCGATTTTTCTCACTCCTCCGGAAACATGGGCTGGAACTACACCGCTGTTTTGAAATAGGAGGCGCCTGAAAGGCTGGGGCAGCAGCTTGGCGGGGCGGGGGGGGGGTGCCTTCTGTGTCTCCCGCCCTCCCCTTCCCTCTTTCCCACTTCTCAATTTGTCCGTTTTGGGTATTTGAAAGGCACGCGGGCGTTCGATGCGGGCTCGCGGACCGAAACCATCCTCAAAATCTCGATAGTGTATCTGTTATTCAGCCTAGGAGTTCACCTCTACTTTCTTCTCCGTTTGTGTACTTCCTCTTTCTCTCTGTCTCTCTCTCGTTACAAGGACCCTGTTAAGAACAGCTTCACTAAGTCACACATTTAGTTACCTTTTTTGCTGGGTGGGGAACCCAGCTCTCCTTGCCTACCATTCCCTGCACCCTGGGAGCTCTTGAAATAACAGTGTTTTTTGCTGTGGATGCTCCTTGTTTAATTTCCACAACTCTGCAAGGGATTAGTTATTTTCCTATATTTTAGAGGGGTCAGGGTGAAGCAGGATTTGAATTAAGAAATGTTGTTTACACCCCACAGTGCTGAGTGGAGCTCAATTCAAAGTGATTCTTAGTAGGTTTTCAGGTTTTAAATGGTCATTTCTTTGCTGGAGGAGTTTTAAATACTCAGTAACTATGATTTTAGGAAAGGAGAAAGCATGCTGCAAACTTTAAATCAGAATGGCTGGGTATTTGTTCCTGTCAGTTGCTTGGTCAAAACCCATTGTACCTAATACAGCAGCATAACTTGCCCTTGGGAGATGCCTGTTTGACTGATTAATTTCCTTGGGGAAAATATTTATCTGAGGACATTAACGCAGAACTCGGCCAGCACTTCATATTTGCAAGATGGGAAAAATCGATGGATAACTGCTCTGGCAATCAGGATTACCACTCAGTCTTAATTCTATGTTCTCAGAAGCAGTTTTGATAGAAGTATTTTTCTTCTCCAAGTAAGTGACCTCCAGGTTAGCTCATGGACTTGTACCCACTGTAGGGGATCAATATTTGTTAAAGAATACTTGCTAGGATTCTGGTGATGGAATGCAATAACTTGGCACTTGGCCAGACAGTTTTAATACTCTGGGGCAATCTAAACAAATTCACATTAGAAAAACTGAGAGCTGTTTTTTGAATGACTCACTGTGGGAATAAGAGTCACTACATGTGCAATAGCTGCCTAGTGTAATTTTCAGGTAAACACCTCTCTGCTAGTTTTCTTGACTAGTAAGAATGGTGCCCATTTCTTTCATTTCTTTTCTACAGTCTACCAGCATGCTGCTGGATCAGAGCTAAATGTGACAAAAGATGAGCAAAACGTGCCCATCTTGAAGACGTTCAACACATCTTCCACTGATCTGTTATCAGCAGGAGTTGAGTATGAAGAGGCAGAAGAAGATAACGTGAAGGAAGTGAAAACATCTCAGTTCCTTGTGAGTGATGCAGAAAGAGGTAGGTTGAAATGTAGTGCTTGCCCATGATATTTCTCTCATTTGGGACTTTGAGGCACACAAGAGGAGCCTGGTATAATGATGCACTTTTCTGCAAAGAGTTGTTGCTTTGTCTCTCCCCAAAAGGCAGGTGTTACATTTAAATCCCAGTGCTTTCTTAGAATATATTCCAAGCATTGCAGAATCCTATTCTTTCTTTATTTTTATCCATGCTATCCGAAGACTTCAGCTGGATAAAAAGGGATATGTCTAAGAAGGTATTGAATAAACTTATATTTACACTACTGGTGTCTTTGTGAAAAATTCTGTATTTTTTGTTTTTCTTTCCTTTCTAAATAAATCAATAGTCACATGCTTGCTGTTAAACAATTATGATAATATTAATAGTCTGAATGATTGTGTAGCACTTTCCAAGTATCCCAAGATTATTCTGTAGCATGTATGTCATTGGCAAGGACTTCATGCTAGTAAGAAAGAAGTACATCTTGGACGTAAGTATGAAGTTGGCTTCGGAACACCAACCGTACCTCTACAATACAGATTTAAGCTAATGTTATAGTCAATCCATCTCTCCCAAGGAATCCTAGGAAATTTAGTGCTTGGTACTAACTATGTCTTTCAAGAAGCTCTGACAAAGTCTATCTTTCAAGAAACTTTGGTGAAGCTAGAAATCCCAGAGAGTTTTTTTTTTAAATAGTAGTTAATTGTATACAATTACTGTGTTCATACTATAGGTCTTCAGCTTATCACTGCAGTGAAAATCCCTTTCTTAACCAAAATGAAAATTATTTACTAAGGAAGAAATGAATGGATTTTACTATCTCTCTTAAAATTAAGTCTTCAAAAAATAGTGAAATACTGAAACATAATATAGGGAATTCTTCTGTTTTTAACTAGTCTTTATATTGTTGTAAATAGTTCAACCTGTAATCTAACAATGGTGTACTGTAAACATATTTTGTCCAAATCCCCACCAAGTGTGTGTTGGGGTGAGTGGAAATTTGAAGGCACAAAACTTGACTGTGGACTGTATTAAATCAACAGGCCTTTTTCCTTTAATATTACTATATTGTTTATTTTGATTGTTCAAAATCAGAAAGAGGTGAGCATCTTCTAGTATATCCAAGAGGTGTGCAGAGGATATGTCAGTCAAAAAGAGCAGCAGCAGCACCTTTAATTTTGTGACAAGTTCAAAGCTTGAACTATTTCCTCTGATTTAATATTAGGGGGAATTAACCTTCTTCTGATTTATGTTACTTTTGAAGTAGTCTGCTATTAGCCATTCGATTCTACATAATTTGGGCATTCATTTGTAATATTAAAAAGGAATTGATATTCATAATGAAATGCACATTTCTAGGCACATTTTCTGTTAAAATGTGTGTTTAACATTGATGGATACTTACGTGAATGACAAAATGTTGATTAGAATACTAAAGTTTAGAGATGAAAATCAGATTGGATAAGTTTATCAGAATTCAGTAAATGAGAAATTCAATCAAATATAATTTCTTAAGCATCTGAGTATTGCCATTAATCCTCATTTTTCCTGAGCCAATGCATTTAAGCTTTAAAGTATTTGGTTCATTAATATTTTCATTTTCTGATTGATTCAAGTTGAGCATCTTTCTTTTAAATATAATCATTTGGGTTAATAGTTGCAAATTTATGTTGGTTGTGCTACAGTAGTCTTGCCTGTTTCCAAAAAATTGTGGAATGGACTCAATGTCCATTATGGACAAAAAGGTATTCCAGTCAACTTTATTTGGTGAAGCTGCTGATGACCTCTACACAAAGTCAAAGTGAGCACAATTGCACAGTATGGCAAACCATAGTATAGTTTGGTTTACTGTGTAAGCCAAACTTTGGAACATAGTCGCTTCATAATTAGATAATAAATCATCAACTACAAAGGCAACCTTGGTTTGTCTTTGGTTAATAAGCAGCAGCCCTGGCTTAGTGTGTTATTTGAACCTAAATGAAAAAGCAGCCAGTAGTCCTCCAAGAAAACGATAGAGAAAGAAAGATCACTGAGCTGGTCCTGCAGCAGCATTTCCAACTGCTCCATTTTTGTTTTTTACCTCTGTTTTAGAGACAAAGGGAAGGATTAGCTTTACCCCACTCCATCCATAGATGCTCTATCATCACTGTTGATGGCAAAAATGGAAAGAGAAACAGGAAGTATCAGTTAGTTCAAAGATTGTTGAGATATCAACCAAAAAGGAGAGGAAGTGGCAAACCACAGATGGCCATGGTTTGCTGTTATTTGTTGTTCATTTGCTGGGTGAGTGCCATAAGCATCATTATTACTGCTCAGTCATGCTTAGTGTGTCTTTGAACATGTACAGAGAAAAAGGTAGTGTGAACACTCAGTGTTCTTTGGGATTTATCTACATCTCTAGCTTCTAAGCAGTTATTATATTGTAAATATTAATGTTGCCCAATAAGTGTTTGTCAGACAAAACATAAGAAAAAAACCCTATATAAATCTTAATGCTTACATTGCATTTTTTTAACCATGGACATTAACTCAAGTAAAGAACTTATTCATGTAGAATAAAGTTCTAACAAGGAATTAGTATCATATCTGTAATGTGTTCATTTATTTTAGAATGGCAAATTATATTATTTATATAGTATTACAAGTATATACCACATTTCTTCTAAGAGATCAAGATGGCACATATGGGAGTTTCCTGTCACGTTATCTTTACAATGTTTGGGCCAAGAGATAGAACTGTCCCCGAGTGAGCTCTGGATCAAATGAGGACTTAAACCTGATCTCTCCAGTTTTGGTTTTGTTATCCTAATTACATGGCATAAAACCAATTCTCAAGACTGTAATTAGGGCCTGCTATTTTAAAACAATATTCAGCATAAGCTGTTCTATGATCCATTCTGATGACTTGCTGCATAATATATAAAGCTTTCTGTAGGGTGACTAACCTGGATTATATTTGAAACTGAATGTAAGATAGAAGCAAATGTTTTGGAAGTTCTTTCATGCAAAATCAACTTTAAGTGATAACCTAATATTTGGGCTTGCTTGGAAATAATTCCTATAGTTTCTCACTTCAGTCGCATTGAGAAGCTATAGTTACTTAGAGATAGATGTTTCTGTCTTGTTTGGTTGTTTATGTAAAAGGAGCTAAGTGTCTCATTAATCTGGGATACGTTTGTTTAGATATAGTTACTGAATTTGCAGAGTAAGGAGATTTAGTCCACTCTGGATGCTTCAGAAGTTATAAATGTGTTGGCAAAGGTGCCATTATATACAAAATATGCATACAAATTCCCTTGTAGTTAATTTAAATTAATCAGGTTTAAGTAAAAATACATAGCTGAAATTATATACAGTAATTAATAGAAAGTTGCATTCCCCTTGCTCTGTGATGCTTGAATTTTGTAGTTTGTCTCACGGCCTTTTCTCACTAGTTATTTAATGCATAACCTAGCCCTCACTGCATTGGTGAAACTCATATGAAGTAGTTTTACTAACCAGATATACTGTTTACTGGCCTGTGATATATTAATGTTTATCCCACTGGCTAGTGATGTAAGCAGACTGGGGTGTCCATACCTTCCCAAGATGTATATCTGATCACAGATTAGCTGACTTTACCTTCCCATAAAGAGGTTATGAAGAGCGATGGTTCTTTCAGACCTAGTCGATGTGGCAATTTAAACAGGAAAAACAAATTCTTTTCTAGAACAAGAAGGATTGGCACAATCCCTTACATTTCTGGGCTAAAGTAAAATAAGCAGAGGACATATGACCAAGAGGAAACCCTTGGATTGCCAGTCCTGATCCTGACAAACTGCAACTAAAAAAATGCCTCATTCACAGAAAACATTTTTGAGACTCATTGGGCCAATCATGCTCTCTCAGTCTGATCTAATGTAAAGGGCTGCTGTGAGGATAAAAGAGAAAGAGAGTAAGTCCATATTATCCTGGGTCCCTTGGAAGAAGAATGGATTCAAACTTACAACGTTGTGATTATGCTCATATGCATTAATGAGGGAGACTTCTGGTATATAATTCATGAGTTCCCTGCTCATTCACTCTTGTTTAGATCCTCCTATCACAAAAAGGGCTAAACCAGCCTTCTCTGCCATATGCCCTCCAGATGAGTAAGAGCAAGTTCCCATCATTCCTCAGTGGTAACACTGGAATTATAGTTTAACACATCTTGAGGGTATTAGATTTGGGAAGGATGGGCTATAATAATTGAATAAAAAGTGACTAGGGTTTCTGACTCAATGTGCCCCTTCCAAGACAGAGTTGCATATCCTTGATTTATGTCTCATTGCTTGGTTGTGAATGATAAATCACAAGAACCAGTTCAGGCAACTTGGTAAGCCAGAGGAGACAATCTGGTGTCCCCAGATATTTTGAACTACAACTCTCATAATCCTTGCCTTTGGCCATGTAGGCTCGGCTTCTTGGGATTTCAAGTCCAAAACATCTGGAGGGCCCCCAGGTTGCTTGCCCTTGTGGCAAGTCTTTCCTTGTTCGTTTAGCTACTCCTGCTGATGGGAAAAGCCAAATGGGTACATATGGTACTAATAAATAATAGCCAAGAATCACCTGAATGCTAGCTTTCTGCTGCATGTGAACGTACCAAGTGTTGTGAATTGGCCCTAAAGCTTTGAATTTAAAGGCTGTTAAACAAAAATCAGAAGTTGTTTCATTATGTTTTCAAATCACCTTGGAGAAAGAGAATTCAAGATTCAGTTCTAAGATTGACTATAACCCACCCGTAAGTGGAGTCATGTTGGGGAGAGGTGAAGAATTCACTGAGACTGTTTTATGCTGATTAGCAATGAGAAGTTCATTTGCAAGCCATAATCTCAATTCCATAATATGCATTTTTGAATTGGCAGATTGTTGTGAAACCCTGACTAAAACCTCCTAATTATCTACTCTGTTATTTTAAACCCCTCTGAAATGCAAATATCTTTGGGATTTACTGTATTACCACACTTCATTAGAATTGCTAAACTTCTAAGAGAACACTATTTAATTTATCTTTAATGCTGAGCAGTAAAGCTTATGATATTCTGACTTTATTGCAGATAGAAATGAGAAAAGACTGATTATATTAAAATGCTTTGCACATTGGCTTTCTTTAATTACTTTTAGAAAAGCAGAACTAATTGCAGATCCCTTGTCTCTTTCCTGTTGTTTTTGAAATTCTTAAAAAAGAAAAGTGTAAAATAATTTTACCAAACCAAAACTTTACATACGTATTTTTATCAGCATCACCAGTGAATTACTTCTTATTCTCGTTCATTCCAGAGATGTAGTGAGCCCTTGTTTCTAAAGGTACAAGGTGGGAACATGATCTTTCTGCACCAGAAGATTTAACTGTCTAGAACAGTACACTGGCTTTAGAATGTAGAAAACTGCATTTTTTCTTGATTTTTTTTTTTACTTGTTGGAGTAGTAGAACTTGTTGGTCCTAGTTGCACAACATGCTTAACCCAGTTAACCCTTAGCAATGGTTCTGGCAACATGTGATCACATTAACGGGGTCAGAAGTCATCATTTTGGGAATACAGAGTCCCCGTCCATTTTCTTCAGGAAATGCCTGCTGATCTTTATCCAGCATCATGAGGGAGAAAACCAATAGCAAAGGAGACAGCCATCCCCAACCACAATGACTCAGTAGGCTTAAGACAAACTCTGTAGCTCCAAGTTGTGAGTTAAAGCTGGACAACTATTTTGACCAGGTTACAGTGTTTGCATAAAATAGCTAATGAGATTAATGGTTCATTAATGGATGATCAATACAAACTGGGGCTGTTTAAGGTTAATCCCAGAGTTGACTAAGGTTTAGAGATTCCCATGACAAGTGACCATCTCATATAAATGTAGCCATTGTGCATTTGTTGTGTATATAGGCTTGGTTGCCATTATGACAGCCCTTTGCTTTATCCTTGTTCTTGCAGTCAAAGTAGTGTACTGATCAGAGCAACAGGAATCTGAGGTTAAAATCCTTCTTCCATCACTGATCCAATCCAAGCCCCTTTCTTTGTGTAACCTGTCTAATAAGGCTAGTGGATGCGAGTCAAATGCTTCTAGTGAGCTCGCTGCATCTGCCAACGTAGGTCGTTGTTTTTCTTAGCATTTGTCCCTCATCATTGCAGGGCCCACTTGTTTTTGCACGGTGCTCACCTAGTTTTTACAATGAAGCTACCAGTGTGTGTTTGCGATGAGGGTTTTGATTATCAGCCAGCTTTGTGCAGAGCCTGATGCTCATTTGGGCAGAGAGACCCAAGGTCACTCAGGTGGCTTCTGTGCCTAAGGAGAGCTAGAACCTGGGTCTCCCTTCTCCTAGTCCAGCATCTTGACTACAATAGTGCACTGGCTCACTGCAGAGACTAATATAATTAACTTAAAATAAATATTTTTTTTTCCCAGAGAAATCACCCATTAAGAATCCAGCAAAACTAGATGGTGGGAAAAAGAACCCTAACAAATCCAAAAGAAAAGGAAATGAGAAGAAAACTAAAAGGAAAAATAAAACTCCATGCGAAGGAAAATTTAAAGGTTTCTGTGTTCATGGTGAATGCAGACATATCAAACAGTTCCCAGTACCTACATGCATGTAAGTTAAATTACAAATGTTGATTAAACTGTTGGTATCTCTATTTTGACAGCTAATATGTTGGTGTAGATGGCACTTTAAGGTATTATTCTCTCACAGAGTTATTAATGGGGTGATAAAGCAGAATATATGGATCTGCTAAAAAGAATAAATTAATTCCCCACCCATCAATAAATGGGTCCTGGCCATTATCTTGCCTCCATACACATTCTCCATTAATCCAGATAGGGTTCACAAGGTATAATTTGGTTGGTTGGTTGTGTACCAGGCATTTATGGCTGTAAACTATGGTTTATGACAGGGCAACAAATGAAACTCATCACTGAGTGAGTTGCAATGAAGGAATTTGGGAATGAGTGCTGCTAGATCTTTGCCCAGATAAATGGCATACCCCATGAAGTGAATTTCTGTGATTTTCACAGAACTTCTTGTCCCTCAAGGGCGAATCAAAGACTTCTAGAAGCCCAAAGAACTGTATGCCAGTGACAGAACTGGGTTTCCAGAAGGGAAAAAAAACCCTAATGTATGTGAGCTCCATGCACTATTCTGTGGGCTGAAACAGTCCTTTTTGTTATGTTATTATTCCTAATTCAACTAAAATGTCCTATGATGTATGGAGTGTGGAGTTGCTGTATTATGCTGCATTATGGCCACTGAA
The DNA here is from genome assembly GCF_059951505.1 of Python bivittatus. Lineage (NCBI taxonomy): Eukaryota > Metazoa > Chordata > Lepidosauria > Squamata > Pythonidae > Python > Python bivittatus. Next base: position 5,262,870 of record NW_028277028.1, read on the forward strand.
TTCATAAAAAATGAGGGTGCCTTTCCTGGTGCTTTCCATCAAAATTATCAATAATTCAACCTATTGCTGGCAAAGTAACACAGAGGGAATTAAGCAGCAGAATACAGTGGATGTATCTGAAGCAGTGTTTCTCAGCCTCAGCAACTTTAAGACATGTGGAGTTCAACTCCCAGAATTTCCCAGCCAAGTTGAGAAACACTGATCTGGAGGTACTCCAATGTACGTCATTTTAGTGGTGTATATGTGTTTAGAATGACAGTGAATGCACAAATAATTGTGTATTTTCATGGTTTGCTTTCAGATGCCACCCAGATTACTTTGGTGAACGTTGCGTGGAACAGTTTTTGAAGACACGAAAGACCAATGATGAACCGAGTCTCTCAAAAACAGCACTTGGGGTGGTATCAGTTTTCTTCTCGCTCATCAGTTTTGCCATCATTGTCATTATCATCACTGAACGGTACGTCACAATCAGTATACTGTACTGCACTGAGCTTGTGTCACTTCCTTTCCCCAGCTACCTCCTTTCCTCAATCCTTTGTGGTAATGTTTCACTCAAACTGTGGGCTATTTCACAGGAATTTGTGGTTCACGCAGCAGTCTGGCCTCCACCCTATCCCTGCCCTGAATTACTTAAAGAGATTTGTATATCCATAATAATAATAATAATCAGCATCATCATCTAAATGCTTGCCTTGGGACTATATCATGTATGCAACACATTGCCTGACATGAAATTTAATAAATAATTCTGACTTGGGATCAGATGTAAACAGGTTATTAAATTTGGAAGCTTTGTTTCTATGCTGCTGGATGGCCCACCCATTGCCTAGTCAGCCAATGGGCCCCCCAAAGCTCCCAAGAGCGTAACAACAAATGTTGCCACTAAAATGGCTGAATTTCAGCAGCATGGGTTTTAAATAAAAATGTTAAAGATGGGGATGGGAATGTGAGGCCCTGGGGAACTGAAATGCTTCCACTCCCACCATTAAATCCCTTGAAGTCACCAAATCATGAAACATTGGAACAAAAAATGTTCTCCCCAGGAGATAGCAGTGTATCATTGCAAGGCTTTTTGGGGCCTATTGACCATTTGAAACCTAAACTACAGGGGCTTGGCCTGAAACCCGCTCCCCACTGTTCAGCTGGACATACCATTCTATTTATGCAGAAGTTCTGAAACTTTGATCTGCAGTATTTTAATTCTTGCAAATTGAATTTTTTGTTTGTTTGGGGTTTTTTAGAGGAAGAATGATCTATCTTTTGCCAGTTAAAGCCTGCTTTCAGCAGGGTGGGCATCTCATAGGCCATTTATCCACCCCACCCCACCCCCCAGCACTCTGAGATTTAATCCATTTTAAGGAGCTTGAAGGCTTCCATACTTGGTGATCTATCTACTAAATATAGCCTAGCCAGAGGGTCATTAACACCCCTACTCATTTTCTGTGCAGGCCTAGTAACAGTTCACAATAACAGTCTTTGGCTGATCTGCTAGTTTCAAACTTGTGCAGACCATGTATAAAAGTAGAAAACCCCCACCAATTTTAGAAAATTCTATCAAAGTTAATCCAGGTGAAGTGATTGATGGAACATTGTAAGCAGATGCTAAGCACTGCTTCCTAGGTGCACTTGAGAAATGGTGATAACACAATCTCACAAATGACTCCCAGTCATGATCTGCAATGGGGAGAGCATGACTCTTACGACTGATCAGTGAAAGCTCCAAAAGGTTCATAGAATGAATCTATTTGTACATAACTGGACTATGAATCACAGGATTTATATCCCCAAACTACCCAAGAGTATTTGTTGATAAGTGTATTTTGCCCTGAAAAAATCAGCCCATTTGGCAAGACTCCAACTGAACCTTTTTTAAAAAAATTCAACTATACAAAATTATTTCTTCTTTGTTTAGTTTCTGCTGTTATTAAATTAACTAAATGTTTACTAAATGTAGAAATGAATTGCTAATTTTAAGTTTTCTAGGAAAAGCAGATACATTTAAAAGAAAAAAAAAGTTTTATAAAATAGGTTTTTCAGGTAGATGCCAGTATTAGGACCACAGTGATTTGTCTTTAAGAGCAATACTGAGATGGGAAGAGCTCCAGCAAATTTCTCACTGGTTTACCCCCTTGGCCCAGAAACATCAGCCACAGTTCTTTTTATATAAGCCTTTGGACTAACATGCCAAACTTTTTTTTTCTTAATTTAAAGTAGAAGCACCCAAACTTTTAGGCTTTGGGGCACTTTTGAAATGTTGACAGCCCTGTGGTGATAACAGTGGTTGCATGGCTGGCTGGGTTTGCCCATTCACAAGCTTTGTGCCACCGTGGCTTGGCTACTCACAAAAGCAGCAAGGAACTGAATATGTCACCATTTTTCTATATCACGTCTATCATTTAAAATAATTTTGTACTTACGTTTGAACTACGTAAAAACAAAGTAATTCCACCAAGTGATGGAGATGGATGCTTTTATTATTCAGGGTAAGAAAAAAATGCACTAACTATAATGAAATAGAGGAAAGGGAAAATCTCCAACAAGAAAATGGAATTCCGAGCAGTAATGTCTAAAAAGAAATGAAGGTAAGTATTCTTTTGACTATGTCTGACAGTAAGCTTCCAACTCCAGAAGTTTATAGCTGTTTGTTTTTTCTCTTTCTCTATTGGGTCTCTGTCACATTATGATGGCTGCTCTGACTTACCAGCATTACAGCTGGATGAGTGACTGAAGTACAAATCAAGATGTCCAAAACTGAAATCTTGCTACTTTTTTAAACTCACCCAGTGGATTTAAGAAAGTCATTATCTTTTAGCCTCAGCCTGCTATTCCCTAATAGTATGGACATATTTCACAAAGTAGCTGTAACAAATTACAAGGTAAACTTATGCAAAGAATGCTATATGAAGTATTAAGTTATCACTGTTTAACTGCAGAGGTTTGTTGCTGGATAAAAGTTAAATTATAGCATCTGTTCCATTAGCTGGCTCAGTGAAGATAAGAATCATGTTTTTATTTTGTCAGCCTTTTGAGTCATGCTGCTTCCTTCTTTGGCTGGTGTTCTAAGCCTGCTTACATGGAAGTGAACTCCAATTCCTTTGATCCTAAAAAAATGTGCACAGACTTGAAAGAAATAGAAATATAGAAATATAGTCTTTTTATTACTTGCCTAGTATCCCTATCAGTTATTCCGCTTTCTTAGAAATGAGCTTCATAGAAATGTTGGACCTTACTTTGGATACAAATGGGTCTGTGCTGTATGTGTAATGTAGAGCATTTTCTGCAAAATTGTAGATACTAAGAAGCAGGCACTACAATTGCAGAGATTCTTTGGTAACCCATCAAATGTACAACTCTCACTGCAGACTAAAAGAAATAACTCTCCACCTAACTGACTGATAACTACATCCAGGAATTGCCTGTTTTGACTGCAGGAATTCTGAGAATTTGTGCAAAATGTTCTTGGTTGAGATGGATGGCCAGAAATTAGATCAGTTCAGACATAAATGACTTCTATAATTCAAGTTATAGCTCTATGCACATTTTCAGATAAACAGTGTGGAATGTTCAGAATAAACATACATAGGTTCATGTAAGATAAATACCATAATTTTTAGGGGTTTCACACAACTCACTGACTTGTTTATTTTATAATGATTTTACACAAAGAAAAAAACTGAGTTGTGGCAAGTTTATACTGTTGGTTGGTCCGAGATCTCTTTCAGTTTGTACATTCTCCTAAATCTTTGAGTTGTTCCCAAAGACCTGTTAAGAAAAACTAAGTTAGTACTGTATGCAGCAGTCTCCTTTGTTCAGCTTTCCAGAAATCTGTGTCTCATCTACTAATGCCATGTTTGCCTCTTCCAGAAAGTGAAGAAGCTAGTCCTGAAGCACATACTAATTCATGGAGGCATGTCTGAAAAAGTCAAATCGAGAAATCAGGGCAGTTAAGCTGAAACCTTATTTGCCACCAGCCCAGAGGGTGCTGCAAGAAGGGAGTGGTCCTCTGTCCTCCCCCTTGGCAATTGCCAGCATGCTACTGCACCTGCAGGAATGAACATCTCTGGTTTCACAGCAGCCAGCGCACCAGCCAGTGCTGCTCGGTCGTAGGAGAATAACGAATGGCTGCTGCCTTGTGTGCTTCTTTTTTGCACATGTTACCTTTTGGCAGAGATGAACTGATTGAGAGAGTATGTGAGAAAGCATGAATTTGAAAGCCACGTGTGACTGTATTCTTTGCTGTGTTCCACACACACCCATGAAGGTGAAAGGGGAACACGGAACTGGCTTTGAGTAAGTCTCTCACGCTGCTTAAAGAGCTCAGTGACTCCCAACTGGGACAAACGGTATAGGGTGTGCCTCTTTTCTCCCACACCTCCAACCCTGTCATCTAGAGGATTCCCGCTTGCTCGATGAAAATGTGCCAGGCCAGAAGTGCCAGTGTTGAATGCAGTTTTGTCTCACTGGAAAGTACATAAGCAATTGGAGCAGCTTCCAAGTTGCTGCTCTGGTTTTGAAAACATGTGTTTGGGGAGATGCAATCAGCTTGTAAAACTGCCAACCAACAGAATTGCTTGTTGGTGGCTTTGTTTCCTGAGATTAGTCTAGTCCCTAACATCTACAACGTTAATTCTTGAGAGTTCAATTTCCCCTTTAATATTGTAAGGTGGGGAGTGGGCTACTATTTCAGCAGTAAGAATCCTGGGATTTGGATAATATAAAGGCTTTACTTTAAGAAACGGCACTGTTTTGCCAACCCTGGTGTTTTCTCATGCTTGTTCCCTCTGGTTCTTATCCACTGCCATATCAATATACTAGTAATTTGCCTCACGTGTAACCAGCATCTGCATAGCCAACCTGTCTTCTCCTCCCTGCCCCCCTCCACCCTAATTTAAATCCTATATCAGTCTAGCCACCCTATGCATCTGATGAAGTGAACTGCAGCTCATGAACGCTTATGCCTGTTAATACAGTTTGTTAGTCGGAAAAAGTGTTACCAGACACCTGATTTCGTATCAAACAAAGAAGAACTATTTCTACCTAACTAGTGGGAACTGCTTTTCTACCATCCCCTCTGGAATGAACAAAGATTGCTCTGAGCCAAGCTTTTGCTGAAACTGGGTATATAGGAACAAGCAGTGAAGCAATATAGGTACAATATTTATTAAAACAAAACAAGAAAGATCAACCTGACACACTATTATCAACTTCCACAGGATTTTTACTTTAAAACATATTGAAGGGCAACATAAGGCACCTTGAATTAAGTTTGCAATCTTATTAACTTCAGTGTTTCCTGTACAGATGTAAATCACTTCCACAGAGAGACATCTTTAATTCAAGTTATAGTTCGATGCACATTTTCAGATAAACTATGAAATGTAATGGGATTTACATCAGAATAATCATACATAGGCTTGTGTTAGTTTACAGTAGCTTGTATGTAAGATGAAAAACAGTTTTTTAGATTTTTTTATGTAAATATGTAAGTATAGAGATTTTCTATTGCTGTAAATGTGTTCTTTATTTAATATGTTCACACAACTCAATGACTTATTTATTTTATAATTTTTTTACACAAATAAAAAAAACTGAGTTGTAATAAGTTTATATTGTTACTTGGTCCCAGTGCTCTTTGCATTTGTAGAGTCTCCCAAAGCAGTGCCTCACCCAGCAACACAATCAGCACAACTATTGATTTTCATATCAATTCATCTGTCACGAGTGTAATGCTTGGGACTATTAATTTGCAGAAAGTGCTAGAGTTGCCTGACTTACCACCATTTTTCTCCTGTCTCTGTTCCAGGTTCCAGGCATAGGAAAGAATAACTAAACCAGTTTAATGTATAATATAAGCATCCATGGGGACAAGGGGGAGGGGCAAATCACACCATGTGCACACCAGTAAATGACATCACTGACATACTTGCATCAGGTGTGGTAGTACAAATGTAACCTGTGTGATGATACGATCTACATGTCATCGTTTTCAGTCTTTGTAACTTGTAATGGAGGCCTCTATGTAGATATGCCCATAAATTAGTATTCTTAAAGAATGAAAGTCTTTGCTTGAAAGCCATAGAGAGGAGAAAGAGAGAACTCTAAACTATATTAAAATTTAGCAAACTCTAAAACAGTTAGATAGCCAAAGCATTTCTATTTCCTTAAATTTCTCATTAATTTTGCCAAGATTTCTAAAAAACAAACTGCTTTGAAGGTGGAACCCCAAGTTCTCATATTATCTGAAAGAGACTTCACAGCCCAATAACTTCTGGCATTGTTTTCTTCCCAAGCTCTTACACAGTTCTTGTTCATTGTAATGGAGCTTGTGGAAGAAAGTTTGCAGCCAGAAACCAGAGAGCAACTGGGAACAGGCCCCTGTTTTGAAGCATTTAAAACTTCAGAGATGGACAGTGACTGTGGTGAAACTTCCCCAGAGCTATTATTCTGATACCTGTAGTCTCGCTTGGTAGGCTCGCCCTGCGTCTCATCAGAATGACACCGTACTATGGGGCACCAGCCCTCTCTTGAAAGAGCAAGTAGAACAGGAAAAACAGAATGTGGGCTGCCAATTACAGTGTGTCAACAACTTTGTCTCAAGAAAGCCACAAATAGCATTTTGAATTAATGGTTGTCATCCTCCTTCAGCTTGTTTTGGACATATCATGCCACTGGCTGGAGATTGTCTCCTGCATAGAAAGCATGGCCTTGTTGAGGTAATAGACCATTTAAGGCTGAAAATCAGGGCTTATTTGCTTTCCGTTGATCCTAAAATAATGGATTTTCTGGTGCTAATCTTTTGGGGATTGTCTAATGAAATGAATGTTTCCACTCTTAATAAGAACAGGGTTGTTCTCTCTCCAGTACATTCCCAACAAGTGAGTCAGCTGATTTAAGATGAGTAGTACAGCAGAGTGCCATTTTCTTAACTCTTCAAAGGTGAATCCCAGAAATTAAGATTATTGAACCGGTGCCCAGTGAAGCAGGCAGGATGGAGGGTAGGCATCATAGTAAGCAGAGGGATCGACGTTGCAAACTAGTTGTAAAACATATTCTAACACCAAGTTTGGGCTGTTATTTTTAAAGACTTTATTTTCCAGTTAAAATAGTCACTTATTAAGCCATCAGCTAAAAGGCACTGATTAAAGAATGGATTTGTTTGTTTGGATGTTACAAAATAGTTTAAAATGTATCCATTGGTATTTATGCATATAGAAGAATCTCTTCATGGTACCCAATTGCCTGTTTCCAAGCATACATATAGATGTGTAAAAACACACAGTCCAATTCTGTAACCCATTCCTTGCATTTAGCTACCTCACATACAAATGCAAACTTTGAAAAAGAATTCTGTATTTGAACTGATCTCCATTAACTTCAGTCTCTCTCTTCACACCGTTGCTGCCTTTCTTCTCTGCTCTAAGAAACAAAATAAGTTTATTTTCAGTGTGCACACACCTGGAAACATCTGAAGGCTATGGAGATTTACCCAGGATGCTCTTGATTTCTTCACGGTCTCAGTTCATTAATCAGGTTATAGTGATTGAGAACACACCACAAGCCTCCAAAATGACATTCAGACAATTCACTCCTGTTCCAGTGCAAGGATCATATTCTGATCAGAAATAAAAACACCTGCCCAGAACGTCATGCAGGTTTAACAGTGCAGCATGACTGGGGCTGCAACAGAAAGAAACATGCTTTCTATAAAGAATTATATTTCTGGTAATGTAGCTTTGTCAGGATGAGCCCTATCTTAGAAGTTAAGACACAGTCCAACAATTTCCTTGCCAGTCCCCAGCAGGCTACCTAGCCCCAGCTGTAGATACAGTAGACTTGGAATCCTTCAGCAAAGTAATTTTAACATAAGGCAGCTATAATTTCTTTAACATCAACTACTGTACTCTGTTTCACTCTTAGTCTAAGTCTTGCTTCACAATGTGCACTACAGATGCTATCAAACACTAATCAAATACTAAACCATTAATCAAGCACTAAAACATCAGCCAAAGGTTTCCATATATCTACATGAAGACAGTTTTAAAAAACCCTGAATTTTACTAAAGTTCATTTTCTTAGAAAGGCAGTATTCTAAAACTCCTCTAGGAGGTATTGGTGATTTTTTTTTTTTTTGCACTAGTCTGTTGTCATACTCCAACCATTGCCTTTTCCCTGGTTCGCACTGCAATCAGCTACAGACTTGTAGAACCAGTTTCTTAGCATTCAGTCAGGGACAGAGAAGAATAGAAATTTGTATTGACTGTGCAAAATGGGCTTTTGAACCAGGGTCATATTTTTTAAAAAAAATATACCACGTTTATTTTATATTGCATGCCACATGGAAAAACTAATATCTTGAATAGAAATTCATTGCATAAATAAATTTTTGTGGACAAAAAAATGTTAGCATTCAGTAATTAAGTAATTCCATAAATAAGTGCCTGGGGAAATGCAAGACAGGATCAAAGGAGCAGCTTAGGCTGTTTGGCTCCCATAAGGAATGAATATTGGCCCAGTGGACTTTTACTTCTGAGCAACTGCTTCCTACTATTCATGAAAAATATAGTTTTAATTCGCAAGAATGTGGGGAGAAGGGTTCTCTTTAAGAAAAAAAAAAAAACAAGAACAGAAGTCACTAATTCTATCACTCACAGTTTCATATTAAAACAAGGAGCTGATTGAGGTTTTACTCAGTAATTTTAAACACCAGCAAATTTTTCATCTCTTCTCATCAAAGCAGCCACAACAAATTCTCTCCGTCCCTAGGTCACCTTTCTTTCTTAATTTTAAACATTTCCAGCAGTAGCATGGAATTAGGCCTCCAATAAGGGACACTTCTGATCCCAAGCCCCAAGGAAATAGCCATTTTTAACTATTTAACAATATCTAGGATGGTGAAGGGACAGTGATGGTCTGACTTATTTCTATCAAAGTCCTTTGAAAAATCCTGCAGAATGGAGGAAATGCTGGATAACCAGAGAAGACCAAATGTCCTTATTTTCAAAAAGAAAAAACTCAGAAAGTACTGATCAATCAGTTTTGAATTACTATCTGGAAAGATTCTACAGCAAAAAAACACTATTGATCTGTTAAACATTTTGAAAACAATGTGGTAATTATTAAAAAAAACATTGATTTGTTGAGAATACATCTTATCAGACTCATCTAGTTTCATTTTTCTTTACTAATTTCCTTAGTAGAATGTGGGAGTGCTTTGGAAGTACATAATATAACTTGACGTTGGTAAGCACTTGAGAAAGTACCATGTGGCATTCTGATAAGCAGGCTATTTAAGTATGAACTAGATAGCATTTCCATATTTAAATCCAGACTTATGAACATCAGTGGTTCCCCATAAGATTGGAGTAAGGTATCAAGTGTGATAAAATAGAGTTCAGTCTTGGGCTCAATACTCAACAATTTCATTAATTATTTGAAGATAAAGGTAGAATGAATGCTTATCTAATCTGCAGGTGACTCAGAACTGGGTGGGATAGCTAATTCAAAATGAGCTTGGTTAAGTTAGCAGGATAGGCTAGAAATAACAGAATGAAATTTGACAAAATGTAAAGTTCTTCACTTAGAAGAATAAAATCAAATGCACAGTTCTAAGATGGGAAATACTGTCTTTGAGCTATAGTAGATCACATGCTGAATCTAAACCGGCAGTATGACATCGATGTTAATGAAAGTTTTGAATACATCAATAGAAGGATAGTTTCTAAAACACAATAAATAATAACCCAAGCCTAGGGTCAAGTATAGGGTCCAGTTCTTGACCCTATACTTTAAGAAAGATTCAGAAAAATCTGGAATAGGTGCAAAGAGAGGTTAGGTCATTGACTGGCTGCCAGTTAAGGCTGCAAGGTGACACATAGTGCCTCAATGAAGTGAAATGTGATAGTCTCACACACTGCAATAGCTGCATCATTTCTTAAAATGCTCTGAACTTGTTTAATAGCCTTCCTGTTTAATTTAGTAGATTTTTCTCTTCTCTACTGTTCATCCTGCTAAAGTCCTTGTGAAAGAAAATGTTTCTTTCACTGTTCTTCTGCTAAGAAAAAGGCCTAACCATCTATCTTTTCCCTAGATTATCTCTAATTGCTTTTTTTTTATTTAAAACATTTTTACCCCACACTTCAGTTGAAAAGACTTACATAAGAATTATATAAGAATAATTAAAGCAACAATGAATAAGACAGTTTCTTCTGTCATTCTTTCAGAGAGTTATCTCTCCAGAACTTGCTTGTCTAAAATGGAGCGCAGGAGTCCGTGGGATCAAAATAATACTGCTGGGAATGCTTTGCCCAACATAATTTACAGTTATATCTGTCTTTTTTCTCAGCTAATCGTATTGCATGACATGACATGACATGACATGACATGATTGCCTTGAGCAATGAGCTATCATTTCCCATCTTCCTCCCCTCCCCCATCTTTCATACAGTAATGTTGGAATTTTGATACACAACTATATTAACTCCCATTTTGTCATGCTAGTTTCGTTCAATTTCTTTTCCGGTACATAAAGGCTAGAAGGTTATCCAGTTCCTCCTGTATAGCAATATAAGGATCTTCTGTTTTGATGGTATGTGCCAACTTTGTGGCAGCAAGAAATTTCATTAACATGCTCCAGTCTTTGATGCCAAGGCCATTAATTAAAATATTGTATAAGTTGGGTCTCATAATGAATTCCTGAGGAACCTGCCTAGTAACTTTTGTCTGGAGGGAGAATTCATCCTTCTGTTATTTAAAAAAGCTGTCATAGTCTCATCAGCCAATTCTTGCCTGCTCTTAAAATATTTTATCAATTTTTATGTTCATAGTTAAGTATATGTTGATGTTCTTTTATTTGTTGAATTCTAGACAGGAATAGCTATCATTGTTGGTCTCCTGGAAAGGATAGCATGATAAATATGTTCAGCTACTTAGTGAGCAGTGTACTTACCTGGGGTGTTTTAGGATTACCTGATACAAACAGAGTAGTACAGTATTCCAGCAATGCAATCTTATCTCACAATGACATCTGTAAAAATGAAGAAGTGCAAGGCAAGCACCATGCTAGTATTTCAGAGCATATATGTCACACAAGGACACTATTATAGGCAGAATAGGCAACAACATTACCCATGTCACTTTAAGTTGCATTAGAGCAATTTAGCTAATTGGTGGCATAATCATGCACTTAACATTTAGTTTCTGAAGTACTTGTAACTGGGCAGGATTTGGAAATAATCCATCTCAGGTTTTGCAAGCAGTAGTAATGTGTTAGATAAAGTAGTAGGAGAGCAGACTAGGCCTCAGCTATGAAAGGCTGATGTTGTTGCTGTTAATTCAACTTTTGCTCAAGAACTCTTATAGGCACCTTCTTTTTCTATGGTAAAAGCAGGCCCAAAATTTACTATAGAAGATCCCAGGATTAACTGCAGATACACACTCAAGGATGTGTGTCATGGAAGACGTGTTCCAAAATGGAGCCATGCTACTCTGGAGATATAGGCAGGTATCTGTATCAGTGTGCTATGTTCCAGTGCAGAAAAATATGCCAGAATAAATTGCATTACCCTGACTGCTGAGCCCTATTGTGTTGCTCCAGTTTTAATGTGGGACCAGTTAAGGAAAGCAGTTGGTGGATTCCCCTAGATTGGTTTCCCCCATGAGCGTCACCTACTGGTGAGAAAACCAGCCACCATTCACTCTTCTTACACATTTTGGGCAGGATTGGATAAATGGAGATGGGTGCCTGGGAGTGGAATGGGAGAAGAGTCTTCTTCTTCTTAGAAACTCCAAATAAATAACAAATTACTTAAACTGGGGTTCTCCAGTCAGATACACCTGGAACAAGTTCAGGCAATGGTAGCTCTTAAACAAAGAATTCTTGACAAATGGAATATATCAAGGTGTCATGGAGAGCTCAATTGGGGCACAGCAAATTCCATTTTAAACCAGCTTTATATCTGGTCCAACTTAAAATTAACAAACTTTGGAGGCCCCTTACACTTTCACAGTTTGACATCTTACTATCAGCAGGTAATGAAGGGTAAATACTGCAAAATCTGCTATGCTGAAACGTCTCTTTCCCTGCATAGATGGGAACACTAAATCATGGAATCATATCTTGCTGTACTGTAATTTTTACCAAGACACCTGTGGTGAGTTACTAACACATCGTTGCCCATTTCCAGATCAGACAGAAGAATTCTATGTGCAGCTTCTTTTGGCAAATAAAGAACTCAATTCTTGCTGTTGCAAAGTGTATAGTCTGTAGAATTTGTTGACAGCAAAGTAGGCTATGCACAACTACAAGCCTTTTTATCATGCATGCTATATCGTAATTTGTATAACATACTGTATTTTTTTTAATGAAGTCTGGCCCCGTGATCTGCAATATAGTTTGAATGAATTGATTAAGTGTGCTAAATCATGTTGATAGCAAAAATTGTGTTGGGAAATGAGGGAAAACTTACTTTAAAACTGGAACAGCTAACAATTTTAACCTATTTTAGCTATGAGTTGGATAAGACTCAGGCAACATCACGGAGATGTGTCATATAAAAATGCTTGGAACATATTCATGCCATGGTTAGAGGAATGTTGGGATGAGCTTCAAGGTAGCAAAACATTTGTGTCTGTTTTCACATGGTTGCTGTCTGTGCAAAAATCTCCAGGTTACCATCAGGTGGCTAACAAAAAGAAATGCACCCATGTTTTCTTTCCGCAGATTCAGTGTAGAGGCAGATGTATCAGGGACATGGAAGTGTATTACCTGACTTATCTGGAGGAGTCAAACTTGCTTCCTGATCTTTCAGGCTTTGCCTCTTGAACCTTGATCTTCTTTGCCCTGGTTCTCAGCCGACAAGCTCTTGACCATCCAATTTTTCTTGTAGGAGTGGTTTGGCAAGAGCTATATTTTAAGAAGGGGATGAGTCACAATTAAGATGAAAAATGCATGGCAGCAAAACTTTTGTGGTCTTCAGCCAGCTTCATTAGATGCTTATTGCTCAGACTGGATTAAAAACATGTTGAAGAATCAGGTTACATTAGAATTGACACCAAATTTCATGCAAAGCAAAGTTCTCAGGCGGTCTGGCTGAAAAGTGCTGATGGCAATGAAAATGAGTTTGGTAAGATTGGATGATTCTGTAGATCACTTACATGAAGATCTAAATATAGCTCTAAAAATGGACATATCTGTATCAGACCAAATATTTCAATAACAAGTATTAAAATACCTGCGTTTTTAATAAAGTCTCAAATGTTCAGATGTTGGAAGTTTTAGGTTCTGTGGAAAAATAATGTATACCTTTACATCTCAATCCAATTAATATTTTCAGACAAGCCAGCCTTATTGAGCTCAATGGGGCTTCTTTCTTAGTACAGTAAGCATGCTGAGGACTGCTGTTGGGCAAAGCAACCCTAAATTAAAATCAGAGGACTCAGGAACTGGGACATCATAACATGTCCCAAACTCTACTGAAAACAGAGTCATAGGAAAAGCAGTTTTAACAACAGGTTTCTCCCTCAGTTCAGCTTAGAACCTTAACCAATAAAAGAAGACTAACATTTCCAGCAGAATACCATATCTTATCAAATCTTGTAGGGAAGATGATAGATAGATAGATAGATAGATAGATAGATAGATAGATAGATAGATAGATAGATAGATAGATAGATATCCATAAATCCAATAAACTAATAGCAAACATCACCAAATGATGATCTCTATCTAGATCTTCTTGATGTGTCTATCTATTCTTCACACATGTACCACCTCCTATTCCTTCCTCTCCACATACACAACACACATTTACAAGACAGAGGTGCCAGAAGGTTTAGGAGATCTCAGGTTTTCCAAAATTCTCCCCCACCCCCATCACCACAAAAAAAATCTGTTGAAGAAAAACTCTAAAGGGAGAGAGATTCAAAATAGGCTGAAATGAGAGTATGCTTAGTAATTGTGAGGACTGGACCCACTCCAAACAACAATTGGTCTTTGACAGAAATAAATTTTGGATTGAATTGAACAAGATCATTCACTTGTAAATGTGAACTTAGAAGCACCTAAATTTATGGGGGTAGGGGATATTGAGGTGTTTGCTAAATAGATAGACACATCATTGATTAGTTTTGCTGACTTCAGATTGGCCAATCATTGACAGTCTTTCACTGGTCATTTCCCCACTACATCTGGGTGTACACAGATCTTGAATGAATCTTTTGCCCACCCCAACCACTAAAAAGAATTGCTAGCAGTCCCCAGTCCCTTCCACAATCCATCTATTGATTTATTACACATTTGGAACTTTGAGAGAGTATTGTAGGTTTTCCCAGGCAGGGTTGTGATGAGTTTTTTTGCCATTCACAAAATGACTATCATGGAGGTCACTACTTGATATGAAACACCTCTTTGCACAATGCTATATGCCTTCCTCCTACAGGACTTTCCCTATTCCTGTTTATTTCTATTCTTTTTTTCTAGACAGATAACCATACTTTCATAAGAAACACTGGCTGCAGCCGTCCAGCATATTTATGTGCTAAGGAAGGGTTCTTAGAAATGGAGAACAGGTTAGAGCTGATATAACTTTGGAATTATTCTCCCATGATAACAACATTATAAGATAAATGCGGTGCACCCTTTTCTTTAGAATTTAAAAGAATGTTTTAATATAGAAGATGTCCCAATAGGAAAGAAATCCTGGTGTGCACCATTGGAAATATTTGTGGTGCCACTTTAGATATCCAACATAGGTTACGAAAACTTTGGAATCATTCTCCCATGATAACAACATAAGATAAATGGAGTGCACCCTTTACTAAAGCTGGGATAAAGCAATAATCAGGAAAAGCTCTTACTGTCAGAGGGATGAATGAACCAGCAGTAAAGAACAGGCTAGTTATATTCAGGTTTAAAGGGATTTTTTTTTTAATTAAGTTTGAAAACCTGGAAAAAAGGAAGATCTTTATCAGACACCAGAACCAAAGAAGACATGCTGGGTAAATTTCTCTGTGGCCGATGCTGTCATCTGCTTCCCAGGATCCTTTTCATTTCACCAGCCTGGGACCAAATGCATTTTCTTCTATAACTAAATCACCAATATTCTCATCCAAATTAAATGGTTTAAGTGGTCCTTCCTCTGTCCCAAAGTCTGCTTGAGCTTTGGCATTCCTCTCTTTTCTTATGTTTTCTACTGTCCTAGCTTCTGATTTGTCATCTGATCTAGACTGCTTTTTGGCACCAACTCGGGTTGTTACTAGTCCTAATTCCAGATTTGTTCTTTAGAACAGATACCTGGAGTTTGTCTTACTGCTGATAGCTGCCCATAAACAACATTAATAAAAGCTGCTGAGTGGTCTATACAGGTAGCATAGAAATGACGGGGAGGAGTAACTGAGATGGAATAGTGCCATATGGAAGGCAGTATATTAACTACAAAATGTAAGTGGAGCATCCTCCCCCACAGAATTCCTGTGTAATTATTTCCCAAATCCCAAGAAATAATTTAATTAAGATATCTTGTAAATACCATGAGTAATTTACAGGTGAAGAAAGGAACTTGGAAGGCATACCACAAAGCTTGATAATAATGTGTAATTTCAATTATCATAAAGACTGAGTAAAGAAATAATTGGATTATCACAAAGATATAGTTATAGAACTCCTAAATGAGTATTTTGTGACCTGATTGATCTTATGACATCATCTGTTTGGGGAGTTGAGTCAGTGTGTTCCTGACTGTGCTCTGGCTCATTAGACAGTGCTGCAGAAAGGTCCTTTTCTTTTGATTGCTGCAACTCTGTAATCGGATGGCAACCCGTTCTATCACTGATGGAAACTCTTGCTTCATCACACCTGCCAGCTTCTAGGTGCAAGTTAATTATGAATCCCTCTCCCTCCCCATGCCCCCCCCCCTTAAAGAACTTCAATGAACATTCTGAAGCTGATCATTTCCTTGTCACAGCATGACTGAAGGCTCTTTTACAGCTGGGGGGTTATGTCTTTAAGCAGGACAATTGCATCATGGAGATAGAGACGATGGAGGCTTTTTTGTTTCTTTTACTATGTATATTTACAGGAATTAGGGAACAAACTTCTCAGTCTCTCACTTTCTCTACTTCTCTTCCAGAGCGCACATTATTTACAGCCTAGCCCTCCCCAGCCACAATAGCAACTATGCAATTTTTTTGTCACAGCTGTTGGAAAAATGCTGGTTGCAGATATGAGGGAGCAGTACAAAAAAGTGCATTGAGGTGGTTAGGTCATGTAGAAAGGAAGAAATGAGAATCAAACTGCAAAACAAATATAGGAAGGAATACAAACAGGTCAAGAGAAAGGGAAGATCAAAAAGGTTGTGGTTGAATGACGTTGATTTGATCCTTTAAAAAAAAGGTGAAAAGTTTAAGGAACAAAAAGATGTGGTGTATGAAGAGATGTAAATATGGATTGTTTGGAAGGATAGAAATGTAGATACAATATACTATATTCAGGTATAGTGAATGCTGTTAGTGTAAACTAGAATTAACTAGGTTTCCTCTTCTTGTCTCTTATCTCCTGATATTAATTACTTTTATTTACTCCTTACTCTTTTTCTGCACTTTGCATAATGTTGCATACCTCAAAAGGTAATAGCTGCAAAATAACTTAGATGCTTTTGTTCTACCTTCACAACTCACTGGGGCTTTTTGGCATTGTATCAAAACAATGACAGCTGTATTGTCTAAGGGTCTAACCTGTGTCTCATTCATATGATCTGGCTTGATATTTGTTTTGGATTTCAGAAATCTACATTATAGTTGTATCCCTCCATTTGTTTTCTTTTTCCTGAGAACCCCAAACAATTTTGACAGGCTCTTTCCAACCCTCTGTTTCTCCTTAAAAACAAATTGTGCATGAGCATTACCACACTCTGAAGGAATGAATGATTAAAGAGAACAAAACAATGTGCCTGCTTTTAGGCATTGTTACCACCTAGGCTATGAATACACACCCAGCCATTAACCCTTTAGCAAAGAGAATAGACTACCGTCAGCACTATGGAGGCTTAACTTCATTACATATCTAAACACAAGAAGACTCTGTTATGTGCTACCTATAAGCAAAACAAGGGTAAACCATCAACTTAGCAATGTTTAGACCAGTTAATCTTCCTTCTTTCTTATGCCTCTATTTTATTTAAAGTTAACTATAATTTTCTTCTTACAAATAAAACTACTAATCAAACAGTTCTTTCATGTTTGGCCCTGAAATAGCACTGGAAACATTTTGTAATTTTAAAAAGTTATTTGAGGGAGTATATTTAATATAGTGGCTGTTATCAAACCAGCCTAAGAAACATTCATGTATTTTGGCTACCTGTTTAACTGTTCAACTGTTGACAATTCTCCTGTAATCTCTACTAATTTAGGCTATTTAAAGCTTTTGTAAACTAACCAAATAACAGGTAGGATTCTTCTTTTCTTTCCCTGAAGAGGCCATTAAAATTAGTTAATTTTTATTTGAATAGGAAGGAAGGTAAAAGGACCCCTCTTTTCCCAACACCATCCCACATGAATTCCTTAGGAAGCTCACCTCCTGCAGCTTACTTTTTCCTAAAGGATCCCTAGAAAAGACAGAGCTGCTTGCAGGAGTTGCCAGTGGGGACTAGGGGAGCACCCCATTTTTTCCCATTGAGCTTGAAGTGCTGCATACCTTCATGCTTAGCTCCATTTTCTGCTTCATGTGATAGTAGAATACAGTTTGGCCTGCTGGAATCAGACCAATGGCCTTCCTACTCTAAACTCTTTTCAATTTATGGATCAGCTAGTGCAGTGTTGTCCAAACTTGGCCACTTTAAGATGAGTGGACTTCAACTCCCAGAATTCCCCAGCCAGCCATGGGGAATTCTGGGAGTTGAAGTCCACTCATCTTAAAGTGGCCAGGTTTGGACAACACTGAGCTAGTGCCTCTGAAAAGTTTCCAAACAGGACAGGCGCAATTGCATCCTCCATGTTTTCCAAAAATTTAGATATAGGGGTCAACTGCCCCTGATCTTGAAATTAATATGTTACTATCATGCCCAGAAGCCCTTAATAAGCCCTTCATGAATCTGGCTTTCATTTAAAGCCCCCTAGAGGCCCGTAAACACACTTCATTTGCATCAGTGCAGTATCACCTCTGCACTGCTATGTTAAGAACATAGAACATATGAAAAGCCCTGCTGGAAGCTTCAGACCATAGATCCATCTAATCCAGCCTTCTTGTGTCCCACAGTGGCCCACTAGATGCTTTCAGTGGTTCATAACCCTGAACTAGCCCTTCTTTGGTCATAAGCAGCCATCCATATTAATAAACATTGGATAGCTAATGCTCCACAAATACATTTTTCCTCTTAAAACCATCCAGATTGGCTGCCATTAGCACATCTGCTGGCAGCAAATTCCACAGTTTAACTATGCACTGAAAAAAGGATTTCCTTTTGCCAGTACTAGATCTCTCTACATTTATTTTCAATAGATGACCTTGAGTTATCACACTGTGAGACAGGGAGAAAAACGTTTCTCTCTCCATTTTATATATGCTGTGGATGATTTTATATATCAATATCTTATCTCCCTTAACCTACAGCCCCAATTATTCTAATGTCTCCTTTAGCGGAGCTGCAGGTAACCCAAGGCATGAAGGTCATTGTGCAGGAGGAGAAAAACAATTATTTTAAAAATAAGGTAAGTTAATTTCCCTGTCAACTTCTGTTATGCTGCCCATCATGGTGGTGATGGGGAACATTCCTAAGATGGATGAGCAAAGAATGTCAGGAGCAAACATCAAGAGTATTTACTCCCAGCAAGTCACCCAAAGCATGAAGGTCATCCCAGCATCCCAGCTAAAGCAAGCAGGCACTTATATTGGGCAGCAGCAATATAGGAAGATGCTGGAGGTAGAAGATCACTTTAGGGGCAATGGCAAAGGCATCATTTTATACCATGCAGGAGAAGACAATGGTAAACCACACCTGTATTTTACCAACACGCACACACACACACACACACAGATAGACAAGATAAAGTGGTTAACAATATATTGCCAAATGATGAGACCCTCAGGTCAGATAGTACTCAAGATGCTACTGAGCTGAGGATCTTTCAGAGTATTAATAGTGTTAATGACGTGGCTAGATTAAAGCCTTCAGGACACCTAGTTGCTGATGTTGCTATGCAGGGGAAAAAATCCAAAGCTTCAACAGAATTGCACTGGAAACATGGAATACTATGAGCATGAACATGGGAAAGCTCAACACAGTGAAAGATGAAATGAATCAACCCTACATGGACATCTTAGATATCAGCAAATTGAAATGGACAGGAATTGGACACTTTCAGTCAGAAGATCATACTGTTTATTACTCAGGACATGAAAATCAACCAAGGAATGGTACGGTTTTCATAGTTAGGAAGAATATAGCAAAGATATATATTTAGGTAGTATTTGGGTACAGTGCAGTCAATGACCAAATAATATGTTAGCCTTTGCAGACAACCCTTTAATATAATGATTATCCAAGTTTGTGCTCCAACCATTGATGTAGAAGAAAAGGACGTTGACAAGTTTTATGGTCAAGCTTAATCAGAAATCGACAAATATGAAACAGGTTGTGCTGCTTGTGGTTGGAGACTGGAATGCTGAAGTTGGAAATATTAAGGAGGAAAATGTAGTTGGACTATATGGCCTAGAATATCAAACTAAAACAGGAGAATGACTGGTTAATTTCTGCCAATACAGTGATTTCTTAATTGCCATGATAGACTTTAAGCAAACAAAATGATGCCTATATACATAGACATCACCAGACAGAGCACCCAGAAATCAAATAGATTATATTATTGGCACAAGGAGGTAGAATAGCTCAGTTACCACAGCAAAGATGTGGCCAGAGGCTAACTATGGAACAAATCATGATCAGCTCATGTGCAAGTTCCCAAGTCTAACTAAAGGGAAAGAACAAACCCAATCAGTTTCCCAATATGTTCTTGAACATATACCTACCATTTCCAAGGAACACATGAGGAATTGCTTTGAAATACTGAGCCTGATTGATAGGAAACCAGAGGAACTGTGAAATAAAATCAAATATGTTGTTAAGGATGAATGTGAAAAGAGACTGCCAAAGACCAAGAAACAGAAGAAAACAAACTGGATGTTGGGACACACAGTGGAAATTGTCAAGAGGAGATGAGAGGTCAAAGCCAAGAAAGACAAAGATCTCAGGAAAGAACTGAACAAAGAATTTCAGAGAGCTGTTAGAAGAGACAAGAATCAGTATTGCAGTGATATCTGTAAAGACATCAAAGATGGAAACAGACATGGAAAAACAAGGAAAATCTTCCAAAAGATCTCCAGATTCAGGAGGCTCCAACCTTAAGCTGGTATGCTATAGGACACCAGTGGACAGTTAAAACTGCTTCAAAGAAAACAAAACGAAGATGGAAGGAGTATGCCAAAACATTGTACAGAAGAAATGTCAACATCCAAGATACCTTATAATATACTTCCTATTTGCAAGAACCTCTAGTAATAAAACATGAAGTTAGATCAGCACTTCCCCAGTCAGAAGGCTACAAGAATTGATGGCATATCAAAAGAAATATGGCAAGCAATGGAAGAAGAATCAGTAAAGGTTCTAACCAAAATCTGCCAGCAAATCTGAAGAATGACACAGTGGCCAACCGATTGGAAGAGGTCAGTCTATATTCCAATACCAAAGAAAGGAGATTTAATAGAGTATGCAAATGATTGTACAATATCCACAATTTCACATGCTAGCAAAATAACGCCTAGGATTATCCAACACAGATTAGAACCCTACATGGAAAGGGAGAGGCCAGATGTTCAAGCTGGCTTTAGAAAAGGCCAAGGAAGAAGAGACATTATTGCAAATGCATACTAAATAATTGAAAAAGTCAAAGATAGTATTCAAGAAGTCAATATGTGCTTAATTGACTATGGAAAGACTTTTGATTGTGTCAGCCATGTGAAGCTATGGAATGTTATGAGGAAAATCGGAATCCCAGAACATCTCATTGTTCTCATGCAAAATCTATATACAGGATAAAATAGGAAGCCACAATCTGGACAGAAAATGGCAAAACAGATTAGCTCCAAATTGACAAAGGAATAAGACAAAGCTGTGTACCTTCCCCTAATTTATTCAGCCTACATGCTGAATATATATTGAGGGAGACTAAATTGGAAAAGGATCAGTGTGGCTTTAAAATTGGAGGAAGAAACATCAATAACCTGCACTATGCTGATGACACTACACTGATAGCTGAAAATGCAGATGATATGTAAACTCTAATAATGAAATCAAGGACCATAGTGAAAAATGGGACTTGGATTAAATATAAAGAAGACCAAACTAATGACAATAGGTGCAGCAACCAGCCTTAGAACTGACAGTGGAGGTGGTGGATAATTTCTTATGAATGATTATCAAGAGTAAAACAACTAAACTATTAAGAAATACACCACAGATTAGTATTTGGTAGGATAGCCATGGAAAAGATATTCAGATGCCATGATGTGTCTATACTTTCAAAGATCAGAATCATGTATGTGATGATTTTCCTCATGATACTCTATGGAAGTAAAAATTGCACTTTGAAGAAGCAGAACTGAAACATTATTGATTTTTTTGAAATTTGGTGTTGAAGAGAACTCAAGAATACCATGGATAACCAAGAAAACAAGCAAATGGATCATAGAACAAATCAATCAAAAGGTTTAACTTGATTCTAATCATCATATTTTGGACACATTATGTGAAGACCTAACTCTCTTGAGAAGTCTATAATACTGGGAAAGAGAAGAGGACAAGTGGCAGCAACATGGATGGACCTGATTATCATGGTTATGGGTATCCTTTTGGAAGAAGTTAAGTGTCAGGTTGGGGATGAGATCATCCTGGAGTTGTTGAGTTGGCATTTTCATGAAAATCCCTTTCATGGCCAGTCACAGCTAGTTCAGATCCTATTAATGCATATGTGAAGTTTGGAATTGTATTGGTGCCAAATTGTATCAAGTTATACTTTTTTTCATTTACATTGCACTTGCCATTTTGAAGTCATTCACCTCATTTGGAGATATCCTTTTGGAGCATTTCAAAATCCCTTTTTGATTTCACCATCCTGAACAGTTGGGTATTACCCCAAACAATGCAACCTACTCCTAATTGCAAATCCTATCTATCTATCTATCTATCTATCTATCTATCTATCTATCTATCTATCTATCTATCTATCTATCTTAAACCCCCTCAGCCAGATAATCACAAGGTCTGGATATGGGTACAAGTTCAAGAGTGGAATCACCATCAGCCACCTTCTCTACATGGATGACATCAAGCTGTATGCTAACAGTGAATGAGACACTGACTCGCTGATTCACCTGACACAGATCTACATTGAGATGTCATTTGGACTGGAGAAGTGTGGCCGGATAGTAGTAAAGAGAGGGAAGGTAGTTAAGACTGATGGGGTGGAACTACCAGTGGGCCACACAGCAGACATAGAGACCAGCTACAGATATCTTGGTATCCCACAGTCACATGGGAACCATGAGCAGGAGGCAAGGAAGACGGCAACATCCAAGTACCACCAAAGGATAAGATAGGTCCTGAAGAGACAGCTCAATGGGAAGAACAAGATCCACACCATCAACACGTATGCCCTGCCAGTCATCAGATACCCTGCTGGTATAGTGAGTTGGCCAAAGGAGGACAGGGAGGTTGCTGATGTGAAGACCTAGAAGCTCCTCACAATATACAGAGGTTTCCACCCTAAGTCCAACACCCAGAGATTGTACACTAACCGCAGAGAGGGCAGCCGGGGTCTAATGAGTGTCAAAGCCACTGTCCTGGATGAAACCTGGAGCATCCAAAAGTATATCACCCTTAGGGTGCCACCCTAAGATGGCACCCAAAGATGAGCCGCTGAGGGAATGCCTGAGGCAGCAGCAGACATGAGAGGAAGTTCAAGTGGAGGAAGTATCATGGCAAGACAAGCCCCTGCATGGTATGTACCATTGACAGATAGCTGAAGTGGCTGACATTGGGAAATCCTATCAGTGGCTGGAAAGGGCTGGACTAAAAGACAGCACTGAGGCACTGATCATGGCAACACAAGAACAGGCACCAAGCACCAGATCCATAGAAGCAGGGGTCTACCAGACTAGATAGGACCCAAGGGGCAGATTGTGCAAAGAGGCCTCAGAGACAGTCCAACACATAGTAGCAGGGTGTAAGTTGCAGTCAGGAACAGCATATACTGAATGGCACAACCAGGTAGCTGACACTGGGTATAGGAACATCTGAATGGTGTATGAGCTAAATCCTCCCAAGTCCAGATGGGAGATTCCACAGAAGGTTGTGGAGAATAACAGGGCTAAGATCTTGTGGGACTTCCAGATCCAGACAGACAGGCAGGTACTGGCCACTCAACCAGACATCGTGGTAGTAGACAAAGACCAGAAGACAGCGGTAGTGATAGATGTAGCAGTGCCAAGTGACAGCAACATCAGGAAGAAGGAGTATGAGAAACTGGAGAAGTACCAGGGCCTGAAGGAGGAACTAGAGAGGATGTGGAAAGTAAAGGCCAAAGTGGTCCAGTGGTGGTAGGAGCACTCGGGGGTGTGACTCCTAAGCTGGGAGAGTGGCTCCAACAGATCCCAGGAACAACATCAGAGCTCTCTGTCCAGAAGAGTGCAGTGCTAGGAACAGCTAAGATACTGCACAGAACCCTCAAACTCCCAGGCCTCTGGTAGAGGACCTGAGCTTGAGGAAGACCTATACCACCCATAAGGGTGAGAAGGGAATTTTTATACATACATTACAAAGCAACAGTTTCACTGTTTACCTCTGTAAGGAATGCTCCTTTATCCCTTCTTTCTTTCCTACTTTTTAACCAGTTGCCAATCCATGTTCCTTTATTCCATGACAACCGAGTTTCCTTAGCAGACTTTGGAGGCAGACTTTGTCAAAGGCTTTTGAAAATAGTACCTGTTGGGTCACCATTCTCTACCTGCTTGCTGTTGTTCCCATGATGTAATGCTTCTTGGACGGCTGAGCCTATTTTCTTCTGGCTCTACTGGGATTTGCAATGCTGCTGGATCTCCACAAGGCTTGGGGTGGACTCTTTTCCCATTTGCATGAACTCTTTCTTTGTCCTGCCTCCTGAACTCAGAGCTCTCTAGTAGATTTCACAAGCAAATTATCACTGATCCAAATCTCATTCCTTTTAATTTACCAATCAGTGTTGTAATGCCTTTTAAAAACACGACCTGGCTTGATTTTTCCCTTGATTTATCTTGCCTCTCATCTTTTGGGCTCAAGAAAGCCATCCCTCCCCCCCCCACCCCCCCACTCTAGTCCATGTTTGCACATGGAGAGAAGCTCTACAGTGCAATTTACAAGTAGGTGTGAAGCTCTTGGGAAAAGGACCTGAATGCAAAACGATGGTGCCACGCTGTTATCGCAGCTTTCAACAGAAATCTACTGTATGTGCAGGAAGAATGGCATTTTAATGACCAGGTAGCTTTCCCTTCATTCCAACCATTCAGATTATTTGCAAATCAGCTGAATAAATGCCCAATAAATTGAAAGGAGCCCTTTATTTTTTCCTCTTCCTGTGTGCAGTGGGGATGAGATGTTTGAAACTCCAGATGCTGCAATAACTCCTGAAGCTGCAGTAAATGCCCTGTCCCCCAACTCACAATGTGTTCTTTTCCTATTGAACAGCTGAAAGGAGCCCAGATTGGCTCATGGTATTCCATGCCTCTTTACAAGTTTCCAAGTCTGGCTGGGGTGAAAACCATTGCATTGCTCACTACAAATGTCTTGGAGGGTTTGCAGAATGGAAATGGTAAAGAAGTGCCCAAAATTTCAGGCTACCTCTACATCTTCTGGTAGCCAAACCCATAATTTAAATACGTTGTATGAAGTCATGCTTCCTTTTATCTGTCATGACTCTCCTGCCTTTCACTTCACTAGATGACACCAAACAGCACAACCCAAATTTGCATGCATAATTTTATACACCTCTATCATGTTGTCCCCTTTTCACCTTGGTTTTAAGAAAGGAAAAACCCAAGTGATGTAATATTTCCTCATAGCAAAGTTGTCCCATCCCCTTAACTATCTAGACTGCCTTTTCCCAGCATTTTGTTTAACCTCTTGATGTGACACCAGAACTATACCCAACTTTCTAAGTATGGTTCCAGTCCTTTCTGAATGATTTTAATATGAAGTTTGCCATTTTCACAGCAGCCACACACAGTTTTCAGTGAGATATCCCCTAAAATCTTAAGATCCTTTTCCTAGTTAATGTTCATATTAGAGTATATGTGAAATTAGGATATTATTATTGTTGGTCACACAGTCAGCTAGATGTTTAGACTGGATTTGGCATTTTTGTCCACCTATTGAGTCCTTCCCAAGGACCTGGGATAGGCAGATGTTGTTGTTTGATAGTGTTAAAGGTATCATCACAGGATATAAGCTGTTCCAAGTAAAGCTGCCTTTTGCAATTGACTGGTGGTGATTTTGTCAATGCTGATGGTGTTCAAGTGGTGCTCCAGATGTTTTGGGATTGCAGCCAAGGCACCTATTACTACTGGTACTAACTTTGCTTTCCTTTGCCACAGTCATTCTACTTCTAATTGCAGGTCTTTGTATTTTGTGATTTTCTCCAGTTCTTTCTCTTCTATTCTGCTATCTCCAGGTATTGCAATGTCCACTATCCAGACTTTTTTGTCTTTCTTATCAACAATTGTTAAGTCTGGGGTGTTGTGTGGTAAATGCTTGTCTGTCTGAATTCTAAAGTCCCAGAGCACTTTAGCTTCCTCATTTTCTATTACTTCACCTGTTTGGTGGTCCCACCAGTATTGTTGACAGAGGAATCAATGCAATGACAAACAGTAGTAGTGATAGTGAGTCTCCTTGTAAGATTCCTCTTTTGATGTTAATCTCTCCCAGTCTATCACCGTTGACCAGCAACTGTGTCTTCCATTTTGCCACTGATCTTTGCACAAAGCTTCTGATGTTTCCACTGACTCCTGTTATTTCTAGGCACTTGCTTATCCAGTCATGTGGCAGGGAGTTGAATGCCTTCTTATAATCATCCCAAGCTACATTCAAGTTGGTCTTCCTTCTCTTACAGTTTTCCAAAATTATCTTGTCAATTAGGAGCTGATCTTTTGTCCCTTTGCTGTTTAGCTGGTTTCCTTTCTGCTCAGATGGAAAGAGCTTGTTTTCAACTAGATGCTGTTGGACTGCATCAGCTACCATACCAGTTAGCAATTTGAAAATTGTTGGCAAGCAAATGATTGGCCTGGAGTTGCCTGGTGCTGCCCCTTTTGCATTATGGGTTTGGCTACCAGAAGATGTAGAGGTAGCCTGAAATTTTTGATCTTTCATTATCAGGTAGGTTTTGCCAGATGTTAAGCAATCTTCAATTTCATATCTTTGTAGTATGTTGTTAAACTGCTTGGCAATGAGTGGGTGCAGACCAGTCAGATGTTTCAAGCAAAAACCATGCAGTTCATCTTCACCTGGTGCCAACCAATTCTTGATCTTCCTTGCCCTTTTCTCCACCATTTCTCTGTTATTACAAGTTCTTTCATTTCAGCTTCTTTTTTATTCTTATCCACCTCCTTTATCCAAGCTGCATTCTTGTTGTATTTCTTTGGGTTATCCCACAGCTGCGCCCAGAACTGCACTGTTTCTTCTTTGTCAAGTGTTGACTGGTTCATTGCAGTCTCTCCATTGATGGATTGGTAGAAAGATTTCTGATTCGACTGAAATTGGAGATTCTGTCTATATTGTGCAATTTGGGCTTCGTATCTGCTGATCTTGGCTATGGCTGTTATTTGCTGCTTTATTCTTTCTAATGCTTCCTTGATCTTCCTTGTTTCTAGGTGATATTTCTTGATTAGGTATTCTTTGGTCTTCTTGTTTTTCAGCTTCTTTTCTTTCATCTGTTCTAGCTTGCTTGCATCTTATCTTAGCACGCTGATCTTATTTTCCAACCTGATCTTCCATTTTGGTGGTGCACTGTTTGGCTTTTTTTCTTGTTTGTTGATTCTGCATCCAAGGTATTCAGTTATAACTGCAGCCGTGCTGTACATCAGTTAGTTTGTTTCTTGCAGTGAGCTGGTGCTTATATGTGATATTACACTATTGGCATCGTTTTATACTTGTGCTAGCTGTTTTTTTGTAACAAGCTTCAATGCAGGCAACCTTATTCTGTTGTTTTTGTGCTGTTCCAGATGCTCAGTTATTCTTTGTTTCAATTCCTCTTGTTTTTTAGTTAGAGGGCTTTGTTCATTCTGAAGAGAAGGCTCTAATGTCTGAGCTACTTCTGGCAAGGCTTTGATTTCTTTGCCCCAGGTAGATCTTTGCAGGTCTTCCAATTCTATCTCTGTGAATTCTTTATTTCATGTTATAAATCAACGTTGATCTTCTAGCCTCTGTTCTGTTATTTCTGATTCTGGATGTTGTTCTTTCCAGAAGTGGTGCATTCTTTTCAGATATCCTCTTCTCGTTGGACTTGATTTGTAATAGCAGATTATTTTTTTGTTTTTAGTCTTTGTATATTTGTGACAGGTAAACAACTTTTCTTCCAGTAGTTCTGCAGAAGCTGGCTCTGGTTGCTCAGCCAACAGTCCTGAATCCTGTAGCCCACTTGTCACCAGATGTCCAGGAACTAGAACACCTAGCGCGGTCCTTGTTGACCCGATCCAGTATGGGTTTCTGTAAATTACACCTCACCATACTGTTTATGGGAGAGACACTCTTCATCTGGCTCCTCTGATGAGACCTGTCCAGTATGGTTGAATCTCTGGTATAGCTCTCGTCCTCCTTGGAGCACACAAGCCCCACAACTACGTCAAGGTAATGCCTCACTTGTTGTTGTTGTTGTTATTTTGCATTCAGCATTGCTTACACTTATTGAAACTGATCCTACCCAACTTGCTATTTCAAAGAGATCCTTTTGAAGCATTTTGTCTCTCTTTTTTAAATACTTCAATAATTTGGTGTTGCCAACAGTGTTAATCTTCTCAGTGCCAATCCAATTTCAAACAATTTATGAATATCAAAAACTACCAGTCCCAACAACATAGATCCCTGTGAGGCACTAGAGATTACATTTCTCCAAAGCAAAAACTTTTCATTTCTTTCTACTGGCTGCATCTCCCATTGTTACTTGCATTTCACTAGGAAATGTTGCTTTTCATGATCTTTCTTTCCAGTAATACTTCTTCTGGTTCTAAATTTTCTGAATAAGATGAGGGATTTGGAGCCAAATCAGTTTTGACATGAAATCTGGATTATCACCATAGGGAGAGTGGGCCAAAGATGGGAGCCAGTAGATCATCCTGAAGATCTCAGAAGCAATACAGTGTCAAATCCAAGTATTTTTCTGAAACACTTGACAAAATAAAAGAATGGAATTTGCTTTAAAGTTTGGTGCACAGCTAACTGGAAACTGGACAAAAACTGGACTTAAAAGGAGAGAAGAAACAGGGTCATTTGAAAATATTTGTGTTTTAAATAATTGATTACAAGGCCAAAAGTGTATTCTGAGACACCTTCCAGTATCTCAGTCAAAATTCTGGAAGTTTTTCTTGTATTCCATACTTAGGTGAGCTGATGTAATTCTGTGCTGTGTTGTTTTATTTTTAATTGGTTGTAAGACTGCAAGAGGACGAAAACAATTATTTTAAAAATAAGGTAAGTTAATATCCCCATCAAATTCTGTTATGCTGACCATCATGGCGCTGGTGGGGAACATTCCTGGGATGGATGAGCAAAGAATGTCAGGAGCAAACATCAAGAGTATTTACTCCCAGCAAGCCACCCAAAGCATGAAGGTCATCCCAGCAGCCCAGCTAAAGCAAGCAGGCATTTTTATTGGGCAGTAGCAATATAGGAAGATGCTGGAAGCAGATGATCACTTTAGTGACAATGGCAAAAGCATCGTTTCATACTGCAGGAGAAGACAATGGTAAACCACACCTGTATTTTACCAATAAAACCACATGGATGGATAAGATAAAGTGATTGACAATACAATGCCAAATGATGGGCCTCTCAGGTCAGATAGCACTCAATATGCTACTAAGGAATAGCTGAGGATCTTTTGAGTAGTAATGGTGTTTATGACATGGCTAAATTAAAGCCTACAGGACATCCAGTTGCTGATGTTGCCATGCGGGAAAAAAAATCCAAAACTTCAAGACAGAATTACACTGGGAACATGGAATGTAAGAAACATGAAAGCTCAAAACGGTGAAAGACTAAATGAATTGACTATACGCTGACATCAGTGAATTGAAACGGAGTGGAAATGTTTATTATTCAGGGCACAAATACCAAAAAATAATCAGTGTTCTTTCACAGACAAGGATATAGCAAACAGCTACAATGCAATCAATGACTGAATAATATCAATTAAATGTTGCAGACAACTCTTTAATATGATGATTTATCCAGTTTGTGCTCCAACTACTAATACCGAAGAAGATGTTGCTGACTTTTATAGTCAAATCCAGTCTGAAACCAACAGAACATACAAGTAAGATGTGCTGCTTGTGGTTAGAAAGTGAAATGCCAAAGTTGGAAATATTAAGGAGGAAAATGTAATTGGATTGTATGGCCTAGAAAATTAAAATGAAGCAGAAGGAAGACAACAATTTCTGCCAAACCAATGTCTTCTTCAGTGCTAACCCAGTTCTCCAAAAACCAAAATGATACCTATATGCATGGAGAAGACCAGGTGAAGTGCACAGAAATCAAATTGATGATATTATTGGTACAGGAAGGTGGAAAATCTCAGGTATTACAGAAAAGATATGGCCAGGCCTGACTGTGGGACAGATCACAAACTGTTCATGTACGAGTTCCATGTCAAGTTGTGGCAGAAGAACAAAGACAACAGTTTCCACAATATGATCTTGAGCATACACCCACAATTTTCAAGTATGATCAAACAAGATGGAAGGAGTACACTGTAATTCTGTAGAGGAGTCAACATCCAAGATATCTTACACAAAATTCCCTATTTACAAGAAACTCTAGTACTAGAAGATGAAGTTAGATCAGAACTCAAGTCATTACCAAATCAGGTTACAGGAACTGATGGAATCAATATCAATCAATTGTAGTTTAGTAGAAAAGGCCTTGGAAAGGATATTCAGACACCATGAAATGTCTATAACTACAGAAATCAGAATCTCGCAGAAAATGGTTTCCATTACGCACTATAGAAGTGAAAGTTGGACTTTGGAGAAAGAGGATAGAAAGAGTATTGACATTTTTGTACTTTGATGTTGGAGAAGACTCTTGGAAATACTGTGGAAAGCCAACCCCCCCCCAAGCCAACCCCCCCCCCCAAATTAATCCAAAGTTCTCACTTGAGGCACAAATAACAGGCTCTAATATTATATTTTGGACATATTATATGAAAATCTAACTCTCTTGAGAACTCTATAATACTGAGAAAGCTAGAAGGGAAGAGAAGAAGAGGACAGACAGAAGCAAGGTGGACAAACTTAATTATACCAGTAACAACAACACTGTTGGAACACCTGAAGGGCCAGGTTGTGAACAGATCATCCCAGAGAAGATCCATCAATGTAGTTGCTAAGAACTGATGCTGACTTAATAGCACATAATTAATTTTTAGGAAGAAACAGACTTGTAACCAGGGTGTCTCCTGTCACTGCTATTATATGCTCAGAAGATAAGCAGGGTGACTTTTATCTTTCAGCTTAAGGAATTATAGTAATTTATTGAGATGAAACAGGTGGCCAAATTCATGCCTTTAGTAATATTTGACCTGGGCTACTATAATACACTCTATGTATACTGCTTTAAAAATGCTCATAAATTTCCATTGTTCTAGAAACTAGCAGCCATAGTTTTGATGACTAGCTATCAGATTTTTTTCCAGTCCAATTTGAAATGCTAAATTTTATTCAAATGATTTGGGATAAATGATCCCAGGCCCCAATATCAGAGATAGTTATTGTTCGAATTTGATGGAAGGGCATTGCGTATCTCTTTTCTGTGTGTAAGCCATTCTTTCTTCTCCCGCCCCCCCCAACATCCTTCCCCCCCCCCCTCTCATTCTCTCACATACATGAAACTAGGCTGGGGCCATTGAATCAAGATCAGGTTTTCAGATTCTTCATCCCAGATTTACAGCAACATCAAAGAGATGGAATCTTTCCGGCTACAGTGCCACCATGGTGGTCCACTATCCCCAAAGACAGTCAATGCTGGCCTGGCCACTGCTGCCTATATACCATGTTGCAAACACATGGCTCTTCTGCAGAGCATTTATATGAGAAGTAGGAGGGTATAAGCTATTGAATAACAGACTTTTATATTTTATCTCTTATCTAGAAGACTACTCTGACTGAAATTTGATTTGCTGTACTGTAATGCTTTTACCAATACAGATTAATTTGCCTTTTTAAAGAACTTTTTAACAGAGAAAAGCAATATATGTTTTTTGTATAACTATTCTTTACTATCCAAGATGATTTAAGAGGAAAATGTATATCTAAAACATATTAATGGACATAGAAATTCATCAAATCCAGCCTGATAATTTGTATTATATTTAATAAAAAGTGAAAATATTTCAGAAAACATTAGCTATAAAAGGGGGGAGAGAGAGATAGTATACCTTTTCTTAGATTTTGTTTATATTACATAAAGATATGTGCACCATTAATTGTTTTCTTAACATGCTGATTCCTTGTATACTTCTAAAATGTTCAAATAAAATTAAACCCAAAAGCAAATGAAAGCAAACTACATAAACAGAAGGGTGATGCTCACAACGGTAAACATTATTAGAATTGTATTTCCCCTTGTAACAATTTCCTGAGCTTCTTGGGCTAACCTACATTGTAAAAATCATGAGTAATAATTGTTATAGTCATCGATATGAAATCTATCATGTATATATTTACCTATTAGAAAAACAAGCATGCAATAGATGAAATACTGCCTTGAGGACACATCAAGGCAGTAACAAAATACAGTTAGAACAAAATACATCAGCATTAGAAACCTGACGTTCCACTTGTAAAGTAACTGATTGTCAGAGTGTGTCAACCAAACTTTACAAACACACATTTTCCTTTAAGAAAAATCAGTTGTAGTAATAGAACTCTGTATGCATGATTGTATTATCATTAATGTTAACATAATGCAAACACACAAGGCAGGAACATACAGTATGTATTAGAACAGTATATGTTGATCCATGAAATTGAATATATTGAAAGCCAAAACAATAATGTAATATGTACATTATTTCAAATTAATCTTGATACTTAATTAACCTATGAATTAAGAAGTAATTACATATGATTCAGATCAATATTTGTCCCCAAATATTGGGAATATGACAACTGATATACAAGCAAAGACTCTCAAATTGAGAGTTTCAAATGGAATCTTCATAGCAGAATTTTAGAAAATGTAATTAAGATCCAAGAATTAGCCACTTATAAAGTTTACTCTCCTACTTCAGACCTAAATGTGTATTGCTTAGGCTCTTTATTCTTCATGTTTTAGATTTTTCAATGAAACTACATGAACATTTCAGAAGTCTTGGAGACTTGCAGATAGTAATATTAATGATTAGGATGTTACAATATTAACAATTCTAAATAGAATGTCAGGAATCCGTGCAACACTCCTAATAAAGTAGGCCAAGGATATATTGCTAGTGTCAGGCTGACGTTAATAGCTGGCTTGCCTATGGCCAACATTCAGTTTCGCAGATCATCCATCAACACCTCAAAGTAGATATCAATGCTCCAGTCACTCTACAATTAAATTAGGATTAATTTATCTGAAACCTTTCAAAGTATTTATGATGCTCTTGTACATTACAGTAAGGTTGTTTTTCTTCCAAAGAGTGAAAATAAAACTCAGGGAAATTAATATTTCTTACTTTTGTACATAACTATTTCATATGTCAGTGCGAGATTCATTCACTTTCTTCCTTCCAGCTTGATTCATGGTTTTTTTTTTGTTCTTTTTCTAAGTAATCATAATAATTCTTTTCCTTCTTTTGATATAGTAATAGATACTACTTCCATTATGACACTGAATGAGCTGTTCTTGTGATCTCTCCCTTTATTGTCACACTCCTTTAATAAGCAACCTTAAAAAGCTGCCAAGCTGTTATACTGAAACATTTGCATAGACAATTTTAAGCCAGAAAAACCCAAGGAAAGCAAATTGCTTAAGTTCTATTAATGTAAACATTCCTTAACATGAATACTGATGCTCCTGCATTCTCCTCTCTCACTCATTTACTTTAATAACCACTGCAAAAGGAAAAATCAAAGGGCAGCCGTCCCTCAGGTCTACGCACACACTCTGGCTTCCTTGGGCATTGCCACCAGCCATCCTGAGCAGGCAACTGATCTTGATCCCACCGTGCTGAAGGTCGCATCACCTCTTTGCTGGGAGGCTAGTTTCACCACTAGAGCTAGACAAGGGGAAGGGTCTTCCCTCATTGTTCCCCGTCTGTTTGGTTTCCTCCCCGTTGTATTGTTAGTTAAATGAGTTTCTGTGTTTAAGAGGCAAGGGAAGTCCCCCTCCCCCTCTTTTTTCCCTTTGATTACATTATCAAATGTGATACATTATATTGTTTGAAAACACTGATATTTGAATATGTAAATATGATAAATAAATAAATTTGTATAGTATTAATTACAGTTATTGACATTCTATTATTTAGATAACTTGGAGGTTTGGAAAGATATGTTCTGTCAATATTAATTACAAGTTAGGATATCAATGTTACAAGCATAAAGTTATTGGACTTTTTCATACAAAGTTGAGTATAACATTAGAAAGCATACACACACACAGAGACACACACACACACATATAATCCCCTCTCACCTCCTATGGGTGGTATGTTTTTTTATTATTATTTTTGATTACAAAAAGAAGAAAAAATACATAAAAGTGGTTTAACAGAAAAGTGAAAAAATACAACAAAGATTTAAAAATTGTTAATATCAATAGAAGAGAATATATGTAGCTCACGGTTGAACTGTGGAGTCCTTGGGGTTCTCTGAGCTTGGCTGTTTTCTTGCAAATGTTTCATTGCCCAGCTAGGTAACATCTTCAGTGCTAGAATGGAATGGGGGGTTGCTCTCTTTTTTATACAGTGGCATGCCATGCCCATGTTGGTGAGGGTGGGATTTTTTTTCTTTTTCTTTTTTTTCTTTTCCTTGGTAGTTCCTTGATTAGGGTATTGTTTACTGCTTGATTGTATGTCTGGTGATAGTCTTGGTGTTAATCTCAGCTTATCTGGGTGATGATTGCTGGTGAGATGTTCTGGTCTTTTGTTTTCCTTTTTATTGTCTCTCTTGAATAGCGTGTAGATGTTGTTTATCTCTATGTGCCTGTTGATGGCTGACTTGTCTGAATACCAAGCTTCCAAGAATTCCCTCGCATTTTTGGATTTAGCTTGGCCTAAGATGCTGACAGTTTCCCAGTTGAAACTATGGTTAAGTCTGTCTGTGTGTTTGAGATTAAGAAGTTTTCATCATGTCCTCTGACTGCTAGTTGATGTTCATGGATGTGCTCTGCTAGCCTCCTGACTGTCTGTCCTACTTATGCTTTAAAGAGGCATTGTCCTAATTACATCTCCAACAAAATACTGTTTTTGACAATCCTTTTCTATACAGACATACTGGAGTCCGATAAATTCTAAATATTATTTTTTGTTGTATAAGTCATAGTTTAAGGTAGAACTGCTGTGGGAATGCATCAAAGCCCCATGTTGGCACCCTTTGTGTGGCCAACTCTCTGTGCTGGAGCATGCACATGCTTGCAGAAAACACTTTGATTCCTCTTAGAGTCTAAGTATATGCTGTATCTCTCTCCATCCATCCATCCATCCATCCATCCATCCATCCATCCATCCATCCACATTTCAGGGAAGCTGTTCTTTCCTGACCTGAAAGAAAAACCTGCTTAAGCACAACAATCCAAGGAAGTCATCACCTCGAGTACTCACCGGGAAAGAGGAGATATACTCCCTATAGTGCAGCATGGGTATGTGTTCCTAAAGGCTGTTTCTACTTTCCCAGGCATTCTTCTGGAGTCAGCTGACCAATCAGGATCCAAACTATGATCCAGA
Organism: Python bivittatus; assembly: GCF_059951505.1. Classification (NCBI taxonomy): domain Eukaryota; kingdom Metazoa; phylum Chordata; class Lepidosauria; order Squamata; family Pythonidae; genus Python; species Python bivittatus. The sequence continues at coordinate 5,298,084 of NW_028277028.1, forward strand.
AAAAGAATCTACTTGTTAGTGGTGAGGCCCTGAGGCAGTCAATAGGCTTCATGGATGAAACAAGTGATATGTCAGCCTTCGTGGAGCCATTCATTATATTTAACCAAGCAGAGAAGACAGCCAGAGAAACTGGATGACTCCATCGAGACTGATGTATTGGTGAAACATTAGCCAAATTAATTTTGAAGCAAACAGGCTTATTAGTGACTGGAACCCCCTTATGGACTTTTTGCTGAAAAAAGAGAAAAATGGACTTGTGATTTATGGGGTTGAAGATTAGAAAGGGTAGCTTATGGAAAGAACAAAATTATGATGTAACCTTAGAGAGAGAAGGCAGAATATAAATGTATCTATAAACCGCTTCTTTATAATCCTTCTTTTCCTTTTCTTTCTTTTCCCTTTCCTTTTCCTTTTCCTTTTCTATTTCTTTTTCTATTTTCTTTTCTCACGATTTACTATTTTTCTTTATCATTATTTTCTCTTATAGTTTTTCCTTTGTTAAACATTTCTTCAATAAAAATTATTTTAAAAAGGGGGGGGGGATAGGCTCCCCTGTCTTCTATTTCATGGCCTGCCACAGAATGCTGCTTCTTCCCCACTTCCCCAACAGCAGTGAGGTAATTGCTGTTTTGACAGGGTCCTGGGGGGCAGGGGAGAATACCATCTCTGCCACCCGCCAGCTTTGAAAAACTGGCTAAATATTGCTAATCTCACCTTCCAAGACAATAAAAAACTAGCAACCTTTAGCAGAGGCACACGTAAAATGGAGTAAGCCTTCTACCTTTCCCAGTGACTCTGCTCAGAATTACTGCTAGATTTCTAAGAAGGAGGGAGATGAATGGGTTGTCTGTATGCACATAGAGATTGCTCTTGACCCAGCACATCTCAGGTCTGCATATCAAAAATGCCCCAGAGGCATCACTTGAAGTAAAAAAGCTCACTTCAAGTGCATGCATTGATATTGTGTCATAAGATATTGGCCCCTTGGGTTTCAGAGTTGAGGCTCCTGACCTTCCAGGCATGTGCCATCGGAAAAGGACACTTCCGAGCAACTTGACAATATAAGGGCACAAACCCAGAAGGGTAACAGCATCTAGCTGACCTTAAAGGTAAAAGCAGTTGATTCAAAAAAGCTAATCCTGGTCAGTATTTGGATAAGAGACAACCATGGAATAACAGAGCTGTAGATTAGCCTGGGAAGCTAGAAAAAAACTGGAAGAAACAAGCCAGTGTTGCCAAGAAAACTACATCAACATATCCATGAAGTCATCATAAATCAAGCTTAATTTAAAGAAGATGCTGTCTTCAAGTTGAACAAACAGGAATATTTATAGTTCACATTCTCTCACATATCTGGGTGATCATGCTCCCCACACACAAACTAGGGTGGAGAGACTGTACCCATCCTTGCCCAGCTTTATGGGAGAACCTTTTCTGCTTTGTCCATGTCATGGTTTTTGATTGGGGTTAATTTTGTTTACTGCAATTTAATGATAGCTCAGCTTTTAATTTAGTGTCACATCTTAATCTGCTTTAATATATTGTTTCCTTGTGCATGTTGCCTTGGGGGCCCTATTTGGTCCAAAAGCGGGATGATAAATACATTAATAAATTATGCCTATGTCATTTCCTTTCTCCAAGGACTCCTGTGAATTGTAGTATTGTAGGAGGTTAGTGGGAATCTCTGACACTGAGAATTCTTGACACTTTCAGGAAGCTACAATTCCAGTATTTGGACAGAGTGGGAAGCAAGTATGAAAACTTCTGAAGCACTGTATAATCATACCATGGTATAATATATGAAATTCATTGTTGTTCAAATAATGGGTGTGTTGGCTCACACTTATGGTATATTCAAGCTTCCAGCAGACCAAATTTACAAAAGCAAATGTTATTATTTCATCAGAAACACATAAAGGAGAATAAAACTTATCCATTCTTCTTGAGCAAAATCTTTAGACACCTATCTACTTACTAATTCTTATCTTTATATCCCACTTCTTCTCTAGAAGTTCAAGGAAGCAGTTATACATACAGTATATCTCATTACATCAAAGCTCCATGAGGTAGGCTTAGTTTCACAGCAGTATTTCTGCGAGACTGGATGGACAGAGAAATAGTGACTGGTCCAAAGTTCCCCAGTGAACTCCATGGTTGCCTATGAATACAGATGTCCCTGGAACCAGTCCAACACTTTAACCTCGACCTTACCTGTCTTTAGATCATAAGACAAAAAAGAACTATTCCAGGATTCTGAATCCTGATTGTAGCATTTTTACCCTGAATTGGGCAGTACTGGGCATTACTTTTAGCCTGGAAGCTGAGATGCAGCTTTTAAGCAACTAGTATCCAATGGCCTCATGTTCTTCTTGCTGAACAGGCTCATCTTTAGTTCACAAGCATGAGGTCACAATAATGAAGGTTTAATCTCATGGATGGATATTTTTTTCTGTCAGCCTCTAATAAAGGCTGGAATAATGTTTCCAGATAGTGTATCTCTAAATAATTGGGATCTACACCAAAAAAAGGTCACCTGGCATGATGGAAGGTAAGATATTCCTCCACCTGACATGGGAGGCAGGAAACATTATACCTCTCAAAGAAAGAAAGATGCAATGTTTTAAGCACCTTTTTAGGCTGCAACATACAACAGACTGTGAAAGAAATCAGCTCTGCCACCCTTTCCATTCCTTAATTTCTCTTCAGCTAATCTTGCAACGCTAAGAACAAGGAACTGACCTGTCCTAAGCTGCTACAGTTCTAATAGTAACAAAAATTCCTCATCCCACTTTGCACAAAAAAGGGAAGTAAAATAAGCTGCTTCCTTACACATACACATATTCCACTCTTGTCCTTACTTCATTTTGTAGGCATTTGTCCAGTTGTATTCAATCTCCACCCACCCTGCCCCCAAGTGCTTCCTCTGAGAGGAAGCTGCAAAGCCACTAAGCCACCTTTCCCTTGAAAGAAAATGAGGGTGGCTGGAGCCTCAGAGCCAGGAGTTGTGGTGAAGAAGAGTTCCCACAAATAGGACAATCGACTGCTCACAAGCTTCCCAGAGCTGAGGCATTACATTGAGCCAGCAAATACCCTGCCACTGAATCAGAATAATTTGGCTCAGTTCTCAAACATGGCTGACATTATGAGGTCACAGAGCTCTGAGCTATTTTTGATCTGACCCAGAGTCTTTGTATGGAAGTGCCAAGTTAAGATACTTCCACTTCCTATAGAAGCAACCAAGATTCATCGATGTTTTCAGAACAAGAAATAAATGTTGGAGAATAAATCTAGGTGGGCTCACTTTCCAACTGACTAGCACATCAGTTATCCCAGGCTTTAGCACACAGAGCTAACTGCACATGGATTAGCTTTGATGACTGCACTTTGCATTTTTATGTTGATATTCATTGCACTGCATTCAGAACATACTAACATGCCAACCACTCAATGTTAGTCTTCATTGCCTCCAAGCTGCTTCCAAGCTGGATAATCAATTACTCTCCTTAGTCCTAGTCCACAGTCCCAATATCATCTCACCTCACCTCACCTCACCTCACCTCACCTCACCTCACCTCACCTCACCTCACCTCACCTCACCTCACCTCACCTCATGATGCATGAGTCTTATACTGACAAAAATCCCTCCCTCTTTCCCTTCACCCCTCCAAAAAGTCATGTATTTGTCTACTATGAAAACAGTATGAGTCTTTTGAGAGTCAACCAAATTAGCAGATAGTCATCTGAATAGCTGTATTTTATGCAGGGCAGAAATGAAATTTTGAGAACTTAAGAAGAGATGGAAAATCCAGAATAATTTCTTGTCTTTCCTCCTCTCTGGACTGGTCAGTCAACAAAAATCTAGATCTAGACATCTAGTGCTGTTTCACAAGAGTGGTAAACACATGTTAATATAGAAGATTCATAGAATCTGGCTTTCACTTTGGAAACCACTAGCCAAATCTTGTGTGAGTAACTGTTAGCCAGGGGTCATATCAGTCCAGCAGCACCAGCCATGGAGAGCAGTGCCCAGTGACCGGAAGGGAGGGAACATGTACACTGCAGCTGAAAGCAGCCAGTGGGGGATGCTCAGGTCCAAACCCCTGACTTTGTTGTGTTGAAGCACCAGAAACTGTACAAACAACAAAGCTTGTATCAAGAGAAGATGGGAAACACCACTTTAACCTTGGATCAGCTGAACAGTCTCGCAGTTGCAGCAAGTATAAATATAACAAATAAATAAATAAACAGGTAGCTACGGGCTGGAGGTGTGATGAAGGCAGCATCGTAAGACAGGTCCTGAAACATGGTTAGCCAAGCATCTTTTAGGCAGTGTTGGGGGTTGAGTAGATAAGCCCACAAGCCCTCTGAAAAACAGGCTGCTTGCAAGGTAGAAATATGTCAAAGTTTGCTACTGTATGTAGCGAAGCAGAGAAGGGGAAGAATAATGAGGAAGACTCTCATGGAAATGCCAGTCTGCCCCAATAGAACAGAATAATTGGGGCAAATTATAGAGAGGGAAATTGACTTTTTAAAGCAGCTGAAAAAGGGGGGGGGGATAAAAATTTTGGAATGATCTCCTGATTATGGGGCTATGAAAGTGATGGGACTGTGGGAAGCCTGTCAAAGGAAGTAAGCAGGATAATTTGTTTAAAGGGAAAATTGAAGCTACAAAATCTGAGAATTACTTTTTAAAAGTCCATTGCTGAATATGTAAAGGGGAGACATGAATTTTACAGGACTTCTGTATCAGGAACGGTGGGTGGGGTCTTTGGCTTGGCCTTTTGCTTTTCCCAATGGCAACACTTTACTTCCCTTAACTGGAGTGAAGTCAGTTGAGTGACAGCAAACTGAAACATTGTGATTTTTGCAATACAGGAGAGATTTCAGTGGATTCATAGCGTAGTTGGGAGGCCTCTTTATAGTTATATGGAATACAGGTAAACAGAGAAAAAGGATTAAGACTGAAACATCTAGTTAAAAAAAACAGGAGGATAAATTGTGAATGAACACTACCTGTTAGGATGTAAATTGTCTTTATCGCTTATGCTGTATGTCTTTAACTTACGATATACTCATTTTTGATGCATTAGTGAATTTGCCTTGCCCCAAGATCTCTTATTAAATGAAAGTTTTGCTATTGTAGTCCTCGTTTCTTTGTTTTTGAAAAGGAAATTTATCAAATGCATTAGTCTTCTCAAATTGTGAAGCAAATTAGGGAATTACATAAAATATATTATTTCAAGAAACTTTTCATTGCTGTGTAAAGTGGGTCATTCCATTTCTATCTGTAAATTATTCCTTTTATTGTCACCTTCATAGTTTGTCCAAAGGAACAAAAGTACAGTACATTAGGCATGCAATGTAGCCTGTTGTTATTTTGCTTTTATCACCTGGAGGCAGGGAGTTAATACTGAGCCAGACTGCTTTAAAACTGCCCAGAAATAGAGTTTATGGTTGTTTATGCAGACTGCAAGTCAAGTGACTGCAGCAGTGATTTTAAAAGAGATGCAAGAGAGATCACTAATGCAAATGGATCAAGCCAGAAAGTTGCAAGTCTAGTAAAGTCTAGTTTATGACATACATATTCACAGAAGTATTAGCAGTAGCATGTTACACATAAACAGGTGTTACAATATTTTATATGCCCATACTTTTGCCCATCTGGTGGGACCACTGAAGGCAGCTCCCATCTGGACAAGAATTAGGGTAATTGTCCATATGGGGGCTGTAATGCTCCAGGAGTGGGGTTGCCATTTTGCAGCCCCCCACCTCCAGTCAAGCGGCCAATCACAAATCCAACTCTGGAGCAGTCTGTGGACAATTCTCCCAGTCTCAAGGAAAAATATATTTTGCATTGAGCGATCAAGGTTGTAAGCCTCTCAGGTCTTCCATCATACTTGTACGGCAAAGAACCAGGGGAGCTTAGCAGCACAGCTGTAGAAACTGCTGCTATTATTGGTCCAAGAATTTGGGCCTGGGGACTACTGCCACAGCTGGCACTGGTGCGTCTGGAGCACTTTTTGCACTAACTGGTTCACTGCCTGGTTCACGTGATTTGTCTGGACTGCCACAGGGCTCCAATACCAGACCTAGGCATTAACATCCTGGTTACTGGTCAGCATGATAGCATGACAGTCACTCATCATAGTTGGGGTCTAGAAACTTTTGGCGATTATTTATTCCTGTAAAAGTGGGAATAAAGCATCACTGGAATTATTATCAATTTCTTTTGGCAGATTCTAGACCTGGAAATGGCATAGGCAGGGAGTCAAGGATACATAGCTACTTTGCTGCAAGAATTCATGAAGCCAGTACAAAAGAATGCCACTGACTACTGTGTATGACATGCAAGCCCTATTTATAGTGAAATCAGTGTCCTAACTCTTGCACTTCATTCTCACACCCATGTAGTGCGGTAGACTCGAGGCTTTTCTCCTTTGGCCTTGTGGTCGTAACCAACTAGTCTGCTTACAGGGTGTTTGCTTCTTGTCTTGCCAGAACCAGTTCTCACATAAAACCTGGGAAAAATGGACATGGAAGAAAAAGGAAAGAAGTGTGAGTATGTGGAAAAACTACAGTTTAAAAGTGCTTTTGGCAATATCGGCAGAATTGTAACCAAAAGAGTACAAGAGGTGACAATGAGCAAAACTTGACTTTATACTGGGCAGGAGGTGTGTAGATCACATTTTTGCTCTTCAGCAAGTCATTGAGAAATGCATGCATGCAAGAACATTTATCATAGGTTTACTGATTTAGAGAAAGTGTATGATAGCAAATGGGCTTGACTCATGGAATGTTTTGTGAGAATATGAAGTTAGAATTTGCTTGCTGAATGTGATAAAAGTGGTATATAATGAAAATAAAGCATTTGTAACAATGAATGTAATGTTTAGCCAATGGTTCAGCACTGTACAGGGATACAAGAATGTCTGATGTCCTCTTGGCTGTTTCATGTATTTATGGATAAATATATAAGGAAAGCTTATGAAGACATTAGATGTGTGTTGGTTGGGGACAACATGACATCACTTGTATACATTTACTTTTTTATACAGATGGTGCCATGTCTTTGACTGTGAACTCCAATGTTATCCAGCAAATGTTAGCTAGTTTGTATGATGCAACAAGGAGTATAGATCTGAAAGAAAATTAAGGTATCAAAGACCAAGGTAGTTGTGTTCGATAGAAAAAATGTAAGGAATTATTAAAAATTTTAAGAAATGGGGAAAAGCTAGACCAAGTAGATGGATGGTTACTAAAGATGGGGAAATGGAGAAAATTTAAAATGTGCAAATGCTGGTAGAAAGGTAGTGGGGTAATATGTGGTGAAGAATGAATATTTGTTAAAAGAAGTTAAAGTACTCTGTATAACAGCATGTTTCTGCCCAGTTTGTCAATCAATCAGTTTATTACAGCCCTAAGGCCAGATACAATAAAATATCTAATAGCAGAACTGTTATATACACACATACATATCTATATCTATCAAAAAAAATAAGTATAATAGGATCTAAAAAATAATTAAAAACAGATGTAATAAAATAAAACAGAATAAAAATAGTATTATAAGAAGTTCCAAACTTAATTAATGGTGCCCACTTTGTTGTATGAAAGGGAGAGTTATGTATGTCCAGAGAAGCTAAATGCAGTAGAATGAGGTCCTTAAGAAGTATATGTGGTGAAACGAGACAGGGTCAAAAATGTATGAGTGCAGAATTAATGTGGACTGAACAGTGACCAGTATAAACAGGTATGTTGAGAAGATTTGGTCATATCAAAATAAAGAATGGAAATCTGATTGCAAACCCATGTTTTTTTCAGGAAGAGTGAATGGGTTGACAGGAAGAAGATGTCTGAGAAAGCTGTGGTTGCCTGGGGCTAATAAAATCCTGAAAAACAGAGTTTAAAGAACAAAAGGCAGTATATGAATTGGTCCATGGCTGTGGTGGAAACAACAATGATTTGCAAGGATAGAAAGAGAGATGGATAGCGAACAGTGTTGATATAAATTAGGTTTAGCTATGTCTCCTTTTCTGTTTCTTATCTCATGCCTTTACTTTTTCTGGCTCACTATTTCTTACTCCTTTTCTACCCTCTGCATAACATTGCTTACCCTAAATGGAATAGCATCATAGGCAGGTATGTATATATTCATGAAATGTTTGCAAATATGTTTGGGGTAAACTGGACCTATTATACTGTTATTACTTTAGACCAACTCAGTTCATAAGAATCAGTTTTATCATAGACCTTAAAATCAGAGTGTTTTTTGGCAGTTTTTCTAACTTAAGCATTTGTTTGTTGCACTGAAGAACAGCTGGATCAGACCCTTGGCCTGTCTCATCAAGCTGCCTGTTCTCACAGTGGCCAACCAACTGCACAGGGAAGCCCACTAGTCCTCATGCTATCACTGCTTTTGAAGTTCCAGAGATTTTGAAGGAATCAGCTGAGGCTCCTAAACCAGTAACACATCTTTATGAGAAACAAAAGGAATTTGATGACAGTGGTATTACTACTTCATATGGCTTTTGGAATAATAAATGTAAGTGTCCTGTTCCTGTAAATCAGTGGAAAATTGTTCTAAAGAATGTAACATTAATTTCTTTTGATTTTAGAATGAGGTTACTGCAACAGAAAATTCAATTTTTGTGAATATTGAATACCACACAGAATCATTAATAAAGGCTAGTTACAATTGCTATGCTGTTAGAAATGCAATTCAGAACATGGAACATTAATTCAGCCAATCTGAGCTCATCCTATTATTGACACATTGAAATCAACAGGCTTGTTAATGTAACTTTTGACTGGTCACTGCATGTAAGGAATGGATGTTCCTCTTAGCTCTGTCCTTAGTATTTGAAATATCTCTAGATGTTTCTGGAGTTTTTAAAGATAGCCATATCATGATTACACCATACATTCAGGTGAACTCTATACATAATTTGCAACAACGAATTACTCATATGCATTGTTTCTTGATGTTAGTCTTTTTCAAAGGGACAAAGAATTATACTTCTGAGCAATTTTGTCAATGATTTTTAATTGTTTCACTAATTATATAATAGCCCAGCCCTCCCTCCTCCTCCTTCTTTAGTCACATTATTAATGTGGTTATATAGGTATATAGTTTTTTTCTATTACTGAGTTTGATATAAAAATATATATATTTAAAAAATAACATTTTCAAACCCAAGGGAAAAAAAGAATCTGTACAGCATCAGAATTGATTTGATGAGCTGTAGATACTTCCCTAACATAAATGTCTAATAGTGTAAAAAAAACATTTGGTCTTAGTTAAACAACTCCTGCCTGCCTGCCTGTCTACAAAACGCATTTGTGGAGAAAGCATCACATCTCCTTCTTTCCCTTTCATTCCATTTCTTTAGGACAGGTTTTCCATACTGCTCACTACTAACCCAGCTGCATTTTGCCAAGTATAACATGCTGATAGATTGAACTAGTCATTAGTCTTGATAAAATCAGTTTCGATAATGATTTAATGCTGCTGAATTAAAATAAAATAACAAAGTGAGCAAAGTGATCAGAATGAAAGAACATTTTCTATTTTATATTTCAGTACTTTTTTGAAATGCTGCCATCTTACGTTCATCTGTAGACATAACAGATTACCTGGTAGAGTTAGGCTGCTACTTTAGCTAACTCTTAACAACCAAGAATCTTTTCCAAGTGAATTCTTCTGTTTACAGTACTCTTTGATTATAAACTACATTCAAACATTCTGTCACTTTTGGATTATTAGTTCCATAATTTCATAATTTCCAATAATATGTCATGCCATGTCATGTTGTTATGTTGTGCATTGTGTAATATAGACAAAGGTGGATCTTTGTAATCAAAGACTATGCAACCAAAAACTTCTCACCATTAGAATTGAGGAAGGTAGTAAACATGGGCAAAGACCTTTCTAACATTTAGAAGAAATGTTTCCATCCGCAATCTGTCATGCAATTTGATAGCAATGAATTCAGAAGCCCATTTTGATTTTTCCCCCTAGAGGTTAGTTTTCACAAGTAGAGGGACATATATTTAATAACAGAGGCAGACAGTTTTCCTTTATTAATAATTTTCTGCCACCATCACAAACAACCTTCAAGCTCTTATCACTTGCAATGTATTGATAACCACTTTCTTTTCCCAAAAATGCCTGTTTGGAACAATGCTTTGTGATAATATAATGTTGGTATAAGTGACTTTAGAATTAAATTTATGAACCTTACTTGCAGTTGAGAAAAAAGTTACTATCTTTGCCACTGCTCCCAATAATTTATAGAATTCACCAAATCTCCTTAAATTTGCAAGGGGATATGATGCTTCTTTTGGGGGACGTGGTGGCGCAGCGGCTTAATGACGCTGAAAGTTGCCAGCCAGAAATGGTCGACACTTCAGTGGTTCGAGCCCAGCTCCACACAGCAGAGTGAGCTCCTGTTTCCTCCCCAGCTCCTGTCAACCCAGCAGCACGAAAACTTAAGTGAGTAGATAAATGGGTACTCTCACCCTGGTGGGAGGAAAAATGCTGGTGGCACCTTGCAAAGGAGACGGGAGCAGTTGCCGGTAATGCAGAAGCCACGCACACCCGAAAAAGGCGTGAAGCAACGGAAACCCCGCCTCCTGCGCTTGCCAGCTGGGCTCTGCTCTAGGAAGGAGGCACTGGCAAACCACTTCCAAAACACCTTGCCTTGAAAACTGCAGGGACTCGTCCAGGCAGTCGCCGCAGAATCGGTAACAATTGAGTGCGGATTAAAAAAAAATTGATGCTTCTTTCATATTTGCATGTGTGCCAGATCTAGTCAACTGAACGATCTCCAAAAAGGCTAAGCAGGACTAGACCTGGTTAGTATTTGGATGGTTCTAGTGATAGCTATAATACATTTCCTGAAGTATGGTGGTGTCAGGTTGTTTATGCTATTACAAAATCTAATATGTAACATTTTAGAGTCTTCAAAGTACTTCCTATGCGTTACCTTAGTAATCTGTACAGCAGCCCTAAGTTAGGATTGTCTAGCTGTCTCTCAATAATAAATGGAGATTCAGGTTGAGAAATGATCTGCTTGGCTGCAGAATTAAGTCATAACCAAAGCAACATCTAAAAAGGAGACTTACCAGTCCATGGATGAATGTATATTATATTAGATGAAGCAAATGCTCGTCTGGATTGGATGTTATGATTTATAGGCCATCCAGAGTCTTGAATTGGAGCAGCATATAAATACTGTAATTAAATGCATTACATAAATAAATAAACAAATTCAGAAAGTCTAAAAAATGTGCCTAATATTGTTTTCCTCAGAGTCCTGATAGGTTGCCCTATCATTAGACAGTCTTTCTGGCAGCTCCTAAAAAGTCTTTAAAGATGACAGAGCCTTATTATCCAGCCCAGACAGTACAAATATGAGTCCCCGCCCGCTCTTAGTAGAATTCATTCTTGCAACAGATTCAGATTTATTTATAATCATAAAAAGGTTTCCAGAGGAATTCAAGCCCAGGAAGGAATGCTTTTAAATGTACCAGTTAACATCAACGTCATCACATCATTGCCATCATCATCTCAGGCAGCAAAATGCAAGGAATTTGTCTCCCAACAACCTGTATCAATTTCTGTGACAAATACAGTAAATGTATTCTTTTCCCTCATTAATTAGGCTTGCTTACAGTATATGTTTGGCACTGGTGTATGCTTGAATCCTCCTGCCAAAATGGGTGGATAAACAAATCAGTTTTGTTAGGGTTACATCTGCACCAATACCATGGGCTGTTCTACATATAAGTCACAATCATAAGCGTGCATGAAATTGTAAGTGCTTAAATTCTTTTTTTTCAACCAACTTGTTTTTATAAATCTAGCAAATGTATTTCTGAAAGGGAAACCCAGCAAAGAATTGCCTTTTTGTACAATTGCAATATTTCACATTACACTAAGCTGCGTAATATCTCCATAGTCTTAGAGTGTTCTACAACCTATCTGAAACGTAATCCATAGTTGTTATGATGGATTGCAAACACGGACATCCACAAAAGGAGGCAGCAAGGGAGGCAAGTGACATCATATGCATCATGACTTCAACATGCAAGTTACATAATTTGTGTCATTTGTGCAATGACATCACAAGATGCATACAGTAACTTCATTGTAGCTTCTGACAGATGCCTATGGTTGCAAATAACATAGAGAAATCACAAAACATGTAGAAAAACCCATTAGGGAAAGGAGGCAACACAGCCAATTGACAGCAGTTAACTAGCACCTACATATACATTCCCACATGTTACTTACAAACATTGATTGATTGCGTGCCATCAAGTTGATAGTGACTCTTAGTAACTACACAGAAGGATTTTCTCTGGGACAAACTTGCAAACAGTTCTACTAGACCTCTCAGCAGCTTTTAATACCATCAACCAAGATATTCCTACTGATCACCTGACAGAACTGGCCATGAGGCATCATTTTAACAACTCTGATCTTTCCTATCAGTCTATGTTCAGAAAGGTTTATGAGAGACTATTGTTCAACACCTGAACTGCTAATTTTTAGGGTCCCACATGGATCCATCCATCTTATCCCCCATGCTGTTGAGTGTCTCTATGAAATGACTAGGGAAGATTACCTGGAATTTGAAATGGCATTTCCTCTGTATCCTGATGACATCCAGCTCTATTCTTTTCCTCCTTAGCATTTAATTCCAAGGGAGAAATTCATACCCTTAAATGTTGCTTAACTTCATTAACAGGCTGGATTATGAAGAACAAACTGGAATTCAACCCAGAAGACATTGAGGGATAATTGATAAAAAGGAAGTTGGACTCTGAGGTTGAGGTTCAGCTTAGTTTGGATGAGGTTGCCATCCCCCTAAACAAGAAAGTTGGTTCACCATCTGAGAGAACTCCTTGATCCTCAATTGCCTCTGGATTAACAAGTGATGACTGTGACGATTTTCAAACAATTAAGATTAGTGCACCATCTGCAGTTCCTCCTAAGCAATATACAGTTATCTGTGCCTTGTTTACATCCCATCCAAACTACTGTAAGTCTGTAGGTCTACCCTTAAACAGTGTTGAGAAGTTATTGTTAGTACAAGATACAAGATTCATGTGACATCTGTTCTAAAGATGGGCACTGGTCACCAATTGCTTACCATGCATTATTAAAGTCCTGATTGACTCAAGACCTAATTGTCTAAGGGACTGTTTCTCCCACTGTAAAATTATTGGGTTGTTAAAATCTGCAGGAGAGCCCTTTTGCAATATTCCTTCTGTTGGAAGCCTGTTCTTGTGGGACACAGGAGGGGGCTTGTCCTGCACTGTTCCCAGATTATGGAATACACTCCTTTGGAAATTGTCCCACACCCCCACATAAAATCTATAGAGAGATTTATCTGCCATCAAAGTTTTAATTTTAGTATTTACTTCATCAATAATTTTAATTTGTGTTCCTAACTTCTTATATTCTGGTTTGGTTTGCAAACTGCATTGCAGTTTTTTTTACTGCTCAGTGCAGCAGGAAAGAAGGAAATCAATAAATCAATCAAGATAAACACACCCAAATATGCAGTGTGGCAAAGAATGTTATCTGCAAATATCTATTATGAAGAAAAAGGAAATATGAAAAGCAATACATCATGTACAAGCAAAAAAATGCAGAAAGGAAAAACATACTGTATGCAAACACAGACTGATTGCTGAAATGTGCTATTTGAAGCTGATATTAATAGGTATTTTATTTGTTTTGCAATTATATTGGCTGCTATATATATTTATCCTTTTATTGTAAATTCATTTGGATACAATACAGTTCATTGCCTATTGTATACACAATTGTTTCTGGAGGTTTTTTTCTCACCTTCTTCATTGCTAATTATTCAATTACTTATCTCTTTCTGGATTGTGATTTTTTTTTTACCCTGAGTTTTTGTTCATGGTGCATTCCTTAGTCAGGAGTATTTCTCTGTTCTGCTTGCTCAGTTGTTTGTCCAAGTCAATTTGTTCCTGGGAATTGGGTGGAGAAAAAATTGAGTCCTTTTAATTAGACTACTACATCATGTAAGGTAGTCAAACAGGAAGATACCTAGAAACTCATAACTACTTCACTTCAATCATAGTTGGCATGTTGCTCCATAGACCACCTGTTTCAGATCTTGTTTAGAAACTAATATTCAGGTGTACTCTGAATTAGTAATGATGGTGAAGCAATAATATATCTGCACTATTACGTCTGTCAGTGGGGTTTCTTCTGATAGTAAAGAACTTTACTATACTATGATCTAACAAGAGGATGAGATATATTCCTAAGAGCTCACTATAATCAGTTTGTTATCCTATCAGCAGATAAAAAGTCATGAGTCCCCTCCAGCTTAGATGCTATAATTAAATCGGAATCAGTTCTGGTAGTTAACAGGTGTTCACTTCTTGGTTTGTAGGGGGTAATTTTTAGTTTGTGCAACCTGAGTAGAACAGTTTTGGAGAGAGGGAACTCATCAGATCTATTGCTTTACTGCCAAGTATATGAATAATTGCAGAGCTCCGTGTTCTCCATTAAGAATGGGGAGATCTTGGGGGCAAATTGAGGGGAAGCTGAAGACATGCCATCATATACTTTTAAAGCTATAGAATACTTGAATAAAGTTCCTTCACTGAATGTGAGCTGTGCCAGTGGAAGGTGAAGCAGAGGTGACCAAGAAGTCAAGAGAAGTGGCTGAGTGGGTAGTCAAGGGAAGACATCACAAACAAGAATCCACTTATAATGAGGCAAATGCTTCCCCACTCAGGGAGAATGAATTCCTTAACCAACCAGAAACTACAAAACAAAGGAACAGTGAAAGCAACTGTTGCTGATCTAACAACAACATTGTCCTGTAGGTAAATGTGAGGCGGCTTTTTGCTGTATGTGGGTTACATTGGTATGTCTGCTGCTTAGTAAATGGAGTAGGCCAGGGTTCCCAATTTTTTCAGGCCTGAAGGTACATGTGGAATATGGAAAGCATGTTATGGGCCCACTCAAAAAACAGTTGCCATGGTGGGTGTAGCCAATCCCCAACCACTATATAAAGACACCAGAAGGCAACCCCCAATCCCCAGCGATGGCCACCCACACTTTATTTGCTGGGATGTATTTGGAGCCCAGAGACATGGTTGGAAATACAGCTCATGCCTGAAACTGATTCCTTGCTTTGAAACAATGCTTGCTCCCTCTTCACTGGGCTGCCAAGGAGCAAGCATTGACATGGGTCACACTGTCACTGCCTCTCCAGCACCTAGTTGAGGGCCCAGGGAAAAAGCCTTGTAAAACCTAAATGTTAATTAAATACTAAATAGGCTATATGAATTCAGTTAATAACTCATCTGCCTCTGGGCCATTTAATATACATTAAAGTGTACTAGAAAGGTAACTAATAGTTCTTTTTTTTTAAAGATAATTTGTGCCCTATTTGTAAGAGATCAGAGCCATGATATGATCATTATTAAAAAAGTAACTCCTGAATTATTAGGAAGTAGAAAGAACCTCCAACCCCAGGAGAGTACCTTCTATGGCTTTAAATAATGGGAATACTACTGAAATTGGGCCCCAGTGGAGGTGCAGAAACAGTTAAGTTGGTTGTAGAACCACAACCAGCACACGTTTTTAAATCTGTATTGGTCATAAAGGCCAGATCTGAGATGTGAACTACAAGCTCTTTATTAAGCATAGAAAGAAAGCTATTATATTCTAACACTGCATGAAAATTTGTGAAGTAAACTCTTAGAAAAAAATGTCCCTTAACAATACAAGCTCCTTTATGAAAGGCAACCAGATAGCATAAGCACAAAATGATCGAATTGCATAATTATGTCTAATAGCTAAATACTGTTGTTTGTGTCACAAGGATAATTTTGTAGAAGATATTAAGGAGAGCCAACAATGTATTCAGGAGAAATGACCACATAACAAAGACCTAAATCCACAAGAATAAAAATGGCTATTTCTCATTTTTCCAGATGGGCAAGTCCTAGAAGTTGAAGCTGGAAGCCAGCTTTTTGCTCAGTGGCCTTTGATTACTATCAAGATCTCTTGCTAATAAGAGGGGACCAGAACTAAAGGAGGGCAGAGCCACTCACCGTATCTTGTTTGTTCTCTCTGCCATTACCTCTCTGGGCCATTTCCACACTAATGACTTAAGATGCCTTATAACATCACTCACTGAGCATTGAAATTTGTCCTCATTACTGTTATATTGGTACAACAATTGTTGGGTGACTATACAGAAGATATCGTGTATAGATTTGCACTCTGTGCTTGGCTCATAGCCAGCATGGGCCATTCACTGCTTCCTGAGTGCAGGAATGGATGATGTTGTCCTCTCCCTCTCCCAGCCCATTGTGAATGCAACCCCTGCCCATGTTTTCCAGCTTCAACTCAACCCCTGCTGTTTTCCAACCTGAGGAGATGGTCTCCAGAGCTTTTGTTCCATTCCAGTAGTGGCACCAGCTCAATTGGCTATAGTGCCTGGCTCATCAGCTCCTGTACAGTGGCTGGTTGCTGCCCTGAGCTGTCATTTCATTCTAGGCTGACTCTTCTCTACTAGTTGGCAGTTGCTATTTATTTACAATCTTGTGGTTGATGGCCCATTAAGTCTATGAACTGTCCTCAACCCTAGAAGCTCATGTTCTATTCAATCCTTACCCCTCCCAGTTCCAGTAACCCTTCTGGTTTCTGTCCAAGATGGGTGAATCATGATCCCCTTGCTTTCCATTCGCTGCCCACAGTACAGGCAGTCCTCAACAACAGTAATTGGGACCAGAATTGCTACTGCTAAGCAATGCAGTTGTAAAGCACGATATCACGTGACTGCGCTGCTTAATGAAAGAAATTCTGGCACTCCTGGTTGCCATCGTTAAGCAAATAATTGTAGGTCATTAAATGAGGACTTCACATGGTTGCCATTTGTGACCTCCTGCCAGCTTCCCCATTGACTTTGCTAATAGGAAGTTAGCAAAGAAGGTTGCAAATGGCAGTCATGTGACTGCAGGATGCTGCAATGTTGTAATTGCAAGCCAGGCACCAAGCACCCAGATCGCAATCAAGTGACCATGGGGATCCTGTGACTGGCATAAGTATGAGGACCGGACATAACTACCACTCATTCAGCACTGTTGTAAATATGAACAGTCGCTGAACAAGTGGTTGTTAAGCGAGGACCACCTGTACCGCAAAAACTCCCTTCCCTTTATTTTTTAGGCACATTTAAGTTTTAAGCTTTGCTACTTTATTTCTATGAAGCTGAACTATCAAATCTTCCTTGCTACAATTTTCCATTTTTGTACAGAGGATCTTACAAATTAAAGAAGAACCTGTTCCATGTTGCTTTGATTGTTGTAGCATCAAAGCAATGATGGTATCATAAGGAGAAAAAGAAAAAGGTCTGTGTTAGGGTCAAAGGAGATAATGTGAGAAGGGGATGGGAAGGCATCCATATGGGCAAACATCTGAGAGAGCAAAGGAAAGGCACAGGGGCTAGTGAGGAGTGAACAATCCCTCAAAAGAAAAGCTGGGAGGACCTGGTAGACCAGTGCACCAAGGAGTCAGCCAGTGAAGTTTATCTTTCCTGCATGGGTGGGAAGGGTAAGAAGCAGGAGAACAACCAATCAGGCCTTGTGGTGGCCATGTCCAGCCTGAGCACCAGCCCAGTCCAGCCGCCAACCACTGCAATCCAGAGTTGGCTTAAGATAAAGAAATAGAACTATTTCCTTATTCCTTTCTCTTTCTTGCCACATGCCACACAAAAGATTACTGGAGAATGGACTGCTTGTTTCTGAAATCAGAGTAAAGATTGCACATGGCACTCCTGGCATACAATAAAGTTTCCTTTTATCCCCCATATTTTGTAACCTCTGTATGGGACTCTTGGACAAGGGCCTCTGATTTGGTCTTGAATATCATCACTACACATTGCCAAACCCAGAAGAGGCAGCGGAACGTCTAACCCAGACTCCCACAATGGAGGAATGAATCGTCAAACTGTCAGAATTAGTGGAAATGGCAAAACTGACCTGTTTGATCAGGGAGAAAACAGCAAGTGCTTTTTTAAAAGACTGGAAACCTTTTATGGACTTTTTGCTAAAAGAAGAAAAAAGTGAAAGGATGATTTATGGATTTAATGATTGAAAAAGGTGAGAATTTAATATGGGGTTGAAGGGATTTTTAGAAGAGATAAGAGGGAAGGAATACGATAGGTTTGTCAGCATCTGTTGAAGAGGAGCTTGGAAGTCACTGTATTTCATAACTTTAGTCTTCTCTCTCTTTTTTTCTTTTCTTGCGCCTTTCTCTTCTTTCTTTTCTATCTTTTTCTTTAGATTTGTCTTTTACTTTATGTAAAATTCTTAATAAATATAAGTAAATAAATGAACTTCTGAACCAGTATTTGCCCTCAGTTTGAATTGAAGAAAGTGATACTATAAGCTAGAGAAATTGGAGGTATATTGCTGAGTAACTTGGGCAAAACAGGATCATACATTATATTGTGAGGCGCCCCTGCTTGAACATCAGCAAAAGACAGCCCATCATTGCTCACACTAATCTGAATGGGATAATCCTTGCCCTTAAATATTTATCAAGCGTAATATGGACTTTACAAATACTTCTGGATCCATTCCTAATTCAGGTTTCAAGTAGCAACAGTGAACATGAGAGGCATTTATCATCATTGTCTTATAAGGAGTTCTCAGTGCAGAACCTTTTTAACTTTGGAATTAAGCATCATCATTCAAGGAGCATTCAAGGATTCAGCATCATCATTCAAGGAGAGTTCAACTGACCCCCTTCTTTACATTTAGAGAGAGAGCAAAATTTAGTGATCTTGATATATTTTCATTTTTAAATTTTTCTCCCATTTGCTGATCTGGGGGTTCTTATTTTTAAGCCATTTACTTGCCATTCTATTATAATTCACATGTTTGTATCATAACTGTAAGCCAGTGTAATAGAACACTTGGCCTAACATCAAATTGTTCCTCTAAAAAAAACTGGACAAAATGTTTACTATATAACTCAGACCAAATATAAAACAGATTAATAGCTCTATAATGTAAAGAATGCTTGTATCACACTTCAAATGGATTGGATTGATAATGTTTAAATTCCACTAACTTGGAATATTATCAATGGAACTGAAGTGCCAATATGAGTTAACTAGCTTCTTCTAAACTAATTCAACTCCAGATATTTCTTTATTCACAGTATGGGAATCTAGTAAAGAATTTATGAGAGGATTATTTATTTCTTTGGCATCAAGTAGAAAACCCCACAAAAAAATATGTTCAATTACTTGAAGCAGTTAGAATCAAGGCACAAGCAGAATCTAATACTGAGTACAGAAGAAAAAATTAAGGAGTCATACCTGTTTCTTTACTGAATGTAGGCTATAAGCCTTTTACAGCTATCCCTGCAAAGAAGTTAAACAACACTTCAGGTGATATAATTCACCCTGATCAGTCTGGATTTGTTTCCAAGAGATACAGAGAGATAACATCAAATATGTTTTGAATGCCATTGATAATGTTAATCAGTAAAATAAGGAAGTGGCTATGATTTTTCTTAATGGAATGGCTTTTATATTCATAACTCTGAAGAAGATGAATTGCAGTTCAAATTTTCTTTCATGGATACAAAATATTTACAATGAACAATAAGCCAAGATAACTGTAAATGGATTTCCACCAAAAATGCATTATTAAGAAAGGGACAAGACAAGAGTACAGTAACTCATCCAAAGGATTTCTTAGAATCCATCATGCAACATATGCAACAGTACAGCTTGGTATCAGGATACCAGATCAATAAAAATAAGACTCAAAGGTTTATATGAAATCTACCTGAAGAAAAGCAGCAGGTTATTATGTGCACAAAGATGGAAGGCTACAGAAATATCCATAATGGAGGAATGGATTGTGAAGATGGTGGAGTTTGCAGAAATGGCTAAATTGACTTGTTTGATTAAGGAGGGAACAATAGTTACATTATAAAGACTGGAAACCTTTATGGACTTTTTGCTGAAAATGGATAAAAATGAACGGGTGATTTCCAGATTTACTGATTAAAAACGGGTTGTTTATGGGAAGAAAGGAAGCAAAATATGTAATTTGGGAGGGTGGAGATGGTAACTATTACGTCTCTCTACGTCTGCAAAGAAGATCAGAAGTCAGTTCTTTACATATCTTTCTTTTTTCTTTGTCTTTTGCTGTCTCTCACTATTTCTTTTCTTCTTTTATATCTTTTTCTTTTTTCTATTTTTCTGTCTAAGTTTCTGTACTTTTTTAATCTTGTGTAAAATTCTCTCTCTCTCTCTCTCTCTCTCTATATATATATATATGTATATATATGAAGGAAAGCAGAATTTGCAACAAACAATAGGATTTAACATCAGTGTAAAACCAATCATGTACCTGGGAATTTACCTAATTAAAATGTTTTTTAAAAAATTAAAAAAACCTATTCACTGATCTAGAAAAATATAATGGCAGTTATGTTAAAATGTAAAAAGTTAAACCTATCTTGGCTAAAAATATCAAAAGTAAAAATGAATATCTTAGAAAGGATCAACTTTTTTATTACAAATGATCCCAGTAAGAATTGAAGAAAAGACATTGAATGAATGGCAAAGACAAATAACTACTGTAATTTCATTTGATCAAATAAAAGACTGAGGATCAAACTCAGGATTCTAGAAGATGCAAAAGAATCAGTTGGATTAGCTGCACCAAACTTTAAGTTTTAGTAGTGTAGTTGTATATCTTGGATTACAGACAGGTAATCACCATACAATTGGATTACTTCTACAGAAGGAGCAGGACTCCTAGAAGAGTAATATAAATATCTTTGCATAAATATCTTTGGTGTGATAAAAATAGAGGTGTTCAGTGCATAAGAGAGCATTCAATTATAAATAGTTTATTAGGAGTATAAGATAATTGTAAAAGAAGAATAAGCCCAGTCATATTACCTTTTGTTTCAATATTAAATGTTTATTTTCATGAAGATGAATATGCTAAAAATTTTGAGCAGTGGAGAAACAATTCATACAGATTGCAAGATCTTTAATAAAATAAAAACGAATCCTTCAAGAGTCTCTCCTTGGAATGGTTAACAACACCTCATTAGTTTCAATACCTTTGAATAAGCAGTGTAGTTCAAAAGGAACTACAAAAATAAGGTGGAACACTTAGAGACCTGACTAAATTTGAAATTCTTACAACATAAAACTGAGAATATCTGTTAGGGCTTATATATAGGCCATTAGTGAAATATGATTCAGAAAGTGAACAAGTCAAAGACTGCATGATTAAATGGATATAGAATTTAAAAAGGCAGTTCATATGCCTCAATGGAAGATAAATATTAAAGTAACTGTGAATATTATACTTTGAGAAAACTAGTACAAGATTTTTAAAAAATAATATACAGTATTACTATTAATGTTATTTTTTTCTTAACATTTTGTAAATTCTTATCTAATTTTTAATGTTTGTAAATAACTATTTCTTTCTTTCTTTTTTTTCCTTTTTCCTCTGTTTCTAGTCTTAAACCTCCAATAAAATAAAATAAAATAATTCTTTCAGAGCTGGCTTTCCTAAGCATCTTTAAATAACTCTGAAAGCATTGTTTTCATCAATCAACAAATACCATCAGGTAGAAGGCCGTGCTTTCTGGAGCCTGCTAGAGGAAAAAGGTATATCTGAGCCATCAGTCCCTTAGAAGCATCATTGAGGCTAGCAGTAAGTTCACCTTCCACATCACTGAATTGCCTCCTCCAAATCATACAGCATGCAAAAAAGATGTCAACATCCAGGGAGGCACTTTGGTCTTGGCTTATTCTCCTCCAGGGCTAATTTTGGATGCATGAGTACCTGACCCCGCACCACCCTCAATTTGCCTGGGAAATACTGCATATGGAAAAGGGTCAACCTCGTAGTTCAGTAAGTTTAATTCTCACACCCTTTTCTATTATAGCTGGAAGGGTGTTACCAGAAGTGCCTCTCACATCATATCTGCACAACCAGAAATTAAGGAATGTAATGCTCGTCCAAAAACTGAGTCTGAGAGATGGTTATAGGAGGTTTTCCTGAAGGAATTGCTTCTGGGAATCCCTAAGGGAAGCCAAATAGACTGACTTCCAATGTTGGTTACTATGCACACACATCACATTTTACTCTACTGCATGATATACTTCTAGCATTCTAATAATTCTCAACATTTTTTGGTAATCAATAGAATTGAAGGGTGATATGGGCTCTACCCATCCCTGGGGGTGGTTAGCCCCTTGATGATGCTCCCTGGAATTACTTGCCAACTCTCCATCTTCTTGGAACCTATTTATTTTTAGGATTGTTTTTATGTTGTATTTTAATGAATTTTTATCTTCTTGTAAACGCCCAGAGTTGTTTCACGAGATGGGCGGTGACAAATTTGATAAATAAAATAAATAAAAATAATATTTTGAGCACCATGATTGTGGCTATTATCTCTTGTGACAGAGCTTTCTTTGGGCCACTGATCTCAGTGGGAATGGTCTTCATTATATCATCACTTGGGTTCTTTTACAAGTGCAAAATTATGCCTTACTCAAGAATGGGAATGGGGAACTTAGGGCATTGAATGAGACCCAAAGCTCCCTTCCCTCTACATATTTTTAATGTCTACAGCTCTGGGGTTGTGCTGGAATAGTTGGCTTCAACACACTGTCATGCTTTGTGGGAATTTAGTAATGCATTGGCCTTGATAATAGCATATCTTCAAGATCAGCCAGTGCAAAACAATTGGTTGGGTTTCTAAGACACTTTAGTTGATGTAAAGGGACCATAATTTATTGCCCAATAAATGGTTGATAGTGCAGTCAATTTTAAAAATGATTATCCTGCCTTTCATCATCACATGGCCTCAAGGTAGCTTACAACAGTAAAACACAATGAAGTACAATTAATACAATTCTAACCAAATAAGATAAAACAGCTAAACCAACCGATTAAAAATTGCAGATAAAAACAGCAGATAAAAAAACCACACACAGAGTTTCAACTGATACACTGAAGAAGTATTTGAAACAGGTGCGTTGTAGTAGGATGGAAAAATGGATGTCAATACCAGTGTGCCTCTTAATCCACAAAGAGACCACCCATCCTAAAATTGCTGAGGTTGAGAAACACTAAATTAAACCACAGAATTTGCTAACACAAGAGACAGTGATGGCTATCAGTTTGGACAACATTAGAAGGGAATTAGCCACCTTCATGGCTCAGAAAGGCTTCTACATATGCTATTTATATAGTCCCTTCCTTCTATCAGTGTTAGTTGCTTCAATGCACGAGTGATGAATATTTGCATACAGCCATCTTACAGTTGGCCACTGTAGGAACAGAAATTTGCACTTTGGTCTCTGGAGTCCTGGGGTTCTCTGAGCTTGGTTGTTATCTTAAGTCTTATGCTATGCTTTGGTCACTCACTTTTAATGGTGCGTGTACATAATATCACCATTCAGTCATGATCCTTTATGTTTTTCTTATGCTTCTTGCCTCTTATTTTAGATCACAGAAAATCCAACTTTCCTAAAAAAATAGAAGAGCACAGCTTCAGCGAAGCCAGACAGCTTTCTCACTTGTCTCCTGCCTTTTCAATAATACCTGGCTTAGATGTAAGCAAAGGGTAGGTGACCCTGGGCCCTCTTGGGGCAGTGCAATTGTTCAGTTTTTAAGAAAATAAAGGCTGAAATATGTTACGTTTCTGCTGGGTTAAATGTACCTATTTTTCTTTAATCTCCAATTGCTGAAAACACACACACGTAAACACACAAAGCCAACCCTTCAGTCACATGACATAATCATCCTTCTTGCATTCCTCAGAGGTTTAAAAAGGTGTTTTGTTTCATTTTTTAAAGAAAGGGGGCACATAGCAGTAAAGCAACTTTTGATTCTTAACTTGCAGTGACTTTATCACAGTGCAAGCACGTCTTAGCATAACTTCACTATTCCAATCAATGGCATTGTATTAATAGGAGTGTGTATATAGGTGTCGATTTAATTTATCTTTTAATATAGTGTAAAGTGCTTTTTTCTTTTATAAATTTTAACAGTATTGCAATAGCACATAAATAACAAGCGTACAAGTAACAGTTTTTAATTTGATTTTAAATGTCATGCCGTCAGTTCCATTTTAACTCATGTGTTGTTTTTTTTCCTTGATCTTTTTAGTGAATGCTAAAACATTGCAGAATATTGTCTACATTTTAGGAAAAAATGCATATGGCTGATTTGCCAAGTTCTCCTCACAAGGAAGCAACTGTAGATAATGGAAAATGCAAAAGTATTTTGCCAGATTGCCACTGGAAATAAGGAAAGATTATGCTGCTCAGCTCAAAATATGCAAAAACTGTGACAGAAATGTTATCAGATCTCATGTTCATAATGCTTTTGACATAAATGTTACAAGGCTACATTTAAAAAAGAATTTTTGCAAACATGTTCTTACTAGTTCAGCTTGTCATGCACATTCCAGAGCAAAAGATGTTTCATTTCTCACTAGGTGTTGGCAAATATTGTGTGCATTCTTGTTTGAATAAATAAATAAAAGACTTTTCCTGGTGGATGTTAAATGTTTGCTTGTGATTCTCTGAGCTTTGTGGTTACTAGCCCACGCCTTGAAAATAAATAGAGCAATTGGCTGTAATAGGTATAGTAATCAGGTCACAGGTTAAAAACCGACTAAAGAAAGAACAGGAGGGATTCAGGTTCTTTAAATGACAGGATTAACTAGCAGGTGAAGCCATGAGATAGTTTGGACAGTGTCTGGAAGCTAGAGCCTTGCCTGGCATTAAAAATAATCTACCTCCTTATTACAACTCATGAACCAATGAAGAAGAGTCTCTTCGTAAGGCAAAGGGGGCCAACATGTTCAGCAAAGAATATATGTTCACCTGCAAGGCTGCATGCAGAGAACTATTAAGTAAGGGCAGAAATCAATCAATCCCCATAGGTCAAACCATACCTCATTATTTCTTGCTGTCATACAAATTAGCAATAACATATTCCTCCTTCCTTCCTCCACCCCCCCTCCGCTTTTCCTTTGGCAATTTAATCTTAAGCATTGAGCATCCAAGGGCATGACTCTGAAGCCAGTCTTAACCATCTACTAGACACTTTTTGAAGTGCTTTTTTCCCATTCTTCCAAACCCTGAATGATGCTCCTGGGAGCATCGGAACTGGCTGCCTTGCATCTTTTTTCTTTCTTGGTATCTACCTCTCCCCACCTTTGAAGTTGTCACCATTGGAAGAAGTGAAACTGGGTGGAGCTGAGCTGTGGAGAGAAATGACAGGGGAGCGCGCTGCATCTTCCCAGTGCCTCCTTGGAAAGCAAGTTCACTTGGACTACTTTTCCCAGGCCAGCAAAATAGATATGCACTTTGATGTGGAGTGGACAGCAGAAGAAAAGGGAGTAGGCATAAAGGAGGGGTTGCAGGGCTAATAAGCAACTATGTTTTTATGCTGCATTTGTCTCTAGACTGCTTCTCACTCATACATGCAAAGAGGTCCCATTTTTGTCACCATTTCCCCTGTGTGACATACTCACACACAGGCTATCAGTAGTACAGTATAATTAACAGTAATGACTCTGGGCTCCAAGTTACTGAGAATTGCAGTTATGGGCTGAAGTTGCCAGTGAGTACCTGATAGCAGCAGCATGAACTCCAGTTCCCCTCCAGTGACTTCCATCGTCTGATTCCACTCAAAGGAAGGAACAGAGCAAATGGATGGCTCATCACTTCAGTATGCACTGGTACCTCCCATGCTAACGGCTGCCCTAACCTAATAAGCAGATGACAAATTGCTTCAACCAGCAGATCTAATAAGTATTCATGGCACTTAAAATAAATGAAAATAAACCATCAAATTCCATGTTTAAAATATCACCTTAATCTACTTCTCTCCATGTGCAATCTGGCTTGGACTTCACAAGTGATGTTCATTTGTCACATGGGTTCTTTCCATACACTGGTATTCAATCTTCTGCCATACTATTAGGACTGTTATTAAACATGTGTTCAATGGTCTGTCTGAAAAAAAAAGAGGGTTAAGTTAAGCTGGCAGGTATGTGTTAGCCTTTTGAGGCAAACCAGATAGGAATCACAATCAGATAAGCTAATTCTACTTTATTGTAATGCAACATTGACAGAATCTTGCAAGTCTGAAAGTACAGTTCTCCCCCCTCCATCTCCTTTACCACCTGGGAAACTAGGAAGGGTCTCTTCTGAGCCTCTTGCCCTGCCTACTATACATCTGTGGCCTATGCTGTCTCTTATCTGACCATTCCCTTGTCAGCATCTCTTTGCCCAGTCTCCCAAGGTCTTTCCCACAGTCCATTACAGTATGTGACTAATCAGGTCTACAAGGTAATGTGACATCACATGAGAAGAGTCATGAAGTTAAGTGTCTCTGATAGTGGCATAACATAGTTGTGTTGACCACTACATCAGGAGAATGGGAGCACATTAGAATGTTGTACTGGCCCAAAGAAATCGTGTTTGGGCCCTAAACATGGGAAAAGATATCCAATACAATATTTTCTCCAGCTTTGGTTTGTATGTCAACTGCATCCCAAATAACAGATTGTACAACTGTTACTGCTGATGCAAATTAGCCTTGTGATTTTACCTTATATACTTTTAAAAGTTACTTAGCATTTTCCAATTATTGCCTTTGGAGGCTTTGGGAACATGTTGTGGATACTGTCAGGAAAGTGCTGCTGAAGGGGGTGGGGGCTGTCCCAATTTACAAAATGGCAGCTGTGGGTGCAATAAACAATGACAAAGCACCGGTTTGCCA
Source organism: Python bivittatus (assembly GCF_059951505.1). Taxonomy (NCBI): domain Eukaryota; kingdom Metazoa; phylum Chordata; class Lepidosauria; order Squamata; family Pythonidae; genus Python; species Python bivittatus. The sequence goes on from NW_028277028.1 coordinate 5,324,946, forward strand.
AATGCTTCCTATCGCCTCCCCACCCCCCTCTTTTCCTCCTACTCTTGCCTACCCTTGTTCTTTTTCTGGGCAAGTGAGCGAATTTCCAAAGGCCTGAGCTGCAGCAGGACACTCTTGCTCTTTTCTAAGCAAGCTGATGGGGCCTATTTGGCGCCTGGAGGCAATCATGGAGCTCGAGAGGATGCCTGGGATTGGAGCTTTGCTCTGCAGCACAGCAGTGTCTCAGTTTTTGAAAAATTAAAAGAACATTTCAAAGATAAAGGCAGATGGGCAGGGAACCTAGCAGATACCAAAGGAGATGTGTGACTTCCTTCCTTCCTTCCTTCCTTCCTTCCTTCCTTCCTTCCTTCCTTCCTTCCTTCCTTCCTTCCTCCAAAGCTGTTCAGTTCTTCCGTCGACATCCTTGCTAAATGAAATGGTTACTGAAAATTATTTAACTGGGTTGAAATTATTTAACTGGGTTTCATATGTACAGTTGATAGTGTTGTTATCCAACAGCGTGTAATATTATTTTTTTTCCTTCTTTTTATTTTAAAATAATTTTTAGTTTTAAAAATTAACTGTGTTTAAGTCACTTTGAATGCCCTTTATGATCTCTCTAAATCTTAGAAGCTAGATGTCAGTAAGATTTCTGTCCCAATAGCCCACGGATGGAAGAACTATTTGGTTCACATTTTAATACAGACTAACCGATTTTGGATTTCCTATACTTATACTGAACAAAAACTCTATTATCCTTCAATTTCTGCATTTATCTGAACTGCATGATGGACTTCACCAAAAAAGTATCCCAAAATGCATATATTAACCAAAATAGCGTGCAAAGAGGCATATATAATTGACTGATTGATTAAATTGATTAGATTTGTATCCCGCCTTTGTTGCATAAACATATTACTCAGATAAAACGCATGTGAGTTTTATCTAAGTGAGCATTCTGCAAAATTTCTGCACCAATTTGCCAAATAATCCTTGCAAACTGATGTGGAAATACAATGGAATAAATGCTTGCAAATAACATTATTCAAAACAAAACAAATTTGGTTTTTTTAATGGCTGTTTCACTTAACTATCAGAAACCAAATCTGAACTTAGGACTTATAATTAGAGCTACAATGCAAATTTGTTCAATTTCTACAGGTCACCAGATTCAAATTTTCTTGAATTTGAGTTGCACAAAGTATATATAACCATACAGTTCTCTGTTCAGCATAGCTCTCACCTCTACTGAAATTTCACTTAGATTTATTTTTTTTATTGGGATTTTCTTCAGTTCTATGATCATTCTATTAAGAAGAGAATTTGCAAGTCAATATACTGATATCAAGTCAGTATCTCAGCATAGCAAAATGTGTATCGACGTCTGTTGGTGGGTTGTTCAAGGGTGGGATTGTTTTGTGTGTGTCTGTGTGTGTCTGTGTGCCTTCGAGTCGGTGTTGACTCCTAGCACCTGCCTGTTCAAGGAACAGCACAGTATTCCTTCCACCTCTATCATTCTTGACTCTAAGAGCCTTCCCAGAACCCCACTCCATCTAGTTCACAGGGCTTTACAGGTAGTCTCCCCCAAGTCGAGCTTAACACCTGGCAACTTCATGGACATATTTGGGTGGCTTTCTTGGCCCCACTGTGGAAGACAATTGCTGCTGCCTTCTTCAGGATGTACTTTGACTTCCCACTCTCCCCTACAGCTGTGGAATTCCCTGGAGGTCTCCATCAAAGTACTAACTAAGGCTGACCCTCCTTTGAGTCCAGACAACTAAAACTATTGTTGTTGTTGTTGCTGCTGCTGCTGCTGCTGCTGCTAATACAAGATTGGCTACGTGCTGCCATCTGCTGGGAGCAAGCCTTTACAACATGTATTTAAATGAAATCAGAACGCCTTTGAGTTGTCTTTACCTTTTCAGATCAAGGCCAAAATTAATATAACTATAATCATGGGCTAGGTCATTACATTTTGTCCAGTTCAGTGCTTGCAAAGAATATCAACTAATCAATGAATGTCCTTTTGTGTCTATCCATTGGTCTTGCCTTCCTTGCATAGTTTCACAAATAACGAATAAGACACAAAGCCTGCTTGAAAGCAAGGTAGGGGGAAATTGAATGCATGTGGCTCTGCCCTGGTTTCAGCTGGAAATGAAATACTGAAATGAAGCCCAGGAGCTGAGAAGCATGCTGCATGGCAAAAAAAAAAAATCCCATAGAAACCTGTCTCCCTTGGGCTGAGCAAGCAAAGCTGAGGTTCCCAGTATTATAATGTTGTGAATTTCAAGGAAAAAAACTGTTGTTGTTAAACAAAATGAGAAAGGAGGGAGACTCGCACATCAAATTAAATATGGAATGATTTCCACATTGTGAATGTCAAGGCTTTCTGCTGGCAAAGTAAAAGGATCATCTGGAAAGTTATTTGTGATCGATGGCCAGCAACGCTCTAGTGTCGTATCTTGAATAGGATCGAGGAAATATTAGTCAAGAGGAAAGAGACAGTGTTGTGTGTAGCAAGAAGGAGGTAGCTTGCACTTATCTTCAGGTAACAGGACTTTTCCACTCTGTAGCCATAAAATGCTTGACTCCCACGGATACACCAGTTGGAAATAAGAGTTAAAACACCCCAAAGGGGCTGCATATATTGCCTCAGCCCACTCTGGGGAGGTCATTCTGTTATCTCCCCCGTCCCCCCAATCCTGTTCAGTCTAAAACAACTTTTTTAAAAAGCGCAGTCCTTGACTGGAGATAGGCTGCCAATTCCTGGCTTATAGGAAAGGGCTGCATGTCCTATCACTAGCTGCACATAGAAGATGAAGCATCATTTCTTGCCAGGCTGGTTTTCATGTCTAAGTGGAAACCTCGTGATTCCCATCAGGAAGAGAGACTCTCTCTAAGGAGGTGGCTGGCGAAGTCTTGGCCACTTGCTCCCCAAGGCAAGTTTTTTACATTCTTTTTTACTTGAGGAAAATGGAAAAGATGGCAGGAGAAGAAGAGAGGATATCAGTTCAGCTTTTCTAATGTTCCCAACATACTTTTTGAAAAGTCTCTGCTTACAGATAAAAAGCAGAACAAAACTAAATTACTAAGAAAAAGTGGGGGGGGAGGGATGCAGACAGGAAAAAAATGAAAAATAAAACACCTTTTCAGGAAGGAAGAAAAGAAGGAAATGCAAGCTTCTCCTATACAGACATGCTCAATAGGATGGAGGATTTTCTCATTTAGACGTCTGGAGTTCTCTTTCGTATTTAGTCACCACATTCCACCTTCCCTTTGCTAGTCATATTTCCCATCATTGTCACAGAGAGAATTAATTAATTACATGTATTTGTTTATTATAATCATATATTATTTAGATTTATAAGTATTATTACATTTATTTGTTTATTATAATTATATAGCATTATAGATTTTCGTCTTGATTTCCATATTCAGATAGTGCTACCTGGATACATAAAACCTGACAAGCCATTGCCAAGGAGAGTACAATTTTCAGACATTCTTCTGGATCTCTCTTCATATTTTTCCTCTTATGTTTTATTAACTTCCTGTTTACTAAATAATTGCACTTAGGTGCACCTTAGAAATGCAATGAACGATACAATACCATTAAAGACAATATCAAGCAACAATCAGAAGTGAAAATTACAGGAGAAAACATGCAGAGGCCCCAACCTTTGGAGGTTGGTAGACATATTTGACTCACCTGGAGTCAACTAATAACAAAATGGTTGCCATGCAGAACAGAATCCTTCACAAAGTTTTATCAGAATGATCTCTGGCATTCCTCCCCCAGCCCCACTTCCACTTTGTTCTTCTTCTGCAAAAATGGGCAAACTTCCAAATAAAACATTGGGTTCACTTTTAATATTCCCATTGTTAAAAATTTAAGAAGCAGCCAAACGATAGAGAGAGGTGCCCATATCAGATCCAAAGCATCTTTGTCTGCTTCTCATCCATATCCTGGACACCACAACTCATAAGACATTGCAGTTAACACCCACTTTATCTCGATTTTATGTCCTTTCACATGAAGGGATTTAGAACAGGCCTCCTCAATTACTTATAGCATATTGAAGAAAACTCTCTCAGAAGTAGGTGATCATTAAGAAGATATTTTAGTCCCAGGCAATCCTAGCTTAGTGCATTTACATCCTAAAGCTCCATAAATAAGAGTCCAGCATTTTGTCACAAGCAAGTCATAAGTATATTAAGTAATTCCTGTTTTTTTCCTTCTCAATACCAATTACTGACAGGTAATCAGAGAGACTTGTCTTTTAAACAAAAAAGTTCTTCAATCTGTCAAATCTAATAGCTACTGGAACTGGTACCCCAGTATTCAATTATGTTTCCACCTTTCTGCATTTATGAGGAAGTATGCACTTCTGGGTGTGCCTTACGTAGTGAAGAATCCAAACATAGGTGGGTTGGAGTGATGTCTTAATGTATACTACATCACTGTTAAAAATACTTGGTGGCAGAGTCATATTACTTATCTGTGTTTATCTTGGGTACAAAAGACTAATGCAAAATAGTTGATCATTGATTATATTGCTATTATTAAGTGTTGCATCCTATGAATTGCACCAACCTGATCCTCAAGTCCAAAATGTCAAGTGGAACTGGAAAATTACTGCCATGACAGCATGGCATTCTGTTGCCTGACCACTGATTTCTGATGATCATGCCCAGCTTTCACCAAAGGCTGAAACTGGTGGAGCTATTATAATATAATATCATGAAGTGGCCCATCATTTCAGCAAGCCAAGAAAAGATTCCCATTAAGTATGGACAGCATAAAGAATTGTAAGAGATGTTATATCCATTATTTCATCATCATTAATGCTTCATATGTTAGCACAAGATAAATTTATTTAGGCCACAAAACCATTAATTAAGCCCAAAGAAAAAAGCCCAAATATTTGCAACATGAAAAAAACCAAAAACCATGGCTTCCAGGAGAGGACCTATGGCAGGTTAGACATCACTGTGAGCACCTCAATAAGCAGGGAGAGCACTGCGGCAAAGGTCAGCAGCCAGGCAGCAGGTTCTGGCTGATGAAATTTTCTCTGGAGAAGGAGAGATCAGGAGATCACCCACTTGTGCTCTGGATAGCTGCTCCTCACAAGGAGACCACAGGAATTGAGTTTCTTGAGGTTGATCATGGGTTGGGCAGCTTGGGAGCCAAGGGATTACCATCACGCTCAAAACTGCTGTATAGCCTTTATGGACACTTGACCCACAAAGGCCTCACTTTCTTAAACGCTTTTGAATACAATTAATTTACAACTTAAGAGAGATCTCCTGACTGGCAGGAAGAATAAGGACACTTGGTAAGTCACCTTCTTTTTGGAATTAAGAAGAGGAAAAAAAATACTATCTTAAAGGATTTTAAGTTAAAAACAAAAATTTAAGATTGCGATTTAAGGAAGTTTTAAATGGATAAAGGGGTCAGTAATTTTTAGAAAACAGACGAATATTTGGATGCTTTTAACATGGAAATGGAAGAAGGATTTGCAGAGATAAAAAAGGATATGAAAGAAGAAGCTAAGAAGATTGAAGAATCTGTAGGATAATTGGCTAGAGATATAAAACAAATTAATGACAAGGTGGAAGTTTTGGAAAGTAAGACAGAAGTTGGAGAGATGGAGAAAGATTTGGATAACTTGGCATTACTGGAACTGAAAGAAAAAGAATTTTGTTTAAGATTCCAGAAGAATATGGGGAAGATATTAGAGAAAAGATTATTAAATCTCTAACTTTTTGGATTGGATGAAGACACAGAGGCAGAGATTGATAAGGTTACAGGATCAATACAATTGCAAAATTAAGAAATGTTCCAAGGGATGTCCTTGTGCACTTTGTCAGGAAGAAGACAGGTTTTGCAGCAGCATTTTAATACCAGATTGAGGATGGATAATACAGATGTAATTGTACTTAAGAAAATGCCAATTAGAATACTGTGCAAGAGAAAAGAGTATTTTTTTCTGACAGTCAAACAAACAGAAAAAGATGTCATTTAGATGGGATAAGTTGGAAGGGTTTATTTTTACTTTTAAAGAGCAGAGATTCAGACTGAACTCTGAATCATTACAAGAAGGAAATACTGTAATAACAGATAATGCAAATACAGGTAGTCCTCACTTAACAACCACAATAGGGCCTGGAAAATTCATTGTTAAGTAGGATGGTCACTAAGCGAGGTATCACATGACTGCACCCAATTTTACGACATTTTTTGTGGTATATCACCATGGTTGTTAAGCGAACCACACAGTTGTTAAGCGAAGCATATAGTTCCCCATTGATTTTGCTTGCTGGAGGCCATCTGGGAAGGTCACAAATGGCGATCATATGACCCGGGGACACTGCAACTGTCATAAGTGCAAGCTGATTGCCAAGCATCCAGATCATAATCATGTGACCGCAGGGGCACTGTGATAGTTGTAAGTGCAAGGACCAGTCGTAAGTTACTTTTTTCAATGCCATTGTAACTTCAAACAGTTGCTAAATGAATGTTCGTTAAGCGAGGACTACCTGGATGTGAAAAGTGTTTCACCAGTATTATTCTATTTTATATAAAGGTCAACAAATTTCCTTGGAAAAAGTGGATGAATATTTACATAAACGGAATTTACTAAAGATTACAGAGAATCAGAGACAAATTTTGAATGGACCTATAATAATAAGGGAACTTTGTGAAGCTATTAAAAGGACTAAAACAGGAAAGGCACCTAATCCAAGTGGTCTGCTGGCTTCTTACTATAAATGTTTTGAGGATGAACTTTTACAACCTTTACAAGCAACAAAAGATTCTTTCCATTTTACAGAATGGAAAGATTCTTGACAGCTGGAAGGAAGCCAATATAGCATTAATTCCTAAAGAGGCCCAGGACCTGAATTGAATAATGACTATACTGTAAGTGGTTTACAATGATTTTGGCTGAAAGATTGAAGATAATTTTACAGGACTTTATTCATGAAGATCAATGTGGGTTTTTACCTAAAAGACAATTACGAGAAATGTCTTGGATATTCTGGAGTATTTGGAGCAACACAGTGAAAAACAAGCTGCATTGATCTTCTTAGATGCAGAAAAGGCCTTTGATAATTTGAACTAGATTTTCTTGTTTGGAGTTCTGGAAGATATGAGCTTTGGAGATAATTGTATTACATGGGTAAGATTGATTTATACATCACAGAAAGCACAAATAATTGTTAATAGAGAATTAACAAAACCTTGTGAGATTCAAAAAGGGACAAGACATGGATGCCCACCGTCTCCACTTTTGTTCATTTTAGTTCTTGAGGTACTGAATAGAGACATAAGACAAAATAAAAGAATTGCAGGAGTTAAGATTTAAAAAGAAACTTATACATTAAAGGCATTTGCTGATGACCTGGTAGTAGTTTTAGAGGATCCGTTAGAGGGAGTAGAAACATTAATGGGAAAATTAAAGGACTTTGGTCTGTTAGCAGGTTTTAAGATTAATAATCAGAAGACAAAGATGTTAACAATAAATATGAAAACAGAAGAACAAATAGAACTGACAGGGAAAACTGGTTTTAAGATTGAGAAAAAGGTAAAATACTTGGGCATTATTATGTTCTTTTTTTTTCTTTTTTTCCTTTTCACATTTACTATTTTTTTTTCTTTGAGTGTATTTCTTATTATATATGTAAAATCTTTTAATAAAAACTATTTTAAAAATGTCATGGCAAGAATTGTTCAGCCTCCTTAAAATCAAATATCTTCCTCCACACTGAGTTTGTTGTTGGGGATGTATTGGACTAATGCTCATATCTTAAGGCCATGTTATCTGGGAATTATGAGAGTTGTATGGATGGAAAGAATCGGGTTTGGGAAGGTCACATTAATTTATTACTAAGCAACCTTCTTGTCTTAAGAAATAGAGGAAACAAATGTGAGAACTGACAAGCTTTGGTAAACATGTGTCATGGCATAAGAGAATGACCTTGGGAGATAGGAGGGAGAGCCACAGACAGAACAACCATCATGTAAAAGATGTCTCAGACCACAGAAGGGGGGATGGCGTGGGAAACGTTTCCAAAGGGACCCTCCCTCATTTTCCAGAGAGTAAAAGGAAAGGAGGAGAAAAAATACTTTCAGTCTTGCAAGATTCTGTTAATGTAACCTTACAATAAAGATAGAGCTAGTACCCCTGGTTGTGCTTCTTGTCTGGACTACGTTGCAGGGCTAACAATCATACTGAATGAGGAAAATCCCTATTGTCCTTCCTAAACTCTTATATTCACTTTTGGAGTGTTCTCCTCAGACTCTTTTTGTCTCTAGACTGTAACTTGGGGGGGAGGGAATAATCTATCCTTAGCACATAACTAATTCTGCACATACATATGCCAATATCAATGGCTCTGCAGGAACAGATAGACTGATATTCTTTATCCTAGAGCAGTGTTTCTTAAAGTTTTTCTCTCAGGACCCCTTCCCATTTTTAAAAATTACGGAGGACCCCAAAAGAGCTATTGTTTGTATGGGTTATATTTATCAATATTTACCATATTAAAATTATAAACCGATCCATTCATTGCTGCTACCACTTCTCACAATTGTTTGATGGGATTTTAATATTGTATTATTTTTCAACACAGGCTGGCAAATAATTTTGATTTTGCGGACCCCTGAGAAGGTCTTGGGAAACCCCCAGAGGTCCTTGGACCACATTTTAAGAAACACTGCCATTTGCACCTGTGTTTCCTGCCTGTAGCTACCAAAATCCCTCTTCCTGTCTCTCAGTTTAGGGCTTTATCTTACCTTCTCTTGCCAGTGGCTGAGGGAAGCATATATATGTGTTTAGCTTCCCTATGGCAGCTGTGGGGGTTAAGGTAGAGCAGCCTTTCTATATCCCTTCGTTTTTTTCAGCTGAAGAGCTTGGTGATGCATATGTCTACTTTTTTTTCTGCAGAGTCCCTAGGTGGTGGTGTGTTTGCCTAGACATACTCTGGGAAAATAAGAATACTGGGAATGACTAGGGGATTATGGGAGGAATTGGTTTCTACCACATACTGAGCCAAAATTAACCAATCACATTTTAGCCTAATGATGCTAGGGAATTCCTGGAAGCTTGGCATTCAGGCAAATCAGCCATCAATAGACACATAGAAATAAACCATATTTACACACCATTCAAAAGAGACAACAGAAAGCTAAGAAGGAAACAAAAAAGACCAGAACACATCCTCTCCAGCAGCCAACACGCAGATAAGCCAGGATTAAGACTAGACAAGCAGAAAACAATACCCTAATCAAGAAACTACCAAGGAGAAAAACACCCCCCCCCCCAACAATGGCAAAGCAAGCTACTATATATAAGCAGGGAGCAAACCCCACACTCACTAGCACTGATGATGTTACCTAGTTGGGTAATGAAACATCTGCAAGCAAACAACCAAGCTCAGAGAACCCCAAGGACTCCACAGTTCAAAGGAATTCATATATTCTCTTCTCTTCTATTAGCCTATATATATTCTCTTCTATACATATATTCTCTTCTCTTCTCTTCATCATTCTCTACTATTAGCCTAATGAATTATGTAAACCCACCCAGCCCATGTGGTTTGGTTAAGTTCAGTGCAAGTTTGAGTTGTATGAACATAAACTATATTAGGCTTCTAGCAGTATCTTACTCAGGGTCATCTCAACCCTAGTACTGTAATTAAACCTTTAGTACACAATTCAAAGGTGAGACTTTAGCAAGCACAGCTTATGTATAACACAGGCCTTTTGATGGCAATAAAAAAAATGATATGAAAAATATAGTTTGCATAAGGATATGACCTGTAATTTGTCAATGCTGCTGCCTTATGTGCACATTCCCAACTGCTTAGTCCTCACAGAGTTGTAATAAACTTCAACTTTATTACCTGGGTGGAACTTGTTGAGACGAGTCCTTTCCACATTCTGGAAAAATGCTTCGGGGAAGAGTGTGGCAGATTCGCTTCTAAGCATGACTGTAATACTAAATTGAGTTGGCAATGATGATGCAAGAAATGAAGGCTTGGTTCACAGAAGTCTTCTAGCACACCTGCTTCCTGTCTGCACTAGTTGCCACCGTTACATAGGAGGCAATTTTCTTGGCTACTGCCCTCTCTGTGTTCACTAGCCATCCTTAATGAGCCAACCTCATGACATTCTGAGCAAATTGTCATATGCCCTACTAGAGCAGGGGTGAACAGACTTCAGGTTTCAATTCTGTGCTTTCCAAGATGCTACAATCAGCCAGCTACGAAAGACAAACATTTCAAACTAAATAAGAGTATGCCAGACCAGAACTGTATTCCCAGTCCCTTCATAAAGAAGTCTTTTCCATTTCAGCAATATCATTTAGGTAGAAAATATCATTATGTGGTTACTACTGATAAACAATTAGGAGCTAGGAGACCACTGCCAATCTTCCTCAAATCATCCAAATATCTACCAGTAGATTCCAAACTATTTTATATTCACCTACAAAAAACCATAAACAAATACCAGATCTGGACTGTACAAATCTGTACAAGGTTTAGATGGCATTGAAGAGCTAGAGTTTTCTGTATCTCTTTTCTGATGTCCAGCCATAGTCATGAGAGACTTTCTAAACCAAAACAGTGGCATGCTCCAAGTACTTCTTTCTGTATTCTCCCCTAAAAAACAAGGTCTGGTGTTATATTTTTACACATATATTTTATGGTGCGGTCATTACACTAGTTCTATGCAGAGGCCAGTAGGAACTATAAAGAGATGGCTTTCTTTGTAAATAAACTGGCTGAACATTGTGTGATAAAGATGACAGTTCCCCAATTGTTACAGGAAGCTTCACTGTTAGCAAAGCCACATAACTTCTTCAAGCATTCTTCTTATCCATATTACACTTAGGTAGTGCACATTTATTTATTAGACTTCCATCCTGCCTTTCATTCAGGAGCAAAAGACAGCATACACAGCAGTCCCTTTTTTCATTTTTCCTCACAACAACCCTATGAGGTAGGTTGGGCTGAGAGAAAATGACTAGCCAAACTCACCCAGTTAGTTTCTGTGGCTGAGGGGGGACTAGAACCCGGGTCTCCCTCGTGCCAGTTTTGGACCTCAACCTTCTCATTAATTATAAAGTTCTCATTAGAACTTAGGCAGCTAAGAGATCACAGAACCCAAGGAAGTTCTATTAGTGCTGACTGGGACAGGCCCTGGCTTGTTCACTGGGTCTTCAAGAAACCAGAGAAAGTTTTCCACTGAGCTCCTGACATAGTGTCACATGGGCTATTAGGAGGCTGCTATTTAAATTTCCCAGAATCCCCAGGGGCAGTGCTACATCCAGCCCCCTATTTAAACACAGTAATAAATAAAATATAAGTAAGTGCAAATCTGTGATTCCATTGAAATGCATTTGTCCAGACTTCTCCATGTCCAGCTGTGTCTCCATAGACATTAGCAATTCAGTCCTAGAGAAAGATTGTTGGGCTCACATTGGCTACTGCTACAACTGGCTGTTTTGCATTGGGCTAGTTACAGGGGTCATCCTTATCTTTGTACCTGTTGGCAGATACTCTGTAGGGAGCCAGGTTTGGCATACTGTAGGTATGCTACTGAGAAAAGGTTAGCAAATGTTCAGTCAGTGCTGGAGAGTTACTGCCATATGACCCTCAGCTTCTTGCTTGGCCTCCTATTAGTATGACACTCATTTGGAAATATATGTTGGGACAGATATTATTTAACTCTCCCTGGTAGGAAGATATAATGGAACTCTGCGTACAGTTTGAACTGTTTCATTTGGTTGGTCTAATTCTTCACAGTAAAGAGGTTCTTGACATCACTATCAGAAATATCAGTAGCTGGCATTCAAAACCTGATCTTCAACAATAGAACATTCTATGTTGCCCTTGCCTTCACAAGTCCATGGTGGAAACTTACTTGCCTTTCAGGTGCCATGAGCAACAACTCCTACCTTCTGCACAACACATAATTAACCTGTTTCCCTGCGTGGAATCCAGTGCTTTTCTCTATTGAGAGGAGAATAATTACATTCAGGAGCAGCCAAGACATGAATATTTGCATCCTTTGTGTCTGAGACATAGAATTCCACCCCTTTGCACCTGGGTGAATTGCTTTGTCCTTTCATCACCAACTGATGGTTAGGGTGTTTTTTATCGGGTACTTATCTGGAGTCCTGAAATAGGGATACCTTGAGGGAGCTGGGAAAGAATTGTTAACAACAGGTTCTTGCTATGAGAAAGACTGTTTGTAAGAAGTGTTCCCTTGTACCAAGGCTGCCTTTGAAGATGACTCAGAAGTTTCAGCTGGTAGAGAATGCAGCTATTTCAGTCTGTGCTGCTGGGGTTAGGCATGGCAATCACACTGCATCAGTTCTGTACCCACCATACTGGTTGCTAGTGCTTTCTGATCCCAATTCAAAGTGTTGGTTTTGATCTTTAAAAGCCTAAACAATATGGGTCCAGTTTACCAACTGTAATGATATAAACCGGTGCCCTTCATTAAAATAAGTTTCAGTGGCCCTACGTGCTGATCTCTACCAAGATTAGTAAGGTTGATGATAGAACTCCTCCCAAGACAACCATGGCTACCCTATTCCAAACATACCATTAAGAGGGTATTTCAAAAAAAAATTTTTTATCCCTGTGGGTTTTCTGGGGAAAAGATTTATAATATTGCCCATATTTGATATTTAAAATTATACTTGATAATCATTGGCTTAGTTTAGAACAGGTTCAAATGTACATCTGTTATAATTTATTATTTTGGGGGTGTTTAATTGAACAAATAAAATATCAAACCAAAAATTACAAAACAATTACAAAATTAAAAACAAAATTTAAACTAGGGACAATAGCAAATCAAAAAGTAAAAAGAATAGAAACTAATGCATGTATGAACTTACAAAGAAATATAAATATTGTAATTATCCATATTCAATATTTATATCCAGAACTACATTTGAACATTTGAAGGTAATCTATTAGAAATGGAGGGAGAGATCTTACTATAGCTAATAAATGAATCAAATTTGAATAACTTTGTATTTGGAAATAGAGATAAGATTTGAATATCCTTTAGAGTTGTTAAAATTTTTCATTATGTTAATCTTTCAGCCAGAACAATTTCTCATATTTTTAAAATATTCCTGAAATAAATTTTAGCCTTTCTTTTTTCTTTTCTTTTTGATTTAACAAACCTAGCAGCTAACGACAAACTAACAACTCAAACCCATTATTAATAAGCTACGGCCCATGCTGAGCAATGACACTGCATTTTCTCAGGAACTGGGTGAGAGACCCTTACTTGCATAAATACAGGTGCATCTGAATTCCATAGGCAACAAGCAGCAGCGAGCCAGGGATGGAAACCAGACCATGCCAGAAATGCAAATGTCTTCTTTCCCCCTATGTACTCTAACAGCATATCACAGACACAACAATTACACTTCCAAGGTTAGGGGCACCTGCATACGCTCTTCCTCTAATGTTATAGTGACCATATTTTTTTGGAAAAAATAAAGGACAGGCCTGAAAAGGGGGCAAATCTGAAAGAGGTTCATAGGGATAAAGAAAAACTAATTGTTTATGTTTATAGCTTTGCTTTACTGAAAATTCAAGAGCAAAACCAAGAAAAACTTTCCAAAAATGCATATCCTAATAAAAATATCTAAAAAGCATAAAAAGCTATGAAGTTATAAGAAGCAAGTATCAGAAAGGATTTCTGCAATCAGACTGTGCATTTGTATGGTAACATGAACAAAATAAAGGACAGAAATGAGTTTCTGAAAAATAAATAAAGCTAAAGGACGGTTTTCTGAAATAAAGGACTGTCCTTTACAATAAAGGACATATGGTCACTGTATCTAATGTGATATGTGCCATTGTCTGTCAGCAATGCCCCTCTGGATTCTATGTAGAACAAGGAGGCCAAACTTTGCACAAAAGAATTAATGGGCATAGGTTTGCCATCAGGATTCAAACAAGGAGAAAGTAATATCAGAGCATTTTAACCTCCTAGGACACTTTATGGCAGATCTCAAAGTTACCATTTTGGAAAAATGAGACTTTAAACACAGTTAAGCAAGAGATTACTGAACTCACACAAAAAGATTTCAGGCTATCTCAAACGGTCTCAATAAACACAATGGGTTTTTAAAACATTACAACTGATAAAATCTCTCTCACATATATCTGTACCTGCATAACCACCCTGTCTTCCCCCGCTCCCCCCTTGTCCCAATTTAAATCCTACATCCTTTTGACCACTCCATGCATCTGATAAAGTGAGCAGAAACTGTTCAAATGATTTGAATAAGATTTTTTACTCAAAAAGTTGCCAGCAGACTCTTTCTACCACAGATTAACGTGGCTCTCTTCCTACTGCTAGAGCCAGAAGCTGGAATGGCACCTTACAAACTACAGGCAATCTTTAATCAGGGAATTACAGAGCTCACCAAATGATTTAATTTTCACTGAATTCTAGTGAAAAATTGAAACTTTTTTTATGTAGAGTACTAGAAACCAGATAGTTCATGTTAAGAATGAATTCATTAGGCAATTGCTTATGATAAAAATGAATCAGCTTTCTGTGGCCTCCAGCTTACAATACAGAGAGTGACTTCCTTCCTATAGCTGCTAAGTTTTTACTTGTTTTAGGACTGGTGGTTTGCAAGCAGGCCCATACTCTCACTGCAGCAGGATTTTTAACAAGGATATTTAATAATAATTGCAATATAGTTTATGGCACTTATTTTACACCATCAGGAAGAAAAGAAAAATATCATTTGGCTACTTAATTTTTTATTCCTAGCTCTTACAGCTTTGGGAATTGTCCTTGTAGAACATGAAACAAGATGCCAATACCAACATCATTCCTGCCCTTATCTTCTGAACCTGCTATCCTCTTCCTGAAATACTGAAAGCCGCTGTAATCCATAGGTTCCCTGGCCTTTTTGCTGGGTATCACATGTGGAGGATTCTTGCAAATTAGCCATGCCCCGCCCTGTAAGGGGAAACCAACTCTGCTCTAGGTACAGTTAGTTCCAGAGTTGGAGAAGTATATATGGAATGAATCAGTATTTATATGCCACAAGAAGATTGTCACCAAAAGGAAACACCAAAGAAGCATTCTTTCAGAGAATGACAATGGCTTTCCCTCTTTCATCTGGGATCTGGTGGGGGAGATTGTTTGGGTGACTCCTCAACTACACCAGAATGGAAGAGTGGGATAGGTGGTAGGGTTACATCAATCTATTCCCCATGTGAGTCTGGTGGGAGGCGAGGGTTGGAAGAGTAACTAGACCAGCTATGGACAGTAAACTTGCTCTGTTCTCCATCAGGAAAGAGACAAGGGAAATGCGATCCTGTTGTTATTTCTGGATCTCTCTGAAGCTTTTGATACCATTGATCACAGTATCTTGTTGGAATGCTTCAGGAACCTGGGGACTGGAACCACTGTTCTGTGATGTTGCTACTGCTGTCTCTCTGGCCACAACCAGAAGATGATACAGAATAGTGTTTCTTAAAATGTGGTCCTAGGAACCCTGGGATCCCTCAAGTGCCTCTCAGGCATCCCCAAAATCAAAATTATTTGCCAGCCTATGTTGAATACAATATTCAAATCCCATCAAACAATTGTGAGAAGTGGTAGTGGTAGCAAATGCATCAATTTTAATTTTTAATATGGTAAATATTGATAAATATAACCCATACACACAAAGCTCTTTTGGAATCTTCCATCATTTTTAAAAGTGGGAAGGGGTCCTGAGAGAAAAAAGTTTAAGAAACACTAATATAGATGTCTGTTCAGCACTTAGAAACTGTCCTGGAGAGTCTTATAAGGTACATTTTGTCTCCCGTGTTACTTAAAAACTTTATGAAACTACTGTCAAGGATCATTTGCAGGTTTGGAGCTAGCTATCATCAATGTGCTGATGACATGCTATTATTGCATACACAGCAACTTGAAATCACAGCTGCCAGTTCTTTAACTGGTGTTGGCCTTCATTCACATCGAATTCTTCCCGAGAACCTAGGATGTTGTAATGCATCGCAGTTGTGTATGTGCAGATCCAAGCAGTGTGGTCTTTAGTAATTGACAGGTGGAAATTTTGCCAATGCACAGATGTCATAATCTTTCAATTATCCACCTTTCTTCTTTTCAACCACAGTTAAATCTGTTGTGTTATGCACCAAAACTTTATCAGTTTGTATTTGGAAATCCCACGGTATTTTAACCTGCTCATTTTTTATACTTTTTCAACTATTTGGTCCCACCAATTTTTCATTACTGGCAGATGATAATTTTTACAGATATGAATCATTTTGACGACTGTATTATGTTGCTGTTTACAGTCAGTTTGTGAGATCTTCTTGCATGAGCTGAGTATATGATTTCTTCTGCTTCTTTGCACAATCTGCACTTTGAATCATTTGTTGATATTTCAATTTTGGCCTTGATTGCATTCGTTCGAATAGCTTGCTCTTGAGCAGCCAAAATCAAGCTTTCAGTTTCTTTTTTTAATGTTCCAGTTATAAACCATTGCCAGGCTTTATCTTTATCCACTTTCCCCTCAATCTTCTGTAGAAATTGACTGTGTAATGCTTTTCCTTGCCAACATTCTATTTGTGTTTTTATTACATTGTTTTGTTATTCACGTTTTGTTTCCTGTGCATTCAGTAAGTTCCAATTTTTAACTTGCATCAGTGCTTGTTCTTGACTCTCTTTTACATAATCAGCCAATGCATTCTTTTCTTCGGCAGTTTGTTTGACTTGAAGTAAACCTCTGCCTCCATATTATTGTTGGTCGCACAGTCAGCCAGATGTTTAGACTGGATTTGGCATTTTTATGCACCTATTAAGTCCTTCCCAAGGACCTGGGATAGGCAAATGTTGTTAAAGGTAACATTGCAGGATGTAACCTGTTCCAAGTAAAGCTGCCTTTTGCAATTGACTGATGGTGATTTTGTCAATGCCAGTGGTGTTCAAGTGGTACTCCAGATCTTTTGGGATTGCACCCAAGGCACCTATTACTATTGATACTATCTTCGCTTTCTTTTGCTGCAGTCATTCTATTTCTATTTGCAGGTCTTTGTATTTTGTTATTTTCTCCAGTTGTTTTTCTTCTATTCTGCTGTCTCCAGGTATTGCAATGTCCACTATCCAGACTTTTTTGTCTTTCTTACCAACAATTGTTAAGCCTCGGGTGTTGTGTGGCAGGTGCTTCTCTGTTTGAATTCTAAAGTCCCAGAGCACTTCAGCTTCTTCGTTTTCTATTACTTCGTCTGCTTTGTGGTCCCACCAGTTCTTGCTTGCAGGCAAATGGTATTTCTTGCAGATATTCCAATGTGCCTTTGTTGCTACTTTGTCATGCCATTGTTTGTAGCCCGTCTTTGTGATCTTCTTGCAGTAGCTGACTAGGTGGTCCACTGTTTCTTCAGCTTCTTTGCAGAGGTGGCATTTGCTATCTGTTGCTGTCTTCTTAATTATTATTGTTGGTCGCAGTCAGCCAGATTTTATCCACCTATCAAGTCCTTCCCAAGGACCTGGGATAGGCAGATGTTGTTGTCTGATGATGCTAAAGGTATCATCACAGGATGTAAGCTGTTCCATTATTATTGTTGTTATTCCTGCTTTTTATATATAACAATGCGGGGCACTGCTTATGTTCTTATATACCTATGGGCATCCTGGTCAATCCCAATATTGCTGCTATAGGAGCTGCAGTGGCTACTGGCCTGTTTCCAAGTGCAGTTCAAGGTGCTGGGTATCACTGTGTGCCCTGTGTGCCCTAGGCCTGTGTATCTTTGGGACTGCCAATTCCAGGTAAATACTATTAAAATAGAAGAGTGCTACTGTAAATGGTATTCTTACTTTCTGATAGGTGGTGGCATGGAGGTAAGCCTTCTCTCTGGGGGCTCTCCTCTCTGGAACAGCTCCCCACCTCCCGAGGCAAGAATGGCTCCTACTCTAATAATCCTTTAGTCTTGTCAAGACTTGTTTTTTCTAGAAGGTCTTTGATTAGTTTCAGTAGGGCTGTTGCTGGAACGCAGGATGTAGTTGTTAGCTGATCATTGTTTACGACTTATTGTATTATTCTTGTTGTTACTTGTTTCTTATATTACCTGTATCTATGAGCTGTACATCACTTAGAGTCCACTGGATTGAAATAGGATAAACAAAGTCACACATCTCTGGGGGGAAGTAAAAAAATAAAGATGGCAGTTATGATGGAAGCCATGCCCCTTTTTAAAAAGGTATTGCACGCATGACATATGTAAAAAAGGGACAGGGCTTCAGTCGCATGGCTACAGCTACCATCTTGACTTTTTTGACCCCTTGGATGCCCTGTAAGGAATCCCTTGGAAGCCACTTTGAGAGGCATCCCCCACCTCTAAAGGCACAGCAGTTGTGCTAGGTCATTGTGCCTCACTTCTGAGGCATCCTCTAGCAGCCCCATAGCTAGAGGAGACTTCTGTGCTTGCACAGAAACTTTTCTCAGCACTTCCAGTCAGTCACCAGAAGTACTGGAAAATGCTGGAACATGTGCCAGGCAGGCAGAGAACCCTCTTTCAACTAATGGAACTGCCAGATGAGGCTTCAAGGGGGTGCCAGATGCATCACTGAGACAAATTGCAGCTCTCTTGCCTACCTTAAAAACCCATCCGTTGCTTTCTTGTGGGTTATGAGTATTACCATCTGGAACTGCTTTATTTAAAGCTGGATTCTTTAGAAGGATGCTTTACTTTTTCTCATGTGCATCATTTAAATGCTGACGTTTTCACCAGCCCTGCGATTTGCTGTCTTTCAACGGGAGATCTCGGAGTTTGAACTTGGGCCCTGTTTCACGCAAAGCAAGTGTTCCTGAACTTCCTGCAAAGCTTCTACTTATAGCATGTACTGGCTTGTAATGCAAACCACCACTCACTACTGAAAGTGCTTTTAGCTAATTCTTGATGCTGGATGTCTGTGGCTTAGATTTTAGTTTTGCCTATGATAAATTATTTTTTCACAGTATTGTAGCAGATGCCACATGACTCAGGGAAAATATATGGATGTACTAAGGACAGGAGTAAGTACCATTGTGGATGCACAGTCATATCCTGTTTAAATACATCAGTGTTCCTCAAGCTTGGCAACTTTAAGATGTGTGGACTTCAACTCCCAGAATTCCCCAGCCAGCATGCTGGCTGGGGAATTCTGGGAGTTGAAGTCTACACAGCTTAAAGTTGCCAAGCTTGAGGAACACTGAAATAGATCAGCAAACATTGAAAGTGAACTGAGCTAGAAAACAAGTTCCACCTGTTTCAAGGAGAAGCACGCTATGCAGCCTGCTAATTGGCTGGATCCTGTTTCTCCCTCATTCAGAATTTCAAAGTCTTTAAAAATTCCTTTTAAATATTCCAGATTTCTTTGTAGATGAGGGAGTGCTGAATAGACATTGGAATAGATAAATATGCCGAATGCCTGGGAAAAAAGATCCCAAACGTTCAGAAAGCATTGTGTAATGGTAGTGGTGAAGCAATTTCAGTTTATTAGATGTTCTTGCATCACTTCCATAATTTCCCAACGTACAGGAAGCTGACTTTTCCCCCCTCACAGACAGTGAAAAGCAACCTGAGAGCAGATTAAAGGCCTCTTCATCAAATTGCTCAAACATCAAAAGAATCATCAGTGGGTTATGATAGCTCTTTGAGCAGTGCATTATTGCTATACTTTGAAATCTCAGAACTTTAGAGGAAACATGGGATGTGACAGGCTCTAATCGTAAGTACCCAGATAGTTCAAGGCACATGTAATTGTGGAACTCAGTTAAACTTCCAAGTACACATACATAGGATAAAACTGCACAGAATAAACTATGTTACTTGTTCTGATGTAATTTTACAGAATGTTTAAAAAAGCTTTCCCCAATTTGGTGCTCCCTAGGTATCTGGGATAACAGCTGTCATTAACTGATTTTCAAATTATTCAATAGCAACAGTAACAAAATTACTTTTTACACTTACGTTAGTCTTTACAATGAAAAACATTTGGGATGACCAAGAATTGGGATTTATATGAAAGGACTGTGAGCTCACTTTATTTCTGATAAATTTTAGAGTCTGGATTTGCTAAGACACTCGGTTTAATTCTATGTATAAGCCACTTGGATTTGGGTACAAATTACAGAAAAATTTGCAAGTTAATTCAGCTGAATGTATTTCCAGCCTTTTACGTGCTTTCTAGACAGCCAACTTGCTGTAGTGGTGAAGGCACCATGCTACAAATTGGGAGACCATGAGTTCTAGTCCCACCTTAGGCACAAAAGCAGCTGGGTGATTCTAGGCCAGTCACTCTCTCTCAGCCCTGGGAAGCAGGCAATGGCAAACCACTTCTGAAATCTTGCCAAGAAAACTGCAGGGACTTGTCCAGGCAGCTGCCAGGAGTCAACACTAACCTGAAGTCACAACTACAGTACCATACATATTTTCTAGGAATATGGCCTATAGTTCTGGTTGACAGATCTAGTTAAAAATCAAAGCATAAATGACAAGCTTAAAGTCTGCTTGTACTTGATGGGAATATGTAGTCTTTAACAGGACTTGGAAAACATCACAAGATGGCATTTTTGGGGTTTGGAGCTGTGTAATTTGTTGCTAATAAGATTAAAGCACTATCCAAGAGGTGCCCATTAAATCGGGGGCAAACTATGTTTCAAATAGCATTTACAATTGCTTATAACCCTGAGGCTGAATTTGCACATTGTAGTTAGCCAAACTATGGGCATGAAGAAGTGATTTCTTTGGAAAGCGAGGGTTTGATTTAACATAATGTATGCAAACCTAGATATTTTAATTTGAAAAACAGGTTGTAAAGTTGGCACATTGGTTAAATCCAGCTACCTGTGATTTATTGAACAAACCATGTTAAATAAATGCCTTAATACATTGTTGCAAACCCAGTCAATGTCAGGAAGTGGAGGGAGTAGAAAAACATATTTCTTTAGCAACAAATATTTCAATTTGAATACTGGGAAAAATAGGATAACTGTTATAGAGTACATAGCATCAGTAGGAGTCTGGTAGCACCTTTTTTGACTAAAAACTTATTGAAGTCATAAGCTTTCATGAACTATATCACACTTCAGCAGCATGGAGTGGTTAAACTGATGTAAGGATTTGAAAAGGATTGGGAGGAAAAAGGGTGGTTATACAGATGTAAGTTATATGTGAGACAGATTATAAGTACCTCATCAATTAGCAATTGCAATGTGTTAAAAATGGATGTTTGTTAAGCCCTTCTGAGATAGCCTGAAACTTTTTGATGCATGTGAGTTTGGCAGTCTGTTATTCTTTAATGCTGGGGTAGTTACACAGTTCTAAAATGGCAACTTTGAAATCTATTATGAAAAATTAAAATGCTCTGATATTACTTGTTTTGAGTCCTGATGTCAAACGGATGTCCATTAACTCTTTTGAACAAAGTTTGGCCTGTCTGTGCTACATAGAACCCAGAGGGGCATTGTTGGCTGATGACGGCATATGTCACATTGGAGGAAAAGCACGGGAAAGTGCCTCTAATCTTGTGTGTGTGATTCTTTGGGCCTGTTGATGTAAACGTGGGGAGAAAGTAGACATCTAGATTTCTTGCAGGATCTAGTTACCATGTTCCAAATTTCATCAACAAGCCTCATGTAAGGAAGGAGACTTGAGAAAGCATTTCAGGTCAGCCATGAAGCCACTGGCATACTGGGGAACCATGTGTGTGCCTATGGCTATGCCACTGATTTGCAGGTGCATGTCACTGCCAAAGGTAGAATAGTTATGGGTGAGTGCATGATACACAGTCAAGTGGCAAGGTGAGTTGTATTGCCATCAGTGATGATGATCGTAATGGCTTGAAGTCCATGTTTGTAGGTATATTGGTATATAGTGCCTCAACATCCATTGTTGCTAAAATGGTATTAAGGAGGTTGCCAATGATTTTGGTATTCTTAAAAGTCTTGGTGCTCTTATGTAACTGAGAGTGCTGGTGGCATAAGGTCTGAGTAAAAAGTACATGAAACCTGATATTCCAGTTGTAATGTTTCTAATGCTTGAGACAATGGGACAGCCTGGATTGCCTGGTTTGTGTTTTTTGGGAAATAGATGAAAGATGCCTGGTTGGGGCTCCTGGGGTTTTGATATGGTCTTGTATGTCTTTGGGGAATTATTTTGTTAGATTGTGTGGTTATTTCTGATACATTGCTGTGGGATAGAAGCTGGTAGATGTAGTATTGGAGAGGTGCTTCTCAGCTCGACATAATCCACCTTATTCATAATGACAATTGCCCCTCCCTTCTCAGCTTGATTATGATGTTGTTTTTGAGGCCTTAGATGACATCTTGTTCTGCACTGCTGAGACTGTTGCATAAGAGGAGGGTTTTTTTGTTTTTTGTTTTTAATGATTGTGGCATGAGCTTGTTAGCAAAAGCATTCAATGTAGAAATCTAATTCAGTGTTACATCCATCTGGAAGCATTCATGCAGTATTCTTTTAATGCAAATAGGATTTGGTGTGATCTGTAGTTGTATGATATCCCAGGAAGTATTGGGTTGATGATTCTATACCCATGTCTTGTTTCTTCTCTTGAAACTAATCAAGTCTTAAGTGGCAAAAAAAAAAAAAAAAGATTCAAGGTCTCAAAGAGTTATACATTTTATATACATACTCTGTTTCCTCTGAATTTATCCTTGCTGAGTATATGACTGAAATTCATTTTTTGAGCTCACCAATATTAAGGCTATATCATGATTAAAGCCTTTGTAAATTATCAAAAGCAAATTAACATATTTATTGGCTTATATTTGTTTTTCATTGTATTATAAAAGGAAATTACATTTATTATCAGATTTTTATTCCACCTTTATTTTTGGTCAGCCCAAAGCAGCATACATATCTAATGCTCCCACCTCCTATCTTGCCCACAACAAGAACCTGTAAGATGGGTTGGGCTGAGAGAGAATGACTGGCCAAAAGTCACCCAAGCTGCCTTTCATGCCTAAGGGAGGACTAGAAAGCATGGTCTTCTGATTTCTAGTTCAGCATGATTAATTAAATACTTTTCGTTAATGATATATTACCTTTCAATTTGCTGGGGATGACCCTAAATTCCCTTGCAAAGGGAGATGTTCAGGTGAAGCACCCCAGAATGGAGCCCTTGGGTGAGTACCAGTACCCAATATATAATACATAAGAATTTATAGGTTAATCATACTAAGTCTATGTGACTTTAAACCATGCTTCTTACTTACAATCACTGTTGTAAGACATGATTACCCATATAACACATGCAGATTTTGTGATGGCCATTCACTGTTTGTGCTTGAGATGTAAATTTGTAAGTTGCTCAGAGTCAGTCATGACTGAAGTGGCAAATACTGTAAGCCTAATAAATAAATAAATGAATACAATCTTTGGCTGGGAATGCTTAGAATGAGACTGTCTTTAAAATGACACTTGGAAGCATTTATCTTTTCCATCTTGTGATGTAGATAGAAGCCATAATATTTCTAGTCTCTCTTTAGTCTAGTACTTTATATGCCTTGGCTGAGTTCACAAATCACATTAAGCCATAACGTAAACCATGGTCCATAAAGCCTAATAGGGGTTCACACACTACATTAAACCAAAACTATAGTACTCACATTATGGAGCAATGATAAGATATAAAACCAATCTTCATTAACAATTTTATAGGTGCATAGTTTGCACTCTAATTCTCTGATACCTAACATGTGACTGCTCTGGAGAAACAGAGCTGCTATATGGGATCAATGAGCTTACTCGTGGAAAAGAGACAAAGGGCCTTTTCCCACTACCAAGTTATAGTTATATCAACCCTTCCTTGAGTTGGCCAAAAACTATACTGGCATGAGATTTGTTGTCCCCACTGCCAATCCCTAGCCTATCTACATTTCCTTGGTTCCTAGTCACTACACTCAACTGATTTCTCTCCAAGGTAATGGATATCAAAGCCTAACAAATTCTTAAACACCTTCAGGGCTGCTCTTGGACATGTCAGAAAAAGGAAGAAAACACTCTTCCAGTGAGTATTATGACAAATTAGACATCCCTGAAGGAGCAGGGATGGCATTGTGGCAGATATCAATGACCAGACAGCAAATTCTGGCAGGTGAAGTCTCTCTGGAAAAAGGAGAGATCATGAGATCGCCCACCTGCACTCCAAACAGCTGCTCCTTGTAAGTAGACTGCAAGAACTGAGGTTTTTGTGGTTGACTTGTGAGTCAAGCAGCTGGGAGTCAAGGGACTTCAATCAAGCTCACACCGTAATACAACCTATATGTACATAAGGTTCACCAAACCTCATTTCTTAATCACTTCCAAAAATTGCTTTTTAACTACTTTTCAACTATTAGGAACCTTTGGAGCAACAGGTTTTATAGCACCAGGTGAGTTTCCTTCAATCCTTAGTGAAAGAAGCTTTAAATACAAATTTAAGAACTTTAAAAATTCCCATTTTTTAAAATAAACAGCAAAAGGATGATTAGAACATTGATTTTGGAAAGTTACAGACTAAAGGTCCAGATGTATTTTGAAGTAAGATTTGGAAATTAATTATAAGAATCCTTCCCATGGGAACATGCTGTTGTTTTGAATTCTTAAAAAAAAAAAAAAAAAGATGGGACTTTGAAGGTTGGACACTATAGGGAACCAGAAGGAACTAAAGATTACAATTAAAGGAGAACACTTAACTTTAACTTACTAATACAAAATGGAGCAAAATACTTTAACATTGGATGTATTGAAGGATATTTGTGAACAATGGACCCAGAAGTTAATTTTAAGAGTGTCTGTGGACTTCCGATGGCGGGCAAGGTGGTTTGATCATCTTCAAGATCACAGAGACGGCATCTCAGCTGTTTAGCACTCAGTGGGTACCACAGGACGCTTTAACTTCCTCCAGCTAAAGGAGGAAGCTCAAAATCAATCTATTTGATGTCCGGATGGCTGTTCCTCATGAGTAAAATGTGAGAGGCTCACAAGTGGAGCGGCTGGGAGGCGAGGATTACTTCTCTGTTTGTGGCTGAGGTGCAGCCTGTATAAGAGTATTGGAACCAGCCAACCCCCATTTCTATAGCACTTTTGGATTATATCTATTCTTCAGTTTAAGAGAGACTTCTTTTTACAACAGGTAAGTATTTCTCTTGGTATTTTCCTCATTTGCGGGGGGGGGACTATACATTTTGGGAAGATCTGGAGATTTAAAGTAATTAAATTTTTGAAACCTTTGCAAAAAGCAGGATAATTAAAGTGGTATAAGAAAGTTAACAATGGAGTAAGGGGAAGATTTTATTTTTATTTTTCATGCATCTGTATTGTTAAAACTATAACTGCTTTAACAGGACTCTGTTCTTTGTGGGAATGCTTTTTGTTTTCTTGTAATTGACTTGACAATTGGCTGAGATCATATATCAAAAATACACAGTAATCAGTCTAGCCTATTTTTAGCGGAGCCTATTTTTAACATAACTGCAGCGAGACTTTTATATGCTCAAAGGTGGAAAGATTCAATATTACCTATGATAGAAGAATGTATTATAAAGTTAATGGAGCTAGCTGAGATGGTGAAATTGGCAGCTTTGATTAGAGAAAAGACATTGGCTAATCTTAATGCTAATTGAAAGCCACTTTTGGACTTTTGCAGGAAACAGAAAAAAATGAAATTATGATATATGGATTTGATGATTAATAAAATTAATAATTATAGAAAAATGGATGTTAAGAGTTTAATGTGTGTTTTACATATATCTGCTGTAAAAGAAGTTGGAAGTCATTCTTTTTTTGTATTTCTGCTTTTTCTTTTTCTGCACTTTTTCTTTCTTTTTTCTTCTATACTCTTTCTTGATTATTAGTTGTTTGTTTTTATCTTATCTTTTAAAATTTAATAAAGTTATTATAAAAAAATTAAGAGTGTCTGCCATTAGAGAGAGACTGTGTCTAAAAGATGTTATAGAAGAGGAACAAGTTTTACCGGACAAGACTGAGACTGATTTGAAAGTGGATTTAAAAATGACAGGCTACAAGAATGATATGGAAAAAGATGCTACACTGGATATTCAAATGAAACCAGCTGATGTCTTAATAATTAAAAGGGATATGCAGATAACAAACCAAAAGAGTGACCTGGATAATTTTCCTACATTGGATTTACAAAAGAGCCTTGAAGGATTTTGTGAGAAGGGACAAAGAAAAAATGAAATCAAGTTCTAGGATATTATTTGTCTTAGAGATCAAGATTGTTAAAAATAAAAGGAATATAAAGTTGGTTTAGTTGATCAAGGTTAAAATAGATGTTATCTCTGGTACCCTTAATGAACTTTTGCTGACCAGGACTGAATGATGAGACTTTAAGGATTTGTTTATAGATAAGAGGTACTGTATGGGAAGAAGAGATCATTTGTTGTATTTTAAGAGAAGGTGGTAAGTTGCTAAAATTGTTTATACTTGTGATGAAGGGGGAAATAATTTCTTTATGTCTTTTTCTTTACTATATTCTTATTTTTTCTTTTCTATTTTTTTTCTTTTCTGCACTTTCTATTTTTTTCCTTCTATTCTTTTCTTTTAGTTTGCATCTTTATCTTTTTAATTATAATGTTTAATAAAATTACTATTTAAAAAAAAGGAAGAAAAGACTACTTAACTCCAAAACATCCAAGGACCACTTAAGGCAGTTCATTCTTGGGTTGGGAAGAAGATGAAGGCAATGTCACAGGCACATGGGAGAAGAAAAATGTTGCCAGGGCATATCTGTGCCATGGTAAGTGCAAGCAGGAAAAGCTTTGTGCTTTCACAAATAGGAGAAGCAACAATCATCTTGTTTCTAAATACACAGAATAAACAGGCACCAATGATACCTACCATTAGTAAACACATTCAGCCTACCATCACCGTTCTGTGATTGATTTTGAACTACAGGCCTCATAGCTATAGCCTAACTTTTGGATTTCTTGGTTCTTTCCCATTCCAGCCTTGGGAAGTTTTGGGGATGAAGATGTGCCATTTTGATTTGTCCTAACAAAGGCTACAGGGATAAAGTAGCATTTCAATTTGCCACAGGAAGTCCATGCCCCTTTTTATCTTCCAGACAGATTGTATCAGAACCCTCCTTACCTGCTGTGCACTCTGTTGATTAAAAAGGCCAAGGGTTGAACTTCCTCTGCTTCAGGGTGTTGCCACATCATTCCTTTGTCATTTTAATGTGCAAACTTGCTTTAAGATATCAGGCATTCAAGCAAGTGCAGGCAAATGCTAAAAACTCTGGTAAGTGCCAATTCCTTTACATAATCATGTGCCTAGTCATGTGCCCTGAATATATTACAAACTTTGCGGAGCAAAATATATTGGCAGAAACTATTAAGGAAGATTTTCAAATGGTTTTAAAGCATCCAAAAGTTTATTTAAATGTTATGTTCTAGAATTATGTTTATCTTTCCATCTCTCAATTCAACCTCTACTTCTCTAGAGTGTTTGTGTCTTGAAAATTTATTTGGCAAATGAGATTCTCTGTCATGTTTCCTTTTCTCTTACTCCATTTATTCTATTTGACTACTTAGTTTTGAGTCTTTCTCCACAGCTCAATGAACATGCTGTCATCATCCTTTAGCTAGCAGAAAACTGTACGGCATAAAATTTGGTGTCCCCACTGGAAATCCCCTTTCTGCCTTTATAGCCTTTATTCAGGCTGGGGTCCTAATTTCAGGTGTGCAGGGCATCTTGAGCAAACCCATTGGTTCAGCCCTCTGACTTTGTTTGCCCTCCTCTTTCTGGACATCACCAGCTGACAAGAAACCAGTGATATGGTTGGCAAATGGTTTTGACAGATGGCTAGACCTGCAGTTATGCAATTTATCAGAACTGAATCCCGGGTTTACCTACACAAATTTATGGTGGGCTTGTTCACACTGGGTGTGAATTTTGACAGATGGCTAAATGGTGCTCTCCTTTTATCTGTGCAAGCCTGGTGAGCTTGACTGATGATCAAGCTCACGAGGCTTGCATAGATAAAAGGGGAGCACCATTTAGCCATCTGTCAAAATTCACATCTTGCACAGGTATGGAGTTTTCAAGGAGTGCTAATCCCATGCAGGTGCCACTGAGTTTGAGAGCTAAGCTCTCCTGTTTTAGCTAACAGCCGTGGTGGTGGTGGTGAATAAAGCAAAAGAGCCCTGATCCCAGTGCAGGTTCAGCATTCCTTGAAAACTTCATTTCTCTGTAAGGCTGCTGATCGTTCAGTCACTTTACATGGCAGGTACTCAGCCCATGGATCAGCTGATTTTTCCAATTGCTCTTTCAAGTCAAGTACTACCCAAAGCCCACCAGATAGCTGATCTGCTGACTCCAGGAGGTGGAGGGTACAGCTGAAAAGCCCAGATTGAAAGAGCCAGAGTCCAGAACAACCTTAAAGCCCTAGAAGAGAATATCCAGGGTCTGGAGGAGAGGGGGGTAACCTGCCACACTGAAGAAGTAAACAGGCACCAGGCCAAACCATTCCATCTGGTCAGCTGATTGTGCCACTACCAGTATGGGTAGCAAACTGCAGCAAATTGTACACATCAAGAAATTGCTGTCCATTGTTATAAATTTAAAAAGAAAACATTAACAATGGTACAACTAACCATGAAATAAGGACATCTTACACATGGACTGAGGACAAGATGAAGGCAGTATCATGGGCTGTGGCACAATAAAGATGTTGCCAGGGGGTGTTCAAATCTTATGCAAGTGGGGAGAAGTCCTCAGTAAATTAACACATGATTTTTTACAGAACACTTAACAGAAGAGAAAGCAATCTTGTGTGCATGTGGCAAATACTCAGAGTATCTTCGCGTAATATATTCAAGCCAGTTTGAAGCTGACTTTAGATCTGCCCAAAATATCTGACAATCAAATAGGCTTTTTTCTGTCCAGTGCTAGTTTATTTGAATCTGGAACAAAGCTGGGCATTTTCTGCAACACTACAGCCGAATGGAGCTTGTAAACTCACTGCTTAAAATTCCTTTTTCAAGAATCCTCCCAGCTCTAGTATTCATTGGAGTTTTAATTCTTTCTTTCCCCAAATAGAGACTTATCCCATTTTTGGAGCCTGAAGTATACTTTTATTACTACCTCCCTGCCCCCATTACAAACACAAAACATTAGGGAAGTGCTTAACTGCAAAATGGTTGTTTCACCTCAAGGATTTTAAATATAACAAATTGTGTCAAAGTCCAAGCAGCTTGCATTTTTTTTGTTTTGCAAAAATCATTCCTTGTATCCCTCCCCATAACTTAGCACATGTATTAGCCATGATTTGTTTAGGCTGATATTTTGGCTCAATAAGAGCTCTCCATCACAGTCACATTAGTGCACATTACTTCCATCTGTAAGTCAACAGAAAGATATACCAGCATAACAGTATATCTGCCTTAGCAATAAGACTGGCAGCTGGTGCTGTCCATTCAGTTTAAGTGTGGGAAAATTAAGGGCAGCAATTAGTGGATTCCCTGGCAGTGTTTCCCTTCCCACCCAGCATCATCTGCTGGCAGAACAAACCACCACTGTTTTGTCCTTAATGTGTGATGGGTAACTGCGGATGGGTGCTTAGGACTAAGGCTTTAGCCACTCAAGTTATTTGAGTGGCAGGTACCCAGCATTGTAGTTATTCATGCCCAGGATCTGTCACTTGGACTATTTCTGAAAACTATCTAGAAAGACTGCTAAACCCATGCCAAACAGTAAACAGGTCTGTGGAGCTGGAGGAAGGGGGCATTGGATCAAACATGATTGAGCTGTCTCAGTGCAATGGACAATTACCTTCCTCTTTCATTCTGTGCCCCTCCTCTGTGCCTATGATCTGTCACTCATGCTAAAAGGGAAAAGAAACAGAATCCTTGAGCCAGTTTGGTCTAGTGGTTCAGGCACCAGGCTAGAAACCAGGAGATGGTGAGTTCTAGTCACGCCTTAGGCATGAAAGCTGGCTGGGTGACTTTGGGCCAGTCACTCTCAGTCCAACTCACCTCATAGGGTTGCTGTTGTGGAGAAAATAGGAGGAGGAAGGACTATGAGGTATGTTCATCACCTTGAGTTAAAGATGGGATAAAACAATCTAAAAAAAATTTTACCCAACTTCCAATATATATCAGACGGATAATACTCAAGGGAATGTCAGTGCTGGCAGCAAATGACCATGGCCAGCAGCACAATGAAAGGTACCGTGGCATTCAGAAATAACCTTGGGTATCAAAATAATGATACCAACCCCCCAAGGAATAAAAAGAGTAACAATTATGGTAACATGAAAACACTATTTTATGGTTTAAATCGTTTTTCAAAAGAGAGGTAAAGCGCTCTTTCATAAGACTGCTGTGTGTTTAACACTCTTCCAAAAGAGTACTAAACCCATGTATATAAGAAGCCCATGTACTGTCCAAGTAGGCATTACACAAGCAGACATATCTACTTGTATCAAGTCTGACACTCCAAACCAAACATCCATGGAGGGTAAATACCCAGTAACTGGCAGGACCAGATGTGCCCTGTGACAGGTAGATGATGTGTGGCAGGTGCATGCTGACTTACTGAACTTTGCAGCATAGCCTGTCAAAGACATTTACTAATGGGATGATACCTAGGATTATACCATTCTCTGAATTCTCCCAATAAGATTGTATTTTAGTCTAGGCTTTTATTATGCAAATGTTGTGCTTTATTTAGATAATTTTATGGTGGATCCAGATATTGTCTTCTATAGTATCTGCACAGCCTTATTGGAATGACTACTTTCAGGCCTTCCCCACTGCTAATAAAAAGTGCTATCCATCCATTTCTGAGTCAGCAAAAGTCTATACCAGCCCCAATTGCTGCCTTCTTTGCCAGTCCCCATCCTGCTTCTGCTGCATCTGTTTTGCTTTATTGCTGAATGGTAGTGTCCTGTTTTTGCAACTGCAGCATGGGATAAGCAAACACACTGGTTGATTCCTCCAGCTTTGCTATCCTCCCTCTTTTGCACACCACCTGGGAAGAAAAACATCAACAATCATGATGCTACAGGAGGAATGGGGCTAATATGGCTGTGAAAGATTTATACAAACTGAAGAGAAACCCGAGTATCTGGCTACAGGATTCTGGGCTCTTCCCAACAGCTACATTAAAGATCTATTCACTAGTCCTTGAGCTGACAGAAAAGTATGCTGGCATAAATTATGCTGCCCAATTGCTTATCCCTACTGCAACTGTAAGGAGGCTGACAAAGGCTGCAGTTTTTCTTGTGGACCAAACTAAGGACAGAGATTGGGGGGTTCCCCCAGCTTTGTTTCCATTCTCATCTGCTGGCGGGAAACAGGCATCAATCACTCTCTTTAAAATGTAGAGTGAGACAGCATTGGATGAATATAAGTGGAATTCTACTTATAATAAGTAGATTGGCATGTTTTCCCTCCTGTCAAGTTGTCTGACCAACTGGTGGCTGAAATGGAGAGGAGCTTGGGGTGAAGAAACAGCCCTGATGTTCCTGCTTGACACAACTCTTCCTCCATGTCCAAGACCTCACTTTGGCTATTTCTCAACACAGATCTAGCATTCTCCTGAAAGAGTGCCAAATCCACGTCTGAGAATAGGTCAGCTGACAGGTCACAGACAAGGAGAAGGGGCAAAGAGTAAAGTGGGAGGGAGCTGTGCCAATGCTCCTGCTTAGCACAATCCCTTTTCAATGCCTACAATCTGTCAACTGGGCTATTTCTCAACACAAGTCTCGGACTCCTCAAAACTAGCCTGGCTGACAAGTCAGAAGGCACAGGAGGGTCATAGGATGAAGTAGGAGGTAACAATAACAAGCAAGCTCTATTCTCTCCTAGTGCTACAAGGGAATATCAGTGCTGGCAGCAAATGATGAGACCAAGGATTCCAGTTCTGACCTCATGGTTGGCAGCACTTGGAAATAACTGGTTCATGGCCATGGAGAATATGTAATTGTCATTGGGCTGCAATGGCTCTATCCCTCCAGTAATAAAAACAGTAAAGAGTACAGTCACATGAAATCCCTTGTTGACAGAAGCAAAAGAAAGCCTGTTATGCATCCAATAGCAACAGAATTAGCAACACAGCTGGCAGAATCCATCTCTTTCCCAGTTTAAACAAATTTTCTAAACAGCACAGAACTAGCACTTTCAAAAAAGCACTGAACACATGATTAAAATACTTGTCTAGTGTTCTTTCAAAAGCGCACTAAACCTGCATTTACAAGAATCCTGCATAAATCCTGAGAAATGCTTTGGAAAACACCAGTCAGAAGACAGTTAAGTGATTTTTTTGCAGCTCAAGACAAAATGCCATGAAAAGCAGTTGCCAGTGATGAGGTGGAATATGGCCAGTAAGAGCTAGGGAGCTACCAAATCATTGGTGAAGCGTGCCAGATTATACACACAGCAAAATTTCTATTTGGAGGAGAGGGAAAATAGTACTTTAACAATGGAACACCAAAAGATACATTTAAGATGCCTCAGCTAAACTGGGGATGAAGCAAAGGCAATATCATGAAGGCATGGCAGAAAAAACAGCTGTTTTATTTTAACAGAAAATTTTTTTTATGGCTGTCCATATTATATACAATAACCCTTGTAACTAACAATCAGTTATGGGGCATGCTCATACCATGGTTGGGGAAGTGAGGAAGAACTCCATCTACCATCTCCGACTTCTGCCTGTGCTCCTCCCCTCCATTCTAGCATCACCTGAGTTAAATCATTAAAAAAAAAGAAACAGATCAGAGTCATGGAGGGAATCACAAGCAGCACTTTTAGTTAGGGTTTTTCTCCTCTTACTTTACCCTAAACTGTAAATTATATGTAACGAATGCGTGTTTTTGTGCTATAATCAGAAGGCAGGGGGTTGAAGGATTGGTCCCATCATTCCACTGTTTTATTGTTTTAACTTTGTTCAATAAAGACCATAGAATTATAATGCTTAGAGCCCTGCTATTGTGCAAATTTAACAGATCACTGGCACAGTGGTTCAGAGTCCAGCTTTTTAGGGATACAACAGTAGAATGGCAGCAGGCAAAGCTAACCTGGTACCTGAGAAGATTATGTCCATATCAGTCTGAAATGGCAAAGAAGCATAACTTTGACAAAACTACTACTGGTTACTGGCGTTCAACAAAGGTGGGAGGGAATAGTAACAGGTTTTTTGCAGTTTGCAGCTGCCATTGAATGATGGCTACTTAAAGGGAGAAAACACAGAAAATATTTTAACATCAATGCAACTAAGAATGACTTAAGGCTATCTTATCTCACCGCTGGGGAAGAGATGAAGGCAACATCATAGGGACTGGCAGAAAAAGGATGTTGCCAGCATATGTTTGTGCCATGATTAGGTACCAGTGAGGAAAGGGCAGAAGTCTGTGAAATCACAGTGCCATCGTGTGGTAAAATATTAGATCAAACAAAATTCAAAGGAAATTTTTAACACACTGGTAGAGATTTGAGGGTCTGCCTTCAAAGCTCCCTTTAAACCTGAAAATTGGATGCATAGTATACAAATCATAACTGTAGTAAATCCCTAAACTAATTTTTAAAAACTTTATCCAAAAAACTAGGGAAATCTTCTGCCCTGTGATTTGGCCCATCCCCTATGTCCCTCACTGCACCTACATATTATAGATGCTTAGTTTCCAAAAGTTGTCTACAGCTGCTTTAGCAGAATGATCCAGTTCATTCTGCAGTCAAAAGCTTGATCATTGTTAAAAATATTTATATTTTAAAAGTTCCAGAAGTTCAGCATGAGATGAACTATTTTTTTTCAACCACAGAAAATATGTAATACTGAATTTCACAAGAATTCTTAAAATTAGCTTCTGGGAATCCACTCCTACACCACTTACCACCTGAATATTCACCAATGGCCATGTACAGGCAATCTTATTTTGGCTAGAAGCTACACTTTAAAAAAAAACTTTTTTAGCATACAAAGGACACAGTACTAACATGATTACATTGCTGGAGGTGGATGATTTTTCAGCTTTTTTGCCTTTGTTTTTATAGGGAATTGAGCTGTTATTTTTAAGTTAATAGTTATATTAGGTGTATTAGCAACTGCTTTCCCATTTCTACAATAGTACTGTATAATAGCAGGTATACAAAAACAAGACCTGTATCATGATTACAAGTTAATTTAATTAACCATGGTTGTGATACTTATCAAATTTATATTCCACCAAAATTGTAAATAGACTCCACTAACAAGAAAGCAATAATATAAATATCCATGATAAAAACATACTGCATACAACTTACCACAGTATCTCGCATCAATTGTGCAAATAAGGTTTGAATATTGTACAATAAGGGAATTTGTGTCCCTCCAGGTGCTGCGGAACTACCCTTTGAACTTTTGCAATCAGCATAGTCAGGTATGGTGGAGGTAGCCAGTGATATCCATATTGCTATTTTATCATTCTGCATCATGGTCCATTGTAATCCTGTATTCAAAGACATCACCTCTTACAAAGATCAGAGTTTTAAAATATATTTTTCATTGAAACATTTTACTGATAAGTTACAACAAACGAACAGTGAATATGCAATAGGTCATGGATTAACAGATTATTTTGGAACTGTGTTGTAGCCACACAAAACAAATATTGCTCAGATTAAGGTAAACACACATCCTGGGGTTTCCTTCGCATGGTGCATGATAAATAAAAAATCCTAAACCAAATCAAAAGGCAAGCTCTTGGCATAACTTCAAACTTTTTTCCTCTTGGTAGGAACACACAAACAACAAGAAGGTAAAACAGATAAAATCCCTAAGATGAGCCTCATATTCTTCCGGGCCTTTGAAAAAAAACAAAAAACTTCCCAATCTAACTTTTTTTTTTTTAATCTGCACTCAGTCGTTACCGACTCTGCAGTAACTGCTTTTTTGGACGAGTGCTTTGCAGTTTTCAAGGCAAGGTGTTTCGGAAGTGGTTTGCAGTGCCTCCTTCCTAGAGCAGAGCCCAGCTGACGAGCGCAGGAGGCGGGGTTTCCGTTGCTTGTTGGTGGTCTCCCATTCAAATACTAATGAGACTCGACCCTGCTTAGTTTTTCCAAAGCAGCCAATGAACGCTAGACAAATGGGCTTATGGGGAGCGTGCGATGGACTCCCATATAATCACTGACACTACAAGGACAACTGGGAAAAAAAATTAAACGCTTCTCAGGGGCGCGCTTTCAAAGGTCGACTTCGGGGGAAGCGCGACTTTCTCAACTTTCCGTTTTGCTTCCGGGACACCGTTGCCCCGCCCCCGTTTCCCCGCGAGGATTTCCCCGCGGGGAGTGGGCGGGGCTTGCTCTGCTCCGCTTCCCCAGTCATGGCGGCGGCACCTGCTGCTGCTGCTGTTGCTGCGGGGAGGGAGAGGGCAGAGGGGGGAGGGGACGTCCCCTCCCCCCCGCTGCCGCCACCCCCCCGCGGCCAGAAAGCAGGTGAGTGAGAGAGCCGAGTAGTAGGCAAGGCGGCTGTTCGGCCGGCCGAGAGGAAGAGGGGAGACACCCGAGCCGCCGGGAGGGCGGGGGAGCGCAAGAGGAAGTGACGCCCAGGAAGCAGGCGACGGCCTCAGCTGGGGGAGACGGCGGGTGTAGGCTGAAGGGTCGAGGACGAGGGTGGTGGAGCTGCTGGGCCCTCGGAGAAGCGAACGGGGGTGCAAGAGCTTTGAGCCACGAGCCTTATGGGGGTGCGAGCAACGGGGCTGAGGAGGGAGCCTACTTAGGAGAGCGCGGTGACTTCCTCTGGAGAAGGAGAGGAGCGGGTCCCGCTCGCCGGTAGCTGCTGCTCCGACTTTCCGTTCCTCGCCCATATTTCCCACTCAGATACAGGGGCTTCTGGAGGCGAACCTGGACCCATAAAGGCCTGCAGCGCCCTGGGGTCGGGGCAGACGACACATCCGTTAATCATAGAGGCGAAAAGGTCGCCATTCCTATTTCAAATGAAAAGCAGCCCATTGCGAGGAAAGGTAATCAAAGAATAAATAACAATCCAGCCTTCTTTTCTTCATCCTACAACAAAGTTGGAAGTAGCACGAGATAAGGATCCTGCTTTGTCTTCTTTCCACATTTTTGCATCCTATCTCTTTGCTACCCTCCCCATACTGATGGAGAAGGAAAGGAGGAACACAAATGAGTGAGACTTAGGTCACAGAGTGGTACTCTGGCCACTCCTCAGCGGCAGGATTAGGGAATTTGGCCCTTCAGATATTGCTTAACTTCAACTCTGTAGCATTGACCTGTTGGAAGTTGTAGCCCCGTAACATCTGGAAGAGACAGGCACTCCATCCTTCCTTTATGCTTCATTGCCCAGGAGGGCAGCAGGTAGTTCAGAAAGTTCCTCTGCTTCATCTTCTCTGCTCTGATAGCCTTGGAAAGTTAGGAAAAAAAGCAGTAGAAGCTACTGCCCCCTTTTTATGCTTCCCGTTCTTTATTTCTCTTTCTTGACAGGAGGAAGGAGGGGTTGCTACTTCCCATTTGCTGTTTTATTGCCTTTCATCTCCAATGGGCTGCTTGTTACTCTTCCTTGGAGGAAAAATGTTTAATTATTTTGCCCAAGTACATCCACAGCATCCTGGCATAATTTAACCCTTGGTCTTATATATTGTAGGATGGTCATTGGCAACCTAGAATGTATTGGAATTGCATAAAGTAAATATACATTCCACATTGTGAGGAACACTCAAAATGACTTGCATCCAAACCACAATAAAATAAAATAAAGCTGTCATAAGTCTGAAAATAAGCATTCATCACTATGGAGTAGAATGGAATTGAAAGGTTGTGTGAAGGAGTCTTGACAGCCCAATTAACAAAGTAGCTTTTTTTTTTTAGTGAGAACTAACCTTGGAGGCCATTATACACTGGGTTCCTTTGTAGATCTAGAAATTGCTCATTTTTTACCTCATGGTGAAAATCGGAGTACATTGCAAAAAAAAAAAACTGATTGTCCTAGCATCCATTCACAGAAACCAGGCTTGGAACCTCCTAGGAATGTGTGGTGAGAGATTTCTTCCTTATAAATCCTCCTAAGCTGTTAGAATTTCAAAGGAGATATCTAATAACAGTGAGTGGAATTTTAAATCTCAGTAAATGTACACAAACCCTGCAGACAGCTGAAGAACATAATAAAATCTAAGCTTTTTGCCATCTAAAGCTGCTCTTTGTTGTTTCATCTAATCCAATGATCCATACAGTAGCTATCAGCAGCAGCTCCCCAAAGTATTTCCTAGCCTTGTGTGCCAAACTCATTTTAACTGGAAGTACCATAGACTGGTATAGATGGGAATATGTATGTATGCTTATTCCAATGAACTGTGCCCTATCTTGACAGGTGATCTGTAGCATTACATTGGTCTTAGAAGATGAAGAATTATAAGCCCAAAATTGAAAATCTTTACACCACTTCAATAGATTTTAAGCCAGAATTGAACCTCTCACTATGAGAGGATGACATTTAAAATCTGACTTAGATTGTTTAAAGCTTGTAAATTGGCATGCATTTTTATTCACACCATAACAATATTCACAATGACACTTAACATGGTTTTCCTGAAATAGTATTAAAAACAATGAAATTAGAGGCAAGGTTATGCATTATTGTTACCATAATAAAGTTTATATTTATCCATCTCTTCTTTCTTAAGCTGAACTCCTTATTCCTAAAGTGGAGCAAGTTGATAATCTAGGCTACACTCTTAGATATTTATCTGGGAGTAGGTTTCTTTGCATTCTGTGGGTGTTTTGATTATGATTATTTGTTTTTAAACAGTTCTCATGAATTACTAATAAGATTGAGCACACCTCTGAAATGATTCATAAGTGCTTTGTACAGGGAATTTCTATTCATTAAAGTGGCCCATCTTTTTTCAGACTTCCATGTGAAATTGAAAACAGTCATATCTGTGTTAAGAGTCATTTTAACTTGAAGGAATCAACTCCTTAAAGTAGCTGCAACTTTTATTTTGGCTCATGCAGAAAGTTGAAAAAAGATTATTTAATGAAAAGGAGTGAAGTGCAGTGCTCATGTGAGGTTCAAAGCACTTCTTCTGAATAATCTT
The DNA here is from genome assembly GCF_059951505.1 of Python bivittatus. Taxonomy (NCBI): domain Eukaryota; kingdom Metazoa; phylum Chordata; class Lepidosauria; order Squamata; family Pythonidae; genus Python; species Python bivittatus. Next base: position 5,363,035 of record NW_028277028.1, read on the forward strand.
TAAAGTGTGCACTGTTTTAGAAACTAACTGCACAAAATAAGTGAGCAGTTTTAAATAAGCAGTTTAAATAACATTTAAATAAGCAGTTTAAATAACATTTGTGTTCATCTAGGTAGGTTTGTCTTTTTTTCCTTTAGAGCATATATGTATATATACATGCCAGATCATAAACTGGTTTTAGAATTTGTTTCAGTTTTGATAGTGGCTTTCTGCAGGAATTGCTGGCTACTATTCAGGAAACAAAAGTCTTAATATTTTCCTGGTAATTGGAAACTAGTTTTGAGCTTATGACCTTCTTATACAGAGAGGAGAAAGTCCTATACATTTGACTTTGGATTTGCCATCCTTACAGCAAATAATATGGACATATTTGAAAATATGAATCTAGAAATATTTATAAACATTCTTCTGTGTAGAACTATATAAAATCTTGTTAGTAGCTACTTTACACTTAGGCATAATTCTCCCAGCTTCCTCATTTTGAAGAACTAGAGTGGTGATAATTTCTAACATCTAAAAGCATCTTATGTTATAAAGAACTGTATTAATTTATGATATAAAAATACTGAAAAATATTATTTTAGTTCAGAAGAAAGTTATATTTGAGATAATAGTATGAGTGATAGTTCAGTTCACTTTATATTCTCTTATGCTTACATACGCTATCAGTATCTATAATTAAGTTAGATGTTAAGGAGAGAGCGTAGTGGGGCTAAGAAGACAAATTTGCCTTATATGCATAGTGAATTCATGGTAGAGGTAAGACATGAATTAGGATTTCCCAGCTTTGGAATAAGCAGCCTTTTGAATTTCAATTCTCATCAGCCCCAGCCAGCATTGGCAATGGCAAGAGATTATAGTAGTAATCCAAATTGTATGCATGGTGTTAAGCTTTCTACATCTTTCCTAGCTAATTGTTTGTAGTTACCAGAGTACAGAAATTGTTTATTTTTATTATGATACTAATAGTCTGTGTACGATCTGGCCCAAGTGGTAAGCACAAGAAAAATAAGCACCATATATTTGTGATCAGCTCCCATGTGGAACTTTATGTACTCTTAGATTGGGAGGCCCAACTATTTTAGTCTGCTAGCATTTGTGCTATGCTTGTGACTGTGTCACTGAATCAGAGAAAAAGAACCTTTTTTTCTGTCCAAAATCATTATAAATTGGAAGTGATAAAGGTTTGAAGACTTGCTTTAGGAAGCTTAAAAAATAGACAATACCTAATTTAGTGCACAATCACTTTGGAGAGGGTGTTGCATTAATCTGCTACAACCATAAAAATAGCAAAGTTTTCTGGCATTATAAAAACACTTTTTCTGGCACTATAAGCCATGTGGTACAGTATTTATGATGCACCAAGACAATTGCTTTCCCCAAGCCTTAACATTTATGAAAACCAAAACCAATATAATACAAAAGCAGTCTAAAAACCAAGACATAAATGTAAATTGCAAACCTGTATATCACATAGCTGATTTACTGAATGTGCAGTAGATTGCTTCATTGATCCTTTGTTTTGATTATAGTGAATAAAATAAAATGAATGAATGAATAAAATATCTTGAGCAGATTGATAATCTATCAATGCCCCCATATGATCTTTATTTAAACTCTCAAATATTGTTCTCTAAACTTCTGGTGATTGTGTGCCATCAAGTTGGTGGCAGCTCTCAGCAACCACACAGATAGATTTTCTCTGAGATGGTCTGTCCCCAATCTAGTCCTTCAGGTCTTCCAACAGTGCACCCATCATTGCTGTAGTTGAGATCATCCACCTTGCTGCTGGTTGTCCTCTTTCTCATTCCACCTTTCCCAGCATTATAGACTTCTCCAGAAAGTTAGGTCTTCACATATCATGTCCAAAATATCATAATTTGAGTCTAGTCATTTGTGCCTTGAGTGAGAACTCTGGATTTTTCTACAATCCATTTGTCGTCTTGTCTTCTAAAGTTTTACAAATTATATTTATTGAACACCTGGGTATAAGATTGAGTCTGAATTTGCTTAGATTGCTTCTTGTGCTATTGTTGCTTACCTATACCCTAATTGTTTGTAGCAATTACTCATTCACTACTACCTGTATTATTTAGTGTTTTGCAATATAATAAAATATTTCTTTTTAAGGTAGTTTCCCTTCCCCAGTTGCAGTTTCATTGAAACTTTTGCCAATCAACTTTTTTTCCCTTGCACTAACTGCTACAGAAATAGAATAGTTTTTATTGGGAGCATGATTGGAGAGGGAACATTTCCTACTCAAAGCCTTGTGGTGAACTTCTGTTTTGAGAACTTATCTACATATATCAGATATTCCATATCTTGCTAAGTAATAAAGTAAGATATTTTTTACTATCTAAATCTAAATTTAATTTCAGTTCTGTATTAGTTATATCTTATGAAAAGCACCAGAGACTTTCAGTCCTTTTTTTCAGTAAAATATGTCTTTTTTTCTTGCATATACAGTGTGATCATCATTCCCATAAATTACTTTGCTTCTATTGCCAACATGGAATTAACATTAAATTGAAATATACTCCTCATGAGTTTGAAGCATGCAATACTGCATTCCACAAATCTGTCCTGAAAATAAGTACACTGTGGATGCTTCCAGTATATTTTCCTATGTGACAGTGAACACAATGTATATATACTCTTTTATGTCACATAGGAAATATTTGGACATGCAGTACATCCAATGAATAACACTCTTTAAATGCTTTATGTCCAGAAATAGTAACTTTTCTTCATCTGACTATGGTTAGAAAAAAATCCAATATGAATCTTTAAAAAATATGCAATAGTATGAGTGTTTGGATTGTGATTGCAACGTATGGTGAGGCTAGTTATCATTTTCAAAAGGCAACGATAATCCCAAGAAACCATCCATTTTGTTGTGGGAACAGCATTAATCCCCTTCCTATACCCTGTATTCTAGTGCTGATCTCTCTCTCTCTCTCTCTCTCTCTCTCTCTCTCACACACACACACACACACACACACACACACAGAGAGTTTTAAAAAGTTAATTTTATGAAACTGTCATAGAATCCAAATTAAAGAAGTATGCAATAACTTTCTACAGTATTGGAAATATTAATAAATTAATTATGAAGGTGTTCCTGGTCTTGCAGACAACTGTAAAATGAATGGAAACAGAAGTGAAGGAAAAGTATTTGACAAGACATGAAAGATTGCCCCTGAATGTTTTGGTACATACAGTTAGATTCTAGAAGAAATCAAAAGTCATGAATCTCTTGATTTGACGTCATTCTCTCCCCCACCCCCCCACCCCCCATGCAAATGTTTATCATAAAGTTGTTATAGTTTTGCATTAGGTTCTGAGAAAGTTGCAAATAGTGATGCCAATCTGCTTCTGACCTTATCCAAAATCCAGCAGAATGTGAGTCTGGGTTTCAGAAGTTAAGGGCTTCAACTTGCAGCTATCCCATCCATAGCTAGTGGGACTTTGGGAGTTATTAAAAAAGAAAAACTAGAGAGCAACAGCTTGATAACTGGCTACAAGATGAACTGAATTTTATGAACTCTGTCACAAATATAAGAAAGTTTGGAAGAAAATATATGTAAGATCTTTTAACATGGCAAAATCCCTCTAAGATTATATATCAGTTTTATACAGTGAATGTTATAAATGTGTCTATTGCATGTTTGGAAGGAGTGGGCAGCATTTGTCAGCTGGGGTTACGCATGTGCCTTTTTCATCATTTTCAACCTCTGAAGCAGACAGGGCAGGGATATGCGACTATTGAATTAGGAAAGTTATAGTAAATAGAAATGTTAAGCCTTCCAGAAGCTTAACATCCTCTTTTATTGCTTATCTTAAAGAAAGATAGATAAAAAACCAGATCCCTTCCTCATCACCATTTTACTGCTGGCCTTAAAGTATGATCCTGGAGCTTACATGCAGTACACAAATTGCCACCAATGATGTATGGAGAAATTCTAATGCAGAGATCTCCAACATTGTGCCCCTGGGAAGCAGGGTTCCTACAGACATCTTCCTTGGCACCCACCCAGCCCCCTGCTATTTTCCATATTTAAAACATTCCTTTTAAGGGAAAGTTTAAAAGGGGAATTCTGCAAAAGAAATCCACCACCTTATTTCCAAGAGTGTTATTTTCTAAGAACATTTTGAGGCTTATTGTTAATCCAAATGCATTTTTTTTGGATTAACAATAAGCCTCAATATGTTCTTAAAAAATAAAATGCTGGGTGGCTATAATTCAGTGCTTTAATTTACATGTATCCACCTGCTCCCCAAAAGAGTAAAATCAGTGGAGAGTTGATACCTTGCATGACTATGTCATGGCAGGAAGCAACCTCAGAGCTGTGTTTTATGCACTGTGGGAGACATTTGGGGATTGGACTGGCCTTCCCATAGTACTCATTTTATTTGCACTGTGGGTAGCCTTTCCATCCCAATCCCAAAAAACTGGCCAGTGTACAAGCATAAAAACAATCATAAAACAAAAATACAGCTTTCCAAGTAAAATTCTATAATAAGTGCCACTATGCAATCACTGAAGCTGCAATTATGCTGAAATAGAACAGCTTTAAATTATTTCCATAAAGTTGAGACTAGGGGCTGCAAGGACAGGACCGCCAGGGAAAAGAGTATTCTAAAGAGAAAGTGCTACTACAGAGAAAGCATATTTCTTTTCATTCCCTTAACACATGCTTAAAATACCAAATGTGCCCACCGGCCTTAAAAGGTTATGGTTGTAGCTATAAGGTTCCTAGGCAGGGTACATACCTGTTAGTACTGTCTAAGAAATAAGAAATAGTCATTACCTTAAAGTGAATGTGGCTAAGCAAAACTAAATGAAATAAATGTTGACCACAAACAGAATCAAAGGAAAGCATCATAACAAAAAATAGTCTGCTTTTAACTGCTGAGAAAAGAGCAACAGGCATTCTTGATTGTAGTGTGTTTCCAGCCCATGCTAGAGGCGAAATCATCCAGCAAACAGAAAATACATCATGCAGGTGTGATGGGAGGGAGGGAGGATTAAATTAGGCCTTCTAGTGAGGGCTCCCTTCACAAGATTGATGAATGACAGGTTTTTGATGTTGATGACTTGTAATTGTTACCGATAAATTTTAATTTACTGCATTGTGATATTGCATTGATATTACTGTTGCTCTTACATACACCAACAGTCTTTTTAGACTGAAGCACAATACATTTTATAAATAAATAATAAATAAATCTATTACTTAGCCCAGAAGCACCACTTGAGCATTTCCACCACCACACCTGAATCACACAGAAAAGAGAGATTGAGCTTGATGTAATCAGCAGTAATATATGCGTGAGCATATCAAACATTCCTCCACTGATCTTCATACCCATTGTTCTGTTCTTATTATGGGGTTAAAATATAACCCAAATCTCTGCTATAGCAAATGAAAGCAAGGTAATATATGGCAAAGATGGTTGCTGGTCTGAAACATCCTGTTTGTACCATTAACTACCGAAAAAGCAATTTGAGATCCAGGAACTTAATTTAATTTTGTTGAACTGTAGAACTGGGTGATAGTAAAGCCAATGCAGTCTTATTGTTAGAATTTTGGACTAGGCCCAGGGAGAACCATATTCAAACTACCATGTTTATGAAGCCCAAAGTGACATGGGGTCAGTCACTTTCCTGCAGCCTAGCCTAACTTACAGGGTTGCTCAACTGAGAGAAAAATAAAAGGTGTTTCCATAAATGCTGCTTTGAGCTCTTTGGAAGAAAGTTGGGATTTTAAAAATTACAAATAAATAAAACTTTCCAACAGAAAATTCAGAAAGGAATTTCTAGTTTGTTCCTTTCTCATAGTGTCATACTGGATCAGTGAAAAGATCCTTCCTGTTTAGAAGAAGTGCTGAATACTGTGTGTTTGAAAACTTTTAAACCTATTGGTTTACCCAGGCTTTAGCTGAATCTGTGTCTCTGTGTCATTTGTTGCTACTGCAGTTCTAGTTATAATATTAAGAGGCTGTGTTATATTATTTTAATCCTATTATTATTCCCAATTTGGATAAATTGGTTGGAGTCAAGTGGCATCCAAATTGAAATACTATAATGATGATGAAAAGTTGGTAATAACATTTATAAAGATTAAAACAGAAAGCTAGTAAGTCACAGTGCCTTTCTAGAATGTTTTGCTTTTAAAAAGAGGTTCAGATTGCAATAATACTGCTTATAAAAATGTATTGACTGAGGTGTTGAGTGAGCATAGTGATAGGATTGTATTTCTTAGAAGCTAGCATTTATGAGGACTTCGCAGCAGGGTAGACTGATTTAAATCAAGGAGATTTAGGTTACAGTCCTATCATCCCTACAGAGTTCAGGGGAGAATTCAATCTTATCCAACAATAGTTTGATCTTTCTGTCTGTTTCAATAGTTTTCTCTGTACTTAATGCTTGGATCTAACCTAGATTCAGTTTTCAGCCTTGTCTTTCTCAATTTTGCTCCAGATACTTATTCAGAAGTTCTGGAGTGTTTGTGGGATTAATATATGGAAAACAGAAGTAGAACTATAGTATATGCTATCCACATATTGGTATGCGATACAAACAGCCCTTTCATGTAAATGTTAATATGGAATACAACAGAACAATACCGTTATGTTTTCGCAGAACAAAAACAAGTCAACCAGTAGCATTTTCTGAACCTAACCTGCTAGATAGAGAAACACTGTGTGACTTTGTCCCTAAATACAACCCAGCTATCCAAATTGGGATTTAGTGCTAAAAATTATTCACAACATTTCTTGTTTGTTTGTTTGGAGCTCGAGTGAAATCAGCCATTCAAACAAACTACTATTTGACCAAACAAATAACTTGAGGTAAGAGATTTTTCTTCATGACCTTTTTAAACATACAAAACTAACGCACCTTGTAGACCAAATAATACAGTTTAAGAAAATATAAATAGAGACTTCAACGTACACATTTCTATGAAATGCAGGTTCTTTTTAAACCAGATTATCCTTAAAAGCTGCCAAATAAAAATTCCATCTATTTATAAGTGTTAGCGTTTATCCACTCTGCAATCCACTGTGGCTGTTCCCAAATCACACATTGTATTTATTTATTTATTTTATTTATTGGACTTGTCCCCGCCCATCTCCCCACAATGGGGGACTCTGGGCGGCTTACATCAAAATTAAAATCATAAATACATGATTAAAAGTTATAAAAAGAACCACACTTACAGAAATAAAAAAGAGATTATTTGTGAGTTGGCCTTGACTTGTGTGTAACATTGTAGTATAAAACCTTTGATGACATGGTATCTTTGAAATGGATTTTACGAAGTGTAATATCTTGCACACTATTATGAGGTACATGAAAAAACAACTGTTATGTGAGGTAAACAAGAAACTTGCCCAAAAAAATGCGCAAGGAGCAATATGCAAGGAAGTTGTTTTATAAAATACATGTATCACTAATCTTTTCTTAATAAAAAAAAATGACAGTGTGGTCATGTCTGTCCCCAAAAGCGATCACTTCATGGTCCCATTACAGAGGAATATAGAATATATTGTCCTACTGGAGACCAGTTAACATGTTAATCTTATTTTCTGTCCCTTATACTTATTATCAGTAGCAATACAGTTCCTCGAACTCTTCTTCCTGTAGTGTATTTTAACATGTTCTAAGCACTCAGTATTTTATACTTGTGTGTGCAGAGGATCCTTCACATTGGATAAATCAGCAAGATATCTGCACAATAACATATATTTACATTATTATCAGAGCATCTAACTGAAATATATTTTTATATTAAAATATTGGGTTCTGCATAACATCCACTCACACTTATTATTTGAATTATTTTAAATGAAATGAATATTTTAACATTTTTTTAATGAATGTGCTTAAGCAGAAAGCTATAAAATAATCATGATGACACATATTAGACACATATCTAATATCTTGGCTTTCACCAGTATGGTTGTGGTTGTTTGAAGTGACGTGAAATACTTTGCATCTCAAAGTATTTGAGTATCCAAAGCATTGAATTAGAAAACATGCCAGTCAAAGATTTAAGATTTGTTGAAAAGTTTTTCAGTACTTATTAAATACTACATACATTTTTCTGAATGCAACAAAGGAAACTATACTAATAATATTTCAGTTTATCGTTATCTAATCCCAGTTGAACGCTTATATATTCTCTGGCAAATGTTGGCCAAAGATGTATATATTCTGAAATACAGATGTGGAAATATACTTCCACTTGCTTTAAAATAGCGCAGTCCCTCATAGTATTTACCCATTGGTCTTAACATTACAATAATCTTCCAGTACTTTATCTTGCAAGTCTTAAAACATCCACTGCATGTTGTCCATAATGACATCTCTGTCTGGCTGTGTTTGTTTTATGACGTGCTCATGCAGTATTTAAAATACAATTTAGCAACATCAGGGCTTGCAGCATTGGGAACCACAAGCAGAAAAAGGACCCGGGAGAACAGAGCAAGCAAGCTCTGTTAAACAGTCCTTTGGAATCAGCAACTTAAGCAATCTGTCACTTGCCCAGATAGTCACAGTCTGCTGAGTAGTAGCCAGTTACATATGGGGCTCAGTTCCAATGTTAGAGACAAACACCAAGTTTCTATGTGCGCTCAGCATAACTGGGGACAGAGAAACCTTTTCCACCCCTTTCTGGTTAGCTTGTCTAAATATTGCCCACACTTGGAGTAAAATCAAAATATAATATCTGCAGTCCAAGTCTTTAATACCCCATCCATCTACTCACCCTGCAAGATATTCCTTTTAAGGACTTCTTGCATTATGCTAAAAAAAAAAAAAAAAAACTAATTGGGGGAGGAGGTGTAAAACAGAATGTAACATTGGATTTCCCCCATTGCGGTTCTCTGGGTAGTCCCAAGAGGGATCCTAAAGCCATGAGTTAGTATCCTGAGATCACAGGATGTTGCCCTATGGAATAATGGGTTCATGGAAATTTCTCTATGGAATAATGGATTCAGAATGTCTCTATTTGAATGAATATATTCATTCCTTCATTCAAATAGAGAAATACCAATGGTATTTTAAATTAAATAAATTTTATGCAGTGATGGTTTTAAAAGTTAACCTCAAGAAATTGAAACAGCCTTTTCTCTAAGATCCTGATGGCCCTGACCTTATTGGCTCTTTCCTCGGGCATTAGGGCCAGAGCATTACTGGAGCCCAACACAAATTGGTTTAATAAATAAATAATAAATAAGCATGTGAGTTGTTTTGAGGCTCCTTGGGTGTAATGTTATGATTATTCCTACTTGTATTCTGTATTGTTTTATATTGGGTTTTTTTTAATTAGCATGTTTTTTATGTATTATTTGTTAGCCACCCACAGTTACTTGTTTAAGATGAGTAGTCATATAAGTCTTCTAAATAAATAAATAAATCATATGCTGCTTTAATGAATAGCAGAGAGATGTGCTCACACAAGGTCCCAAACACTAATTCTGAATCATTTTTGAAGCATATACCAACTGCTAGTGCATACTGTGAGGTTTCTATGTAGCAGGCTAGACTGAAACTAATTAAACAGGCACACATGAATATAAAAATGTTTGATCAGAAGTTTCATTGTAGAAAAGAAAAGAAGCCATTGCAGAACTGTTCCAGCATCTCCTGTGTATCAGAAGGAAGTCTTATTTATTTCTTGCATCTCTTTCTCCCACCCACTCTGCTTAAAAGACTAGGAGCAAATCTCTCTGGGGCAGAAGATGTGTTTCCATCTCTTCATTGTTTTAGTACCAAAAACTAGAATTAGATAAGCTGGGTAGAACTTTAAAAATGTAATGGGAGTTTGGCATGCCAAGTTTGAAACATGATGCCTTTCAACTAAGACAATATGATTAGGAACTCAGATAATGATCCTTGGTACAAATTGAGTTAGTGTTAGACTATCAGTTAGAACAATACCATTCCTTCCTGATGGACTAACAAATACAAATCCATATTTAATCCATATTTAAATCTCTCTTCAGAGATTTAGTAGAAACATGACCATTCACTTCATGGATGAGGATAAATTTGTTCAATACAAAGAATGGGAAGATCAGAGAATTTTAGCGTATTAGAGATCTAACCAAAAATGTTAGTTTGACTTTTTGGAAATGGAATGGGCACAAGTACTAATCTTTTCAGATGTTAAGTAAAATTATAAAATAGATAGGTTGTATCAGTCAAGACCATTCACAAAATCTGATGAAACACACACACACACACACACACACACACACTTAAGAGCCAGGGAATCTCATCAATATTAATGGTGACTTCATTTTTATTAATTGCTGGGTTTGTTATTACAAAGCCCTGTAAAACCAATGTACTATGCATCTTAAGCAGCTTAGTGATATTTGAAAGTGTAGGAAATTGTTTACTGAAAAATTATGCAATTACAAGGAACTTTGAAAATTTCTATACTGAAGAACAACTTCAATAATATTTGGTTACTATTTGTTAGCTACATTAATAATATTTTTCTAAGAGATCACTCTTGTCTTTGTATGTGTTGGTTTGGAATAGAAATATTGAATATGAATTCTTAAAATGTTTGTATCTCTCTTCAAGGTTCTCCTCCCTCTTCAAGGTGCATTCACTCCCAGTTAATATACATACTAATTGCAGATACTTGTTTGTACAGTACATGCTGTATATGTAACACACTGTTTGTTTTGGGATAAGCAATGGTACGCAGAGCACAGAAAAGAAATCAGAATTAGTAAGCCAAAGAAATTAAAGGCAGGAAATAAGAGAAAAGCTAAAATATAGCTAAATTTTGTTTTTGCTCAGCTGTAAACCATAGCTAAGATTATCTTCATTGGATTGATTGCAGATGTTATTACATACTGTTTTTGTGCCACTGGAATAAAATCTGCCTATCTATCATCTAGTTTACATCAATAGCATTCATTATATTTCTCTTACCTATTCTTGTTGCAAGCCATCCTTGATTCCACCACATCCATCCACTGTTTCATACATTCTGTTCTGTTCTTTAAACTTCCCACTTCTCTGTTCTTAGGATCTCATCAGCTCCAACTAATCACAGCTTTTTAGTCTTCTCCTTTCTCTCAACCCATTCACTCTTCCATCATATGTTTGTTTTGCAGTTTGGTCCTGATTTATTCTCTCTAAAAACCATCTCAACTTCTTTTATACCGGCCACACACTTTTGTATTACACTCATTCTTGACCTTGTTTGTTTATTTATTTATTTATTATTAAATTTGTATGCTGCCCATCTCCTCCCAACGGGTGACTCTGGGCAGCTCACAGTTAAAATCAAAACCCCCATCAACAATTCAAAATACCCCATAAATAATTAAAATAAATTAATCCATTAAAAATCAAGTATAAAAAACAAACCTTGTACATAAATACTAAAAACATTCAAGATGACAGCAGGGGTCAATCATCCCACAAGCCACCTCCACTGGTACAAGCCCCCATCTGGCCCCCAGGCCTTCTGGTACAGCCAGGATTTCATCCCTTTCCTGAAGGCCATGAGGCTTATGTCTTCATGTTTTACCACATGTACTTCTGAAGTACCCCACTCACACAACATTAAACTTTTATATTTCTTTCAATGTACCCTACTCTCACTTCAGCAAAGTGGGCAGAAACTCTCTTACACAAACCTGTGTTTAATTCTTTTGGCAAACGTTCATTCCTCAAAGTTGGCCACATACTGCCTATTACTTTTCTGCAAGCATTTGCCCAATTTAAAATTTCTCCATCCATTTTCCCATTTATAGTAAACGTCTCGCCAAATACATAAAGGTACTTACTTGTTCTAATTCTTCATCATTTATTTACAACTTGCAGTTTATTCCTTTTTGTCTGTCAACCAATACTATCTTCGTCTTTGATACACTGATTTTCAAATTCATACTTCTCTTTGTATCTTACAATCTATTTAATATGTAATGCAAATCATTTGGATTCTTCACCAGCAACACAGCATCATCTATATATAGAAGTACAAGTACAGTACATTTACACACTCCAAACAACACAACCCTAATGTCACGCAAGCATTCATTTATAGATGCACTATTAATATAGTAAACAACCAAGAGAACCTCACAGTCCTTGTCTTATGCCCTACTCTGTGTTGAATAATTTGCTAAACATTCCAATCTCACACATGCTTTACTTCCATCATACCCCATTCTTAATACATTTGACAACCAAACTTCAAATCCGTATTCATATAGAACACTCCTTGTGTCAATCCTATTAATTATATCACACACTTTTTCAACAAACATTCAACTAAAGTAATGTTAGCCATATATTTTGTATACCTCCTGCCCAGCATAAAATTCCATTGCATTTTACAAAATGTACTAATTGTCACTTCTTGTAAGGTATACAAATACCTGCCCAAGCACATTGATTCCCCTGTAGTTTTAGCATTCTTGCTATCTTTCCATTTGTACAGTATAAGGGAACTATAACATCATTAACATCATTCTTCAGTCAGTGGGCATAGATGCAATCTGCACATGTGTTGAACAAGTCACACTGCCATTTTATAAGCAAGCCATATCTTAACCTTTTTTCCAGCTATATCATCACACTTGCAGTTTCACCACTTTTCCACATTCTTAGAGCATTACTGACTTCCTTTGTTCAGCTTCAGCTGGTACACCAGTTGTGCTCTTTTTCAGAGTAGGTGACCTTAATGACAATCACTCAAGCCTTCATTACCTTGAAACTAGATTACTGCAATGTGTTTCAAGGGACTGGGCTTGAAGATTACCTAAAAACTGCAGATGGTACAGAATGAAGCCGCTTGCATGCTGGCAAATGCAGCTCGAATACTGGAGGCACTTAACTGGTTACTAGTAGGTTTCTAAATGCACTAAAAATGCTGAAATGACCTATAAAAGCATAAATGGCTTGGTTCCGTGCTACTTTTGGGATCATCTTTTCCAAACAAAATCTGCCCATCTGGTCTGAACTATTGAGGGGATGTTCCAAGTTCCTCTCTCTTGGAAGTTAAGGAGGTGGAAGCTGAGAAGTAGAGGGGTTTGGTAGTGGCCGCACACCATTGGAATAATCTAAACCCAGAGGTAGGGCATTTGCATGTGGGGGTCAAAGCAATTGGATGGTGGTTGTGACTATGTAATCAAAGCCTGCCCTTGTTTAACATGTGTCAGTGCATATTAAAAAGAGGCGGGCCTTCAGTCACAACCACGATCTTGACTACTTAACTACCCCCCTCAATCCCACAGATGCCCCTGCCCAAAAAGTCCCAGATGTCTTCTACACTGTTAACATTCAGGAAAGCCACAAAGACTGGACTTGCGGTGAGCAATTAAAGATTGACTAATTCCCAGCATGCAATCAGTTTTAGTGTTTTCTTGATGTTTTAAATTATAAGGTGGTATTTATTGTTGGGTGTTCTATTTTGTATGAATTTCCCAGAGTTTGTTATATGGGTGGGATATAAAATAAGCACATAACATTTCATTTTACACACAATAAACACATAACATTTCATTTTACACACACATGCACACACACACACACACACACACCCCTTGCATATTCTCTAGGATCTCAAGGAACTTTGAGCTAGGTTAGCCCAAGAGGAGGTAATTGGCCCAAATACACCACGTGAGCTTCAGGGCTAAGTGAACACTTGAATTTTGGTCTTCCTGGTCTTAAACCCACACATTATTTTGAACAATTTTAAAACACCAGCATGGCATAGTCTTAACCTACCTCACAAGGCTCTTGTGGGGATAAAATGAAGGATGCAAGCTCCCTTGATCTCTTGAAGAAAAGGTAGGAATAATAGCAGCAACAACAACAATTTCCAGGTTGTACTGTCATTAAAGTTCACTTGCAGATCTCTCTGTGCAAGAGGTTTATTAATGTGAAACATATCTCATAATCTGAAAACATTTCTATCTACCCAGCCTTTCTGTTGCACATTTAGAAAGCTGGGTGTTTTAAAGAAAAACCAAAAAGGGGAAAAGGGAGGAACTATACATTTCATTCACAGCTGCCACACCATTAAGACATACCTTCCAAAAAAATTCAGTTTTATAAAATGGGTTGTTAATCTCTTATTAATGAGCAATATATTATTATGGAGGCAATAGCTTGCTGACCAGTCTTCAAATCTACTGTCATACTTTTGATCCAGGTGTTTTAATTTTGTACTTTGATAGCAGTTACTGTATTTGTATTTTAATGGGGTTGTGCAAGTCCTTTAAAGGAGGTTCTTTGCAGCATGTGAGAGCATGCATGAAGCATTTCTCTTCAACTGGTGAAAACAGAGGAATGATAGGAGATGGTAAGAAATGTTAAGGTAAAAAGGGCCGTGCTTTTCAGTTGCTTTCACAAGCTGTCAGTGCTTAGCAGTTACATTTTCCAACGGAGCATGCCCAGGACAGATTGTCTCTGCAGAGTATTCTGGGCTCACCACTGTCACATGTGTAGAGCAATTAATACTAGACGTACTTTGGGAGAAATTAAAAATGCTGAAGTGACCTATGCAAAATAACACAAGGTGCTTGGGGCAGAACCTAATTATTTTTTACGAGGAGAAGCACCAAGCAAATGTATATGTGGAATCACAGATTTGGGTTTGATCCCCAGAAATGGGGCATGATCAGAAATTCCTCTATGGGAGAAAGAGATGTTAAGAATTAATTTATGAGAGGCTAGAAAAAATGACAAATTGTAGAGTATGCTTTAAACCTCGCAGATAAAATGTGTTTTTCTAGCAGCCTGTGTTAAATTCTTCAACACAGCCCACTTAGCATTTATTCAGTGGGGCCTCATGCTGCTGAGGTAGGCTCAAGGTGCTTGCCATGGGACGCAAGAAACATGAAATCGCACCAGGTGAACATTCTAGGAGTTGGCCCACTGCATGACCATCCCTTCCTGTGGTCCTGTCTTAGCCTCCACTTGTACATAGCTCCTCTTTTTTGCCCTTTTTTGTCCTTTTCAGGTTCGGTTAGGTGAACTGCTTTAGTATGGACCATATGCCACTTCAGGTTCCAAAGCTTCATCTGCTGACGGTTCAGTGCTTGATAATTTTGCCATTATCATTAACAGTTTCATGTCAGATGATTGAAGTGCAGTGTGTAGATTGCTTCAGAATTAATTAGCAAGCGTCTTGGGGGGCAGTCAAGGGAAGACAAATGATGAAAGCAACATGATGCCATTGCACCACAAGCTCCACCCCTTTTGTACGTGCACTGTGACACACGCCAGTACAGAAAGGCAGAACTTGTAGCAAAACTACAGTAATGTTGTCTTCATCATTTTGACAGAAGCATTGGCCAACAGACTCCTTAATTTTGCCTTCTGGGAGATCTCCCTTGCTTTTTGTTCAGTTCCTTCAGGCTGCATGAAACTGAGCTCAATGGGTGGCCTTTAGAGGCAAAATAAGCTAGAAAATGTCTTCTTCTTTTTTTTTCATTTCTCCTTCAGAGAAATGTCATGAAATACTTGTGTTTATTATTACTATTATTATATAGGCTTTGAGATGCTTTATATTTCAGTAGACAGAAGAGCAAAAGAGGTAGGCAGCCTTCTGCTTCTCCTTAGTCCAGTGTTTCTCAACCTCAGGAACTTTAAGATGTGTGGACTTCAACTCCCAGCATTCCCCCGGCCAGCATGCTGGCCGAGGGAATTCTGGGAGTTGAAATCCACACATCTTAAAGCTGCGGAGGTTGAGAAACACTGCCTTAGTCCCATACTCTCACCACCGCAAGCCAAGCTTACCACTGCAGCTGGACTATCGCAGATGCCCTGTTCTTTTCTATAAGAGACAATGCTGTGGCCGCACAGATATAAGCCCTCCTATTTTAAAACAGCCAGAAAAGCAGTGCCACTGTTGCTGGTCTGTATCTTTCTCCTAAAAGGAGCATGTCCAGGACATACCACTCAATCGGTTTGTTTTAAAGAACATAGGAAAACAACAACAAAAACATTCAACAGAAAGCAGATGTACTTCTCCCCTACTGACTCTTGGGGACAAATTGCATCATCTTGCGTTTAAATTTTCTAGTATATTTCATAAATAAGAGGCCCTCTTTGTTCCAGTTACCAATTATTAATCCTTAACCATTCACTTTAGATGATATCTTTGATGAGATGACAAGAAAAGAACTTTGCACAGACACTTTCTGTAAAGTTTGTGGGGCTGTGCTGCAGTTTGAATCACAACGAATAGCACACTATGAGGTAAGCTTTAATGCGGAACATGTCAGCAAGATTTCGTGACCCCATATTTCCCCAAATATGGAGGATTATCTCTTTACTTATTAAGTTACTTGCTTAAGCAGGTCAGGCGTTCATAAAAGAAACATAACTGTATCCATTGAAGAACTGTGACTACCTGTTAAACAAAAAGCAACTGACAGTCATCTCATCACTTGACAGACCTGATCTAATATAAGATACCTCATCAAGGTGGCCTTTGCTTTAAAAGTCTTCAACTAATCTGGAATACTTTTTAATGCAACACATAACAAAAGTTTTGGTTTGGTTTGGTTTAACTTATGTAATATTTATCCCCTTATTTTGGCCAGTGGCCCCAGCAGAATAAAAGCCATAAAGTTCTAACCAGTTGTTAGATACCATATGGAACTAGCCTCTGGAGCATCCCCTCTCTCTCTAAGGTTTACCAGTTGAGGCCTAAGTATCGTCTGAAAAACCGGAGCAGTAAGCAGATCTGCTTATTGTATTTTTTTAATTCAAAAATTGATATCCCTCTCTTCTGCTAACACTCAGTGCTGAGGCTGGTTTATACAATTGAAAATCAGTAAAAGTTCATCATCCAACAGGAAGACTAACAGGTGGAGCAGATAAAACCCATCTGAGAATATAGGTGCTGAGCACAAAATAATCCTCAACTTGGCATGTCAAATGAAGTGCCATGTGGCCCTCCGTTATAAACTGACAAGTAGTTTTGTAATTAGAAACTCAGTATAATATGCTGCCATAGCTATTCATCTTTTAATAGCCTCCACTACAGCGCACGGCAGTCACCCAGTCTGGATGTAAATAACCGGGTACTGAAAGTTCAGTTTAAAGTCTCTGCTCCTAGCTGATGTGTGTCTTTATACAGTAGTTTTTACATGTTTTCAGAGGTTAAATTCCAGTCTGATATAAAATTGACACTTTTGCTTTTCAGGGCAAAAGGCACGCACAGAAAGTCCGACTTTATTTACAAATGCATAATGAACGAAAGGACAGGCTGCATATGAATTTCCAGGTAAAGTTATCCCATCTGCATCAACAGGACTATTGTATATGGGATGGGGAATTTGTGGCCTGCAGCTTAATTTTATTTGACCCATGGCATTATCTGAGGCTGTGTCATGACAGAGAGGAAGATAAGAGTCCCTCACATAGAACTGGAAATCATGTTCAAGTTTGCCCTAACCTCTGGCTCCATTTACTGCAGCCCCAACTGAGTTTTCTCATGGGTCAACAGATGTTCCTAAGATGAAGTTAGTTAATGGTTTAAAAGAAAAGAAAGTACTATCATTTTCTCATCTAGAACATGTTTTTTAATTCCATACTACAGCCAGCCATTCTTTGTCTCCCAAACATCATGAGTGTGAGAGAAAAAGTATTGATGACCAAGGTAAACCTGTCTGTTGCCAATGGAATTACTACCTAATGAAGTGATGGGCCTTCTTTGTTGGGTGTTTTCAAGTGAGGCTGGAAAGCCAAATTATCCACAAATGCTTTATTTTAGATTCTTGCCCTGAGCAGGGTATGATATCCTAAAAGTTCAGTCCAAAATCTGTGATTGTAATAAATTAAATAACTTTTCACTTTGATTTCAGGAGAATCCAAACATGGACAAAAATACATATTGCAGACTTTGCAACATGATCTTCACATCTCCAGTTGTTGCTCAATCACACTATTTGGGAAAGATCCATGCCAAGAAAGTGAAGCAGTTGTCAGATCAGACTCAGCCCATACAGGATGTTCAGTCAGAACCTGGTAAAGATCTGGTAGTTAATGCATTCTCTTTTTTTGTGTCAGATTTTTTAGTAAGATGGTGAAACATGGATTGTTTTAATCAGAGAACCAGTGCGGCTGAAGAACAAATCACATTAAGTTTCCTTATTTTGTTAGTCTCTTTGATATTTCTCTTTTTTCTTTTCCCCTTGTAATTTCATACAGTGCAGAGAGGAAGAAAAAAAATCAGTAACTTGCCTTGCTAACCAGCCAATAGGAGATGCTATTCAGAGTATGTTTGCCAGCCAAGAAATTAGACGCACATAAAAAGATGGCTATATTTTCTCAAGGGCAGTCCAATGGCTTCGTAAGGAGTCCACTTCCAATTTTGACAAGTTGGATACTTTTTGTTCCTAGTTGTTCCCCATGAGGAGACTAATCTTTCTGCATGGCCCTTTCTCGCAGATTCCTCTGCAATTCCAGTTCTGCCAGAGGCATCTCTTGAAAAGAACTCACAACAGGATGTCGATTCTGAGGACTCATCTTCATCCTGTAGAACTGCTCTGGATTTAGATGATCCAGATAAGTATTGCAAACTCTGCTCCGCAACCTTCAACAACCCACTTATGGCCCATCAACACTATGTGGGCAAAAAGCACAAAAGAAATGAATTACGTAAGAAGTTGATGGCTGAGATAGGAACTCAGGCTATCCCTGTGGAGTCCAAGGCCAACGGTAAGCAAGCAGCATCAAAATAAATATTCCACTTTATATCAAGTGAGCATGGCTCAGAACCAAAGTATACCATCAACATTTTCCTTTCATGTGCTGGCTGTTGTTGGACAGTGTCCCTTCAGACTATAGCGGGGTGGGAGAATTCCTTGCTTGCTTTGAATGTTTCGCTGTACTTTTTCTTAAAATCCAGTATGTCATTCCCCACCTGCAGTCAGAAGTAGTATTTTCTATTGCAGTAAAAGGTTGATCATGACAGGGTGTTTGCTGTACTTATTTGTTATTTTATGTTGAAGCTATCAGATAATGTGTAGATTTTTTTTCAACCACAATTTAACCATTACAACAATTTTGATTTGCTTTGAGCATGCATTGTATTATAGATTGCATAAAGCTATATAAAACTTCTTTGCTGGAACTGTCTGCAGTAGCTGGCAAAGAAGAACTGCACAAAGATTTCACACAAGATGTTTGTTGTTTGGGAGAAGGGGCATCATTTTTACTTCAAGTTCTTTAACCTGTAGCTCTTTTTCTTGTAGCACTCGGTGTGGGCAACTACATATGCCCGACGTGCAGTATCAGCCTCACATCCATAGAGATGTATCAGTCACACATGCAAGGAAATAAGCATCAGGTTAAGTAAGTGTTTTCCTGCCCATCCATCAGTGGTTGAGGAGCTGTGCTGAGAGTTCAGGAATGGCATGTGTGTGGATACTGTGCAAAAAAATTGATGGTTAGACTCTCAGAGAGAGAATATGAACAAAGTTCACTGCAGACCTTCCTAGAAGGCAAGTAATGTTCCTCTCTCTTCACTTGAGATGAGGTTTCCTCTTTCCCTTGAAGGCTGGAGCAACTGCTTTTCTGCCTAGTTCTCTTCAGACTTTTCCCGTAGCACTAACATTAGGAAAAATGTTCTCTAAGGAATTTTTTTCTTTCCATGCTTTTTAACAGGTAACTCAGGTGAAAAATCTCTGGCCCTCTAAATATTTTGGAATAAAACTCTATCATTAACCATGATGGAGTGCAATAATATCTGGAGGCTTACAGAGCACATGCACTCCCCTCCCTCCTGATTTAAGTACTATTATAGCTGATACTCAGACCTTCAGTCAGGCTACCCTCCCGACTCTGGTGCAGTAAGTATCTTTCATGATGTACTGGTTTGTGGGACAAAACAACCAGCTTGGCTTACAGTTGCCCAAAATAATAAGCAGTACAAGAAATTATAAGAGTCAAAGGCAACAGGAGAAGTAATTGTCCAAGAGTCCATTGGAGTTGAGCAGCTAATAAATTCAAATAAATAAATGCTGGAGGAGTGCGTGTGTGTATAGATTTATCTACATACCCTTTGCCTGGCACACAAAAGACACAAATGCAAGCAAGCAAGTCTGCCATAGTCAGGTATCTTAGTTATTTCTAGATGTTCTGCAAAGATAAAGGTTTATTTTCACATGTTTAAATTAAGCTATACATGATCAGACCTGGTTAGTATTTAGGGAGGGAGACCATCAGGAAATCTTAGTTGTAAGCTGGACTGTGAAGTTGAAAAAATGTCCTGGAAGAAGGCAATGACAAACTGTTATTATTGCCAGGAAAACCACATCCTATATACATGTCCATGAAGTCACCAGAAGTTGATCTCTATTCAAGGAAGTCTTTGTTTTACACATAAGAATACATGCTAGGGTGGCCTTTCCCAATTTTCTGTCCTCTAGGTATGCTGGTAAATAACTGCCAAAATTTCCATCCAGTATGTAATGCAGCATATCTGGAGGGCACCAAATTGGGGAGAAGTAAAGGAGTAAGTCCTATTGATTTTATAGGATTGTACTATGTGAGTCTCAGGAGTGGGACTAATAATACTAAGGTAGCATTGAAGCCATTGAGACATTCTCGTCATTCTTTCTTTATGTGTTATTTGCTTTAGAGAAACTATGATTGCCACCTCTCTGATGAAGAACTCCAAGAAAACATATAGTTCCTTCCAAGATGAACTGGCAGATTACATTAAAGTACAAAAGGCAAGAGGACTGGAACCAAAAATTAATTTTAGAAAGCCAGAGAAAGAAAGGTGTGAAGCCATAAATGGTCATGAGGAAATCTTTGCATCTGACCGAGATTTTCATTCAAGGAATGTTTATGAACCACATCAGCATTCCATTTTTTTTCCAGAAGTGTGCGCATTTTCATATTCTGTGGAAAACAGATTGTCACACCCACCAGTGCGTAAGGGCCCAGTAAAGCTAGAAAATGTATGTATGGCTCTGTACAGCACAGACTGTAGTTCTGAAAAGCAAGTGTCTCAGTTGACTCCCTACAAAGATGATAGCCGCAAACCATCGTTGGTGGAATCTAGTGATGGCCATAAGGATTTGTCTTTAGAGAACAGCTCTAGTGCTGAGAAGAGAAGCCAAAAGCTGCCAAAGACATCCAGAGCCAAAAAAGAATGGCCACAAGAGGGAGGAGGAGACCCTTGCCAACATCTTTTAACTCTTAAAAGAAAACAGTGCAATCGTGATGCTGAGTTGGAAAAAGACGGTAAGAAGAAAAAGGAAAAAAGTGGTATAGATGCAAGAGCTGGGTCAAAATCAAAGCGTAATAAAGTAAAAGGAAGTAAAGATGGCTCTTCTGAAAAGGAGAGCAAAAGACACAAGAAGGAGAAAACGAAGTATGAAGCCAGTGGAGCAACAGAAGAGGAGATGCTGTGGAATGAATCTGTCTTGGGATTTTAATTAACTTGGTGTTTCTTGTAGCCTGAACCATGGCATAGTTTTTATGTTTTACTTACTGGCTATTTTTTAAATTGCTCCTTCAGAAATAATGGGTGATGGGGTTTATGATCATTAGGGAAGAAATTCAGAAACACTCCAATATGCTTTGAAATATGATTTATATTCAAAAGTGCTTCTACCCAGAACAAGACTGAACACACTATAAAATATTATGAAATATGCTTCCAACATTTCAAAGCTGGTGCAGACAAACACATAATGTCTCTAGTCCCATTATATATGTATTGTTGTAAACTTTAACAGAGAATATGGAAATATGAGAGGGGGCTGGATTGTATCCTAAGGAATGTTTTTTTCTTCCTGCAGATAATAAAGAACAAAGTTAAACACACAAGAGAGATTTTGTTTAACATTTTTCCTCCATATCAGTCAAACTCAACCCTTTTTGAGAGAACATTGATGGAGTACTGCTATTCTAATTTATTTTACTTAATCCTAGGCAAATTGAGTTAACCATTGTTTTCAAAAATTATTACAGCAGGCTTTGTTTAAGACCAGAAGGAATATATAATTCCCAATAGCTTTTCTGAAACATTTTATGCATTCAAAGATTTTTAAGTATAGTTTAAAATGATTTTTTTTTTTTAAATGCCCCACACATTTTGTGTTTTTTTCCAGGGTTCAAATTCTTTTTCCACATTCACTGGCATTTTGTGAATTGAGGGATTATAAGAATGAGGCCTTGGAAGGTACTACCTTTGGAAGTGGGAAAACAGATTGAGCCCTTGTTTGAAACATGTTGGGCAGCCAAAATGAAATGTTTTCAAGGCAGTTTAGGTATAATCATTTATTCTTTTGCAGCAGCCATCTGCCTTCATTTCTGGTTTTCCCTTAGTGTAATATGAGGTGTAAAGTCATGTGCCCGTAAAGTTATGGAAAATTTTAGTTCAAACACAAATCATCTTGCACATCATGTAAACAACAACAATGGTGTCTCATCTGATCAATCGCTTCCATTGCTTTTGGAGAGGAACTGGAGAATAGTCAGCAAATTTAGAACTCTCTCATCAATAAGAGCAATAATACTATTATATGGGAACACACATTACTTAGTGGGCTTTTCCATACAGCCATGTTCAAGTGCTTTCCTCCAGTCTTAACCCTTGAAGTGGCAGGAAAATATGCACTGAATTGCACCTGCACTGAATTGATATAAAACCCTTAGAACCTTGCCAATTCTGGCTCAACCACTAACTGCCAATATATGTAGCATGAATGGGAATTTGTAAAGTATTTATGTCTTTAAATGAAGGGAGATGGGGAGATAAGCGGAGGCAAGAGGAGAGCACAACATTGTTTAAAGGATGAACAGAATTTTGCCAGCTTAAAAAGCAGCAGGTAAGCAAAAAGCAATGGCAGGTAAAGGGCCTGGGGGAGTATTCCCAAGTTTTGGAAAAACACCTTTAGAAGGCTCTGCTCTTGACAAGATGTCATAGAAGTGGGGAGGTGGTGAAAAGAACACCAAATTTAGGTCCAGGTGGAATTGTTTGGATTTTGCTTAATTTTAAGGAGATGGCTTCAATGTATTTCTCATAATTTATTAATTTTGTGAGTCATTTGGAGGGCTTTAAATAAGAGACACAACGTGAGTTATTGAATTGTTAGGAAATGCTTCCCTCACCTCTGATATTTGGTCTATGAATAAATTCAGATGGTCACCACTACCTCTTATCAACAGTAAGCTAATTTATTACTAATCTTGTGCATGATTTTATTTAGAATTAAGTTGCTAACTTCAGTAGGACTTCAAGTCAGATGGAAGATAAACTGGTGATTCTAAAAAGGAAAAAGAAAAATATCTAAGAATGACACCTTTCCCAAACTGATTCAACATTAACAGCTGTATAATTCTGGTTGTAGTCTAAACACATCTGGAAAGTTGAGGTAAATAGTTTTAAAGCAGCCAGGGGGAGAACCTCCCTGTCATGCATTCAGCAGAAGTTATAGTGATTTGGGAGAAGAAAATTAACCCAAGATGGTCAAATTTGGTGAGGATGATATACACCTTGGCTACATCCTGTTTGGACCATTACAGTGTACTCTCTGCCAGGAACACTTGGAAAATGTGCAGAAGTTGCATGTAAATGTGTCAGCTGGACCATTATCCAGTGTAAAGTATGTGGATTCTATGATGCATGTACAAAAAATCTACATTGATTGCCAGTACAGCTTGGATATGCTCACGAACCAGATTGAGAGGGCCCGTCTTCATGATTCAGGCTTTGTTATGTCCCAACTCATCATGGAGGTAGCCTACATTGGTCATTATTTATTCCAGTTTTAAAATCCATTTTCCATGTTCTCTCAACTTGTCTTAGCACACACATTACCTTTCATACATCATGGAGATAATATGGCCAGGGACTCATATCTGCTGAGCTCCTACTGGCTGCTGCAGGAATGCACTCCCCCCATCAGGTCACTGGGTACTACCCTCTGTGGCCATTTTGGGCTGCAGGGGAAACCAGAAACCTGGTTTTGGCAGGGGTATCTGTCACTTGTTGATTAGGTGAGTTAAATATTGTAAGAAATAAAATCGTTCCATCCTTAAAATGAAGAGAAGGCTTGCAGAATCAATTTCTGTAAGAGTTTTGTTTTGACGATCCCAAGGGTTTCCAAGGACGTACTCTGTCCCATAATAAAATGGTTTTACTAAAGAAACATGCACCTCCCACTTGTGCTACTGTGTGCTCTGAGTAGGAGAATCATCTGCACCAAGAGGACTGACAGATTAGAAGTAGTAATGATCAGACATGGCATAAACCAACAGCTGGTGGAGACTGCAAAGTGCTTTTTTAAAACAAAAAATGAGCAGAGCAAATATGATTTCGCCTCCTGCTGCTACTGTCTCCCAATGTAGTAGAAAGTACCAAGTCACTGTATTGACTGGCCAACTGGCTTATTGCTTCATGCCTGGATTTGAAGGTAGTGACCCTAATATTTCTTAATATACAAACTGGATAGATAAGAGGGTAGGTCCTCTTGTTCAAGCACAAAGAACAAGAGCTGACTTTTTCCACTGACAGTTTACGAAGCTTGCGGTGGTGAGGCATGAAATCTAGCATAGCACCACCTGGGTATTGTTAGATGGGGCTCTGCTGCCTTTCTCAACCTTGGTGGGGTTTTACAGTCCCACTAACCAAGCTTGAGGTTTCCTGTTATTTTGCAAACGTCCTGCCTTTCTTTTACAGCCTCTTCTCATCAGTATTATAAAGAACGCCTTGGGGACATTGAAAAAGAATTCCATTCCCAGTCATAACCTCAATAGCTTTGGGGAGAGGTTGATAAGAATACTATTACTAACAACAATAACAACAACTGCTAATTAAAGTCTTGTAGACCTTTCTGCATGAAGGTAATTCTGAAAGGCATCCTTGGCTGGCCATTTGCCTCATTTTTCAGACTCTCTATTGGTTCCATTTCTTCCAAAAATAAAATCATAAGTACACCTATTCCAAAGCATAAATAGAGCCTTCTGATAAACCAATTGGTTTAGATACTAAAGGACTGTGGACCAAAATGTAATACCAGATCCAAGAATTGTATAGCAATTCTTACAGGTCAGAGTTCTTCAGTTTCAGGTTTCAGGATCTTTATCATGTTAGCATTATAGTATATCACCTCAAAACAAAAATTAAAACCTTTTGACTTTTCAAACTCAACAATTTACACATTTTCTATAAAAAATTCATGAGAAGTTTCTTTGGCCTCAGGGATTCCAACACATACAGAGCAGGTCTATCATCTATTTTGCAAAAACTATAACAAGCAGACTTATTCAGATGTCAGAACTTTGTCTCTTTACAAGGATTGTGGGCTGAAGATTTTCCAGATAAGATTTGCCAAACAAGATTGCCAGATTCTGTCTGTTTCTACTGGTACATGTATTCTTCCCCATCAAAGATTGTTCCATTAGTAGGAACAAAAGGCTTTTTATGAAGTCTTACATGTATATGCACACCCCGTTATGAGTTCAGAGTTAACTTGGAAATGATTAAACATTCATGGGCTCTTAGTACATATTGCTTTAAACACCTATAATAATTTTTAAAACCCCAGAATTATCATTTTAATAATGTTTTCAAAAGGGATACATAAACAGGGCAACATCAAAGATGTATGAACATTTCATTGTTTACAGTTGTCATATTGCTGTCCCAAGATCTGGTACACCTTATCCTGTCAGATAATTATTCTTTTTGGAAATTCCAAATTACATAAATTGGCGTTCTCCAGTGAGATGCTGATGCACCTGGGACAAGATCAGGCAACGGTAGCTCTTAAACAAAGATTTCTTGAGATAGAATTACAAACAGAATATACCAAGATGTCACTTGGAGCTCAACTGGGGCACAGTGAATTTCATTTTAAACCAGCATGACATCTGGCCCAGTTTACAAATAGCAAACTGTGAGGGGCCTTTACACTATTGCAGTTTGATATCAGCATTGTTAGAGGGTAGATATCACAAAATCCTCTATGCTGAAAGGCTCTGTCTCTGCAGAAATGGGAGCACTGAATTACAGAATGATATCCTGCTGTAATTGTAATTTTTACTGAGACACCCACAGTAGCCCATTCCCAGGTCAGACCAAATACAGTAATTCTAATTTATGGCCTATCAAAGCAACTGCCTATAGCAGTGTTGTGCAAACTTGGCCACTTTAAGATGCTGGCTGGGGAATTCTGGGAGTTGAAGTCCACTCATCTTAAAGTGGCCAAGTTTGGACAACACTGGCCTATAGAAACTAAATGGAATCATGTGAAAGTGGTATCTGTATTTCTAGTGCTGGAAACCAACAGTGCCAAGGTTCTGGTTGATCTTAGTAGAAAACAGAATGCTGAACTGGATGCTTTCTTATCTGATTCATCAAAGTTAGTTCTTCCATGCTGCATTCCTATGAATAGCATTTGTAAGTATTCTTCAAGCTTTCAGGATGATTCATATTGGAACGATTCATTGTTGAATGCTTTAGGACTCTGCCTTTCAATGCACTTTACCCCAAATGGACTGATTATGTACCGACAGCAGGCTTCCCCAACATGAAGCTCTCCATTTATGTTGGATTTTAATGGCCATAATCCCACCAGCTGTTCTACCGGCTGGAAGCTATACTGGTTATAGACCAACAGCAGAGGCTGACTTAGTGTTCAAATCCAGTGTATGCTAGTTGGTTCAGTTCTTAAGATTTTCTAGTTATTTCTCACCTCTTCCACTTTGCTTTTCTCAGAAGCACAAAGTAACCACAATATAACCACAGCTGAGCTATATCGTATTCCTATGCTTTTCTGACAGTTGACTACACGTACAAAGCAGATGTTCTATTGTTTATCCACTGGACATAAACATTAAGAAAAATACATGTTTTCAATTATTTTTTTTAATACTTTTTAAAATATTTTTTTAAATACTTTTTATTTACTTAGGCAGTTCTGACCAAGGCACTTGCTTTGAATTAAAAGCAGAGGGAGGGAATTACAGCACTGTTTATTTCCCAGTACAACAGCAGCATCCAAAGTATGTGTATATGTTTATGACTCTGTGTGTGTATGTGTGTGTATTCACACACAGTTGTATTCATGCTGATAATACATTTTAATTGTAAAATTACAATAAAAGTTATAGTAAGGACAGAACATAGTAAAACAAACTGGCTTCAGGTTGGCTAAGGAGAGAGATGAGGCTGTATACTCTTTCCTTATTTATTCAGCCTACATGCTGAATATATATTGAGGAAAGTGGGACTAGAAGAAGAAGTACAATTTTAAAATTGGAGAAAGAAACATCAATAACTTGTACTATGTTGATTATTCCAATAGCTGAAAATGTAAATGATCTGAAAGCTGTAGTAATAAAAATCAAGGAGCATAGGGACTAAGATTATTTCTTTATTTATTAAATTTATATAGCCACCTATCTCGTGCTTTTGAATCTGGGTGGCACACACAATTAAAACAGAAAGCCAAACAATCTACATAATTAAAACAGAGCCATTAAAATACAGTTAAAAACAGTTAAAAACTATAATAACAAAAGTCAGGGAAGAGTACATTCTAAACTTATACAAAATACAACCATTTAACGGGCTTCACACTTCCATGGGATCTCCAGGCCTGATCGCAGAACCATGTTTTAAGGGCCTTCCAGAAGGCCAGTAGGGTTGAGGCCAATCTCACCTCGGGAGGAATGATGTTCCAAAAGGTGGGTGCCACAACAGAAAAGGCTCTCCTCCTAGCTCTCACCAAACGAAGCTCCTTCACCAACAGGACCTGCAACATACCCCTCCTGCCAGACCACAGACTAGGCCCATATTATCATATCTTGGACATACTATGCAAAGGCCCTGCTCCACTGAAAAGCCCATAATGCTGAGAAAGGTGGAAGGAAAAAGAGAAGAAGAGGTTAAACAAGGTGGAGAGTCTCAATTACATTAGCAACAGGTGCACAGTTGGAAGACCTGAAGGGCTAGGTTGGGGACAGATCATCATGGAGATGGTATAAGTGGTCACTAAAAATTGACTCTAACTTAATGGTGCATAATCAAACAGCTGGAAAATGAGGCAATGAAAAACATGTTATGCATGGCAGAAGGCCACCCTTTATTTTGCACATGTTTAAACTACACAAAAATGCATCATCAAAACCAGATACCTAGAACCATTTAACATGGATACCAAGGCTTCTTCAATATATTCCAATATATATATATATATATATATATATATATATATATGAATATATTATTATATATTATAATATATATATATTATAATATATATATATTATATTATAATATATATATATATATATATATGAATATATTATTATATATTATAATATATATATATTATAATATATATATATTATATTATAATATATTATATATTATATATATATATATTGCACTTGGAATATATTCCAAGTGCAGTTATTTGAAACCACAGATAACAAGAATGTGGGTCACCTGTATACAATGTAAAATAATACCAAAACAATTGATTAAAAGGTCTTGAATCTGTGCTGAATCCCTGGTGCAGCAATACTTTGCTTAATCTGGTTGATGCTAACAGACAATAACTTACTAAATTTTTCTATCTTTTCCCAATATCATTGCCTGATGCAATGCAATAAACACTCTGTATTGGAAGCATAAAGCTTATTCAGTTCATATTTAGAGACCAAATATCTTTATCAAGAGATTAATGGATGCATAGTTAATAATTCTTTAACTTTCTCCTCTAAAAATTAACTTCAGCCAATGTTTGTTTCTTTTTATGAGAAATGTATGTGATAATTAATGCTTTATATTATCCTGTACAAGTCCCTATTAATGTGAAAAGCTCTACCATCTCCTGTTTCATCTGCTTAATAAAATCTTTATCTTTTATCTGATATGCACTGAAGGACCATTTTAAAAATGTATTTAAATTTAAATTTATTGAAATATTATTGAAAAAAGCAAGTTGTTTCACAGGGACATGATGTGAAATTGTGATATCCCTTGACATGTTTCAACTTCAGAGATCAAAGATTGAGATATTGGTAAATATTCTAGCCAAAAGCTGTTCCTGTCTACGGAAGAAAAAAAATATAATTCCAATTAAGAAGGGTTAAGAAATACCAAAAATCTACTAAATTAAATTCAGATATGTAATCTTACAAAATATTACAAATCTGAGAATGCAGTTTGGGTGGTAGAATCTAAAAAGAATCAAAAGTTGATTCAGATCATCTCCCTATTCTATGGCATGCCAGCATAGTATGCAAGTGTTGAAAACAATTGTAGTTTTGCTGGAGAATCTGTAGTTTGACTATACAAATTCAGGAGTACTAAATGCTATCAATGACCTGTGATGGTATTAAAAAGTGACCTTCTCCATCTGATATTTCTTCTTCAACAGTTTACCAAATCTAGCACATTTTGAATTACCACCTTACATTTTCCTGTAAAAGCTGTATATCTTTATGCAGGTTAGGAATCTCCTGCAAAAAAAAAAAAAATCAATTTCAGTTCCCAGCTTTTTAATTCAGCTACATTTGTCTGAAATGACCCTAACTCTTTTAACATTCCATGATAAAAGGGAAATTGCTATTAGGTATTTTTAAAAAGTGACAAGAAAAAAAGGCATATGCCAGATTCATCCATGCTGTATCTGAATCAAAACAATGAGAAAAAATAAAATGATTTTTAAAAAGAATAGTGATAATTTTTTAAAAAGTGTAAATCCAGATTGGCACTAGTCAGACATTATACAACACTTGCCTACATCAATTAATCAATTAATCAAATTATTGTTGATATTACCTGAACCAATGGGAGGGAAAACGGAGACAGTTCTTCAGATTAAGCTATTAAAATATATTAAACTTAAATGAAAGCAGATTTACAGGAAGACCAAAAAGGAAAAGCCAGGGAGGAGGTGTAGAAAGAGGAGTAGAGAAGAAAAAAAGGAGGACAGAGCCAGCTGTAAAACAAACTGAAATTTGTAACTGTTCCCAGTAGCCAAGGTCATATAGATATAAAAAGCAAATGTGTAATTAAGAGCCAGAGTTAAAGAAATGCCCACAAGTAAACATAATAGCAAAACATGAGAAAAATAAAAGATACTCCTTCCCCTTCCAAAGTAAATTACAGAAGAAGTATGTTCTTCAGCTTTCACATGATAATTTCAAACCAAAACAACAGTAAACCTGATTAAATATTAAAGATTCTTCTCTCAAGTAATATATCTTGTGATATTAAACTTAAGCTGGTCCAAAAGTTTAGAATGAATTTTTAGTATTCTCAGCCTTTGCTCCATCTCTACCCCTCCATCTTTGCTTTAGGAGGCAGGGTGGAAGTTCCGCACTAGTGTTCAAGGTCATTAATTCAAGAGAGCAAACTGAAACATCATTCAGATACAACAGAAGTTGTGCTGATGAAGGTGTCCATTGATTTGGAGTTAGGCCTCATTATCATTATTAGCGTTGATATAGAGGGGAAATTTTGGTGACGTCTGGTTTCTCATTTTTCCAGAACTGTTTATTTCACCCCATTTCTGCATCAGTTTGCAATTTTAAAACACCACTGCTAGAGTTTTCCTTATGTAAACATCTTTGCATCCATGCTTCCCAAGTGATTTTCACAAATGTTTTCTCTAATATTACATTATTTTCAATTATGGGCACACCTTTCAATATGCTTTTAATTAATGTATTATTTTTGTGTGTGCTTTCTGACTGGAGAACTACATTACAAAAACAAAATGAAAAAAAAAAAACAATTTTAGTTATTACCACTTGCTAAACATCTTAACAGGTAAAGCTATGGTGAAGCATATTTTCTGTGGCTAGCGGCACATTTTCTTCATTGTGGCTTGAAAGAGAATGGTAGAAAATGCCAAGAACTAAAACTGAGATTGTGAGATGTATCTTTGATGAAGTATGCAATATGGGGTTCCCTCTGTGTACTGCATACTACACAGTCGAACCAGAATGCTTTTCTGCTGGCCTAGATACAGTCTAGGCTAGCTCAATATAGTCCAGGAGAGCTTCACCCCAGTACCTTATCAAGTACCAAGATAATAGACGATGCTTATATAAAGCAGCCTCCACTAGAGTTGATGCCAAACTGGCACTACTGAAGTGAAAATATCCCTGACTGATTATTTTGGATGATAGTGGAATCATGAGAAATGTCTGAAAATATCTGACTTAATTCCATCTCAAATTGAAGCTCAGGGTAGTGCCTGGATGGGAAACCATATTGTTGCAAAGCTTTGCAAAGGGAACTAAGAGTGATTTTAGTTCTGTACTATTTTCTAGAAAATTATCAGTCTCAAAACAATAACATCTCCCTAACTACTATATTTATATCACTTCTTTAGCATGGAAAATGATTCATTTAATACCCTGTACTCATAACTATTTTCTCTTTGGATCCACCACTATTCCCTCATTTTTAGGAGTTTATTTTTCCCTGGGTGTAAATATCCTTTCTAATTACACTTCAGCTCTTTCTTTGGTTCTATCAGCAATGGTGTCTCTGCTCATGACAGTAGGAGCCCCCCGTCTGCTACTTTTCTTGCTGCTTTCAGTGCCAAATAAAAGTATTTCTCAATTCTCCCATCACATCCTAAGCAGTCTTCTAGGATCAATGAAACATAAGCAGTATGAGATTTAACAATCTATTACGATGAAACGTTTGCTCACTGAAAAGCTAAAGAATACTTTCATCATCATCCCAGTTATCCCAACTTAATCTCAATTAGAATTAGAATTATAGAAACCAATAAGCCCATCCGGACTCCTT
The DNA here is from genome assembly GCF_059951505.1 of Python bivittatus. Classification (NCBI taxonomy): domain Eukaryota; kingdom Metazoa; phylum Chordata; class Lepidosauria; order Squamata; family Pythonidae; genus Python; species Python bivittatus. Next base: position 5,394,831 of record NW_028277028.1, read on the forward strand.
TAAAATAACAGCATATAGAGAAAATAAATAAAAGTAATACTGGAATATTATTTCATGTGTAAAAAAGGTAAGCAAGCAAAGCCCAAGGTTGATGGCACAAAGAGATAAAATGATCATCTTAACTCCTCCAAAATATTTCACCAGATATTTTGAAATTACAGAAATGTGTTCCTTTTCTGTAATGTATTTGTTTGTGCTATGAGTGCTACCACACATTGATTGGCACTGGCGGACTTCCATCTTTGCAGTACGATATGCAATTTGGCCCTATATAACCAGAGCCTCTGTTCATCATCTATGCACCAGTTCTAAGGAATATGCCATATATACTGATTCTGATTATCATATCATTCCAAAAAGATGTTATAGTATTACCATCTCAGAAAATGTATTGGAGATTAGCCTGTAATGTCTCACATTTCCAGCAATCAACATTTGTTCAGATACCCAAACAGCATAGCATTTGGAGACCCTGTGCATTTTGAGGAGTATTTTTGTTAGATAATAGAGATCAAAGATGGACATCTTTAGAGCTGTCAGGTAGTGTTACTTCATGATGATTTTAATGTTGATTTAACCTCATTATTCCAGCTGAATGTACATACATTATGCAGAGCTGCTATCAAACGGTACATGGGAGTTTCTGGGACAGTCACAGGAGGCTAACCTAAATTTATGGACCATTGATTTTGCATAACTTTTTAACTGTTTCCCATTTTGTTTATGATCTGAATAAGCAAACTAACTGATTACCTTCAATTTTGCATAAAAATCTACCAGATGCCCCTTCAGGTTATTCTTGTTCAATTCTGCTCATTGGAAAACTCAAAACTCTACTGAGAGGGAGGGGAAGTAGCTGACATCACATCCTTTTCCACTAACGGAGACCCATTTCATCCATCAAGGTAATTATAATTCTCCTGTGCCTTTTCTAAAGACGGATTGCAAAAACAGAAAATGGCCAGAATTCTTTCTGTCCTATGGCTCCTTGGTCAGTTTTTATGTGAGTATGATGTTACTACTTGGGGTGGATGGTGGAGGGGAGGAGGGATCTTTAAATCAGCAGGAACTGAAGAACTTTAAAAAGTACTTTGAACATAATACCAGACTCCAGTCGGTCTCTAAAGACATGTACATTTCTTTTCTTTGTCAGAAAAATCAGAATCCAAGGCTGTATAACAAAAATAAGTCCAGCCTATCTCAAACTGTTGTAGTTGTGAGAAAGAAATGAAGGGGGAATCCATAGGTAAGCCAAAGGCGGGATACAAATCTAACTTGTTATTACTGTTATGTTGTTGTTATCTCTACAAGTCTGATTTTTTAAACAAGAATTACCATGTGGGATGGTTGGATAAAGGTGAGGAGGCTACCACTGAGAAAAAAAGACAGATAGATAATTGAAGTAGAAAACAGATTTAATATATGAGAAAAAAATAAATACTGTACATGCATGCATTCCCACATACCTATCACACTATTCCTTTTCAGGATAAGCAATATTGAGAGATACAATAGAAATAATATGTTTAAAAATTAAAAGCACAAGATAACTAAAAGGAAAGGAAACATAGCAAAGTATAGTTTGCACAAAACTACTTACTATTCCTCTCCATACCAATCTGTTCCTGGAAGACCATTTTTGCTTTTACGATGTCCACGCACTGTTTCATACATTGCCTGTTATTCTTTAGAGTTCTCATCTCTTTCTTTTCCAGTTCATGAGTTCCATCCAACCCCACCTTTCTTGGTCTTCCCCTTCCTCTAACACATGTATTCATTGTTTCTTCCTCCCTTCCTTCAAATATTTATTTTGCAATTCAGTCCTCATTCATTCTTACTTGAACAAATAGTCATTCCTTCCAACAGACCATATACTACCCATTACTTTTCTACCAACATTTGCATGTATGCAAACATTCTACAAATTAATATTTGTAAGAGCAACAAATTAATTTACTTGCTCATTTTTTGCCATTTACATATATAAAACTCATGATCAAATACAGCTACTTGATCTTTGACTTATTAACTGTCTGATCCATATACCTCATTGCATCACACAAGCTAACTTTTACTACAATCCTCTGCATACAAAGTACATGTACTTTCACATTCCCAATCAGCACATCTGTAATTTCACCAGTTTTTCCATAAATACATTAAACTACCAAAAGAGTTGGTTTTTGTTTTTGCAGCTATAATTATAGTTTACTACTCTGAAAATTCAAAATCTGATATCAAATATCTGCATCTTTGCCACATGAATAGTTTAGTAAGGAAACAGGAGTTTTTAAGCAATTATTTAAAATTTATCTATTTCAACACTGGTATTAAATGTCTTGGAAGCATGTAACAAAACATAGTCAACACAAGGAGTTTCAGCATTAATATATGGAAAACTGGAGTTTTGCTTAAAGGGATTCGTCTCTCTGGATAAAAAATATATTCAGACGTGGTTCTGGCATAATTTTAATTTTTAAAAAAACCTTCAAACAAAATTGACATTGTAATACAGAATTTTCAGAGAGAAAATTTACCTGTGTGGTCACTAGGAGTTGAAAATGATGGCGCACAATCAAGCAAGCAAGCACAGAGTTCAGCATAAGAAAACTGGAAGGTTTTACCACACTGAACTCTGTGCACAATCATGATCAGTAAATTCAATGTAATTCTTCCAAATTAAAATGATATGTCTATTTACTTTAATAGAAAGAGGGGGGAGTATTAGGGTATTCAAAAATATTTTAGATGCTGAAGTACTACAATATTTAGTTGAATAGTTTAAAGGATGTAATGAAAAATTGACTGAAATGAAGCTAAGTGGTACGAATGAGAACAGGCAAAAGAAAGATTTTCCACCCATTGTTAAACTACGGCATTTCCTACTGTAAGACATGGTGTTGGCCACAAAAATGAGATAGCTTTAAGATGTAATAAGACAAATTCCGGGAGATAATTAGTCACAACCAATGGCTACTATTGTGGATGGCAATATATATCTGGAAATCAGAGATGACCTGCTTTCAAATGTCTGTTTCTCAGCAAGATGAGGGGGAGAGTTCTCATCATGCCCCACTTGTAGGCTTCCCAGAATCACCTGCTTAGCTCCTCTGGAAGTAAGATTGCTGAACTGAGAGGCCGTAGATCTCATCCAGCAGCAGCATTCTTTCCTTGTTACAACAAATCAAATAAACCTTGATTGCTTGACCACTTGATCGATGCTTCTAGGAAGTCCAGCATGACTTGTAAAGGCCATTGAATCTGTCACTTTCTCATGATTTCTCATTTTTCATTTCTAAGTTCAGTTCACTCCATTCCTGTACTAGCTTGAGATGTAAAAAAAATGCATTAAAGTTTGCATGTACTTTGTTGCACATTTTTCCACCCATATGCATTTTTTTGTTTGCAATTTTGCCTCATGAGAACACGTTCTCCTAAGTTTCCTGAATATATACTTTTAGTTGTTTAAATGTGAGGGAACTGTTTCCAAGAACTGTACATTAGTATGGGTGTGCTCTCTCATGCCCACTGCCTCTCTCTCCACATTCTACACATTCTACACACACACACACACACACATTCAGTTGGCAAAGGATACTGAACATTTCAGAGAAATACTTCTACCAAAGGAACTTGCTTCCAGTTCTTTCCATTTCCATTCAGATGTGAACTAAAGCAGTATCTCCCCGTGTCCGGTGACCACGAGCGCCTAAGCGCTCACGTACTCCTCTGCAGTGTGAAAAAGGGCATCGGCCCCGCTCCTGCCCTCAAACTGCAATGGAATGGTGTGGTGACGGATAGCCACCTGCAGTGCAGCTGCTGCTGCATCTGTTTCCCACAGCCCTCCTTCCGAAGGGTGTACAGAGAGGGTAAACCATAGCTACACAAGGCACTCGCAAGCTCTGTTTTGTTGAGGCTAAGATTTTGGGAGGCATATTTGTAGATATGTAGAGCCAGTTTGGTGCAGTGGTTAAGGCACCAGGCTAGAAACCAGGAGACTGTGAGTTCTAGTCCCGCCTTAGGCACAAAGCCATCTGGGTGACCTTGGGCCAGTCACTCTCTCACAACCCCAGGAAGAAGGCAATGGTAAACCACTTCCAAAATCTTGCCAAGAAAGCTGCAGGGACTTGTCCAGACAGTTGCCAGGAGTCAATAATAACTCAAAGGTACACACGCACAGAGCACCTTAGGCAGTGTTGTCCAAACTTGGCCACTTTAAGATGAGTGGACTTCAACTCCCAGAATTCCCCAGCCAGCATAGCTGGCTGGGGAATTCTGGGAGTTGAAGTCCATTCATCTTAAAGTGGCCAAGTTTGGACAACACTGACCTTAGCCTTTTGTAAATACGCATTCTCTGAGCAACCCAAACAACAAGGAAGACATTTTTGATGCCTTGGATTCTGTTTGAACTGATAAAGTACTGTTCATGTCCTTGCTGCAGTACATCGATAAGATCCGGCTGTCCGGACGGGATCCTACACTTGCTTATTTAGTTAACTACATCCCACACTTTCATTCTCCCGAGGATGCATGTGAGCAGCACGCTGCAGTAATCTCCAATAAAAACAATATGAAAGAAGGCACTGAACCAACAGTAAAGTATATCAATGTTGTTAAATGCTTGAAAAATTCAATGTGATTACTACATTATTTTTCCAACTTGAACCCCGTCCACACCACAGTGTGTGAAGCTTCCCATTGTGTTTTTTTACCAGATGGTTTTGATTAATCCATTTTCAAACAGACATAAAAATGTAAAATAAACTAAAAATGAACAATTTACCACACACAAATACAAAAGGAAAGAAAAACATAATACAATAAGAAAATATGTAAAAAGAACAAACAAAAAACTGTGATTACAACTATATCCTGAGTTCACCTGATCTTGTAAGTCTTTAAAAAAAAACAACCAACTAAGCTTTCAATGCCGACCAAGCCTGTCCAAGAATTTTTTCCAAAGGGAAAGATAATATGACATTTTCTGATTAACCAAATATATAATTTCTCAAAAATTGCTAAGTCACACATCTCTGAAATCCAATCCTTTATATCTGGAATTAGACTATTTTTCCATTTCTTAAAGATTATTTTTTTTGCTATTATTAGTGCACAAAAACCCATCTTTGTTCTGAACACATTAAATTCCAAGTAGTCAGTATATAATTCAGCACAATATCCATGTCTTAAAAACCAGAGTTTTCTCAATAATTCTGCCAACGTATTGCATAACATTATTCCAAAAGGGGTGTAAGGAGGAGTATGACCATAATATATAAGTTAAAGCACCCTCAAATTTCTTGCAACATCAACATAAATAATGATTAGTCAATCCTTTACAAAACATTCTAGATAGTGTCCAATAGATACAAAACAATGATCTTTTGATGTCTTTACCAATTTTATTAAATATTTAGGGCTTTGTATTCCTAAAGAAATTTCAAAATTTGTCCAAGTTAATATGTCTACTGTGCTGGAATAAATTACCTTTACCTTTGACTTGGTGGGTAAAATAAATGTAATTAAAATGAATGTAACTCCCAGGCTTTAAGTCACAGGACATAAACTTAGTTGGAATCAACCTTTATCCCACTTATATTAAGAGCTGATCTAATTTGCATCGCTAATGATTCTAAGACTAAATTAAAAAGCTTCCCAATGTGTTTTAATACCTCTGCACCTTGTTGCTTTAGCCCATGCTATTTATTTCTTCTTTTAAAATTAGATTTATATCCTGCCTTTCCTCCAAAAGCAAAAGGTAGCACATTGCATTCCTTCCTTTTATTCCCCCCCCCCAATCAGGTTGTTGTACGCTGAGCTGGATAGAGGATGTCATTCCGTGACTGACCAAGACCACCCACTCAGTTCCCATGGCTGAGGGTGGACTAGTACCTGGGTTTCTCCAGTCCTAGATCAGCACTAATCTCAGACCTGTTTAGTACTTTTTCCTTAAGTTCATAGCCTTTCAGCCAAAAAGAGTTCAGCCCAATCCAGCCAATCAGAATGTGGTTCAAATTATTGGGCTGCAATCGGCCAGTGAGCAACTGAACTTGTCTCCTCTCTCTAGGCTGCTGTAGGTCCCAAACAGACACAATAGACATCAAGATGATCAGCAATCCCCCCCATGCTTTTGGAACCAAAGTGGAATTCAAGTGTGAGTCTAACTACATGGATGCCGGAGTGTTCTGGGTTCTTCAGAAATCAGATGGTACACACCACTTCATCTCACATGTTACATCAAGATCTAAAGAGGTAACGGGAATTCTCACAGGCTACAAGTCTTCAAAAACTGGCAACTATTACCAGCTAACTATTGCCAGCTTTCAGGAGAAGCACGAGGCTACCTATTACTGCGTGCGCCATCGCAATCAGAAACTGCTTTTTAGTTCGGGCACCCCAGTCTACCTGCCAGGTAGGTTTCATCATATGCCTTTAAATTCCTCATCTATATGTTCCCTGCCAGATCAGCTTCTACTCTTCTCTTCTTTGTTGTGGTTTTGTCACACATAGGGGGAAAGTAGGATTTTCTAATTTTCTCAGGATTGGGGAGGGGGAAGTTTTGGAAGTATTTTTCCTTTTAACTGTATTAAGTCTGTTTTAGGACCTATTTCAGAAACTACTTCTATCACCAATAAAAGATAGGCTTAGTTAAAGAGGGAGCCAGTACGTCTCACTTTTTTCATGCATCCATTTCATTCATCAGTGTTCAAGCAGTGATACTTTCTCTGGGGAATGAAGTTGAAAAGTGAAGCCAGTACGACTGATTTTTCTGGACTTTAGACACTTCTGAAAATTAAGATTGGGGATGGGGTGGGAGAAGGTCCAGGATGGACTATTACCTTTCTCATCTCAGATATTAAACCAGGAGAGAATTGCTTGGCTCATATGCATTATTTTCCTTTCTCTTGCCTGATTATAACTATGGAGTCATTGAAGACTATGGGGGAGGAACCTTGCTATAAACCATCCAGCCCTCCAGCCATTAGCCATTAGTCAAGAAAACAGAAGAGAAACACTTTTATGTCTATCTTGTTTACAGTGAAAACTACTACCATGCGTCCTACCACCCCACAGCAAATTGTAGTCACCAGCAAAGGACTGATAAGAGAAGAAGCTATGAAATGTCCCAATTCTACAATCATAGGTATGTTTCCTTAACCAACTTAGAAATTAGAGGCCACAACTGAAAGATATACAAAAATATTGCCATATCATTTTAGGCCCTGGGTATAATACAAAAACATGTCCTGCTGCCAACAACCCAAACCTTTGATTTCCATCAGAAGAAGTCATGAGAAATCAGCTCAAGTAAAAATATGCATATCTAATATACCCCTGAGATAGATTACAGAGGAGTTTTACTGTGGTGCTTCGAAGTGTCCTCCTATTATTCCACACCAGAGGCAATGTTTTCTACATCAGTGTTTCATACATCCATCCAAATAGAAGTTCAAAACTCATTCCAAGTTATTAGAGAACCATCTCTGGTTATGGCTGAACATCCCCCAAGCATCCTGATGCTGCTGCTCTGCTTTTCTCTCTCCTGTGGATCTCTTCTTCTCCAGTGGAGTGAACAATGAGAGGAGAAGAGCTCTTTGAGACAGAGCGGAATAAGGCAAGTCAGTTAACAGTGCAAACAACAGCCAGGAGGATGAGGCAGTGCTCATGAGGTGGGTGTGGAGGTTTTAACCTGGAGAAAAAATAATGTATTAATAAGCTGTGCAAAGCTCCCAGTAGTCCTTGGCACTGTGGCTACTTGAAGATCCCAGCCACTACTGCTGTTCAGCTAAAACACTACACAATTCATAATACCATTTCAACAGATCAGGAGTTGAAGGTACAACTTCACAACAGGGCCAGATGATTAACCTCTCTTTTTAAATATAGGAACTAAAGGTGATGAAGTGTAGTAGGAAAAGGGTAGCATTCAGGGATCTCTGCCATACTGATAATGCCCTTGTGAAGGTGGGAGGGGAAGTCCAACAGAGCAGGTCTCTGCAATGGTTGTACCCTGGCCTCCTCTCTCTCCCTTCAGGGATCCTTCCCACATGACAGCTGGTGATCATTAACCTGAGGAGGAAAGAGAAGCATCTCCCCCTAAACAAACAAAAGAAATACTGAAAATTACAAAAAGTGCCATATTTTTCCACTATGTTTCTAGGCTGGCAGTCAACAATGTTGCTCTTCTGGTGCAAGTTATACAACGCGAACGTGAAACTCATCATAGCAGAACAAATAAATATCTTAAAATAATGAGATATTATCAAGAACTGGAGGGTTTACATTTGTGAAAGCATTGCTCTTCTTTTGCTTTGTATTTCAGCAAAGACAAATCCAAAAATTATCTCCTGTGAGTTTTATATCTGGGTTCCCTTAGCTGGTGTTTCTCTCCTTCTGCTGATCTTGGTAATCATCATATCAGTGTGCTGTGGTAAGAAAATTTCCTTTAAACTCTGTTTGATGGTTCAACTGCTGACAGTTACTAAGAGATTAGCTTAAAATTAGGCATATATCTACTCATGTAAAGATGGTGCCCATTATAGCCTCTTACTTCACATTTCACATAATTAACTGGTTCACATGATGCATATAGCCATTCTGGAACTGTGAAACATTTCTGGTGGAAATTTGAAACCACTCTGCAGTCCACATGTTTGTATGAAAGAAGAAAATCATAGCTGGCTACCTAAGGAGAGAGAGAGAGAGAGATGCCTACTTCATAATGTTACTGTTATGTGTGTGTGTATATTCTCTCTCTCTCTCTCTCTCTCTCTCTAGATAGATATAGATATAGATATAGATATAGATATAGATATAGATATAGATATAGATATAGATATAGATATAGATATAGATCCATTATGAAGTTGGGTAATATACAAAGGATGAAAGAATAGCAAAACAGTGCAATACCTTATTTATTAAAATGTATATTTTTCTTCCTCCCAAAGGTCCAAGGAGAAGCAAAAGAAAATGTAAATGTAAACGGTGAGTTTTCCATTACGTGCCCCATTCCATATGCTTAAGCTCCACTCACTAGAATGGGATTGAAACATGCTCTCGTTCTCCATGTTGTTTTTTAAAGCTCAATGTTTAATTACAGAATTAGGTTAACATTTGACAGACATGTGCAGCCCAGAGATTGACCTTGTATGAGAAAAAAATTATGAGTTTGGCAGGATGCAAACTGGATAGTTGGCTTTCTGGCACAGATATGCTTACCAGATCTGGGCTGCAAAAATCCATATGACCACAAAGAATTACAACTGTCTGTATCCCGTTTGCTGCTATCTAGTGGCTCTCCAGATTTTTGTAGCCCAGATGCAGTACGCCAATTAAATACACGTTTTGCGCTTGACCATACCCACAGTGAACAGGCAGTCCACCAAGTAATAATCCCTTTTGTGAGAACTTTCAAAATTAAAATGTGCCCATTGTTCCAAAAAGATTGGCCACTTTGGCATGGCATGTCTTTCAAGCTCTGTCTCTTCTTTTTAGACCAACAAATGGAACCAATGGAACGCATACTAAACCATTCCAGAACAATAAGTAGGACTTGCAACTGGATTTCTCCATGCATTCTCAGGGTGTTGTATAAATCCAGCATCACAAACAGACAGACTCTGTTAATAGTTCTCTATTCATATATCAAGGATGAATGTCTTAGATCAGATCTTTGAAATTATATGCTGTAGAAATCTCTTCCCCAACTGTTATATGTTGCACTTGTGAGGAATTGCCAGGTATGTGCTGTTTTAACCTAACTGACAATTCCTTATGAGTAAAAGCCACTGTGCAAGATTTAAGGGATCTGGCAAAGCGATGATTCCACATATTCATTTACTCAGCAAACAGTTTCTCTGTAAATTGACACGAGATGAGTTTTCTCCTGCAGCTGACCACACTGATGGGTTATGAAAATAAAGCTAATAGTTTAGTTTTAAAACAACAGTTTAGAAATGTGTCATAGAAATAACAGAAATGTGTAATCTTATGGTGTTTGTGGTTACAATTATGATAGAAAAACTACAAAGTCAAGGAACATTTAATGGCATTTGTTCTCTGGGTAGCCAGGTAGAAGGGAAGGGAAGCACTATACTGGCATCTTGTCTTTCCATATACACTTAGGTATATATGTGTATTAGTCTTGTTGCAGTTCTCTCCTTTCCTTCCACCCTGGGAGATTTAATGTTTAGTAACCTGGGAGGATGGGTGAAGGGATGCCAGCATGTATATATCAAGAAAATTTTACATCCCAAAATCTCTGAAATAGCCTAGAGAAGGACTGAAAAGAGATAATCTTTTACCACTAGTCAGTGTCAGAAAACAAATGATCCCAGTTTAAGAAGGATTAGAGTATCCTGAAGATCCTGAAGATCCTGAAGACCTTCTAGAGAAGACCTTCTCTAAATTTAGTTCATAGCATCTCACGATAGGACAAGGGAAGACCTTGGCTGAAACTTCAAAGCCAGACAGAATAGTGATTTGACTCAGCATACAGCAACCTTTTTTGAATTTGCTATAGAGAAAATCACAATCATTCTATCTAGAGTGAGATGAAAGAGAAATAGATGTCTTCTACGCCATCAGTCTTTCTATTTGCCTTGCCTGCACTTGAAAACCAACCCACCATTTTTCCACAATGTCCTCTCTGCCCACAGATCTCTAATACTTTCAGGATGATGTTGTCTGTGTGCTGTAGAGAATACCTTCAGCTAACCATTGTTTGCCTTGTGTCAATCCAAGGTATCCAATAAGCTAAGCAGAGATAATGCTAACCGCTCAGTGCTTCCTCTTTCTGTTTCAAACTGGCCAATTACTTGAGTGTACTATCCCCAGAGCTTCCAATGCTCTATGAATACACACCTCTTCATCTTCCATGCCCAACAGCAAAGACTGAAGCAGATGTTATTAAACTAAACTAAATGAAATCCATCTAGGTTCTAGGACATAGCAAGCAGTACCTTCAATGGAAAAACAGATTTCTGCAAGCATAGAGTGAACTCATGAGGTTACCGGTTTCTTCCATTCCTGAAGAGAGGCCAAGTTAATACAAATGGATTTTCCAGGAATAGCAAGGAAGCAGAGCTTTTGGAAATGTATCTCTCTTTGTTCAAAGACAACATCAAGTGTTCAAAGAGATGCATATCAGTTAAAATTAGTATATGGTAGAGCTCACAGAAAGAAAGGGAAATAAGATAAAATGTATCTCAGTTGCTTGTTTCTTTATGAAGTGACTTACCGCAATGCTAGCAAATGCTAGCAAAAAGGTTACCAACATGATGGTTTGCTTGCTAAAAACGAAAGCTTACTTGTATTTCACTCTACAGATATATCACAGCTGGTAATGGAAAAAAGTCTATTACTGACTTCTCATATGTAACAGACTAAATGCATGTGCATTATATTTAAATTTAGGCTTGGCATGTTCTTTCTGTCTGCTCATAGGTGCTTTTACTGAGATCTCCAGAACCTGACCTTGAACACTGTAAAATCTTAAATTGTCCTAATAAAGAAATTAACCTATGGTCTCTTTTTGGATATTTTTACATTATAAAAGTTAATCATAATGGCAGTAAAAGAAAAAATAGTATTAGCCTTGTCAGAGCTCCTCCATTGTACAAATAATAATTTTATGTGTGGTGTGAGAATGGTGAAATATTGTTTGAAGTTTTTTAAAGAAAAGTATTTACCATGGCATGCTTTCTAGCACTGCATTTTCTAGAATTACCTTGCTTTCTTCAATGGTGTCATGAGGAGTAGACCAGACCACCGAGGTTACTCAGTAGACCCCCAAGAGATGGGGGAAAGTAGAAAACATTGCCACCTAGGCTAGCATAAGAAGCTGCAGTCCACCAAATCTGATGCCGCTCAACTCAGCATCTTTGCTTTCTTACTTTTATTTTATGTTTTTAGAGGATAACCAGCCTGGTTCACATTTAATTACTTTTACTTTTAAAATGTATTAGTATATTCTATTTTTTAAAAAAAGCAGTTCCAGGGTATTATTGACTTGCCATAGTGTCAGTGACCCAGAATGTGGTACTGTCCAGAACAGGAGCTCCTATTATTATCATCCTGGCCTCTAAAGTTGATAGAGAATGGGTTAAAAGTAAGGGTAATTCACAACAGGGATGAGGGCAGGTAGGGTTCAACAGTCATGAGTAAAGTTGACCCAGTTAGAAAAAAAGAACTCCAGAAATGAATCTAGAAAAGGAATAGCAATTTAATGCCAAGAAAACCATAACAACATGGCTGCAACATTTAGACACATTTCAGTGCCATATGTTGAGACCATAAGTCCCTCTTGTAGTTACTGGGGAAGAGCACTAAGGTTTCACAAGAAGATCTGGAAAAGATAACAGCCAGACCAGAACCACATGAAAATCTGGTCACTGATTATTCCAATATTCAAAGAGGACTTCTTCATTTTACAAGGACATATACAACGGGAACATGGAATGTAAGAAGAATAAAGAGAAATCTGAAATTGTTATAGCAGAAATGAAGCATTCTCAATTAGATGTTTTAGTGAACTTAGGTAGACAGGATGAAAATCAGATGATTACATGAATCTGATTATGAGACCATTCAAAACAAGGGAATGGCAATGATCCTCAAAAATACATTACCAAGAATGTACATATACACAAGCACATGTCTACTAAAAAGAAGAATACAGAGAGGTAGCCTGGAACTATAGAGCTTATGTTTAGAAAAGCAAAGACTCAGAATGAGTTGAGGTTAGTGAAGAATACCAAGAATACATTGAAAGGGCTTTTTTAGACATGCAAACACACTTATCACACTACTCTCTTTCATGTTAATCAAGATTAGGCAAAGTGTAGAAAAAGTGGAAGGAGGAGGTGTAAATGTAAGAAGTATACAAAGGAAAATGGAGAGAAGAGATAAAAGGAAAGGAAATCTAATCTACTTTATACCAATATTACTCACTCCGTCCCCTCCAAGCCTTTGTATCCTTGCTTCTATCACATCTATACACCAATTCACACATTGCCTTTTGTTCTTTAAAGTTCTCACCTCTTTCTTTTTGAGGATCTCATCAACTCCACCCAATCATAATTTTCTTTGTCTTCCCTTCTTCTTGACCCATTCATTCTTCCTTTATATACTGATTTTGCAATTCAATTCTGATTAACTTGTACATTTACTCTATGGTTAAAAGCCTAAACTGTATGGACTTGCATCCCCTAAATTAGCAGACAGATCACCATGACTCAGATCAGGATGAGGAGAGCTTTACAGGCGCTTACCACATATTGCTCTGAATAACTATTATCTATATGGAGAAATGTTAAAATATGGATGGGATTTCCTAATGAGGCAGTTGTATGGCTTGTTTAATGGGTGTGTGAAGACTGCCTTTGTGCCTTGATGACTGGAAGAATGCCGTTGTTGTTCTGTTCTGCAAGCAAAAAGGTAACAAGAGGGAATACAGGAGAGGTTCGTTTGTTAACTGTGCTGGCTGGGAAAGATGTTTGGCATAATTCTGAATGAGGACATAACCACATTTCCCATTTAAGCTGCTCCTGTCCTCTGCTCATGCCAATTTAAGCACACCTTTGGACAAAAAAAGAGAGAAAAACCCAGGGGGAAAACTAGCTGGCAAGGAAAAGAAAAAATGTACAGTAATTAAAAAAACATAGCATCCTACTATATACTAGGTGAAGATCTTAATCACTATGCTATTTCAGCAATACCAGTAAAGGAAGGCATAGAAATGTTGAGAGTGCAGAGTCAGTGGTAGCTAAGTTGAAGGGGTGCTTCATCCTCTCCAGAGTAGCCAATGAACTGCTAAAGTTAGCCTGCAACAAACTGAAGTGCTCTAGCTGAAAGGGACCGGGGCACTCACACCAATCTATCAGGGAAAAGAGTCCCTTGGAAGTGGAGCAGGAACTCAGGCTCTGAGGTTGTTCTGAAGGATTAACAGAGAGTGATATCATCCACTTCTGCCCCCCAGAAAAGGTTGCCTGCCTGTTCTAGTAATGGGTCTACTGGGCAAAGCAGATAAGCCCTGAAAGTGTATGAGACTGAAAAAAATTAGGGAACTCCAGCATTGTTGTGGTTGTTTTTCTTTTTTTGCCCAGCAAAGGATGTGCAAAGCATATTTTTGCTCCTCAGTAGGTCACTGAACAATACAGAGCAAGAAAGTTACACATTTGTTGATCCAGAGCAGGGTGCTCAGTCTTGCAGCCTATAGTTGTATGTGATCCTCCAAGTTCGTTATTCAGCTGTGAACAATATTTATTAGCCAGCAATAGCAGTGAAAAAGGATACCAACATAGAAAAAAGTATGGTTGTACAATTCTATGCATTATTCTTTTTTATGCATATCACAAGAATTTATGAAATAATTCTTGAAGCTCCTTCAGGCAATTCATGGTTATGCAATGGATCAATGATATCTTACCATTGATTGTACAACATTTGAAGGCACCAGCAGTTTCAATGGTTTTGGTATTAAAAAAGAAGAGTTGTGGAAGGAAAAAAATGTTTTTCCAAGACAAATGGGAAAATTTATGTATCATTTTTCATAGAAATAAAAGGTAAAGTTCAATGCCTTATTTTTCAGCAGTTCCAGTTCCCAAGGAGTATAACATCTTGCATCAATGTATCATGAGCCCTAACTAGAAAATGACTATGAAGAAAATGTTCTACAACTTAAAACAGCATTTGCTACAAAGATCACACCCACACACACCCCACCACCCCAAATATTAACAAGTCTAGGGAAGATTCAGTAAGAAAAGTTCCATGATGAGTGAAATCATAGGTAAATTACCATCACTCTTTACAAAATAATATCTTATAAAGGCCAACAGAGGTTTATCTCCTGGTCTGAGAATGAGATGATTGAACAGATTAAAAAAAAAAAGTTTCTGAAGGCAGAAGCTTATCAGCTAATATAGTTGCCTCTAGAATTTAGCAGATAATATAAAGAAACAGTTGATTCCAATAAGAAAAGACAGTTGTCTTATATCAATGTTTGAGGTACGGCGTGCAGCATTCAGTTGAGGTGTGGATTGTAATTTGAAAATAATTAAAGAATTAAACTAAAAGATACCACAATATTTCAAAGACCAGAACAAATAAGCTGCTTTGCCATGGAAGAAACATATCTGTGGCTGCAGATAGTATATTTTCATTGTGTTCTGAAAATACTGCTTGCTTGGTATGCTGAAGAAAAGCTTCACAGCATCTCCATAACAGGAATCAGCATCACTAACATGCTTTACATTTTTAATGAAGAAGCCCTGTGTAATAACTACTTACAAATTAAGGAAATTGTGGATGTAGCTGTTAAAACCATTGCTTTTATATGAGCATGAGGGCTGAATCAGAGGCAATTATTTTCTAGCATGTATAAACAACCAGTATGGCAAACCTCTATGCCACTCCAAAGTTAAATAGCTGAGTTCTAGAAATGACCTAAAGAATTTGATTGTGTGTGTGTACACAAAGGAGATTGTTTCTTTCATGAGCATAGAAAACAATGAGGTTCCTCTGCTTGTGATTCAACTTTGATCTGTCATCTTGCTTTTCGAACAGATGTAAGCGATCACTTGAATGCACTAACTAGAAACTTCAGCGAAGAAAATGGGATCACACAGATGTGTAACAGTGTTAAATCATTCAAAGTGAAGCTTACTTTGTGGGGGGAAACAGCTGGCTGCTGGCTGTTTGGGTTATTTCCCAACTGACAGTTAAGTAAAGTTGAACCCAAATGTTTCAGAGAGTTTACCAATATCATTTCAAATTCACAGGAACACTTTGATATATGATTTAATTTTTTTAAGGTGTTTGAGCCACAATTTCAACTTTTTTCCTTTTTTTCACTGTGGAAATTGACACTACTACAGAGGATATACAAATGGAGTTCACAAAGTTTTGGTGTGACACAATTCTAAGCAGAAGTAGATGGTGTTGGAAGTCCAGATTTCTACAAGTTTCTTATTTTGGAAAGATTCTGCAAGTTATTCACTGCTTCCACAAGGATATTAGCAATATTTGTGGGCGCATATATATGTGAACATTTTTTTCCTCATCTGTGAAAATTTACAAGTCTTTATTGAAGCCAAGGCTGGCTGATGAACAAGCAGCACAGAGGCTGGTTTTCTCTCATGATATTGAAGTTCTGGTTGATGAAAACCTGTGCCAGCTAATGGCCAAAGTGAAATGGTGAAAAAGTAGTTCTGTTTCCTAGTAAAGTTCTTTTAAATTTTAATAAAGTTATATTTAATTGCATACAGTATTGTTATATGCATCATTTCCTTCATTTTTTACTTACTAAAGATTTTTGTGGCCATGTATAAACATGCTTCAGTGTGGAGCCCTCAAGTGGCATTTATGTTACTTTGAGACTGCTGATTTAGACATAGTGTATGATAAATTGAATAGGCCTGAATTACTGAACCTTTTTCTGTGGATATGGAGCTGAAGATAGGTTGATGAATGAATGTATGAGAATAAATGGAATGCTTAACAAATGGAATGCTTAGCACTGAGCGGGGAGTAAGACAAGACAGTGTGAGGTTCCCTTAGTTGTATAATGTATTTACAGATACACGTATTATGCAGTTAGGAGTATGGATCTGAAAATGATTGTATCAAAAGCCAAAGTAGTTGTGTTTTACAGAGACAATGTATGAACTGGTGCCAGTTAGGTATAAATGGGGGGAAAAAAGAGTAAATAAATGAATGTGTATACTTTGGCAGAATGATTGCTAAAGATGGGCAGATGAATGAATTGTGGAGTCCTTGGGGTTCTCTGAGCTTGGTTGTTTTCTTGCAAACATTTCATTACCCAGCTAGGCAACATCTTCAGTGCTAGAATGGAGTGGGGTTTGCTCTCTGTTTATATACAGTGGCTTGCCCTGCCAGTGTTGGTGGGGGTGGGTTTTTTTTTTTCTTTCCTGGTAGATCCTTGATTAGGGTATTGTTTACTGCTTAAACAATAAGTTTTAAGCAGTAGTTTATAGTTTTAAGACTATAAGTATATTTGAAAACTAGTAGAGAAAATGGTTATGGAGTGGCTGTGGCAGGAATAATTTCCCATTGGCTATTCAGGAGTTCCAAAGTATTTTTCCTGCTGTTTAATAGCCCAGGTCTAAGAAATGAGCTTTATCTAGAACTGCTCATTTCTATCATCTCTATCACTCACACACACACACACCAGAAACCAGTTTGGCTAGTTTTGGCCCTGCTGTCTTTCCCATGTTAAATGATTGGAGGACACCCAGCTACATCTGCAACTTTATGATCCATTATGATTTGTTCACCAGCAGCTAAGAATCTTGCTCCAACAGTGCAACTAGCTGATAAAGAAAATAATCTCCACCTCTCTCCTTTCACTGTTTTTGGGGACCCTGAATATCTAAAAAGATGGAAGAGATGGCAATAGCTTTTGCTTTAAGGTAGAACTACTGTCAAGAAAAAGTTGCAAATCCTTTTGAAAGAGAAGGAAAATGAGCAAAGGTTCAGAACTAATTTTCAGCCCAGAGCCAAGGCCAGCTAATTTCAGTTTTTTCTAAACTCATAGTTGAAGTAGTGTCAACACAAGCCTGGTTATTTTCATGAATGCATGTTGCTTGGCTGCAATGGAGCTCATCATGGGACAGGGGTGGGATCTCCTCAGCTCCTGTTGACTGTTTTGGGCTGATGCAAGCAAGTCTCCTCTCCTCCAGCCAGCTGTGGTGGGAAGTGGTTAATAGGTAACCCATAAAACAAAGGTATACAGTTAGACCTCTCCCCAACAGCCAACACTAACTGAGAGAGAGTGAGTGGCCCAAAGTCACCCAACTGGCTTTCATGCCTAAGGGAGACCTTAGTGATATGTCAGCAAGGCATGGGGTGATCTGAGAGGTGATGCAGCTTGTCAGTAGGTCATATGGTTTAGTGGATTCCTCATAAAGCAAAAGGAATAAACCTTTCCTGCTTTACTGGGAACACCCCAGTGTCTGATCCCAGCTGCAGCCTCTGTCAATCACACCTCTGGATCTGGTTTGCAGATGATCAGAGGATGGGTGGAAGCTTCCTGGTAAGGCAGGTGGGGAGAACCTCTCTTGCTTTATTGTGAATCTCCTCCAGATCAGGTCCTGACACACCCACCACTCCATCCATTTGTCAGAACTCACCTCCTCTCTCCATCCTAGCAATTGGTGGGTGTTTTTCCCATTGTCAGGGAAATCCATAAATTCTTGCACCTTAATTTGCACTACAGTAAACTGCTAGGGCAGTATTATTCACTAGTCTTGTTAACAAGGCAGAGTTGAGATTGACTAGATAGCAAATATATGTTGATATATTGGAGGACAGCACTGAACTGGGTCTCTAGATGTACACTCAGTCAAGAAGTTTCCTTCTTAGACAGTGACCCTGATCCTTCTTGAGGAATAAAATCCTATCCAGGACAAACACCAACAATTTGGACAGAAGCAGCCACAAAATACTTTCTCAGATTCATTTCTCAGGAACAGAACATCATTCTGGAAATAGAACAATATCAGACCTCTGCAAAGTATAAGCATGCATATGTACTCAGTACTTGGTTTGGGCCCCTTTTGCAGCAATGACTGCCGCAATGCGGCATGGCATGGATGCTATCAGCCTGTGGCACTGCTGAGGTGTTACGGAAGACCAGGATGCTTCAATAGCGGCCTTCAGCTCCGCTGCATTGTTCGGTCTCATGTCCCTCATCTTTCTCTTGGCAATGCCCCATAGATTTTCTATGGGGTTCAGGTCAGGCGAGTTTGCTGGCCAATCAAGCACAGTAATCCCATGGTCATTGAACCAGGTTTTGGTACTTTTGGCAGTGTGGGCAGGTGCCAAGTCCTGCTGGAAAATGAAGTCAGCATCCCCATAAAGCTCGTCTGCGGAAGGAAGCATGAAGTGCTCCAAAATCTCCTGGTAGACGGCTGCATTGACCCTGGACTTAATGAAGCACAGTGGACCAACACCACCAAATGACATGGCTCCCCAAATCAACACAGACTGTGGAAACTTCACACTGGACTTCAAGCATCGTGCATCGTGTCTCCTTCTTCCTCCAGACTGTGGGTCCTTGGTTCCCAAATGAGATGCAAAAGTTGCTCTCATCAGAAAAGAGGACTTTGGACCACTGGGCAACAGACCAGTTCTTTTTTTCTGTAGCCCAGGTAAGACACTTCTGACATTGTTTGTTGTTCAGGAGTGGCTTGACAAGAGGAATACATTTGAAGCCCATGTCCAGGATCCGTCTGTGTGTGGTGGCTCTTGATGCACTAACTCCAGCCTCAGTCCACTCCCTGTGAAAGTCCCCAACACTTTTGAATGGCCTTTTCTTGACAATCCTCTCCAGGCTGCGGTCATCCCTGCTGCTTGTGCACCTTTTTCTTCCACACTTTTCCCTTCCACATAACCTTCTATTGATGTGCTTTGATACAGCACTTTGGGAACATCCAACTTCTTTTGCAATTACCTTTTGGGGCTTTCCCTCCTTATAGAGGGTGTCAATGATGGTTTTCTGCACAACTGTCAGGTCAGCAGTCTTTCCCATGCTTGTGATTCCTACTGAACCAGCCTGAGAGACCATTTAAAGGCTCAGGAACCCTTTGCAGGTGTTATGGATTCATTAGCTGATTAGAGTGGGACACTTTGAGCCTAGAATATTGAACTTTTTCACACTAATTTTCTGAGATTGTGAATTTGGGGTTTTCATAAGCTGTACGCCATAATCATCACAATTATACCAAAGTAAGGCTTGACGTATCTCGCTCTGCATGTAATGCGTCTATCTCATATATTGGTTTCACCTTTTGAGTTGCCTTACTGACATAAATGAACATTTGCACGATATTCTAATTTTTCGAGTTTCACCTGTGTATCTATCAACTTTCAGCTGTTTCAGGGGTTTGGATGAAGCCTGTGTTGCAGAATGCGAGCACTGCTTTTTCTTCCTCCTGTTCCTCTTCTCCAATCTCATTGCTCTATGCATCAGAAGGTTCAGACAGGTGGTTTTTAAGATTAAAGTATGTAGGGGCAAAATAAAAATGGATAGGATAGGATAGGATAGGATAGGATAGGATAGGATAGGATAGGATAGGATAGGAAAGGAAAGGAAAGGAAAGGAAAGGAAAGGAAAGGAAAGGAAAGGAAAGGAAAGGAAAGGAAAGGAAAGGAAAGGAAAGGAAAGGAAAGGAAAGGAAAGGAAAGGAAAGGAAAGGAAAGGAAAGGAAAGGAATAGGGGGATAAATGGCAATAGAAGCAACCTCCCTGAGAGAGCTCCTTATAGGAGATATTTCCTCATTGCCATCTTTCCTCCTCAAACACCAACTAAATCCCCAGTTATCCCTAGATACATTAAAGGCTACAAGAAGTATGTCAGACTTATTCCAATTAATTCTGATAATTTATCAAACTATTGTACTGTATCAATACATTTTGGTAGAGGACATTCATAATTATCAATAAAACATATATCATCAGGATATAACAATTTCAGTTTGATACCAGCCACTTCTGTGGCCAGAATGCCTGATTGCCTATTGTACAAAATGTAAGACATGAAAGGCATCCTTGATGTTCCACAAAACATCTTGATTGGTGAAGTAATTCCATCTACAATAATCAACACATAACACATTGTAATCCAAGTAATAGGGAAAAAAAATTGGTATCTGGCCAAAACTTGTTCTAAAATTTGAACTACATCAACTAGCAGCCTTTTCCACACTCAGCAAAACCACCACTGTCAATTCCAGTTTTCTGAATGGATAACTACAGTATCTATTTGTAATATAATTTTATGGATGGCTTTGTTCTGTGTTATAAAAACAAGTGGCACGGGATGGACAATTAAAGGTAGTATCAACTACAATGCATGAACCAGGAACTTTGTCAAAATGTTAGTATCAACATTTAACAAAGAAATCAGATAACAGCTTACACAACCAGCTGAACTTTTACCAGGGTTCAAACTCAGAGTTATATCATGGTAATTAAAGGATGTTGCAAAAAAAAAAATTATCCAAAAAAGCATCCCTAGAAACCTCCAGACATAAACAGGTAAAAAAAAAAAATCATTATGCCACTCAGGATAGTCATCAAGATTGGGAGCTGTTCCTCCTTTCATTGATTTAATAGTACCTACCATTTCCTGAATAAATAAAGATGCAACTAAATAAATGGGTTAGCCATAAGTAATGTTTGGAAGAGTTATATTTTTTTTTAAATAATTTCTTCCTCAGTAACTTTGACTATTATAAAGTAAAAAAAAAAAGTTATTTATTGAATCAGAGCTGTTACATACTTTGCTGTAAGCATTCTTAATAACAGAAATATTAATTTGTTATTGCTGTTTCAGATAAGAGGCCAGTACTTTACCAGGCCTTTCCTCTTTCTTTAGTACAATTAATGAATATTCTGTATCAAGTGCATAAAGGAAATTAAGTTCCAATTTAGCAGACAAAAAAGTAATTCTGGTGTAGGTCGTCTTGCATATTAACTTTATTTTCCAAATGTTGTTTAAACTCTTAATTTTTTTTCCATGAAGCACATGCGGTTAGACTACCTTTAAGTTCATGTTGTTTATTTTTTAAAAAATTGTTTGTTTTATACAAGTCAATCTTTTGATAGTGATGTAGTCAAACATCTTTTTTAAAAAAGAGTACTTTTTCTTATAATAATAGATAGTGTTAGTGGAGCATGATTGCCTAGTACAATAGGACATATTTCATTTATTTATCTAAATAAGGATCAGGATACTAAAAATAAATCAGGAACAAATCTGTTGTGCATTTTTAAAAGTGTATTCTTACTGTGAAGCAATTAAAAGTCACCCTATAACTACCAAAGTAAACCCCAACACATATGCTTGTAGGACTCTACAAGAGATAAATTTAGCTGGAAAAATGTAACAGTCTAACACAGGATTTAATACTTGATTTCTAGGCATAATTATCTGATTCTCAATTAAACTAAAAAGATACTCAAATCACCTATGTAAAACATCCATATGGTGCTTAGTAGGGCCAAGTCATTACTATAATGACCGCAATACAGTTATTAAAGTATTTACTTTCCAATATTTAAAAAAGCCCTTTCACCCTTACAGGAAAAGGTGATCCTATCAGGAGCTCCTATTCCCACCAAAATCACTCCCAGGGTCACTGAAGCTGAGCCCTACCAGGTCAAGCTGGTAAATTATAATGGCAAACTTTTTTTTTTTTTTAAGAGTCATCTGGAAAGATTCATAGCCATCTTACAGAGGTAGAAAACACATTCTAATTAATTTGACAGTAAAAGTTTAAACCACTTAAAGTGGAAGGCAAGGGAGAAACATTTTTAGCAGAATTATGTGGTCCTTTATAAATCCAAGAAATCAATATAAACCTGAGATCAATGATCCCATTTGTTGCTAAGCGACAAATATGAGTGAGGGGAGCATTTCTTAGAAATGGCAATAATCGAAGACACTACTCATCTTTTTATCTCCTTTTGCTCTCCTTTGTTGTTATGGTTGCTGTTGCCAACCCTGGCAACAGCAACAGCAAGATGAGAAATGTTGTTATAGGTAGGCTTTGAAACTACCATTTCTTTAGCATAACATGTATTTCCAAGCCATAGAGGGGGAAGATTGCTGTGGTTTATGGTCCCCACCATAATTTTTTGTCTCTTCTATCTTTTGAGTATGGCACCCATTTTCCTCCACAGCCCCACAGAACATTATTTTCTTGAATGGAAATGTAATTGAAGGAGAAACATAACATTCCTGCTATTTGTGCAAATAGTTCCATATATAAAAGGTTTAAAAACTTTTGTTGAATATTCATGCCTACATGTAATGTGGAAAATTAATTTGGAAACCAACAGAAGAACCTGTTCATCAGTGAAAAGTTTTTAAAACATGTTGCTAAATGCTACTTTTTAATTAACATTATGAAATTGTGGTGTTATAGAAATATATTTTAATAATCTTAAGATAATTATAATGCTGTGTCATTCCATAAACAATAGAGTGAAAAATAACAGTGGTACTAATTTAAAAAAATGAATGGGATAAAAAAAATCCTGCAAGGATTCACAGAATGTGCACTGAGCTCTTACAGATTTACTTGCCTGACTGACGACAGCTCATGCTGCCACCACCCTTCCAATTATGCCAACAGATAAATTTTTTATAATCTATCAAAAAAGCAAAAATAAACAAAGAAAAACCCAGAACTACAGGGAAAATAAATTATTGGATGAGAATATAGTTTAGATCAGTGTTTCTCAACCTTGGCAACTTGAAGATGTGTAGACTTCAACTCCCAGAATTCCCCAGTCAGCATGCAGAATTTCGGGAGTTGAAGTCCATACATCTTAAAGTTACCAAGGTTGAGAAACACTGGTTTAGGTGATACCCTCTAAAAAGTGAAAAAAGCAAGGTAGTTCCAGACTAAATAGTGTGGAAGGAACCTATGAAAATAAATACATGTAGAGTAAAAAACAAAAGAATCTGATATTTGTATAAGCAATTACCTGAAAGAATTAGCGAGAATTGAAAAGCAAACACATACCGAAGCAAGGCATCAGGACAATTTTCATCTTTTTGCTAATCAACTACAGCAATTCACATGGAATTGTTTGATACCTAAAATATAAGGACTGTAATGATTTTCCAAATCAGATGCTGTCAGTTCCCAGCATCTGCTGTTGTTTTCACAGAAATTATGTTGAGGCAATAAAATGAAGCAAAATAGATTTAGCAAACATTTTACTCATTACAGTAACAGTGTAACATAATACATCATTTGTGAGTATAATAAGCCTTAGTAAAGCTCTACCTATTGACCATCCCCATGCATGGATTCAAGTGTGCATCATATCTTTTTTGTATAAGCAGGTATTATACCTACCAAAACTGAGCCTCAGCTCTGTGTACTGCAAAGAAAATAAATGTATTTGCAATATGATAATCTAGCACAGTGTTTCTCAACCTCGACAACTTTAAGATGTATAGACTTCAACTCCCAGAATTCCCTAAACAGCATGCTGGATGGAGAATCCTGGAAGCTGAAGTCCATACACCTTAAAAGTTGCTGAGGTTGAGAAACAATGATCTAGCACACAACTCACTTGAACATGTTATAAACATCAAACATGTCCATATGCATTATTTGCATTGTCACTCTCAAGAGAGCCTATCTCTACACTGGTTTCCTCGCATATCAGTCAGCAACAGTGAGGGTCTCAAGGGCAAGATGGCTTTGCTTTGTATCAAAGTAATGGGGAAATGTTTGCTAAAATGAACTATGGGTCATGGCTCCTATTCTTGAGACTATAGAAAGAAGTTACCGACAAATAAATGTACACCTGGAAGTAGGACAATTTTAAATTTGGACAAAGTGCCTTACAAGATTTAAAATCTATTAAAACATAATTTAAACAAATTCTCTCTCTCAAAAGTAGTTGGGCTTTTTGTTGTGCACATAAATTCTGCTTTTTTCACCATTACTAGATCTGTTTATACTGAACCATTTTCAAGAAAAACAAAAGCAAAGCATTTCCAAACCATAAGAGTAATGAAAAGGCTAAAAAATAATGCACATATATGCATGAATTCTAAACAAGTGTAGAACATCATCGCTCATATTTACTATGCCACTCCATCATACAACTGATGGTGTACTACTCCAATCTCTGGATTTAAAAACAGTGCAGCCATCCATGAACTCCCCTCCCAGAATGAAATGACTAGGAACTAATATATTCCCCAGTGATCTGAGGAAGAATAAACCCCACTCTCACTTGGGAGTCCACTAAAATGACATCAGTCCTTATATTTTGGTATGAAGATGTCAATCCTTACGTATAAGATAGGCAAACTAGCAAAGTCTCTTGCATTAAAAAAGAAAACAGAATTTTCTGTTTGTGAGCCCAAGCATTTACACACAACCCAATTCCCATTGAGATTGATGGCCCATATACATGCAATTATTTATATGTCTGCAAATATTTTTACATTATAAATGTTCCCCTTGGATACAGCTGTGTATTACACTGCTACATTTTCAACATTTTCTTACATCACTCTGAGTACAAGGACATATTTGACTCACATATGTGCAGTTCCCTTATTACAATAAAAGCAACTTCACTGAGATCTGAACCTGCACAAAAAATATTTTTACTTATTTCTCATTAGCTTTATTAAATTCCTTTAGAAGCACAGTATGGAAGTAACTCATTCTGTAAGTAGAGAATACAGATGTACTGTTTTACCTTTTTTTTCCTATTTAAACAGTAGTATCAGATTGCATTGGTGTATTCTTAGGGACACTGACCAATTCTCAGAACATATAAAACCTTTATGAACATTTTTCTGTGTAATGTGCTGGGCAAGTGTATTTAATTATTTCAGTATCCAGCCATACAAAGGTGGAATCTTGATAGCAATAAATATCAAGTAGCTACTCTGCTTTATTGTAGGACAGTGCAATGAATGCACACATGACATTTGCTATAACGCGCATCAAATTTATAAGTATATATTCACTTTGGATATTATTTATAGTACAAATGCATAATCCTTTAACTATCCTAGCTTTTCCCAGAGAATCCAGGCCACTGCAAATTGGCAACACTTTGGATATTAGAGTCCGCTAATGCTTCTTCTTCCTGACTATGATACTCAAGATTCTCCAGGAAGGGAGAATGGTGGTCAGATCTGGTTTCAAGTCTCTAATCTAGATATCTGCTTCGTCACCAATATAATAAATTTAAGAACAAACTGATATTGTCATGATATTAATGGGGACATGGTCACTGGCACAATGCTCTTGACAGCAGAAGACATATTTGTTTCTATTGAGATGGAGGTCCAATCCTGGGATGTAAAGACTAGTGAAACATATTCTATTCCCCTTCATAACAATGAACATTAGCAACAGTGTATTTGGTTCTGATAACTTTATAAACAATGTAACTATCATGTCTAGTAAACTGTACAGCAACATGACACTGATCTTGAATACAAACCTTAAATTATAACTAAAAAACCTGAAGAACAAGTATTCGCTGGCAAAATCTTTCTACTCTAGAGCTCCAACTGTACTGATACTCTCAGCTACCCAAAGAGCTCTCGGTCATGAAATCAACTGAAACGAATTCACAAGTGTTAGGAAACCTTATTCAATTGCTATTTTTCTAAATCAGAAATGATTGGAAATTTGTTATAAGTTTATGTAAATTTATGTAATTCATATATAAGCACATTAAGGTGGAATTCAGATGGAATTAAAAAGCTGGAAAAAATGTTCCAAGGAAAAAAACTCTAAAAATGTCAGAGTTCTGAGTTGGGAAAATAATAACAGAAATACAAGTGTATCCACTATTCAATTTTTAAATTTTTTTTTTCCTGAAGTTCTCTCTTCATTATTTACATGCTAAGGAAATAAAAAAAATTTCCTTCACATTCTTTATGGTGACAATAATCAATCAGAATGATAAAAGCAGGACAAATATTAGAATTATATAGTGATTGGTGTCTACTTTATAAAGCAAGATCACCATATAATTAAGTACAAAAATCTGCATTGAATGACATCTGCTGGTGTAGTATCTTGATCAGATATGGTGACCAAGATTAAGTAAAAGCCCTATAACAGATATTACTTCTGGAGCTTTTCCAAACTGTATGTCTGCAACAAATGTTGGCAAAACTTTCTGGAGCATCAGACTTATACAAAACACAGGACTTCTCCTTCATATGTACAGCATAAAATGGAACATTTGCCTGCTCTAGTGTTCCAGATCACACACATATATAATAATATGTGTCCTCAGAAGAATATCTGTTTGGCATCTCCAGGACTCTGCTCCATAGGACAATAAGGACATTTTAATCTAAAAATAAAGAAAATATTAAAATTAGCTGCAAAATGGCATTTAAATAGCCACACATTTGAACATATTTAAATAGCTAATACTTGGCATTTCCCATCTCATTTCAACATTTGGTTTGTGATTCAACAATATTGTAACAAAAAAGCAAAGAATAGCTAGAGACCAAGATTTACAGTATAAAATCAAGGTTAAAATTAAGAAATAAGAGAGGCATCAAATATAGTCCCATCACATCTATATAAGAGATTTTAAGTAGATCTCTCCCACAGGATGGAAAACCTTGTACCCAAACTAATAATTAGGTAGGAAGATGTTGATGAAGGTTCTCAGTCATCCAGGTAGAATTATCTGGAGACTGAGTCATGGCAACTGGATTTCTTTTCTTTTGGTTTGATACCTTTCGCTGCTTGTCCAAGCAGCTTCTTCAGTCTAGAAAGTTGGTTGGGGGGGACCCTGCCTCCCTGGTGAACTTGTGAAGTGGTCTTAATCTTCCTGGGGACTGATGAAAGAGCAGCATGAAAAATGGGAGACAAGTTGTGTCTGAGGCCTCCACCTCTATTGAGGGAAGGATTTTCCACTTTGGCATAAATGGATTCCTTCACTCCTCTCTCAAACCACCTATCTTCTCTGTCCAAAATGTGAATATTATTGTCCTCAAATGAGTGTCCTTTTTCCTTTAGATGAAGGTAAACTGCTGATTCTGGTCCTGTGTTGTTGCTCCTCCTGTGCTGGGCCATCCTCTTGTGTAAAGGCTGTTTGGTTTCTCCAATGTAGAGCTCTGAACACTCCTCACTGCACTGAATTGCATGTACTACATTGCTCTTATGTTTTGGTGTTCAATCTTCAGGGTGTACAAGCCTCTGTCTCAGTGTGTTAGTGGGTTTGAAAAATACTAACCCTTAGACACAACTTGTCTCCCATTTTTCATGCTGCTCTTTCATCAGTCCCCAGGAAGATTAAGACCACTTCACAAGTTCACCAGGGAGGCAGCACTTAACAACCCACTTGGGGATGAGTGAGGGATTAGGAGTAAGACATTCACATCCCAAAGACTCTACTAATCACATCTCCTATTGTCCCTTCAATGAGCCCATTAGGTTAGTGAGAAACACAGCCACCCTAGAAGACATTTATGGGGTCCCCCCTAACCAACTTTCTAGACTGAAGAAGCTGCTTGGACAAGCAGCAAAATGTATCAAACCAAAAGAAAAGAAGTCCAGTTGCCATGACTCAACCTCCAGATAGGTAGGAAGATGAATTTAGGATTGCTGTAAAAATGACAAAGTGAGACTTAAGACACAAATCCTTTGAGAAGTGTGCAGAAGCATTTGCTGGTCCAAAAGCAGCCCTAAAATCTTGATCTGAATCAACTGTCAGGTCATGTGAGCCCCATTGGTACAACAGCTTCACTGTCTTCAAATGCATTTCCTGGACCATTTCAAATGTTGGTTATCACCTCTAAAGCCATGAACAACTTAGTACATGAAAGACCAGCTCCTCACATATGAACAGACCTGTGCATTAAGATCTGTAGGAGAAGCTACACTATGTACTGCGACAACAGAAACATTTGGTTGGGAGAATCTTCTCACTATGGTTAGGGTTAGGACTTTTTTGCCACCACATGAAGATTTCTTTATTCTAGCAAACTTTAAACTTTGGGGCTCCTGATTTTTTTGATTTTATACCTGATCTCCCTTTAGATCAGTTTCATGATACTACTGATCTCGACTGTTTTTGTAAATGAGGAAAGACTAAATCATTCTCAAGTCTTCTGAGAAAACAATTATGTTTTCTCAAAAAAAACCCAAAGTACATTTAAAAAATAGATTTTGCTCTCATTTCCTGCTGCAGTGATGGGAAACCTATGTAACCCATTACGTGGAAGAAGGGGGTGGAGCTGGGATTTTTATACTGGGTTGCCTGAAGAACTTAACACATCACATTCACTGTTATATTTAAGTCTATCCTAAACCACTCCAGAGTTGTTGTCAGTCAATATAGATAGGGCTGGGCTCAATTGACAAATGGTTTGATTCCTTAAAGGAGATATACATTTTAAAAAATCTGAACTTTAAAAAAATGAACATTTCAGCTACCTTTTGTGTATCTGCAAAATGAACAGGAAAATGGGCTAAAAAAGAAACAGGAGTCCAAAGGAGAAGCACTTCCACTTCTTTCTTTGCTTACATTGTTCCTATTCTGTCCTTGTCATCTCTCCTGCCAAACCAACTATTTAATAAAGAGTATCTAGATGAATGAATCCCTCCAAGAAGTAACAGAAAAATGGTTTAATTTGCACTCTGAGAACCTGCCGCAAGCAATTCCACTTCTGGTTGGGAGCTGAGGCTTATCCTATGTCAACAACCCTCCCTACATCTAAGGACAGAAATCACTCATCATTCACTCTGATATTTTGCATTCTATTTCCTGTCACTTGGAACATATTTCCCAATTAGGAATCTTTCAGATGTGGAAATGATAAGAGCTGTAATCAATACAAAGGAGAATACTAGGCTGGGGAAGATTGGTTTAAAATATCAGAAGTTTATGGAGCACTATGCAAGTTTCTATAAAATCAGGTAGCAACTCAATCTTCTGGCATGCTGCTATAATAGATCATTTCCAGAGATTTCTCTTACTTTCTGTCTTCTTGCCAATATTTGTTAAAATTCACACCCAATTTCCAAATATATGTTAAAGTAAAAATTAATTCAATTTTCTCTGTGAATTGAATTTTGACTTACTTGCTGCCATTAAACATTTTATTTAGAGCATCTCTTGATATAATATGACCACAAACCAGCTTCATAGGTGGGTTATTATCTGTTGTTTGCTGACGAAGGATGGGGCAAGCAAATATTGAATGATACCAGCACTTTTTGCCAAGGTCCACTTCAATCTGTATGAAACAAAGATGCAGTCACTAACCATTTTAGATCAATGATTTATATCACCTCCCTCCAGGCATATTGATTGGAAAGGATCATACGTCTCACTGCCTCAACTGCTTTCCACAGGCTTTTGCAGGCAATTCATAGGAAAGTTAAAAGACCTCATGGATAGTATCGCTGGTTCTCTCCAAGGAATGTAGAACAAGGATACATGGGTGAACGCTTGAAAGAGGCAATGACTGTACTGGTTGTCTCTTCCAGAGATTAACATAAGGAAAGATTCTTCTACTTTCCATCACTTCACTTCTATAGCCCAACACCTCAGTAGATGACAATGGTTGTAAACAGGGATTACCCTGCTGTACTATATCTCAGCAGCTGAAACAACTCCACATGCCTACTCTGTTTACCTGTGTGAGAAGGCAGGGAGAAGTGAGGGCCTCAAACGAACCATGTTTGCTAGGGGAGAGCGCTGTGCACCATGGGGCAGCCCTGGGGGGTGGCAGGAGGGAGGATGGGCAAAAGGCACACTCGCACCAGAGTGGAGAGGGGCGGCAGGAGGGAGGAAAGACTGCAGGCAAGAGGCACGTTCGCTCCAGAGTGAAGAGAAACGGCAGGGGGCGGCTGTCGGGTCAAGTGGGGATTGGAATGTGTATTGCGCTGATTGAATTCGGAAGTGGAATGTCTGCGGTTTTGCGGTTAATTAGCGGCGCTCCGGGGCGGTAAAAAGGTGAGATTGTGAGCCAAGCCCTCGTAGGAGGGGGAGGACAGATAGGGGGTATAAAAAACCTGTCAGACCTTGCTTCGGGGTTCCTCCATTGCTGCGGGAGGGACCCACCTTTGCAAACGTGCCCAATAAAAACTTCTGTCTACTGGACAACCGAACCCGTGTCTGTCGTTTTCTGACAAAATTGGCGAGCCAGGCAGGAGTCCTCGACGTGGACCGGACTGTGGGGAACCGGTGAGTAATCGGCCGTAACACCCCGTTGAGGTGTCTCCCGTTTTCCCCGGAGTCAGGTCCAGGACGGGACTCCAATCGCCAGTCAGACAGAAGTAAAGAGGAAGTCGGCCGACGAGGAGACCTCCGGGAGGTCTGGTGAGTACAGCCTACCCATAATCTCGGGGAGATTAGCGTGGTTACGAGGCGTTGGACGCCGCAAGGGGACAGAAGAGTCCGGGACCTTCTGTAAGGTGGGAAACGTAGTCAGGAAGGATGGGTAAGGCGCAGAGTAAGAGTGTAAGGCCAGGGGCCAGTGGGAAAAATGCAGTAGGGGGAATCCCCATGGATTCTCCATTAGGACAATTGTTGCAACAATGGGAGACACCCTGGTTGTGTCCATTCACCAGGGGTCTGGAAAAACCAACCATGATAACTTTGTGCACTAAAGAATGGCCAAAATATCCACTAGTGGACCCCGAATTCCCCTACCATTGGGATACTCTTGGAATCCCCAGTAATTACTGGGTGACCCAACTAAAAAACTACATTGTGGAGCATAAAATGTTAACACAGGAACCCTATGTGGAAGTCTGGTTCCATGTTCATTGGGAGGGGCCTCGACCCAAGTTAGCCAAAATTTTTGTCCAAAAAGAACAGGAGGATGAGGAGGAGGACCTCTGGCTGACTAGACCTCAATGGGGGCCGCCACCTCCTCCCCCTCCTCCTCTTCCTACCGCTCCCCCTCCGGCGCCCCCACCCTATCCCGGGCTGCGGAAAGAGCTGGACCAGCTGAACCAAGACATTCAGAACTTGCCCTTTAGTCTAAGGTCGGCCAGTGCCTTCCCCGTCCGGGAAGTCCCGAACGGAACGAACGCACAGGGGGTGACCGTCACCAGTTACGTAACAGTTCCCATCAAACCCAGTGAGTTGAGGGAATTAAAAAGACCCTCCCTCGTATGCAAGAGAATGCCCATACCGCCGCCGAACAATTGGAACTTTTTCTCGGCCCGGTGGAATACTCCTGGGGGGAACTGAATTACATTTTAGCCCACCTCTATACGCCAGAAGAGAGGGGCCAGATTCGGCGAGCTGCGCTCGGGGCTTGGGAGCGAAGGAATGCAAATGTCCCAAATGCCCCGGCCGCAGATACTAAATTCCCTCTGGCAGACCCAAATTGGGATCCCAATAATGCCGCACACCGGCAGAACATGAGAGACATGAAAGAGATGATTCTGGAGGGCATCCGAACAGCAGTGCCCCAGGGGAGGAATTTGACCAAGGCTTTTGAGGTAACCCAGGGGAAGGATGAATCGCCCGGAGATTTTTGTGAGAGGATCCGAGTTGGCCTGACCAAATTCTCGGGCGTGACTCCGGACACCCCAGCCTTTGAGACCTTGTTAAAAATGCAGTTCGTCACCAAAGCATGGCCAGACATTCAGAAGAAGATACAAAAACGGGAGGGTTGGACTGAACAGGGGATAGGGGAACTCCTAAGGATTGCTCAACAGACCTATGTGGGGAGGGAGGAGGCGAAGACCAGGCAGAAAACTCAAATGATGATGGCAGCCGTTCAGGCGGCGGCCAAGAATGAGACGAAGGGGGAGAGACTGAGGGAGGCGCGACCTTCTCCCCATCTGGTCCGGGGACCTTGGCCCCGGAGAGGTGGCGTCGACCCCAGAAGGGAGAGGTGGACTGGGGATAGGCAAGGTTGTTTCCGCTGCGGGCGAGTAGGACACTTTGCTCGGGACTGCCAGGTGGATCGCCCCACGGGTGAGAGGAGTTTCCCCCTGTACAACTAGGGGGTCATGGTTCCCCAACCGGGACCCACGGGGAACCCTTGGTAAACATCACGGTGGGTCCCACCGGCGAGGAACGGCAGTTCCTCGTGGATACCGGAGCTTCTCGAACATCGTTGTGCCAACCGATCCCAGGGATTGCGAAATCCCGGGGCGCGTCGGTATCGGTGATGGGGGTGGGAGGTTCTCCGGTCAAGGCAGACGTACTGGAGGGAGTGAGACTGGAGTGGAATGGGAAGGAGGTAACTGCAGATGTGTTACTGATCCCACAGGCAGGGGTGAACTTGCTGGGAAGGGATCTAATGGGTAGTCTAGGAGTGGAGTTGTGGAATGTGGAACAGGCAGAAAGGATGTGTTTGTTGCGGGAGGCGGACGTGGAGGTTGTGAACCCTGAGGTATGGGCAGGAGAGGGGGGGGCGGGTCGGTTCCGCATTGCCCCAATTAGCATCCCCTTGAAACCGGGGTGACTGGTTTGCGGCAAGCCCAATACCCGCTGTCCCGGGATGGGAGGCGTGGGCTGAAGCCCATCATAGATGGGCTGAGGCGGCAAGGGCTGTTGGAGCCGGCTATGTCCCCCTTCAACTCCCCTATCTTAGCTGTGAAGAAGAAGGACAATAGTTACAGGCTGGTGCAGGATCTGAGGAGGGTCAACGATTTGGTCTTGGCCCGGACCCCGGTAGTGCCTGACCCCTACACTTTGATGGGGAAGATCCCTCCCGGGGATCGGTGGTTCACGGTGATAGACTTGAAGGATGCTTTTTGGTCATGCCCTCTGGCAGAAGAAAGTAGGGATCTGTTCGCTTTTGAGTGGGAAGATCCGGAGACTGGGAGGAAGCAACAACTAAGATGGACGGTGCTGCCCCAGGGGTACACCGAGAGCCCCCTCTTGTTTGGACAGGCATTGGAAGAGAAACTCCAGGGGTTCCGGGCCCCTGGGGGTTCTCGGGTGCTGCAGTATGTGGATGATTTGTTGGTGTCTGGAGAGAAGGAAGTAAAGGTGAGAGAGGATTCAGTGGCTTTATTGAACTGGTTGGCTGAAGAAGGATTGAAGGTGTCAAAAGGGAAGGTCCAATTTGTGGAAAGGGAGGTCAAGTATTTAGGACATGTACTCCGGAAGGGCGAGAAGTTGATTGATCCTTCTCGGATACAGGGGATAATGCAGTTGAAGCCCCCTCATACTAAAACGGAGGTGCGGCGGTTTCTGGGTTTAGTAGGATATTGCAGGCTATGGATAGATGAGTACATGAGCAAGGCTCAGTTTCTGTATGAGAAGTTGAAAGGATCATCTGACAGGGTAGAATGGACAGACAGGGACACAGAGAAGTGGGGGGAATTACGAAGGAGCCTGGTGACGGCCCCGGCTCTGGCTCTACCGAACTTGGCCCTCCCCTTTCACCTATACGTTACAGCCCATGGGGGAACTGCCATTGGAGTGTTGACTCAGAGACGGGCTGGGAAATATCAACCAGTGGCCTTCCTGAGCAAAGCCTTAGAACCAGTGGTGAGGGGATGGCCGACTTGTGTACAGGCAGTGGCTGCCGCTGCTGTGCTAGTGACAGAAGGGAAAAAACTCACTTTTGGGAGCCCCGTGATTGTCCATTCACCCCATCAGATCTTAAGTGTGCTTAGTCAGCAGGCGGCTGCTTGGATGACAGAAGGGAGGATGTTGAAATATGAGACAGTTCTCCGGATAAGTCCTGATGTGGTGGTAGGAACAGACAGGAATTTGAACCCAGCGGAGTTTCTTGCGGGGGAGCGGAAAGAATGGGAGCCGGCGGAGCACGAGTGCTCCACCCTGTTGCAGCTGCAAACAAAGACCCGGGAGGACCTGCAGGAGGTCCCGCTGGAAGAGGGTGAGGTCTGGTTCGTGGATGGGTCTAGCCGAGTAGAGCAGGGACAAAGGAAGTCAGGATATGCGATAGTGACGGCGGAGGGAGAGACAATAGAGAAGGGGGCACTACCAGCGGACTGGTCGGCTCAGCTGTGTGAAGTGCACGCTTTGAAACGGGCACTAGAGTTAGGAAAGGGAGTGTCCCTCACCGTCTACACAGACTCGCGATACGCCTGGGGAGTAGTGCACACTTTCGGGAAAATTTGGCTGGAACGGGGTTTACTCACAACTGCTGGGAAGGAGGTGAAAGCTCGGCAACTGATAGAGGGGATGATGGAAGCTCTTCAAGAACCCGACAGGATTGCAGTGGTGCATATAATGGGACATCAGAAGGGGGACTCGATGGAGGCAAGAGGGAACCGACTTGCTGATCGAGTAGCAAAGGAGGCAGCGGAGGGTGTCCCCATTGCCATCATGATTGCAATCCCCCAGATAGAAGAACCTCCGGCTTGGACGCCGGGGAAGTTGGATGAGGTGCTGCTGGAAAGGGAAGGTTGCAGGGAGGAAGCAGGTCGTTGGGTTACAACTGAGGGGACCCCAGTAGTGAGCCGTGCTGACATGAGGGGGATGTTGGAGAAACTGCACGAAGGGTCTCACTGGGGGGTGCAGGCTTTGATAGATACTGTAAAGCCGTGGTACTGGAGCCTGGGGATGTGGACAGAGGCGCAGGCTGTGTGCTGGAAATGCCTGATTTGTCAGAAAACCAATCGCAAAGCCATGAGGAGAAGGGAGAGGGGAGGAAGGCCCTTGGCAATATGGCCTTTTCAGCGAGTCCAGGTGGACTTTACGGAACTCCCTCCTGTGGCTGGGTTGAAGTACCTGTTGGTACTCAAAGATCACCTCACTGGCTGGGTGGAAGCGGTGCCCAGCCGGAGGGCGACTGCACAGGTAGTAGCAAAAGTTCTCCTGGAACAGATCGTCCCCCGGTATGGGATAGTAGAGAGTCTGGATTCTGACAGGGGGACCCACTTCACCCACAAGGTGCTGCAGGAGGTCATGCAAAGCCTGGGGGTTCGATGGGAACTCCACACCCCTTGGCATCCTGAATCCAGTGGGAAAGTGGAAAGAGCTAACGGGGTATTGAAGCAACATCTCACCAAACTGGGATTGGAAACAGGGCTACCTTGGACAAAGACACTTCCGGTTGCCCTGCTTCGAATGCGGACAGCCCCTCGCAAGGATGTGGGGGTCTCCCCATTCGAGCTGATGATGGGAAGACCTTTCCTGGCTCCAATGGGAGAGCCTATCCCCGAGCTAAAGGATGCCTTCCTGAGAAAGTATCTCCTGGTACTGTCACAATCTCTCTTATCTTTAAGAAAACAGGGACTCCTCGCTCAGCGGCCCCCTTGCTGGAAGACCAACACCCCCACAAGCCAGGGGATTGGGTCCTGATAAAGACGTGGAAGGATGAGAAACTGAAGCCGTCTTGGGAGGGACCATACCAAGTTCTCCTGACAACTGAATCAGCGGTTCGAACCCGACAGGGGGGTTGGACCCACTACCATCGGGTTAAGCGAGCTCCCGACCCCCGACCGTGGACTGCCCAACCAGGAGACGGACTCAAAGTAAAACTTAAAAGGAACTGAACTAAGGCAGGGAGGAGATGAACAACATGAAGGCTTGCATCCAGGTTATTCTATTATGTCACTGCTTAGATGCTCTACAGCACAGCTCTAACAACAATTTTTTTGTAGAATTGGCACAGACAGCTTTGAACAGCACAACTTTTTGTGTGGGGCAACTCTTGACTGTGAAGGGTGTCACTTCCACCTGTTTCTTTGGAATACCCATCAGTTTGGAAGCATTGAAGAATGTTACTCAGATAGCGAATATTGATATCACTGGGGATGATCCCCTGTGGGGGGTGATGTTCTATCATTTTGGGTCTTCTCCCACTCCAAGACCCTGGACTAATCAAAGGCAAATAGCTCTAAATCTCTTGGGGATAACCAATGCAACTCAATGTGTATATTTCAACAATACTCAGAACCGTACCCACCCACTGCCCTCAAAAGGTCCTGTTTTCACTTGTGGAGGGATCTATAATATCCCTTACGCCTCAACCCCTCTATACCTACCTAAAGGTTTCTTTTTGTTATGTGGACATGAAGCTTACACCTATGTTCCAGCCTATAGTTCAGGGGGCCCTTGTGCCATAGGACGCCTGACCTCTCTATATGCCCTGCCTCCAATACAAGCGCACCCATCAAAAGAAAAAAGAAAAAGGGAGCTGCCATCTGATTGTGAGAGTGATGTGACACTCTTGTCTGAAACAGAAGCCATGGCTCTGGCCCTCTCCTTAGTAGGGGTTCCTGCACTAAGTGGAAGGGCTTACCTGGACCTAAGGAAGGTGGCCTGCCTCCTGGCTAAAAGTGTCAACCTTACATCCTCTCTCATTGCAGCCCTCACTGAAGAAGTCACTGAGATCAGGAGGGCGGTCATTCAAAATCGGATAGCTATAGACTATCTCTTATTAAGGGCAGGACAAGGCTGTGAATCTTTTCGAGGTCTTTGTTGCTTTAACCTAACCAACAATAAGAATTATGTTGAAGCAAAACTAGCCAAGTTGAAGACCTTAGCCTCTCGCATATCCGAGGATCCAGAGGGATGGAATTGGTCGTGGCTCACTAGTTGGTTACCTAACTTTGCTTGGTTAAAACAACTTTTTGTACTAGCCATTTGTTTCATTGCCTTACTGGTCCTAGTATGTTGCTTAATGCAATGTCTCCCTGCTTGTGGGAATTACCTGTCCCAGTGTGTGAAGCCCCGGGTCCGGGACGAGGGAGCAATCCTGTTAGCCAGGTTTGAGGCCCAACAGAGGCGTGAAAAGAAAAAGGGGGGATTGTGAGAAGGCAGGGAGAAGTGAGGGCCTCAAACGAACCATGTTTGCTAGGGGAGAGCGCTGTGCACCATGGGGCAGCCCTGGGGGGTGGCAGGAGGGAGGATGGGCAAAAGGCACACTCGCACCAGAGTGGAGAGGGGCGGCAGGAGGGAGGAAAGACTGCAGGCAAGAGGCACGTTCGCTCCAGAGTGAAGAGAAACGGCAGGGGGCGGCTGTCGGGTCAAGTGGGGATTGGAATGTGTATTGCGCTGATTGAATTCGGAAGTGGAATGTCTGCGGTTTTGCGGTTAATTAGCGGCGCTCCGGGGCGGTAAAAAAGGTGAGATTGTGAGCCAAGCCCTCGTAGGAGGGGGAGGACAGATAGGGGGTATAAAAAACCTGTCAGACCTTGCTTCGGGGTTCCTCCATTGCTGCGGGAGGGACCCACCTTTGCAAACGTGCCCAATAAAAACTTCTGTCTACTGGACAACCGAACCCGTGTCTGTCGTTTTCTGACACCTGGATTCCTCTTCTCTTCCTTCCTCTATTATTTAAAATCATCAAAAATTGAACTGCTGCTTAAAATTTAGGATGGAACCAATACTCTGCAAGGTGCCAGATGTACTTTTGGGTATATGTGTACATTTTTGAGTCAATCTTGACTCCTGGTGACTACATGGATAATTGCATGCATTTTTATTGGCAACATTTTTGGGATGTAGTTTGCTATTGCCTTCTTCCTAGGGGTGAGAAAAAGTGACTGGTCCAAAATCAACCAGCTGGGTTCATGCCTAAGGCAGTACTACAACTCACAGTCTCCTTGTTCTAGCCTGATGCCTTTAACCACTACGCTAAACTGGCTTTCACAAGACATACTAATGGTGCTAAATAATAAAACAAAATCTAGACAAAACACTAAACCCTAGTTTATTTTAATATACATAAAACAAACATCAAATAGTTTATTTTGTGGGCTATAAAACATTAATTCTTAATCACAGAATTTCTTTGTAAGTAATTTGCAAATAAATCTAATAATGACTAATTAAGATGGCTTTTGAACAAAGTATTACAGCATTATGGGGTTTCCTGTTAATTTACTAAAATCTGGAGATTCAACCTATGATCTTCTCCCATGTGTGTTGTCTTATAAGGACAATTCTACCAATGTGTTAGAACCACTTATCACTATAAACAAACAACTCCAGATATTGCTTACCTGTAAATTAAATTGATCACATTACATAATAAAAAATAAAACATTAATTACTCTAAAATATATTTTGCTAGCACATTCACATTTTAGGCATTCATAAGAAAAATAAAATTCAAGTTACAATATGATTTGTGCAAGGCTATAATTCAAGTATTTACATTATGGAAATAATTCCTATTCCAGGCAAGCAATTATCACAATCATTGTCTATTGGAATACAAAAAATTACTCACTGGTAATTCATCTTTCTGATTCCAAACACCAGTGCACTGTCTTTGTTCTATCACAGCTTTTATATTAATTAGAGCTGGCAATGCTACACAACCTGCTGAAAAGCTGAAGAAAGCAAAATATCACCTTCAAGTTTAATACTGTAAAACTTCTCTTGTAGTAGTTAATAAGTATTGTATTTACCCAAAAGGAGGATTCCCCCCCCCCCAGATAATTAGCTATGAATTGGGTTATGGGGTAGGAGGGGATTATCTTACATTTGCTGAGAACAGAAGATGCTGACCCCAATGAATAGAAGAATGAATTATGCAGACTTTAGTTTGAATGTGTTTGAGGATAAGCTGAGGATCAGCAATTGCTTGAGAGGGACTGTTTGCATGATGAATGTAATTATTTTGTAACATGTATTTTCTCTCTCTTTTCTTACTTATCTGTTCACTTACCTCTTCCCTTTACCTCACTTCCATTCAGTTTGCCTCCCTTCCTTTTCCTTCCTCTCTTATTAGGGCAACTACTCCTTCCTCTTTATCTCTTTTCCAAACTTTTCTATTTCTATAAAAGGAGGGAAGGGAATGTGTGCTTATGTACTTGTGAGTACAGTGTGTAAAACTGGTCTGTGTGAGAGACTGTATA